>NC_060120.1:512335496-513585496 GCF_021461395.2 Schistocerca americana
TTTATGCAGTTGTACGTGAAATGTATTCGCAGCTGCGAATGCGGACAACCATCCGCTGTATAATGGAATGACCACAACGAAAATTTCTGCGGGTCCGGGATTCGAACCCGGATTTCCGGCTTCAAGCCGACGGTAGCCTTAACCTCTTCGGATATCCGTCACGACGAACGGCTAGACCCGGGCCCCCCTATGTCGATTACCACGCCTCACAACCTGCACTCGTACACGTTACTGTAATTCCCGGACGGGGATGGAGGGGGGCGGGGGGGGGGGGGGGGCGAGACGTTTTAATTGAAAGTCGCTGCATGTTATCGGCGGATAAATACGATATTGCATTGCCTGTTTGTTAAGTGGTACGATGGAACATTGTATCGTACTACTTAACAAACAGACAATGCAATTCAAACTGCCTATTGGCTTCTGTCTCGGGTTCTTCGGCCGACGTTCATCTAATGATTTTGTATATATATATATATATATATATATATATATATATATATATATATATATATATATATTGCGCAAACATGGCGTAAAAACGATTTTCAAACCGACAAGGAAGATCAAAGAGTGTCTTAGATCGGCGAAGGAGAAAAGAGACCCACTTGCAATGTCGGGAATATACCGTATACCACGCACATGCAGAAAAGTTGATGTCGGAAAGACTGGACGATTAATTAACACCAGGATCAAAGAGCATAAGCGACATTGCAGGTTGGGGCAGGCGGAGAAATCGGCCGTGGCAGAGCACGCACTGAATGAGACCGACCAAGTAATAAAATTCGCCGACACGGAAGTTCTGGCTGTAGAGAAGCACTATCACACGCGCTTGTTCAGAGAAGCTGTAGAAACACAAAAACACGGGAACAGTTTCAGCAAGATAGAGGAAAGCCTTAAGGTAAACGGATCCTGGCTTCCCGTACTGCAGCCAACGACCGTCGAGGGTAGCAAGAGGAGAACCGCACCGGAAATGACCGAGGAGAAGCCCTCGGACGTTGGCGCGCCAGGTACATACAGTCTGCGGCCGCGAGATCGGCTCCAGTTCACCACCGGCAATGGAGGGTGAAGCTTTGACAATGCCAGCCACTCATGCTGCCAAAACGTCAGAAAAATAATTAGATGAACGTCAGCCGAAGAACCCGAGACAGAAGCCAATAGGCAGTTTGTCAACAAGTGGCCACGAAAGCCTTTACAATTTTGTAGACACTGCAATGTCGTATTATGTATATGTTTTCTTGTATTTGATCGTATTGCTCTTAACATTTACTCGTTGGTGCACCTACATTTTGCAATAATAATGTTTTGGCGTAATGAGTAGTTGACTCTTTGTTTTTAATGTTGTCTGAGTCTCGCAACAGTCAGGGTGAACCAGAATTCCACCGATAATCTTTCAGAGGTTTTTCAGTGTTACCTTCTGAGTATTTAGGTATAAGGGATCCACGTTCCCCTGCGACTCGTAACAAAGTAATGCCGTAATAATGATTTATTCTGTTTGTTACACCACTCACGTTTGTTTCTGTGAAAATACCCTCATATCAATGAAAATTACTGAAGTATGCAATCATTCTAACACGACAGGATCGCGTTTCTAGTAAGCGTTTATGTACAGACACAGAGGTACTTCGATGAGGTTGCCGCCTCTGTCGAGTAGATCACCACAGCGGCCTTGTGTGGCTCTTCCATTCTACTCTGTAAAACCACACACGAGGCCTATACTTCATCAGTAAATATATTCTTACCGCTGTGAATCACTGTCAACGTAAAACTAACAACACCTGACAAACAGAAATGGTTCAAATGACTCTGAGCACTATGATACTTAACATCTTAGGTCATCAGTCCCCTAGGACTTAGAACTACTTAAATCCAACTAACCTAAGGACATCACACACATCCATACCCGAGGCGGGATTCGAACCTGCGACCGTAGCGGTGGCGCGGTTCCAGACTGAAGCGCCTAGAACCGCTCTGGCACAGTGGCCGGCCACAGCGGCTGGCTGAAAAACAGATCCGACACAAAACCGGGCCGTACTGAATGCAAGCTTGAGCGCGTAGACTAACGTTGGCATTACCGTTGTCAACAGCAGCTAAAGTGAGTTAATGGAACAACTTCGTTTCCAAATAAGACAGCATATATTAGTCGACCACAACATTATTGCACCTGCGGGTGAGGGCTCCTCGGTCGGCTTACCGCGAGTTTTTACCTTCATATTTCACGAGGAAACGCTGAGTCACTTGATTGTATACTCACAACTGTCTTGAAATTATTCACAGAGCGATGTGCTTTCCTTAGTCGGCACTGTACTAGTTGACTGTAAGTCACTGCGTGATTTCGATAACGGCAACGGTAACCCAAATGCAATAAAAGCGTGACTGAGTAGTACGTTCGACATCTGCAGTGTTATGCACTATTTTCAGCGTAATATACATACAAAGCAAGAATAAAGTAACGAAACAAACGCAATGTAATACCTCTGCAACGAGCTGCCGGCGACAATGGGTCCACTGTAACTAAATACTCAGAATATATCCGCAAAGAACTTTTAAAAGTTGGTTGATTGAATTATGGATCACCCTGGATATCAAACCGAGCGTCACAAGCTCAAAAAAATCAGACTTTTTTTTTTTTTTTTTTTTTTTTTTACAAGTGAACGATGCACTAAGAATAATATTATGTTTCACTTTAGGGTGTGTGTATTGTGTACTGAACTGGGGACCTAGAAACCACGAAGAGGCTTCGTCCCGCCGTAGCCCTCGGTGGTTCACAACCCCACAACAGGCCACAGCAGTCCACCCACCCCACCGCCGCCGCACACCGATTCCAATGTTATTGTGCCCCCAGTGGACACCCCCTCCCCCCCCCCGCCCCGGGGAACGTCTCATACCAGAGGAGTGTAACCCCAAATGTTTGCGTGGTAGGGAAATTATGGTGTACGCGTATGTAGAGACAGTGTTTGCGCAGGAATCGCCGACATAGTGTAACTGAGTCACAATAAGGGGAACCAGCCCGCATTAGCCGAGGCAGATGGAAAACCGCCTTAAAAACCATCCACAGGCTGGCCGGCACACCGCACCTCGACACTAATCCGCTGGCCGGGAACCGGCACGCCTTCCTGCTCGGGAAGCAGCGCGTTGGACCGCGCGGCTAGACGGACGGGTCGCTTTAGGGTAGTAACAGCGAATCTGCTTCATTCACAGTCCTCTACGTTCCCTGTCATCCCCTTGTGGGAATTAAAATTTTAGAAGTCAATTTCCTTTCGGTATTTGGTATTCTACCATTTAGTTTTCTCCCAGATAATTGACAATTGAGCTTCTTACGCTAATCAAGGTAGCCCACTTTACAAACACAACTCAGTAAGATATCTTCATATTTATTTCTTCATGTTATTAGTTGAGAGAATCAGTGACCACATTACTTTTCACTGTAAAGTTTAATTGTCTAATACGACATTATTTCGTGGTTATATCGGTTTCTACTTCGTCATTATCAATAGCGCTAGAAAAATAAAAAAATACATAAAAACATGTGTGAAGATAGCCCTTATTACATTAACAAGTTAAGAAAACCTAACCGAAATACATAAAATTTCACAGTGATACCATAAATATTGCTTAGGCTGAAAGGTGCAGCAAAACATGCTAGGAATCATCATTTCATTGAGGCTCCTGCAAGAGAACTGATAGTGTCTAGTTACTGTAAATCTACATCAAAATGACTACTCTGCAGTTCACACTTAAGTGTTCGGAAGGTGATTCAAATCACAATTTTCAGACTATTTCTCGAATGAAATTAATACCTTGCGTTCCTTGATTCCTCTTGTTTTATCACTGTAGTCATCTCGACCTATGTGAGAGTCAGCAAAATGTCCTGGCAATCGGAGTTGGACATGGAAATTTCGAGAACAGATGTAGTCGCAACGATAAACGCCTTTCTTTTAATGAGTGCCGCCCCCCAGTTTGCTTATTATATCCGAGACTCATTGGCCTCTGTTTCGTGATAACGCAAAACAAGCTCGTCCCATTTCATCTTTTTCGGTGTCTTCCGTCAACCCTACCTGGTACGGATCCCATACCTAGCAGTAAGAGGATGGAGAAGCGTAGTGTGGGCAGTCTCTTTAGCAAATTTGTAGCATCTACTATTATTCTACCATCAAGACGCTATCTTGACCACAACATTTTCTGTTTTATAGTTCTCATTTAAGTCGTTCGTAATTGTAATCCTTAGGTACTTAGCTGAATCGACAACCTTCAAATTCTTGTGATTTAGCACGTAACCGAAATTTAACGGATTCCTTCTAGTACTCACGTGGCGGACTTCACCCTTCTTATTGTTAAGACTCCGCACAATGCAGACTCTTGTCTTGCTGTTCGTTTCATTTTCATCTTCTGATGACTGTACTAGACGGTACACCAAAGCATCATCCGCAAATCAGTCTAAGAGGGCTGCTCACAATGTCTCCTAAATCGTTTGTATCGATATGGAGGGCGCATGAAATGTTCCTGGGGAACACCAATAGTACTTCGGTTTCACTAGATGATTACCCGTCAATTTCTATTCGCTGTGGCCTTTCTGACAGAAATTCGAATCCAGTTGCACAACTGAGACGATACTCTATATGCACCCCAACTGACTGAAATCAAGTCTACTAGTATCAAATATCGGCCTTAATTTGAGGAAGAAATTTCTGAGAATGTACGTCTGGAGTACAGCAGTGTATCGTAGTGTTGAGATGTGGTGCTACAGACGAAAGTTGAAAATTAGGTGGACTGATAGGGTGAGGAATGAGAAAGTTCAACACAGAATAGGAGAGAAAAGGAATATATGGAAGACACTGCTAAGGAGAAGGGACAGGATGAAAGGACATCTGTTAAGACATGAAGGAATGACTTCCATGGTACTAGAGGGAGCTGTAGAGGACAAAAACCGTAAAGGAAGACAAATACTGGAATACATTCAGCAAATAATTGAGGATGTAGGTTGCATGTGCTACTCTGAGCTGAAGAGGTTAGCACAGGGAAGGAATCAGTGACGGGCCACATCAAACCATTCAGAAGACTAGCTTCCAGACAATGCTTCAGTGCCTAGTCTGAAAGCTCTTGTAGCTGTGGAGCTGCTGCAGTTGCCGCCAGAGGCCCTTTTTCAAGTTCATCGCACCGCAGTCTCCGCAGACTGTTGACCCGGGTAAGGGAAAATGCGGCATATTCACGAGCAGCGTGCTTTTTTTTTGTGGTGTGGATACCTTTTCTCGGCGTCATCAGAGTGATTGCTCACCATCTGACGGGAATGCATTTCGGCACAGTTCAGCCAAGCATGCTCGTAGACAAAGAGCCAGCTGTGCACCATTGTCTTCCGCAATACGATAATGGTAGTCGTGGTTTTCCCACAATCAGCCCTCCACTTTTGTCACTGCTGTTTCAGCAGCGTAAGCGAATCTTACATTCCTTTATAATTCAAGGTTCAGAGCGAAGGAAACAATCTGCTAACACGTTGTGCTTCTCACTCTACAGTCCTTTAAAGTGGCATTAAGGAACTACGAGCCGTGTCTCAGTTAGGCGAGCAGCTCTTTGATTTTATTGAAACAGACAGACGTGTCCATTTCTGCCTGCGGAAGTGATGAGTTTCCACTGAAACTGCAGGGATAGCGACTCTTGTGACCGACGTATTTATTGGTACAGCACTCTTCGGTGGCTCATAAAACTCATTTCTCGGGCCCCAGAGGACTTTTACTGAAAATATCTGCACTATTCGCTATGAGTACGCCTTTTGCACGACTATTGTTTCGCAGTACGTGTCAAACCATTCTTAGCTAGCCCAAGCATTTGCCTGCAGAGGAATACCAACCGTTATAAACTAAAATTTTACAGCCGGCACAAGTTGCATGTAATTTTTTCTTTATTTTACGTCTTTCACTCGACTAATGCGAGCATTTTCATAACGTCAACTGTACACAATTAGCTTACTTCATTTTATGTACAACAGCGACGCTATGCACAGCCCCGATACTTACATCGAGTAACTCTCGAGTGTTGCAAGTTGGATCTGTTAATTTATCTTATTGTATGGTGGTGTAACACAATAGGCTACCGCAGATCTTTGCAAAAACACGTTAATAACGTCAGTGAGGACGAAATACCCTCTACGATTGCTACGAAGAGCACCCGAAAACTGAGTAGTTAGAAAAAAATGACTGTCTGCAGCGGAGTAGTACTCTCAGGAAAAATAAATCGGAGCGTTTGACGTGCGGTGCTGCAGAGGGATGATGAAAACCATGTGGACTGATAAGATAGGAAATGAGAAGGCCCTGCGCTGAAACGTCGAGGACGCAACACGTGGAAAATAATGGCATGATGAGGCAGGATGATAGGACACGTATTAAGACATCAAGGAATAACTTTTTAGGGTACTTGAGCAGCTCTAGAAGGTGAAAACCGTAGGCGAAGAGGCAGATCTGAGTGCTTCCAACAAATTACTGGAGATGCTGGATGTAAATGCTACTTTGAGACGAAGTAGTTGGCCCAGGAGAGGAATTCTCGGCGTGCCTTATCGAAACAATAAAAAGAATGAAGACCCAAAAAATAGTACTCTCAGACCATCCATGAGCAAATAACTAATATTTCTGTGCGAAACTGAGATAAAAAGTATCACAACGCAATCTATACGTTCGTTTAGGCCAGCGATTCAAAATTTCAAAGCAAAGTGACTCTCTCGTAATTACATGTACGCATGGCAGGCATGTTTTGCTACTAAAAGGAATGTTGTTAACGAAACGTCTTATCAAAACTTTACCCCGGAACTTTGATTCAAAGGATCGAAATCTGGAACTGTACACATCTCCCTCTTATTGCCTTTCTTCCTGATTTCAACCAATGAAATTTTTCCCACTGAAATCAGGCGAACTGACACCTAGCCTATACTAGAAACCCAATTTCAGTTCATATTTGATCACAGTGAAACTACTGACTGATTTATCTATCAGATTGGATTTGTATTTAAGTTTTTTGCAGTAGATTCCTTGCTAAATTGTAATGGTATGGACATAAATAAAAATTATAATTAAATTGTTAAGCTCATGTTTTCAGTTAAAGCGAAAGGCACTGAAATGTTTGTTTCTGTAATACTTGTATGACGTCAACGTCTTACAAATAGTACATTCGTTATGACGTCATCCAAAGATACACAGAACTATTATTTCGACCAGTCACATTTCATTTCATTTCAAAACATCATCAGTACTCAGCTTGTAGTCCCTCTATGTCATTTTCGTCGTCCCCCTTTATCGATCAGGCTAGATACTATCCCCAACTTGTCTTGACACACAAGGCCACACTATACGGCATTTAAATGTACATCTCCGTTTAGATGTATAAAATTTGAGTTCGTTTCGTCGGAATGAAGACCATTTTCAGAAGAAATTGCTATGAAATTTTTTTTATACATTTCCTTCGTTTAACCAAACCACAGTTGAACGAAAAATTAAAGAAAACAGATAAAATTCATTGTCCTGCCATCATATAGAATGGTAGTTGTAAAATTTGTACACCGCTGTATAGTTGCAAAATTTGTGCGTGGTTGTCTTTGCAAGTATTATAAGCTCTGTTGATGCATTATCACCCTTTTCTGTGTCGTGGTGATTTCCTACTAGGTGCTATGTCCCTCCCAGTAGGAGATTTGTATCGTTTGAGAGTCTTATTTTGAGACAATGTACGATTCAACAAAATAATTAAAAACGTAGGCACAGCAAAACAAATCAGTGGTACGTCTACAGAGTAATTCGAGCAACATTTCAAAACTAACGTTCAGTTATCATCACAGCTGGGTTGCCGGTGCCTGAAACCTCGGAGCTTAACTGCGGGCAAAATACAACTCCATCTAGATGCTAATTTTAAAGCCTGTTTCTTGTCGCACAGTACGTAATTCACCTTCTACATTCATTCATTAAAGTCGACGCAAGCACGCTCACGAAAACACGGAGCAACGTGGAGGCAGTCCATATTGTTCACGCCGGCCCTCATTATAATACGAGTCCTCGTGAATTATTTTCTATTTCCTGAAGTTGTAAATAATTCATTGCGCATATGAAACTGCCCAGCAGACCAGTGCTTCCTGGATAATTCGCATCTCTCCCTTTTAAAACAAAAACAAAACAAAAAATACATACTGAGAGCTGTGAATTCATGTTGCCCATCAGAACACACTTACTACACGTCTAAAGCTACCATTTTAACACCTAAACGTTTAAGTTCATTGCACTTTCCCAGACTACCGTGTATTCGTGACTTTTTCCCATTTATCTGCTACCGGGAAAAATAACCCGTGCTCTCGAGACCATTAATCACACGTGTCAAGTAACGAGCTGCTGGTGCTAAATCGCACCACAATTCGTACCTTCAAGGCAAATTATTTTCATAACTGTTCCGTAGGCACTTCAAAACTTATGAAAGGGTTGCCCACAACAATTAATAAAAACCACTTTTCTTTTTCGCAGATAGAGAAATGCTTTTAAAAACATGCTACACTGCTCATTCACCCTTTAATAAGGAGCCTACGCTTTCAGTTGTTCAGATCAGTGAAATAAAGACAAAAGTTTTTATTGTCGTCAGTTTAAAAAAAGTCTCTTGCATTTTTGTAGCCAGAGACTTCGAACATATTGTTCAACGATAAACTGGAAACACTTTATTTTCACAAGTCCGTCTTGATTACGTAGATTTCTTTACACTTTATGATCGGTTTCGGCTTATCGCTGCCTTCAGGCCTGTCGCCTACACAATATTTATATTTACAACAGATCTGAAGATGGCGATAAGCCAAAACCGGTCACAAAGTGCAAAGAAATCTATGTGATCAAGAGGGACTTGTGAAAATAAAAGTGCTATAAATAAAATGATCGCGGACTTATATACAGACTTCATGTTTTTAGTTGATAAACTGGAAACAGTTTCCGATAAAGGAACGGCTATTTTCATACGGAAACTAACTAACGTGGCATATACCACAGACCGTTTGGCATTGGTGTCTGGCTTGGTGACAGAAGCCCCCAGTGAATAAAATATACAGTATTTGAATGGAATAACTGTAGATGCGATGGTTTAAAGGAGGAATGCCATGATGGTTTCGAAAAATTGATAGAATGCATTACACCACAAACCTGTGTTATTATGTCATACGGACAACATTTGACATCATTAAAGGAATATTTGAGGTAAATTTTCGTTATCAAGATAACAGCTTGGATGTGGCGTTTTTATGGGGTTTTCAACATGTTTTAATTATAATGTCTTCTTCAAAATCGCACTTCCTTCCGAAACTATTCGTCAATAAAGCATAATTCATCAATAACAGCTTATGGTGGTAGCATGAATTCCTTCACCTTATACAGTACAATACGTTCGCTAAATTTCTAACAGCATCAGTTCCGTGTGAAAACAAAAAGGCTATTAAGATGTACGCCTCTTGTATTAATCAGTTGTGCAGATCTGTCGGACCGCATAGTCTTTTTTCCTGATGTTTGAAGCATTGTTCAAGCTGAAAGACTTTTAACTGGATGCTAGCAGTACCAATGGTTTTGTTCACGAGGATTTAAACATACGTAATCTGCTCCTCCTTCTTCTTCTTATTCTTCTTCCTCCTCCTTTGAAAGAATCCTTGAAAACGTTTGAACAATCGCATTATTGTGAAGTCAGACGGTAAAATTTGAAAAGATGAATAATGGAGAAATGTTGACGGAAAATATCTGAAGCTTATTTGAGATGGGAAATATGTGCGGCTCACTAACACGATGTGAAATCGAGAGTAACCGGTCTATCAAACAATGTCTGCGAGAAAGGAATTTGTTCCCAATAAAATTTACGTACGCTATCTGACTCTGAGAAAATGACTTTGTGTTAAATGTTGGCCCTGAATGTTGTGGATCTTAGTTTAGAATAGAATTTCTGTACCAGAAGTATTATAGTAACTACACAAAAATGATCGCTGAATAAAATGCATCTGACTTTATCCGTTAAATCTGTTTGAAATCACATAGTAACACTTTCATAAAATATTTCTCTCAATTAACCTCTGAACTTGTACTGACGTTAGTCTCGCAAATACACTGTGCCTGACTGAATATGAACTACAATGATAATGAAATTTGTTGTTTACCTGTGTGCAGTGGGCGGCTCGTCTGCTCTGCAACCTTGTTTTTTTTTTAATAAAATAATGATCTGACTGTCAAAATTAAGTTTCACTCACCGTACTCGCGATGTGCAATGCGAGACGGAATTTCATCAATATTCAAAACTGTTACTCAGCACACAACTAGGTATGTGCACTGTGAATGCGCAGTCAAATAAACCCATGAATGCTAATGAATAATCAGGTACTAATCTCATCAACAAAGAAATAATTGAATCGACACTGGAAGTTTTAGCTGAATTCCATTAACTCATAGCAACAATACAAGGTTCCAGACTTTTCACACATAAACTAATTCGCAAAATGTCTCTTTAGCATCTATCACTGCAGTGAAAGACAGAACCATGTAACTTCATTAGAAAAACCTTACAGAAAATCTAAACCATAAGCACTGTTATAACAATCAGCATACTAAGTTAATACAAATATTACAAACCACATTACCTTTAAATGTTACCTTTTCTCATTCATCCAATATTATAATTCTACTAAGTACTTGTTTTGTGAATTAAACTGCCTTTTCCTGGTAGCAGCAGGAAAAGCCAGTTTTATTTACAAAACAAGTATTTATATGCTTGCTGCGGAGGATGGTCACACAAACAAACTTGTTATAATTCCTAATATCTCCCTTTAAACATCATATTACAAACATTGCTGCAAATAGTGCTGCCTCCGCTCCAGGTCAGGCCAATTTCCGTCCATTTCAGACCAAGTACACATCACACAGCTGCTACTAACACACACTGATGCTACTCGGACAAAGTAAAGCTGACCTCTCTGACCAACATCTCTGATCTCGATCGTAGTTCCAAAGAGTACAATTATAAAGCAATACTACAAGGCTTGAGAACATCTGTCATATTTACAAATTAACTCATACTTGTAGCCCACAACATACTCTATCATAGCAAAGAGAACAGTGACTTCCCACCTTTCTTCCTAGGTTAAAGCCCGTTGCCCCAGTACGCCTCAATATATCTTGAGGATGACACCTCATCGCCCGCATCTCGTGGTCGTGCGGTAGCGTTCTCGCTTCCTACGCCCGGGTTCCCGGGTTCGATTCCCGGCGGGGTTAGGGATTTTCTCTGCCTCGTGATGGCTGGGTGTTGTGTGCTGTCCTTAGGTTAGTTAGGTTTAAGTTGTTCTAAGTTCTAGGGGACTGATGACCATAGATGTTAAGTCCCATAGTGCTCAAAGCCATTTGAACCATTGACACCTCATCTTTCCTGCGAATCTCCTACCTTTTGTTTACCAGCTGGTGATTTACTTCTTGTGATTTTTACAATCCCTCGTTCCTCCATCCTGCCTGTGTGATCGTTCCATTTATGCTTTCTCTTATGTACTCAGTTATTATTGGAATCCGATTTACATAATTTTCTAATGCTATCACTTCTCTCTCCGTGTGTCAATGTGTTCCTCGCAATACTTCGCAGCATTTCCATTTCCGTTGTTTCCAAAAGTTTTCTATTTTGTGGCTTTGCAGGTCTTGTTTCAGCTGTGTGTATCGTAACTAGTCTCTCACTATCGTATCGTAAATTCTTGCCTTTGGATATTTCCCTAGATTTTTTAATTTTTTCCAAATTGTATCGTTTAAAAACGTCGTCTCTTTGTTGTTTTACTTCTTGTTCCCTAACCTTTTCGACATTTTCACTGCCGGGCAAATCAATGCCAAGGTATTTAAACAACATCACCTGTTCAATGATTTTTCAAATTACTCAGCTTGCATCTAATGGGTTCTACAGGTTTAGTCATAAGTGTGGTTTTTTGAGTGGATACGACCATATTTACGTGTTTGATTGCCACTTTAAATATATATAAAAATTTCTGCACGTTATCTAGACTTTTTGCTAGCAGAACTGCATCAGCATGACAATTAAATGATTTTTATTTCTTCGTCCCCAATTTTATAACACGCCCGCCTCCACAGCTGTGTGATTAGAGCTGCTGATTACTGTATGGGGAACCCAGGTTCGATTCCTGGTACGGCCAGAGATTTTCCTTGCTGGGAAGACTGTTGCGGGTTGCACTCAGCCTTGTCAGGCCAACAGAAGAGCTACTCGAGTGATCAGTAGCGGTTCCAAGGTCAAGAAACGAGACATCGGCCGGGAGAGCGGTGCGATCACGTATCCCAACAATGACGCCATTGGCAGATGATGACACAGCGATTTGCAGGGACAGAATGACCCGTCTACGCCCACAATGCGGACCTTTATATAAAGGTCCGCATTGTGGGCCACTACGAGACAATTTCTTTATTATCACCTCGTCAGTCACCATATTAAGAAGTAGTAGCGGGCTTGTCTAATACCACTGTTCACTGATATACGGGTAATTAACCTGGAATCAGTTTTCACCTGTATGTAGTTGTTGGAATAAATGACTTCAGTTACTTTTATTAAGTTGGAAGGAATACTCCTATTGAAGAGCAGATTTACCACATGTGTTAACTGAATCCTATAGATAGCCTTCTCTTTCAATAAAACGAAGGCAAGCCGGTCTGTTGTATTCTGTGTATTCTAAAGCCACTGTGCTCACTGGGAAGATAGTAATATTATTTATTACATTTACTAGGCACAAAGTCAATAGTTAGTTAGTTACATGCTCCATGGAGCATTTGAACCGAAATGATGTAGAACGAGTCAGTTTACAGGATATGTATTCATGATTGGTGTTAACATTAATGATCACATAGTATTTTTGGACCTACTCATGCAACTACACATTTATTTACTGGCTAACAGTTTTTACGTAGAAATCAGTCAGTCGAATAGAAGGATTTGTCCAGTAGAAATGATTTTAAATTGGATTTTAAACCTGGCTCACTACCTGTCAGTCATTTTAAGTTACTGGGCAAATGATCAAAATTTTTTATTGCTGCATACTGAATTCCTCTCTATGCCCCTGACAGCTTTGACGTTGGGTAATAAAGGTCATTTTTCTCTCTGCTATTGTAGGTATGAACGCCACTGTCCTCAAATTCTGATCGATTATTTATGTCGAATTTCATTAGCGAATATACGTATTGTGACGGCGCAGTTAAAATTCCTGGTTCCTAGCCATCTCGTTCGTGAGTGAACAACGCGTATTATTTTTACCGCTAGCTCTTGTGCAATCAATACTTTCTTTTTAAGTCATGAGTTACCTCAAAAAAAAATTTCCGTAAGATATTATTGAGACGAAATAGTGCAAAATATGTCGGAAATCTGATAGGTTTGTTTCCATGATGACTGACTCATTCTCATGTGCTACATCAATTATTGGCTTGACTCTGTTGTGCAAAACTGAATATAGTGTTTCTTTTTTTTTTTTTTTGTAATTTAGGTAGAGTCCATTTTCCAGAGAATCATTAAGTAATTCTTTGAAAAATATCAATTACCAACTCTTTCTCTCTCATGGGTTTTATTATAACACTAGAATAATCTGTAAATGTACCAACTTTACTTGTTAAATGTTAAATGGAAGGTCAACCTCATATATAAGAATGGGAATGAACCCCAATTGAACCCTGTGAGACTCCCATTGTAACTATTTTCCCAGTCCCAAAGAAATTCCTACCTTCCCAACACTGTCTGAATTATTCAGCACATCTTTTTTCATTGTGTTTGTTAAGTATGATTCAACTCTGTTGTGCATAAAGCCATCAGGTCCATAAAACTTGAGTTTTTCTGAGAAAGTAACGTGATCTACACAATCAAACGCCTTAGAAAGATTTTTGTGTTAGCAGAAAAGCCAACACCGTGTTACGAGTGGAGGCCGAAATGCACGCGTTTTAGCTCACGCAGGCTGGCGTGAAGAGGGAAGAACTATACTGCGTAAGGTCTGGAACATGACAAGAGATGAGAATCCAGAAAGCGGACATAATTAGTTTGATACTTAACTCTAATCCATTAATGAAGAACGTCGCTCTTGACGGTACATGATTCACAATATTATCTGTTCAGAAGTAATTATAGTAACGGAATATGGCGTCTTGCTAGGTCGTAGCAAATGACGTAGCTGAAGGCTATGCTAAACTGTCGTCTCTGCAAAGGAGAGCGTATGTAGACAGTGAACCATCGCTAGCAAAGTCGTCTGTACAACTGGGGCGAGTGCTAGGGAGTCTCTCTAGACTAGACCTGCCGTGTGGCGGCGCCCGGTCTGCAATCACTGATACTGGCGACACGCGGGTCCGACTTATACTAACGGACCGCGGCCGATTTAAAGGCTACCACCTAGCAAGTGTAGTGTCTGGCGGTGACACCACAAATATCACAAAAATATCTACTGGTAATATATTTTTATTTAATATTCTCAGTCGAGCAACCCTTCCGGAATCCAAATTGTGATTTGTTACGTGAAGTTTTTCCACATAAGTGTGCGACTACTCTTGAGCACATTACTTTTTCTAATATTTTGGGGAAAAATATTATTAAGGAAACTGGACAACAATTGTTTAAGTCTATCTTGTCACTTTCATGTCTGTATAAAGATCCATATAGACAGAATGGATAATTTGCAGGCAGGAGTACTTTTCAGGGTAATCTGCAGTACACCGAATCATTTTCTAGAATCTTTTACGATGCACATAGCTGAGGAAGACACCCAGGTTTTCTGTCATACAGCTGAAATAAAATTAGCGAATATCTTCACTCTATAACGAAGTACTATGTATACAGCATCAATAACACGCTTCGTCATAGGTTTAAATATTTGGGATAAGCAAGATTTGAAACATTAACGACAGAAAGGAGTGATCGTGTTGCTGACAGGAGAGAGCCCTCAACAGCTGTCGGTGTGAACAGAAGTTGCTAATGAGATTCAAGTAAGCAGTATACAGCGTCTGTTCCTGCGCTATATTAATCGACACAGCAATTTAGATGGTCTGTGGCATACGTGCGCGTTCAAACCGCAATAGAAAGCATCTGAGCAGTATCAGTGCCGTAAATAAGCGATTGCCTGCGTCACATCCATGTTATACATTTTGTTGAACAAATATAATTTTGAACCGGATTAGTGTGGCTTTAACTATTCCGTATCAGGTAAACTGAGGGGAGTTAATATAAAAATTCTGTTTGTAAGTGATTATATGTTTTCCGCGCAGAAGAGAGCCAATAAGTCTCTGGTAGCATAGTCGTAAGATTTTAATAATCGCTGTGTCTCAAAACTGAGTACTCATCATTAGTTATTTGTTTTATTCATCATACACACATGGCATGAAGAAACATACCATCGCCATAGATATGCTAAGCAGTAGTGACAGTTTCTTGCAATTCGTCACCGACATCGTGATACCAATAAGAAAAACAGTCGCTTTTGACGGTTGCACATTTCGCTATTCAGTGTGATAACCCCCTTGTACATTCAGAGCTATGTTTGGCTAAATGATTCAGTCACTTCATCTCCTTAAATATTAATCATTTGATGGTGAATGGCTACCAGTGTCATATATCGCGCTTTCATGAAAAATACAGCTATCACTCGAATTCACACTGGGTTAGAGATTTCAATCCAGATGGAAATCCAGCTTCCAGTCCCACAGTGGGTAAAGGTTGAGTTTCGTTTGAGAATCCTGCAGTGATCGTGGGATCGACTCCAACTGGTACACTAGTTACAAGTCACGCTGTGGTTGGAGATTTCGATCCCACTGGTGTCCCAGGTTCGATTTACCCTCATGTTTGTATACTAGACTCTATACGGTTCGAATTTCTTACTGTTGTGGTCTTTCGAAGACTGGTTTGATGCAGCTCTCCGTGTTACTCTATCCTAGGCAAGCCTCTTCGTCTCCGAATAGCTACATCTTTCTCAATCTGCTTATTGCATTCATCTGCTGGTCTACCTCCACGATTTTTACCATCCAAACTTAACTTCAATACGAAATTGGTCATCCCTTTATGTCTCAGAGTAGTTCTGACGGAACGTCGTTTACTCCAAGGGCCTTGTTTCGACTTAGATCTTTCACTGCTACGTGATATTCTTCTCGCAGTGTCATATCGCCCATCTTGATCTACGTCCTCTTCCCTTTATGTAATATTGTCTTTAAGTTCATTTCCCTTCATATTCCTTGCTCATTTCACCTCTCCCTTCTTTTCCAGCTCTAGATATTCATACAACTGCTTCCGTTTCATCCAAAGGCCTCTTTAATTTTGCTGTAAGTTGTGTCTATCTTTCCCCTAGTGAAACGTGCTTCTAAATACTTACGCCATTTTACACCTCCTGTCAATGTCATTTTTTAGACGTTTGTATTCCCTTTCGACTGCTTCATTTGCTGCTTTTTTATATATTTTTATATTTTCTCCTTTCATCAGTTAAAATTCAATATCTCCTGGGATATTCATGCACTTTTACTAGATCTTGCCTTTTTACCTATCTGATCCTCTGCTGATTTCACTATTTCATTTCTCGAACCTACTCGCTCATCACCTACTATATTCCATTCGCCTGTTCTAGTCAATCGTTACCTAATGCTCCTTCTGAAACTCTCAACAACCTTTCTTTCTTTCAACTTATCCAGGTCCCATCCCATTAATTTCCTAACTTTTTGCAATTTCTTCAGTTTTAATCTAGAGTTCACAACCAATAAATTTTAGTCTGAGACCACATCTACCTCTGGAAATGTCGTAGAACTTAAAACCTGGTTCGTAAATTTTTGTGCTATGATTATATGTGACTGAAACATTCCAGTGCCTCCAGTTCTCTTCTACATACTCTACCGTCTTTCATGATTCTTTGCAGAGTTGTACCAGTCTGCTTTCCCTTTCATTTATTTAACCCAGTAAGTACTCACCTACTGTTTTTGTTTCTCGTCCTTTTCCTAATGTCGAAATACAGACCCCCATCACAATTAAATTTTCGATTCCTTAACTATTTGCATAATTTCTTTAAACTCATCGTACAAATCTACACGGTACATATCATCTGTGGAGCTACCTGGCTTATAAAGTCTTACTGCTGTGCTAGGTGTGAGCTTCGTGTCTATCTTGGCTACGATAATGCTGTGCATACCAGCGTACCCGTGCGACTCGACTTCCACTCATGTCCTTTGAGTTCTACTGCGATTCCAGGCATCAATTCAACGCTGCCGTATTTGAGTTCTACTGGCACTCCAAATCCTGACACAATTCTGCTGCTGTCCTATATCGCTGCTGTATAAAAAGAGAATAGGTATCCCAATCTCACACGTGTTGATCATTTCAAAACCATTCGTTAGCTACCTTTCAGCACTTACACACAACTAAAAATGAAATGTAAACGAAGTATAATGATGAGTCAGAACACTATAAACGTTGCTCTCCGAGTGTGTTAGTTATACAATAGTAACCTTCAGTTGTAAAAAAGATAAATAACTTACAGAAATGTTTGACATAGCACTGAATGTAGTATATCTTCAAGTTTTATTTACAAATGTTCAATATCGCTACGTTTTGTAACGTGACAAATATCCCAGCTGCAATCAGTTCTTGCCAAATCCTAAGAAATAAGTCTTGACGTATGATGGCAACAGCTTGTTTATCCGTAGTCACAGCTTATCGACGTTTCCCAGAAGCGAAGGAACAAACACTCTGTGTTTTGCGTAGTTCCTTACTCTGGAATTTGATGTAGCTAAATCAGCTGATCGTGGTGGCGGTAATAAAACTTGAGGAGTTCAGTTCTGTATCAAACTTTTCAGCAGGTTACTTACCTTTTCCACAGCTACAGATTTCGTTTTATAAACAACGTGTCTGTAAGCGGAGCATATGCGAAAGGGGAATCATTCTAGCGATGATACGGGCCACAGATGGGAAGATCCACATACGCGACTTCGACTAAGGACAGATTGTTACTGGCTCTTGGGACGAGATCTCTAAAACAGCGAAGATTGACGGTTGTGCTACTGCTGCTGCAGTGAGCATCTCTGAAAGTGGTTAAAGGATCAAAATGTCGGCTGCTCGTTAGACGCGGAGGTTGCCCGCTCTTTAAAGCACGATAGACGGCAATCTGGGGCAGATTTGACGACAGAGTACAGTTCTGAGTCGGGCCTAAACGTTCTAGAGCACACCATTCAACACACATCACTGAACATAGGACTCCATGGCAGACGACAACTACGTGTTAGCCTGACGACCTCGTCAGTTACGATAGCAGTAGGCACTGAATCATTGAGATTCGATTGTGAGTCTATGTAAACGCGTCGCCTAGTCGGATGAACCACAGACGCAGGTAGGTGGTGGCAGTATTATCTTCTGGAAGACATACACTGGCCTTCCATAGGACCTACAGCAGTAACAGATGGAATCATGACACCTGCGGACTACGTGAAGTCATTGCGGATCACCTACTTCATGTTTGATGTCCTTCCCGACGGCAATGGCATTTCCAGCGGGGTCAGCGTCCGAATCACATGGTCAGAACTGAGCTACAGTGGTTTGGAGAACAATAATATGAACTCATGTTGATGCCTTGGCCTCCGGATTCGCCTGGATTGTAAGTGATGAAACACACCTGCGAACCTAGTGAGCGGCAGCTCCGCGGTGACAGATCACCGGACCGTAATGCATGGGAATTGTATGATCTATTCGTAGACATCTGGTGGCACATATCTCCGGGAACGTACCAAGTATTTTTCGAATCGATGCCACGAAGAATCTCTGCTACGTTTTGTCCCATTGATGGACCATCACGCTATAGTGATAGACGGTAAATCATCGAGTAGAATAAAAGTGATATCTGGTGTTCCGCAAGGTAGTGTCATAGACCCTCTGATGTTCCTGATTTACATAAATTATCTAGGTGATAATCTGAGCAACCCCCTTAGATTGTTTGCAGATGACGCTGTAATTTACCGTCTAGTAAAATCATCAGACGATCAATTCCAATTACAAAATGATCTAGAGAGAATTTCTGTATGGTGCGAAAAGTGGCAATGGGCACTAAACAAAGAAAAGTGAGAGATCATCCACATGGGTACTAAAAGAAATCCGATAAATTTTGGGTATACGATAATTCGCACGAATCTAAGGGGTATCAATTCAACTAAATACCTAGGAATTACAATTACGAGCAACTTAAATTGGAAAGACCACATAGATAATATTGTCGGGAAGGCGAAACAAAGACTGCACTTTGTTGGCAGAACACTTAGAGAATGCGACAAACCCACTAAAGAGACAGCCTACATTACTCTTGCTCGTCCTCTGCTGGAATATTGGTGCGCGGTGTGGAATCCTTACCAGGTAGGATTAACGGAGGACATCAAAAAAGTGCAAAGAAAGGTAGCTCGTTTCGCGTTAAAGCGCAATAGGGGTGAGAGTGTCACTGATACAATACGCGAGTTGGGGTGGCAGTCAATGAAACAACGGCGTTTTTCTTTGAGGCGAGATTTACGAAATTTCAGGCACCAATTTTCTCTTCCAAATGCGAAAATATTTTGTTGACACCTTCCTAAGTAGGGAGAAAAAAATCATCATAATAAAATAAGAGAAATCAGAGCTCGAACGGAAAGATTTAGGCATTACTTTATCCCACATGCCATTCGAGAGTGGAATGGCAGAGAAGTAGTATGAAAATGGTTCGATGAACCCTCTGCCAGGCACTTAAGTGTGAATTGCAGAGTAACCATGTAGTTGTAGATGTAGATATAAAAATGGTTCAAATGGCTCTGAGCGCAATGGGGCTTAACTTCTAAGGCCATCAGTCCCCTAGAACTTAGAACTACTTAAACCTAACTAACCTAAGGACATCACACACATCCATGCCCGAGGTAGGAATCGAACCTGCGACCGTTAGCGGTCGCGCGGTTCCAGACTGTATCGCTTGGACCCGCATTTTTTTTTTAATCGTTGTGTTTGGTCGTTGCGGACGTCGCAAGACATCCTGTTCAAGTTCAGTGGTTGATCCTTCCACTCAGTTTTTTATTACAGAGGCCAACCGGCTCTCTGGTCGAACACGCTGAGCTACCGTGCCGGTGAACGGCTCGGCCACCCCGGCCGGCGATGTAGATATACTCCCAGGCTATAGAAAAGATAAATAGTAGTGCACATGAAGAACGTTAGCTTGATGCAGTACTTCCAGGATTCATGAAGTGACTTACTTTCTCGATGACATACTGCAGTTTCCAGTCAGTCCCATAGTTATTCCCAATACTCGGAATACCTAGTCCACTTCTTCCAGACAAAAGCTAATACACCACACAAGCCCATCAACTACGGAAATCGACTTCATATTCGTCTGATTTGTCGATCTCCACCCGTCCTCCTCCTGGCTCCGCGCTACCGTCTCCTTGGTGATTAATAGCGCTGTCGGTACGAGGAGGACCAACGAGTGAGACGCGAAATGTGATTTCCATTAGAATAAATTTCCGCGCGGCTGTCATAAATTACTCGCCTCGCATAAGTAGCGGCGGGACATAAAGATAGAGGGAGGATGCAAGGCGGCGGAGGTGTTATTATTATCGCAGGCATGAATTATGCATGGCCACGGCGCCGCCGTGATTGAGCATATCAGATCGCTAAGAGCTGCCCGCCACCGTTCGCGTCTTTCTTCCTTTTGTACAAGAGGGTCAACGACGGAATGGTGTGCTGTCGCATGAGAAACAGAGCTAAGTACGTCTACGTTTCACAAATTATCTGGGCAATGTGGAGGCATGGGCGCCCACCAGTTATTAGCCCACATTCAATTTCGACCCTAATAAAAATGATAGATCCGTGTACTGTTCTTATTCGCAATCTGTGTCAGGTGTCCAGTTACTTGAAAATTATCCATTTCCCAGTGACGAATGTAAGTTTTCCCCCAACTAGAAGGTCGGTCGTCGAGTGACTGGTTATGGCTACCGTATTGCGACCATCTGAGCCAACCGATTATGTGCTGGTTTTCTTTTTCTTCACTAGTTATGAGGCAACGGAGATGCTCCTTTACATCCTTTCCCACTTAGCACACTCGAGGATATTCACTCCTCAGCGGCTACGTAGCAAAATATTTGTGCTGTGACAGTGAATAACAAAATAGAAAGGGAAAGGCAAAATCCAGTATGGAAAAATTAAAAGTCTCTTATAGGTATCACAAGAAGGGACTGACTGAGGACCACGGACGATACGGCAGCAGCTGAATATATTTAGCTTGTTGGTCTATTTTCGATAAATCTTTTCATCTATATAAACTACTGCAACATACATCCATTTGAATCTGCTTCTTCTTTCTTCCGTTACTTTTTCCTACTCCCTTGCACGTTATATAAGCTGGTCCGTTGTGACTTCTTTATCAGTACCGATGGTATTTTAGGCATATACTGTAGCCGTTGTTTTGGAATACGTTTTTTGCCTATTCTTCCTGCTTGTTCTTTCTATACTTTTTTGTATTCTTTAATTTTTTAGGCTGTAAATACATACATTCTTCTAGATGTCCTCATTTTTTAATCTGTCTCTCCTCGTTTCTCCCTGGACTGTTCTAAAATGTCTAATTTTGGCTACTTGGAGTCTATAATGTGTTTTAGAGTTCATAGTTCAGTTTTCACTTCCATATAGTCCACAGAAAATTGCCCTTACTTTACACAATTTTGGCATTATGTGCTTTCGTACTGCTCCCATGGGGTTTATTTTGATGGCGCTACACTTAATTCTGAATCTCTATTCTTTTTCAGTATCACATTCGAGCTGTATTATGTCACAGCTCAGGAACCGGAAGATGTTAACTTTTTCAATAGTTTTGTTATCTGATACTGACTTACGTATTAAAACTTACGAACATTGGAAATCCATTGACTTTTATTTGTCGATGAGCTTAAATTAAGTTGCTTTGCTATTTTACAGTGTTCCGTATAAGCTATCTTTGTTATCTGCAGCTAGAATCTGATCGTCAACTAACATAAGAGTTTTCATAACATTTCTTTCTTTTCTTTTTTTTTTTTTTTTTTTTTTTTTTTTTTTGATACTTCTCAACATTAAATTTTAAAATCAGTTGTTTCCTTTCTTTCAAAACGTCATCTAAATATAAATTAAAAAGTATCAGCATCCTCGTCTGACTCCTTTAGTAATATTTTCTTGCGTGGCATTTCCATATTTTAGCAAGGGATCATGTATCTTACACCAAAACAAGGAAAAAATGTCTGTTAAACACGGGTGCTCTGAGTATTTCTTCATTTTCGCTACTGTGACACATATCTCTTCTATTGAACAAGTGCCCACAGCTCATAAGGTGTGTATTTTAGTGCCCATATTTACCAAATTTTTTTCTTAATTTGGTAGAAATAACTTGCCCCCAAAATTCGTAGCAGTAATTTTGAAATACACTGTATACAAAGTGTCCCAGGAGGAACGGTCAGTGTTCAATAAAAGTTTAGTAAACTTGGGCTCTAAAACAAATTTCCTGTACTTCAAGACCTTTGCCTTTCATATTTTTGGAGAAGGTAGCATCGATAAGGACAAGATAAACTTGTCTCGTAAACATCTGCTGTAAAATGTGTACCTTAAAAGCTATGGGTACTTCTTCAGTAGCAGAGACGAGTTGCACAGTAACGACGATGAACAAGTGCTCATAGCTCTTAAGCTATGCGTTTTGGAGCGCATGTTTACTAGACTTCGAATGGTCTTCCTTGAAATGTCCCTGAATATTGAGCCTTACTCCTGGAAAAATTCTGTGTACTTCGGATAGGTGTGGTGGTATTCCTCTTTTTTCCATAATATTACATTATCTTCCTCTGTGGACATTATCAAAAGCTTTACTACATTCTGTTAATAGCATGTAGGTATTTAAATTGTATTTTCTTCTTTGTTCCTATTGTTTGTTTTAACGAGAAAGTGTTATCTGAGCAAACCTTTCTACACTGACATCGGCTGGCACCTACGGCCCAACTGCCATCCACACAGCGCTGTACCGCGAGTTGCCGCCCTTCCAGTGCACCAGCAACACAACCGCAGAGATCCGACATCCAGCAGCCACTACGGTACCGGGTCGGCCTACGATAGCGGCACGCTGTGCTGCTGATGTTGGCATTGTCTTACCTCCGTGAGCCACGTGCCGCCATCACGCTTTGTTGTATTCCACCGCCAGACGGGTTTATTAATTTAGTTTAGTTTAGTCCCTATTAAGGGCTCCGACCGGCCGCTCTCCGGCAGTCGACGTCTGCCAGTCGACTACGAGAGTTCACAGGTCACGGTCTTCTGGGCCTAGTACTAACCACTACACCACATCCTCAGAGTTTCATTCAGAAAAAGCTTAGTACATTGTGGGGTTCAGGCCAGTGACGTTCACCGAGCGATTTTTGTCTTTGGGGGTACATAAAAGCCAGAGTCTTTGCCCACCTACAGTAACTACTGTTCAAGAGCTCAGAAAGCGAGTTGTTGAAGCCGTCGATTCAATAAATAGTGATTCGTGTGTGGAATGAAATGGACTACCGTTTCGATATTTCTCGAACAACACATAGTGTTCATGTGCATAATGTATGTGCGAACATAAAACTTTGAACCTTCATCTATCCAGTGACATGCACAACGTGTTTCTATCTTTCATTGTTTGTCTGAAATAAACAATTTCTTTTCGAATCACCCTGTATTGTGTCACTATCCTCACAGGTCTGGACGATCTTTTAGCTGTGTTATTTCAGAATCTGCCACATGTTGAACTTTACTTGATGTGTTGTTCGTGGCTACCTGGGAACGTCTAATCATCAGTTGCGTACACGACCCACAACGGGGCCTGACACTTCCCCAAAGTCTGCTTGTTCTTCAAGTAATATCCTGTCTACGATCTTTCTCAAACTATTTTCTTTTATCTTCACATATTTCGTTTGTTTCTGGAAACAAACCGAAGCTTTCTATCCACACACGTCGCGCAAAAGATGTGATAAGCAGTATTTGTGTCGACTGACCCCAGCTATACATTGAAAAAACCAAATTCGAAATATCCGCCGACACACCGGAGAAAATACTCCTGACGACTTCCCGGAGAGACACACTATATGTCTAATATTGAAAGGGATATACACAGTCGTCAGTCTATTGCATTCAAAATAATGAAACACCCAAACAAGAAAAGGATACGGCAAATTTACATCTTATAAACAGAGAAGACTGAGTGAAGTTCTATAAAAATTTGTGGTTCGAAAAAAGGTCGAAAAGGAGAATGACGAAGTGAAAAAATAAACGTACGTCTTTCGGAAGTTGATAAAATAGAATTTAAGGAACTAAAGAGCTCCTGAAACCGAAAAGCTTCTGGAATGAATAAGATAAGTATAGAACATTTCAAATACATAAGGGAAGACGCTACGTATAGGCTTTTAGATCTTTTAAAGTCAATAATGGCATCAAAAGAAAATACCAATGGGATGTAAGAAAGGTATGATAATACCCATTTTAATAGAAAATCAAGTCCCGGGTGTGAAAGAAAAGTATAAGACACTTACATCATGTATATGCCTTTCAATATTAGACATACAGGGTGTATCTCCGGGAAGCCGTCAGGCGTATTTTCTCCGGTGTTTCGGCAGATATTTCGAATTTAGTTTTTTCAATGTATACCTGGAGTCATTCCACACAAATACTGCTTATCACGTCTTTTGTGCGACGTCCAGTGTGGATAGAAAGCGTCGGTTTGTTTCCAGGAACAAAAGAAATGATTTTTAAAGTGGAATTTTAGATGCCCATTCGATAGAGCGGTCCCAAACTAGTCTAGCGGGATATTCGTTTTATCAAATGGTTCAAATGGCTCTAAGCATTATGGGACTTAACATCTGAGGTCATCAGTCTCCTAGAACTTAGAGCTACTTAAACCGAACTAACCTAAGGACATCACACACATCCATGCCCGAGGCAGGATTCAAACCTGCGACCGTAGCAGCAGCGCGGTTCCGGACTGAAGCGCCTAGAACCGCTCGGTCACAGCGGCCTCGTCTTATCTGTATGTATTAACAGGAACAATAAAATATGGAGAATAGTCAGTACTCTAGCAGCGACGGCGCTGCCTCGGACCGCACTGACTGCTTCCGCCATGGAAAAGCGCTGCTCAGTCACTGCCGGAGTTCTGTTGGTTCTTCATGTTTGTGACCGCTCTATCGAATGGTCACATAAAACTACGCCTATTCAGGCTGTTTTAGTTTTATTTCTAGACCATGATCTCTTAGACATATTATATAATCAGGTTTATCTTCTGAAGAAGGCTCAATTACTTGGGCTTAAACCCAGTTAAAGGTTGGTTTCATTACCGCAATCGAGGCTGGTAGTTTCTTATATATTACATAAAACTCCGCTTTAAAAATCGTAACGTTTGTTACGGCAAACAAAGCGACGCTTTCTATCCACTGTGAACGTCGTATGAAAGACGTGATGAGCAGTATTTGTTTGGACTGACTCCAGCTACACAGCTAAAAAATGAAATTCGAAATACCTGCCGAAACACCAGAGATAAAGCCCCTGTCGACTTTCTGGAGAGACACCCTGTATATCTTTCCCAATTTTCTTTATACGATCTCTAACTAATGTCTTTGTTTCTTTCCTTGTGTTTTATAGTCGTCCAATGTCTGCAGAGTTTTCGTCATGAACCAGTTTAAATTCAGCTGCTTTTTTCGTTGATCAGGACGTTTTAATTCTTCATTTGAAAAAGTAAGTCCCTTTTTTTGCTTTGTATTTTTTCTTCTTTTGCACGGAATGCCGAAAGGTAGCCTTTCAATCAGATTAGTTAGTTTTTACATTTTAATTCCAATGTTTATACCCATAGACTCCATTACCATTTATACTTGATTGATATAGATTTGCCGGCCGGGATGGCCGAGCGGTTCTCGGCACTACAGTCTGGAACCGCGCGACCGATACGGTCGCAGGTCAGAATCCTGCCTCGGGCATGGATGTGTGTGATGTCCTTAGGTTAGTTAGGTTTAAGTACTTCTAAGTTCTAGGGGACCGATGACCTCAGAAGTTAATTTCCATAGTGCTCAGAGCCACTTGATATAAATTTCCAAATGTAGTTTTCAACACCGTTTGCATTGTGATCTGTGTTTTGTGCTGTTCTTGCTCATTTACTTTTATGCGTTACTTTCCCTCTTACTAGGAAAACATTAGAGTTTAAATTCATTCCTCTCATCCCTCACATCCTACAATAATTTTCCCGACGTTTCATTTGATATTGAACAACCTGTGATTGATCTACATCTGTGGGATACCTGGATAAAATGATGAACCTCTCCACGTTTAAAAAAAAGGACATTTTATTTACAACTAATTGAAGTTCACAAAGTGTCGTAATACTTTTTCATATTGATTCATTTTTGCTTCTCCATGTGATCCAGTTAGGTACTTAATGAGACGTTGCCCTATTCTAGCATTCTACTATCATCCCACTACAATATAGTCATTCTTATTTATGTAACTAAGGGCACCTTGTAGGCTCTTATAAATCTTTCAGATTCATTCTCTCTTTTTTTAGGAGCATACAATGATAAAATGCTCATATAATCTCTAGCTGTTTTCAGTCTGCATGTTACATCTTTCGTTTACCCAACTGTAAGACGTGATCTTGTACCGCCATTTTTCATTTGCTAGAATATCTGCTCGTGTGTTACACCACTACAAATTAACGTACAGTTCCACAGATCGCATGTTCCCTTCTGCTTCTTCATAGTCTCCGACAACGTAACCAAGTCCAGCTGGGCAATCTTAGCTTCTCTGAGTAACTCATGTCCCTTATGGGCGAAGCCACGCACATTCCATGTACTTGCATTTGCATGTTCTGATATACTAAGCCCTTTGTCCTCCAATGTTGCGGATATCGTTACCATTACATCTGTCCGGCTTCCGAGTTAATCTGAAGTTTGATGGTAATATTAATTTCCCCTGGACGCGTTACTAGCGGTGCGCAGGGATGTCCGAGTAGAAGGGTTGCCACTTTACTGCTTCCGCAGAAGAAGGATGTACTTTCAGAGTTTAGTCCGTGGGAGAATTTGGCTTCGTTAGTCCTCTACAGCCCTCTCTGCCCCTTTCTGTGCGACTCACTGCGTTTGGCTCCTCTGCCAAGGCCTGCCTGGCTGCAGCGGCCCCGACGTTAGCAGCGTTGCTGCCGGAATGGCTATAGACTTCATCGCAGCGCGCAAACCTTTCCGCCCAGCACACTGAAGATGCTTTCGACAATGCAGTGTCCAATGGGAGAGTTGACTCTACTGAATGTAACTTCCTGCTCTCCTTCTACAATCTAAAGTCCTTACGTTTCCTCCGTTACCAAACTGACGATACCGTAATGCTTCAGGACACGTCCTACCAACCTAACCCTTCTTTCAGTCGATTTGTACCGATTCATTACGTCTTCATTAATCATCCTATCTATCCATCTAATCTTCAGCATTTTCCTGTAGCATCAGGTATCTAAGGTCTCTACTGTATTGTTATCTGAACCGTATATGCCCACGTTTCACTTCCGTACGGCGTTACACTTCAGACAAATGCATTCGTAAGAAACTTTCTGACACTTAAATACACTAATGGCCATTAAAATTCCTACACCACGAAGATGAAGTGTTACAGACGCGACATTTAACCGACAGGAAGAAGATGCTGTGATATGCAAATGATTAGCTTTTCAGAGCATTCACACAAGGTCGGCGCCGGTGGCGACACCTACAACGTGCTGACATGAGGAAAATTTCCAACGATTTCTCATACACAAACAGCAGTTGACCGGCGTTGCCTGGCGAAACGTTGTTGTGATGCCTCGTGTAAGGCGGAGAAATGCGTACCATCACGTATCCGACTTTGATAAAGGTCGGATTGTAGCCTATCGAGATTGCGGTTTATCGTATCGCGACATTGCTGATCGCGTTGGTCGATATCCAATGACTGTTAGCAGAATATGGAATCGGTCGGTTCAGGAGCATAATACGAACGCCGTGCTGGATCCCAACGGCCTCGTATCACTAGCAGTCGAGATGACAGGCATCTTATCCGCATGGCTGTAAAGGGTCGTGCAACCACGTCTCGATCCCTGAGTCAACAGATGGGGACGTTTGCAAGACAACAACCATCTACACGAACAGTTCGACGACGTTTGCAGCAGCATGGACTATCAGCTCGGAGACCATGGCTGCGGTTATCCTTGACGCTGCATCACAGACAGGAGCGCCTGCGATGGTGTACTCAACGACGAACCTGGGTCGACGAATGGCAAAACGTCATTTCTTCGGATGAATCCAGATTCTGTTTACAGCATCATGATGGTCGCATCCGTGTTTGGCGACATCGCGGTGAACGCACATTGGAAGCGGGTATTCGTCATCACCATACTGGCGTATCAAACGGGTGACGGTATGGGGTGCCATTGGTTACACGTCTCCGTCACCTCTTGTTCGCACTGACGGCACTTTGAACAGTGGATGTTACATTTCAGATGTGTTACGACCTGTGGCTCTACCATTCATTCGATTGGCCGAGCAAATGGCTCGTCACAATATGCCAGTCACTACTTTTGATGAATTGTGGTATCGTGTTGAAGCTGCATGAGCAGCTGTACCTGTACACGCCATCCAAGCTCTGTTTGACTCAATGCCCAGGCGTATCAAGGCCTTTATTACGGCCAGACGTGGTTGTTCCGAGTACTGATTTCTCAGGATCTATGCACCCAAATTACGTGAAAATGTAATCACATGTCAGTTCTAGTATAATATATTTGTCCAATGAATACCCGTTTATCATCTGCATTTCTTCTTGGTGTAGCAATGTTAATGGCCAGTAGTGTATGTATAGATTTTAATGAATTTCTTTTTTTTTCAGAAACGATTTCCTTGTTAGTTCAGAATTTTATATTCTCTCTATGATGACCACTATGAAATACTTTGCTGCCCAGTACTGATTAGTATCAGTCGAAAAAAAAAAACTCCTCGCCAAAAAACTGTGTGTCTAGCTGTCTTCCACGTCGCTGCCGTATTTGTCGTAGGACGTGTTGGTATAATCTGCAACCATGCCACTATCCGACAACCGCTACGTCTTCCTCAGTCCCTACGAAGTCTTAGAATGTGGGCGCAAACATTCTTGTTTCGTGGAAAACAAAATTTTCCTGGGCATCGTCGCTATACCGAACTTTAGTCTCATTTTGCTCCAGCTTATAATCCTGTAGGCGTGCGCCGGTCCGAAACTCAGTCTTTTTTTTTAAATTTATTTATAAGACAGAGATTTATAGTAATGTCGCTTACTATCAGCCAAGCTCTCCTAACGAATGTAATGCCAAAGAACACATCTATGTCATAGACAGTGTCCTTGTCCAGACCGGTCATAATGTGTTTCGTGAGATACTTACCCGCGATGATAATGTTTAAAAATGCGTACACTGCCTGTTCCACCTGTTGTACCTTACTGGTAATTTTGGCACGTAAAGAAAGTACTTCCACTCTCGCTTATGGAGCTGGAAGGCCAGGTGACTTCACTTATACGGATCCTGACAAGAATGCCGACTCTCACTTATTGAAGGTGTTACCTTCTCATTTAGTCTTTTCAGCTGCAGTGATCACGTCTCGATGATGAAACTATGATTCTTCCAGGATTCATTTTCTTACTGAAAACTTATAGTACTAGGCAGCAGTGAGTTGTAAAAAAGTAGTGTGAAATCTAATGCGCGTAATATTACATCCCACAAAATCCAGAAATCATACACAACATGAAGAAAAAGATGACATGGTGTCACGTAAAGTACATAACAACGGGCCACCCTCTACAATCCTAACTTCAAGTGATGCGCCTCCAGAAATAAAAACAAGACTCACTGAAGATAATAAGTAGACAAGTAAATAAAAACACCTGCAGCCGTCCTTATGACTTTATTTTATTGTATTTTGTCGCTACCAGTTTCAACGCTTCAGTGCGTCATCTTCAGGCTGTTTTTGATGCGATACAGGTTGATATGATCCCCATGCGTTGAAACTGGTAGCGACAAAACAAAATAAAATCATAAGGACGGCTGTAGGTGTTTTACTTACTTGTCACGATAGTAAACGGCCGTCGTCCCAGAGACCTCCTGCTAAAAGGACATACAAAAGCACAATAAGTAGATGTCGAAACATGTACAGGTAAATGGATAAACAATAAGAAAAAGGAAAATATTGTGTTGTGTAGAAGGCTTACATTTTTATAAACGGTATTTGTAGCTCTCACTGTGGTCGTTGAATTCTAACAACGCATCCTGACTGAAAGTGCCTTCTGTTTTGTACTTGAAATCAGCAATTCATTTTAATATTCTCTTAAGGAAATACATTTCATTGCAACCCCAGAAAATAGCAATTAAAGTTAATACAACACCCTATTATAGTGGTGCGATATTTTCTACCTCCTGCAAGCTATGTTATCAGATACTTATTAGTGTCGATGATTAAGCATTTAATAAAGAGCACAGAATTGGACTAAGTAGCAACGTGTAAAACTTGTTAACGAAGTTTCTTGTGCCTCAATGAAAGAATATCTGCTAATAACACGCCCGCAAAAAGAAACCATCTCAGACTTCTGAGTATCTCATTTTCGTACGGTCTGTCTCTTACAGGGCGAAAGAAATTTACATCTGCATAATTGAAGTGTCACTCAAAGAGGACTGTAATAAAAGAGCTGAAACTCATCTCCTTAATCTCACTTTTCAAGGCTCCAAAACTTACTTGACGTACAGAATACGAAGAAGGTACTCGTAAATCTTCAGTAAGTAATATTTCCTCCCAAATGTTCTATTGCCAAATTACACGATCGAGCGAGCACATTTCATGTAAGCGCTTATTGGCTAAAATCCGGTGGAGAAATGACTTCCCTCTAGCGGGATCCTGATGAAAGAAGGATCATAAAAGTGTCTTACCTCAAAAATATTGCAGAGTGACTTTCCGCTGAAATGAATACCGTTCATCTCACGCCGCTGCTCGAGTCTACACGCTGGCGAATGTTTTTTCTGGGATAGAACACGTCCGTAGACGTCGTAAGTCACACTTATCGCTCATTCTCTTGCACGAAGCTCCTAGCTGCGCTCTCGCTTCGAGGCCGCCGCTAGTGCAACGAGAAGACAACTTTCATAACAGTAGAAGCCTTATAAAAAAAAAATAAAAAAAAAAAAAAAACTCGTAAGCGCTGTAATGCATTTTTATCACAGTTACAGTCTTAAAACTACAATTAGGATTTTCAACGCTTACTTAGTAACACAGTAAGTTGTAATGGTTTTTTCATTCTTGTGTAAGAACTAGAGTGAAATTAATTAAAATAAATCATGCCACTAAATTGGTACAAATTCACACCTTGAAAAATTTGGCTCCGAAGTACTTAAAGGTTCTTACAAGGAATAGCCGTCTCTTGTCGAATTATGGCAAAAAATAGGGAAGTATGGCTATAAGACACAACTAAAAATTATGGTACGCTACAAAGATCTATAAATTGGGTCCGATTGGTATTACACAGCACGTTATATTGGTGAATGGTTTCCGTATTTCAGTACTTGTTTACAAAGTACTGTAAATAATCCAACTGCCTTTACTTAAGGATTTTTTTAAATTTCAGACTGACTCAACAGTGACTTTCTTCATTCTTTCTACAACACAGCAGAAGGATGTAACGCCCTATTTATCTGTTTGTCAGAGCAGCCGTTTCTTTCGAAGGCCGTTCTTAAATGATCGAGTCTTCCTCCAAGTAGTTTCGTTCACAGATACTTTTAACCCGGTCTGCTAATGTTTTGATCATTGCTCGTTTCTGACTGGGCAAGATGGATAAAGGAGCAGTAGCAGATCATGCACTAGGTCCGATAAACCACCACATCCGTTTCACTGACACAGTGGTTTTAGAAAAATCTAGTAATTATTACTCTAGCATGTACAGAGGGGCCATAGAAATTCAAAAACACAAAAACAATTTCAACAGAAAAGAAGAAGGACTGAATTTAGACAAGCTGTAGGCCCCAGTGCCAAATAAAACAAACAGTACCAACTCTTACACTCTACAATCTCCATAGCACACTTCGGCGCAACTGTGCCATCTCTGGCACGAATCGACCGTTGCGTGAATACATACAAAAAGTTCAGCTCGCTAAGATTGTTTTGAGTCTGTAACATCTTTTTCAATCGTTAAAGCCTCTGGGTCTCCATCAGTGAAACGTTGGGCAGATAATTATGCCTTAGTCGACGGTCTCATGCCCACAAATCAAATATCAGCATTAACGCAAATACCGGCCGTGAAAGCCTACACTGTATGAGTTTCGTAAAGATTTGAAACTGTGAATAAAGTTTGTTGGAACTCACTGAGTACTCTCGTTCTCGGATACTAGATGAAAATGTTCTGGGTAATTTGTATGGAATGAATTACATGGGTTCGATACACATACAGTTTCTGTCTGTGATAATTGTTTTACAGTGTTAAACTTTTAACGTAAGATTATACCTATTAATGAGTAGATTACGACAGTATTTTTAATTAAATGAAATGCCGAAAACCAAATTTTTTTTGCCCTTGAAGCCGTCAGATAGGCAGTATGCAACTAGGACACTGCATCATGCACCGTGTTAACTGTTTTGTAATACAGGTCCCCAGCCGCGTTAGTGCCGTTGTCGCTGAACGGTTGGGGGGGGGGGGGGGGAGGGGGGTGTAAGGCTGTGTACCAAATTTCGCAACGTGTACACTTTAAATCACCTACAAATTTCATCCTCTGTTCTTCCTACTGTAATGTATACGCTCAATAAGTAAAATTTCTTTATTTGCTACCCTTTCTGGTGATGAAATTTAGTCGCCAGGAGTGTAGTTCCTAGGAACTTCCGTTGTTGTAACCTTGGAAACATCTCAAGGTTTTGCACAGAAAATGACATATGGCGAAGAGGCCCACCAAAAGGATAAGTGTAAAATACAGTGCGAAGAAGGTTTTGTGCGCCCAGTGTTAAAGTCTGATCAGCACTTGTAACAACACAAGTGACGAAGTCGTAAACTACAAAATACTGTTTAAGTGGATTATCGCTGGCACGGAGGTTGGCGCTATCGAGGACTACGATACGTTGAAGACAGCGTACAACGCTGTCAGAGGCTGTTGGTGTTTCAATATCGTTTTTACATATACATAGTGACTTACTGATAGCATACCACCCACACGAAAAGTATATGTGATTTAGGTTACCTTGTTCTGGGTCGCAAGAACACGTTGGGGAGACTATGTCGTATATGGTTGGTGGTGATGGAAGCGGATTACTACAGTTGACATTAGTTGCCGTCCCTCTTATGTCCAATTTTTTTGTTTTGTTTTTTTATCACGGCTCGCTATAGGACATCAACAGGACGAGTCACACACTAAACAATAAACTGACTGGGACACAGCGTTTAATACTCGAACAGAACAGGCACAGGTCGCGCACCATTTGACTCTCTATTTAAGGCTTCGCTCGTCAGGCCCGTGCATCATTCCTGGTGGCTAACGTAATGTTATCTGAATATTAGACTGAAATCTGGTGCCATTCTGCAGTGCCATCGTGAGGGACGCCATTCTTAATGTTGCCACCCGACAGACGGGTCACAATCAACGTTAACACCTGTGAACACTTGATGACAAAACGACGGAGGTGTTTTGTGGGTTAACTCAGAACACTGACACATAGGATTGAGATCAGGAACGGTGTGAAACGTACTCTCTTTCCCTCGCTTCACAGACACTGTTGAAACAAATTTATTTTGTCATTAGGTTTAGAGCCGACTACTTGTGGGTCGCCGGCAGTCACACTAGCTTGCGTAATCTACCTTGTGAACCACAGCAGGTCTGTCTACCACCATACGACTACACAAAACGGTGAATCTATAATATTCCCGCTCAAAGGATTCTTAAATTTTCGGTGTGCATGTAATTTTACGTCCTCCTCAGAGCGTTAATTTTTGTGCTTTTAAACGTAAAATTTTGGCAAAGGAAGCAAACTTCACATTGACGGCAAGAAGAGAAAAGTCTTGATTTATTTCTACGATCAGAGCCATATATAAGTGAATTTTCCCTCCTCCGCCCCCCAACCCCCTCCTCAGAACAGTGACAGGACCTTCATTTCAAGTGAATTTATATTCACGCAGAATTCTGTACGAAATCCAGTACAAAGACTGAGTCTTTTAGGCGTTTTGTCGTGATACTTTAACAAATTTGTTTCAACAGTGTCTGTGAAGCGAGGGAAAGAGAGTACGTTTCACTCCGTTCATGATCTCAATCCTGTGTGTCAGTGTTCTGAGTTAGCCCACAAAACACCTCCGTCGTTTTGTCATCAAGTGTTCACATGTGTTAACGTTGATTGTGATCCGTCTGTCGGGTGGCAACATTAAGAATGGCGTCCCTCGCGATGGCACTGCAGAATGGTACGGCACATAATGGCACCAGATTTCAGTCTAATATTCAGATAACATTACGTTAGCCACCGGGAATGATGTACGGCCCTGACGAGCGAAGAATTAGAGGACACCATTGAACATTACACTGTTCTTGCGACGTAAAATAACTATGCAAGAGAGTATTTCTTTCCTCATGTGATTTTGGCTACAGGCCTACAAGTCGTCGCTCGAAAGCTGTAAACTTGATGATCGAAAACCGTGTTATTATTCATTGTTAACTGCAAAGAAATAGCTTGTATAGTAATAAAAATTACAATCGGACTTCGCAGTAGAATACTAGATGTCACGACTTAGAGCTAAAGTCTTGATTTATTTCTACGTTCAGAGCCATATTTAAGTGAATTTTCCCTCCTCCGCCCCCCAACCCCCTCCTCAGAACTGTGACAGGACCTTCATTTCAAGTGAATTTATATTCACGCAGAATTCTGTACGAAATCCAGTACAAAGACTGAGTCTTTTAGGTGTTCTCTCGTGATAGTTTAACAAAATATACTGCCTAGGAGAGTCGCATTTAACGTACATTTCAACAGTCTCTACAAGAGCAGTTTATATTTGTTTAAATATTATTCATTTTGAGAAATCACTATAAATATACAACGAGCAGTATAAGAACACTTTCAAAATAATCTCAGTTCATATCTAATGACAATGAAAATCATAAGTTGGAGATACTGGAATACGGTGACGGTTGGACAGTTCATCTGACGAAGACGAGATGAGATGGACCGAAGGACAGGATGTAGGCAGCGGCTGTTGGCTGCATAAAGACCCGTAGTGATGGCTAGGATCTGAGGAGTGAGATTGATGAACGGAACACCAGATGGGATCATTCAGCGTAGTTTGGTTACATCTCAAAGAGTCATCTGGTAGCCCCTCGTAATACAGCTTCATGTAACAGTTGAACAACGGAACCAGAAGTACGTAATGTACGCCTTACTTGCTGAAAAGAAGAACATTGTTAACATACAAGTAATCTTCCACATGGATAATAATAACAGAAATTTACTTAAATACATGAAAAGGATCCATTTTTAGCTTGGGAAAGGGAGGGGCGGACGTCCCACATTTTATGTTTGAAACATTGTTCAGTGATCAATATACTGCGATTTAAAAGTTAAATATCGCTTTGAATCAGCAGCTGAGGTCAATATCAGTCTTGTATGGTTAACGCCCACAACATGCACTGAGAAACTGTCTCTGTTAGGAACTTTTCATTTATGTTTACTTTGCAGTTTAAATCAAACATGACAGTGTGCACCTCCCTTCAAGTCAAAAATCAGGAGGCAGACGGAACTGTCGGCTGCTCAGTGCTAGAACGCAGTGTTCGTTACACGTCCATCAGAGTCACTCAGTGAGAGCTATGCTAATAAAAGCGTGTCACTAGATTCAGTAAAAATTTTAATCTTCGACACAGCAACACGAGCAGGTTAATAGTTTCGCTGATCCCGACTCAGGTAAAAGCAAAATTCTTTGTGGGGTTTTGTTAGTGTACTAATCTGGTTTCCATTTCAACATGCACTAGAACCAAACTTTTTCACTAAGATCTTATATTTTCACCAATCATTCACTAATACATAAAGTTCTTAAAACTGAGTTCATTGTACCATAGTCTTTCAGTACATATTTCATAGACACGTGCATTTAACGTCACCCTCAAGGAGCACAATATTTTGGTGCAACAGAATATGGACAAAATATTTTAGGATGAATGTGTACATATTTCAGTGGGAATCACTCCACATAAGGCATAGCTTTTTACGACTCTGGCTTGAGCTATTAAACATTGATATCCCTTTGTACCTTGCCATTCATGTGGGCCAGGACAACATAAATTATTTATTTAAAGTACAAAATTAGCCCTTGTGCATTTTCCTTAGAGTCAAATCCAAACTTGAAATCAAACAAAATACATAAAGAACAGAAACAAAGTTCAAATCAGAGCAGAATATTTACTCAGAATCTGCAAAGTGCCAAATCAAATGTAATCGTTCAAGCTGACGTCATACGACTTTCAACTGTATTAATACAAACTCAAAACTTTATCTGGGTATCATGGTAACATTTGTATTACATATATACAAACGGTTAATACTGAAGGCATTTCCTTCACGGACCACCCTCTAACCACATTTAGCTCAGAGGAATAAGAAAAGACTGACAAATAATTCTTACAGTTAAATACTTAATGCTATGAAAAGAGAGAGAATAAATTATTTATACAGTAACGGATCTAGCTTTACACATCTTTCCATTCTTTTGAAAAAGTAAGTACAGTAACTTTAAATAAGATAACATCACAGTAACTCTACTAAACTAACAAAAGTAGTGGGAATTCTTTGTTCATATAATTATTCTGTACATAGGCCGCCTGAAATGCTATATCATAATTTATAGTCCATAAAAGGTACACACTAAGACTGTCTCTTTGCTTTGTGTTTCAGCTAATTGGTATTTACATATACGCATTTCAGTCAGGCACTATGAGACACTGCCAGACTAATGACTAGTACTTAATCCATGTGATGAGAGAAAATACTGTGCTAAAGATTGCTTAATCTGCACGCTAGGCATCTAAGTCATCCACAAACAATAAGCGTCCAAATATTAACAACACTGCTGACATAGCCTTCTCCCAGTCTCTGTGGACTCTGTGTGTAAGCATAATTTTAAGATTTTCTGCAAAGAACACAAATTAAGTTAGTTACTAACACACAACCAGTTATTCACTTACTTATGAGCGTTAGTAAAAGAAAAACGAGATTAATTATCAGCGTAACTACTCCTTAAGATCATGATAGGAATATAACTTCATTATGTCGTTGGTTCTAGGATAGGCTAACAAGTAGCTCCCTTCGTGATAAATCGTGATTATTTTATAAGGACATGTGAAGGAATAGCCATATACAGTTATTATTGTGGATGGTTCAAAAGAATACAGTCTCTTCCCTGTTATCTTTGCACATGACCTAACCTCTGATGACTCGCATTCGGGAGGACGACGGTTCAATCCCGCGTCCGGCCATCCTGATTTAGGTTTTCCGTGATTTCCCTAAATCGCTCCAGGCAAATGCCGGGATGGTTCCTCTGAAAGGGCACGGCCGACTTCCTTCCCCATCCTTCCCTAATCCGATGAGACCGATGACCACGCTGTCTGGTCTCCTTCCCCAAACCAAACAACCAACTAACCTCTGATAACACTAAGTTTTTCTCAAGTGTGCTTGTTCTGTAAGCTCGACTAAAGTTCTTTATACTTTATTTTCCCAAGAATGTTCATGTCTTGGAAGTTGTGGGAGAGGATCTATACACTCTTTCGTTTCCTTTGCCATACATACCATTTCAGCTGGTGTATATTATGCAGTATAAAGTGGCAGACTGTTTACTATTTTCTCGAATAGTTAAAGATGTTCTACCCAGCGAATGTGTTGGCTAGCAGCATAATTGTGCGTGAATCTGTTAAACTCACAAAGAATTCTCTCCACTGGATTTATTTATGGATGAAATATAGATACTAAAATTTGATTAATTCTGTGTTCATGTAATAACGTTCTCCATTTTCTACTGGTTAAAGCTGATCTGTTATCAGAGAGGGAGGCAGTGGGATTCTAAACAGCTGGTATGTATAGAATTCTTGTAATAATCAGAGCTGCTGTGGTAGATTTTGTGGCACATTAACTGACATGTTTTGAAAAATATCATAAAGCGCTATTAGATATTTGATTCCATCCCTAGTTTAAGACAGATGTCTGGCGATATAAACAGATAAGATTTGCAGTGGTTTGGTTGATAGTATTTAGTGCAGCTCTGTGCAACAACATTTGTTTGATAGCTTCGCTTTCTGAAATATCACACAGAATAGCTGCTGCATTCACCTCCACATGCTGGGGAAGTAAAAGTAAAGATTTATCTCTGTGGGCCACATCGCTGCACCGAAATGCCCCCACGATTGATGTGTGTATCAAATCAAAGCTTCTTGATGTGCAGTGGAAATACAATTACACCAAACATCGGTCTGTACACTTCGCCTATAGAATAGTGCACCATTAAGTATTTTATAGGCGTGGATTAGTTTTGTAGTGGTCGTGTGAAATAAGCAATTTAACTCCCTTCCACCAATGGTTAGCATCCTTTACAGCTGCCACATTCCTACACAAGTCCAAGAAATGTTGTCTGTAATTTTTGTCTTTCATTAGTAACACTCTATAATCTGACGTTTGCTCTACAAGTTTTGAGAATTCTGATAAATCTTGTGGCAACTAAGACAAAGCATCTGCTACTACTTTGTGCTTTCCACAAACGTGTACTCTTTAAAAATCGTATCCTGTAAGGACAATAACCAAAGGGCTAGGTGCGCATTAAGCAACTTACATATCACGAGAAACTTAAAGCTTGGTGGTCACAGAAAACTTTAAAATGTTTACCATAAATAAGGTAATTAACTTCTTATAAGCCCAGACTATGGATAGACTTTCCAGTTTTGTTACGGCTACCAAAACGTATTACATATACATCAAATTTACCATTTTTCCCATGAAATTGACACAGAGATGCCCCCAATCCTCAGAAAGAGGCCACAGTGACAGTACAGAAATCTTTTGACATGACAGAGTGACACAAAATTTCAAAGTTCAGTAGCGCATGTTGCATCAGAGTTCTCCTGACAGTTCTTTGACCAACTCCAGGGTGCATTTTTCTTTAACAAGCTCAATAATGAATAACTGTTTAAAGAATATAATCGTAGGATGTCTCAAAATGTTTTCTAGTTCTTAAATTTGGAAAATTCTTTATTGAACTGTTCTTATCCTACACATGTCCATGAAATATTGTCTTTCATCAGCTACTCCCACTATTAGGAATACTGTATCTTTTCTAGCGTCTTCTGAGAGGCTCACCTGCCAGTATGAAGGCCTCGTATTAGTACTTGTAAGGAACGTAACATCACGAAATTTTTGTAGTTGTTCATCTAGATTTTATGGTCTAGTATGTATAGCGCATCTAAGTACAAGGTGGAAATTATCACCGGGTTACCTCCTGCAAATAAAGGACTGCAATAAGTTGACAGTCATGGTTCTTTAATTTTACACTTTAACACCTGTCATATTTCTTTGGTCATATTTTCCTGGTAACCAGCAGGTGTCAAGCATGCTAGTGGTGGAAGGCAACGGTCTACCACAAGAACTCCTTATCAATCTTGTGCCCAGCATGGGATCTCTCTGCAGAGCATTCATTGCCGTATAGTGATGGTACGCACACTCTATTAAGAACATTTTGTAATGCCCAAGTAACTATCAAGATAACGTCAGTGTAATTGTTGCCTTTAACTAAAAGTTTAATTTCTATTCGTCTCATTGTGTATTTATTTCAGTTATTTCTGTACTATAATACGACAGTTCTTTCTACGTATGGTCCATGATTCATCGAGCTATGTTACTTGTCAGCGACACGTCATGCGGAAGTTACTTTCTTCTCTAAGTTTTGCATACCAGCATATCTGAAGTGCAGCAGAAGAAAGCCTACTTTCGGCATTATTATAGAGTTTAATTTTCCGGGATTGCTTTATTCAAATTTATGATGGAATGAAGGAAGAAAATGGTTCTATCGGAGGCCCCGTGCAATGTATTGTACAGGGTGCGCTAGGAGATGCCTGGCTATCAAACTCCTTGTCCTTAGCTCAGCTTTCACCAAAGGTCCCTGCCGCACAGCTTTAGCTCTAGTTTGCTATGAGGTCGACGTGCTACTTGTCTGATGTCGTAACCTAGGTGTGAGCCTCTTAGTCACAGCCGTTAGATCATGGGTTTTTTTAATGTTTATCTTTATATCACCGGTAAAACACGGGTTACATCTAAAGGCCGACGTGTAGGAAATTCTTCAGGTGGACCGATCAGCCTCCCATAGACCTGCGATACAACATCTCTGAATTTAAATTAGTTCAACCGATTTGTTCGTCGACGCCTTCGTGGCACATTTACAATGACTGATAGCCCAATACGAAGTTCCTCATCGGTGCGCGATGCAGATTTGGTGCATTATGTACTGGCCTTAGGTGTTTCCGTTTTCCGTCTTGTACTACTGCAATACAGCCTCTGTTCCTTGCAGAATGTTTTCCATTAAATTATAAAAGTCTGAAATAAGAAACTGTTTCCATTTTTTTAATTATGGTGGATAAAGGTGAAACGACAGACCTGAGTGTCGAAAGTTGGTGCCACTCACCACTTGCCAAAATCCATGGATTTGTATAATACATGTCGCTGGGAAACTTTCCCACTTAGGTGCGTGGCTATATAGTCATGACGAGGACTGGGTATTCCTGTTGTAGCTTCTGCCTGGCTGTCATCCATTATAGTCCCAAGAAACCTACCCAAGGGATACGCTTCGATTTTGATCGGGTTTGAATATGTCGTAGTGTAGAGCAAAATAAGAGATACAAAACTTCCTGGTAAATAAAAACTGTGTGCCGGACCGAGACTCGGACTCGGAATCTTTACCTTTCGCGGGCAAGTGCTCTACCAACTAGGCTACCCAAGCACAACTCACGACCCGTCCCCACAGCGTTAATTCCGCCAGTACCTCGTCTCCTACCTTCCAAACTTCACAGAGGCTCTCCTGCATACCTTGCAGTTTCGAAGGTAATGGATCAGTGCTACTTGGGCAGACATGCAGGATGCCTCGCAGAAATATCCGCGAATCGTATCGTCGAATCAGTGAGTTCGAAAAGAGGGCACATTATTGGCATGAGGTAATGTGATCGATGCATCTGGGAAATCATGGAAGGTCGTAGAACACAACGTGATGGTCAGGTCGCCCCGCCCAGACTACCCCCCCCCCCCCCCCCTCCCGGGAAGATCGACACCTCATCCGAATGAGATTGCAGGACAGATCTGCGTCGCTCTAGTGCAACAGTGGAACACCTCGTTCAGTATCAGGAGTGACAGTTCGCCGCCGTTTACTACGCATGGGTTACATGCAAGTCGTCCGCTTCTCCACCTACCTTTGACGGAAGTGTACAAACATGCTGGACAGGAATGGTGTGCGAAACGACGTTACTGAAGACAGGAATGGCATCAAATAGGGTTTTAGGACGAATGCAGGTTCTGTTTGTTTGAAAATGATGACCACATTTTGGTCCGGAGCAGATAGGGATTAGCGGCAACACAGTGACTGCCTTCGCTCAAGGTATACAGTGCCAACTCAAGGCTTAAGGTGTGAGGTGTTATTGCGTACAACCCAAATCACAGTTGGTTCATGTCCAGGGCAATGTGACCTACGTGAATGACATACTGCAACCCGTAGCCATATCCTTTCTGCTCAACATCCCAGACGCCATTTTTCAGCAAGACAATGCACGACCACATGTTGCTGCACGAACACGTGCCTTCTTGGTGTCGCAGGATGTCAGCCTTTTGCCCTGGCCTGTTAGATCTCCAGACTTGCCGTCTGTTGAAAATGTGTGGGAAATGGTGAAACGACGCTGCAGCGCTATGACCGAATGCCAAAATCCTCAGATGTTACTTGACAGCGACACGTCATGCGGAAGTTACTTTCTTCTCTAAGTTTTGCATACCAGCGTATCTGAAGTGCAGCGGAGGAAGACCTACTTTCGGCATTATTAGTGGATAACTATACCACAGGACGCTGTTCGTGTCTTGTACTCGTCGAGCGCCGTCGTGCATGGAACAAGCTATCAGGGCCCATGACGGACCATGCAGAACCGAGGTGACTGAAATGCTATTCATTTCTTCAGGACATATTAATGTACATGTCGTGTGAATATGAGCGTCCTGTCTCTAGTCGTTCAAGATGTTCTGTTACTTTGTGAACACGAGTGTATTTTTTGTTGATCTGACCAAGATCAAGGTGATACTCCCTTAAAGGATGTTATGAACACGACAGGATGAACATTTTACGTACGGGGTGTGCACATCTGGAACTGCCGGTGTTTCGACAGTTATCAAAAAGGAATGACAAGGAAGAAGCTGCCAAGCCCAGAATATAAGCACTAAGGTGACAGACAGCATGATCCATATCATCTCTACACATTGCATTATGCGGTGTGTGATTACTACAGTCACCACTTGCCCTAGTAATAAAGGATTGCTTGTTATATACTATTTGTTTGACAGCGGACAATTCCTGCTGCATACTACTAATCTGAAGAATGACAAAAATCATTCCATTCAGGCCAGTCTTCGCTTAAAGTAGTTTTGATTTGATTTAATTCTGTTTCAAATCAGTCTTCTAAGGTGCCTCTCTGAGACAACACTTCACTAACAACTGTATAACAAGTGATAATTCTGAATGTAATTTTTCATTAACCTAGGTGTCATGCAAAATCCACTTTGAAAAATCCTGTGAGAAACTTCCCCTCTGTGCGCCAAATTGTTCCCTTATCTTAAACTGTTGTTTGGCAATAAAATTATCTACCTTTGTACTTGGCTTAAAACAGACTGTTTTATATGAGTTTGTTCATTAGTTAATTTTCGTATGGTATCAGGAATGCCTCGGTATGCGGTTTTCAGTTGTAAGCGGGAATCATGAATTAATACAATTCTTCTCCAGTCAATGAGAGTCCAGCTGGTAGACCTGTCTGGAGACGCCCCAGACACCAGTGGTATACCAATCTGACTGTCGCCTGCCATTTCGTGTCACAGAAAGACCCCTTTGGTTGTCATCCGCGGAAGTATTACAGCACAGTTGTACGTCGACGAAATTCTACGTCCTGTTTTGGTGCCGTTCATGGCAAGCCATTCTGGCTTACATTTCAGTAAGATACGTTTCTAGTACTGGTATTCGTGCTTGCCAAATCCTTTCTTGGTCAGTAAGGCCGATGGATCTCTCCCCAATCTAGAACATTTGGAGCATTATGTGCAGGGCCCTCCAACAACCTCGGGAATTTGACGATGTAATATGTCAACTGGACATTATTTGAGACGATATCCCTCAAGAGGACATCCAACAACTCTGGCAATCAATACCAACCCGAATATCTGGTTGCATAAGGGCCAGAGGTCGACTGAAGCTTTATTTGCTTGCTCACTTTGTGAAGCTGTTTCTCTTAATTAAGTCATCCAATGTTTCTGGAATTATAACTATTTGTTTGCCTCTTCATGTACATCACATCTAACGATTACCGTCCCTTTTGGGTAATTCCATCGTGGTGCGTTGGTTTTTTTTCTTAGAGTGTATGTTCCAGTAAAAATACGATACTTGCTGTATCTAGATGTTGTCGAAAACGAACGACATCACAGTAGGATGTTTATACGTTTAAATGAAAGTGTCCGGAGAACCTTTCTTCAACGCGCCACTGTCGGTAACATGACCCATTTACTGCCTGATCCGTCATGTACACAATTCGTCGCCCCGCCCAGTACCTAGTCGATAACTGATTAGACATTCAGCATATGCGCGGCTGCAGGAGACGCTTCATTATACAGTACAATCCAGAGCTAATATCATCTACTGGTTGGAAGAATCAAGCGATCGCTTCTGTTTGTCTTGACTCAGTATGTCACATGGAAGGTCAAATATAGACAATATGCCAGACGATCAGTGAATTTGATCTTAAGAGTATCACTGGTAACAAACAATCAAAAAGTAAGTTTCATAATGAAAGGTAGACACGAAGTATTGCAACATAGAAACAAATTAGTTTTTGGTAGCTTCTTAAGCTAAGAATATCAAACGCTCATAGACGAATAAGAATCGTAAGAAATGTGTTTTGCACTTTCTAGGTTAACAGTGAAACTGCAAAGGTAACGGGAAAGAGCTATTTATTTAAATAGAAAATGGATATCAACGCAAATTTTTACCAGATCATTATAGTATTTGAAATTAAATAACTTAGGTCCCACACATGTACACAGAAGTGATGAATCCGATAAAGAATATTTCCTTTCAATTATGCCACAATTAAGCCAATTACAGATTCTAAGACTTGTAATGGAAACCAGTTGGCTTCAATAATAGCATCAAAAGCAATAATAGCATCAAAAGCTACATACTATGAACAAGACTCAAGAGAATTGTAGTTTTTATCACACATCCTCTTTTATTTCCTATAATTCTAACGACCCTGCCCAAAACTAATTACACAAAAGATCGTGAAATAGTTTCTTCCGTTTAACAGGAATGTGCAATGCTACGAGTCATTTCCTAAGGATATTTCCAGATTTTAAGAGATGTGGTGATACCATGTAATGAAACTCTGTGTATCAATAGCAAATTTCATTTAATATAAAAGACATTACAGGAAGCTGTAGACGAACTCGGAAGTGTTTTAGAGGGTGTCGTGAGGAATAAAATCAGGATAGGCGCTCGTTTATGGACATGTCAGCTGCCGGCACTACAGAGCGTCAAATTTATAGGAGCCAGCGAACGCCGCCAGGGCACGCCTTCTGCAGCAAACGTGACTTGACACACTGACAGACCACAGGCAGAACGTCTCGCAATGTTCTTTGTTGTTCAGTGATCGCCACTGATTGCCACGGTCGGTAGTGGAGAAGATTGAGCTGGCTGCTGTGTAGGCAGCTGTTGTCTCCTTTGAATGCGATGCTCTGTTACCTCAGTGGATGGAATCCCTTGTCCAAGACCGTCAGCTGTCAAGGTAACAGAGCATCGCAGCAGCTACCTCCAGCTTCTCCACTGACGATCGTGACAATCGGTCGCGATCGCTGAATAATGAACAGCACTGCGAGACACTCCGCCTATGGTCCGTCAGCGTACCAGGTCACGTTTGCTGCCGAAGGGGCGGCCTAGCAGCAGGCGCCAGCAACTATAGCGTCGTTAGCTGACGTTTCCAGACACAGGAGGTTCCTTTCCTCAATTTGTACCCTGTGACACCCACCAAGCCCTCGAAGTTTTTTGTAACGTCCTGTGTGTACGCTACGATAGAAACCTGGGTCATTAAATTTGAAATAAAGAAATCTCGATAAAAGTAGATGTTGTAAGCATAAGTCTCATAGCTCTTAATGCAGCTGTAAAACATGGAAGTTTGGCAAGCGCAAGCTACAAATTACAAATAGGAGAAGAAACAGTATCGAAATACTGAGAGAGAATGTTATGAAGAAGCGAAAAGTAAATCTTAAATGTCGAAGAAATGAGGTCAAAAATGGTACTTCATATTGACTAAAAGAACAAAAACTCTCTTCATTAATAGTTCGTCGATAAAAATCTTTACACAATAATCTAATTTACTTCTACACAGGAGTTTCTCTTCACTACTTTTGAAAGAGGAAAGAAACCCATGAATTAAATTAGATGTTTCCTGTCCCTATCAATTCTTAAACTGACGACAACGTCATTTCCAGAGATTTTTTTAAAAATATTTAATAGTGTACTTAATATGTTAGCATTAAAGTATTAACACAAATGATCCCCTCTATTATAAAATGTGTAATGATTTTATTGTGACATTAAGTTAAGAGCAATTCTAAAATACATTAAGAATCATCATGAAGAAAAACGTCAATAGATAAATTAAACAGGAAAAGAAATATAATCTCATCTGTGAATAACATCACTTTTTCAGACTTTGCATGCTAGGGAGCAGGGACATGATAAGCCACGTTAAAAATGTTCACAACAATAATATAATGTCACTACAAATTCTTGAGTTTCACAAAAAAGCGACAACATTATCTTTTCCTCCTTCCGTATCTCCCATTACGAACAACTTCAGAAAGTTAGCAGTATGCACAAAGTGCTCTGAATGAATATGAAGCAATAATTACCAAATCATGAAATGGAGCGGAATGCTTGGAGAGGAGGTGGGGAATCACGTTTTTTATTTGTCTTTACACGGCCTTTCAAAATGCTCTGCAGCTCGAACGAAAGCTGAAGCTGATCCCGTACGTGGAAGTAAGAAAATTATACAAACGTCCAGGTCGCTTGTCTCGTAAATACATCGTATTACAGTACAGCGTCAGTAATGCATGTTTTATGTTTCCCTCTCTGAATATTTCAGCCATTTTCGTTTAGTGTGCTTTTGTGGAATCTATAATTGTGGCCAAGCTATTGTCGACCCATATAATGAAAGGTTAAAAAATTTTCCCGTTACTTTAGCAGGGCAGAAGGTATCGGCATTCAGATCATCCAAGAGAGTTGTTTCAGCTTTACGTATTGCGTCAAGCAATACCGATTCAGCTCCGTCCCTGCAGCAGATGTGAAGTAGTAAACGTATGGTGTAAAGAGAGCATTCAAGACTTGGTTGTCGAAAGAAAAGTCTAATATTCTGTACTGAATATTTGAGCAACTTGTAAATACCGCGTAATTCCCTTGGTAGGGTGTTAAATGAGTTGCTTTATGATATATAACTGGTACATGTTGTGTCACGTACGTGGCTGCATAGTAAGGATGACTGTGATGAGTACTTCCGCAACGTAACATTTGTTGTTACAGATGAGTGTGTAATGAAAAGCAAAGAAATTGTTAGTCCTCCCCCTCCACCAGGGATTACTGAGGTATCACTAGTGGAGGTGCTCAGTACCAATGAACCAAACGATTAGCCAGGGAAATCTATGTCAGCTTATGTAGTATCTCAGGTTTTTTCTACCCTCAAAGAAATAATAAATCATATTGACATCTAAATATGAAATAATTTTACCACCTAAGATACAGAGGGGCACAGGTTCGAATTATTCTGTGTATATTTTTTGGTCTGCCTTTTTGCAGATGGAGATGGTGCCAGAGCATTTCACACTAGTTCATCACTGGAAGCAAGAAGACTTTTTTTCTTAACCGGTTGTCTATCATCAGATATCCACGGTTACAAGAATGGATATGAAACCGGCTGTGTACATTACTGTGAGAGAAGAAATATGTTTAAATGCAAGTGCATATTGGGAATATCGTTATGAACCAAGGAAAATGAGAACACTAGTGTAATTTGAAAAGTTATTCTGTTTCTTCTGTGTTATTAACACCAAAGAAGTATTTTATCATTATGTTTGTTTAAGTCTTAAGTCAGAAGCGCCCTGGTACACAATTATGTAGTTTATATGGAATAATAATAAAATATTTCAAATTGTTTATATGAAAGTTATAAGGATGCAGAAGACAGACAGAGAAATGAAGAAATAACATACGCCAATCATTAAGAAGCGAAGGAAGCGAAATACAATCCATAACGGTGCAGAGTCTGTCGAGGAAACGAGCGTCTTATTAGGCGGAATGAAGCCATTGCAGATCCTGGTCCTGCAAACTAGGTTTTGATGATATGGCCCTAAAGTTCGTCCATCATACAAATGTTGGAATGCAGAAGCTCAGAAATGCTCCTCGGGCCTGAATTGATGTAACAGAAGACGGAAATTGTTTACAAAATGGACGATGATTACAAATACATCATATTTACATGGGATCGAAACTATATAAAATGGTCTTGAAGAAAGAGGAAAAACAGGGATGAATATAATAGGTCTGAACCACGCGTCAGCTTGTATGTCGAGTTAAGGGTGCAGCCAAATACATAGTAACTTCATCGTTGTGTGAGGGATTTCGAGGCGTCCCGATAGGGGGCACATGAAGAGGCGGCGGAGTAAATTCAGGATTAGACGCGCCTTCGCGAGTTTGTCTTGCTCGGTGTGCTGCCTGGTGGATGACACCTGGGTTCTGAATCGGTGAGCTTGGCGACGGACGGATCGTACCCATTATTGATAGCCACACATGGGATGGAATGTGATGGACCGTAAGGAAGTGTGTCATTTGATCAGTATCCGCCCCTGTATGTGGTGCATCGCAATGGAAGGAAGATTATCGCCGGACAGCCCTATACCTCCTGGCTGCAAATTACTTAGGCACATTGCACCGAATTTAGTCTACGCAACGGTATTATGTTATATCTGTTCAGCCTTCATTTGTTAAACCTGTATTAATGATGATTCATCGGAGAGCTATTCTATTAAATGTCCCTGGTCGCGCTTTGTCGAAATAAAAGTAAAAGTGTTGAAGGCTACCAACGTGTTTTACAAGAGGTTTTTCATTTGGTGAGGCCACCTTGTATTTGGTTACCTCTCCAGAAACTCATTACTTTTATGGCCACTCCCCAGCTCTTCTGTGTGATGTTACCTGAATGTCTCCTTTGTACAGCATATGATAATGGATGTATATTATGACTTTCATGCCTCAGGGTGTGTTGAGTATTCTTAGCCTGTAAATATTTTCGGCACGGATGTCATGTTTCATGCTTCGTTGACTGGGGTATTTTCTTTTATTTATATGGACGTGTACGACTTTGATTTCTTTATGTCTAGTAAAATTGCTGATTTAGCACGAGTGGCCTTCCTGATTTGTAAGCTACATCCTTACTTTTAAGAAGCCGACTTTGGTCGATGTATTGAATCAGCGACCTTATTGTTATTACTTTTAATCTTTGAATTTTATTCCAGCTGTTTACCTTGTAAATGGTAAAGCAGCTTCAACTTCGAACTGAAGAGCGTTTCCCTTCTTTAACTGTGTTAAATTTTCTTGAAGATTGCTTTTGCAACATTAACAGCTGGATTTAATATTGTTTGTTTTAATCGTGATAAGATTAACTGACTCTTGCTTGTAAATTGTTTTTTAACCAGTGTTAAAGTTTACGTAAAGATTCTCTTTTTAAACTCTGCCAAATTTCCATTTTGGACATCTCTGTTAAATAAAATATGTTTTTATTCTCTAATAACTTTGCTTTCTAGAGCCCATTACCTTACCGTTCTCTGCTCCAAGCACCTCTACCACCTTTTAAGGTCTAACAGAAGAGCCGGGCGGAGTGGCCGCGTGGTTTAGGGTGCCATGTCACGGATTGCGCGGCCCCTCCCACCGGAGGATCGAGTCCTCCCTCGGACATGGGTGTGTGTGTTGTTCTTATCATAAGTTAGATTAAGTTAGTTTAAAACAAGTGTGTAAGTCTAGAGACCGATGATCTCAGCAGTTTGGTCCCTTAGGAATTCACACACTTGAACATTCTAACAGGCAGGAAAAAAGAAGAAAAGGAACAGAGGAAAAAATTTGGTTCTTTCAAGGTGGTATAGTACTGCAATTATAAAAGTATATGAGCTTAGTGACGACTCCTCGAATGATAAGAAACTAAAGGTTTACGAAGAACAGACAAGTTATCAGATGTAAAATGTACTCGTAAGTAACGGAAAGAAGATAATAGTAATAGTGTGTTACACTAAGTTCTTAGGTGGTGGAGACTCAAAAGCATATAACAATGTAGTAGCCGCTCAAACATGATGAGAAGACTATCACGAAACTGGAATGTACTGGTCATATCCAGAAGAGGTTGGGCACCAGGTTGAAGAACATGAAATAAATAAAACGTTCTCGGTTTTCCAGCCACGTCAGTTAGGATAAAATCCTCGAGCTTTCGATGGCCATCTCCGCCATCGTCGTCAGGAGTTCACTGACTGCCGGGGCTGCTTGCGTGCGTGACTAGCGAGCATTCTGTGCACGTTTGGAGCAGTTTAAGCAGGACCTGCTGTTCCTGCGTCGTAGATCACAGTTGGTGTGTGGTCCTCTCTGTTAGATTCGTCCTCTTGTTGTCACTTTAGTGTCTTCTCTTGCGCCTACGGTTTCTCGCTTATATAGGCATGATGACATCATCAGCAGCCAATCAGATCGACCCAATGTGGCGCGCGCGCGTAAATCGACCCGGGCAGCTAGCGGAGCTATTGCTCGTGGCAGCACCGATGACGTCAGGTGGAGCCAGGGGCAGGCGCCACGTTTGAAACTGCTGCTCCCTCGTCTTCGCTTTCTTTCGATGAAATAAAGTTTGAGGGACAAGAAACTTTCTCATGGTAAAACCATAAGAGGCAGGCTGACAGACAAAATGATTGATGATCTACAGCAGTATTATGGGATGGCCATTAGAAATAATACCGAGGATTTGTTGAAAATGAAGCAGGCAGTATGGGCTACCTTCTTCCACAGATTGTCAACTGATGAAAAACCAGTACACCACCTTTTCCCTCCTGGACCTGATTCACGGTGCAATTACTGCAATGCCCCATACTCAGATTATTTCTACGCGTCGGTCAGTGGCCTGAAGATGGCGTAATAAAGCGCCGAAACTGGTTGCCTGATTAAATAAGGTTGAAAATTGATGGCTCAAAGGTGTTTACTTTGACATCCTCAATCGAACAGCCGGGTCCCGCGACCATCGCTAAAAGGATGGACATACAGAGTGCACAAATGGTTTAATTCGTATTTAACTGGAAGAATGTAGAAATTTGAAATTAACAGTACAGATAGTTTGCAAAAATCAGCAGAATGCTCTAACTGGGGGGCATCAAGAACGGTATCCCACGGGATTCACTTCTGGATTCCTTTTCTTCTTTTTTTTTCACTTTGCGACTTAACTTCTGAGGTTATCAGTCGCCTAGAACTTAGAACTAATTAAACCTAACTAACCTAAGAACATCACACACATCCATGCCCGAGGCAGGATTCGAACCTGCGATCGTAGCGGTCGCTCGGTTCCAGACTGTAGCCCCTAGAACCGCACGGCCACTCCGGCCGGCCCTTATTTTTCTTAATGTATGTTAATGACTTGCCACGTTATGTTCATGAAGATGCAAAGCTAGTTCTTTTTTCTGATGACACATGTAAAGTAATTGAAATGCCTGGGCTAGCAGGCCAGAGCGGGTTAGGTTGTGGAAAGGGGCCAGAATGAGGTAGCTGTCAGTTGCACACAACATACAAACTTTATTTGTCCACAAACAAAATTACACAAGAATGCAAAACACTCAAAGTTGAAATGGATCTCCTTTGATTAACTTTAGATCTGCTGAAGGCCACACTCAAAATCCAAGACGCAAGGCCTAAGTAAGAAATTGACACAGAAGGTTCTTCTGGAGGTGTCAGCCAAAAATGTTTTCTAAATCTTCTGTCTAAACAGGCTGAAGGCCTTAGCACTTTAATTTTAATGGAACTCGGCTGGAGGCCGATTATTAAGCAATAAGAAGTGTTTCAATCCAACGGCAGAAGGCCTAAGCTTAAAACAATTGAAGAAAATTCGGCTGAAGGCCCCGTACAAAAACATCACAACCGTATGCCTTAAGGGCAAGATAAGAACCATTAATCCAAGAGACATTAAAACTCGGCTGAAGGCCACAAATCAGCACAATAATTTAACAGCTTAAGGCCTTAAAAGATTTGATGTAAAATTCGGCTGAAGGCCCCTATAGGTACAACAATCTCATGCCTTAAGTGCAAGACAAAAACATTAATTGAGGATATATAAAACTCGGCTGAAGGCCACACATCAACCAAATAACTAAAACTCAAACAGTGAAGTTACTATGTAACTGACAGGCAGCCTCTCTATCGGAAGGCAACCCAACCGACAGACAGCCAACAGACCAATCAGCAAATCAGTTCCGCTCGACGCAACCAGCAAAACGAGCACAAGATTTCAATACAATGACGCACAGAATATTGGCGCCTACAACGACCAACAACACCTCAGCCATCTAACTACATGCCGCGCTGGACAGAAACAACACGAGGAAAATGCACCACCGAAAATTACGTCAACAATCAGGGCAGTTAACCAAAACGTCAATGGCCGCAAGGCAGAAGGTACCGCTGGTGAACTTCAATAACAGGGACTAATTAAGTTAAATTCCACGGGAAGACGGCTGGAATCTTAGCCGACTTAAATATACACACGTTGTTCCCACGAGAATATCCCAAAAGCGACAACCAGGATCAAACGAAGAAATATAAGCAGTTGAGACTCGATAGTAAGTTAAGTGAGGACTCAACTTTCATGTCCAAGTTCTGTGGGCGACGAACTTCGTAGCACTCGCAAGCAGCACCTCATACTCCAACCACGCGTGCACGCTGCCAGCGGCTCCAGCCCGACACCGCGCGACGGGGGCTTGCTTGCTGCTCCACGCCAACCGACAACTGGACTGCTGGTCCGTCCGCGACTGCTGCTCTGTCGCGACTCCACTTCTGGTGCGTCTCCAACTGACTTTCTTCCTTCGGACGGACGACGCCCCGGAGACACTGGCTCCGACCCTACCATGCAGAGGTAACTCAACCGACGTCTCTGCACACGAAGGAACCGACCCAAATACACGTCGTCGCTGAGACGACCGACCGAACGACCAACCAACTGTCGTCCCCGCTGGTACTGGCTGTGCCGACCTCACTTGGGCTGTGTCCCAGACTGCACTGCTGATCCGTCTCGAACTGACTGCCAGACACACGACGACCCGGAAATACTATCGGTGGCTCCAGAGATGGTACGACGGTGCACTTATCGATACGCGCTGCTGCTGCCGATCACGGGCAAGTTAGGCAGGAAGTTAGTGACGCCAGTAAATGGAATAAGAAAACGAGGTGGCAGTACCGTAATAGATGATGACAGACAATAAATGCCATGAACACGAGCCGTGCACGGCTCAGTAATCACATCCAGCAAACAAGAATTAGCTGAGGAAATTGTAATTAATGTCCTTCAGAAAAATGTTAAGTGGTTCTCTGCAAATGGACACTCACTAATTTTGGGGAAACACAGTATATACAGTTCTGTACAGTAAACGGCATAACACCACCGATAAATGTAGACTTTGAACAGAAGTCTGTTGCTAAGGAAGAATTTTCGAAATTTCTTGGTGCATGCACTGATGAGAAACTGAATTGGAAGAAACACATTGATGATCTGCTGAAATGTTTGAGTTCAGCCCCTTATGCTATTAGTGTTATCGAAAATTTTTGTGATAAATATATCAGTCAGTTAGGCTACTATGCCTATTTTCATTCACTGCTTTCGTATAGCATCATATTTTGTGGTAATTCGTCATTAGGAGAGAAAGTATTCATTGCATAAAAGCGTGCAATCGGAAAAATAGCTGGAGCCCACCCAAGATCACCTTGCAGACATTTATTTAAGAAACTAGTTATATTCACAGTGACTTCACGACACATATATTTGCTTATCAAATTTGTTGTTAATAACCCATTCCAATTCAAAAATAATAGCAAAGCGCATAGCTACAACACTAGAAGAAAGTATGATCTTCGCTATTCTGGGTTAAATCTGACTTTGGCACAGAAAGGGGTAAATTATGCTGCCGCGAAAGTCTTTGGTCATATAACAGATAGCATTAAAAGCGTGACAGATAGCCAACCAGCACTTGAGAACAAAGGAATTTGTTAATGATAAATACTTCTACTCAATAAATGAATTTTTAAATAGAAAGTAGTGCTTGTAAAAAAAATTAATGATATCATATAAAGAAACATTATGTTAAACTGACACATTCCACATCATTATGAAATGACGTATTCACAATCTAAGGAACAAGTATTAACGTAATGTGATGTAATGCACGGATGAGGTGAGCATAACTTCTCAACTTTTTTGGAAACAAGTAAGTTATGAACAAAAAATGTACATGTTTTTTTATGCTCCTGGCAAATGTGATCTTTCATACTTAAAATGTTTTCATTTCCACTCTTGATATATTTCCAAATTCTGCTTTTTCCTTGTCTACCTTTTCTATACTCGTATGTAGTATCACACTCCTGATAACGAAAATGGGCGACCTGTTCTACTGCTGCATTTTTCACCACTATTTTTGTTCTTCTGTGTTCCCCTCTTTTAAAAACAATAGTTTTATTTTCTTGTGAATATAGTCATGTTGCAGAGTTCGGCTATTTTTAAGGTAGTCCAAAATATCCTGGACACTGTCGTCCAACTGCAAAGGCTAGGGAAGGAGATCTGTTTCCAGTGAGCGCCAGGGCACATGGGTACTGCGGGGAACAAAAGGCGGATGTAGCAGCCGAGGGAAAGTATCAAGATCCTCAGTTAGTTCAGTGTGCCTCCTCCTAGGATCATCCAATGTGTGCAGGTCACAGTGCGTGATAGTTTACTAGACTGTATTTTATCTTCGGTCTAAAGGGTGACAGCTTATCTGCCGACAGATTTGCCGTCTGTTGTAGCTGACTAACGAATATGGTATGATTTCTAAAATTTTGTGAACTGTCGGACTTGTTCGATAAAATTTTAGTGGAACGTTTTTAATGCGTTCTCAGGGTGGCTGGCTCATCCGTGTTCTTGGTGAGTGACCAGCAAGACACATACTGCTGTGAATCTATTTTAGTTCTCGTCTTGTCTTTCTTAGTTTTACTTAACAAAAAAATGGTTCAAATGGCTCTGAGCACTATGGGACTCAACTGCTGTGGTCATAAGTCCCCTAGAACTTAGAACTACTTAAACCTAACTAACCTAAGGACATCACACACATCCATGCCCGAGGCAGGATTCGAACCTGCGACCGTAGCGGTCATGCGGTTCCAGACTGAAGCGCCTTTAACCGCGCGGCTTTACTTAACAGTTTTAGAACATCTGAACACTTTCAGTGATATCTTCTATGATGTGGGATAGTATGATTGTGCGGGCCATCACGGGTGAGATTGGGTGAGAGCGAATGTGATTTTATTTCAGATTAATTTTCATCTATTTTCTTGTTTTTCTCCGTTTCAACCACATGCTGATTTTGGAAGGACACTGATAACCTCGTCGTTGAGCGCCCATCACCCTTCCCCACCGAACACACACACACACACACACACACACACACAAGCACATACACGTGACGGTCAGTTCCTTCTTGCATGTCATGTAAGGGTGAATAATGCTTTCCGCTCTACATCTAAAGCACTGTTGTGTTTTCATACGATCTTAAGGTACCCTCCTTACTTCATTTTGTTCCACAGTTTTCTTTGTTTTTCTGACTTCGGTTCCTCGTCGGTTGATGTGGCTACTGTGACTTCTGTACGTTAACAACAGACCACGAGGTGCCACCAACATGTCTGTGTGAACAGGGACGTTATACCCAACTAACAGTAATAGGCGCGCATACACATAACACACAACAACTAATATTGTTACAAATGCCTAAATCCAATTCCTCAAGTCCTGGTAACACACGCACTCAACTCTGACGTGTTCGTTGTAGAAGTAGTCCTAGCCTATGCCAGTCGTGTTCAGAGACAAAGTCCAAGCCAGTGAACACTACCGCCTGCACTCCGTCAGAGACACTGTTCCGTTGTAATGTCTTGCGTTGTCGCTGTTCTGCTGATCCGTCGTCGTCGTTGGCGAGCGTGGCGGGTCCTTCGCTGGACGGCTCAGTGCTCGTCCGCATGTGACGTGCGATGAACCGGAGCTGCTACTGCAGTTTTTAGTTAAACAGCGGAGCGAGGCCTATTTCCCAGTTTGCGCAGTGATACGCAACTACGCACTGTTGGTTTCACATGACAGCTGACGTGCGACAAAATTCCGTTATGCTGACGATCTCTGCAGCTCTTGTCGCTATAACGGTAAGCATCTCAAGGTCATCTCACCGTCTTAAAACATTGCCATTTAGAATAATTTCAGATGTTAGTAAAAATTCCGAACAAAATATTAGACATCTTTATTGTTGGTCTAGAATCTGATGGAGCACTGTCCAAAAGAAAATTCTTTGCAGCTGCTATGAAACAAAAAAATAAATAAAAACTAGCATTACAAAACCTGTGAAGAAAAGTAATATTTTAGTTCAACCCATTGAAAAAAAAAAACAGAATCACTAACATTTGCATTTTAAAAAATTCCTGAATGTTTACGGACACATATGATGTATATTTTAGCCGGCCGAAGTGGCCGAGCGGTTCTAGGCGCTACAGTCTGGAACCGCGCGACCGCTACGGTCGCTGGTTCGAATCCTCCCTCGGACATACATGTGTGTGATGTCCTTATGTTAGTTAGGTTTAAGTAGTTTAAGTAGTTCTAAGTTCTACGGGACTGATGACCTCAGAAGTTAAGTCTCATAGTGCTCAGAGCCATCTGAACCATTTTTTGTATATTTTATCGTGAAAACTTAGTACTGTTCCGAGATTTAAAAAAATAAAATACATTAAGATGTGTGTAACTGTTGCGCTGGCGTAACGAAAAATGTAGTCGCTGATGAATTTGCGTTTTGTTGGACCTTATAGAAACTACAAGAGATACAGTTATGAAGAAAATTGTAAAATTAACTTTGATGACATCTGGAACGTCATCATTGTTCGTATCATCTATGAAATATTTCATTTGCGAGATCCCATGCGCACGCTGCCATCAGGAGTTCGTAACACCTCCGTTTTCATCCCGACCTGATCTGATCGAATAGCAGGCCAATATTCATTATTAACATGACCGTGAACCTAATGGGACTGGTAATCGGAATTGACTGCTACGGAAGTTGTTACTTTCCAATTAGTTCTGCTCAATACTATAATTCTGAATGTCTGGTAATGAGGAACACCAACACAGTTTTACTAATTACGAACTTATATTCTTCCCAAAACACAAAAAAGGAGACAGCCACTGCCTTCGTCATACATATCTAATTAAGGCTAATCTCAGCACAGGCTTTCTTCATTTTCCATTATCGTCACACACTAATCCATCACTGCATCCAACACTGCAATCCAATGTTAGGCCGCCGCGGTAGACGCGAAACCAAATATCGGCACTAGTAACGTCACTGATCACTTTTGTAATGATACTTCTTCACTTTCCCGGTATTAATCTATTACATAGGGGTCTAACCACGGCGATGGCGACACCCTTCTCCGTTAAAGCCCTGTATTTCAACAATGGTCTTCACACACACACATACCCGCCAACCACACTGGCGCAACTCGACACTCGCTCTCGCAACACATCACAATCGATTGTTCGTCCTATCGACCTGTGCCGAGTGCAAGGTTATAGTAAGGGCCTACGGACCCCTTACAAGTTTACTTCCGACGGTCGCCTTAATGCGATCGAGAACGTTCCCTACCTCTGGAAAATATTTTATTTGCAGCTGTTACTGACCCTCCGCTACTGCATCCATCACGCACATCGCCGATAATCGCTATACAGAAGCAACTGTAGGTACTTCCAGGACAATATTTCTGTTTAAAGTCGAGAGAAATATATTTGTAGGTACGATGCTGTGAAACCCAAGTTTTATCGAAGTATACTACAAGAGACGGCCAGTGTGGCCGAGCGGTTCTAGGCGCTTCAGTCTGGAATCACGCGACCGCTACGGTCGCAGGTTCGAATCCTGCCTTGGGCATGGATGTGTGTGATGTCCTTAGGTTACTTAGGTTTAAGTAGTTCTAAGATCTAGGGGACTGATGACCTCAGATGTTAAGTCCTATAGTGCTCAGAGCCATTTAAACCATATACTACAAGAGTTTTGTTTTCAGCTTGCAAAACTTCGTTCTAGCTGTTGCAATGTCTCTATGTTCTCTTAATAATTTTCGGCCATCATTACATTTCTGAATTAAGAACCAAGTGAGCGGAGAATACAAAGAACGGACGTCTCTCTGAGACAGAATAACTTTCTTCACAGAGATCAACCTACATTTTTCTAGCTGTTGGATACTCTCCTCTACAGACTATCTTTTTTGTCACAATCGTCCAGTTCAGTAGATTTCCGTTTTCATTTACATCCCTTTCTTGGAAACATGCTCACATCTAGATATCCTACCGATGTTAGTGCACTGTTAATATGGAACATAGAAGACTCCGAATACCACAATGTTTTGTTGTCATTTAACGAAATCGCACAAAATTTATGTTATTCCTGGCTTCTTCACTGATGGCCACAACAGTAAAAAACTTCAGTGGTTCGATACGACAATTTCAGATTGTTTTATAATATCTTTTCGCCCTTTACACACAGCGACTGGAGTAGTTGTACACGAAGGCCCTTGCTCCTACATTTCGCTCGCTACCAAACACACATAAATGCACTCTTCCGCGTAAGACTAAAACCACACGTTAACACATGATATCGCACATAAACTCTGAACATTCAGCTGGCGCTGACCTACTTCATTGTTAACAGTGTGTATGAGGCGACAAAGCTATGAGGCAGGCGAATCACAGCGGTTAGGTCCCATAGACTGCAGGCAGTTGGTGTAGCCCTGTGGCGTCTAATTACGTGGTGGCCATTGCTATCGGACTCGCGTACACCTTGAGTTTCTAAAGGGAAGTGTAACTTTCAGGTGAAGCAGCGACCATGCGACTCGCTGTCACATCATCTACACAATTGTGTAAGTCTTAAGGACGAACGTAACTTTTCGCGCGAAGTATTATTGTCACGTAACATAGCTCGATTAAACTTGGATCATACATGGAAAGAACTACTACAATAGACTACAGAAGATAATTGACAGAAATACGCAGTGTGTCGAATAGAAATGACACTTTTACTCCATGAAAATAGTTACACTGAAGTCACCGGAAATTATGATGGTCCAAAGGTGTGATATGATTCTCAGTTGGGTGTGTGATCATCACAAACTGCAATGGTTTGTCTGCAGTGTGCCTACATCCTGATCACAAGTTTGAAAAGAAGTTCTTGAGGTAGCACGTTCCATTCCTCCACCATCACGGTTGAAAACCGTTGGATGGTCGTTGGTGGACGTAGACGTGCTTCATTATGTCATCGTTGTAGTCGTCGTCCCCCCCCCCCCCCCCCCCCCAATGCATCTCACACAGACTCAATGCGATTTAAGTTGGGGGACCGGGCAGGCTGGTTCATTCGCCACGTACATCATCTCGTCTGCCTGCGCTGTTCAATGCGGTCACGAACTGTCAACCATGAAAATGACGTCAGGGTGGAATACATCCCTCAAAAGATGCACACTGGGAAGGATCGCAAAGTCACAATAGCTCAGATCGCTGAGTGCACCTTTTTCAGAGATTTGGGGGTCAATCCGCTAATGCAATATTATGTCTCTCCAAACCATAGCATATGGACCAGCAAAACAATCATGTTCGCCAGTACTGGACATGCTCTCATATGCCGTGAGCTGGGAGCGCCTTATGCACCCAGTAACACTGTTTAACATGATGTTTTCGATAGCCCAGGTTTAAGGTGTAGGGAGCCATAATGTTCCATGGACGCACTGACCTCCAAAGCCGGCCGGAGTGGCCGTGCGGTTCTAGGCGCTACAGTCTGGAACCGAGCGTCTGCTACGGTCGCAGGTTCGAATCCTGCCTCGGGCATGGATGTGTGTGATGTCCTTAGGTTAGTTAGATTTAATTAGTTCTAAGTTCTAGGCGACTGATGACCTCAGAAGTTAAGTCGCATAGTGCTCAGAGCCATTTAAACCATTTTGATCTCCAAATCTCTGAACACAGTGCACTCACAGGTGAATGTAATTCTGACACCGCATTCCATTCCCACGTGCGTCTATTATGTAATAAATTAATTTTTATGGATGACAATGCGCATCGCACCGAACAGCGCAAGTGGAGCAGCTCTTAGAACGAGGGGATACTCTGCAAATGGACCGGGCTGTGAAATTTCTGTTCGTGTCGTCGATGATTCCTTTCAGTTACCTTCTGCACCACCTTCAATTCTTTCTACTTATGGTCCAAGTTTCATCGAGCTATATTACTTGGCAATTACACATCATGCGAGAGCTACTTACGACTAAGTTTTTTGTAGTAATACATTAGCCTTATCAAAGACCTTTTCAGGTCAACAAATTCTAAGTGGCTCTCTCAGTTTAATTCTGCATGTTTTTCAGTGATCTGCTTCGTCACAAATACTGCATCTGTTGTAGATCTTACTCCACTCACTTGCTCTTCATCTAATAAGAACCAAAGGCTTTTGTATACATAGATCCACAGCAGATGTAAATTTCTTAAGGGCCCCTTTCCAGGGTAGGAAGCTTTTATGTTTAAAAGAAATAGTTCATTTCATGCTTAACGATTAGCTAATTTAGCACCTTCGGCAATTTAGCTACCGCTGTTACTGGCGTCAAAGTGAGAAACTGTAATCATACGGCACCTTATAATTTTCACTGTGATGCAAGTGACAGAGGTAGCTTGAAAATGCCGAAGGGTGCGAAAGTACCTAACAGCCAAGGATGAATCAATGGCTCTAAGCACTATGGGACTTAACATCTGAGGTCATCAGTCCCCTAGAACTTAGAACTACTTAAACATAACTAACCTAAAGACATCACACAAATCCATACCCGAGGCAGGATTCGAACCTACGACCGTAGCAGCAGCGCCGTTCCAGGCTGTAGCACCTAGTACCGCTCGGCCACAGCGGCCGGCGCCAAGGGTGAAATGATTATTTCAAAAATAAAAACCGCCTACACAGGAAAATGACTTCCCTCACTTAATCAGCTCTCTGATATTGCTCTTCAGGGTCCTAGTGAAAACTTGTATGCTGTGTCCAGTAAACCAGTCCCTCTAATTCTGGTATTTATCTTTTTTAAACTGCGGTATAACACTGGTTTATTCACCTGCTCATGATAACATGTTGACCAGATTTAACAGTTGTGGCTATCAGCCCTGCACACCATTAGCTATATGGATGGCATATTTTAAATAATAGCAGTGAAAGACCGGAGACATTATGTCCCATAGTTCATGATGCTACGAGCTCTTATTTGGGAAAAATCACCTGAAATTTTTTGCCTACAGTTCAGAAGCTGTGACATGTTGTCTTCTCTGCAACGTGAAAACAACTTCCATAACTTTTCTTACTGTAGAAAATGTCGTGTAATGAGCTACGTTGTAAAACCTAAGCAGCCGGCCTGGGTGGCAAAGAGGTTCTAGGCGCTACAGACCGGAACCGCGCGACCGCTACGGTCGCAGGTTCGAATCCTGCCTCGGGCATGGATGTTTGTGGTGTCCTTAGGTTAGTTAGGTTTAAGTAGTTCTAAGTTCTAGGGGACTGATGACCTTAGAAGTTAAGTCCCATAGTGTTCAGAGCCATTTGAACCATTTTAAAACCTAAGCATAACACTAAACATTTTTCTGTCGTCTTCTCCTTTGGAGTCATACGACTCTGAAACAAACTATCCCGTAAACGGAGTCTTACCCAAACCTCTGCTGCACCATTCAAGAGCAGTTTAAAGCTATATCTATTGCAATCGGAGGAATTTCCCTCTTGGCATATCCAAGTTGTTCTTCTGTCCAGCAGTAAACCAGTATCTATCACATTCTCAACATTCTTCACTCATCCATATCTATATCGTTTTGTTCCTTGCAGCTCTTCTACTAACCTTACTGTTCATACTCTTTCCCTGACCGGTCAACTTCTCTACATTTTATTCCTCCAGTACTGCTGCCATACATTTCTGTTAGATTTCATCATCGCCTTCGTCAAGAACACAGTGAGAAATTGCTTAATATCATCTTACTAAGACAGACATTTCTTAATTCATTAAAATCATTAGGTTTACCGTTTCTATTATATGTTCTGCTCGCGTACTACGCATATTGTAAAGTTGTCTCACTCATGAGATCTGGTTAGATGTGGAAGACTGCATGATGGCCCTAATCTCACCGGGTGGAATAAATGCATAAATAAATAAAACATCATCATCATCATTATCGTCGTCTACATCAAGAATTGGGCCTTTTCATCCGTTCAAAATTAGTGAAGCCTTCTCTTCACTGGTCTTCGTAAAAATCTTTTACCTCTTGTTTTGTATTGTTTTATGGCTTTAGTGATTCTTGCATCTGGCATACGGTTTATATGTTATTTACTTCTTGACTGATATTGTTTCATTACGTCAAATGTGATTTGCACATTCAGTTCAGTTCGGATGTCATATCTCTTTTATCAATCGAAGTATATTCAGTCACGTATCTAAGGAAATTCAGTTCACATGCATCTATTCTCTTTTTTCTCTCTTCTTAAGGGTCCAGTTTTCGCATCCATAGAGCAGCGCTGCTGCAGTCACAGCCTTATAGGACTTCAGTATGGTATCTCTGTGTACTTCCTTTTCCAGTGTCCAGCGTAAAGTTCCACTGAGATAGTTAAATGAATCTAACTTATTTTTTATTTCATTGTTTGCTCCATGTGTAATACTGCACACTAAATATATAAATCTATTAAGTTTCTCTATGATCTGCTTGTCAATAAAATATCATGTTCGGAAATCTGCGGGCTTTAACATGTCCATGTTGACAGGAGATTAAAATATGATTAACCCACATCCGTCCTCAGAAAATATGGTATGAATACCGGTCCAGTCATTCCGTTAGCTTTCATTTATTTTTGTTTAATCATTATATGCGAACCTACGAACACTGATCCTTTTCGCCTTCTTTCTCAGCACAGACACAAATGTGTTTTAACTTGGAAGACTTTTCAGACTTTTGCTTCTAACCAGCTTTTTAATAGAAATTCAATATATTTTCTTACTCCATTTTTAAAAGATAATCTTCATTTTTTTTGTCTGCTGCTTTCTTTATCTGAAGTTACAAAAAATACTTCCGAAAAGTAAGATTTTTCCAAATATGAAATGTTCATGCACATAGGAACAAATGTTTTATTGAAATTAAAAGCGTTGCAGTCGAAAAAATCTTTCCACTACTGTATTTAATAGTCTATTACTTTCTCTACTACACACCAAAGGCCAATCAGCGAAAGCAAGTTAAGTACAAGTATTATAAAAACCTAGTAACAAGATTTTCGTTTTCAAGACATGTAAAACACTGAGAAAACTCAGTTCTCTCCAAATAATATATACATATATTTACAAGGGACAGTTCATAAACTATACTTCAATTGTTTTTTTTTTATTTCACAAAATGATTTTAGAGTCTTCATGTAATTCCCATTCTTCTCAATAACAGCGGTCCAGCATTTCGGCAAGTCTTGTATTCCCGTTAGCAAGCCATTTTTGTTGATCAGTCTGATTACTCGGGTCACTGCTTCAGAAACCTCCTCAATGGTTTGAAAACGTTTGCATCGGAATGGTTTCTTTAGCTTTGGAAACAAATCTAAGGCTGGTGTAGTCATATCAAGACTATAGGGTAGATGGTTAAAGATTTCCCATCCAAAATTCTTCAAACCTCTGCTTACTGGTTCGGTAGTATGCAGTCGTACACTATCACGAGGGTTTAGAAATAGACCTGTGAAAGTATCGGACAATCTTTACTGTATCTTTCGCCGCAAAACATTTAGCAGAAAGTCTTTATAGTATCAACCCGTTGCGGTGGTTCCTGTGGCACTGTCTGTTGCTACCATTCAAATCTTGTCATAAGCCATAATCATCATCAGCTTGACTTGGACAGTTGGTCTAAGGGAGTCAGAATGTTCCTACTGAGAAGACTGAAATTTCAGTTATAGCTCAGAACCTCGAATCCATATTCCGCCAATTGCAACAGTCCTATTTAAAAATTGATCTTCTTCTGTTTCATAGCGTTGAAGCAACTGTTGTGCGATTCTCTTGCGATTTGCTTTTTGCTCTTCATTCATCTCGTGAGGAACCCATTTTGCAGCGACATTTCATTCGTCTAGTTTCTCGCTTATGATTCTGAGCACCGAAGATACAGACTCATTTGCTTCATTTGCAATGTCTTCATATGTTTTTCGTTGATCTTGTTGCAAAATGTTGTCATTAGCGACAGCGGAAGTGCAGTCTGTTGCAGTTACCGGCCGCTCACTGCCTGGGCTGTCTTCACTACTTGTCTGGCCTTCACGGAAACGAGAAGCCAACCGTGAAACCGTGCTTCTATCCAGTACACTATCCCCACAAACTGAAACTTGAGCATTGTGAATTTCGATATGTGTTTTTCCCCGGAATCCTTCAATTTTGATGTAAGATCGCTGGTTACTACGTGGGATTTTCTCTCATCTGAAATCGGAATATCTCATTCAAAACTCAAATTATTACTGCAGTGACAACATGTAGTGATAGCTGAAAGTCTGTCTCGCAACTAAGGCGTGGTGCGTAGGAATCGTTCCACTAATGCCCATGTGCCCTGTGGAGAAGTTTTGAAAATACCCTCTTATTTACAAATTCTGTACAAAACACAGCCTCACGTCCCATAAGAATCAAAGAGGTAGAAATTTAGGAAATTGCTTATGGCGGCCTCTAGTGCGCATCCCGGTATGTGAGTCTAAAATCGGTCTCTATATTCAAACATCGATCAGGAAACATTGTACATTCCTAGGTACATTATCCTCAAGGTACAACGCTTTCCTTTACCGTAAAACGGCTTCTTTGTTATGCGGCGATAAATCAGAAGAGAGAGAGAAAATACAATTTATTTTGGGAGTAGGGGATATCCGAAAGATTGAATAAAAGTGGTACAAAGTGAAAATCCACATCTCTGTGATGAAATGAAGTATTTCTCATCCGACGAAGTTCAGTTACTATAAATAATATTTAGTACGAATTTCCTTCAATAAAACTGTACCATAAAACTTAATCACAAGGTATGAAAACATCTGCTTGTCCTTTCAGACCTGAGGATGATTGCTTGAACAGTTAAAACTAGTTATCAAATTTAATGCTGCATGTTGTTTGCGCTCTAGATAGTTAAAATGATTTTGTACTAAAGATTTTACAAATTTTTTGAACATCAGTATCTAGCAAGAGTAACCCAGCCTAATTAAAGGCTGAAATGTGACTCTGCGGGTTGTATGGGAATGTGCATATAGAGTGGATGACGAAATATAATATAACCTCTCTCATCAACTAGCCAAAAATCAAAGTTCTAAACCACCCACAAGTCATGTATAGCTCGGAGCCACCATGTGCTACTACATGAAACGATTTATCCACACGTTACACAGCAGAAAAATTTCAATAGGTCGCCGTAAATGTGGCTGGACTTACAAGTTCGGCTACGTTTCGTCCATGGGGCGCCGATTCACATTCGTCGCAATGTACCCAATGTTCCACCAAACTATTTAATATAAATGCAGGGAGGATTTGCTATGAAAAATTTATGTACGCACTCACGTATTTTTTTTAAAGTTTCACCAATTCGAGTTTATTTCCAATAACAATAAAGGAAAATCGGAAGTCACAGTTATTAATAAATTAATTTCGGAACCTGACCGAGTTTCTTAAGATCTTGGAGGCCACGAATTATTGCGTGAGCTATCTTCAGAAAACCGTTAAAGTTACACAGTATATCAAACTACAAATTCCACAATGGCTACACAATGAAAACTTTTAAGTGCGGCTTGTATCACACGCAGCTCTAAAAGTAACAAGTGATCAGATGATGAAAAATATCTATGTCCGAAAGTAGGAACTCTGAATAACTCATACAAGCGAATTAGCGGCTATTCCATCCCTCATCAGATAAAACTTTCTCCTGGCACTAACTAACACAGTCTGACCGCCTCCAACGGCGTCCGAACCTAGTCACTGATCACCCAGGAAACCTTGGTCAAGCGCTATTGAAGGCAGTTAAACTACTGAAAGTGAAAATTGCTGAAGTTCTTAATTTTAACCTTTTATGCACACAAGTTAAATCAGATCATACGAAAATTCTGTGAGGAATATTATGCTTTTATCAGATTTCTTTTACATACCATAGTTGGTTTCCAAACAGTGATTTCTACAGTTTTCCTCCGTTCTCGGATTTGTAAGTGTAAATATTAACAAACAGTTTGAATTATACATTAAATAATTTTCTATAAATCTGAAGTTTCCAGCAGTATCGTTCCTTTTAATGTTCTAGGAAAAGCTGTTTTCAATTGTGCGAAATCCATTTTTCGGCCTCTTATTTAAATATATGAATATTTTCAGCGAATCAACTGTCACAGTGCGATACAGTTTTACGAGATGTATCCGTACACCTCTCGTTTGTTGCAATCGCATAACGTACTGCCGAGGTACCCACTTTTAGAATTCAGGAATTATTTATAACATTTAATTTTCAGTAACGTATAGACTAATGCCGATATCCAAGGCGCGTCTTCACATGCGTAATCGCCCATGTTTTCCGCCTCAAATGAGTCTACTGGCTATTCAGTAACACATATGGTTCAATATTTATTAATTTTGGGGTAAGTTTTAATTTTGTACTGGACATGAAAAGCGGTCATGAGAATTGTGCTCCCCAACGGAAGGGTTTTCTCGGTCACGCAGTTACCTTAGCGATCGGCTGAATACCAGAGACAACACTTTCTATGGAGCATAGTGTGAAACTGGCCCTCCACGTGCTCCTGTCAAGCTGATTTCAGCTGTCCAAATGTATACGACCCGATCTTAGCCGCCACCTGTGCGTCCTGAGTCGTATGTTTATGATTGGATGAACTGTATTTCCCCTTTACAACAGGTTGTCGTGATAAAGAAACAAACCATCAGAGAAAGATTATAAATTACTGGATTATTGGATTATAAATATGGACTCGGCATTTCACTTGGCAAAAGGACTTTATACTGAAAAGTCATTCTCTAGAAATGCAAATGTACATATTAAAAGAATGTATTTCGACCAGAAAGCACATATGAATTAGAATCTCTAAGTTCAGGATCAGTAAAAACGAAGGAATCAGGTAAAGGGAAAGATTGTATGGCAGTTATTAGGAAACGTTACAATGGTGGAAATATTTAAATTAAAGAAGGAACTTAGAAGTGTGCAATCACGCAGCAAAAAATACAGGCGAAATTAGAGAAAGACGAGTAATCTTGTCTGGAGACATTCAAAGAATGAGTCCTAGCTGAACAGCACGTTCAAAATACAAAAGGCAAACCACACTGGTTTAAGACATTACACGAAGACCTAGAAGAAACTGACATAAATAAGCAATAAATTGAAGACAGCGTAAGATAGAGAACCAAAGTGGTGGAAAATTTCCCAAGGCAAAAAAAAGCTCCAAAAACACATGGAAGAAAATGGAGAGCAAAAAAGAAAGAGGGAGGAAAAAGCGGAAGATGAAGCATTGGAGTCTGCATAAAGCTATCAATGAATTCTGTAGAACATACACAATACCGCCGTTTTCATTTACTAACGTAGTAGGTTAAACGTGGTCCTGAGAAAAACAAGAACAAATGGGATGATCTGCTTCGCTCAGAAAAAGAGAAAAACAATGAACTGGTATGAGCCGTTCTACTGCCTGTAGCGGTACTGGTGCACAGTTTAATGTTTCTAAGGCAGCTATGGTACACGTCTCGAGCAGAGTAATTGCTGTCCTCGGCCACGAGAAACGTGCGACTTTTTTCCACGTATGCGAAGTGGATTAAAATGGCGTTGCCGTGTCTCTGCAACGGAAAGCACATTAATCCTCAGTACTAGTAACTGTATAGAAGGAGAAAGGTCAGTACTCTGGCTAATGAAACGGGGTGCACTGCAGCCGACAGTAAGGCGACCCGAGACAGAAGAACCCCGCACTGCGCTAAACGCGCTTTGCGTCAGCGCTTACCTCCCTTCGGATGCAGCTGTCGCCTGCAGAGTCCTTTAAACTACGTAACACGTCCGTCAGCTGACACCAGCTTTATTTAAGGACTGTCTTCCCTGAACAGTCGTAGGTGAAAGCGAAACGTTGGTACTGGTCTCCCATTTCTTGTACTTTGGTAAAGTATGTTACTGTTAACTATATTTGTTGGGAAGGATGCTTCGCTGTCTACCTGTCGTCCAAACCTCTTCACCGAGCTTACCTATTTACACATCCCTGAATCATCTGTTTCTGGAAAAGGAATTCTTCATATTTAAGTACAAACAATTCAGTTAGTACACCACAGTTTGGATTCCAGAACGGTAGCTAGATTGAAAATGCTATTTATGGATCCAGCCACAAAATATAACAAGTCATAAATAATAAGATATCCACAGACGACTTTTTTTTTTTTTTTTTTTTTTTTTTGCTTTTTCCAATATGTTTGACTGAGTCGATCACGTTACTGATTTTGAAAAACTTAAGTTTATGGAACTGATAGCTTTACAAACAATTAATTTGCATCAAACTTGCGCGACTGCTACGGTCGCAGGTTTGAATCCTGCCTCGGGCATGGATGTGTGTGATGTCCCTAGGATAGCTAGGTTTAAGTAGTACTAAGTCTAGGTGACTGGAGACCTCAGACGTTAAGTTCCATAGTGCTCAGAGCCATTTTAACCATTTCTTGAGCATCGTACTTAGCAAACAGAATTGTCCTCAGTAGTTCAAAAGATGTTCCACGGAGAGAAAATATTAGTGACAGGGGAGAAATCACGAAGGAAGTCCTGTAGAGTTCATTATTGGCCCACTTATATTTCTTATATACATGAGTTACCTTCCACTTAACAGTCATCAAGCAGAATTGGTACTCCAGGTATATGATACGCCGTTACAAAAAATCCCATTACAGAACAATCAGTAGAAGGTATTGTTATTCAAAGAACTATGAAGTGATTCTCTGAAAAATGACTGCCCCTTAATTTTGAGAAAACTCAAAACATCCTGTTCGACACAAAAACTAGATGCATACCAAAAATGGATGCACCACATAAGCAAGAGACAGTAAACAGAAGCCGGCAATAGAATGTTCCAAATTTTTGGGTGTATGTATTGATGAAAACTTGAACTGGAATAAGCATATTGTCACGTCAAAACCACAATTCAGTTCAAATTCAAAGGCAAGGTCGCCAGTGAAGTACACCACTTACAATTGCAAATGGTTCAAATGACTCTGTGCACTATGGGACTTAACATCTGACGTCATCAGTCCCCTAAAACTTAGAACTACTTAAACCTAACTAACCTAAGGACATCACACACATCCATGCCCGAGGCAGGATTCGAACCTGCGGCCGTAGCGGTCGCGCGGTTCCAGACTGAAGCGCCTAGAACTGCTCGGCCACTCCGGCCGGCTTACAATTGCAAGCATGTTTGTTACTGACACCAACGTACAGTCAGAACAGAACTGACCTTCCAACGGAGAGCGCAGCTATCTATAAAGAAATGAGCTAGCGAGAAGCCGGGAGTGCTTCGATGCCAGATTCCAAAATAATTTGGACCGGAAAGACCATTTATTTACATCTTTAGTAGCTCTGAGAAACTTCAATAAATGCAAGCAAATGAACAGTACAATTTTAGAATTAGAAGTAGAACAGTTTAACTGGAGACAGCCCGCATCTCGTGGTCGTGCGGTAGCGTTCTCGCTTCCCACGCCCGGGTTCCCGGGTTCGATTCCCGGCGGGGTCATGGATTTTCTCTGCCTCGTGATGGCTGGGTGTTGTGTGATGTCCTTAGGTTAGTTAGGTTTAAGTAGTTCTAAGTTCTAGGGGACTGATGACCTAAGATGTTAAGTCCCATAGTGCTCAGAGCCATTTGAACCATTTTCTGAACTGGAGACAGTAAACTACGAGGATTCAAGGAATGCAAAGCAATGAACAATAGAATTTTAGAATCAGAAATTGAACAGTTTAATGGAAGGCAGCGAAATATTAAGCTTGATCACACCCACATGGTCTTGTTTCACCTCAGATTAACAAGCACAGTATCAATTAAAACACAGAGAAAATTATTTCTATTAGCAGATGTTGCGTACCTGTAAGCTAACACAAATGAACATTTAGACATTTGCTTATTAGTTCGGAACGGGCAATAACCCATTATTAAAGAACACTATAAAATAAATTGACGATAAAACATTCACAAATAAATTTAAGAGACAACACCCAGCTCATTACAAATAATAGTAACATATTTAACCTTGCGTACACAAACCAGCCCAAACAAGACTCCTAAATTACAAATAGGGCTCGAATCCATTAACCGGAAATATTTTTAACAAAATCAGACAAACCCTCAGCATTGTACATAGCTTGCCTTTTTAAAAATTCATCTAAAAGTGAAATATAATTTGAACCAGAACGTTCACACGGTTTCAACCATGACAGAAAAACTGAACTTGTATTTGTGCAGAATAGACATTACAAGCACAAGTTTTACTATTCACGAGTTATTCACAGAGCATATAGGTAACAGTCACAAACGTGAAGCAAAACAAAGGAATATAACTATCGCTGTTGTAGGCAACACTGGGGATAAGTGAAGCATAAATCGCACAGTATGGCGACACCACGGTACAGCAGATAACTCCAACTAGCTTCTCGTACAGTCTACACATTAAAATACTCACTAAGCAAGTCTATATGGCTAAGTCATTCAACACTGCCTGCAGTTTCCGCAGATATGAAACAACAGACGTAGTACCAAGCCCGTGTTCCACCAGATTCGAGCGACGTGTTTCTCAGGCATGTCAGCTGACATATTGGCAGTACGGACCATCCCTCGAAGTGTTGTTCAGTTCCAGCAGTCGCTTGCAGCGTCCATGTCCCTCATAACCGCCAATGGCCAGTGGGACAATCTCCTGTTATCTGTCGGCAACAACTGAAGCCGTGATGATCTGGCGTGGCGATATGGCGACGCAAACAGACCGCTTATGTACCCTCTGGTGGAACACTAAGCAGGCTGCTGCTTAGCCACAGGCAAATTGGCTGAATTGAGTTTTCTGTTACATACTGAAAGCTCGCACGGCCCAATTCCCAATCACCCTCCCCCCAAAAAAGTTAAACCTTTGGTGGGGGGGATAAGTAAATTCGGCCAGAGTACCTTACCCTTTCTTGTTTTTTTATTTTTTATTGAGCTCCACTGATGTCACAGTTATCATACGATGCACCAACCTTTACCTAAGATGAACGCTATGCAGTTTACCAGTAGATAAATTTTAAACTGGGAGACCAGTCAGGGTGGGCACCTTTAGAATCTGACACGGTCTAACAAAACGCACCACGAGTTTAGCAAAAAATTTTACTATTCCCTTCATGTGGACCCAAATTCTTTACATAGGTAAGTTCATTAATTCACAATGAAATGAGCGCTTACGATAGTTATGCCTTCGGGCGTTCCGCTATTGTGCAAAGCGAATATTATTAATCGCCATGTTCCAATTTCTGTTAATAGTACCCTGATCAATTTTCCTGGGTAAGATATAATTGATGGTCCAAAAGTTGGAAATTGAAGAGTTAATGGGACATGTAAGCATTCACATGATACTAAATGGAAGACTTGAAAGCATCTCCACGAAATTTATCGTTGTGATGTTACCGACGAATGCGCAGATCTCGTATTCTTCCAACAGTGAAGTGCCATGGCTAAACATATCCGGATACATTTAGCCATGGTACTTCACAGCTGCAAGACTACGAGATTGGTGTCCATACACGTTTTCCCGTATTACTTCACAGTTGTAAGACAAGGAGATACTCTACAGCACTGTCTCTTAGTTATTTACAAAATGTGATTAGCTTCAACAGTTCACATTTCATCTTGTTATCAGATATTATCGGGTTCCTTGTCTCTGGTATGACTCGATGTCAGTTTTGCACAGCTGTGGTGTTCCTTTGCTTTTATGGCAACCTGCAGTGTCGCAGCCACACTTCCTGACAGATGAGCGAGACTTTTATGAAGAAAAACAGATTCTTGTACACTGAGAAACAGAAAGGAAGTATCGTTGCGACTCTCTCGCTTTCGGTCCAGTGTCGGTATTCCGGAACAGTCTTCGAGTGTTCAGAATGCAAGCCACCATATAATAAAGAGAATGTCTTTTGGTGTGCGTGGCACCTGGACATATCGTAAATATCCTTCGAATGTAGGACGTAAGTAAGCGATCGTAATGGCCTCGTAATATGCTGCTGTAATGTTACGGACGCAGGATAATATCTCCATTCCCTCTTCAGGATTAACTAAATCGCCCAGTAAATACCACAAAAGATAATTTCATTTCAGGCGCTACGAGCGGTAGCGCCTTTCGCAAGACATTCCTTAAACAGGCACAATTTCATCGCTCACCACATAATACAGCTTAATTAATAAAATGTCGTGCCCCCATATAGAGTTTTACAAATTGTTTTCTCGGCCTTATTTTAATATTTGATAGTGACAGACTTCTTTCGTCGCAAGCTTTTCATTCTGTCGACAAATTGCTCAACCTGAGTTCATCGTTTCGACCATTTTATGTGAGCATACTTCCCGAATAGAACTCTTTCGGTACTGCAACTCTGGCGTCCCCAATGGTAATATTATCCTCTCTTCTGCGATTATTCATCAGTTTTACACATTTCTTTATTTGCTTGTTGTTTTTTATACCTCTTCATGTAATACTCACTTATTTTCAACCAATTTCAAATAGCCCTTTACTGTCTCGGTTTTTTATTATTCTTTTTTTCAACACAAATTCTGTGTTACGTAAACTGCCAGTTCTGTTCGACACTATTTTTCGCTTTCTGGAAGACTGGATACGGGTTCTGTGAACCACAGCACTTCTTTTCTTGGTCAGATATTTTTCTGTTATTGCCTATTTTTGCAGCTGAGGTTTATTTCGTCATGAAATACGCCTGGAGAAATTGAAGAATCACATCTATCGACAAGGTTGTCATGGCAGTATGATTGTACCTTGTGTCCCTGTGGACACACGGTTCGATCTGAGAGGAACAGCAGGCCGACAGGTAAATGCCTGGCTACATTACAGAGCAGCATGTGAAGCCGCTCTATACGGACGTCACAGATGACAGCGCCTCTGAAGCCCGCTGTCTGTTATTGCAGTGGGCTGAACAATGCGGGCTGCTTCCTCCCACCACCCCAGCGGACAATGCTGCTGCACCACTACACAGACCGAATGCTCATCAACTTCCCTCACTGAGAAACCAGTGTGTCCTGTTACAGTTCGCAAGACAGGCTATCACTCTACGGCCAAACTGGCGAAGAAGACAATTAGAAATTTCAGAGAGCTACACTGTCTGAACGAAAGTATCCGGACACCACTACGTAATGCGGAGGGATAGACTTGCCAGTATAAAAGGAGACGGCGAGCATTGCGCTGTCAGTAGAGAAGCAGTAACGCCAGTGTGCTTCGGTTGGTAGTCATTGGACTAGTCGTTGGATGATACCTAAGTAACTAATCCGTCAGAGACAGTTCAACCATTCTAACTAACTATAGACCTATATCTCTAACGTCGATCAGTTGTTGAATTTTGGAACAGGTATTAGGTTCGAGTATAATGACTTTTCTGGAGACTAGAAATCTCTCTGTAGGTTTCAGCATGGGTTTCGAAAAAGACGATCGTATGAAACCCAGCTCGCGCTATTCGTCCACGAGACTCAAAAGGCCATAGACACGGGTTCCCAGGTAGATGTCGTGTTTCTTGACTTTTGCAAGGCGTTTGATACAGTTCCCCACAGTCGTTTAATGAACAAAGTAAGAGCATATGGACTATCAGACCAATTGTGTGATTGGGTTGAAGAGTTCCTAGATAACAGAACGCAGCACGTCATTCTCAATGGGGAGAAGTCTTCCGAAGTAAGAGTGATTTCAGGTGTGTCGCAGGGGAGTGTAGTACGACCGTTTCTATTCACAATGTACGTAAATGACCTTATGGGTAACATCGAAAGTTCACTGAGGCTTTTTGCGGATAATGCTGTAGTATATCGAGAGCTTGTAATAATGGAAAATTGTACTTAAATGCAGGAGGATCTGCAACGAGTTAATGGATGGTGCAGGGAATGGCAATTGAATCTCAATGTAGACAAGTGTAATGTGCTGCGAATACATAGAAAGAAAGATCCCTTATCATTTAGCTACAATATAGCAGGTCAGCAACTGGAAGCAGTTAATTCCATAAATTATCTGGGAGTAGGCATTAGGAGTGATTTAACATGGAATGACCATATAAAATTAATCGTCGGTAAAGCAGATGCCAGACTGAGATTCATTGGAAGAATGCTAAGGAAATGCAATCCGGAAACAAAGGAGGTAGGTTACAGTACACTTGTTTGCCCACTGGTTGAATTCTGCTCACCGGTGTGGGATCCGTACCAAATAGGGTTGATAGAAGAGATAGAGAAGATCCAACGGAGAGCAGCGCGCTTCGTCACAGGATCATATAGTTATAGTGGTAGATAAACTCCAGTGGAAGGCTCTGCAAGAGAGACGCTCAGTAGCTCGGTACGGGCTTTTGTTGAAGTTTCGAGAACATACCTTCACCGAGGAGTCAAGCAGTATGTTGCTCCCTCCTGCGTATATCTCGCGAAGAGACCATGTGGATAAAATCAAAGAGATTAGAGCCCACACAGAGGCATACCGACAATCCTTCTTTCCACGAACAATACGAGACTGGAATAGAAGGGAGAACCGATAGAGGTACGCAAAGTACCCTCCGCCACACACCGTCAGGTGGCTTGCGGAGTGTGGATGTAGATGTAGATGTAAGGCCGCTCAAGTCTATCGTTGCGATTGTAAAGTGCAAACGCGAAGGAACGACCACAGCTAAACCGAGATCAGGCAGACTTTATGTACTAAGGGACAGGGACCGTCGAGCATTGCGGAAAGAGCTCTCGTGAGCTCCAAGTTGCTACCAGTAGTCCAGCTAGCACATTGATCGTGCATAAGGACAATGGGCGAGCAGCTCCTCACAAGCCACACATTTATGGTGAACCTTAAGCGACACTTTAGTTGGGGTAAATAGCGACGCCACTAGACACTTTTTGACTGGAATCCAGTGATTTGGAGTGATGAATCATACTATAACCAGTGGATATCCGATCGGAGCATTTGCGGTTGGCAAATGACTGGAGACCTGCCACCATGTGTAATGCCAACAGTATAGTGTGTAGAAGGTGGTGTTACGGTATGGAGGTGTTTTTCGTAGTCAGCATGTGGTCCTCTTATTGTTCTTAATAAAACAATAAACGCGGAATGATATGAATACATTTTACAGTATTACAGCGGAGGAACATTTCGGAGACGATGACTGATTGAATCACCATGACAATGCACCTTGTCATAATGTAGCACCTGTGAAGCAATGGTTTCCAAATATCAAAATTCCTGAAGTTCACTCTCATGTCCAGAGTACCCACCTGAACACAGTGTAACACCTGCGTACTTCAAACATGCAGTTAGTACTGGACCAGCAACTTTGGATACAAATTCTTTGTTGTAATACCTGTGGCATGAGTTAGAGCGTCGACTCCGCTTCAGGTCTCAGCGTTCAACATTGCTTCCTTCTCTGTTTTCGGCTTTTGAAGAAGAATGGCCTGCCATTCATCCACAGACTCACTGGAGACACCCACTGGGGAAGGAGTGAAGAATCACACTAATGCTGACCGCGTAGTGTGCCGCGTTCAAAGATGGGATGTTAGTACAGCCATGCAACATTGTGCCACTCTAATCCATGACACCTGTGCCACCATGTTAGACAATGTTGGACGTACTCTCATATGGCGAGAGGAGGTAACACATAATGCACCAAATAACATTGTTGGAGCCGGCCGCGGTGGTCTAGCGGTTCTAGGCGCTCAGTACGGAACCGCGCGACTGCTACGGTCGCAGGTTCGAATCCTGCCTCGGGCATGGATGTGTGTGCTGTCCTCAGGTTAGTTAGGTTTAAATAGTTCTAAGTTCTAGGGGACTGATGACCACAGATGTTAAGTCCCATAGTGCTCAGAGCCATTTGAACCATTTAACATTGTCGAACATGATGGTTTTGGTGGTGCATCTGATAGGGTGTGGGTGACATAACGTGGCATGGCCATAATGACCTCCAGATTTTTGACCACGATACATTCAGCGGTTAACGCTATTCTGACACTGCACACCTTCCCCATGTGCGTCTTTATAGGGGTGCATTCGGCTCAGATTTCATTTTTATGAACGATAGTGCGCGGCTGCATTTAACTAAACGTGTAGAGGGACTCCCGAAATCTGATATTCATCGAATGGATTGAGCTGCTCGTCCCCCTGTCTTAAATCCTAACCATCATGCGTAGGACACTTTGAAGAGACATGCTGCGGCACATCCACGTGCACCAACGACCATCCAGCAGGTGACAACAGTACCGACGGATCAACGGGTAGTCCTGCCATAAGAGCTCCTTATCATCTTTGTAGCAAGCATGAGAGCATGTTGCTGAGCATGCATTCCCGTTAGTGTTGATAACACGCCCGCTAAGAACCACGTATCGCCTTTTGCAATGCCCAGGGGACCATCATTAACTGCGGCGACTTCAGTGTAATTGTTTTAATAATAGTGGCGTCTCTGTTCGTCTCGTTGCGTGTTCATTGTACCATATTGTAGCAGTTCTTTCGATGTATGGCCCGAGTTTCATCGAGTTATGTTACTTGGCAGTGGCACATAGCGCGAAAGATACTTTGTTGTTAAATTCAGCACACCAGCGTATGTGATAGCAGTACTTTCAGGTTAACATCGTATTCACATTATTTATAAGTAAAGGATGAAGACTGATTACTTATTACGTTTTATGTATATCCATTAATCTTATCTTAGCACTTCTAGGCTCAAGTTCGTATGTGTGTTTAAATATTAAACACAATATAATGAACATAATGAAATAATAATGTATACTTCTAATGTATATGGTAAGTTATGTGTGAGTGTGAATATCTTGCTTCCATTCTTTTGATCATCTTGGGACATTTTTTCTTCCTTTTATGTCTACTCACATACGTATAGTTGTTGATTTTTATAAGATAATGAAGCTGGGTTGGCGTTAGATTTTGTGGCTTTGAAGTTGAGGTAATGTGTGGTTTCTGCTGTTTCCATTTCCATAATAAATCTTGTGTTTTTATGCTGTTAAAAGTCACACATAAATTATTTATTTGTTCATCTCAGTCACCGTGGAGACATACAAAATCTGTATTTATATCAGTAAAAGACTTCAAATTCTCTCTGCTTCAGTTATTTCTGCAAAAATTTCATTTTCAATTTGATTAATGGAAATAGCGGTTGTCAGCACTTACATGAAATTGTGCTTCACATTAGAATGCCTTCCATTTGTAGACAGAAGAAATTATTAAATTGGAAATTGTTTTTCTTTGTGAACTTTACAATGTACTTTAGGGTAGCTTTTTAGAGTAGGTGCTGTCGGATTCAAAGAACAATAAGAAAAAATGCAGAAATAACAATTCGTGCAGAGATGAACAAGCAGCCATTCTTGCCACACTCTTTCGATGAATGGAACAGAAATAAGCTTAGAATATGCCACACTCTAACCCCCCTACCGTCTTTCCATACTGATTTGCCGAACAGCATCGCTTTGGTTCACTCCGAGACTCCTGCACACTTACTGAGAGCCCTTCCTGGCACAAAGTACCGATGTTGGATATGGAAGTAGATGTACAGCTGCAAGAGATGCCTAAAATATTCCATGTTAGCGAGGTTTCCACCTCGTCGCTTCATTATTTACGTTGAAGCAGTGGCGGATACAGAAAAACCTAAAGGACGAGTCGCTAAAGTATCTTGAGCTACGTTTACTTTTACCGTAATAAAAAATAATCAAGTCACATGCAAAGTTTATGAAAGCTTTATTTAAACTGATTATACGCATACACAATACAATGCCATTTTATGATGTAAAAAGGTTACAATTATGGTTCTCTTCCTAAAATGATGAATTCTATTCGCCTATTCTTTCTGGCTAATTGGTTAATTACGTCGTCAATAGGACAGTCAATGTCGGGGTGAGTGTTCGAAAGAGCTGAGCCATTAAGTCGATCCCTATGTGCCAGACAGAAACGTATAAAATACGATAATGCGGACGTGCGTGCTACATAGGAAAGTAAAGGATTCCTAAATACTGACGGGAAAATCAGAAAAGGACGAATGACTAGGTCACTCTCCTTTGTTTGTAAAGAATCGTTACAGCAAACATTATCCCATTCCATTGTGTCCAGGTGCTACAGAAATCAGTTTAGATTTTTTCCAGGATAAAAACAGTCTTGGTTGTGAAATTATTTAATACCAATGACACGTTTCACCCTTTGGAGCATCATCAGATAGTTTTACAGTAGCTGGATATGTAACCCATAGAATAGGTTTTACATCCAGCTGCTTAAACACTATCTGATAATGCCCCAAAAGGGTGCAACGCGTCACTGATATTAAATAACTTCGCAACCAAGACTGTTTTTATTCTGGAAGCGTCGTCCGGTTCGAAGGTGAGAAAAGAATTTGAATTTCAGCAGCTCCATATAAAACAATGGTGACCTCATTCGGGCATTGTCAAAGACTTCTACTGTGTGACTTTCTCTTTCGAGAAAGAATCATTAAAAGCGGCGTGGTATGCAAGTATCTGGCAAATTGTGGGCAGCCATTAATCAGAGGGGACCACGGTGATGAAGCACTTGTGGAACTCCGCATAATGACCTCCCACAGCAAACGAGTAAAATCTCGCTGGGAAGCACTGTTGGTATGTCGAGCAAAACCTGCTGGACTACCTGCTATCAGATTATATCGTCGTCACTTCACTAAAGAATTTGTTTATCTTTAAAAACACTAGAAGGCGAATGCGCAATTCAAATCACTTATGGCGGCTGGTAGTACCTAAAGCTGGGTATTGCACCGAAGTTTCCAGTGTCGCATTTTAGTATGAGAAACTCAGAAAGGAATGCTTTGTCAATTCGCTACCTCATTCCTTGATTACCATACACAAAAAATGTACTTCTACATACACCTTTTCGAAAGCGTATGCAGATTATCACACACAGAACTCTTCAAATCAGACAAAAATATATTAAAGCAAAACGTTTGAAATACGATGACGTCAGTTAAATCCAAAATATGACGATAGAAATAGCAGACATTTAGGTGCAGTTGGGAATTGAGCTAACTCACCGGTGACAAATGAAAATTTTTGCCAGATTAAGAGTCGAACCCGGATTTCTCCCCCTACGTGAGTTGTCTCCTTAATCACCTATTTTTCCTCGTTTTTATGGCATTATAGAAGAAATTTCTAGCAGAAAGTTGAAACCATGCTTGAGAGAGGAAAAATTTGTTTTGTTCCTCGATTCAAGAGAAAGGCAAACGATAACGAAAAAAGAAAAAAAATACTGTCAGCGAGACTCGACCAAGCGACCCTGCCCCCAGGAAACGAGGCACTTATTCGTCTTTTTAACAAGATCAGCAGGGCTACAAAAATGAAAAAAACTGCGAAACAGTTTACCCCAAAAGGGGCCATGACTAAAAAAACACAAGGACCGACTAACTCAACTGATACCTTGACGACGAAATACACTGAATCGCCGAAGAAACTCGTATGGGCATGCATATTCAAACAATTCAAACATAGAGATATGTAAAAAGTCAGAACACGGCGCTGCACAGCCTACATAAGACAAGTGTCTGACGCAGTTGTTAGATCGGTTATTGCTGCTACAATGGCAGGTTATCAAGATTTAAGTGAGATTGAACGTGGTGTTATAGTCGGTGCACGAGCGATGGGAAACAGCATCCCCGAGGTAGAGATGAAGTGAGGATTTTCCCGTACGATCATTTCACGAGTGTTCTGGTAAAACATCAAATCTCCGTAATACGGTAAACCATCAAATCTCCGACATCGCTGCGGCCGGAAAAACGTCCTGCAAGAACGTGACCAACGACGACTGAAGAGAATCGTTCAACGTGCCAGAAGTGCAGCCCTTCTGCAGATTGCTAGAGATTTCAATGCTGGGCCATCAGCGAGTGTCAGCGTGTGAACCATTCAACGAAACATCATCAATATGGGCATTAGAAGCCGAAGGCCCACTCGTGTACCCTTGGCTTTACGTCTCGCCTGGGCCCGTCAACACCGACACTGGACTGTTGACGACTGGAAACATGTTGCCTAGTCGGACGAGTCTCGTTCCAAATTGTATCGATCAGATGGAATGTACGGGTATGGCGACAACCTCATGAATCCATGGACCCTGCATGTCAGCATATGGAGCTGTTCATGCTGGTGGAGGCTCTGTAATGGTGTGGGGTGTGCGCAGTTGGAGTGATATGGGATCCCTGGTACGTCTAGATGCGACTCTGACAGGTAATACGTACGTAAGTATAATTTATGATTAACTGCAGCCATTCATTTGCATTGTGCATTCCGAGTGACTCGGGCAATTCCAGCAGGACAATGTGACACTCCACATATCCAGAATTGCTACAGAGTAGCTCCAGGAACACTCTTCTGATTTTAAACACTTCCGCTGGCCACCAAACTCCGTAGACATGAACATTATTGAGCATATCTAGGATGCCTTGCAACATACTGTTTAGAAGGGATCTCCACGCCCTGGCATTCTTATGGATTTGTGGACAGCCCTGCAGGATTCATGGTCCAGCACTACTTCAGATATTGCTTGAGTCCATACCATGTCGTGTTGTAGCATTTCTGCTTGCTCGCACGGGCCTAAGCGATATTAGGCAGATGTACCAGTTTCTTTGGCTCTTCAGTGTATTAGGTTCAACACATTGTCGAATGAGTAGCGATGCTGTAGCAGGCGCAGACACTTCTAGCATGCAATGCCAGATATTAGCGAAATGCGAGTTGGTTCTCCATCAACAATGCAATGAGCATAGAGACCCAGCAGCCATGCAATTGTATTTTACGCAACAGGATATCAGCCAAAAAGGCAGCCTCACCCGATCGAATTAGAAACTCTAACTGGAATGTCAGAAGCTTGGACGTGGTAAGGAAGCTAGAAAATTTGGAAAAGGAAATGCAAAGGCTCAACTGGACATAGTAGGTGCCAGTAAAGTGAAATTGAATGAAGACAAGGAATTCTGGTCAGATTAGCATAGGGTAATATCAACAGCAGCAGAAGATATGGCTCTGAGCACTATGGGACTTAACATCTGAGGTCATCAGTCCCCTAGGACTTAGAACTTCTTAAACCTAACTAACCTAAGGACGTCACACACAGCCATGCCAGGCAGTATTCGAACCTGCGACCGTAGCAGCAGCGCCGTTCCAGACTGAAGCGCCTAGAACCGCTCGGCCACATCGGCCGGCGCAGCAGAAGATAGTATAACGGACGTATGATTCGTTATGAATAGGAAGGTAAGGAAGAAAGAGTCTTACCGTGAAAAGTTCAGTGATAAGGTTGTTCTTATCAGAATCGACAGCAAAGAAGCACCGAGAACGACACTTCAGGTATACATGGCGACGTTGCAAGCAGAAGATGGAGAAATAGAGAAAGTATATGAGGCTATTGAAAAGCTAATACAGTACGTAAAGGAAGATGAAAATCCAACAGGCACGAGGGACTGGAATACAGCTGTAGGGGAAGGAGTAGAAGAAAAGCTTACAGTAGAATATGGGCTTGGAACAAGGAATGAGAGAGGAGGAATACTAATTGAGTACTGTAATATATTTCAGCTAGTAATACCGAGTACTCTGTTCAAGAGTTACAATAGAAGGAGGTATACTTGGAAAAGGCCGGGTGATACTGGAAGATTTCAGTTAGATTACACCATGATCAGGCAGAGATTTCGCAATTAGATACTGGATTGTAAGGCATACCCAGGAGCAGATACATACTCAGATCACAATGTAGTTGTGATGAAGAGTAGGCCGGAATTTAAGAGATTAGTCAGGAAGAATCAATATGCAAAGAGGTGGGACACGCAAGTACTAAGGAATGACAAGATACGCTTGAAGTTCTCAAGGCTATAAATGCAGCAATGATAAATAGCTCAGTAGGCAGTACAGTTGAAGAGGAGCGGACATTTCTATAAACGGCCATCACAGAAGTTGGTAAGAAAAACGTAGGTACAAAGAAGATTACTGCGACGAAGCCATGGGTAACAGAAGAAATACTTCAGCTGATCGATGAAAGAAGGAAGTACAAAAATGTTCAGGGAAATTCAGGAACACCGAAATACAAGTCGCTGAGAAATGAAATAAATAGGAACTGCAGAGAAGCTAAAGCGAAATGGCTACATGTAAAATGTGAAGAAATCAAAAAAGAAATGGTAATCGGAAGGACTGACTCAGCATACAGGAAAGTCAAAACAACCTTTGGTGACATTAAAAGCAACGGTGGTAACGTAGGAGTGCAACGGGAATTCCACTGTAAAGGAGAGGTCGGATAGGTGTACATGGAATGTCTGTCTGAGGGGGAAGATGTGGCTGATGTGATATAAGAAGAAACAGGAGTCGATTTAGAAGAGATACGGGATCCAGTACTAGAATCAGAATTTAAGAGAGATTTGGAGAGCGTAAGAGCAAATAAGGCAGAAGGGATACAGAATATTCCATCAGAATTTCTAAAATCACCGGGGGAAGCGGCAACAAAACGATTTTTCAATTTAGTGTGTAGAACGTATGAGTCTGACGACATACCATCTGACTTTCGGAAAAATATCATCCACACAATGCCGGTGACTGCAAAAGCTGACAGTTGAGAGAATTATGGTACAATCAGCTTAACATCTCATGCATCCCTAAGAATCATATACAGAAGAGTGGAAAAGAAAACTGAGGATGTATTAGATGACGAACAGTCTGGCTTTAGGAAAGGTAAAAGCACCAGGGAGCCAAATCTGACGTTGCAAGACTAAATAAAAATGAAGACACGTTCATAGGATCTGTCGATCTAGAAAAATAGTTCGACAATGTAAAATGGCGCAAGATGAGAAAAATAGGGACAAGATACAGGGAGAGACGGTTAATATACAATACGTACAAGAGCCAAGAGGGAATAATAACAGTAGACGACAAGTACGAAGTGCTCGGATTAAAAAGGGTGTAAGACAAGGATATTGTCTTTTGCTCCTGCTGTTCACTCTGCACATCGAAGAAGTGATGATGGAAACAAAAGAAAGGTTCATAAGTGGAATTAAAAGTCAAGGTGAAAGGATATCAATGATACGAATCGCTGATGATACTGGTATCCTGAGTGAAAGTGGAAAAGGATTGTATGATCTGCTGGATGGAATGAACAGTGTAATAAATACAGAATATGGACTGAGAGCATATCGAAGAAAGACAAAAGTAATGAGAAGTAGCAGAAAAGTGAGAAACTTAACGTCAGGATTGATGGTCACAGAGAAGATGAAGTTAAGGAATTCTACTACCTAGGCAGCAAAATAAACAATGGTGGACGGAGCAAAGACGACATCAAAATCAGAGTAGCACTGGCAAAAAGGGCATCCCTGGCCAAGAGAAGTCTACTAGTATCAAACGTAGGCCTTAATTTGAGGAAGAAATTTGTGAGAATGTACGTTTGGAGTACAGCATATTATGGTAGTGACCGTGGGAAAACCCGAACAGACGAGAATGGAAGCATTTAAGATGTGATGCTACAGACGAATGTTGAAAATGAGGTGGACTGATAGAATAAGGAATGGGGAGGTTCTGCGAAAAATCGGAGAGGAAAGGGATATTTAGAAAACACTGACGGGAAGGGACAGGATGATAAGACATCTGTTAAGACATCAGGGAATGACTTCCATGGTACTAGAGGTTAGCTGTAAAGAGCAAAAACTGTAGAGGAAGAAAGAGACAGGAATACACACAGGAAGTAATTGAGGATCTAGATTGCAAGTCTTAGTCGGAGATGAAGAGGTTGGCATAGGAGAGAAATTCGTGGCGGGCCGCATCAAACCAGTCAGAAGACTGATGACTCAAAAAAGAAATTTGTCTTTTAAGCCAGTGCCAATTCGCTTCGTGACCACGACAGGTACATCTATGTTGCAACGTGTCTCTGGCGGGACAGCGACTGCATTGATACATGCCACTAAGTCGAATACGAAATAGGCGCTCAATGGCATACAGCACATCCTGTACCACGTGATACCACGTGGACGCTATCGCCAATTGTAGATCAGGAAGGCTAAGATGAAATCCCACAATTTTCCAAGACGTTTGCGGCAATGCTCTCTCAACAGGCGCCGTGCGTTAACAAAAATTTGTAAGCGAGATGCGGCCTTTGTGGCATATCAGTTACCAAGTAACTGACAGTAATATAAAATTTGTGGACGTATTTTCACTGAAAGTTCAGTCGACCGACATCAACAGGAAGCCCAATACTGTCCGAAAAAAATGGTTCAAATGGCTCTGAGCACTATGAGACTTAACATCTGAGGTCATCAGTCCCCTAGAACTTAGAACTACTTAAACCTAACTAACCTAAGGACATCACACATATCCATCCCCGATGCAGGATTCGAACGTGCGACCGTAGCAGTCCCGCGGTTCCGGACTGCAGCGCCTAGAACCTCACGGCCACCGCGGCCGGCAGACTGTCCGACTGCAGTCACTAAAGCAACCGTCGGGGAACAAATAACACAGACGCTTTCCTTTGAATATCGGAATGTCCCAAGCCCCGAGGCGACGTGCACACGCAACCACCTCATAGCCTATTCTAAAATTGGAATGCTTCCAAAACAAACGACTGGACAGTTGTTTCATTTTCCTAGCTGGAAGGGAAAGGCCTGAGATAGATAGTATGCTTTGTACAAGAGGTAGATATCCAGGATCAAAATTTTTTAAACAGGTTAAGGAAACTCAGTTCGTGTTACAGGACTGCACTTTGTATCTTCCCCGTAACCGACTTCGAATTATGTGTAGCCATTTTAGTTGGAGAACGGTCAGTTATGACCCCCAAAGATTTATGTCGATTGATCACCATTGTCCACGAAACGGCAGCATTATAATAACCCCATACATTCATCAACCGACATTTGATGCTGGCTCGAGATAAGAGGTGAAAGGTATTCACGGTAGCCTTGAGCAACGGAATCTCACCAAGAGGGCGGAGTAATACCATCACATCGTCCGCGTATGCGGCAACGAGATCGTCTCTCCTAAGAGTGTCCATCCTCGTAAATGAGCAGCGATCCTTCGAAGAAGTTACAGGCAGAGGCGCCGACTTATAAAAAATATTGGGGGGGGGGGGGCATACTGGGGGTCTTGCCCCGCAAAAGTTGCTATATTTTAGATGAAAAATAGTGAGTTTTAAAGTTTTTTAAGCATTTTAGAGTCATGTGATCAGCACTAGAACCCCGAGAAAATGGGCTCTCGACAACTCGACACTCCGGGAAACTCGCCAAGCCTGACACATTTTTTTGGCATTGAAAAGGGAAACAAAACATAAACACACATGGTATTTTCGTAAAAAGATAATTTAATTTACAGTAATAATCATGCTTGTAGATTATTACAGAGCAGTGAATATATAGCTCTGAAAAGACTGAAATTATATTTAAATAAATCGTAAACTATCATTAAAAGAATAAAACATAAAATATTGCTGTCGCACAGTAATAGCACTTTGATTAATAAGTGAAATAGCTAATTTAAGCTTATTCTGAATAAGGCTCAGGGATCATTAAATAAAAACAATATCTCAAAGTTAATGCTTTAATACAGTTAATAAAGTTAACACAATATGCGTAATACTTTCAGTCAAAAAGTATGTAAATAGAGGGTTTTAATTGGGTCTTACACCCTAAAAAATTTAAGTATTTGAGAATAACTAATACAGTACTATATTAATATAGTAATACGGTACTAAACTACTACTAATATTCCGAAACTGAAAATTTAACATTGTGTATGCATTTAATTCTTTATTTTATTAAGATTTTTAATATTGCTCTAAATGAAAGAAAGGTGTAAATGTTGACAGTTTGACTGGATTACTGAATAGGAAGTCTTTGATGACTGGTCGGATATCCAATTCATCCAAAACATCTCGATGGGCATGAATAACAGCCAAGTTGTTCAATCGCTTCTGTCCCATTGTAGATCGGAAATAGGACTTCAGACATCTTCGGGCGCTAAATGACCGTTCTGCTGTTGCTATCGTGATTGGAGCTACTTGGAGAAGCTTAATGCACTTCACTACTTCACATAACATTTCTCCAACTGCAGGCTCTTGTGTAATGTACTTCCTTAAATCACACAAGTTTTTTATGACCAGTTGTTTTTTATTAGTGTTATCGGATAACATATTCAAGTGTAAGCGCAGTCTCTCAATGTCTAGGTCATTTTTGAAAAACTCAGTTTATTTTTCTAAATTTTTTTCTCTATTTACTAAAAGCAAGCACTCTTGTTCAACTGCAATGATCTCTGTCAGTCCAGTTGAATCAGACCGCTCAGTAATGCAAGATTGCACCTTTTCACAAACTTCAATGTAAATAGCTTTGTAGTATTGCTTTGGGGTTTTTAAAGTGTGCGGTGAGCTGGCTTCATCGTTTTCATACTTCTCTGGTATACTTCGGTTCCGAGGAAGCGAAGGATCACCACAATTCCCAAAAGTGTTCAAAACTATCACGCCCTCCATTCAATATACAAATCAAGCCGTCATTTATTTTTTCCAGATCAACAACACTTAGATGAGGGCATTGAATTTTTTCATTGACATCCTCTACTGGATTCACTGCATGGCAATAAAGACGTAAACATAAATAAGTCTTGAATTGTAACATTGACTCAACGTAGCCTGCACATTTGTAACCTGCCTCTGTTTTGTCCTCTGCAGAAAATGTTTCAAAAAACTCTAGAAGTTCTTCAAAGTTTTTCAGTATTCTCAAGATACTAGAAGCTAGCATAGTCCATCGAGTCGGGCAAAGGTGTCGTAGACCACCTTGGTCGTTGGCGCTCTCACAACGTATGCTTCTGAAAAGTCCCATCCTTACGTTGGACTCCCTTACAGTGTTCATTAAGTCCTTGGCTAAAGCCATAATATCCCTCATAGACGTAAGATGGCGGAGACTGTCTGCAACTGCCAAGTCTAACCACTGTGAGCAGTGCAGTGCACATAACGTGCTTTTGGTTGTATATCCAAAACTAACTTTTTTAGTCCTTTGAACTTACCTCTCATATTCGAGGCACCATCATAGCACTGTCCTCTTAAGTTATCCATTGACAAATAAAGACAAGCAAAACGTCTTTAAAATACTAAACTGAGTTTGTGCTTCAGTGTTGGAGGTCTCATATAAGCCAGTAAAGTATTCGTTGATGATAAGGAATCATCGACAGTACGAATACAAAATGACACTTGTTCGTGAATCGGAGAATCACTTGTTTCGTCAAACATAAAAGAAAAATGTTCAATCTTCTTGATTGAAGCCAATACCTTTCTCAACACAGACTTTCCCAGTAGATCAATGATCTCGTTTTGAATATCGTGGGAGGTCCACTTATACCACGAACACCCTAACCAATCTTTAAACTCGGGTATGTCATTCTTTCAAAGTTCCAAGAATTGAAAAAAAATTGAGTTTACATCTTCAAGCCCTCGAATTGCTAGTCGTTGTCTGCATAGAATTTACACGGTAGTAAAAATTGTCTCAAGAGCTAAACGACCTTTCTTCATGTCACTATCTATCTGTTCATTCAATTGGGAGGCCACATTTCGGTTAGTGATAGAATTTAGTTTCAGAACACCTTATTTATGCGTAAACGTATTTTGATGAAGACAGAATTTTTCCAAAGTCTTTTTCCAGTTCGAAAACCCTACGGAAGTAAATGCATTTTCTTTTTTTGGAGAAAATTGTAATATATTTTTAGCATCTGCCTCTTTGCAGGTTTTGCAAAAAGCTTTTTCGGTAGATGCTTCATATTCTAGCCATGTATATTTGATCAACCAAGACTTCTGAAAAGATCTTCCTTTACCGGATTGTTCAGGTTTCGGCTGTGAACGGTTCTCGTCTGACGACGGTAAAGCAATTGACGACACGATAACTGTTGGAGGTTCACTTGCAGTATCATCAACTTCCAAGCGTGCCTTTTTGGTAACAAATTTATCCATTGCAAACTTAATTCACAATACACTAAGAGACTAAAGTAACGAATAAAATATAGTCATATAAATAATCAACTAGTCACTAAAGTCGGAACACTAAACACATCTGCAGCATGCACTGAACAAAACTATCCCCATTGAATGACTGCGACAGCAGGTTGGGCTTTATATAGACGCGGCGTCGTAACGTCTCAAAGCGTCAAGGCGACGCGAGGCAGAGGCTTCCAGGTGCTTCTGCTCCAGTCCTTTTGATGTTGCCGCGGCCGCAGCACTGGCCTGCCAGCGCCAGACTTTACCTGAAGATTCGCGCACCTGGACAAATTCTAGGTGTGCCCACAGCACCGTAACACTATCATGATTCACACCACTCGTTTTTAGTTAACCTACTTAATACCGTAATAATTATTTGTTTTAGCTCGTTACTGAATGTATTTTAAATGGAAACTATCGTCAATCGAAAATAAAAAATACCAACATAATTTTGTGATATTACAAAGTATAATATAACTAATGACTTTCTTAAATTACTCGGGGGTCACTGCCCCCCCCCCCAAACGAATTTTTGAGGGGGCTCGGGTCCCCTCAGGCCTTATGGAGTCGGCGCCTGTGCAGTCGTTTCCTTTTCCTAGCCATCATCGCGGGAGGGGGAAAGACCTGAGATAGATAATATGCTTTGCACAAGAGATAGGTATCCAGGATCAAAATTTCTGAAGCAGGTTAAGGAAACACAGTTCATGTTGCAGGACTACACTTTGTATCTTCCCGTAACCAACTTCCATTTAAGTGAAGCCATTTTAATTAGAGAACGGTCAATTATGACCCCCAAAGATTTATGTCAATTGATTACCATTGTCCACGAAATGGCAGCATAAATTCATCAACCGACATTTGATGCTGGCTCGAGATACAAGGTGAAAAGTATTCTCACCAGCAGGGCGGAGTAATACCATCACATCATCCGCGTATGCGACACCGAGATCGTCTCTCCTGTCCATCCTTGTAAATGAGTGGCTATCCTTTGAAGAAGTGGCAGAACAGACAAAGACTTGAAAATGGCCTTCCCTGAGGAAACCCCCTACGGACGTTAACCGGGGATGTCAGTTGGCCAATGACAGCCACCAAAGCTTGGATACCCATAAACAAATTAGACAAGACCCTTAGTGCGGCAGTAGTGAACCCAACGACTTCCAGTACATGAAACAGAAAGCCATGGCTGTCATGGTCGAAAGCCTTGTCGAAATCCAGAAAAGCCAGAGCATAAAGAAGAGAAGTAGCATCGGACACTCATACAACATGACAACTTTTTAGCTACAGCAGACAGAATACTACGATTAGGAATGTAACTTGTATGGTCAGCAACAACTTTCTCCAGCAACGTAATCCTGTAATCAGAATTTAATAAGGTAATTGGGCTAAATTTTCCAGCTGCTACCTGACCAGAACTTTTAAGACTTAATACAGTTTTCTACGAATTACCTTATAGATCGGGCAATCACAGCAAAAAAACTTGTTCATAATGTGAAGGAGAATCAAACAATTTAAAATCAGAGATGGTAAAATAGACTTTATTAAAATTTAGTGAAAGTACAAACGCGCAATAGCTGTTTATTGTGTTTTCACTGTACGATTGTATGTATGTGGAAGTATATCTTTATGTCATATACAACTAATACTTCATATGCCACGAATTTCAAAGTACAAGTGCGCCTAAATACTTGTTACTCCTCGGTAAATCCTTGGATGAAACGGCAGACGGACATTCGATCCGAACCATGGATGATCACCAATTCATATACAAAACATGCTACAAAATCCTACAGTTGACTCACCACTGATCTCAGAAATTTTCTCTGCGACTTGGAATCGGACGTGATAAATTCAACCACACACTTGCGTTGGATCCTATGGGAACGTCTGACCAGTGTTCGGTCCGATGCGGCGGCAGTGTCATGTCCCAGGAGTGGTGTGCGGGACAGACTAGAGGCTTCGAGAACGAAGATAGAGAATCACGAAACACACTACTGTCAACGATGCCGCCAATCGCCGCTATAGCACACTGGCTTGCGCGATACAGCAGTTCGTGCGAAGACCTGTAGGTGATCAAGCTATCGTTCCGAGTTAGCGCATATAATTTTTCGTCGAGAAATTCGGATTTCTAGTCGCATACCACCTACTACTTTCATAAAAAATATCTTACGATGTATTTCCCACGTTCCTGTTGGCTACAATGCGACTTGCTATTCATAAATATACACAATTGTGTTTCATTCCCCAATGCTGGTGCTACATGACTTCTCTATATGGGGCACAGAGATTTACAGCAGCTCTCCCCCCCCCCCCTTCCAGTATACCTCCTGCAGTATGCCAATGACACCGCCTTCCTTGCCCACGCCTCCTACCCTTCAACGGTCCCAAAGCCTTTTGCAGAACCACCTTGATCTTTTTGCCGCATCTTCTAATCAGTGGCTCCTGAAAATCAATCCTCTATCCAATCCAAAGCCCACAACCAACTACGACTCCTCAAACTCCTCTCTGGCCGGCATGGGGGTTGAACCTCTCTACCATCCTCCACACCTACTGTACTGTCTGCCATCGGGTTCCCCTAACTGGCAGGCAGCACCGCATAATAGCCACGCTATGAGGGAAACAAACCAACAGCCAAACAGGCGAAGACATCAGGTAAGGTAAACACGCCGAAGATTCCAGTCGATTAATAAGAACCTTTCCTTGCAGAGGTCGCCGCGACATATCCGGCCACGGATTCCTACGCCGGGTTTCTATTGTCTCCAGCTCACTATATAGGCCCGGACGGTCGAAGGCAGACCAGTCTTCGTCCGCTGCTAATAGACACCGCTATAGCAGAGTCTCCGAGAAGATATCACCGAAGCCGCTGTACTGCACCGCCGATCGAAGTACCACCCGACCGAGAGGAACCACATCTCCGGCTAGATCGACGGACGTCTACATCTATTGTACAGCCAGCTATTGTATTGTAGAAGAAGTTACGTTCAATAAACTGTTGGACAATACAAGACCTACAAATCCCTAATCTGTGCCCACATACTGCTGTCGCAACCCAACATGCTCTACAGAGTGTCGATACGTTGCTTTGACCTGTTGGATCACCACATCTGTCTCCAGTCGAGCATATCTGTGGCATCATCAGACGACAACTCCAGCGACATCCACAACCAGCATTATCCGTCCCTGTATTGACCGACATAGCGCAACAGGCATAGAACTCCATCCCGCAAATTTACATTCAGCACCTGAACAACATAATGCATGCACCTTTGCATGCTTGCATGCAACATTCTGGCGGTTACGCATGTTATTAACGCACCAGCATTTTACATTTGCAATGGCTTATCTCGCGCTTACACTAACCTGTGATCTTGCAATGTTAACCACTGATTCCTACGCCGGGTTTCTATTGGCTCCAGCTCACCATATAGGCCCGGCCACCACTTGAATATGTTATCCGGTAAATTTATTCCAAAAATTCCATTACTCTACATTAATTATTTTCTGCTGATTCTTTTGATTTTTTAACGACGGCACTTACCCAACTCGTATATCAGTGTGATGGCTTAAGTTTAGCAACTAAAGTCTCAATGAAATCATTTCTTTATTTGCTTAAAGCATCATCATATGAAGCCGAACCGTATTGTAAGCCAACATGGTGGCACAGAGTATGCAAGGTAAAATTCAGGTTTGAGGAAAAAGGCAAGTGAAGCAGGAGGTACGTGTACTTCTCACAGTATCTAGGAACATAAGAACTAGATGCAGAGAAAGACATTAAACAGACCACCTTCAGATATCTAGAGCATAGTCCAGGCTGTACTTCATCGTTACGTGAAGGACTCTTACAGTGGCATACTGTTCGTCATTATTTCATTTGTACGGCTTCGCAACAACACTAGTACCTTTTGCAGTGCAGCACAAAGGAGACATGCAACTTCACGCCAGGAGGTGCTCATTAGCAGAACCTATTCATTTTCCGACCTCGTTATAACCAAACAAGAGATTCTTATTACGAAATAAGATAATGCAACGTAGCCGCTGAGGAACATGAGATTTATGTTACTTCCTCGTCGTAGCCCTGATCTTGGACAGACTGTTTTAAGCAGGCTGCTTTCAACCGATATTTACAAAACTAAAAAAGGTTTTAATTAGGTTTCGGGGCATTCGCAAAGTATACGGCAAGAGATCTATGACAAACAAAGTAAGGCCGGCCGCGGTGGCCGTGCGGTTCTAGGCACTGCAGTCCGCAACCGTGGGACTGCTACGGTCGCAGGTTCGAATCCTACCTCGGGCATGGATGTGTGTGATGTCCTTAGGTTAGTTAGGTTTAAGTAGTTCTAAGTTCTAGGGGACTGATGACCTAAGATGTTAAGTCCCATAGTGCTCAGAGCCATTTGAACCATTTGAACAAACAAAGTAAGTCCTTCAGGCTGAACATGAACTCACCTTTCTTACTTTTACTTGTTAGTGTTAAACTCCATTAACAAGTCCTTATCTTCCGACTGAATTCTTATTAGAGAGTAATTCATACTAACGCCCAGTCACTCATATTTAAGGTTTTCATTTTTTCAAACGAAATTCTTCTCTCTACGGACTATTTCCTCCATTTCATAAGAATATCGACAGGCGGGGCATGCCACACTACCTAGCCGGCTGGTGTGGCCGAGCGGTTCTAGGCGCTTCAGTCTGGAACCGCGCGACCGCTACGGTCACCGGTTCGAATCCTGCCTCGGGCATGGATGTGTGTGATGTCCTAGGTTAGTTAGGTTTAAGTAGTTCTATGTTCTAGGGGACAGATGACCTTAGATGTTAAGTCCCATAGTGCTCAGAGCCATTTGAACCACACTAGCTTCCCACGCTGACTGCTGGCGAAACGGCGTGGCGTCATTAGCAATATGGGAAGCGACAGGTGAGCACACACTACACGTGAAATATGATGCACCTTCTTTATGCAAGCAAATTCCCAAATTCCTCTTCTAAAATAAATAAAATCCAGTAGCTTCTTAGCTATGCTTGTTGCTGGCCGTTTTATAGTACTGTGAAGAAAATAAGAAATAATTGTGCTATTGATGAATGTAAAAATGCTTCGTATAAAACTATAGATTTCGTTTATCATCGATTTCCGAAAGATAGAGAACAACAGCGCAAATGAATGTCACGCTGTGATAGAGCTGGCCCTGTTAATGTGAATAACACAAGGATTTATTCGGATCATTTCCGTCCCAAAGATTACGTACTGGACTTAAAAATGAGCTTCTGAGATTCTGAGGATGGAGAAATTCTGCCGAATATCAGTCCTCAACAAGAAGCTTTCTGGAAACAAATTAGGAACACGGAGCACGGATCTGAGCATACCACATCACATTACGGAGGCTCACGCAGAAGTAAAAGGATGGGCTCGACAGAATGTACGAATAGCACACAGCTGCTTGTACATTTTACTAACAGCCCAACACCTTCAGAAGTGAAAAATAGAATGTGGCTTCTAATAATGGCTGGAAATGCTGGAAATACAGAAGATATCCCCTTGTTGGTGTGGTTTGCGTACTGTAAGACCTTCGGTACACACACCATCAGATTATTTGACTTGTCGCTCTAGCGAAGTAGGCGAGTGTCAGCAATATGTCTCGTGGTCTTATCGTGGCGTTTTTATCTTCTGCCGTTAAGTCAGACGATAGAAATGCCATTTGCACACTTAGAGTAGCAGATTGACGGTGACCAACTTTAAACAGAACTTGATTAATTTTCATACACATTTATTAAAATAATAACAATCATAAACCTTACTTAACTTGATTCTGGATGCTATTTACAATTGACAATCTGAAGTTTCCTTGGTCTTGGTACGTTAATCTTATTCTCACATATCTCTGATACCTGACAAAGGGTCCATACATTTCTCTTCATGGCTATGTACAGGAATATGATAATCTTATTAGGCGCAGACTGAAACTTGGCTACAGACTGATGCAGACTAATGCAGACTGACTAATCAGAGGTCTGTACACTCGTTATAATACCTCGAGCATTCAGGTATCACTGCGCGAGTGTGATCCGCGAGGAGAAAAGGTTCTACATTAGCAGCATTCTCATTGGCTGCGTTACATATTAATTCGCGGATCGGCGGAAGCAGGATTTGGTCTGTCTCTAAGACAGCGCCATCTCGTAGTGCGAAGATGGACGAGCGCTGCACCTGCGCTGTTGTGCTTAGCGGGGCGCGCTCTATTGGGAAAGTTGTGTACGCGCTGACTACGCGGATCTATGTACACAACAGATGGCAAGTACATCCACTATGGAGAGTACTAGTTAAGTGCCGTCACATGTTTCTCCAACAGAAGAAACTGAACAGTACTTCATCAAGTTCATCACATGCGAATTGTGTATTAACATTACTAGAAATACGACAGTTGAACTGGAATGCACAAATTTCAGGGAACTAGATCTGTTGCAGTAACCGGGAATCACAAATGACTATGTCTTCCAGGATGCTCTCAAATATCTTGAGAGGTACATAGCATTTAAATGCAAGCACATCCACAGTTCGTTGGGTCCAGTCTCAGAAACTTCCTCTGGATTCTAGTTACATCACCGGTAATACTGGATCTCCGTAACCTCCAGATGCGGGTTCACCTCTCGTTCAACTGACTCTTCAAAAAAATAAAGGAGTTTCAAGTGAAATTTTGTTTTCATAGGTGAGATGTAAGTCAGTGTCACGGAGCGGCACAAAACTTAATTTCTACAATATCCTTAGAGTTTCCTGAAATTCATCACAAAGCGGTTTCTCTCTGCTTAAGGACAAGAGCCTTCATTAGAATAAGGCACTTGAACACAAAAGCTGAAACAGAAAGCGTAAAAACGCTTGCAAGAAAGAGAAATCTTCAGTTGTTTGCATTGTCATCTTCCTGAGCTACAGTGAGTATTTATGAATGGAGTAAAATGTTTAAACTCTTTGCATTGAATTTCTGAATTTGGCTATTATTATAACGTACAAGTGTTTATGTCTTATAATTTTAGATTTAAGTGATGCTTAATAATGTGTTTGCGCTTAATAACAAACAGTTCATGAGGTTGGTCTTAAACTTTCGCAGTAGAACAGTATTCCTGATGACGTCATACGCGCTATTCAATAGCAGTGCGACCCCTGTAATGGCCTGCCTGATTGTTTGCAGCTGACTTAGGCGACAGGCATCAGTGTTTGTTCTCCACGTTTCTTCAGGACTTTGTTCCTACAAATAACAATACATTTAAAGAACACAGATAAGCACTTTCGGCTTGTGGGTCAACATCAGTTATGAAGCAGATTCGGTCTTCGCAGAAGTTAGTATTTACATACTTCTAGTGCCCGATAACCAGGTGATAGGCACTTGCTGATACCTACTGCAGTTGGTATTAGCGGGAGGAGAAACTCTCTCTCGAAAGGAGACGGATCCTCCAGTAGGAGGAGCACACTTCGCCACTGGACCAAAGCTTGCGCTTGCAGCCAGTGCCCACTGGAACCATCACGGAGGTGGTGCCATCTCGGTCGAGTCACACTTCTCCATTGCGTCCAATGTCGGTATCCACAAAGTTAGCACCACGTCGAACTGTAGATCGTAGAAGAATGCAGAACGTAATTGGTTAGATCTGCCCAATGTGGAGTCCATGTTCCCTTGGGCTCACTAGATTGTAGCCCAAATACACACATTAACGAAAGCCTACGTATATGTTCATCTGTAGTGTGTTTCAATCACCAAACAAAAAAAAGTGTGTGACGAAATAATCGTCTACTTCCAATTTGGAGGACGGGGAGGGGGGGTTCACAGCACATCTCAGCAATGTCAACACATTGTAAAATGTTCTCTTGATCGGGTGAAGGCCTTTAGTGGCCGCTAACCTGATGATAGGCATAGCATACCATCGCTGCAGTTGGCAAGCCAGCCTTGGTCCAGATTGTCCCAGTAGTCAATGGTAATTCTGCGAAAGTCTCACAAAGTCAGTGGTCATTGTCGGCGTCCAAAAACAGTTCCGTCTATTCGACACATGCTCATGTCTAGGGAACAGACAGGCCATGCCATTCTGGAGAGCGTGGCATGTTGAGGGAGCGTGTTTGCGAGAACAGCACGATGAGCATGCAAATTATCATCATTCATCGGGATAAAATTGTCACCGAAATGTTGGTGATACGTTGTCACTATTGCTAGCACATTCTCATCCCTATTCCGCAGAGCAGTGATAATGCGCTCAACAAGCACGAGGGGTGTACAGTCACCTCACGTAATGCCACCCCAGAACATCACTCCACCATTATTGCACATGTAAGACACAGTGTTGGAGGGGTTCGATGTGTCTCCAAACAAGTTGTCTGCGATTATCAGGTTTCAAACTGATCCAAGTTTCACGTCGTCACTGGTTGCCCAGTAAAACAATATCAATTGGTGCTGCATTATTACATTTCATCGCCCAACCGCTGTTCCACGCTTCTGATCCCAAAATGGAGTTACATTTAATGAAACGGAATGGTCACAGAATCTCAGTCGTATGGAAGGTAGATGGCAGACTTCCGTTCATTGATAGGGTACTGGGAAAATGCAGTCTACGATGGAATGGATACTATTTACTGAACACTCGTGCGACCAATTCCAAAATACTATTCAAATGTATGGGTAATACACGAAATAGGTCTAATAGAGAATATTGAACCTGTAAAAATAAAGACAGTACCAAAGGTGATAGGTCTATTTGACCCACGCGAGAGCATCACGGAAACGCTGAAAAACCTGAACAGGGAACAGGTAGATACTTGGAAATAGAAGGCAACTATTCTGCGCAAGCCTAATTGCAAGATTTCAGGAATGAGGAACTTGGCAATTTATTACGACCCCTTCAGTATCGCTCCCATACGGATCGCGAGGACAAAGTTACACTAATTGCAATTCCCGGAGAGGCGTTTAAGAAATCATACTTCCCCGCTCCTTATGCGAATAGATCGGAAAGTTGCCCCAGTACGTGGTACGATGAAAAGTGCTCTTCGCCATGCACTTCATAATAATACTTCGCTTCATAATAATTACTGTGACTGTGCACAGGTGTGCAAAACTTAAGGGTGACAGTAACTTTCACATGATGTGTCACTGCCAAGTATAATAGCTTTATGAAACTTGGACCACGCACAGAAAGAGCTGCGACTGTATTTTGCAGTAGGTAACTGAAAGACATACGCAGCGAGACGAACGGAAATGATTTTATTATCCACAGACAACAATTACATTGAAGTCAGCGTCATTCATGATGGCCCCATGAATATTACAAATAGCGAGACATGGTTCTTAATAGAGAGCGTGATCAACACGGACGGCAATGCATTCTCTGCAACTGGCCACAGGGTTGGCACGGCGTTCTTGTGGTGGGGTGTTCCAATCCTCCACAGTACGTTTGACAACTGCAGGATGGTCGTCGGTGCATACGGAAGTGTTGCAGTACGTCTTCCCAACATGTCCCATACTTACTCGATGCGGCTTAAGTCGGGGGAATGGGCAGGCCAGTTCATTCGCCAAATATCCTCTCGCCCCAAGGGCTCCCCCGCCTGCCTAGTTAGATGTGATCACGCATTGTCATTCATAAAAATAAAGTCAGTACTGAATCCACCCCTGAAAAGACGCGCATGGGGAAGGACTAGTGTCGCAATAACGTTGACCTGCGAGTGTGCCGTATTCAAACATTTGGATGTCAGTGAGCCATTGCAACATTATGCCTCCCCACGCCGTAACACCTACACCACCAAAACGAACACATTTGCTCATGGTCCCTGGGTGCATTACGTGTTACCACTATCACCATATGAAGGTACGTCCAGCAATGTCTAACAAGATCGTTCGAATGGTACAGGTCTTATGTTGCAAAGACGTACTGACCTCCAAATCTCTGAACATTGTTCGACCAGCACTTAGCGTTATTTGACACTATACTCCTGCCCCATGTGCGTCTTTTCAGGAGTGTATTCGGTACTGATTTCATTTTTATGAATGGCAATGAGCGATCGCATCTAACTGCACAGGTAGGGGAGCTCTTGGAACGAGAGGATAAGCGGTGAATGGACTGCCCCACCTTTTCCCCGACTTATATTCCATTGAGCATGTGTGAAATTTTCTTGATGTGGTTTATGTAAACAGGATAGTCATGTACGGATTAAAACTCTGTTCCCTCACGAAACAAACCCAGTATCCCAACGATGACGGCCCTGCCTGTTGGCGAGATGGTTCCCATGAAAACGTCTTGACCGGTTCGCTTTCCCACATTGTCCTGTCCTAGACGGTGCTCACCCTCTAACGACGTGATTGGGCACAGAACGTTAAATCGCAATGAATGTTCCTTGCGCTATTAAACTGACGGGAAAAAAATCGCAACAGCAAGGAGATGTACGCCATAATGGAAAGGTGGCAGGCGCGTTTCTATACCTGGGAGATGTTGTCTATTCAAATTTCGCGCCAGTCGCAAAAGAGTGGCCCCAGCAGCACCACTATGAGGATGGACATTAGATTTGCTTTAAATGCACACTGTAACGTTCATGAGCGTCAGTTACCCTTGAGATTGGACCTGGTGAGATGATAGAACAAGGCCGAGGCGATACTGCAGAGAGGCTTGGCAGGAATGTAGCCACAGTACATGACTGTCGGCAGCGGTGGTCACGGGAATATAAGGTCGCTAGAAGACGGGGCTCCGGACGACCACGTGGCACTATCGTGAGGAAAGACCCTCGTGATCGGCGTATGGCTCCGGCGTATCGTACTGCACATATATCAACAATCTGAGCAGGAGTTGGCACCACAGCGACGCAACGAACTGTTACAAATCGGTTACTTCAAGGACAGTTTCGAGCCAGACGCCCTGTAGCGTGCGTTCCACTGACTCCAAACCACCGTCTTGTGCGACTTCAGTGACGTCAAGGGGGAGCTCGTTCGAGGGCAGGATGGAGGTCGTGTTTTCTGATGAAAGTCGCTTCTGTTTCGGTGTCCGTGATGGCCGTGTGTTTGTTACAAGGAAACCAGTTGAGGGCCTCCAACCAACCTGACTGCATGCTAGAGTCCCTGGACCTACACGTGGGGTTATAGTCTAGGGTGCGATTTCGTTCGACAGCTGGAGCACTCTCGTGGTTTATCCACTCACCCTGACTGCAAATCGTCAATCTGGTGACTCGACCTATTGTGCTGCTATTCATGAACAGTATTCCAGGGGTGTTTTCCAACAGGGTAACGCTCGCCCACATACCGCTGTTGTAAGACAAAATGTTCTACAGAGTTTCGACATATTGCCTTGGCCTACTCGATCAGCAGATCTGTTTCCAATCGAACACAAATGGGACATCATCACATTACAACGTCATCCACAACCAGCACTGATCTTCCTTGTATTGACCGGCCAAGTGCAACAGGCACGGAGCTGCATGCCACAAATTGACTTCTGGTCATTACCATGCTTGCATTCAACATTCTGATGGTTACACTGGTATTTAATGTACCAGCATTTCACGTTTTCAATGCCTTATTTCGTGCTTACTTTAATCTACAATGCTAATTGTGGTATCGATAGCAACGATACCACAGAATAGTTTCTCAAGTTGGCACTACGAGAGACACAGACGACAGCGCCCTCTAGCCGGTGCTGTCGAGGTCTACGAGCTCCGCGACTCCTTCAGCCCATTTGATCAGGTGCAGACAGCCAGGACACTTCGCTTCAACTTCGCACTACCTTGCAAGTTATGTTAATATGTTTGCGTATGTTATCCGCTAGTAAAGGAGCCTTAACTGTATCTGCAGTACCGAGAGATTAGTACCTTTTCCTTTTCCTGTTCCTTACCCACGCGCCGCCTCCCAGGCGGGATACAAAACTAATCACTTAAATATACTACCTACACAAATGTATTCACGAAATCTCGTTACTCCACATTAACCATCTTTTGGTGTTGCGATTTTTTTCCGTCAGTGTAGTTGACAGTTTACCGTGGAATTCGGGCCAGGGTGGTATTTGACATTTCTTGGTACACGAGTTACTGACAGACGTGAAAATTACGTTTAGTGAAAGCAGGGGGAAAATCCAGTAGTGGAATATCACCTGATATTGCGAAACTTGGATTGATATCAGGGCGCTTTCCTAGATACAATCAAGGTACAAGTTACACAGAGTGAATAATAGCAACCCTACTCCGTTTGTAGCCAAAGCTGCTAACCTACGCTTTTGCGGTGGCGGTCGACTAGCAGGTAGTCCTTTCAAATCCTGGAGGTGAAAGAACTTTTCACCAGCAGTATTTGACACACAAGGCGACGAGGAGTGGTTTCGTATTGTTCCCCCTCACCAGGGTTTGCACCAGTGACCCGGGTTAAACTGCAAACCTTTCAGATGTCTCATTCGAACGTGGATGTCAAGCTCGACTTCCCCTTATTGTTATTGACAACACAATCATAAAATAGAACTCCATACACATTCAGCACTGACATTTACGGTGAACAGATATTTTAAGCACCTTTGTCCCATGGAGAAAGAAAATATTTATTATTGCTGTCTTTCAGACAACAGTGTCATAAGGGATTACTTTTAAGACCGCTGATTCTCTGAGTTCGTTTCATAGTCCTTCTCGTAAATCGATATAATAGGCACTCTCTGTATGTCTGAGACGGAACTCCTTTGATCACTGGCAATTAATGTTAATGAACAGCTCAGTACAAAATCAATCCTGAACAGACAAGGAAATCACTCAGATTCACTGCCCGTAAAAGAATTGAAGCACCTGGAAGACATAGCCGGATGTGAATGTAACATCGCACTCGCATACACCACTAGCGGGTATGTAAATGATTCTCTGTGACTAGTAATAGACCACCAGAGTGCATTAGTGTTTTTCGTGTTTACTTCAAAAAAGTGGTTCAAATGGCTCTGAGCTCTATGGGACTTAACTTCTGAGGTCATCAGTCCCCTAGAACTTAGAACTACTTAAACCTAACTAACCTAATTGTAATCAATATTTTTATGAAAATGGTAAGGTAATGTTAATCAGAACACTAGGAGGACTTGTGGTCTAAAAAACAATAGATTTATTCATTCTTAACATCACAAGACAAAAAAATGGCTAAAGAAACGGCACAATCATTTTTTTTTTTATTTGGACAAACGCTTTCAATGATATGCAGTCTATGGTGAACAAAGTGTTCAGCTGGGGATCGACACGCGACACTAACCAGAACACTAATCGCTTTATCTGACTTCATACACGTGAATCCGTGGTATGGCCCAAAAACTACACTACCATCAAACATCTATACTCTATTATTCCATAACGAAAAATATGGCTCTAAAGAACAGGGTGCTGAGAAGCATATATTGGAGCGATACGCCATAACAACTAATAATTTACCTTCCTGCTGGTCAGGCCGGCACACTATCATGCGCTCGGCGACTGGAGTCATGGACGGCAGCAATCTGTTATTAATTATGCGCGCCCGAGAAATTCAAGCACGCGGTCTCACGTTCAGATAATTCGGAACGCAGGTACTTCCCTATGAGCCTCTGAAGCCCCGGTGGATTCCAGTGTGCAGGTGGACCCATTTGTTGGTCTGCCAAACCAATCTGACTGCGCGTAATGGCTATGCGTGATGGAATATGTCAACTGTTTAGACGGCCGACTCAAAACAAATAAGTACACCCACGCACCACTCGTTGTGTGCGTGATGCTAGAAGCAGTACCTCTGATGGATCAGATGGTGACTGGCACACGCTCTAAGCGGCACATTAGAAAAGGATACAAGTCTCACCATTTAGGTAAAGACCTGCGGTTCTTTACTAGCGAAGCGCCAGTTCAAGAGGACTTCTTCTCTTTCTCTCAGCTTTCCTCGCCAGCTCCGTAGCAGAGCACATTTACATCTTAGGCCACTCCCACTTTAGCACAAGCCAATCACGAGCTGGAGCGCGGCATTCGAAGCTGGCAGAGAGCCCCCCTGCTCTGCATGCACAGATTTGACCACACAGCGACTTTAAAAATTAATTGGGAGTAAAGAAAAAAAGATTCATCTTCTCAGTCTCTTTCCCAAACGTTTACGCCGTGTCTTTTCCTAAAAACATGACTTGGATGGAACCACAGCCCTCCATAAAAAGATCGTTATTTGCCCTGTTGCGTCCATTTCGAACTGTCCAAAGAAAGGCCATAAACTCGCCAAGACCTTCGTGCCTTCACAAATACGTTTTGCAGCAGAGTCTGTACGTCTGGGTGCCACTGACCTGCCCCACGGAAATTAAAGAAACACACAGTGACTCATCGGCTTCAAGCGTAACAATGGCCCAACCTCTGCTTTATTGCTGGTCACACATTGCACATAGTTGCAGCGACTCCTCGGCGCTTGTCAGCCTACCACGAAGCGGCACAATGAGACCAAGGAACTCGTCAGTTCACAAATGTTTTCACCCAGGTTCCGTAGAAAATACGCTCCCCTCAGCCCTCGGCCGCCATACCCTTTTACTGCAGTCGTTTAAATCGGCACACTCTTCCTTGGAAGGCAGGTAAAGCTTACCACGGTTCCTTCACTAGAGCACACAAGCAAGAGCGTTAAATACTGCCAACCATTTCATCATATGAATGAAGTCAGATCGTATCCAGGTATCGCAAACAAATAATAAAGATCATCTTCCCTAAGAACACTAAGCGGCACGACACCGTATCAGAAGTGAGAGTGCCCTGCAATCTCTCAACATTTCGACCTCGAGAATCGGTCTGGCACACAGTGTTAATCTATCATGAAGTTACATCAATTACACTGTCAAGAAACCTGAAGTTTCATCTTTCCTGGGTGCTTCGAATTTTTTGTCAAGTAGTGTGTAATTTTCTCGAATTGAATGAACAGGTTTATCAAACAAAGTTATAATGATGGATAAAAGCCCGTCTCTCCCTCTATGCTTTTCCAAGTATTATTGTCTTTGGTTGCACGCATCTGTCATGCGTCTGCATGTTTTCTTATGTCATCTACCTGACATCCAGTGCGATGTCGCTTCGGTCTGTTCTTATTGACTGTAATCTAATAAAGAACTTCCTTCCTCCATCTGCCAATCATTCATCTGGCTACCTGTCCTCTGCTCCTGCATTTCATTTTGATTAGGTCGTAATTACGCCTATCATTCCGGCCTGCTAGCTGATCCATTTGTCCCTGTATTTCCGGAATTCGTTTGACACGGTGCCACACTGCAGATTGTTAACGAAAGTCTGCTGAGCATATGGAATAGGTTCAGATGGGTCAAATGGCTCTAAGCACTATGGGACTTAACATCTGAGGTCATCAGTCCCCTTGACTTAGAACTACTTAAACCTAACTAACCTAAGGACGTCACACACATCCATTCCCGAGGCATATTTCGAACCTGCGACCGTAGCAGCCGCGTGGTTCCGGACTGAAGCGCCTAGAGCCGCTCGGCCACCGCGGCCTGCTACGGAATAGGTTTTCACATATTTGAGTGGACGGAAGACTTATTAAGTAACAGAACCCAGTTCGTTGTCCTAGACAGTGAATGTTCATCACAGACTGGGGTATAATCAGGACTGACCAGCGGAAATTTGATAGAATAACTCTTGTTCTTTATACATACAAACTATCTGAAGTATGGGGTGAGCAGCTATCTGCGACTGTTGGCTGATGACAGTATACTGTATGCGAAAGGATTTTTATTGAGTGACTGTAGAAGGATGACTTTGAGTGACTGTAGAAGGATGACATTAGACAGAACTTTTGTTTGGTGAGGTGAAGGGCATCTTGCTCTAACTGTACAAAAATGTCAGTTACAACTAATGAGTAGGAAAAACAATCATGTAATATACGAATATGCTATTTGTGGTATACTGCTGGACACAGTCATGTTGATTAACTATCTAGGAGTAACGCTGCAGAGCAATATGTAACGGAACGAGCAAATAAGGACGGTAACAGGGAAAGCGAATGGTCGACTACGGTTTACCGGGAGAGTTTTAGGAAAGTTTAGCCCATCTACAAAAGGTACCACGTATAGAATACTTGTGGATTTTGTCGAGTTTTGAGATCCCCACCATGTCGGATTAAAGGAAGACAACGAAGCAATGCAGAGGCGTTTTGCCAGATTTGTTACCGCTGGGTTCGACAAGACGCAAGTGTTACAGAGGTGCTTAGTGAACTCAAATGCAAATTCCGAAAGAAAGACAATGTCCTTTTCGCGAAACACTATTTAGAGAACAGGCATTTTCAGCTGATTAAGAACGCATCTACTGTCGCCAAAGTATATTTCGCATACGGAACGCAAAGAGAAAATAAGAGAAATTAGGGTTCGCGCGAAGGCACATTGGCAATCGTCTTTCCCTCGCTCTATTTGCGTTGGAACAGGATAGGAAATGACGAGTAGTGGTAAAAATATCTTCCGCCGTGTACCATACAGTGGCTTGCAAGTATGTATGTAGATGTGAATGTGGAGTAACACCGATGTGCCTCTCCAAAACCTTGGGAAGAATGGGACCTCTCCCCTGGTCGCCGCCATATTTCTCGGCGATGGTCAGCAAGGGCCGTACAGAATATTGATTCTGAACACAATGCAATACCATTCATCAACAGTTCATTCTGCTCGGTCGCAGCACACTCCAAACGTGTTGTCTTGTTAAGGGTAAGCTATTATTGCGGTGGTAATTCTCTAGTCTGGCTGCTTCCTAGTCTCTGGCAAATGATGTGGGAGGACACAGACAGTTGCTGGGAGCCCTTTACTTGTTTTCGATGACTGGCACAGATGTGAAGATGTTACGTGTGGTTGCTGCAAAATACAGCGATCCTCCCTTGTGATCGTCTTACATAATCGACTGGAACCTTGATGAAGAGTATTCCTGCTCTCACTTTCTTTGCAGTCAACCATCGGGCCACTGTCACATGCAATTCCCTCACAAATAAGAATATTGCACAATTCGACTAGCCAGCCAAATGGAGAATCACAATGACGTCACTTTCAAACTGTTATTGATAACACTGTTTCACACGAGTATACGGCGTCTCCGTGTCCGCCATAGTAATCACGCAACTTCTTTAGCTGTGCACACCCGTGTATTTTACCCTGCCAGGCCTGGTAAAATCACTAAACACGAAGAGGACTAACGTACTTTGGTGCCTGTTCTACCTGTCACAGAGAATTGCTAGTCTAATCATTTATATACCCGCCGATGGTGTGCACGCGTACGCAGTTACGCTGACATCCGGCCAGGTCTTCCAGGTGCTTTACTTTTTCTGTCAGTGCATCTCGTTAAAGGTGTTAGTAAGGCTACACACCTATTCCTTCTCCCTCACAGGTACATGCGGGCGTGAAGACGCAGGCCTATAAAGCGATGCAGAAACTGACATCTCGATAAAGTGAAGTCTATAGCTGAAACGTCGAATAGGACACTGATATAGCGACTGTCTGCATCCTCATTTCTGCTTAAGCAGTCTCTGAATATGAGTACTGCAGGGACGCCACGTAGCTCCGCAGCTGTCTTCCAACCTGTGTTAACAGTTTCCCAGTAGCTAGGATCGAACCAAAGTTGTCTGTTTAGTAGCCTCATGCCTACTATGTAAATGAAGAAAATTACTTCATTCGTGGGGGAGGGGGTCATCAGCTTTATGACTCGTTTTATGTGACACGCCACTTATAACAGGACACTTTTCTTGTAGATACACAGTGCGCATCTTCAGTGCTATGGTCTCCCGTGGCTTCAGCTTCGCCATATCGGTGACTATTGATAATTATTCTTTCTTTTAGGGACAATTTCCCAGGAGCAAGAGGGTTCTCCTGAAACTCTTTCATTTTCTCCACTCTCTTTGACAAGGCTGTTGACTGAATGACGATGACTTCTTGTACCAGAAGTCTAGCTTTGTAACATACAGAGAAACTTAAGAGAGAGGAAGCTTAGGATTTAATGTATCTTTGTCAACAGTCACAGGAAGAGAGTGACAATGTAGCAAAGAAGAGTAATCGTTTGTGTTAAGCTGTGAAAAAAACCGCGAAATAAGAATATTCAGACCACAATCCAGAGAACTGAACCTCTGGTACCGCGCGCCGCGGAATTTATTTGAATCCGCGCCAGACGTCATGGACGTCGAAGACCCATAGAGGTCTCTGCACCATCGCGCCGTAAGCTGGCCCACTTTTAGTGTGAGGGCGCCACAGTGGAACACGTGGTTCCAGCGGCCAATAGCGGCGCCCCCGTTAGCGTACTTAAGCGCCGGCCTCTCGCTCAGCCAGCTCCCGTCCCCCACGCGGATTCTCTATGACCTCATTCCTTTCCCCCATCTGCTCCTATTCCTCGAACATATCTGTATACTCTACACCTCCCGCCGCCTTGATCCCCCTCACCCCCTGGTTGCTCCTCTCCTCTCCCATCCCCGCCCCCTCCCGCATCTTCACTGTTGTGTCCCCCGTACCCTCCATCTCTACACCCTTCATCTCCTTTCCCAAGGTGGCTTCCATCAACTCCCCCTCCCGGATGATGCCCTCTCTCCCTCCATTTATCCCTCCTATCAACTCTGATCCTCACCCTCCACCCTCTCCTCCACCCTTTCCCTGGGCTCCCTCTTCTCTCCCTTCCATCCTGTGTTTCTCCCTGCCTAACCTCTCCCTACCTCCCTCCCCCCCCCCCCACCCCGGAGTCCCTTTGTATTTTCCTGTTCTCTGCCTTCCCCACTCCCTGTCGCGTCTGCCCAGCACCCCCACCCCTCTTATGGGTCCTCATCCTCCTTTGGCACCTTTCCCCCTCCCCCCCTTCGCTTTTTCTCACCTTCCCCCCTTTTTTATCTTCCCCTCATCTGTCTAGTTTCCCCCCACGTGCTCTCGGCTGCGGTATGTCGTATTTTAGTGCAGTGTTCCAGTGATTGTTCAGTGTTGTTTCATCTTTTCCCGTGTTGCGAACAGAAGCCATGCTGTCGCCGGGTGTGAATTTTATGTCCTTTGCGAACAGAAACCAGACTGTCGCCGTGTTTTTTTATATTTTTTGTCTGTCTATTATTTCACCTGTCTGCTTCGTATGTATTTTTATTAGCATTATCATCCCTTTATTCTGTTTTAAGTTCCACGATTTTTTCGCCATGTTACCCATTAAGTTTTCGATTTTATCGCCTGTTTTTTATCATGTATTATCTTCACCTTTTTAAAATAAAGTCTGTAGGCTGAAGAGCGGCATACTAAGCTGCTGCCAGCCCGCCCCCTTCGGGGGGGAATCGAAATTTAAAAAAAAAAAAAAAAAGCTCAGCCAGCCAGTCTAATCTCGCGTACGTCGGTTTACACCTCGCTTCGCGCTTGACAGCTTTCTTCCTTGTTCTGTGTACGAGCGGACGTGTTTGTTTCCTTGTGACTCCGTTGTTCGATCTTGTTGTATTCGTTCTGTCCTTCGTTGGTCGTGTCCGTCCTCTCCCGTTGTGTTGTTGTTCGCGGGCCTCTCCGCGGGTCCCGCCGCGCTTTCCGTCATTGCTACCCCGTGACCGTCCTGGTCGCAGTTACAACAGAACCTAATATCATCCGAATATCACTCTGATGCCTTAAGAACTGTTCCACCTCTCTCAGTAATATTTAAAATACTTAATATTGTGTATCACGTTGGACTAATCCTTTTTAAAAGGAGGAACACATTGGTACAGCCTACATAGCACAAGGACAATAAAAACGGAGTGCACTGGTTAGTGTCTGTCATTTACGTAGAAACTATCTGGGGATTACAATCACCAAGATTTCAGTCAAAATATCCACCATAGGAGCAGTTGGTGAGCCAGTGTATATTTCCTCGCTTTATCTTTCACCAATGTGCTGTGGTATCGATACATGCATGTGGTATTGTAATGGACAATGGGTGAAGAAATATTGTCAGAGCACATTTCCACGGAAACCAAGCTTAGCATTGTCGTACTTCTATATAAGGAAAGACGCTGGAAAGTTTAGGCAGTGCTTCAGAGACAGGTGTCTACGAGTAGACAGTATGCTGCAGAAGAGAACGTATTTAGACGACGACGCTGTCATTACAAGTCGCTGTAAGAGTGAAAGCTGAAGAGGTGGGACGCCGAAGCTGTTTGCGAACGATACGTAGGTATGCCGTAGTGTCTCAGCACATGAAAGTTCCCACGACTCACAGTAAGCTCTTGCTCATGTGCTCTTGTCTTTTTCAGGCCCTTTGATCTACTGAAGACGACGACGACGTCATTATAGGTCGCACCAAGTACAAAAGCTGGTAAGGGGGCGGCGTGGAAGATGTTTGCGAACGATGCGAAGGTATGTCAAGGTGTCTGAGCACATACGAGCTCCCACGACTCACAGTAAGCTCTTGCTCATATGCTCTTTTTTTTCCCCTCCCGGAGCCTTTCATTTAATTGTGTACGATGAAGACGGCGCTGCTACCGTGTAAAAGTTTCTGAAAGTGTAAGAGCTGAGGTGATGACGGCGTCGAAGCTGTTTGCGAACGACGCGGAAGTACACTGTGGCGTCTGTCTGCTTAGTCTATTACAGGACGGTGGAAGAGCGATCTAACCGAGGTGTCCCTGACGAGTGTAGATGATGTCACGCGCCCGCTCGCTGAACTTCTGGACTCAGTATTAATGCAGTTGTAAATAAAACATAATAAAACAAAACTGAAATAAGTGAACTTATTTTCTACTAATTGCTATTGCATTAGACATATGGAAGATATACTGGTCTAAGAGAAGGAAAAGAATTTCTTCTCAGGGTTATAAATACACAGTGCCGGCAAAAAAAAACATTTACGCTGAAAAATATGAATATTTCATTTGTTCTAACCGCAATAGCCGTAAACAAATGCGAAATATACTGAAGTTTGGAGCTCCCAGTTTCTACTAGATAATTGAAAATAATTACCGCAAGCTCCTACGGCCTGTACAGAGAAAGGGATTTTTAGTACATGTTAATTAATCTATGTCTCTAATAAACATCCTGCCCTGAACGTTTCCCTTAAGAGAGAATACAAAGCGACATATTGCTCAGAAGTATGTGTTGCCTATAAACAAGCGCCTACGATTTTCGCTGATATCTGCCTCACGTATAGCCCCTGTGCTGTACCTGTAACCCTTGTCTACGCTGGCGCCACATTAACCTAGTGTCCAACGTGACAACGAGGTAATGCACAGTTCTGCTTCAATACTTAAGAAGAACGTAATTCAGATAGCATTGATAACGCATGCGACGACGAAAAGGCACACCACGATGGGCAATACCAACTTCCTCAGGAAGTTATGGAGTGGAGCTCACAGTTTCACTCGCGCCCAGCGTTGCTGCTGACACAGAATCATGCAGCCATTAACACTAGCTAGGAGAACGGATTTCAGAATTACACCGCCACGACACTATGGTATCAGAAAAAATGAAAAGGTCAACTTTCTCACTAATAGGTCTATTCACCATGGGAGAAAAACGTATGTCCATGATCAGTAAACAGACCTTCAGAAAGAAGTGTGACGGTAAATTAAACTGATGGAATAACAGGTGGCACCTGCATCCCTGCACAGCAATGGTACACCTTTGGGATGCATCACATAAAACTGCTCATCATAGTTTTTTCGCCTCCGTTTCAATCACAGGAGATTCATACAGCATCTCTGTCGTCTACAATTGACTGAAACACACCTGTGTGACTGCTGAGGAGGAGGAGAACATCGAACACGTCATTTTCGGCTGCCACTGCTATACCGCGCCACGTGCAATTCATTATCTATATATAGCTTGACAGTAACCCAGAACTCTTCCCTTAAGTTTTAACCCAACTCAGAAGGAAGCGCTGCCAGTATACAGACACTCACGTCTTTTAATGACGTCTCGCTGACGTATTAGCCTAACAGTTTGTAGATTATAAGAGCTTAAGTCATATGATAAGATCTGCACCTCGTACTAAGCCGAGAGTGACGAAACGACTAAACCTCATGATTAGCAGTATCTAGTATCTGCACATACCAATATATTGTCCAAATACTTCACCATCTACCTTTATTTACCGATAACTCTCCACTCAAGATCTGTAAGTTACACAGAGTTGACTAAACACTAGTTTTTAGCCATCGCCATTTGTTAAGTGGTACTCCTCCACCACTTTGTGCTCATTGCCCTCTTCCCTTGACGGTTCGCCATTTCCTGACGGAATGCCCTTTTTTAAACCACTTTTTATGTTCTCATTTATATTTGCCGTTTGAGTTATCGGCCGTTTCAGCGAACGACGCTTGGGCTGTCGATTGCGTTTTACTTTTTATCCGTAGTAGCAATATGGCGAAGGACACTTAATCTTTAGTTCAGGATCTCCGTTTCTCTGTGGGGTATTTTATGGACCTTTCTCCAAGTCTCTATTTTTAATTGTCTTTCCTTCTCACGATAGGCTTAACGTGTAGTCGTTTGTAACTCCTTTTTTCTCTTTGTGTTCTACGTTTCTGACATGAGCTGGTATGACCCTGATTGTTTTTGCACCCTAAAATAAAACAATACACCTAAATCGGATTATGTACTTTCCTTTACGATACGTCGTGCAAAGAACGTCGGCAACAGACGCATACTTCCCTCCCTCCCGCCTGCAAGCACATAGCGCTATTTCACAGGTTTTCTATATAAAGCGAAAATGTACAGGACAACGCTCCGAGCAAAAGGGGTGGTTTCATTAACGCCCATTATGCCACCCCCTGAGGCTTCCCATGTCGATTCTGAACGGTCGTGTGTTGTAGATCTTTTCTTCACCCACCTGTAACATTATATCTTTTCTTCACCCACCTGTTACAAAATCGCGTGAGAGAGCAGAATGGGGCGCTCCGAGGAACTCACGGACTTCGAACGTAGTCGGGTGATTGGGTGTCACTTGCGTCATACGTCTGTACGCGAGATTTCCACTCTCCTAAAGCTCCCTAGTACCATTGTTTCCGATGTGATAGTGAAGTGGAAACGTGAAGGGACACATACAGCACAAAAGCGTACAGGTCGACCTTGTCTGTTGACTGACAGAGAATGCTGACTGTTGAAAACGGTCGTAATATGTAATAGGCAGACATCTATCCAGACCGTCACACAGGAATTGCGATCTGCTTCAGGATCCACTGCAAGCACTATGACAGTTAGGCGGGAGGTGAGAAAACTTGGATTTCATCGTCGAGCGGCTGCTCATAAGCGACACATCACGTCGGTAAATGCCAAACGACGCCTCGCGTGGTACAAAGAGAGTAAACATTGGACCTTGAGTGGCCCTATCAAAGCACAAGCCTATATTGATGTTTTAGGCACCTTCCTGCTTCCCACTGTTGAAGAGCAATCCGGGGATGGCGGTTGCATCTTTCAACACGATCGAGCACCTGTTCATAATGCACGGCCTGTGGCGGAGTGGTTACACGACAGTAACATCCCTGTAACGGACTTGCCTGCACAGATTCCTGACATGAATCCAAGACCTTTGGCATGTTTTGGAACACCGACTTCGTGCGAGGCCTCGCCGACCGACATCGGTACCTCTCCTCAGTGCAGCACTCCGTGAAGAATCGATTGCCATTCCCCAAGAAACCTTCCAGCACCTGACTGAACGTATGTCTCTGACAGTATTACGGATGGAGGGCGCCACGAAGTTGTAAGTCATTTTCAGAAAGGTCTCCGGAAACTTTTGATCACATAGTGTATATTTACTCCAGTGAGTACATTTTCCGCCGGCCGGAGTGTCCCTGCGGTTCTAGGTGCTACAATCTGGAACCGAGCGACCGCTACGGTCACAGGTTCGAATCCTGCCTCGGGCATGGATGTATGTGATGTCCTTAGGTTAGTTAGGTTTAATTAGTTCTAAGATCTAGGCGACTGATGACCTCCGAAGTTAAGTCGCATAGTGCTCAGAGCCATTTTGAACCAAGTACATTTTCCAAAAATGGTTCAAATGGCTCTGAGCACTATGGGACTTAACATCTGAGGTCATCAGTCCCCTAGAACTTAGAATTACTTAAACCTAACTAACCTAAGTACGACACATACATCCATGCCAGAGGCAGGATTCGAACCTGCGACCGTAGCGGTCGCGCGGTTCCAGACTGAAACGCCTAGTACCGCTCGGTCGCTCCGGCCGGCTGTACATTTTCCATTTCTGTTTCATCTTAGTTTTGGGATTATATTGAATCCAGTGAGTACATTTTTCATTAATGTTTCATCTTAGTTTTGTGATTATTTATTGTTTTTCCACTTATAGACAGATTTCCACCTGAAGATGCAGGTCGAAGTACTGCGAAACCGTGCCCAAGAATGAAAGGATTTTACAGGTTACTCACTTGATCTAATTGGCCACTTCAACTCCGCTCTCCCTGCAGAACCACCGGGAATTGATCAATGTCACCCACAAGAACCCACCACACAAATTGTGTGGTTCAGTGGTAATGGTCACATGACATAAAATTGTCGAGAAACCACTCCTTATCTCTGTCAGCCAATGGTAGCGCAACAGAATGGCGGGAAACCATGGGAACAATATGAATCGAGGTCTCCCCTCTCCCACTTATCATCCTTTATAAATAGCACGGCTTTGTGTAGGCCTCTTCACTCGAGGTCTTAGCATCATGGGCAGAGTTTCAGGTTTCTTACAGGCAATAATTCTATGGTGAATGACTTTCTAACTAATAACAGTGATATAGCAAATGAACTTCAGATTTATTATTAACAACTTCTTCTCTTGCAACACAATTTTTACAATAATTTTTATTGTTTATTAACAGTATTTCTTTTATTTACAAATCCACTTATTTTTCATGACATATCTCACAGTGTTTTTAATACAACGCTATTTTTTCTTGTATACAATAATTCGCAAAGCTAATTTTTTACAATATATTATACGATATGCTTACAACATATATTGACTTCAGTGAGTACATTTTCTCATTACTGTTTCATCTTAGTTTTGGGAATATTTAATCTGAAGCGCCAAAGAAACTGGTGTAGGCACGCCTATTCAAATACAGAGATATGTAAACAGGCAGAATACGGCGCTGCGCTCGGCAACACCTATGTAAGACAACAAGTTACTGGCGCAGTTGTTAGATCGGTTACTGCTGTTACAATGGCAGGTTATCAAGATTTAAGTGAGTTTGGTGGTGGTGGTGGTTAGTGTTTAACGTCCCGTCGACAACGAGGTCATTAGAGACGGAGCGCAAGCTCGGGTTAGGGAAGGATTGGGAAGGAAATCGGCCGTGCCCTTTCAAAGGAACCATCCCGGCATTTGCCTGAAACGATTTAGGGAAATCACGGAAAACCTAAATCAGGATGGCCGGAGACGGGATTGAACCGTCGTCCTCCCGAATGCGAGTCCAGTGTGCTAGCCACTGCGCCACCTCGCTCGGTATAAGTGAGTTTGAACGTGGTGTTATAGTCCGCGCACGAGCGATGGGACACAGCATCTCTGAAGTAGCGATGAAGTGGGGATTTTCCCGTACGACCATTTCACGAGTGTATCGTGAATATCAGGAGTCCGGTAAAACATCAAACCTCCGACACCGCTGCGGCCGGAGAAAGATGCTGCAAGAATAGGACCTAAGACGACTGAAGAGAATCGTTCAACATGACAGAAGTACAACCATTCGGCAAATTGCTGCAGATTCCAATGCTGGGCCATCAACAGGTGTCAGCGTGCGAACAATTCAACGAAACATCATCGATACCGGCTTTCGGAGCCGAAGGCCCACTCGTGTACCCTTGATGACCGCACGACACAAAGCTTTGCCCCTCGCCTGGGCCCGTCAACACCGACATTGGACTGTTGATGACTGGAAACTTGTTGCCTGGTCGAACGAGTCTCGTTTCAAATTGTATTGATCTGATGGACGTGTACGGGTATGGAGACGACCGCATAAATCCATGGACCCAACATGTCCGCAGGGGACTGTTCAAGCGAGTGGAGGCCCTGTAATGGTGTGGGGCTTGTGCAGTTGGAATGATATGGGACCCCTGTTATCTCTAGATAGACTCTGATAGGTGACACGTACGTAAACTTCATGTCTGCCCATTGTGCATTCCGACGGACTTGGGCAATTCCAGCAGGACAGTGCGACACCCCACATGTCCAGAATTGCTACAGAATGTCTCCAGGAACACTCTTCTCAGTTTAAACACTTCCGCTGGCCACCAAACTCCCCAGACATGAACATTATTGAGCATATCTGAGATGCCTTGCAACGTGCTGTTCAGAAGGGAGCTCCACACCCTGGTATTCTTATGGATTTGTGGACAGCTCTGTATGATTCATGGTGTCAATTCCCTCCAGCACTACATCAGACATTAGTCGAGTCCATGCCAAATCGTGTTGCGGCACTTCTGCGTGCTCTCGGGGGCCCTACAAGATATCAGGCAGGTGTACTAGTTTTTTTTGGCTCTTCAGTGTACTTTTGTACATGACTGCTTTTCCACTTATAAACAGATTTGCACCTGAAGATGCAGCTCTAAGTGCTGCGAAACCGATAGTGCCTAAAAATGAAAGTGTTTTACAGCTGAAGCTGTTTTATTTTTCTGATTCATACTTTTGAAGGTATAAAACGGCCATCCTCCCGCGCACGATTTCCGATCGCAACAGGAAATGGGAAAGTGAGAGCTATACAAGAAATGCCCAACACCATACTTCGTTAGGTTGCTGGCGCAGTAGAGCAGTAATTAGAAATGTAGAGTCTGAGAGTCTACGCGATTAGACAGCGTGTAACAGAAAGGAGTCGCCAAACTTTCAGGAAATATTCCTGACACGTACAGGATGAAAAATAAATATTATTTGGACATGGATCTGGAAATGCTTTATAGAATACAAGCAGAAAATGAGCACTAACGTGAAACAAAGCCCTTCCGGACCCATGTCCCCGTAACACATTTTATTCCTCCACGTGCGAGGGATGCTCATGAAAGTTTGGCACTACCCTATTATTACATCCTGCATGTGAAACCTCGAAATGACCTTGAACCCTGTTTTCCAGGTCAAACCAAGATCAAGTTCATTTTTGCAAATGGTAACCCCTATTTTTTGTTCCATATTCGTATTCTACGTGAAAAAATACGCATTGTTTCTATGGAACATTTTTTTCGAAAAACCCGTGGTTTGTCGCCAGGGGGCACTTCATTGTAACTTTCCCAGGTTACCAGTATCTCGAGAACGAAGCGCTCTCTCAGAAAATCATTAGGTGTCTAACGGATGTGTTACCTTTACATATCTCGATATTGACGTAAATAACAAAATAATGAAATACCCCATGATAATCCGTCCTTTTTTCAAAAATGGAGAGAAGGCAGAAACGAAAGACGGGTCCGAGACAGTCGACTGCGAGGCAAGGGACTCAGATAAATTTTTCTCTTATGGGCTCCAAACATTCGTGTTGAGAATAATTTTGTTTGTGCGGATTTGGAAAAATTTCACATCGCAGGAACTCAATTAGAATCTCGCGAGACGAGATTGTTCTGGGTCCCACGAGGCGAAATTCGTCAGAGTTCGACGAAGTGGAAATTTTCGAAATCCCTTAACACAAATTTTTTCAAAGTCCATATCAGAAGAATTTATGAGAGCCACGCCAGTCAAGAATCATTCTAAGTGAGCACAGACGAGACATTTTCAGACTCCAGAGGTAAAATTTCTCTGGACCCCAGTCAGGATTTCAGATTCCCCGGCACTGACGATTATTAATTAGCCTCAGAGCTCCACCCTTCTCTTCTCTGATTGTGCCGGCACAAGCACAATGCTGGTGTATGATTCGGCACCACCCAAGTGGTGTACATTGGGTTCCGCTAACGCCAACGGTATTTGCTTTCAGGTTAATCCCTACTGAAGAATATCAAGGCCATTTCAATTTCACGAAAATTTCACCAGTGGACAGAGTTCAGAAACCATACAAGATTTTCAACGAAAATTTTTCCCGATCTCACTTCGTTCTCGAGATACTGGTAATCTGAGAAAGTTATAATGAAGTGCACCCTGGTGACAAACCATTGGTTTTTCGAATTGAACGAAATATTTCTCCGATCAAGTCGAGACTTGTAACAGTTGATTGTGACACACATTTGCACATTCTGAACAACTTTTAGCTTTCTAGCTGCATTGTTTAGCGCCACTTATTTTTCTCTTAAAACAATGTACGTATTTGGCGAAACATATTCATGTGATCATTCTGAGATTTAACAGTTTTAATATTAATATACTGACGCATACAGTGACAAACTTTGGAAAAGTTATTTCAATTTTTAATTTCATTCTTAGATTATGACGTAATACTTTGTATGCTACGCACAGGCGCGTTATGATGATGTGGCGTTACTAGCTGTGAACTGGGGAAAGTATCGGTACACTTGCTCGCCTTTGTATCACTCAAATGATACAGCGCTTGTTTCTCCACATCATAGCTTATTTGTTTTTGCGCAAAATTTATTTTTGAACAGAATTAAATATTAGAAACATGAGCGATCTCTTTCAAATGAAATTGATTTTAACAAAAATTTCCTTAACCATATGTATACATAGAAACAAATATACATATACATAGAAATAGATGACATATTGGATTTTTACAAACCATGTACATAAATTACATAGAAAGTTGAAACAAAACTTTCGATTATTATAAAAATTACTTTTATGATTTAGATTTTTCAGTCTTTACCTGAAAGAGAAACACCACTACATTTTGTTTTACAGTGCTCTCTCATTTAATCACAATCGTAGGCATTAATCTGATCGTCCATACGAACCGCTTTCACTAAAACATTTGAGGTAAAGGGTGGGAAATCACTTCATAGCGTTTTCCATTATATGTATTTTATTACTATAAGGAAAGGGAGAATTCATTGTAGATCTGTCCTTGCTTCCTTCTCCAATACAGCTTGTAGCCTGACTTTCATGAAGCTTCCATTTCCCTGAGAAGCAGATAGCATAGCCTAAGCTTCTGTTCTCAACTTGCATCTAAGAAAGAACACATTCTATATGCTATTTTCCTTCTATAGTTCAAATAAATAATTGAGAAGTTACTAGAAAGAATTTCTTTTCTTTTTTTCAACTTAGTATTTGGGAAATTATTATTAACTTTCTCAAAATGATTATTGACAATACGTTGCGTCATAAAATTGCGACATTTTCCTTCATTATGAAGCCTGAATCACGAACTTAGCAAAAAAAAGTAATATCATATCAAATATGTTCTGAAAGTCAACATATGTTCTTAAATAGTCACATTTTTGGGCTATTTTGCAATTTACTTTATTACTTTAGATATTGCTTTACTTAGAAAATCGAGTAGCCTTTGCAAATTCATGTGGCTCAATTATTGTACGGACTAGTATGCTGAAGAAGTCATTTGCTTGACAGCAGTTACTTCGCTTTGTCACACACATAATACGAAACTGTTTTTATTATAACATAACAATACTCTACAATCCGCATTTCTTAACAAGTTCGTTAACCTGTATTGTTGTCTGCATTTATTTGTCGATATTTATCTGTTAACTGACCATCTGCCTGAGGCAAGTCTACGTGTTTCTCAACCTTTTTTACGAGACCCGGGAATTACTCATCAATTTTTCACCACTTAGCCGTAATGTTAGCCTACTTATTTCATTATTCCTATTTCTCTCTAGTTTCCTTTATCCATTTCTTTTGGCGCTTCTTTCTCCCTTTTATCTTCGTCAGCCTACTGACCTCATTATTTACGTATGTATTTGGTGTGATCTTCACACCACTTCCACACATCTTCTTTCATTAATACCAAAACTCTCTGGCTTGCCTCTAGTGGCACCATATCATTACGCTCTCTTACCATCAGACAACCTTACTCCCAACTTAAAATTATTAATTTATGGAGATTTTATTGTTCCAGATTTGAGAAATTTTCAGTTTCAGTTACTTCTCTTACCGCAAAGTATATGTATTTTACAGTTACTACTCCTTTTCATGAATCTCATTTATTATGTATTTACTTCAGCCATGATTTTTCTATCATTGGTGCTCAAAAGTTACCCACTGTTATTTTAACATTTAGAATTTACTACTGCAAACTAACTCTCATATTCTGTTGTAAGTCATCATTCAGGTATACTCATTTTCGGGAATCATTCTTATTTATAAGGAAGACATACAAACTAATGACATATGTACAACATGAAGACATATATTCCTTACTCACTATGATAGGACAGAAGAAGAGAATGAAACCTGAAAGTTAAATAAAATTCTGTCCAGATGGGACCGCATAGTACACCCAACTGCGTACCCGCCAGAGTCACAGATTCGCTACAAAACTAGTTACTGTCGTCTCTGAAGCGTTTGAGATCTACAGTGTTTCGTAGACGTAGTTCTTTCATACTTTTCGAGTATCCCAAACGGTATGCGTTTGCATGACGCTTACTTATCATCCTGAATTGTCCTTGATAAACATGCGTCAACTTGAAACTTCCTAGCAGATTAAAACTGTGTGCCGGCCCGAGACTCGAATTCGGGACCTTTGCCTTTCGCGGGCAAGTGCTCTACCAACTGAGCTACTCAAGCACAACTCAGGCCCCGTCCTCACAGCCTTAATTCCGCCAGTACCTCGTCTCCTACCTTCCCAACTTCACAGAAGCTCTCCTGCGAACCTTGTAGAACTAGCACTCCTGGAAGAAAGGATCTGCTAGGAAGTTTCATATCAGCGCACACTCCGCTATAGAGTGAAAATTTCATTCTAGAAACATCCCCCAGGCTGTGGCTAAGCCATATCTCCGCAATATCCTTTCTTCCAGGAGTGCTAGTTCTGCAAGGTTCGCAGGAGAGCTTCTGTGAAGTTAGGAAGGTAGGAGACGAGGTACTGGCGGAATTAAGGCTATGAGGACGGGGCGTGAGTCGTGCTTGGGTAGCTCAGTTGGTAGAGCACTTGCCCGCGAAAGGCAAAGGCCCCAAGTTCGAGTCTCGGTCCGGCACACAGTTTTAATCTGCTAGGAAGTTTCATATCAGCGCACACTCTGCTGTAGAGTGAAAATTTCATTCTATAAACATCCCCGAGGCTGTGGCTAAGCCATGTCTCCGCAATATCCTTTCTTGCAGGAGTGCTAGTTCTGCAAGATTCGCAGGAGAGCTTCTGTGAAGTTGGGAATGTAGGAGACGAGGTACTGGCAGAAGTAAAGCTGTGAGGACGGGGCGTGAGTCGTGCTTGGGGAAATCACTTGGTACAGCACTTGCCCGCGAAAGGCAAAGGTCCCGAATTCGAGTCTCGGTCCGCACACAGTTTTAATCTGCTTGGAAGTTTCATATCAGCGCACGCTCTGCTGTAGAGTGAAAATTTCATGCGTCAACTTCTTTGTTTCCGCTGAAATATTCTTAGATTTTTCTTTAGTTTTGACTAACACTAGTTCACCAATGCTAAAACTAGTGGTGGAAGATTTTTCATCATGTCTTCTTTTTCTGTCTAAGGCTCTTTTATCATAAATTTGATTTGTTGACTGTGCCTTAGCCTCAACTTCTTTCAGGATGTACTTCCTTCCGCATTGGCATCTTGCATATTATTACCGAATTCAGTATCTTCTTGCAACTATCCTTTATTCCTTACTACTGTAATAGGCATTTCCCATCCTTCATTACTACTGCCTATATAATTTCCTATTAAAGTTTCTTTAACTACCTGAGATTCACGTAATATTAATACTAAATTGTTCTGATCAAAATGAATCCTTGCCTGATATTTTGTCAAGAAATCTGCGCCAATTAACATCTCGACTTTAAACCGAGCACGATTAAACATGGATGATCTATTATTATGTCACCTACACCAATTGATATTAAAGCTTCGTGCTGTACTGGTCTGGAAATTTTTCCAGAAATACCTATTATTCTTAAACCACTTACTCTCATGACAGTTAATTCACACTTATTAGGAGAATAATGAAAGAATGCTTAGGATAAAGCACTTGCTTTACTGCCACTATCAAGAAGACAACGCACGGCTACTCCTAAGATGTTAGTTTTTGTAATAGGGTGAGTTATCCTAGCTTGAACAGGTTCCTCATAAAAGTTTTCTAGTAAATCCTTTTCAATCTGTTTCCAGCTAAAGTAGATTTGTTCTGTTGCAAGTACATTCACGCTAAGATTCACATGGTCATCAATCTCTATTCAGCTGCCTTTTCAAACCGGTCCACCTGTCCACGTCAGCTAAACTACTCTCTGCCTTTGAGCAACTGAGTACCTGCGCAACATTGCTATCCATAACACTGTCGTCAGCTTCTACAGTTTTTGGCAAGTCAATACAGCTAATGGGTCCCTTGACATCATTATTATTGCTACCCCCTCTTGCAAAACTGATTCTAACTCCCCTACTGAAACTTTTAGCCTTTAGATTGCCGCCATTGTCGAAGATGTAAGTCTCTATTTTATCTTCGCCCGTATCAGATTCAACCCCATTAATTTGTTCCTCTCTGCTATCCGTGGCGTTTTCTTTCTCCTCTTTGACCCGTTTTTCTAATGTTTCCAAAATCCTATCAGCTATATAATGCGAGTGGTCTAGCACATCACTGGTACTTTCTGTTGCCATTTCAGCATCCCTGTTATCGGTTTGCGTGTGCCGACTAACTGTGGTATGTGTTCTTGTTACTCGCTGCGTTACTTGTTTCCGCATTGTGAGCACCAATTTCCTCACAGTCGGGACTTAAGTTTCCCAAGAGCGGCCTCTTGCGTTCATTCGATACAGAGGCAGATAGGGTAGTATTTGGCTCTCCGTCTTGTCTCAACGGCACATTATTTACATTTCCGCTTTCGTCATAATTATTGCGAAAGCGAGGTGGCTGTCTACCCGGTCTTCCTCTACTACGGCCTTGATCACGATAATTACATTTTGTATTCTGAACCCCCATACTTCTAACATTCACGTTCCCACTGTCAGTATTTCTGCTGTTTACGTGACTGATAGAAGATCTATTATTACTTTGCACCGGCTCTTCAGCAGCAGCTACTCTTTCTACTCGCTCCATATACTCAATGAACCTATTCACATTATCTCTAGGAGCGGAAATGATTCTTTTCTCCTAATAACAAGGTGGCTTACCTTCTAGTCCCAAGATCATTTTAGGTGTCATCTTTTCGTCAGCCGCGAAACCCACTTTCTAGAGAACTCCTTTACTGATTCACGACCTAGAACAAAACTTTTTACCACTCCAAAACTCTCTCAAAATTTCGTTTTCTTTGTTGTGGGATCAGCACTCATTAAGAAATGCAGTTTTAAAATCAGAAATACTTTTCCATTTAATCATTACGTCAGCTGACCACCGCAAAGCATATCCTCACAAATGACTTCTAATGAAAGAAATTTTCTCTCGTTCTGATCGCATGATCGCATTAGGTGAGACATTTTCAAAATCATCCCAGAACTCTAAAGGATGAATTCGTTTGTGTCGATCAAAACGTAAAAATTGACGACATCCAATGAAAGCGGCGTCAACTGAACCAACATGCTGTACGGTAGTATTAAGGCTCTTAAAGCTGCAGTAGCGGATTGTCCATTCTGATAGTAAAGCTTCACTGACAGTGTCTTTTCTGTTAATGCCAACATACGCGATTGCTGGCGCATATCACTCCCTGTCTTTTTGTTTCCTTGATTGTTATTTCACTCCCCAAAACGGGGTGGGTTGGCAGCAGCACAAGACGCCACTCTTCAGCCAAGTGAGTTACAGAAAAACACAGTCAAAGGAGAAAAGAACACACAACATAGAATGGTGAATAAACAAGAACAAAAGTAGATGAGTATAAATGATAGATTTAAAAACAATATAGACGAGAGCCACACACACATGCATATAATGGACACTGTGAGTCGACACGAAAACAAAGAAACACTGCAGTGGGAACACGAATGAGCTGGCGACACTGTTTGTGCTGGTGGAATGTAGCATTGCACACGGCACTGAGAAACACTGACACCACAACGAAAACGTTAAAAATCACTGCACCGAAGGGGACCTACCACCGTGTGAAGGGTAGGAGGGGGGGAAGAGAAGGGAGGGGTGAGAGGCAGTAGGGGGAAACCAGGAGGGGGAGGAGGGGGCGGTGGAGGGGAGAAGGAAAGGAGCCGGAAGCCCAGGGGGGGGGGGGTGAAGAGGAGAAAGAAGGTGATTGGCAGGGGAAAAGGAGGAAGAAGAGAAGAGGGAGAGGGAGGCAGAGAGGGAGCCCTGAGGAGGGGAAGGGGAAGAAGGAGGGATTAGATCTGGTAGGAGGGGTAGATGGAAGACACGAGGACATCATCTGGGAGGGGGAGTTGCAGAAGCCACCTTGGGCGAGGGTATGGAGAGTGTGGAGATGGAGACCAGGTGGGACACTGTGGTACAGATGCACCAGCGGGCTAGGGTGGGAGAGGATGGGGGAAACCAAAAGATAGGGGGGGATCCAGTTTGTGGGAGACATGTAGGACCTGTATTCATTCAAGGAACAGGAGGATATGGGGGAAGAGAATCAGACCATAAATGACACACATGGGAGATGGGAGACAGATGTGATAAGTGAGGCGGTGTGCATGGTGCTCAAGGATTTTGAGGGATTTGTAATAGGTCAGAGGGGGGGGGGTGGAGATCCATAGCGGGGTGGGCATAACATAGGATGGGGCAGATGAGGGACTTATAGGTATGTAGGATAGTGGAAGTGTCTAATCGCCATGTTCGACCAGAGAGGAGTTTCAGGAGACAGAGACAGTTACGTGCCTTGGCTTGGACTGTGAGGAGATGGGGGGGGGGGGGGGTCTAGGAAAAGCAGCAGTTGAAGGTGATGCCAAGGTACTTGAGGGTGGGAGTGAGGGCAGTGGGGCAGCCATAGGTGGTAAGGCAGAAATTCAGGAGGCAGAAGGAAGGGATGGTCCAGCCTATGATGATTGCCTGGGTGTTGGAGTGATTGATCTTAAGGATCCATTGGTTGCACCACAGGGTGAACAGGTAAAGGTGAGACTGGAGGAGGCGCTGGGAACATTGGAGGCAGGGGACGAGAGCAAGGAAGGCGGTGTCATCGGCATATTGCAGCAGATGGACGGGTGGTGGGGGCTGCAGCATGTCCATCGTGTATAAGAGGTAGAGGAGAGGGAAAGGACGGAGCCTTGGGGCATGCCTGCAGAGGGGTAGAGGGCGTAAGAGTTGGAGTTGTGGATGGTAACATAGGACAGGTGGTGAGAGACGAAGGAAGCTATCAGACGAATATAGTTGATGGGGAGACTGTAAGTCTGGAGTTTGAAGAGGAGGCCAGGATGCCATACACGATCGTAGGCACATTCAAGGTCAAGGGACACAAAGATGGCGGAGCGACAGGAATTGAGGAGAGTGGAAAGGAGGTGTGTCAGGTGGAGGAGGAGATCATTGGCAGAGAAGGAAGGTAGGAAGCCACATTGGGACTTCCTGTCTCACTACAGCTCATTTTATACATGATTCTCATGTGGTGTCACTGATGTGTTGCTGTCCAGGGCCATCTGTCGGCCGATTTGTACACTTGCTTTTGATTTCAAAACACCTCATGTCATTTCAGGCGTGTTTAGCAACTTTTACCTCTCTACTTACATTATTCTGTAAATTGGTGAATTTTCAAATGTTAACGGGCTTTTGGGTCACCCTATTCTTTCCTTTCCGCTTCAAGTGCCCACAGTGTCACCAAGCTTCATTCAATCTCACGATGAGCAATGGTCAAAATGCTTAGGTTCATCAGTGTGTAGAGAACATTATGCAGTGTGTCAACATACCTGTAATTCATAATGTTTTGGCTCGTCAGTGCACAGAGAACACTATACAATGTGTCAACGTACCCCATAATTAGCTTTGTTCTTAGATGTACGCCACTCAGTTTAGTACAGTCATAGTTTGGCATTAGAAATCTGGTCTGTGACGAGCATTTTTTTAGTATCTCTCTGTATTTATAACATATATTATATTTACAATGCGCAAAAGAATTAAAGGGCCACTTATTTTGAACTCTCGTTGTTTTCACCCATTGCGACAGGGAAGCGTAAAATTTCGCTCAAAGTCGCCCCCCACCCTCCCCCGTCCGTCGTCCTCTATAGTGGTGCAAAGGTGTGAGGTGTGACGCCCTGCGACTTCTCCCTAGGGCTCGGCGGCGCTTCAGACAGCATAATGTCGATTATGTCGATACATAGGAGAAAAAGGCCAGAGCTTGAAAGTTCATGTGAGATGGATCAGTGAGGTCACATTGGTATCAAATTGCCGAAATGAAGAGGTCTGTGGAGGAACCCATGTTGTTTTATTCATGCACATGAAAAATGTCGTTCTCCTCCCCATACCCCCCTCCCCCCCATACAGGCCATGACCACCATCCCGTGATCATGCCGCAGGAGATCGCGAAATAGGAGGGCTGGAAAAGCATAAAGACCCTTTGCTGCTTTGGGTCGCGTTCACATTTCATCGAAAGGTTTTGAATGGTTCTTGATATTTCCTCCCTGTATACCAGAGTAAAAATTGTGGTCGCGCTGCCTTCCAAAGGGGTCATAACACATTCAGTGGGGTTGCAGCCTGACAATGTCCTTAGTAAAGCGTTGCCAGAAATGCGAAAGGTTACCAAGAACTTCGTTCTGTTGCACACTGCATTGCAAACTGTCGTTTCCGACAGCGAAATGAGTGGAAATGAACGCCACAAGGAAAGGGGTGATTTCATTGACGCCCTATACACCACCCCCTAAGGCCTTTTCGTGTCTTTTCTGAATGGCGGGGTGTCTGAAATGTTTTCCTTAGCCACCCACAAACCACGTAGGACGTCATGGTTCTGAACTCCATCGCAGATGCGTCAATAGAAGGGGTGAGATGTTAAAAAGGGCGGGGGAGTGGTGAGGTCGTGTGACGACCTTCCCATCATATGAATCGTCGACGGTGGCGTTGGGCGGAATTGTGATGATACCTGGTGCCAATGTGGCCTCATTAATCCACCGTTAACACATGAACTCCTGAGCCCTGGGCTTTTTTTCCCTCATGTGTCGACACCTTGCTGTTTGAAGCGTCGCTGAGCCCGAGAGTGACGTCACAGGGCGCCTGTTTTGACGTCATTACAGGTAGATGTTGGACGCCTGCAACATTCCTCTTTAGTGGTGTAAAAGCTTGAAACCACATTAAGCCAATGTTCAAACCTGCATCGTCATGAGAAGAAATGACAGAGTTTCAAAAAATGACGCTTTAATTCTTTTGAGTAGTGTAGATTATATTTTTTTACGGACTTTTATCTTCCTTGCAAATTAACAGAAGGAAAAATTCCTCCGAAGAATCGTGAGGAAGACCAAGACTTTAGTACACCAGACAGATAAAACATAATCTGCAACTGACAGGATATTCTGAACTGAAGATACTTCCGGAAGATATGGAAAGAAGAATTACTGCCGACCAATGTATGGATCTAGAAGAAAAGAAGAAGACATATTTAAATTGTCGCTTAGTTTGGTTAGTGATATTCCACGGAGAAACGATATCTGTTTAGTGCACTAATCATCATATACCACATAAAATAAACAATGGAGTGATTCACGCTATAGTTGGTATTGCACCGCAGCAACATTGTAAAGTGTATACGAGGCTTCCGCTGTACTAATGAACAGTGAGGTGCTGATTTAGAAATTCATCAGTTCCTTGAAATATGTTGTGAATGAGAAGAGACATAGTAAAACTCGAAAAGCATATTTCACACGAAAAATTCGGACAGATTAACAATTCTTTCGAACCATAGCGAAAACTCGGACCTTAAATATAACCAGGAACTGTTCTTTTCGTTAGAATTATAGATACAAGCTTCATAGCATCATCTAGGTAATCCTCTGACCTACTTTCAGAGTTCCACAGAGGTAACATCCGGCTTCGAGTCTTGCCACTAATTTCGTTACAGTGTACGTTTCGTTGATAAGAGGAAGAATAATTCTGCAGTATTTCATTCTGCGTCTACTTGATTACTCTGCAGTTCACAATTAATTGCCTGACAGAGGGTTAATCGAACCACCGTCAAGCTATTTATCTACTGCTCCACTATCGAACAGCGCTCGGAAAACGAACACATATCTTTCCATGCGAGCTCTGATTTCTCTTATTTTACTATCATTATCATTCCTCGCTATGTAAGTGTGCGCCCTGAGAACAAATTTGGTGGTTGGAATTTCATGGGAAACTCCTGCCGCAAAAAAACGCCTTTGTTTTAATTACTACCACCCCAATTCGCTTATCATATTCGTGGCACTCTCCTCCATATTTGGCGACAGTACAAAACAAGCTGCCCTTCTTTGAAATTTTTCAGCATCCTGCATCGATCCTATCTGATGCAGACCCCCACACCGCACAACAATTCTCCAGAAGAGGACGGGCAAGCGTAGTGTAAGCAGTCTCTTTAGTAGGCCCATTGCATTTTCTAAGCGTTCTGCCAATAAATCGCAAGCTGTGCTTAAATGTACCCACAACGTTATCTATTGCTTTATAGTTACCTTACCGAGCCGCTATTTAAGCCCTAACTCGGAGATTTCAAACGTCATTGTAGTGTTGCAACGTCAGCAGTTTTGTCGTGTTCATGGTAACCGTCTGGCGATCTTGGTCCTATTCACTCTCTGTAAATTTCACGCTCTAAATTCCTCTTATTCCATGTGGCGTAATTTGCTCATAATATAGCACCATTATGAGCTTCTCTCATTTTCATAAGTAAATTTTAAATGTTATTTCACGAAGTTAATTATTTACTGAAGCATTTCCAGCGCTCTGGGTGCACTCTACTGTGTCAGAGTGGTATACCGTTACAATGGCCGCAATATTCAGCACTGTTATTTACAGTTGTCTGTTTTCACTGGTCCTCTTGAGAGACTGCCTCCACTCATCGGTGCGTCTGTGTGTAAATGTGCGGTTCGCGACCTAACAAAGCAGAAGCACTTCAAAAACCCGCTCGCCCCACGCATGCCGGCACAGCGGTATGCGCCGTATATAGGCGAAAAATGTAAAGGTCGCCAAAAATTCCCTTACAATTTGAAAACGCAAATTTTATTATCAGTGTTATTTTACCTATGCTAAATCTTGTTGAACTCCGTGGTTGTTATTCAACTACCATTTCAGAGGTGTGCGATGCTCACGTTCGTTGAAAGGCACCATTTAACTATGTAATCCTCTGGTTTTTACCTGAACCGGGATTCAGACGACGAATAACGCCGAAACGCGTAAAAATTGTTTAATAAATGAAAAATACTGGTTTCTAGTTTTCTCGGCATTACAGTTCCTTCATCTGCGACCAATTCAACTAACGTTTATTGTGGAAGAACATAACCAGCAACAAAGACATTTAGGATGCTTTTTTATACTGTTATTGCCAGTTTCGCTAAAATTTTGTTTGAGAGCATAAAAATTAATTTTAACGTTTATTTTTATAATATTTACTGTTCATGCAGTGAACACAATTGATGGCTTCACATGTTGTATTAAAGTATCAGTATCGCTTAGTGGATGGCAACCAAAAGATAGCAGCACCGTCGGCAGTAGCACGTAAATAGTAATTAAAATAGGAAACACGTTTGGACACTTTGCTATGCTTAGATGCTAGTAAACTTTTTTAGTAATATCAAAGACTGCTGTGTGACTGCCCGTCTGGATTATCCTTTACGCCAAAACAGGGACCATAAAGCCTAGCTAAATGACTATGCGTTGAACCTCAGGATAAAACGCAGATTTCTGAAGAAAACAAATCTCCTCGGAGTGCTCACTGAATTTCCAGTTCATAACATTTTAGAACTGCTTTATTATCATGAACAAATACTATCGTACAGCCTTTAGAAATTTTCTGTACTTCTGTCTTCTATGAAACACTATTTTCTAGATACCTTTTTCGCAGTGAAAATTTATTTCACATATATTTGAAAAACAAAGGGCAAAAAAACTGTCTCTTGTTATGATCAATCATACATGTTCACTACCAAAAAATATTTTTAGTTGATTCACTTTGAAAATCGGTGAAGTGGGACACATGCGCCCTATGAACTAACTACGTTCATGTTTTCAGGTGAACCCAGGATTTTCATTGTTATATTTTTATTTGTAGAATGATTTTATGAGGATGACAATTACGGAGAAAGGTAGAACGAATCAGTAACATACCACATTTGACCTCGTGACTGTTAAAAATACGAAGTATCGCACGCAAATTTCTGGATGACTTTGGCGTATCACGTACCATTGTTTTCTACGTGCTATGAAGTTTGCTGTGGCATATACGCCTACTAAATTACACATTATGTACAAATCATCAAAATTACTGAAGACTGTAGTAATTTATCAAAACTGTGTCTCTAATGTAAAATAAATCGCAATTAGTTACTACAGACATACTTTGAACGGAGAAGACGGTGATTTAATCCAGGGATGCACATTCGTTTTCATGTTACTAGGGGTAAAACAGTTTTTTTCTTACATGTGATGTGGAAATTTTGAGGACGTTATTATCTGCTGATCATTTTCTCCTATTAGTTCCTACCGTGCACTTTAAGTAACTGGTCAGTGTTACAAACACAAACAATCCAACATGATAACTATAGTGAAATACGGTTTTACATTCACAGATTTTATGCTTTCTCACCGTTTACGTTATTTTCTCTTGGTCCCGTCGTAAGCGCTACTTCTCTGTCATTTGCTTTCTTACCATTAAAAATTTCGTACTGACAACATTTCCCACATTTTGCGCTTTTGAACAGCTACAACAAGTTTCAACATCGATTTTCAAATCGATTTATGTGGAAACTGACACACGACCTGTAGGATAGTGGATAACATATACTGATGAGCCAAAACATTATGACCATCTGCTTAATACCTTGTCTCTCGATCTTTGGAACGACATACACCATTGATTCTGCGTATCAGGGATCCGACAATTTGTTGGTAGGTTTGTGGGGGTATGTGACATTATATGTCTACGCACAGGTCATGTAATTCGCGTAAATAACGGGCCGCTGATCTGCGTACTCGTTGATGCCGCCCAACAGTTACCCAGGTGCGTTCCGTAGGATTTACATCAGGCGAATTTGGTGACCGAGACGTCAACGCCAGTTCACTATAATGCTGCTCATACTACTGTAGCACGGTTCTGATTCCGAGACATGGACAATCATACTGCTGAAGATGACATCGCCGTCGGAGGAGACATCAGGTACGAAGAGATGCAGGTGGTTCGCAGCCGTCAGCATGTCTTACTACCATAGGTCCTGTGCAAGGACAGGACAACGTCTCCCACAAAATAATACTGTTCCCACAAACCCGTGTCCGTGGTGTGCTACATGTTTCGAGCCGCCGTTCACTTCGATGACGTGATTTGTGGAGACGACCATCCACCTATTGTAGCAAAAATGTGTTCCACACGAAGAGACAGCACGTTTCCGTTGATCGACGGTCGAATCCCGATGGTCCAGTGCCCATTGCATTCGTAACTGGCAATGTCGTTGGGTCAACATGTGATCACTTGGGGGTGGTCTGCTGCGGAGCTGCATGTTCAACAAAATACGATGAACGATGTGCTCCGAATCACTTATGCGTGCACGTGCACCAGTATTGTGCTCTTTCAGCAGAGATGCCAAAGATCACCATCTATCCTACTTTCCAGAGCAGGCAGACCTCCGAACCCCACATTCTGTGAAGAGTCGTGGACCTCCAACCATTTTAGCGTTTGGTGGTAGTTTCATTGTCCTTCTACCTCTTCCCGTAGATGCTCACGACAGTCGCACGTGAACATTCGACCAGCATCGTGGTTTTCGAGACACTCGCTCACAGGTTCCGCATAATAATAATCTGCCTTTTGTCATAGTCGCTATCTCAATGGATTTCCATATTTGCAGCCGATATCTTCTCTAGGATGATCCTCCGTCCGTGGCCATAATTTTTCGGCTTATTAGTATAAAACGGTGTCTGTATAGATTAGTTAGCCGATGGCGTGCGGGGAGCGAAGGAAGACGCCGCAAGGTAGGTGACGAGAGAGGAGGAATGTTTCCTTGTCTGTCTTGCACCACTGACAACTCAGGCGTGTGCACGTTTCGTATCGACCAGCAGTTTTGGTATAAGTCATAAGAATTCGTGAAAGCGCATTGTAGAGACATCCGTGTTTACATCGCACTCATGACGTTATTGTGTTTATTCGTAAAGTGACAGACATAAGACAATAAGACTTCTCCACTCTACTATGGTACCACAACTGTTATATCGCTGATGTTGGCAGCACTGGTGCAGAGAACACCGTCAACATGAAAAGGATTGACATGTGCCGAGGTGTAACGAAATTGGTCAACAAATCCGAGACAAATTGTAGATATCGTTAGCCAAAACGTCTGTTGCCGTATCCCGTGTCTGTAGCGTATCCCAGGAAAACGGTACTACAATCGAGTGAAGATTCTTGACAGCTAGCAGCGCTGTTGGTGCCTACGGCTGCAGGCGTAAACAGTAGTCATTCATATCTGTGACAGCACTGAGGTGTTGCCGCAGAGACGTTTGTAAAATCCTGTGACGTGATTTGTTGAGGTAGGCGGGCGAAGCATCGTGCCCAGCCTTCTGCAACTGTCAGGGATCTTCCTACGCCGATTCGACTTCAGATTGGGATATGTCTTGGCTCTAAAGAAAAAAGTAAGTGTTTTCATTTCTGTTTCACGTATGAACTAGGCCGTCATTATCATTTTATGAATTAAGCACAAGTCAACAGCAGTTGTAATGTTTTATTTGAGTATATAAAAATAAATTTTAATGTTTATTTTACATAAAAATGGCTCTGAGCACTATGGGACTCAACTGCTGTGGTCATCAGTCCCCTAGAACTTAAAACTACTTAAACCTAACTAACCTAAGGACATCACACACACCCATGCCCGAGGCAGGATTCGAACCTGCGACCGTAGCAGCAGCGCGGCTCCGGACTGGAGCGCCTAGAACCGCACGGCCAACGCGGCCGGCTACTTTACATAATATTTACTCCTCAGGCAGTGAACACAATTGAATTGAAATTAATAATTTGGCAAAAAACACATCATTAACGTCAATTCCGTATAGTTGGTCAAATTTACTTTGATTGCAATGAAAGCTTCATTGAATACACATCAGAATAGTGTTCTACAATAACGTTATACAGTGACTGGGGGATGATTATTTCAAGTGATACGGCCCCATTTTAGAGTACAGACGTCCCGAGTGTGTCTATGCTACTTCACGAAAGATACAGAAACTGCAGGTGCTACAGAACATAACCTTGCAGCGAGATGTGACATGCCCCATATTTCATTATAGTTGCGCTGCGAAACTGGCATCCCAACCTTCAACCTGGTAAGGAATTTTTCTCTTTCCTGTCGAATGTCTCGTAAGTGCCACATCTGGAATTTTGAGACATGTGATAGGATTACAGCCTGGAAATACAGGTAAGTCTTCTGGCTGCTAAAGGATTGAGGCCACTCATTTCCAAACCATTATCATTTCAAACTATTACAACAAAGGGATCATTATCTCGCTAATTATCAGTCACTGATCAGTTACCACCTCTTTACCGTCATGCCGTATCGATCAATGCACGCGTGGTTAACACATACTCTGACGCGCAATACTGAAGTAAAATCAAACTGACAGAAACTTCTCACTTGGTCGCAGTGCGGCAACAGCGCATAGTCACAGATAGGAGGGAAATAAAACAGACCAGAAACGCATTTTCTTGAAATAAAATATGACAACTCTTCAAAGGGTGGATTCGTTTGAAATGCTACATTCTTATTGGCAAAACGCTCTAGTGTCTTCCACACCGGTTGTAAATGCATTTGCTGTATTTCACACATTTTGTTTCCCACTATTAATGTTTAACATTTGGAGTTTATATCGGGGAGATTTAAGAGTTTACGTGGGGCGGAATTCCTCGTGTGCTCTTGGAAAGGCATATTTTACAGCACAGTGCGGTGTCAGCAAATGCACACTGTTGAGAGACAAGCAGAATTAATATCTGTTCAAAACAAGTAATAACAATTGATTTATTTTGTCTTTTTCAGTTGTGTAAAGTAAAGGTCAGTGAGAATAATTCGTTCATTTCCGCTTGATTGTGTATTGTGAGACTTCCTGTATTTTCCGTTTACACTTTTCTCTAGCAGTCCCCTGAAAAGCGTAAAAACAGGCATTTGCTTTCTGTTCTCCACAGTAATAAACTAAATGCGTACAAATAATTTCCATAATCCACGACAAATTCATTAGAGAAAATGTCAGTCACAAATTTTGTGAATTTCGATTGTAAGGATAATGCGCCTGTTTTATTTTTTATTAAAATATAAATGCAGTTTGAAACACTGTTACAGCTTCGTTATCAATTTAATGTTAAGAGCAAATACTAGCATGGGATTAAGGAAATCCGTTCTGATATTAATAACGTGCAAAATTTTACTACTCACATCCTTGCATTATTTAAATATAAACTTATGAGGGTTATCCGGAAGCTAAGGTTACAATACATGTAGCTTTAGCATGGAATGTCCGTGTAACGGGAAGCCAGCGAAAGGAAAAAGCATTCCCAATTAGCGTTGTGTTGACTGTTAGGAATGAGCGTCCTCACTCCAGCTCCCGCCAAGTGCGAAGTGCGCGCCGCAATTTGCTACCTAAATGCTAAAGACATGAACGCTGCTGTGATTCATCAGTTTGCCGAGAGGACATAATGTCAAGGCAGTATGTGACGAAAAAAGTACGGAATTTCAGTTTCGGAAGATTGGAAATTTAAAATGAAGACCGAAGCGGAAGGCCGTCTGTTGTGATTGATGATGTGGTGCAGAAAACTGAAGAACATCTTCTCTCTGATCACCGTTCGACAATTGACGACCTGCAAGCAGTTTGTCCAAACATTTCACGAACCGTTGTTCATGAAATCGTAGCTGATCGACTAAATTATCGCAAGTTGTGTGCCCAAGATACTTACCGAAGCACAGAAAATGAGCAGAGTCCGTACCGCTTGCGACTTTCTTAACCGTTTTGAGACTGAAGGCGGGGCTTTTCTCAACTCTAGAGTGACAGGAGATGAAACTTGGGCTTATCACCATACTCTAGAAAGCGAGCGACAATCAGTGCAGTGGTACCATACTCATTCTCCTTCAGCCAAAAAATTAAAAACTCAGCAAACAGCGAGGAAAATGAGGAAAATCTTGGTGTTAGTGTTTTGGGACAGAAACGGGGTTCTGCTCGCCGATTTTTTGGAACGAATTGAAATTATAATGCTGCAAGATATTGTGATTCAATGAAGAAACTTCGGGGATCCATACAAAACAAAAGTTCCTGGATGCTGAGGCAAAGGTAATCTGTCTCCTTCATGACAACGCCCGTCCGCGCACCGCTCTTTCAACACAAGAGATGCTGACTTCGTTTGGTTGGGATGTTTTAAGCTACCCTCTCACAGTCCCGATCTCTCACCTAGTGACTATCATCTGTTCACTAAATTGAAGGAACACCTTCGTGGAAAACACTTTTTCCCACGACGACGACGAGATGAAAATCTAGGTGAAGAACTGGCTGAAAAGGGCGGCGGGAGACGTCTATGACACAGAAATCAAAAAACTAGTCTCGCGGATGACAAAACGTTTTGAGGTAAATGGTGATTATTTGGAAAAATAATGCAACGCCTATACTACAATGTATGTAAATGTTATTAAAATAAATTTACTGTTTGTACTTCAAAAATTCTTGTAACCCTTCTTTCCGGATTGGCCTCGTAATTCGTTTTGGCTCCTACTTAAGAAACTGTGTGACGTGTTTCTCATTAAGTAATAACAATCAAAACAAAATATAAATGTGATAAAAGTACCCGAACGATCTTACCACGGGGTACGTGGCTGCTGGCAAGCTAAGGGCTATCTTTAGGGCTGTAAGAGGAAGGGAATTTGCCATTATTCAGTAAGTCAATCAAGCTTAACCCTCGTAATACCAAGGGAGAGGGGGGGGGCGGGTACTTTATGCCCACTGTTTGAAAATATTGAAATCTACTCAGGTACTTTATTTCTTTTTACTTGTGTACTTTTGTAAAAAATATTTATTGTCTTTAATGAAGTCTTCTTCCAGATTATATGATTGTTTTACATTTTTCGTTTAAGCTTAATCGGAAAATTTAAGTTTAAGGGAGTTGGTCATAAAAGTCTCCCCCCATTGGTCGTCTTACTCCATAAATGATAGCATTACGTGACCTTAGAACACATGGACATCATGTTTCTCCGGGTTGACAGCAACAATGGCATCAACAATGATTCATTTTCCTTTGGTTCTTTATTGATTCCTGTTCAGTGGCACTTAGTCCAGTGTTAGATACAACTGTGATTAAAAATGTATCGACATTCACTTACTGACAGAGAAATACCACAGATTTTGGAAGACTCTACAGATTATCAGATTGAATTTGATGAAACTGACGATGTAGTGAGTGAACCCGAAGAGGAATGTGTAGTGCACGAGGATGTGGACAGTGATAGAGTACCTACAGACGCTGAATATAAACTCTGGGCACGTGAAACTGATGACGCAGCTTGCGAGGTTAGTGACAAGTAAAAAACTTCCTGGCTGATTAAAACTGTATACCGTACCGATACTCGAACTCGGGACCTTTTCCTTTCGCATGCAAGCTGCTCTTGGTAGAGCACTTTCCCGCGAAAGGCAAAGGTCCCGAGTTCGGGTCTCCGTCCGGCACACAGTTTTAATCTGCCAGGAAGTTTCATATCAGCACACACACCGCTGCAGAGTGAAAATCTCATTTTAGTGACAAGTATATTACAAGCACTGGAAAAATTTATAGCTCCAAACCTCCTCACCTTAGAAGACGATTAGCACAAAACATAGTGACTGAAAGAGAAGGCATAAAGACGAAGGTAAAGTGGACACAATAAGAGAATCATTTGAAAAGTTGTCTCCAGAAAATGTCAACATCATAATGAAGCATACCAATGAGGAGGTGTTGAGGCAGAAAATACCCAAGACAGACAGACTTGAATTCATGGCATATCTAGGGCTACTTATTATTATGGGGAAGGAAAACGACAGTGAGTCATCTGTTACTTAAGGAAGGTTTGATTATACTGCTACTACGAACTGAACCAGTTTCCAGCAGCTTACTAAAATAGTAAGATTTGATGACAGAGAGTCGCGAAGCGATCGCAGGAAACATGATAAGTTTGCTGCAATACGAGAAGTTTTTGGTGAAAGAATGAATTACTGCCAAAACATTATTCTGTAGGGATGCACACTGTTATTGATGAAATGTTGTCATTGTTCCGTGGCAGGTGTCCTTTCAAGGTCTTCATGAAGGAAAAACCTGGTAAACACTGTATACTTATATGAGTGCTCACAGCCGCTAAAACCTGATATGTTATCAGCATGGAGCCTTATGCTGGGAAAAGAAATAGTGGTACACAACAATCAAATTCCACTACAGCTGTGGTCAAACGCCTGGTGGTTCCTAAACCTAACTCAGGGCCAAACGTCAACACAGACAGACGCCACACTTCAATTCATTTGGCCGAAGATCTGTGGAGGAACCACAAGCTAACTCCCGTGGGAACATTACAAGCTAATAGGAAACATTTACCTCAAGAACTGAAATATATCTCAAGACGAGAATTACATTCTAGTAAATTTGCTTTCAGTGATACTAGTACTGGAAATAATACAATCAAAATTGTTTCTTATATCCCCCGTGAGAAACCCAAAAGCAATTTGCTGTTTCTCTCATCTCAACATTATGACGGTGCAATTGGTTCACCTACTGACACTAAGACGAAAACAGTTATAAATGTATATTATAATGAGACTAAAGGTAGCGTTGACACGATGGATCAAATATTCAACTAAGAGGGCTACAAGAAGGTGGTCGCTGTCTGTTTTCTGTACACTTGTGAACTTAGCAGCAGTAAATAGTTATACACTATTTTTGTTGAACTTCCAGGACGGGAATAAGAAAAAAACATAACAAGCAATGACTTTTTCTTCTGGAACTAGGACTTCACCTCATGAAACCATACATTTAAGAAAGGGCTATAAATATTGCAGGACTGCCAAAGCCTGTAGTTTCAAGTATGGAGGGTATTCTCGGACGGAAAATCAAGCAGAACTTCGGTGCAGAGGAAGCTCATGAAGGTAAAGGTAGACATCATTTGTGCGTTAGTGAAAGCCGTTCAAAAGCAGAAAAGTACAACAAAGTGAAGAAAACAACAATTATCTGCAACAATTGTAAGAGATACACATGTGGCAAATGGAAGCAAAAAACTGTTGTATTTTCCAAGGGTGAAGTAGATTCCGAAGAAAGTGGTGAATAATTCTTCTCACAAAACTATGCTATGTACCTAAGCTATTTGTATATTACCTCAAGTTTTTGTAATATTTTTTAATTATAGTAAAACGTACTTCAGTGGTACTATAACGACTTTTACTACTAATTTTTCTCAAGATAATTAGACTTAGTAAACTTAGATGATGAAGTAAGTGAAAGATATAAAATGCATTTTTGAAAACAGTTTTAAAAGAAATATTCAGGTTCTGCATCCTAATTGTGCATCAATAGATCTTTCAAAAGTATGTTATTAATGTAATTCAAGAACAATTATTTTATTACAATATTATATTATTTTCCCTCGGGAGAGCCTGTAACTCCTAGAGGGCGCGTCCCCAGGTGGCGGATCGGGGAACGCCTCCCAGATATGGGTGGTAGGAGGGAAATCAAATACCTCCCGCGGACCAACAGGCCGGGCAGAGCAAGTTCGTTAGCTGAAGTGAAAGCAACTGCTCTAGGGGTAGGCATCCCCGAAATCAAGACCCTGGTCCTCCAGGTTGGGGGTTGTGCTTAGGGCCAGCGACCCTATCACAGGATCCTGTAGGAGAAAATGGATTGCTACGAATCAGAATGACAAGAATGCTGGGCCACCAAACTTGATGACGAACTTGCAAAATTTAAAGGTTATGAATATGGGAACATGGAATGTATTAAGTCTCTATAGATCAGGATCACTGATAAATGTCATACAGGAACTTGAAAGGTATAAAATGGATTTAGTTGCAGTACAAGAAACCAGATGGACGGGTAATGGAAGTATAAACAAAAATAAGTATACAATAATGTATGGGGGAAATGATACACAAATACATGCACTAGGGACAGGATTTATAATAAACAACAAATTGTTACCTTTTATTAGGAAATTTGAGGCAGTGAATGAAAGGATATCTCACATTACGATTCAATGCAAATATAAGACTTTAAATGTTATAAATTGCCATGCTCCAACAGAGGATAAAGAGGACAATATTAAAGAAGAATTTTACAACAAATTGGAACAGGTATATGATACATTCTCGAAAAATTCAATTAAAATAATTCTAGGAGATTTCAATGCCAAGTTAGGACATGAAAATCATTATAAACCTACAATTGGACCTCATAGTCTACATCAGCAGAGTAATGAAAACGGAACAAAACTTATTAGCTTTGCCACTTCCAAAAACATGTTGATCAAAAGTACATATTATGCACATAAAGATATACATAAACAAACATGGGCTTCAAGAGATGGCATCACAAAAAATCAAATTGATCATGTATTAATCGAAAAACAACATCATAAATGCATACATGATATCAGAAGTCAAAGGGGAGCAGACTGTGATTCGGATCACTTTCTTGTAAAAGCCAAGTTCAAGATCTCACTCTCAAGACATAAATGGTCTAAATTAAATGGTGTTCCTAGGTTTAATACAATGAAACTGAAAAACCCAAACATTCTCAACCAGTACATTAGAGAATTAGAAACACACAAACCTGAAGTGGAAAGTAAAATTAACAATGATGATACTAATCAAGCCTGGAACGCTCTGAAAGAAAATATCACACGAGCAACTACCTCAGTTTTGGGACATTTTACTACAACTAAGAACCCCTGGTTTGATGCTGAGTGCTCGAACGCTATCGAAGATAGAAAATTAGCAAGGGAAAAATTCCTACAAAAACCAATAACACAAAACAAACTTATTTTTGAAGAGAAACAGAAACTTGCCAGGAAACTCATTAGGAAAAAGAAAAGGGATTTTATGAATTACAAATTAAAAAGAGCTGAGAATGACCGTACCACAGACTCCAGAGGATTTTTCAAGAGCATAAATATGTTTAAAAGTGGGAATATAAAAAATTATGGACAGTTCATAACAGACCCAGATGGCTCCTTGCTAACAGAAAGAAGTGACATTGCTAACAGATGGAAGGAATATTTTAATGAGTTACTAAATGCTCCAACTATAAGCGTCTCTCAGGAAGATGACAATGAATATCTTACTGCTGACCCATCGGACGAAGAGCCCAGCTTAGCAGAAATTAAAGAAAGCATCAAGAAGCTGAAGAGACATAAAGCTCCTGGAAGTGATGGTATAGACACAGATATATGGAAGCTCAGTAAATTTCCTTTTGTAAACTGCTTACACAAAATCATCACCAACATCTGGAAGCAGGAACAGGTCCCACATGATTGGAAAGAAGTATTTGTGTGCCCTATATACAAGAAGGGGGACCCAACAAATTGTTGAAACTACAGAGGAATTGCGTTACTAAACACAACATATAAAATTCTGACAAATATACTGTTAGCAAGGATAAGCCCTTACGTTGAAGACTCCCTAGATGATGCCCAATGTGGATTTAGACCTAACAGATCGACTATTGACAATATATATGTCCTAAGGATGTTGGGTGAAAAGAAATATGAATTCAATCAAAATGTACATATGCTTTTCATTGATTTTAAAAAAGCTTTTGACAGTATCAACAGGGAATATTTATGGAAGTGCATGAGGCAGATTGGCATCCCTAACAAATTGATAAATTTAATAAAATCTTGCACTTTAAACTCAAAATACAAAATAAAAGTAGCTAGCAAACTTTCTGAAGACTTTGAGGTTAAAACTGGAGTCAAACAAGGGGATTCACTCTCACCAGTTCTTTTTAACATAGTAATCAATAGAATAATCCAAAAAGTAAAGCTACTACAAATTGGAGCACAACTGGAAAGCAAAATTAACATTGTAGCATACGCTGATGACATTGCATTATTATCTGACAGTGAGAATGATTTGAAGCTTCTTACAGCACAATTAATTAAAGCCACAAATGGCACAGGCCTCCAGCTGAATACAGACAAAACAATGTACTTTATCTTATCCCGCTATCCATCAAATAATAATGTACTGCAAATTAATAACACAGCTTTCACAAAGACAAATGAATTTAATTACCTTGGTACAATAGTAACCTCTGACAACTCCATAAAAATTGAAATAGAATCACGAATTCAGAAGGCTAACAAATGCTACTATAGTCTCTTGACAGTTTTCAAAAGCAAGTTAATTTCTAGGAACACCAAACTACAAGTATACATATCATTGATTATACCAGTACTCACCTATGGATCTGAAACCTGGACTCTCACAAAAAAAGAGGAAAACAGATTAAGAGTATTTGAACGAAAAATTTTGAGAAAAATATTTGGACCCATAAGAGATAGGATCAGTGATGAATGGAGATTGCTAAATAACAATGAAATTTACAAATTATATAAAGACTCCGATATAGTGGCCAAAATTAAAGCCAAAAGACTGAAATGGATAGGGCATGTCATCAGAGCACCACCAAACAGGACCATCAAGAAAGTGACTGAAGAGATTCCCACCGGAAGACGACCTCTTGGACGCCCACGCATGAGATACTTGGACAATATTCAAGACGATCTCAGAAAACTAGGACATGACAGACAGTGGCAAATTACTTGTAAAGACAGAGCAAAGTGGTTCAACATTGTCCATTCTGCAGCAAAAAGCCTTCATGGATTGTAATGCTTAATAATAATAATAATAATAATAATAATTATATTATTTTTAAATTTGTGCCCACCATAAAAAATTGGTAATACAGGTTACTAAAAATGGCTTGGTATTGCGAGGGTTAATTGAGCAATATCACTCTCAGTTACTGCATCGCATTTACACATACTGATCCACACGCTTGGTTCTTCAGTGAAATTATCTAGATCATCATAAAATATTTTGATATTTTCTGTTATTCTTTCCATATCTGCGTCGCTTTGAGATGTCGCTATCTTTGGGTGCAGTCAGAAGATCTCAGTAGATGCCTTGTTTTCTTTTTAAAATCGCTCTTGCAAGAGCTGAACTAAGGAATCCAAACACAGAATAAAAAGAGATGCATTGTAATACTGAGTGGCAGAAACTGACAGCTAAATCGAACGATGCATTTGTCGTGCAACAACTCACGGTTGTTGAATGCCTGTGACACCTATTCCAGGCGCACTGAACTAGTTTTCAGCGCTTTTCGTGAACTTTGCAAATTCAGATTCCTCATTTTCTCCGTCACCCATTAATAGTTTCACAATGTTTTGGATATATTTCGAAACTTCTGTTTACTGTTTACTGATTCTAGAATATTGGTGACAGGTTATAGTTCGTCTGAATATTGTCTACGACTTTTAAGGTAGCAACGGTTGTTGAAGAAGTGAGTTGGCAGTAGAGTTGCCAGGCCTTTTGTCTAGTTTTGCGATCTCCTTCTTGTGTAAAACTGTTAATGTTGCAGCCATTTCTAGAAACTGTTCATTAAAGTATCTTATAGGCTTATGCTTCTTGGACCATAGTGTCTGACATCGATTTTTAATTTTTAAGGTTCACAACTAGGACTTCCTTTTGCATAACCCCCCACCCTCGGAATAAAGAAACTGTTTCTTCGATAGTACCAGTGGTATTTCTAACCTCTGGAAAGGCGTTAAAATCATTCACAACTAAATTAAACCTACTTCTAGAACAATGATAGAAGCATACCTTGCGATTTTTCTCAGCAATTGCCTTCTGTACTTCGTCAATTATTCTGACCTTTGTAGCGTATCTGTCGTAACCTTGTCCTATCATTTTATTTATATTTAAATCCCAAGCAGATGAAGTACATGTTACCGTGTCAAAATATGTTTCACATCCATCCTTGTTAAATGTGTAAATTCAAGGTAGTCCCCTTGACAACGTTAGTTGCAGAATTAACATAACCAATAGCAAGAAAAAGTTTTTGTGTCTGAAGTATCTATTGGTCTATTGTTTCGTCTGAGGCAATCGAAAATGACTCGCTACTATTGGTGGTATTAATGAAATCATTTCTTAGTACTTCAGAGTATGGATCAACTGAATCATTTTGTGATGTATGTGAAACGAAGGTAGCATTTTTAGAGACACTTTCAAAATGTTTCTTCGATGTTTCGTCACCTAACCGTTTTCCAAACTATAATAAATCGTCAAAAACAGCATTTGAATTTGTTTTCCTCATCAAGGCAATACAATTAATGTACAAAAAGTCTACGCAAGAAACAATTGATCTCTAGTTAGTGCGATTAGTTTGTTCTAATTTCGCAAGATATTCACTGACCAGTTCTTCTTTATTCTTAGTTTTGTTTGTCACAACAAATTAATGTAATTACTTCACTTTTCCACTGCATCTTTTTTCAGTTCGTAATTCATATGCTTTTCTACAAATTCGTGAAACCTTTTGAAACTTGTGAATAGATTTTATACGAAAGTGCCATGGTCATCATTATATGTGGATAGACAACACACATAACACATACCTTTAACTGCTTTAGAATTAACCAACCAACCAACAACAGCTGGTTGTGGTGATACTACGCTTGAAGTTGTACCATCTGATCTGCCATAGCCTCTTGCTATATCTGACTGGATTACAGCGTCCTCAGCAAAACTCAAAGCTTTTATGTCTTCTCCTGAACATTAATCCCCACTCTTGAGTTTCCTCTACTGGTTGCTTAAGTTTTATTTTCTTTGGACGTCATTAGTCATCAACTGATTTGATGCAGCCCGTCATGAACTCCTATCATTTGCCAGTCTCTTCATCTCAAAGTAGCACTTGCACCTAGAGTCCCCAGTTTTTTGTTGAAAATGTACAGGGTGAAGAAAAAATTCCGCACTTGTTGATTCCTCATCCCACTTCAAGACAAAAGTGTATGTATGAAAACCTTGTCCCGCCAGTAGATTTAATAGAAATACAATTAAAAAACGCGGCTCTGGCGACGCTATAACTGCGTGTAGAGTGGACAAGAACAGGTAGTGTGAACTCTGCGCTGTGCTGGAGCTGTGCCGTTAACTAAGTGAGACGAGGTAATGCCATGGGAACAGATATGCAGATTCGTTAATGTTCGAGTCGCATTAGCGCCGAATTCTTTTCCGTTAAAGCATCAAATTGTACTCGATTTACACCTCCAAAATACGGTGTCTTGTGTGTTTGTTTCTGTTACTGTTACCTTCATTTAAGCATTTAGACGTAACATGAACTACTTAGAGATGTAAACGAGCACTTTGTTTCGTCCATGACACAAATAAAGCCGACAAATGCAGTATCATGGTCTGTACCCAGAGAGTCACAAAAAAAAAGAATAGATAGGGTACATTGAATTACACATTACACTGAAGTAATAAGTGTCATGGGACACCTGCTAATAAAGTATCGTACCTCCTTTTGCCGCGTATAGTGCAGCAAATTGACATGGCATGGACTCAACAAGTCGTTGGAAGCCCCTGCAGAAGTACTGAGCCATGCTATCTCTATAGCCGTCAATAATTGCGAAAGTATTGTCGGTGCAGGATTTTGTGCACGAACTGACCTCTCGATTATGCTTCATAAATATTCAGTGGGATTCATGTTGGGCGATCTGGATGGCTGAACTATTCGCTCGAGCTGCCCTCAATGTTCTTCAAACCAACTGCAAACAATTGTGGCTCGGTGACATGCCGCATTGTCATCCTCAAAAGCCGCGCGGTGTGACCGAGCGGTTAGAGACGCCATGTCACGAATTGCGTGGCCTCTCCCGCCAGAGGTTCTAGTCCTCCCCTAGGGATAGGTGTGTGTGTTGTTGTTAGCAAAAGTTAGTTTAAGTAGTGTGTAAGCCTAGGGACCGATGACCTCAGCAGTTTGGTCCCTTAGGAATTCACATACATTAAGAATATCTTCCACAAAAATTTCTCATCGTTATTTTGGAAGAGGTAGCCGAACATAATCATTTCCAGTCGATGATCGTTTGAGTTGGATCAGGAGACACAGTCCGTTCCATGTAAAGACAACCCACACCATTATGGAACCACCACAAGCTTGCACAGTGCCCTGTTGACAGCTTGGGTCCATGGCTTTGTTGGCTCTGCGCCACTCTCGCACTCTACAGTCAGCTCTTACCAATTGAAATCGGGACTCATCCGACCAAGCCGCGGTTTTCCAGTCGTCTAGAGTCCGACCGAATGGTCGCGAGCCCAGTAGGGGAGCTGCAGGCGGTGTCATGCTGTTACCAAAGGCACTCGCGTCGGTGGTCTGCTGTTATAACCCATTAACACCAAATTTCGCCGAACTTCCCTGAATTATACGTTCGTCGCACGTACCACATTGATTTCTGCGGTTATTTCTCGCATTACTGCTCGTCTGTCAGCACTGACAACTCTACGCAAACACTGCTGCTCTCGGTCGTTAGGTGAAGGCTGTCGGCCACTGCGTTGTCCGTGGTGAGAGATAATGCCTGAAATTTAGTATTTTGTGTGCACTTTAACATTGTGGATCTCGAAATACGGAATCCCCTAACGATTTCCGAGATGGAATGTCCCATGCGTCTAGCTCGAACTACCACTCCGCTTTCAAAGTCTGTTAATTCCCGTCGTGCGGCCATAATCACATCGGAAACCTTTTCACATGTATCACCTGAGTACAAACGACAGCTCCGCCAATGCACTGCCCTTCTACACCTCGTGTACGCGATACTACCGCCATCTGTAGATGTGCAAAAAAATGGCTCTGAGCACTATGGGACTTAACATCTGTGGTCATCAGTCCCCTAGAACTTAGAACTACTTAAACCTAACTAACCTAAGGACATCACACACATCCATGCCCGAGGCAGGATTCGAACCTGCGACCGTAGCGGTCGCGCGGTTCCGGACGTAGATGTGCATATCGCTATCCCATAACTTTTGTGACCTAAGTGTATGCCACACCCTATAATTTCATTTATTTGCAAACACTTCACCAGCCACTGGACCATACTTTGCTGAATCGTACGCAACCCACCCTCATCCCCCATTGCCGAAGCGGCATGCATGCGAGCTATTAGATAGTGACCATCCATAGGTAGTGTACTATAAGTTTGTTCCTTTAAGTGTCCCCACAAATAAAAATCTAGTGGATTAAGGTCCGGGGATCATGGAGCTCAGAACACTGGACCTCCATGACCAATCCATTTCCCTGAAAATGCTTCGTTTTACGATACAGGGGTGCATTCAACTTGTCCGGCTATAGATAAGGGCTCAAAAGCACTCCTCCCATGTTTCCAGCCCACAGGTTTATGCCAAAGCATGCCTGAAAGCCACTTTCACAGGTGACATGTGGTTTACATTCCAACCAATAATGGCTGTTGTCCAGGTTGAAAATACTTTCACGAGTGAAGCTAGATTCGCCATCGCGTTATTAATAAAATGTTCGTTACCTAGCAAAAGCCGTTCACCAAAGTGTACTTGTTGAATGCGGTCTTCTGGCCACTAGTGCTGAGTTAATGTGTAATGGTATGGATGTAGTTCTGTATCATACAACACTTCAACAAGCTCTTCTTTTCCGATTTTCCTACGGTCCGAGAGTCACTTCCATACAGCCAATGAACTTGTCTCATTGCATGCACTGGGCCCTGTTAATTCTTCGAAGGTAAGAATTTTGCTTGCATGAGTAACTGTCTCAGTGAGTCACGCGCTGTTGGCAGCTTTTCCCGTTGTTTTCCAGCAAATGGAAGGAGGAGTGGTAGCGTAAGATTCCTGATCACCAGACCTTGCGCCAATGTCCTGATAAAATTCCAGACCTCTCCTCAGCGTCTTATGGAGTATGGACATGTGACACTGTTGCTGATGAACTGTTCATTGGATGGTGACATTAAGCTCGACAGACTCCTTGGTGCTGCTCAAGAGGAGCAGGCGATTTAGTGGCGCTGGGTTTCTCCCTTTTCTCATCATCATCCAACACAAACATGACACCACATTACACATAAACCAATTACAGTCAACGACACATATTAGATAAACTTAACACACCACTCATACACTTTGCGAAGGAAAGGTGTCAGTTGCACGATGTAAATGATCAACCTACCCAATTAGGAGACTTATACTGCCCTTCAGGGTCTCGCAGCCAACGAAGCCATACGATTTTACTTTTCTTATGTCTATACAACATTGTGGTGCAGAAGCACATTCACAGAAATTTCTTCCTCAAACTGACGCCAATATTTGACACAAACAGACCTTTCCTGGCCCGAAATGCCCTATACAAGTGCTCTATACAAGTCTGCATTTATGTTGTTCTTGCTTTGCCTCTTATACTTTGTTTTGCTTCCAAGTTAGCAGAATTGCTACATTTCATGTACCTCGTGATTTCAGTGCTCACTAGAGTCTTCATTCCCTTTAGTATGTCCTGTATTTCTTCCTCGCTTTCATCGAAGTAGAAATGTCATCAGCGAATCTTACTGATATTTTTTAACCTTAATTTTTAACCTAACTCCTAAATTTATCTTTTATTTCCATCATTGTTTCTTCGACGAACAGACTGAACAAGAGGGGTGAAAGACTGCATCTGTCGTACACACTTTTTAATCTGAGCACTTCGATCCCTATCATCTGTTCTTACTGCTCCTTCTTGGCTCTTATACATATCGTATATTACTTGTCTTCCCCAATAGGTTTGTCAGATTTGTATTTCAAATTCCTTTCTGCGACTTCCCGCAAAGCAATGTTTCCATCGACAGGATGAGCACCATCTGTAATCACAAACTCGTCGCTTCGCCATTTATTGGTTGTAGTCGGTTGCAGTGACCCGGTCTCCGTACGGTCTGTACTGCCAAGTCGGAATGGCACATCAGAATCTGCGCCGGACGACATTGGACATGCGCCAGTGATTGCGTCATTCCGTAAGGACATTACATGGTAGACCATAAAATACAGACATTGCAGAACAGTAATACATGCCTGGACAGGCCACGACAATAATAATAAAGTCTCTCCCTGTGCCATATTCACAGCAAGTGTGCTAGTGCAGGACGTGAGCACACAGAGACATACGGAGGTTTGTGTCGGTCCGGGGGTCGTGCGTGGATGGCTAAGGTCGTGGGGCGACGGCTCGCGTTAGGTGGGAGAGAGGCCGGGGGGGGGGGGGGGGGGGGGGGGGGACCGGGTCTGGGTTCGGGTCGCGGTCCGGCGCAAGGTTTCGTGTGTCGCCAGTGGGTTGTACGGCTGATGTCTAATCATACTCGCAATCTGCGAAAACATCTTCTAACACTAGAGAAGCTGCCAGTACCGCACGGCGGCCTACGCGTGTCGCACTTACGACCTGTTCTCGAAATGAACGTCCAAACCACGCCTTTGTAGTGCCCGCACTGGAAAATTGCATTCACTGTCACATTTTCGTGTAATTTTTATAACATACCCGTCACTCGCTTCACTATTAACGTCACTAAATTCATAGTTTCTGTCCTCTGGACGAGACCCCGGGAGTAGACAACATTCCAATAGAACGACTGTAGCCTTAGGAGAGCCAGCCCTGACAAAACTCTGCTATCTGATGAGCAAGATGTATAAGACAGGCGAAATACCCTCACACTTCAAGAAGAATATAAAAATTCCAATCCCAAAGAGAGCAGGTGCTGACAGGTGTGAAAATTACCGAACTATCAGTTTAATAAGTCACCGCTGCAAAATATTAACACGAATTCTTTACAGACGAATGGAAAAACTGATAGAAGCCGACCTCGGGGAAGATCAGTTTGGATTCCGTAGAAATGTTGGAACACTGAGGCAATACTGACCCTACGACATATCTTAGAAAATAGATTAAGGAAGGGCAAACCTACGTTTCTAGCATTTATAGACTTAGAGAAAGCTTTTGACAATTTGACTGGAATAGTCTCTTTAAAATTCTGAAGGTGGCAGGGGTCAAATACAGGGAGCGAAAGGCTATTTACAATTTGTACAGAAACCAGATGGCAGTTATAAGAGTCGAGGGGTATGAAAGGGTAGCAGTGGTTGGGAAGGGAGTGTGAAAGGGCTGTAGCCAATCCCCGATGTTATTCAATCTATATATTGAGCAAGCAGTACAGGAAACAAAAGAAAAATTCGGAGTAGGTATTACAATCCATGGAAAAGAAATAAAAACATTGACGTTTGCTACCGACATTGTAATTCTTTCAGAGACAGCAAAGGATTTGGAAGAGTAGTTGAACGGAATGGACAGGTCTTGAAAGGAGGATGTAAGATGAACATCAACAAAAGCAAAACGAGGATAATGGAATGTAGTCGAATTAAATCAGGTGATGCTGAGGGAATTAGATTAGGAAATGAGACACTTAAAGTAATAAAGGAGTTTTGCTATTTGGGGAGCAAAAGAACTGATGATGTCGAAGTAGAAAGGATATAAAATGTAGACTGGCGATGGCAAGGAAAGCGTTTCTGAAGAAGAGAAATTTGTTAACATCGAGTATAGATTTAAGTGTCAGGGAGTCGTTTCTGAAAGTATTTGTATGGAGTGTAGCCATGTATGGAAGTGAAACAAGGACGATAAGTAGTTTGGACAAGAAGAGAATAGAAGCTTTCGAAATGTGGTGCTACAGAAGAATGCTGAAGATTAGATGGGTAGATCACATAACTAATGAGGTGGTATTGAATAAAATTGGGGAGAAGAGGAGTTTGTGGCACAACTTGACTAGAAGAAGGAATCGTTTGGTAGGACATGTTCTGAGGCGTCAAGGGATCACCAATTTGGTATTGCAGGGCAGCGTGGAGGGTAAAAATTGTGGAGGGAGACCAAGAGATAAATACACTAACCAGATTCAGAAGGATGTAGGCTGCAGTACGTACTGGGACATGAAGGAGCTTGCACAGGATAGAGTAGCATGGAGAGCTGCATAAAACGAGACTCAGGACTGAAGACCACAACAACAACAACTTCTTCAGTAGTTCAAAATGTGATATTCAAGACGCAGTATTCTTAAGACTCGCTTTGGCTGGATAAGCGCTTTATTGACTTTAGGTGAATTACTCTAAACGAATATTTCAAAGGACAGTAATGAGGGAAATAATCTAAATGATTTGGTACTCTCGTCTGCAAATCATCATAAGGGAATGTGCTTTTGTATGCAAACTATATCGTAGCGGACCAGTTTGTCTATTTGCTGACGCAATGTTTGTTTGACTCGTGGCTAGACACCAAGTAATTCCACACAGTATGATTTATTTAGCATTTCACCATTAATGTTGCGATATTGAGAACTAATTCATTTTTACATAACAGCTTTTACTTCTCCAAAAGAGAATTTCTCAATAAAAAAAAGCGTGCCAGTCGCTGCCAGCTGAAGAGATTCTTGGACTGCATAATATGTACCTGGCCGGAGATGCGTCTCTTGTTACTTGTAGGACAAGCCGAAAAGCGTTTTCATAGTATTTTATTGTAAACTGAAAACAGGCAAATGTGTTCTTTTTGTGATGACTTGTAAACGTGACGACTACATACACAGTAAAATGTTTCTGGGTAAATGACCCTCTCGCCACTGTTATGTGCAACTATGTTTTCAGACGTCGCTGCAAGCGGCCTCCATCAGACAGCACAGCACAGTGGTCCAAACAGTTGGTAGCCTAAACAAAACACATGAGGACGTGGTCACATACTGGGAAATTGAAGATGACGAAGCCTTCGCTCACATGATGCCTATTTATGATTAAAAAAACTGTCAACATTTTCACTGTTATAGATACAGACGATTAAAATTCAGTAGTTCAACTGTAACATTAAGAAGGGTAAGAAATTAAGTAACAGGAAAAACTTCAAGTTGTGATATCCGGCAGAAAAAGTAATAAATGTTTCATAATGACATACGATCACCACACGAATAGTTACCCTGTAAAAACAGTACGCTGTTCGCTATAGAGCGCTGTAGATGGTATAGAACTGGCACCAGACGGTCACGTGACCCTCTACAGCTGACATCGCTCATGGCCGTGAAATGGTATGTATGTGACAGTCCGTTGTAAGATGGGTAGACGTGGAAAAGCAACACAACGGCAGAGATAAGCTACCGTGTTCGAACGTACTGATGACCAGACCGTGAATGAAATTGCTCGATTAGTTGGTGTATCAACGCAGACTGTCCAACGTGCACCACTCGCAACCATGTAACACGGCGCAGGAATAACTGTTGTAAATTGATCCTACCCAACAGGAGCCAGAAAGAGTTTCACGATTTCCCGGCAACGAAGGTTTCAATCACAACAGGGATAGCTGCTGTCAGAAAATGCAGGCGGTCCATCTCTACCACTTTAGGAACAAACACGCTGAAGGTCATACAATGTATGCATGCACGCATGCATGCAGTAGATGAAATGGATATATGGAACCGGTTCCTCGCAAAAGGCACCTGCTCACAGTGGCACATAAAGCTCTACGTCTCCACTAAACTAGACAATAGCAGCAGACTGCAGGTATAAAGTGTCGTCCTTCAAGTCACAGTTTTTCCTCTTTTTCAAATGATGCAAGGCATCGAGTGAGCCGACAGCCCAATCAGGTATTTAATCCGCAATGGTGGTTGGTTAGCTCGGGCTGGGGATGATTCTGTGATGTTTTGACTTCACCACACCAATTTGGGTTATCAAGAAAGCCAAAATGTTTATTTTATCATTATCGGTTGTAAGTAGGCTGTTTAGGTTTTTTTTATTGGTAACGCCACCTCTGTATGAAAAATCACTGGCTGTGCTGTGTGCAGTCTGTGGGTAGTTTGCATTGTTGTCTGCCATTGTAGTGTTGGGCAGCGGCAGCTGGATGTGAACAGCGCGTAGCGTTGCGCAGTTGGAGGTGAGCCGCCAGCAGTGGTGGATGTGGGGAGAGAGATGGCGGAGTTTTGAAATTTGTCATGAACTGCTATATTTATATATGATGATATCAAGGTAAATACATTGTTTGTTCTCTACTAATATCTTTCATTTGCTAACTATCCCTATCAGTAGTTAGTGCCTTCCTTAGTTTGAATCTTTTATTTAGCTGGCAGTAGTGGCACTCGCTGTATTGCAGTAGCTTGAGCAGCGAAGATTTTTGTGAGGTAAGTGATTTGTGAAAGGTATAGTTTAATGTTAGTCAGGGCCATTCTTTTGTAGGGAATTTTGAAAGTCAGATTGCGTTGCGCTAAAAAATATTGTGTGTCAGGTTAAGCACAGTCATGTATAAATGATCAAAAGGGGACGTTTCACGGTGACCAAGTGTTGCCCTATTTTCTGTGTCTCCCTTAAGAGTATGCTGTAAACACTCCCATCTCCCAAGATAATGCTAATCACCTCCACAGTGCTCCTCACATGTGTTCCTGGTTTAAACAGCTCTATGGCACCCTGTCGCACCTCGACTGAATGGCTGAACTTCAAATGTCTAGGGCTACTTCAGACAGCAGTTGAAAGGTATGAATCAACATCCCCGGATCTAATCATCAGTGAGTGCTCCAGCTGGGTATGACATACCCGACGAAGCTTCTGGACTTTCTTCCTCGTCGAACTGAGGCAATCATGAAGCCCGTAGGTGGTGTTACACGGTGTTCCCTGGCGACGACAATTTTTTTTTCTCCGGTGTTTTTATATATAGCATGAAGATTATCACGTTATCGGTATCTAATGTCACAGCATGCACTTTTAAGGTTTTATCTGACTATTTATTACAGTGGGACAACAAATTAATGTATGATTCAACGCAAATTACGAATACATCCATATAAATACGTTGTTGGTTTCATACTGTGCCTTCATTGACATCAGGATATATTTATTAATGTTACAATGCATTTAGTTGCTACAACTCTACTTTCAAGGACTCCATTGAGGTTTGCAAGCGTTACGTATGCTACACTTTATCCCCTAGCAGAAACTGAACAACACAGATGTTTCTTTTATGAGAAAATTGTCTCAGATTCAAAGTCCATAAAGAAGGTACCCCCATTACTCCTGTTATCAGTTCTAGCAAAAACTCAGTATGCCCCCTAAACAAGAGACTACTCAACTTCCTGATGAGAGCCTGCACATTCGAAACCAATAACACTGTACTCATTCCTGCAGTGATACGAGAATTAAACTGGGGCAATACTTCTGGGTTTTCGTTTGTAAAGTAACATTTGGAAACCAAGTTCAGCGTTTCTTCTATTGCTTTTCTACATTCATTTTCAGTTCCTGTGTCTTCCGTGAGTGTCTTCACACCGACTTTGGTCCCACTGACAGCCTTTACATTGTTGATGTGGTCTTCAGTCCAGAGACTGGTTTGATGCAGCTCTCCATCCTACTCTATCCTGTGCAACTTTCTTCATCTCCCAGTACCTACTGCAAACTACATCCTTTTGAATCCCTTTAGTGTATTCATCTCTTGGTCTCCCTCTACGATTTTTGCTCTCCACGCTGCCCTCCAATATTAAATTGCCTCAGAATATGTCCTACTAAGCGGTCCCTTCTTCTAGTCAAGTTGTGCCACAAATTTCTCTTCTCCCCAATTCTATTCAATACCTCCTCATTAGGTATGTGATCTACCCATCTAATCTTCAGCATTCTTCTGTAGCACCACATTTCGAAAGCTTCTATTTTCTTCTTGTCTGCGCTATTTATCGTCCACGCTTCAATTCCATACATGGCTACACTCCATACAAATACTCTCAGAAACGACTTCCTGACACTTAAATCTATACTCTAAGTTAACAAATTTCTCTTCTTCAGAGACGCTTTCCTTGCCATTGCCTGTCTACATTTTATATCCTCTCTAATTCGACCATCACCAGTTATTTTGCTCCCCAAATAGCAAAACTCCTTTACTACTTTAAGTGTCTCATTTCCTAATCTAATTCCCTCAGCATCACCCGATTAAATTCGACTACATTCCATTATCCTCCTCTTGCTTTTGTTGATGTTCATCTAATATCCTCCTTTCAGGACATTGTCCATTTCGTTCAGCTGCTCTTCCAGGTCCTTTGCTGTCTCTGACAAAATTACAATGTCATCGGCGAACCTCAAAGTTTTTATTTCTTCTCCATGGATTTTAATTCCTACTTCGAATTTTTCTTTTGTTTCCTTTACTGCTTGCCTTTACATATGATCATAAATTCTTTTGATTTTGTGAGATCTTTCGGTAGTATTCTGCTACGGTTGTCCTTGATGACATGACAGATGGTCCTTTGAGAGCCAAACGCGTTTCATTTAGGTTTTTTCTGTCTATAGTCCGATATTTTATTCCAAATGTATAGTGCAGTAGTCACTCTTTAGGTATTTCTTTACAAAGACCATGGAAGGTCATTCCCAACATAAGATGTTGTACTATATCCTACCGAGTGCACGGTCAGCTATCCTTCTAAACTCGAGTCATAATTCCTGTAAATGCTCCGGCACAGGGCCAAATGTATCAAGTTTCCCAATGAAAAATTATGCTACTGCCTCTTTACCTGAACGTGAAAAGCTTTCTCCTTGTTTTAGACAGCTTTTGTACCTCGATAATCATTGTTTCAATAACTGTCTCATACGCACAGATACAATTTTCAGCGTGAAGATCTTCGAAGTCTATTAGTTACCAGCAAAGCTAATATATTTCCGTCACAAGTCGGTTTCAGAACTATTATCTTGAGGTATTTTTCAGAATTATTATTTAGTATGGTTGTGCACGATGTATTGTCACGTCCACCACTTACAAAACTGGGGTTATTCCATATGTCTCAATGATTGAAATCTTCTCCAGTAGTTACTATATGATCGGAAAAAGTATGTACTACCGAACTGAGGCTTCCTCTAAAATTTGCGGTTACATCTCAGTATGTGTGATGCCTATAGACATACGGTTATAAGGTTTTGTCCACCCTTCATACTGAGCTGTATCCAAACTACCTCGCATACAGTTTCAGTTTCTAAACGTGATGGTGGGTTCAAATTTCTTGTCTACTGCAACGAGTAGAAGGGCCTACACCACCTCTATTTCCTGTTAGCCTATCCTTCGACGTACATTCATAACTATTCCAAAACACTCATTGTTGTCAATTTCTGGTTTTAGTCAGCTTTCTGTGCCTAGCATTATCTGAGCTTTACTATCGGTATTTTATAAGAGTGCTTCAAACTTTCAAACTCTGCAATTTTGTTGTGAATGCTTTCTCAGCTGATCACTAGGATCTTAATTGTTTCATATATGGAGCTGAGGAGGAGAGGCGGGAATTATTTTGAATCTTACACCAATACTTCAGAATCTTCTACAACTATAATTATGGTTCAAATGGCTCTGAGCACTATGGGACTTAACAGCTATGGTCATCAGTCCCCTAGAACTTAGAACTACTTAAACCTAACTAACCTAAGGACATCACACAACACCCAGTCATCACGAGGCAGAGAAAATCCCTGACCCCGAACTATAATTATCTGGAGTGGATAACTTAGCATATCATACATCCTTTTAAGTCTCTGGCTCAAGTCGTCCACTCGACTTAGAACCAGGAAATCAAGATCATAGCGAGATATAATGAACGGAAGTTGAAAACAGCAAACTAAGACTTTTTCTGGAGAATAGCTACTACGTCTTTTCCATTAATTCTGGAGCCAAATGTAATTCTACTGTTTTTTTTAATCTCTCGTTGCCTTTAGAAAACGAAGGAGTGCCACTAAAAGTAGTTCCACATAGCTAAAAACATAGCAAGAACGTTTAGTGTCCTGTTTATCTCCACAAGTTACACCTTCTGCAGACTGAGTAAAAGATATGCTATCGGAAACTCTGAGTCCGCATCGCATTTATCAACTACAGCAATATTCCCTTGAATATAAAGGTATATGCATTTCTGCGTTATTGTAAGAATCCAGAGAGCTTTGAAGCGTAAGTTTATCTCCGTAATTCCTTTATCTGCAGCGCTGGCTTTCGCTTCTCACACAACGGAGTGAAAGCATTATAGCGTCGAGCAAAGTTATAAAGGGACTTTCAGAGACAGAAGAGTTTCCCGTCAAACTTCGGAGCTGTTGCAACATTTTACAAGGGGCAAAACTTCCAAGAAAGCAGAATTAAGGACTTTAAAGGAGAAACAAATCTGTCAACGGTCAAATCTCGACTTTTGCGCTCTGTCGAATATTTTTTGTGCATTTAAAGTTTGGGCAAATATCAAAGTGTCTTGAATTCCTAGTTGGAACATCATCAATAAAGAAAAAATCAATCTGTTAACAGAACTGAACAACAGTGCCATAGCTTTATTTACATATACTGACTGTACTCTCAAATCTGCTCTTTTAACTAAGTTTACAAGGAGCAATAAGGCGCTGGTTGAATATTCGACACAATCGCACCCCAAGGCTAAAAAAATAATTGTGAAATCATGGTATGTCAGACGTATTTCAAATTGTTTCACGTTAAAAATATGAAATTTTCAAAGTGAGATGATAACTCCAATTTGGCTTAGAAGAAACCCTTGCGTATAGTACCTAATATGAACTTCTGTGTTGATTACAGACAGGTGGAATACTGTAAAAACCCACCTTCTATCTTCATTCCAAAGCAAACCGCCGGCCGCTGTGACCGAGCGGTTCTAGGCGCTTCAGTCCGGAACCGCGCTGCTGCTACGGTCGCAGGTTCGAATCCTGCCTCGGGCATGGATGTGTGTGATGTCCTTAGGTTAGTTAGGTTTAAGTAGTTCTAAGTCTAGGGGACTGATGACCTCAGATGTTAAGTCCCATACTGCTTAGAGCCAAAGCAAACCATTTCCTAAAACACTACACTAACTTAAACTCCTCTTATATTTCTAATACACATCATCACTGCAACAGCGCAGGCTCTTCAAAATGCAAATCCAAACACTGACCCACGAAATCTGAACTTCCTGTCCCTCCTGTCGGCAGAACCACTATATTGGTGAAACACCGTACGTGGTACTCCTACAGCAGAGGATGCAAGGGCGTTCAGTAAGTAATGCTACGCTTTTTCTCGCCCAATTTCGATTGAAACAAACGCGAAACTTGTTCGTGGAATATTTCCACTTTAGCCCTTATAGTTTCATGAAGTTCCGATAGGTGGCGGAGTTGTACGTAGACTTCAAAATGGCGTTTGTAACGCAAGTGCCTCCCAAGCAGAGAGCTGTTACTGACTGTTATTGACCTTCTTTTGATAGAAAACCAGAGCATCACAGATATTCACAGGCGCTTGCAGAATGCCTATGGAGACGTGGCAATTAACAAAAGCACGGTGAGGCGTTGGGCGAGACGGCTGTCAGTATCGCAACAAGGTCGCGCAAACCTGTCCAGTCTCTCACGTGCCAGTCGCCCGCAAACAGTGGTGACTCCTGGAATTTTGGAATGGGCGGACACTCTCATTCGAGGTGATCGACTTATCACAATGAAACACTTCACTGCTCAACTGGACATGTCTGTTGGTAGTGTTGACACAGTCGTCCACCAGTTGGGTACTCAAATGTGTGTGCCCGCTGGGTTCCTCGAAACCTAACAGAAGACCATGAAGAGAAATGAAGGGCCATGTGTACGGAATTGCTTGCGCATTACGAAGCTGATCATGACAATTTTCTGTGTAACGTGGTCACAGGTGACGAAACATGGGTTCATCACTTCGAACTGTAAACAACACGGTAAAATCGTGGCGACGGTTTTCCAGGGCCCTTAAAGAGTTACTCTGTTTGCTGTCTTTCCTGATGGTGCAACGTTCAACTTTGAAGTGTATTGGGCTACCCTCAGGAAACTGAAAAATCGACTTCAGCGTTTTCGTCGTCACAAAGATGCAAACGAACTTCTCCTTCTCCATGACAGCACAAGACCTCACACGACCGGAGTTCACAAAACTTCATTGAACAGTTCTTCTTCCCCCACTCTACAGCCCGGATCTCGCACCTTCTAACTTCCATCTGTTTGCCCAATGAAGGATGCACTCCACTGGTAACAGTAGACAGAAGATATGGAGGTACTGATCAGCAAGACGTCTTTGACGTCGATCTGTAGAGTGGTACAATGTGGGCATACAGGCCGATTAAGGTGGCGTAAGGCCGACGTATTGGACGGAGATTACGTTTAAAAACAGCGTTTTGTAACCAAAAGATTGGGGAATAATATGGTGTACTGGAATCCTGAACAGAACCAACCTGCTTTCAGAAAAAATGTGTTGCATTACTTATTGAAAGCCCCTCGTATAATTCACGTCATGAACACGTCCTCAGAAATATACACATATTCCGGGACCGCCAACTCCTTCAGTAAATGAGCCTAGCCACTGACACCATGATTCGTCTTAATTTCCAAACCACATACTCCCACAATTGGTTTTGTTTTGTATTCTGTCACCTAGACCCTCTCTTTTAACAAGACCATTTTCTCACATTTCCTTTCTCTCATGTCAACTGGCTCTTTTGCTCTGTTTAATGGCACGACATCAGTACAACCTTCCAAAACATCCATTCCTTTCATTCAGACAGACATCTGCTCCGGCACGCTATTTCCCAGCACCAAGTCCATACCTGCAAGCTTGGCGAAACCCTTCTGTCCCCCTCCCCTTCTTGCATGACACGTATACTAGTCGATAGATTTGTTTACGTTCTACATTCTACAGACTGCAAACTCACTATAACCGCAAGCGAACTTCGTATTTGCTACTTAGAGAACATTCCCCTACAGTGCCAAGCTCTCTTACAAACCTCATTGAGCACCTCAACCTCAGTCTCGTCTTGGAATGCCAGTGCCACTATACGTATTTGATCTTATCGTCATATTCATTATATCTTCCCCACCACATAGCTCACGCAATCTCCCCTCGTATAACTGCTGTCAACCTCAACATCCCCTGCTCGCGTTCTAAATTGTAACTTTGGCATGTACAGCGTTAGCCGAATAAAACGGCCAAGTTAAATATTTACAACAAGACTGTCACGGGATTGTTTCTCGTTAATTAGCATCTAGCATCACAAAAGATATTGGAAATGGCCGCCAATGACGTCGATGCAGCGCTGTGCTCGATTTATCAAACTGTGAGACAAATGTAGCAGCTCTGCCTAAGAGCTAGCAGCAATATCATTTGTTCTGGTGTACCTCTTCCAGTGTGTCAGGATCATTTGAGTGCAGCTGACCCTTCACTTTGCCACACAGATAAAAGTCACAGGTACAGATATTATGCAATCGATGGGGCCATGACATTGCGCTGCCTCATAACAAGCACTCGTGACAAACTTGTTTCTGTGTCACTGAACCCATACAGTCGTTCATCTTCTAGGAGCTGCTCTGCTTTTGGATTAAACAGTTTCTGGGCCTACTGGTTAGCATTAATAGTTTGGTTAGCATTAATAGTTTGCTGAAAGAATCATGTGACAACAGTCTTGATATTTTATGCACCGGCTCTTCAGAGTACTAATGCGGATTTCCTGATGCATAATGGCGTACGTTCTGTGAGTTCACGTACCCTGACAGCCAGAACCAGGCTTCTGAAGAAATGAAAAACTGAGGATCCAAAAGTTCTCATTCCTCTTCACTCACAGACCGTTGATGGCACTCAACATACGAAAATTCATCTGGACGCTTTAACTCATGGACAACAGTAAAACGTAAGGATACAATTCAGGAAATATTTGATAATGTTTCGACACGACTTTCACTTCATTCCCACTTTCACAGATAAAAAGCAATGAGATTTCGTCACACATTATTTTATGTTTTCATTCACTCGAAGAATGTTTTCTGGCGTTCGGTCTCTTTTCCGATAGTTGCGGTTTTTGTTCGTTACAGAGCCTGTTTCGTGCCATTTTCACACCATGTTTTGGATTGTAGACTTTGCTAGAGATTTTGCCAAAATTTTAAACTTTGAGCAAACAGTTCCGCACATGTTCTCCATGATTTCTACTTCGCTAACACTCGAGAAAGAGCATTCCTGTTTCTATCGTGAGTACTAGTTTGTTTAGAGTTCCGCTGATCACTAAACATTTCTGCTCTTTTCACTCATTCAAACGTAATGACAAAGCAAAGTACTCGGAACAGAGTATGAAGGAGATGTACATACACAGCCATGTGACAGCAACCGACTGGAGCATCGAAATGACGGTTTCCAGCATTTTCTGTGATTGGCATTTCTCCCGTTCATTAACAAGAGTCAGTTCCGCGACAGTCTTATAAATATTTCTCGAGCTTGTTTTTTTCGTTTCTCAGGCAAGTAGCTCCTCAATTGACCTCACAAGGGTCGAGTGCACCCTACCTGCCAACAGCTCTCGGCAGATGCGGATAGCCATCCGTCCCAGTGCTACCCAAGTCCGACAGGGGTTAATTTCGGTGATCTGGCAGGAACCAGGCCGTTGGCTGCATCGTATATAACACATCGTTTTACCTTGCTAGGAGACATTGTTACTATTCCACACCAATTGCACGTCTGACACCAATGCCCCCTTAGATGGCACCCTTACTGATAATCCCCTACACACCACTTTACAGCCGGCTGGAGTGGCCGTGCGGTTCTAGGCGCTACAGTCTGGAACCGGGCGACCGCTACGGTCGCAGGTTCGAATCCTGCCTCGAGCATGGATGTGTGTGATGTCCTTAAGTTAGTTAGGTTTAATTAGTTATAAGTTCTAGTCGACTGATGCCCTCAGAAGTTAAGTCGCATAGTGCTCAGAGCCATTTGAACCATTTTTGAACCACTTTACATCCAAACTTCCAACAGTAATTATAAATGTGTAATACTCACACATCAGCTTGGATATCCACTGGAAATCCACAGCCACCCAAACTGGAAGCCGTCCTATGAAGCCCATCTTTCCTACCTACATCACACCCTCTCCATGGCATAATGATGCCTCAGACTTATCCACTCATTGCCGACCATGGTAAACACACACACATTAGGAACCTACAGCATCAGAATCCCCAATGTCATACGTGTTCATTGTACAGTCTCTACACGGGTATTGTAACACAACAGACTTCAGGGGCCATATTACTAAGCGGAATCTGGAAGCTTTTTTATTTTGCTGTTTTTAGGTATCTGGGATCATTGTGGTTGTACAAGGCTTGTCTCACTGGCCACTCATCTGCGAGTGTGTACGAGCAGTGTGTTTATGTTGCAAACCTTACGAATACCCGAAAAATGTCTCAGCGCAGTGAACAGTTGGTATATCCAGAGATTCACTTGAAAAACTAAGGCCTTGCCAATACAAGAGGAGTTTTTCGCTAAATTATCGTGTTTAAATCCCCAACTACAGATTTAGGGCTTGACAAGATAGTATGGGTTGGCCAGACTGTTTGGAGGAGCTAGCACAGGCCGAAAAGGGGAACCACGTCCTCACCTGCAGGTGGCAAACCCCCACTCCCCGAAGAACACTAGGAGTTCTAAGGTTAGATCAGGAAGCATGTTTATGCGAAAAATAGGAAAGCCGAAAAACGCCGTACACCAATTTTTCATACCAAAACAAGCAAGGTAGCCATCCATGTGGGGGGTCGTCAGATACTCGTATTGTGACAGCCCATGGCTACACAGGGAATGCTCTATTGATGCCTGAGCTGTTACCTCTCCAAACATCCCAAGGAGTAGGTGCCTGTCCATTTGCAAGCACTGGAATCCTGGGCAATGATCACCAGGACAGGTTGGCATTGCTCTGACCTTACTGTGCCAATTAGGATATTCCTTTAAAAAAAATGGTTCAAATGGCTCTGAGCACTATGGGACTTAACATCTGTGGTCATCAGTCCCCTAGAACTTAGAACTACTTAAACCTAACTAACCTAAGGACATCACACACATCCATGCCCGAGGCAGGATTCGAACCTGCGACCGTAGCAGTCGCGCGGTTCCGGACTGAGCGCCTAGAACCGCTAGATCACCGCGGCCGGCAGGATATTCCTTGTTCGGAGTAAGTGGCACCATGGCGGATATTTGGCCCGTAATTAAACTTATCAGCCAGTGGCCGTGAGACTCGTCTGTCTCTCAGAACTGAATGCGTCAGTACACAATAATTAAGGCGTGGAATCACCGGAGATCTGGACATGTAATGGAGATGGATTTAATACACGATTTCCTCCATAAATAAGGTTTGTGACTTTTTTGTTCTAGAGTGAATGAACGATTGAGTTTTTTCTGAATCATTTGTTGATCACGTTGGCCCTGTAATTAGTGGGGAAGTTTCAGCTGTCTCGAAGAGAGCCTGCAATCACTGAGTCTGTGTTAAATCGTCCAAAAAGGCTTCGTACACATCTGGAATTCGCAATCTTTCGTAAAAGGAACAAATTGTCCAAGCGATTGATTCTCCCGACTGACTGCAGTGTTTAACAGTAATAATAAATGTAAAGATCTCTTACAGCAAGCCAGCCGCTGATTACCAAGACGAAGTACTCCACCAAAGATTCTATTTGGCAGATTTTTTTATCACCATATCACGTAATGAAATCTTATATTAAAAACTATACATAGATAAAGGAGAGAAGGAGAGAGAGCGAATGAAAACAGAGATAATACTAATAATCCTCCATTGGTCTAATTTTTCGCCTGTATTATCACGGATCACCCAAGAACTGGGAGGGCCTTACTTTACTGTATAGACTTATGTGTGAAGGTGAAGGGATTTTAAAGACACAGATACACGTCTACACAGACAAGACATTACACGGAAATAGAGGCTAGCTGCATTGATCATCTATTCTTAGATTAAAGAGACGGCAACTTAATATCCGAACATTAAAAAGTTAAAACTGGATCGTTTATCCATGCGTATGAGAGTGTTTCGCTTCATGATCAAATTAAAATCATTGTCTGCATTCTGGTGTGAACCCAAATTTCCCTTCTCCAATCCAGTGCTTTAAATGCCAACATTCCAGGCATATCTCTTCCCATCTACACCCGGTACTTCCCATTGTTCCAGTTATTAGGCTCCTATTGTAAGACAATCCCAGGATGTGGAGACTTCATTAAAACTCACCATGTCAGCAACAACCTTTCTGCTTCAACTGTGGAAGCACTCACCTTCCCCTATCACCGAAATGTGATAGCCTAATTCAGGAAAGAAATATCCAGTAACTTAATGTCTCTTACAGTCTCTCATGTTCTGAAGCTCAGATAAAGTATGATCACTTTTATTTCATCTTAACGGTAACGACTTTAGCCACTACTGTGATCAGATCATCGGCAGTATCTCCAGTACTTATTCCCATTACTCCCTCCACATTGACCTCTGGCAGTTACGCAAGTGAATTATACCTCCTCGCTTGTAGTTCCTGCAGTACCATCTTCAGGCACCTGGCCAGAGTAGTGGCATCCCCCTCTGGTGTCTACCAGTGAGAGGGGGTCCTATCGATAATCCTCTCCCAATAAATTGCTCTACTGACTTTCAAAACGACATCTGTAACCTACAGATAAGTGAACAGAAACCTTCACCGCATTTCTTGACGAGAAGCTGAAAGATGCCGGGCTGACATGATTGAAGACTCTGTCCTCGCACTAGAGAGGGTCTGATTGCTACAAGACTAACCCTGCTGCTTGCTGCTGAGGCTGGAACACTCTTTATATAAAGAAGGTCTGACTGTCATGATGCACCTGCATCGTCAAAGGTGACATATTGTCATAACAGGGCTGGATCAAATGGCCACATATACTTCTCTCTCCAGCTAGGCAGTGTCTGCCACCATCCACAGCCGGCTCTGAAAAGTACTCCATGCCAGTTGTCAACAAGATGCGTATCATCCTGTCTAACTACCCATTAGCCGTTACATGGCTGACTTCAGTCTGGGAGTCCATGGTTCACACTGTGTGCTCAGACTCCACCAGCACTTCACTTGCTGCCAAGCTGCAATCTGCCCTTCATGCACACACTCGGATACCGTAGACTCATAACCATCTATATCTATATACATATTTAACAAGCCACTGTATGGTGCATGGCGGAGGGTATCCTGTATCACTACTAGTCATTTCCTTTCTTATATAAATAAAGCGAAAGAAAAATGACATCTGTATCGTCCATACAAGTCCTAATTTCTCGTACCTTACCTTCAAGGTCCTTATGCAAAATGTATGTTGGTGGCGGTAGAATCTTTCTGCGGTTAACTTCAAATACTGATGCTCTAAATTTTCTCAATAGTGTTCCATGAAAAGAACGTCGCTCCGATTTGAGTTCTCAAAGCATCTCCATAAGACTTTCATGTTTTTGAACCTACCGGTAGCAGATCTAGCAGCCCACCACTGAATTGCTTCAATGTCTTCAACGTCTCATGGTGAGGATCCCAAACATTCGAACAGCAATCAAGAATAGGTCGCGCTGGTGTCCCATATGCAAGCTCCTTTGCAGATGAACCACACTTCCGCAAAGTTCTCTCAATAAACCAATGTCGAGCAATCGCCTTCTCTACCACAATCCTCACAGGCTCGTTCAATTGAATATCGGTTTTCAGCGTTACGCCCAGATATTTAAATACCGTGACTGTGTCAACCAGTACGCCACCAATGCTTATTTGAACGTTACAGGTTTGGTTTTCCTACTCACCTACGTTAACTTATCATTTGCTACAGTTAGAGCAAACTGCCATTCATCACACCAATTAGAAATTTTGTCTAAGTCATTTTGTATCCTCCTATAATCATTCAACTTCAGCACCATCCCGTACACTGCAGCATCATCAGCAAACATCAGCAGATTGCTGCCCACACTGTCCGTCAGATCATTTATGTATATAGAAAATAGTAGCGGTCGTATCACACTTCTCTTGGGCGCTCCTGACGAAACCCTTGTCCATGCTGAACACTCGCCGTTAACAACATACAGGGCTCTATTACTTAAGAAGCCCCTGGAAGTCTTCAGGGCACTCACACATCTGGGAGTCTATTCCATATGCTCGTACCTTTGTTAACAGTCTCCGCTTCCTCAGCTGCGTGGTCAGCACGTTTGACTGCCATTCAGCAGGCCATGCTTCGATTCCCGGCGTGGTCGGAGATTTTCTCCACTCAGGGACTGGGTGTTGTGTTGTGCTCATCATCATATCAACATGCAAGCCGCCCAACGTAACATTAACTGGAAAGACTTGCCACTTCGTGGTTGAACATCCCCAGGTGGCAATACCTACCCATCAGTGCCACATGACCATTTCATTTCATTAACAATCTGCAGTGGGGCACCGTGTCAGATTCTTTTCAGAAATCTAGAAATACGGAATCTGCCTGTTGCCCTCCATCCATAGTTTGTAGTATACCATGTGAGAAATGGACAAGCTGAGTTTCGCATGAGCTATGCTTTCTAAAATAATGATGATCCGTGGACATAGCTTCTCCGTATCAAGAAAGTTTATTGTATTCGAACTAGTATATGTTCAAGGATTCTGCAGCAAACTGAAGTTTCGGATATTGGCCTGTAATCTCGATGGTCCGTTCTTTTACCTTTCTTATATACAGGAGTCACCTGCGCTCTTTTACAACCACTTGGGACTTTGCGCTGGGCAAGAAATTCACAATAAATGCAAGCTTAGTATGGGGCAAATCGCGTAGAGTACTATTTGCAAAACAGAACTGAAATTCCATCCAAACCTGGTGACCTATTTGCTTTCAAATCTTTCAGTTGTTTCTCTGCGCCAGGGATGCTTATTATTATGTGGTCCATACAGGACTCTATGCGAAGGTCAAATGACGGTACGCTTTTTTGATTCTCCAGGGTAAACGATTCCTTAAAAGTGAAATTTAAAACTCTAAGTTTCCTTCTATTATCTTCTACTGCAACACCAAACTGGTCTTAGGACCACTTAGCAATTTTACATATGAGCACAACTTGCTCGGGATCTTGGCCAGATCTTTTGCTAAGGTATGGCGTTGGTCGTTGTTGTTTGCTTCGCACATAGATTTGTTCACAGAAGCTCGAATCTCTACTAACCTTTGCCTGTCTCCATTTGCGCATTCTCCTTTGAACCGAGAGGGCAACAACCTTTGCTACCTCAGCATTTTCCGAATTTCTTTGTTAAGCCACGCCGGGTCTTTCCGTCCGTAACCAGTGACGGATTCACATATAGGCCCACTGGGCACGGGCCTAGGGGTGGCACCTTAAGGGGGATGGCATTTCTTGCTCTGTACTCATTTTAACCTTTTACATTTTAAAATAACTGCGCTTACAAACGACAAAATTTTTTAATATTGTTAAACAACTTGCTAGTTTAAATGAGCCTTAAGAACGAAATTCGACAATACGACTTGGAAAAACACATAGTTTACTTGGTGACTGAACAGAAATTTAACATTGGGTTTCTGTCTGGCATCACTTTCATGGTTGTCCAAAACATTTTGAAGTAAGCTGTCAGGACGGCAATCTACAATACAATGTTTGAAATGTTATTATTCCGAGAATGTTGTCGGCTTCTACTTAACCCCATCATATTTTCCCGCGAAAATACCGGGACCCCTGAAAAGCTGTGATAAACTAATCAGCAGTTTCTTAAATACTGTAACAAATTTGGGTCTCAGTATATAAAACCCGACTCTACTTAAATTTCTTGTGGAAATTACGGGGAAGAAACAAGTCAATCCCCCATAACTCTAATTAATATGAAAGCTCTGTGGTCTTCAATATCTGGGCTTTGATTTAATGACACCCGTTTAACAAAACATGTTGATACTGGGAATGTTTTATATTTTTAAACACACGTTCATACAAAAAGAACATAAGCAGAACATCTAACAATGTGCAAAATAAACTTCACAAGTTTAAAAATTTTATTTACTTATTTACTTAGTTACATTTTTGACGAAAAAAGAAGAAGAAACCAAATTTCGTTTGTCTTATTTATTGTGCTGCAGCCTGCACGATATCAAAGTTCCCACTCTGTGCAATCGAATAGTACGAGGCATTGCAAATTTTATATTAAACTTCTTAACTAAGCTTTTTTTTCTTCGAGGAAAGGTTATTTTTATTTTATGTTGGAACAAAAGGTGCATTTCCGTGCAGACATAACAGCAGTGTTCACACTAACGACAACACACCACATCAACTGCCAGCAAGCCTACTACTTAAACTTTGTAGTCTGTCTTCTCTGCCCACAGAAAGCGCTAAAATGTTATAAGAATAAATGGGATAAAAATCGATCCAGCACACCTCACTGCAAGAAACTGCAAAAATTACTTGCTTTTTAAATTAGAAAGACGGTGTCAAGAATATTCAGAACATATTGGCGTCCTAGGCAACATTCCAGCGACGCGGGAAACAGAAGCCAAAAAAGGGACTGTCCCGTTTTCTTTACGAGACGAATTCCATCCGGCAGGCAGGCTGACAACAAAGAAACAGGAGACTATGAAATTAAATTACTCTGCATTGTCGTTCTTTCTTAGCAGAGTTGCGTCGAGTGATCCGAGTTGGTCAGTTCATTTCCCGGTGTTTAAAGGAAAAATCCTTGTGCTCGTGTGCCGCGTTTAAAGAAAAAAGCTTTGTGCTCATGTGTGGCGTAGTACGATTGGAACTGGATACAGTCTAAAAAAGTGTATGAATTTTATGAATCACTTGTAGGATTTATTGCATCTATTCATGGCATGTTCGACTATTACGAAAATATATCCATGGATATTGTGACTGCTATAGACTATGAGTGCACCTATAAAAAATCACAAAAACAAACTTCATGACGACGAAGAAGCGGACTCTGAAGAAGTTTTTCTGACTGGAAGGGAAAAATTTAGATTCGAAACATCTCCCACTACTCGACAACTTGTGCGCCGAATTAGTGAGGAGGTAGGAAAGCTATAGAACACTGTTGGACTACTTCACAGTTTTTAGTAACCTTAAGAACAGTACACCTGACGATATTGCTGAACGCACAGCAAAACTTCAAGCGTCATATGACACAGATTTAGAGCCTTCCTTCCGTAGTGAATGTGTACATTTCGCGGAACTTTTGAAATTTTCTGCGATTAGTGATATACCAGTCGAAATGAGTAAATTTTTACGAAAAGAGAGGTTACAGTCCATGTTTCCGAATGTTGACATTTTCTATTATAATATTTCTATGTATGGCATTTACAAATTGTTCAGCAGAACGCTAGCTTTCGGCTCTTAAAAGACTGAAATCGTCTCTACTTCTTCGTTGTCTGAGGAGAGATTGAACGCCTTGTCCATTGTTCATATCGAAGCCGACCACCTAACTGATAACCGTCTGAACTATGAAGATATGATCAAGAGTTTTCTGCTACCAAAGCCAGACGAAAATTTTGCTGATTGGTGAGTTTGTTTATTTATTCAGATTAGTTTTAAAAATTTAAGATTATAATGTGATTTTTATTATAACTTAGAGCACATTCATTAGATTTGCAAACTACGTATTACCTTTTTATTTTACAACTGCCGATGGCAGAACGTGGGACTAAACGTGCAGATGTGACCGAAGGCGCCCATCAATACTAAACAATACCCGAGTGACCCAGGCCGCTCGACGCTGTGCAGTCGAGTCATACTGATACTGCAGTATATCACAACGATGCGTAGTCTTGGCGTCTGTTGAAATGTATAGTTATCGTGGTAATATACGTTATCGGAGGGTACGCTTTCCTATAGATTCATGTATTAATAACGAACGTGTTGTTTTATCTGCTACACATTCAAATTATTAGATCATAAAACGACAGTTTAATTTTAAATTTTGAACGCATCCCTGTAAAAGTACGAATTAATTTCTCATGTATGACACGTTCGCTTCAATTTTTAGATTGCAATACAACTTTTTCATTTTCAGCGGCTTCGGCTAAAAGAACATATTCAAAGTGAATGTATAACAAAAATCAGTTGTCTCCTACTCACTCCACTGAATTTTTAGGCCATAAAAGAAAAGTTATTTTCCTCGTGTTCGTTTCTGTTGTCTTTCGACAGAAGAATGTGTTAACACAATGCAGTTTTAAGTTTGTTTTATCCGCTGCCGTACACCAAATACATTTCATGACCCATATTATACAGGGTGATTCAAAAAGAATACCACAACTTTAAAAATGTGTATTTAATGAAAGACACATAATATAACCTTCTGTTATACATCATTACAAAGAGTATTTAAAAAGGTTTTTTTTCACTCAAAAACAAGTTCAGAGATGTTCAATATGGCCCCCTCCATACATTCGAGCAATATCACCCCGATACTCCAACTCGTTCCACACTCTCTGTAGCATATCAGGCGTAACAGTTTGGATAGCTGCTGTTATTTCTCGTTTCAAATCATCAATGGTGGCTGGGAGAGGTGGCAGAAACACCATATCCTTAACATACCCCCATAAGAAAAAATCGCAGGGGGTAAGATCAGGGCTTCTTGGAGGCCAGTGATGAAGTGCTCTGTCACGGGCTGCCTGGCGGCCGATCCATCGCCTTGGGTAGTTGACGTTCAGGTAGTTACGGACAGATAATTGCCAATGTGGACTCTCCATACAGTTGATTGTGGAATTTGCAGCTCTCTGCTAGCTCTGCAAGTCGATTTTCCTGGGCTGCGAACAAATGCTTGCTGGATGCGTGCTACATTTTCATCACTCATTCTCGGCCGTCCAGAACTTTTCCGTTTGCACAAACACCCATTCTCTGTAAACTGTTTATACCAACGAAACTTCCTGGTAGATTAAAACTGTGTGCCCGACCGAGACTCGAACTCGGGACCTTTGCCTTTCGCGGGCAAGTGCTCTACCAACTGAGCTACCGAAGCACGACTCACGCCCGGTACTCACAGCTTTACTTCTGCCAGTACCTCGTCTCCTACCTTCCAAACTTTACAGAAGCTCTCCTGCGAACCATGCAGAACTAGCACTCCTGAAAGAAAGGATATTGCGGAGACATGGCTTAGCCACAGCCTGGGGGATGTTTCCAGAATGAGATTTTCACTCTGCAGCGGAGTGTGCGCTGATATGAAACTTCCTGGCAGATTAAAACTGTGTGCCCGACCGAGACTCGAACTCGGGACCTTTGCCTTTCGAGTCTCGGTCGGGCACACAGTTTTAATCTGCCAGGAAGTTTCATATCAGCGCACACTCCGCTGCAGAGTGAAAATCTCATTCTGGAAACATCCCCCAGGCTGTGGCTAAGCCATGTCTCCGCAATATCCTTTCTTTCAGGAGTGCTAGTTCTGCATGGTTCGCAGGAGAGCTTCTGTAAAGTTTGGAAGGTAGGAGACGAGGTACTGGCAGAAGTAAAGCTGTGAGTACCGGGCGTGAGTCGTGCTTCGGTAGCTCAGTTGGTAGAGCACTTGCCCGCGAAAGGCAAAGGTCCCGAGTTCGAGTCTCGGTCGGGCACACAGTTTTAATCTGCCAGGAAGTTTCATATCAGCGCACACTCCACTGCAGAGTGAAAATCTCATTCTGTTTATACCAACGTTTAATGCACCACCTATCAGGAGGTTTAACACCATACTTCGTTCGAAATGCACGCTGAACAACTGTCGTCGATTCACTTCAGCCGTACTCAATAAGACAAAAAGCTTTCTGTTGAGCGGTCGCCATCTTAGCATCAACTGACGCTGACGCCTAGTCAACAGCGCCTCAAGCGAACAAATGTACAACTAAATGAAACTTTATAGCTCCCTTAATTCGCCGACAGATAGTGCTTAGCTCTGCCTTTTGTCGTTGCAGAGTTTTAAATTCCTAAAGTTGTGGTATTCTTTTTGAATCACCCTGTATTTTGATTGAGCGCGACTAGACCGCTGATGCGTCCTTCAGAACAACGAATAGCAGAGTATGGAATGCTCACAGTGCTCTCACCCAAAACGGCAATTGTGAAGTGATGGAGTAATAGTTATTTCTTAAAACATGTTTTTTTTGGGAGGGGGGGGGGGGGGGGGGTAGCGCATATAATATGGTGCAAAATTTAAATCCGCCACTGTACGTAACCGAATAGGCACAGACTTTTCCAGAGCATGGTCTGAGAGAAAGATCTGTTTAACTTCACCCATAACACTGGACAATATAATTTAGCTTTTTTCGTGCGTTGGAAATGAAAAGTGAATTTTCTTGTTAAATCGAGGGTGCCCCATACGAAAATGACAATAAAAATTCCGAATTGGTTCGACTTTAAGGTGATTGTAAAGGGCCAGTGCTATCTAGCGTCAATGGGGAATAAACAGGACTGCACCTCTTTGCTTTTCGCCTATATAGTGGGTCTGCAACATCTCTAGCGATCATGCAACAATAACCAACAAGTACAGACTTGTTTCAGTAGCCCTGATATCGTTTTTACATTGTAGATACCAATTGGCAGAAATGTTCCCCTTCTTTATCAATGACTGCTCCGCAGTTTTCTGGGAAGAAATCTACATAGGAGTGTAACAAGTGAATTTTTAGAGACATATGGCAGCATGTTGCTTGGTACAATAATATAAGGTGCTCCATTGGGTTTTTATAGTTCTGAGCCCGAAAGTTTCCCAAGAAATTTGCGGCCACGTTTTGAAAGAAATCCACGCAATCTTCCCCTTATCTTGTAACAGTGCATCGAATTCAGAATCGTTGTGGATGTCTCGAGTTTGGGGTCCAGTAAATATTCGCTCCCTGCTTTTACTTTCAATAATTAGTGGAAATTTACTCAGAATATCGAAAGAACGTGTTGAGCGTTCTTTTTTCCTGGTTCCAAAGATTTACAGAGTGGCCAGTCTTTTTTTACATTGTGTGAGGCCGTATCTCGGCTATCCCACACCCACAGGAAACAGCAATACTTTGTGTAGCCGAGCTGCAGGCCAAGAAGTATGGCTAGAACTTTGAAATCATCACAATTTTGCAGTTGTATTCATTATAATTTATAGCTCCCAAGTTTTGCTATGTTGACATATGTCTCCTTCCAGTGCACTGCATAACTGATTGGAATTGATGGCAACGCATTTCCATTGTTCAATAACACTGGTTTCACATTTATTTTTGATATGTCTCTGAGCAGTGGCCAGTCATGAGATTGTGTTGTATGTTAAGTTTACTCTGTGCCGCTTTCTGACAATTCCATGTCCCTCACAAGATCGTGCTACATGCTAAGAATGCTTCAGGAATGCTGCAACACTGAATCATTGCTGTGCACTGAATCATTGCTGTGTGTCTATTATGATTACATGAACAGTTTGCTTATATATGGTGTGATCTTCTTGGAAAATACAGGTATGGCAAAACAAGTTTTCAAACTTCAAAAAAGGGCTATTAGAATAATGAAAGGGGTTCCCTGCAGAGTGTCATGCAGGGAAATATTTAAAGAATTTAAAATAATTACTCTTCCTAGCTTATACATCTATGAATGTGTATGCTTTCTGAAAATTCACCGAGAATTTTCAACATTAAATAATCGGTTCATAACCATGAAACAAGGAAGAGGGATGATTTTTACAGACACACCCACAAAGGAGCACTCTACCAAAAAAGTGTAAACAACCAGCCTAAAATACTTTTTAGTGTATTGCCTTCTACAATAAAGAAAATTAAAGAATTTCATAAATTCAAGGTAGATCTTAAACAATTTTTACTAACACATAGTATTTATAGCATTGAAGAATATCTGAATATGGAAAAGTAATATTATTTATATATACTGATATAAAATATTTGTATTTATTATCCAAGTTTTGAAACAAATTAAAGATAAGAAACTATATTGTAATTGACTACATCCATACAATGTATACTGCTAACAAATGAACAAAGAGATTGATTGATTGATTTATTGAATTCATGTTGAGTGATCATATGGCAATTAGATAATGAGATGTTGGCTATCAATTCAGGATCAGTGGATGATGATGATCTACGACAGCATTTTGCATACCTGCATCAAGTTTGTTTGTGGACTTGCTCTTTGTCAGATGAACCATTGGAGTAAGATGCTGGAGGTTGTGGAACAGGTAGTTCTTGAGAATGCAGCACAGGATGAATAGTTCAAGGGATATTGGGAGCGATAGTCCACTTTTGCTGGATGTGCCCTTAATTGGCAGAATCATGCAATAATGCCATTTTGCAAAATGATCAGTCAAGTCTCTTCATATTGTGGGAACAACAAATGGTGTGCTTGGTCATTTTCCATTTAGGGTCTAGCGATTCCCATGAGTTTGTAGAACTCGTATTACAACAAATATATGTTGCCCACTCCTTGTCCATATCTCCCTCTTTACAACCAAAATACAAGCAGTTGGCTTTCTTTGTGACATTCAACATAGTTCTCACTGTCTAAAATCTTGCAACAGGGATAAATGTGTCAACATGATCTACTCCAAGCCATTGTGTATATCCTTTTGCCACCAGTCTAGCCTTATATCAAATAATTTATTTGAATTTCATTTTGTAGCAGAGACTCATCAATTTTGAATCATCTTGTTTGCTTTAGTTTTGTGAACTAGTTCCCATGTTTTATTTCCTTTTAGAGCACTCACTTCTTCTTCCATTGCTTACTTCCATTCTTAAGAACTTTATGACTGTACTGCTTCTTTATAATTCCTTAGTGTCTCACAAAGAAGCATGTCTTGATAGGTGATCTAAATCTTCACAGTAACAAGATAGTTTCTTCAGTTTCACTGTTCACATAAATTGTAGCTTCTTCTGTCTTCATTTCTTGCTTCAAAGTAGCTCTTGACTTGTTTTTCAGTGTCATACGTATGATTAGTAACCCTTTCATCACTTGCTTCGTACAATTCCATTGACTATCTTCTTCAAAATCTGTAAAATTTTCATTTTCATCTCCATTTGATATATCAGCAACTCTTGAAGTCTCTTGAGTAACTGTTTTTTGTAATTGTTTGCAGTTGAATTTTAGATCTCAGCATACATACACATACATCTCTTCAGGAAAATAAACATGGTACCCACAATCATCACAAGCAACCACATATCCTTTTAAAGATTTAACATCAAACTTCTTCAGTTTCTGTGTAAGAATTTAAGCATAGTATTTCGTTCCAAATATCACCAAATTATCCAAATAACCTACTTCCTTATTTCAATTGGAGGTTTACCTTTAATCTTCATGGGGTCAGATCGATTCAAAGTGTATGTTGCTGCCAGAACAGCCTCACCCCACATGCTTTCAGTAGATATTCAGCAGAGCAGAGCCAAGTACATGGCATCTCACAAAGTATTCTATTTTCCTACTCAGCAATTTCTTTATGCTGAGGAGTATATGGTGTAATAATCAAATGTTTCAGTCCAGTTGAATTAGCAAGCTTATATAAATCTTTATTATGGGATTCCTTGCCACCATCTGTACGTAATTCTTTCAGAGTAATATCAGCTTGAGTCTTTACAATTTTAAAGAAGAGTTATAATCGATCTTTAATTTCATCTTTTCATCACAAAAGGTATACTCTCTGTTTCTATACCATAATCCTTCAAAAACTGGTGCACATAGTATTTACTTTGATGATCTATTTTTTCATGCCATATGTGTAAAATGTCACCAGTTTCACCAACAACACAAGATTATTCTTGATGAATGACCTTCACAGCTAAATGATGCTCATTTTTTCCACTGTATATAGGAATAGCAACTGGAATATTGTTTTTGAAAAATACTGATGGGTTGCCATCATTTTTGATTATTTGATTTATTCCTTCTTGTGCAGCTTTTTTTAACAGAAAATAGGATACAGGATCCATCAGGGCAATACTAAACATAATTAAAATATCATTCTGTCCATCTTTGTGCATTGAATAGCTGTACACCAATTTGGCCTGTACCAAATGCTTCAATTTGCACACCATTATTAGCACTACATGTCTTCCTCAGAGTTTCTAATAGTTTATATGTAATATACCATTCACATTAATTTGTTATGTGTGTGTTGCACTATTGTCAATGTACCACCAGTTACAATCTCGTGATTTTGTGTCTACAGAAAAATTGTTGCACCCCACCATTAAAATCTTTCTCTCAGTTTATGAAGTAGGCCTACAACCTCCTGAATCTTCCAATGATGTTTAGCACATAGCACAGTCTTCTCATTTGTCAGTAGTAGTACATGCATATAACCGAGGGCCCATTTTCTTACATTTGAGACAGACCAACCCTGTTTTATACTGTCCTTATAAGTGACCTGCTTTACAAAATGAAAAGCATTTGCTATCTTGACTTCCTTTATAATGAAATGTTTTTAATGTAACAGCTTCATATGAAGATTGTTTGTATCTTGGTTGCTGTTTGTTAATTTTCTTTTTTGACATCACTGCTGTAACAACACTTTTGTCATAATGATCTGTTATTCTCAGTTCATAATTTAAACACCGTTTTTGTAACTTACTCAACTCTTCTCTTCAGCAGGTGATTTGTGCCATGTAATATAAATGTAATCGAACTCTTTGGACAAAGTTTACAAAAACCATGCACTGAGGTCACCATCATCAGTTGGCTTGCCTAACAATGAAAGCTGAGTTTAATTCGTCAGATTTGGCTAAATGGCCTTGCATACCATCTGGATGCTTCCCACACAATGTTATGAAATTTGCATTGAAGCAGATCAGTGTTTCCAGCTGAATGGACATCATAATTTTTATGTAGCTTATTGCAAAGCTCTTTAGCAGTCTTGCAGTCTCCAACAAGAATTAAAGGCTTGGTATCAAGTGATAGAATTAGCCATTTCCTTGCATTTGCATTAGCCTTAGTAAGTTTACCAAGATTGGTTTTGTAATTTAGTCCACTTTCTTCTGGCTTAAGCAGCTTGCCATTTATTATGTAAAAGATTTTCTCACATTCTAAGATAGTTCTCAATACGATAGTCCCCCCAGTTTTCTCCACCAGTGGGTTTTTCAATTTGCTGCCTTTTGTCGGCCATTGTCTCATCTTCATCTTTTACACTGCTACAACGCCAAGATATTGTTGGAATTGGCTACATCTGTCACACTTTGTGAAAACTTTATCAACAATGCACATCTGCTACCATGTTGACAAAACACCAAATGCCATTTTGAAATGAAAAATTTATTTGAAAGACCACAAAAGTACAGCAATACCAATACCATCAGTGAATAACAAAATCACCCTTTACATCACAGACAACCATTACACACAACTAAAAACCAAAAACAAAACTGTGATAACCTGTGAGAGACAACTTACAAAGAATATTAATACATGTATATATAACAAAATTTAAAACACTAATACTTCCACAGTTTTCATTACTGATCAGTGTAAGTTCTCTACATCCATCACTCTGGAATTAAATGATATCATTTATAATGTCTCAGGGAAAATTTAATTATAAGACCTAAATGATATCAGTTAACTATCTGTGTGAGATACTAAGAACTGCTTATCTGCTCTTTCTAGCAGAAACACTCTCCTAGTCTTTTTGACTGATTTATTAACTTCTGTAATCATATTCACTATCAGGACATCATGATCACTAATCCCCAGCCACTGATGCTGCATTCAATCCAATGATCATTGATTCACAGCCATACTTCCATATGGCATGCCTGCTGCCTGCCCAGGCCTGATGCAGCCAGGGTGCTGGCAGTCTTACTTCTGTGCACTACACCTGTCCTGCCTAGTTATTGTGTGTGCTGGGCTCCTACCACTGCCTCATACTGAGTCAAGTAAATGCTGCCACCTAGAATCAGCCTGCGCCACTGTGAACTGACTGCAGCAAGACAATGCATTTGACTGCTGTATTAATAATGCTGAATAAATGTATTGTCATTCTCTTACTGTCTTCATGACTGCATGATCGCCAGCCGCCTGCTACCCTGCCAACCACTCTGGAACATTTACACAACCTGCTGCAAGGTCAACAATTGCAAGAGCCTTTCTGATCTCGCTATACTATAGATCAAAGACCCAAGATCAGCAAGTGGCTGAAGGAGTCACAGACTGTGGGTCCCAGGGCTGCCAGTTCCTCTTTAGTTCCTACCTCCACAGAAGATAAGCCCCAGCAAGATTCCTAACTTTGTAAGCTAGTTAAGGAGAGAAAGAAGAAACCACCTGGACATGCCAGACCCCCATGACCACTGGACTTCGGATTACTTGTACATTCATTTATAGTGTTCCATTCCTACCAGTAAAATACAGTGTTCCTGAAATGATATCTGCTTCTTGACCCCTTCCCGACTAACCAGGATGCACATAACACAACAATTCAATGGAGATACAGTGCAAATGACTGTCACCTGCCAGAATTATAACTGCTGTCCTCTTGATCAGCAATCTGCATTGCTCTCCAAGAAATGTGTTTCAATGATGACTACTCTCCAGCCTTCAAGGTTATCATGCCTTCTGTTGAACTTTACAGGTCCCAAGAGAGCATCTGAAGACGCCTGTATGTTAACCCACACAAATGTCATCAGTGAGTGGATTCTCCTCCTTACCAAATTGGAAACAATAGCACTGAGAGTGTGAATGAACTCAGCAATTACGATTTGAAATATTTACTCAACCCCAGGGAGAGAACTTACATACTTTAAAATAGGCAGTCTAATCTGACAACTCTCCCTCTCCCTTTCTCCGACTTGGGATTCCAATGCACACTCCACCACTCTGGGGAATTGCATATCACCTGATAGGCTTCTTCTGACCGACCAAAATCTTTCTAATCTTGATCTATGTATCTTCAATGACAGTATCACACATACTTTAGTGCCACCCATGTTACCTTTTTGGCTATTGACCTTCAGATCTCTTCCCCCATTATACAGGGTGTTTATAAATGAATATCAGGGTTTTAATGCTTTATAATATTTATTACATTAAACTTACAGTTATAAATGATATGTCAAATGAAAGAGCAACACAAACAGCTTTACCAAGAACCCTACAAATGTTCAATGTGAGCACCATTTGTCACACGGCACACATCAAGTCTATAGCTGAGTTCTTCCCAAACATTGATAAGTGTGTCTTCAGAGATTGTAGCAACAGTTGCTTCAATCCGGTTTCTTAATTCAGGAAGGTCTGCTGGTAGCGGAGGCACATACACATGATCCTTGATGAAGCCCCAAAGGAAAAAATCACATGGTGTTAGGTCAGGTGAATGTGGAGGTCATGCAAAGCAAACCCTGTCATTGGGTCCCTTGTTGCCTACCCAGCACTTGGGCTATAGACATGATGTGTGCCGTGTGACAAATGGTGCTCACATTGAACATTTATAAGGTTCTTGGTAAAACTTTTTGAGTTGCTCTTTCATTTGACATATCATTTATAACTGTAAGTTTTATATAATAAATATTATAAAGTGTTAAAACTCCAATATTCATTTATAAACACCCTGTACAATGATTTTATGACAGTGATCACTTTCTGGTGATGGTGTAGCATCCTTGTCCCTACCTGACAGATCAGTTGCCATACTGGGCTCTCTGACAGGCCATCTGGTAGTTGTATACCTCTGCCATCACATTTGTTTGCTCTCAATAGGACTGTATTAACAAGACTGTTGGAGACCCACACTGCTGGAATTACTATCCACTTTTCATATGGCTCCCCACCACTGGCAGCAAGTACAAGATGGAGTAGGACTGTCAAAAGGCCCTCCAACACCTCAAGTGACATGGGACAAGGATTACATAACAGGGGTAAGATCAGTGAAGAATGATTAATGACAATGACAATGCATGTTAATAACTGATGGTAATCAGGCTTAAAATAAATTTCCAGTGGTTGCCTGGTTGTACCCATTTAGCCAAATTAAGAATTACAATAGGAAATAACCTAAAGCTAATCATCAATTTTGTGTACTCTCAATCAGTACTATCTGACAGAAAATGAACATTCTGTTGATTCTGCATAACCCTAACAATAGCATCTAAAATTGTTTGATGAAACTTAAAACATTTTCTGGGAGTGGCCTATAAACTCACAATACAACTAGCTTGAGTGTTTCTAAACCATCTATTACGGTACAGCATTCTCACTTATCGTTAGGCATGGGGTGTAACTCTGTTTGTTTCTGGAACCCCTTCCTTTTTGCTAGTACTACAATAATATGATAGTAGCTTACATCCACCTAAGTTTAGCTGTTCATTTTCTGCAGCTGCCAACTGTGAAGCACTCAGTTCACACTGAGGTCATTTCCCTGTGTATCTATATCAGACTGTGTGATTCCCAAGATATTCTTTCATGTAGGAATCATTCCATATTCATATATGTAAGTGCTGCCACGTCATCTATCCAGACTACATCCACATTTCAAATGATGTAATGTGAATTGAGACATGAGATAAGGTGGACAAACTCACAGAGCTATGCCCACATGATTTTAGATTAGATTAGATTAGATTAGATTAATACTAGTTCCATGGATCATGAATACGATATTTCGTAATGATGTGGAACGAGTCGAATTTTCCAATACATGACATAATTAGGTTAATTTAACAATATACTTAAGTTAATATAACTACTTTTTTGTGTTTTTTTATTTTTATTTTTTTATTTTTTTTATTTTTTTAATATTTTATTTCTTAATTTATATCTAAAAATTCCTCTATGGAGTAGAAGGAGTCGTCATTCAGAAATTCTTTTAATTTCTTCTTAAATACTTGTTGGTTATCTGTCAGACTTTTGATACTATTTGGTAAGTGACCAAAGACTTTAGTGCCAGTATAATTCACCCCTTTCTGTGCCAAAGTTAGATTTAATCTTGAATAGTGAAGATCGTCCTTTCTCCTAGTATTGTAGTTATGCACACTGCTTTTACTTTCGAATTGGGTTTGGTTGTTAATAACAAATTTCATAAGAGAGTATATATACTGAGAAGCTACTGTGAATATCCCTAGATCCTTAAATAAATGTCTGCAGGATGATCTTGGGTGGACTCCAGCTATTATTCTGATTACACGCTTCTGTGCAATAAATACTTTATTCCTCAGTGATGAATTACCCCAAAATATGATGCCATATGAAAGCAATGAGTGAAAATATGCGTAGTAAGCTAATTTACTAAGATGTTTATCACCAAAATTTGCAATGACCCTTATTGCATAAGTAGCTGAACTCAAACGTTTCAGCAGATCATCAATGTGTTTCTTCCAATTTAATCTCTCATCAATGGACATACCTAAAAATTTGGAATATTCTACCTTAGCTATATGCTTCTGATTAAGGTCTATATTTATTAATGGCGTCATACCATTCACTGTACGGAACTGTATGTACTGTGTCTTATCAAAATTCAGTGAGAGTCCGTTTACAAGGAACCACTTAGTAATTTTCTGAAAGACAGTATTGACAATTTCATCAGTTAATTCTTGTTTCTCAGGTGTGATTACTATACTTGTATCATCAGCAAAGAGAACTAACTTTGCCTCTTCATGAATATAGAATGGCAAGTCATTAATATATAATAAGAACAACAAAGGACCCAAGACTGACCCTTGTGGAACCCCATTCTTGATAGTTCCCCAGTTTGAGGAATGTGCTGATCTTTGCATGTTACGAGAACTACTTATTTCAACTTTCTGCACTCTTCCAGTTAGGTACGAATTAAACCATTTCTGCACTGTCCCACTCATGCCACAATACTTGAGCTTGTCTAGCAGAATTTCATGTGGAGTAATATATTGTTATTGGTCTTTGGAACAGCCGTCCCAGGGCGCAAATTCCTGAACAGGACGGCTGCCCTGTCGATGCCATGCAGAACAGGACAGTCGGCGCCAGTCATTGGAACGGATGGCGGCAATGTCTTCGACCTCCGCCAGTGATGCGACGGGCTCTAAGGCGTCATGGTTGCGGAGGGCTTCTACTTCCGCCCAGGATTCCAAACGCTTGTCAGTCACCATAGAAAATTCGTACTTGAATGCTAGATCAATAATCTGGTCCGAGGGCGTCACGGCGGAAAGCTGCGGCCTGGATAAGGTGGTCGCCGACCATCTCGTCTGTGTAGGATTCTTTGGAGACTCGTGTGTTGAAGTGACATTTCCGGCTGCGACCTTGCAGTACCGCTGCCCACTAGCGATTGGATTGGCCAGCCTTCTTGCGACACTGGTAAAATTGGACTCGGGCAGTCAACACGTGGAACCGTCGTCGGTAGTAAGCTGTGAGAACCTCTTAAATCTGGAAGAAAGTCAAAGAATCCGGAGGTCGAGGTTGGAGTTTCGTCAAGAGAACATACACTTTGGATTGGTTCCAGTACAAAAAGTAGGAACGACGAGCAGCCTCTTGGACAACCTGGTGGATTTGAAAATGCTGCTGGAGCCGCTTCTCATATGTTTCCCAGTCTTCAGCATCCTTGTTGAAAGCGAGAAACGGCAAGGGTGGTGGAACCGGGCGGTTTTGCAAGAGTTCCGCAAATAAACGTTCCTGTGTATCCTGAGATTTCTTGCAAAACTGTTGAAAACCTTGTAATAAGTCGTGCACACTTTGGACCAGCTGCTGAAGTACAACTTCCGCCATGAGGAAGACACACACAGGCATCAACTCGTCACCACTTGTGTTGTGACTGACAATTCGTAATTTTTCACAAACACAACTTTTATTGATATAAGTTCACAAGGTTGATGACTGAACAACAAATGAAAGGTACCGATAATGATGGCAGTAGAAGTCTCATAATTGAGGCAAACAAAAGTTCACTTCTAAATTTCCACAAACTTTCGTGGTAACACACACACAGTAGTAACAGTCCAATTCATAGATGAAGACGTAATCTTCAACGGTCGAAGTACACGAGGTCGGCATCTGCTGCTGGCTGCTGGCTGGCTCCTTTTTGACTTTCCTCACTGTGAGGAAGTTCGAGTGGTCTGTTGGCCGTTACTCCCCTAAGAATCTTTTGAATCCTCTTTCTTGGATTGTTTTATTATATCTGGAACTGGCAAGGGGTGCCGATAATCTATTTCTTGTTGATGTGACGCTTTTTCTTTTTCTTCTTACTAGTGACTGAGGGCTGTTCCTCGGTGTTGGCTTGATACATAACGTATTCCGTCTTCAGTTTTTCTCCGTAAACCAGAGAAATGGTTACACAATGCACCTGCAGAGTAGTAAAGATAGGGTAGGAATTAATCAACTCATAAACCTCCCTGGAGAGTCCTCTAAGGCCTTCTGGATAGCCAACTGGCTGATGTGGGGGTGGCGGTTTTGGATGGTTTGGTGGGACAAAAGGTAGGGATTTTCTTGGTGGGGGTATGTACCGTCGCGAAGCGAACTAGCGATCATCTTCAGTCAAGCACTTGCGCTGTGCAAGTCCGGAAGCGGGAGGAATGGTACTTCTTCCCACTCTTCTTCCTCTTGTGCAGCTGCTTCGGTGACCTTTTGCTGTGTCGCCTCCTCTTCGGCAGGCTCGTCGATTTGCGTTGCCACCGTGTAAGAGGTCCATGATTAAGGAATGTATTGCTAGCGCACTCGAGCAGATGTAATTTCGATGGATTGCTCATGCGCTGCCTGCGATATGTAAGCTATAAGGGAATCTGAGCCCAAAGAGCAGCGTTGTAACTGTGTACCAGTTGGAGTAAGTTGTTGCTAGCGAGCAGTCTGGTGTATCGTGTTGGCTGGGCCGGTCGTGATGGAGCGATGGCGGAGCCTGAGCGTTGTAGTATAAGGTAAAAGCAGCCTCGCGCATATGTAGTATTGTTATATCAAGTCCCACGTAAATGTTCAAAAAAAAAAATCTCTTAATAATAATCTTTCTCATAAAAAGTAACTTTTGACAATCATTCATTTCAAATTAAGGAATTTACTAATTTCTCCAATCCTTGGTCATCCCGATTATTGAAAGGAAAAATCAGTTGCTTCTTTTTATACATGACAAATCTATCGGGCAGCATTGCACAGAGCTGCGCCAGAAAAAATTATTATAGGAGCAGATATATATGCGTTATCCGGCGACCTAATTAAGGTAAGATTTTTCAATTTATTCAGAATGAATTTTCAGGGCCATGATGCAGCACTGCTGACGTCCAAAATTTACCAGTTTAAATTCAGTCAATTATTGAAGGGTTATAAGTGAGTCGCTATTTTATTGAGAGATTAGTCGCATTGTATTATTGGTAGGTTACGGAATTTATCTGTTGGTAGGTTACGCTAACTGTCAATGTTATGGTTATATTTTTTACTGTTGGGAGGTTTCGGAACTTTTACTGTTGAGAGGTTACACTAAATGTGAATATTATTCATATTATTTTTCTGTTGGGAGGTTACACTTGTCGACAACCGGCCAGGATCGTATTTTTGTGAATTTCTGAGAGGTAGTCAGTTGTATATCTGCTCTTATTTACATTATTGTTAAAGGTAGTTTGCATCTGGCGCAACGCATTTACTAGCTTGTCACTCTTTCTTTCACGGATCATCGGCAATTTATTGCTCTTTGTTGTGATTGTATTTGTTCCCTTTTTGCTTTGTCTTTGCTTGATTTTGTGCTTAACTTTGATTTGTGAAAATGCCGCAAAAAACTGCAAACAGTACATGGCGATGTGCAATGAGTGAAAAAGCTGACTCGAATAATTTGACCGATAATACTAGCGACAGTCAGTGTAATAGTGATAATCCTCTAATTATAGATAATCAGTGCATGCCGATCACTAGTAATGATTTTATTCCAGATGATGAACAAACACATTCAGTTATGTCCACACTTTAAAAACGGCAGTTGATGACGCGGCACGATCCGTTGCAATGAACGCTGTCCAGTTTGATACACATGATTGGCAAAATTTGCACAGTGAACAGACAAATGTTTCTAATGAAAGTGAACAATGTACTCAAAATATGTCAGATTTATTTGATTCCGGTGTAGTGACCAACAGTGCACATCCAATTGGAAAACCTTTTCAAGAATCAGAGAATGACCAAATGGCTACACAATACGTGACAATTGCAGATACGCCATCAAACAGCGCAGAGAATAGAGTAGGTAATATTGGCATCGATCAAGTTATGGCATTATTGCTACAACTTAATGAATCAAACAAACAACTTAATGAAAATCTCAAACAACAAATTAATGAATCGAACAAACAACTTAATGAAAGTTTCAAACAGTCGAATGAAAACCATGACAGGTCGTTCAAACAAATTAATGAAAAACTTGACACCTCTATTGAACAGCTTACTGAACAGATTACAGCCGTTGCGGAGCAATGTAATGAAACTAAAAAACAATTACGTGAGGAAATTAAGGCATGCGCCGGGAATAGTAGTGAAGAGATACGCAATACACATGCTGCCACAACTAAATTACTTAGAGACGAAATTAGTGCAGTCGCTAAACAATGTTCTGAAAACGCAACACAGTTACGCGACGAGTTTAAATTAATGTCATCAGAACTTTCACGCACACTGGATGCGAAAGTAGACACGAAATTTGACCAACAGAACAGCCAAATTGACGAACGTTTTAATCACCACCTACAGAACAGTGAAACGCGTTAGCGTAAATTTATACAGGAACAGAATAAAGTAAAGAAACAAGTCATGGAAACAATTACTGTACAGAGACAGGAAGATAAGCGTAAGTTATTTACGAAAGCAAAAACATACGTAGACAACAACATTGCTACAGTATCAAAGGAAATCAATACTATCAAACAGTTGAACACTGAATTGCATGGCGAAATATCTGATCAAAACAAAAACAGATACTAATATTCAGACTTTGGAAAATAAATATGCAGTATACTTTCAGACAATGACCAACAGACTTGAACAGTTAGAATTAATACAGGATCCCAATGCCATTAAAGCAGACGTTAAGAAATTAAAGCCGGCCGCGGTGGTCTGCGGTTCTAGGCGCTCAGTCCGGAACCGCGCGACTGCTAAGGTCGCAGGTTCGAATCCTGCCTCGGGCATGGATGTGTGTGATGTCCTTAGGTTAGTTAGGTTTAAGTAGTTCTAAGTTCTAGGGGACTGATGACCACAGATGTTAAGTCCCATAGTGCTCAGAGCCATCTGAACCATTTGAACCAAGAAATTAAACAAAACCACACGTAAAATGCAGAAACAAATTAATGCTTATGACACTAAAAACGGCAATCTGGTAAAAGCACTGACTGAAAAATATGATGAATTGGCCAGTCGTATTGACGTTATCAAAAGAAACAATGACACTAAATCAGACGATACGTCACCAGTTTCGTTTAATCAGACACCTGAATTCCAAAATTTACAGCAGACAATCAGGTTCGTCCAATAATACATTACGTAGAAAACTGTCATCTTTACAGCAAGAAGTGACAGAGATGAAAAATGTCTAAGCCTCTAACACGATACAGCATACGCCACTTTCCGAACATTTCTCACACTCACACAGCCAGTATAATTTAGGTGATTTACAGAGAGTACGTGACTTAGAATCTGAACAGACACAAACAAATAGATTCTCATACAATCCTGAACCTGTTCAGACATTCAGAGACGATAATTTTGATTTCAAACACTTTATGTCCGTGAGAAAATTTAAGGTATTTAAGAGTGACAGAACACAGATTCACCCCTTGGATTGGATACAACAATAAAGGCTTTGCTTTTCCACCAACTTGGCCCGTAACACACAAACTTGAATTTATTTGCAGTTTTTTGGAAGGCGAACCGGCAACTCGTATGAGACCGATCGCGAGACAATGCTACTCGGTAGAAGAATTTCAGAATGCTTTTCTGTCAGCGTATTGGTCGAAGACGACACAGCGCAGAATCAAGTATCAATTAATTAGTTTACCGAATTATGAGAACTCAAATTTTCCCACTATCACGCAATTTTTTGAACACATGGTCCAACAAAACCAGTACTTACGTGAGCCATACAGTGAATCTGCACTTATCCAATTGTGTATTTCTAAATTACCACGATCGTTAAGAGTATCACTTTTAACAGGACAGCAGAAAGAAAATATTTCGGCATTTAGAGATCTGTTACAGCTCTTGGAAGTTCAGCAATCAGACTATTCTTTCATAAACAAAAAATTTTCACATCATAACCAAGGCCAATAAACATATAGGAATTACGATCAGCCACGCTATTTCAATAACAAAGGTGATAGACGCTCCAGGACTGACAACCACCAGAATTTTAATAACAGACAAAATTTTAATTATCAGTATCATCAAAATTATCAGCAACAGCAAACACATTTTGGTAACAATAGAGGCTTCTTCCCACAACAGCAAAAATACCAGCCGGTTAGCATACCTAACCAACAATGTCGTTTGCAAGGTCAACCAAGCTTTAATGTTTCGCCGCCTACACGCATAGCGTCGGCCACACCAAATAGTAACGCACAGCAACAAGGAAATCACTACGTACAGAAGACACAGCATTTCAACTCGTATCGCAACGCGCCGTATAGCAATGACTATCATGACAGACGTAAAAGTAATGAACACAATTTTCAGCGCAACAGTCTGTCTTACCAGCAGCATAATCAACCACAACAACAGATTATCATGAATGAACCAGACAGTCGGTATCATCCCGAACCTAATACGTCAGGAAGAAATAACAGAACAGTACAAATAGTCGAGATGCCACAGCATCCTCCCGCAAATAACAGCACGTCAGAAAGAATTTGACTAGAAACAGTGCAGCATGAATCTTCCAGCAACGTAAGCACTATTGACACACAGAATCTTGTTCACGACTATGTTATTACTTTTGACGACATCCGAGACACTCTTTTACAAGAAAAACCAGTTATACAAAAAACCATTTCCCACCCTGTCATTGAAGTAAAGATTGTATCATCCACATTTTCAGCAGTAATTGATTCTGGATCACCTATGTCAGTTATAAATGAAGAAACGTTCGACGAATGTAATAAAGAGAATACCTACCCTACGTTACCATTAGGCAAAACTAAAGTAAAAGGAGCAGTATCTGGTAAAGGAGTAGATGTAAAATTACAGACACACTTATCGTTTTGTATTGCAGGTCACACGTTCCACTCAAATTTTTGGATTGTTCCCTTATTGACAACACGTTATTTTAGGTACGAATTTTCTGGTACAACATGACGCAATTATTGACTTTCAAAATTCCTGTTTAATGTTAAAGGATGAGAATGTACAACTGGCATTAGAATTTCAGCACGCTTTATCTGCGGATGAACAAGCAATTAACCGAACACGGGTCATTTCTACATCGCGCAACACGGACTGTCATTCCACATTGTTCACAGATACGTACGTACACAATTATAATACACCAGACGAAGCTGACAATGACGTTATGCAGATGATTTGTGATAAAGTAAAACAAAGCAGTGCAAATACAGACGTCGAACGTACTCAACTACGCAATATTCTTTTACAGCAGGCTCCAGTTTTTGACAACATCCCTGGTACTATGTCCGGTTTTATGTATGAATTTCAAGTTAAACAGCACGACACATTTAAAGTTAAACATTATCCCATTCCTTATATCCACAGAGAACAAGTTAAGAAAGAATTACAAGCTATGCTAGACCAAGGAATTATTGAACCGGCAGTTAGTCCGTACATAAACCCGCTCCATATTGTTAAGAAAATGGATGGTTCACTTCGACTCGTGCTTGATTCGCGTCATGTCAACGACATTGTTATTAATGAAACAGGTCGCCCACAGACACTAGAAGAACTTTTACAGAAATTTCATGGTACTGCTATTTATTCCACATTAGATTTGAAATCGGGATTTTGGCAAATTCAGCTCCATCCGAACTGCAGAAAGTACACAGCATTTCTCTATTTTGGTGACTGTTACCAATTTTGCAAATTACCGTTCGGTTTAACAATTTCTTCAGCAGCATTTATTCGCGGTTTGAATAGTATACTTCCAACAGAACTTAAAGACAGAATCACAACATATGTAGACGACATCCTTATTGCAGAAGCTAACTGATCTGAACACAATTTGATTCTTGAACGACTGTTACAAATTTTTCGTGCACAAGGACTCACAGTTAATCTTAGCAAATCGCACTTTGGCAAAACTTCTATAAAATTTCTTGGACATGTAATATCAGCAGAAGGCATTGCGCCTGACCCAGAAAAACTTCAAGCTATACGTGACATTACTGTTCCAACGACGAATAAACAACTACGCAGCTTTCTGGGTTTAATTAACTTTTTCCGTAAATTTATTCATTACTCTGCTTTAGACACTCCTAGATTATGTCAATTGACGGGTAAAAACACTATTTGGTCCTGGGATAGCCAAGCACATTCTGAATTTGTTAATTTGAAACATGCCTTGTTGAATGCACCTCTTTTATCACACCCAGATCTTACTAGAAATTTTTCCATTGTCACCGACAGTTCTAACACCGCTTTAGGCGTACACATGTTTCAGGAAATTGAAGAAGACGGTACTACAGTAATTAAAAACATCGCCTTTGCAAGTCGCATTCTGTCACCTGCTGAACGCAATTATTCTGTCACAGAACTTGAAACATTATGTGTTGTATGGGCATTTACGAGATTTAGCAATTTTCTTTATGGAAGACATACGACCGTTTACACAGATCATAGAGCTATACAGTTTTTACTTTCCGCAAAATTTACACACGACAGGTTAAGCAGATGGAAACTTTATTTACAGGAATTTAATTTTACAATTATTCACATTTCCGGTACACAAAATATTGTAGCAGACGCACTATCCCGCTCTCTCAACAACAATCAGCAAGACATCGCAACCAACTTCTGCCAAGCAAATTGTAGCGTCATGTATATTCAACAAGTCGCATTTGAAAATTTCATTTCATCGTCATTACGAGACATAGCACAAGAGCAGAGCAAAGACAACGTGTGGAAAGAAATTAAACACCTTTGGCAAGATAAGAATAACGTTACCATTAGAAACCATTACACTGTACGCAATAACATTCTGTTCCGCCGCTCTCCCCCTGACGGCAACAACCGGCTATCATGCATTCCTGACGAACTTGTTAACAAATTAATTTGGTATACTCACTTAAGTTACGCACATTATGGAGCCAGAAAATGTTTTTTTATACTGAGACAGAACTGTTATTTTGCCAACATGGAGAAACTTATTCGACGAGTTTTAGCGTCATGTAAAATCTGCCAGAAAGCTAAATCACTCACGACTTCACATATTCCTCCATTACATCCCATTGTACCTTTTAAATTGAGACACATGGCCGCTGTAGACATTTTTGGACCGATTCCCAGAACTAATAGAGGTTTTTGCTACATATTTGTCGCTGTTGAACTCACTTCGAAATTTGTTACCTTCCCTCCATTGCGCAAAGCTACTGCTATATCTATTTCGAATGCATTTGTAAAACATTTTTTATTTCATGTAGGGCATGTATTGAAAGTAATTTCCGACAATGGACCACAATCTCGATCTGCGATATGGACACGTATCTACTATATATCCAAGTATCACGCTTCTTCGAACCCTTGTGAACGACTGATGAAAGAAATTGGTAAACTATGTAGAATATACTGCCATAAAAAACATATTGATTGGGACACACACATACTCTCATTCCAGGATACAATTAACTCCATACCAAATGAATCTACTATGCTATCTCTGACTGTTATATTGAAAAATGTTGAATCACCTAACAAAATTAAAGAATTAGTATCTTTTCCTACATCTCGTCGACTACGTCACCATGAAATAATTGACATTGCGCACAACAACATCAAACGTGCCGCAGAGCGCCAGAGACGACAGCAGAAACAGGTTTGTACACGCCATGACTTTCACATTGGACAGAAGATATTAGTACGCACGCATTATTTATCCAACAGAGGAAAAAGTAGATGCAGTAAATTTGAGCTTCTATACGCAGGTCCATATAGAATTCGCAGCATTCCTCACCCCAATGTAGTACATGTCGAAACTTTGAGAACCACGAAAAGCAAAGGCAATCACCATATTTCCAATATTAAACCCTTTATTGAATGAACATACTTTATGATTTATCACACTGTAATGCCATTTCCTGATTTTTATATGGCCACTTATGCAATTATATTTATGTGACTACTTACTGATAATGACCATATTTTTTTTCTTGGCAAGTGCCCAGCAAGGTAAGGTTAGCAGGTCGCTTTTCTTGTCGTTAGACATGAGACCGTGCACATTTTCCATTTTTTGTATATGTATGATTGTTTTCCTATCTAAAGAATTTTTCTATGTATGCACTATGAAATCTTTAAGATGTAACAAACACCAGTTGACATTGACATTTTGCCTTATGATATCTCAATATCTTGACTATTCTACATTTTTTTGCTACTACATTATGATACTGTGTGTACATTTTCGCACTTGAAAACTGTCTATGTTTTTGATGTAATACATTTTCTGTCATACTACGCTGTATGCTTAGTTGTATCACTAGAAACAAGTTTTTATTCAATGGATATATGAATTAAATGCAAGATATTAATCCATATTCATCGTTTTCTGAAAGCAACAACGTGTAAAAGAAATAAATGATACAACCACAGTGGTTTACTATGAAATGGAAATTTTACCATCAGAGTGAAAGATAGAAGAAGCAATACCTTGTCATGAAGAGTAAATGAATCAGAATTAACAAGCATTAACAAGAATATACTATACACACTGTATAATAGCAGTCTTAACTAATTATTTTCTTTCAGAATAAGAGGCGATTATTGCAGGCTGTCAGATAGAACTACACATGTTAATTTTAGTGATGAAATATGCTAGAAGTAAAAAACTTTATACTATATGAAGTAATGAATGATAATGAATAGTTGTATGAAGTAAATCGTAATATGAATATGAATAATGAAGTGTCTATTTTTTGCAGATGATAATAAATGATGATGAATAGTTATATGAAGAATATGGTAACATGAATAATGAAATTCTTTCTTTGCAGATGATGATAATGAGTTATGGTAATATGAATAATGAAGTTTTTCTTTGCAGATGAGGATAATGATGAAGTTTATATATTTTCTATTAGTTAAGAGATGCTATGTAGTTATTTAAGTATTTGTTGCAGTTCCTTTTGACAGTATGTCTTATGCCGCATAGTATAATGACTGAATGTTTTGGGAAAGACAGCTAGAGTACATACATATTAAGTACACGTTTCATTACCTGTTAATTCGAAGTTTACTACTTTTCTGCATAATATGCATTTCTTCTTTCAGCTCAATAATCCATATTGTATTTTTTCCAGGAGAAGCTTTTCATGATATTAATATGCTATAAACAGTTATGAAACCTGTTCTAATACTTGCATTTTTTTACCCATATGTGTGTATCATTCATGAATGTGATCATAACCTTGCTACAGCTGGCTCATGAGGAATGACATTATTAATCCTTATTTCCAGCAATAAGTCAAAAGCAAATATTTTCATGCCCCAACAATTAATTATAGATCCCTACCAATGCATTACTAGCACAAAAAAAATATTACCAATCCCAACTATTACCAGTATACAACTAAATAATGCTACCAATTTAAGATATATTTCTAGTCCTGAATACAGTGCAAATTTTTCTGAAGTATTGATTCGCTTATGTCTATGTATTATTGGACTACAGACTTTGAGTAATAGTTCCAATGTCTTATATTTTAAATATGTCTTATGTCACTTACATGATATCATATATAAACACTAGCAGCTTGATGCTACATGCAGTGACTCGTGTTTCGAATGATGACTTCTGAATAACGCAAAATAAATGCCTTGTAACTGGCCAATGAATGCCAATGATTACTGTAATGAGATGTATTATGAATGATGTTTTGTAACTCTGCATAAATGATATACCAATGATTACTGTTATAAGATGACTTATGCATAAATCCAATGCCAATGATTACTGTAATGAAATGACTTATGGATAAATGCTATGCCAACAATTTCTGTAAACAATATTTTGTTGTACTCTATAATTGTTATGCCAACGATTACTGTAATAAGAAGACTTATGATGCCACTAATTACTGTAATTAGATGACTTATGAATAATGTTCTGTAATAATTATTGTAATGAGATGACTTATGAATAATGTTCTGTAATACTCCATACATAGTTCAAATGGTTCAAATGGCTCTGAGCACTATGGGACTTAACATCTGTGGTCATCAGTCCCCTAGAACTTAGAACTACTTAAACCTAACTAACCTAAGGACATCACACACATCCATGCCCGAGGCAGAATTCAAACCTGCGACCGTAGCAGTCACGCGGTTCCAGACTGAGCGCCTAGAACCACTAGACCACCGCGGCTGGCCCCATACATAGTACAGAAATGTTTAGTAACTAACCAATGAGTGCCAATAATTATTCAAATCGGTTGATGCACTAGTGTAATTCTGAATGATTAGCATAAGACTTAATGTATCCTTCACCTTCTGACCTAATTACCAGCAATTACTGCAATATCCGTATGTCCTGTCCATCCTCATGATCATGGAGCACTATATTTGGTTTTTGCACTAATTCTACGTTGATGTATGATTACGGACTCTACAAGAATGTGGTGTTGACATATCAAGCTGTCCACCACCTTGAATGATGGAGATGTTATTATGGTTCTACTGTTTGCTGTACCTAATGTACTACCAAAATGATAACATTGAATATTAATACAACATTTCAGTGTCTTGGCTACACTGATAAAAACTTCAGGGAAGAGAAATTCATTGTGTCTCACTTGGTGTTGTGCTTCTGTAGAAAGATATGGACTTTCCGTGCAGCTATGTGCAACCCACTGTGCTACAACCATGATGCTGTCATTCCCATTCCTTTCCTAGTTCTTGAAAAATGCTGAAGACTTCTACAGTGTGTGTGCACTGCATTTCATTTGTTAATATGATCAGTTTTCCTAAAGATGCTAAAGACTTTTACAGTGTGTGTGCACTTTCTTTCATTTCTCAATATGTTTAAATTGTTGTAAAATGGTTAAGACTTAAACAGTGCATGTGCACTCTATTTCATTTCTCAATGTGTTTCAATTCTTATAAACATGCTTAAGACTTTTACAGTGCGTGTGCACTGCATTTCATTTGTTAATACGATCAGTTGACCTAAATATGCTAAAGATTTTTATAGTGCGTGTGCACTTTATTTCTTTCCTTAATGTACTCAGTACTTGTAAAATGCTAAAGACTTTTACAGTGTATGTGTATTTCATTTCATTTGTTAATATGATCAGTTGTCCTGAATATGTTGAAGATTTATACAGTGCTTGTGCACCTTATTTCATTCCTCAATATATTTAAATTCTTGTCAAATGTTAAAGACTTATACAGTGCATGTGCACTTTATTTCATCTGTTAATGTATTCAGTTCCTGTAAAAAACGCTAAAGACTTATACAGTGCATGTGCACTTTATAACATTTGTCAATATATATTGTACTCAGCGCGTGTGCACTCCATTTCATTTCTTAATATGTTCTGTACTTATATTATTTATCAGTAATGTTATATATATATATATATATATATATATATATATATATATATATGTATACACTCTCTGACTGTAGACTTAGTAAACTAAATAGATTATAGAAAAATTTGTTGCTCATGGCAAGTCCAATTGACTCACCATCGCTGCCAAATTTTTGCCCCCCCCCCCCCCCCCCCCCCCCAGTGGAGGGTTATGTAAGAGCTCCATGATTAAGGAATGTATTGATAGCACACTCGAGCAGATGTAATTTCGAGGGATTGCTCATGCGCTGCCTGCGATATGTAAGCTATAAGAGAATCTGAGACCAAAGAGCAGTGTTGACTGCAGTAGTAACTGTGTAGCAGTTGGAGTAAGTTGTTGCTAGCGAGCAGTCTGGTGTATCGTGTTGGCTGGGCCGGTCATGATGGAGCGATGGCGGAGCCTGAGCATTGTAGTACAAGGTAAAAGCAGCCTCGCGCATATGTAGTATTGTTATATCAAGTCCCTAGTAAAAGTTCAAAAAAAAATCTCTTAGTAATAATCTTTCTCATAAAAAATAACTTTTGACAATCATTCATTTCAAATTAAGGAATTTACTAATTTCTCCAATCCTTGGTCATCCCGATTATTGAAAGGAAAAATCAGTTGCTTCTTTTTATACATGACAAATCTATCGGGCAGCATTGCACAGAGCTGCGCCAGAAAAATTTATTATAGGAACAGATATATACGCGTTATCTGGCGACCTAATTAAGGTAAGATTTTTCAATTTATTCAGAATGAATTTTCAGGGCCATGATGCAGCACTGCTGACGTCCAAAATTTACCAGTTTAAATTCACAGTCAATTATTGAAGGGTTATAAGTGAGTCGCTATTTTATTGAGAGATTAGTCGTATTGTATTATTGGTAGGTTACGGAATTTATCTGTTGGTAGGTTACGCTAAATGTCAATGTTATGGTTATATTTTTTACTGTTGGGAGGTTTCGGAACTTTTACTGTTGAGAGGTTACACTAAATGTGAATATTATTCATATTATTTTTCTGTTGGGAGGTTACAACCGTTGCGAACTTCTTCTCTCGTGCAGGAGTCGTCTGGGTGGCAGTGACTTCTCTTGTGGCGGAGTCTTCTTTGGCTGAACGAAGTTCCTGCGTCAGCACAGCAATCTGAAGCCGAGTCTCGCCCAGTTCCGCCAACATGGCCGCCCTCTATTCCGCCATAGCGGATTTGAAGGCGGACATGGCTTCTTGTACACCGTCCTTTAGACGCCTGGAGACGACGTCTTCTGTACAAGAGACCACCTCTTCATGTGTGGTGGTCACTTACTTCTGTGTCTTCTTGTCCGGTCCGCGCCAATTCCTCTTGTAGGCGCAGGAACGGGCGTTCGCCGCGTGTGCGCCGCCGCAGTTGACGTGTCCTTCTCCTTCTTGCAGTCGCGTGTGTCATGTGTCTGCGCACACTTCAAGGACGCAACTGCGCCGCTGCAGTGCTTGGCGACATGGCCAAGCTTTTGGCAGCGAAAGCACTGCACTACGGTCTTCTTCTTCTTGTTGCCGGACGTTCCTGTTACCGTGAGCAGCAACTCCACTAGGGCTGCAAGCTTTGCGTACCCTTCCGCGTCCCGACATCTCGAGCAACAGCGACAGCAGCGATGCGTACCTCTCCGCAGTTTGAGCGGGAATTGGTCGGCATCTGGAGTGAACTGAACTTTGGGGCTGATTCTAGCCTCTAAATAGCTGTCTCCAGCCAATCAGGATTTAGCGTAGTGATACTTCCTTCATGCCGTGGCTCAGGCTCCTCCTGCAGGAAGTAGTGCTTGGAATGTCTGTTTCCACTATCTTGTATGTAAATAGCTGGTGTTCACTATGGTGCTTTTGGTACGCCTTGGCCATAGACAACGCCGTCCTCTGTGATGTAGTATGGGTTGCCGTCCCTCAGGGGCTACCTTGGCTCTGGTATAACAGCTACTTCTGGGAAAAGACGGCAATGTCGCTCATCGTTGGTTTTGATCTGTGTTGTTATAAAGTCGATGCAGACCCTTGAAATTATTTGCGCCACAGGGTGTAAATCTTGTTGGTAAAACTTAAACATATCTAATGTCCAATGTGAGGTGTCAGGGTTTTAAAAGAATGAATTACCTGTTTTGCTGTCTTTGACGATGATTATATTCGCTGTTTATTCATCAAGACGAGCTCTTTCAAATTCCAGTGATTTTGAATCCTTCCACCTTTTCGATATAGATACCAAACATTGAAGTCACAATTCTGCTTGCAATGGCGGACTATCCCTTTCATACAAGAATATATACCTCTCTCTACTCCTGCTGGAAAGACAACACAAACCAAAAAAAATTAAAAATCACATCCAAGTCGGCTAACAAAGACAGAAATACAATGTACAACAGTTTCTTTTTAGCACCGCTACTGCTACTCGCAGCCACTATATCTTTGAGTGTCAATATTACCTCGTAGTTTTTAACATATAAGACAATATGTAGCTTCTTTAGTCTGTCCAGATTGGACGTCAAATAAGTGCAATTATGCATTCAAAACATATGCGAAGTAAACTTTTTCCCATTATCAGCTTTTAACAAAAATGAAAAACATTTCCACCATGTTGACGCTTTCACCACTTTTGCACATGCATCATAAGACAGAGAATATAATGAAATATCAAATTCTCTCGACATGATACTACAAGATGTGGGATTGTGTCTTGCAGAAAAGTGAATTTGCTTTCGAATATAACACATGAAATGATGGATAGTTGGAAACTGTATGTCTTGCCAAGTGAAACCTCCTGTGTAAAACAATTGATTGTTTATTTTTCTCCGATTTCTTCTTGTATTCATTGCTTATTAAGACCATACAGGTTAATTTTGTGAAAAATTTTAAAATTACACTCCTGGAAATGGAAAAAAGAACACATTGACACCGGTGTGTCAGACCCACCATACTTGCTCCGGACACTGCGAGAGGGCTGTACAAGCAATGATCACACGCACGGCACAGCGGACACACCAGGAAACGCGGTGTTGGCCGTCGAATGGCGGTAGCTGCGCAGCATTTGTGCACCGCCGCCGTCAGTGTCAGCCAGTTTGCCGTGGCATACGGAGCTCCATCGCAGTCTTTAACACTGGTAGCATGCCGCGACAGCGTGGACGTGAACCGTATGTGCAATTGACGGACTTTGAGCGAGGGCGTATAGTGGGCATGCGGGAGGCCGGGTGGACGTACCGCCGAATTGCTCAACACGTGGGGCGTGAGGTCTCCACAGTACATCGATGTTGTCGCCAGTGGTCAGCGGAAGGTGCACGTGCCCGTCGACCTGGGACCGGACCGCAGCGACGCACGGATGCACGCCAAGACCGTAGGATCCTACGCAGTGCCGTAGGGGACCGCACCGCCACTTCCCAGCAAATTAGGGACACTGTTGCTCCTGGGGTATCGGCGAGGACCATTCGCAACCGTCTCCATGAAGCTGGGCTACGGTCCCGCACACCGTTAGGCCGTCTTCCGCTCACGCCCCAACATCGTGCAGCCCGCCTCCAGTGGTGTCGCGACAGGCGTGAATGGAGGGACGAATGGAGACGTGTCGTCTTCAGCGATGAGAGTCGCTTCTGCCTTGGTGCCAATGATGGTCGTATGCGTGTTTGGCGCCGTGCAGGTGAGCGCCACAATCAGGACTGCATACGACCGAGGCACACAGGGCCAACACCCGGCATCATGGTGTGGGGAGCGATCTCCTACACTGGCCGTACACCACTGGTGATCGTCGAGGGGACACTGAATAGTGCACGGTACATCCAAACCGTCATCGAACCCATCGTTCTACCATTCCTAGACCGGCAAGGGAACTTGCTGTTCCAACAGGACAATGCACGTCCGCATGTATCCCATGCCACCCAACGTGCTCTAGACGGTGTAAGTCAACTACCCTGGCCAGCAAGATCTCCGGATCTGTCCCCCATTGAGCATGTTTGGGACTGGATGAAGCATCGTCTCACGCGGTCTGCACGTCCAGCACGAACGCTGGTCCAACTGAGGCGCCAGGTGGAAATGGCATGGCAAGCCGTTCCACAGGACTACATCCAACATCTCTATGATCGTCTCCATGGGAGAATAGCAGCCTGCATTGCTGCGAAAGGTGGATATACACTGTACTAGTGCCGACATTGTGCATGCTCTGTTGCCTGTGTCTATGTGCCTGTGGTTCTGTCAGTGTGATCATGTGATGTATCTGACCCCAGGAATGTGTCAATAAAGTTTCCCCTTCCTGGGACAATGAATTCACGGTGTTCTTATTTCAATTTCCAGGAGTGTATATGTTGTTGTTATGGCCTTCAGTTCGGAGTCAATGCAGCTTTCCATAGAACTCTATCTTGTGCACACTTCTTCATCTTTGAATAACTACTGCACCTGACATCCTTCTGAATCTGCTTACTATATTCATCTACAAATATTACCCCCCCCCCCCCCACCCTTACATTTCCCTCCAATACTAAACTGGTGATCTCTTGATGCCTCAGAATATGTCCTATCGACCAATCCTTCTCCTAATCATTCCCAAATTTCATTCCTCCCCAATTCTGTTCAGTATTTCCTCTTTAGTTATCTAATCTTCAGCGTTCTTCTGTAGCACACCATTTCAAAAGGTTTTATTCTCTTCATGTCTAAATTGTTAATCATCCATGTGCTATAGCATCAACATCAGAACTGTTTCGAATTGACAGATACAGTTTTCTTTTTGTTTTACAAGATACCCCTATTCCTTGAGTAATCCATGGCTTCTTTGTAGGGTTTGCTCTAACCTTCGTTAGTTTTGGGGGAAAACAGTGTCCAAATAAGGTAAGCACTTTATTAGCAAAAGTGTTATATTTTTCGTTCATGCCATGAGCACTGTAAACATCAGTCCAATGAATGTCTCTGAGAAGTGCCCTAAAATAATCAATTTTTGGCTTATTGGTTACCCTCTTGAGCTCAGATTTAACAGATTTTATATCCTGTTCGGTATTACCATTTAACAGAAGGAACTGCATGACATGGTCTGAGAGGCCATTGACTATTGGTTCTGTAATATAATTTTGTTCGTTGGACTTTTCTATACAGATATTATCAATGGCTGTTTGTGAGCAATTGGCTACCCTAGTGGGGAACTTTAAGTGGGAATTAAGTTGAATGATAGTGTTACTAACTCAAATAAGTTCTTATTGGGAGAGTGTTTAAGGAAATCTACATTAAAATCACCAGCAACCACAATTTCTTTGTTTTTGGTTGTTAAATGGGCAAGTACAGCTTCAAGGTGGTTTATGAACAGATTAAAGGTACCTGCAGGTGTTCGATATAGACTTAATATTATGAAGGATTTTTTTGTGAAATTCTACTTCTGTTGCACATGCTTCCGTATGCTGTTCTAGGCAAAATTTATGAATGTCTATGTTCTTAAATTTATGACAGTTGCTGATGAATGTGGCAACTCTTCCTTTCTCCATTTCTGCTCTACAAAAGTGAGATGCTAACCTAAACCATGTAGCACTTAAAAGTTCTATACCAGTGGTCACATGATGTTCAGAGAGGCAGATTATGTCAGCTGGGTTCATCTATGCAGATAGCTAATTCATTAATTTTATTTCTCAGTCCTCGAATATTTTGATGCAATAAAGATAGCTGATATTTCACATTGACTGAGTTAAAATTGGGTAGAGTTGAAATATCTGATGACTGTTGATAATTCTTAACCAATAGCTGTTTATGCTGATGTAATAAGCTAGAATTATGGTTTTTGGTTTCTTTCTCAAACTGAAGGTTTGTCTCAGTCCAAACTTATCTTAAAATCCAGTTTCTTTCTGTCCTCCCTACCCTAAAAAAGGGTCTTTACTGAACCCTGTAACCTCTCGTATTTTATCACTCATGACAGTGCCTCCCCCCTTTAACTTTCCTGCTATTTTCCCAGCCAGTTCACCCTTCCCTTTCCTGTTGAGGTGAAGGCCATGCCTAGTATAATCCCACCTATTGAGAGAATCAACAGGAACCACACCAATGTGTAACCCTCACCCGACATAAGCAGCCGTTCCAACTCCAAATTAACTCTCTTGACAGAAGAGTTCAAATGAGGTAGGTCATGGCGCCCAAGAACAGATACAAACTCAACACTAGTATGCTTCGATGCTGCTTCAATCTTTGCCAGGTCACACTCTACACTGTACCCAGGATCTCTGTCAATACTATTATCCGCCCCACCCACTTTAACCATGGTGTCTTCCTTAGTGAAATCCTTGCAAAGTGATCTTAAATCCTCTGTCACCTGCTCGAGACCAGCACTCGGTTTAAAGAAATCGGTGACCTGGTATTCTGATCCTAGTTCATCCTGCAAAAGTTGACCAATGCCTCTTCCATGGGACCTACCTAACAAAAAAACTTTCTTTCTCTTTACTGATTTCCCTACATTCTTACTTTTCAATTTGCTGCTGAAAGTTTGTTGTGCCCTGTCTACACCTGCAACTGCTTGAGGCTCACCAGCTTCTAACTGAAGCAACAGGTCAAATCTATTTTCCACATTCACTATGAAGCTGTCAGACAAAGTTCTATGCGTGTTCCTCCTGTTGCCTCTTGCCACTTCACACCTCTCTTTACCCTTCACCCTCCTTAACCTGTCAAGATCTCCCCTGGCCTTGTCTAACTCAGCCTGAAGGGCAGAAATTTTCCCCTCCTGTTCTAGTATCTTCCTATCTTTACTACATATCCTACAAAACCACTGATGAGTCTCATTTACTTCCCCTATTCCCACGCCACTACACTCATCCACATGGAAAAAACTACAACACCTATCACACCAAAGTCCCGACCTAACAATTCTACGGCAAGTCATGATAAACGTAATAGTTTATTAAGAATAAGTCAGTTGAATCACAGATAAACACGAAAATATGGTTCCACAACTTTGACCTGTACACCTGTGTGTGAACAAAAACAGCTGTACAAAGTTTCTGAAACAACAACGTAAACTTTACGCTACTTTCCGGAAATGTAAGTTAAATAATGAAGAGGTATGCTACAGTTAAATTGTTGGAGAGAGCAAAGAACAACTAAACGAAATTCTATAGATTTGCTGCGGCAAAACGAAAACAGAAAATATGACTGTGCTATCTTTCCGCGTTTTCTGCTATATTATGTAAAGAAAAAGGAACCTTTAATGGTATGCTTAAAAGGCACACTAATACACCTATTTACCAAGTAGTCAGTACTAAACTATATGTTTTTATAATCTAAAATGACTTATCTTGAGAACACCATAACTCGCGCTAGTCGCCTGACTGCAGGGCTGCCAACATGGATGCTATAGCACATTACAAGAAATACTGCAAAATATTAAAGACTGTAATATGGACACAAAAAGCAAATATATTACAAGGAAATGATAGTCATAGCAGATAACAAAATAAAGACAATATGGGATATAGTGAAGGAGGAGACCAGTAGAACCAGACATGAACAGGGACAAATAGCATTAAGAGTAAATGATACATTGTTGACAGATGTGTATAGAGTTGCACAACTTTTTAACAAACATTTTATAACTGTTACTGAAAAGATGGAGTTGTCAGGTTCAGTAGATGCTGCTATGGAATACCTCTGACCAGACATTTCAAGCAACTTCCATAATATGAATTTGAACCTCACTACCCCAGCAGAAATAATGTCCATCACAAAATATTTAAAATCAAAAACATCTAGTGGTTTGATGAAACATCAACAAAGTCAACTAAAGACTGTGATTCTGAGTTAAGTAACATATTAAGCTATCTGTATAACCAGTCATTTATCAGTGGAATATTTCCTGAATGGTTGAAATATGCTGAATTTAAGCCACTGTTTAAGAAGGGAGATAAAGAAATAGCATCAAATTTCCTTCCAATTTCACTTTTGCCAGCATTCTCAAATATTTTAGAAAAAGTAAGGTACAATCGGCTTTATAACCGTGTTATCTCAAATAACATGCTGTCAAAGTCACAGTTCGGATTTCTAAAGGGTTTTGATATTGAGAAGGCTATATACTCTTACAGTGAAAATGTGCTTAATTCATTAGACAAAAATTGGAGGCAACTGGTATATTTTGTGATCTGTCAAAGGCATTTGACTGTGTGAATCACAATATCCTTTGAAGTACATTAGAATATTATGGTGTAACAGGAAATGCTGCAGAATGGTTCAAATCTTATATCTCTGGCAAGAAACAAAAGATGTTATTAGGAAAGAGACATGTATTAAGCTATCAGGCATCATCCAACTGGGAACTAATTACATGTGGGGTCCCACAAGGTTCCATTTTAGGGCCCTTACTTTTTCTTGTGTATATCAATGACCTTTCATCAGTAACATTGCCAGATGCCAAGTTCGTTTTGTTTGCCGATGGTACAAAAATTGCTATAAATAGCAAATCAAGTGTAGTCTTAGAAAGATCGGCTAATAAAATATTTGTGGACATTAATCACTGCCTCCTAGCCAATTCTTTGTCACTCAACTTTGAAAAAACACACTACATGCAGTTCAGAACTTGTAAGGGATGTCCCACGAGTATATGCCTAACACACAATGACAAGCAGATAGAAGAAGTGGACAGTGTTAAATTCTTGGGATTACAGCTTGATAATAAATTCAACTGGTAGCAGCACACCACAGAACTGCTGAAGCATCTTAACAAATCTCTATTTGCAATGCGAATCGTGTCAGACATAGGGGATATAAAAATGAAAAAGATGGCATACTACGCTTACTTTCATTCCATAATGTCATATGGGATTATTTTGTGGGGTAATTCAAGCCAAGTTAAAGTTTTGCAGGCACAAAAAAGTGTAGTAAGAGTTATATGTGGTGTGAACTAAAGAACATCCTGCAGAAGCCTTTTTAGGGAACTAGGGATACTAACTACTGCTTCCCAATATGTTTATTCCTTAATGAAATTTGTCATTAAAAATATATCACTTTTTCAAACCAACAGCTGAATTCATGGAATCAATACTAGAAATAAGAATAATCTTCACATGGATTTAAAGTCACTTACTCTTGTACGAAAAGTTGTGCATTATTCAGGAACACACATTTTCAATAACTTGCCAGCAGCCATAAAAAGTTTAACAACAAATGAAATTCACTAAAGGATTTATTGGTAGCCAACTCCTACTCCACTGATGAATCTCTCAGTAGAACCAACTGATTTGTGTGTATAATATACCGGGTGATCAAAAAGTCAGTATACATTTGAAAACTTAGTAAACCACGGAATAATGTAGATAGAGAGGTAAAAATTGACACACATGCTTGGAATGACATGGGGTTTTATAAGAACAAAAAAAAACCAAAGTACACAAAATTTCCGACAGATGGCGCTGGACAGCGAAACGTCAGTGATTGTGCATGACAACCGTGTATAAAAGGTGCTGTAATGAGAGAGAGAATCAGATGCGCCAGCAATCGCAGCATGATGATGTTACCTGAAAAGGCGCTTTGAGCGAAGCTGTATTATCAGAATGAGGAATGCGCTAGTTCAGCGTTACGATCCTATCGACATAGGAAGGGGATTCGAAGGGGTAAATGTCCTCTGACAAATGCAGCTGTGGCGAGAATCATTTTGAAGTTCGAAGCCACAGGTTGTTTAGACGATCGGCATTCTGTACACTACTGACGCGTACCTCTGATGCTATCTGTACAAAATCCATCGGCATCATGAACTGTTACCTGGCGATTTAGTGAAGCGGAGGGCATTTGTGGTGTGGGCGTTTCAAAAGATGGTGAAAGATGACGATTGGTTGAGTAACGTGTTGTGGACCGACGAAGCTCATTTCATGCTCCAAGGGTCTGTCAACGCCCACAACTGCAGAATTTGGGCTACCGAAAATCCTAGAACTCTTGTGGAGACTCCATTGCAAGACGAGAAAGTCACAGTATGGGTTGGATTTACCACATCTACCATTATCGGGCCTTTTTCTTCGAGGAAATGTGTTTTGTAACTGCTACCGTGAGGATGAGAGGTACGACGATATGTTGCAGAATCGCATCATCCCCAACCTGGCTGATAAACACCTGCTGGAACGTACGATGTTTATGCAGGATAGCGCTCCACCCCATATTGCTAGACGCATGAAAGATTTCCTGCGCGCGTCGTTTGGTGGTGATCGTGCGCTCAGTCGCCACTTTCGTTATGCTTGGCCTCCCAGGTCCCCAGACCTCAGTCTGTGCAATTATTGGCTTTGGGGTCACCTGAAGTCGCAAGTGTATCGTGATCGACCGACATCTCTAGGGATGCTGAATGACAACATCCAACGCCAATGCCATAACTCCGGACATGCTTTACAGTGCTGTTCACAACATTATTCCTCGACTACAGCTATTGTTGAGGAATGATGGACATATTGAGCATTTCCTGTAAAGAACATCATCTTTGCTTTGCCTTACTTTGTTATGCTAATTATTGCTATTCTGATCAGATGAAGCGCCATCTGTCGGACATTTTTTGAACTTTCGTATTTTTTGGTTCTAATAAAACCCCATGTCATTCCAAGCATTTTGTCAATTTGTACCTCTCTGTCTACATTATTCCGTGATTTATTCAGTTTTCAAATTTATACTGAATTTTTGATCACCCGGTATATATATAACTTCTGCACAATTTCACTGCAGTAATGTGTTCATTGTAAATAAGTATTGTAGTAGTTCTATTATGTGTTTATTACCTTATAAATAAAAAAAAAACTTTTTTATTTTAAATTCAGTGCATAAGTGCTTGTAAAATGATTCTTTCATACAGTGTTCATTAAAAAAAAAAATGACGACCATTCCACTTGGGACCTGTGGAATGGTACATTAGCTTATTTGTTTTAGTTGCAAATATTTGTCATGTATTATTGTTTTTCTGGCATGTTCTACATCCTGGAGGACCTCCTCACTACGGATCAATTGGAATGAAAGTATATCTAATCTAATGCAATCACTTTCATACATGGCTACACACCATACAAATACGTTCAGAAAAGTCTTCCTAACACTTAAATCTATATTTAGTCTTGACAAACTTCTCCAGAAATGGTTTTCCTGCTGTTGCCAGTCTACATTTTATATCCTCTCTGCTTTGGCCATCATTAGTTATTTTGCTGCCGCAAATAACAAAACTCATGTACCACTTCAAGTGTCTCGTTTCCTAATCTAATTCCTTCAGGACACCTGATTTCAGGGTGTACACACAGATAAGAAAAAAGATTTCCCAGAGTTTTCCCTTATTTCAGGTTGAAAATGCACTGTGTCCTGGGTAAAAATATACTGTACCCTGGGTGAAACTACATTTGTTTTATGTTAAGTGACAAAATACTTGCCCTTGGAGCTGTAAAACTTCTCAATCCTTTGAATGATAAAGGTTTCATACACCGCGGTAAAATCTGCTGGAACTTGAGGTGCAAAAATGGGCAGCAATATGTACAAAGGGTGTTCAAAAAGTTTTGCACAGTCTCTCCCTTATTTTTTTTATTTTTTGCAGGAGGAGAATGAAATTTTTTGTGAACATACTTGTAACATTTAGCTATACACCGAGCCTACTCAATGTAGCCTCCATCAACTGTGACACATCTGGCCCTCATTCTTTCCATGATGTAAATGCACTTTGGTAAAATTCTGGGGATTGACTTTCACACCATCACTTGACACAGGAAATAAGGTCTTTCTCACTATCAAATGTTTTACTGCGCAGATGGCCTTCAGACGATCAAAGAGATAAATCAGATGGAGCCAAGTCCAGACTGTAGGGAGGGTGAGGAACAATTTTACAACCCATTTTCCTGATTTTCTCCTGGGTCATAAGGGCTGTATAGGGTTTGGCATTGTCATGGTGTGGTTTGATGAGCTGACCCTGTGGTCTGTGGATCTTGATGGCATGTTGTAGCTTGTCCAATGACGAACGGTAACGGTCCTGGTTAATTGTGGAGCCAGGTTCCGAAAAGTCAATGAAAATGACACCACACTGATCCCAGAAGGAGGCCATCACCTCTCAGCCTGCTGTTCGTGAAAGTTTTGGTTTCTTCTTCTGAGGGGAACCCATATGATGCCACTCCATGGATTGGGTTTTGCTCTCAGGTTTGGACAAAAACCATCATGTTTCATCCTGGGTAATGATGCCGTCAAAACACTGTTCCCACTCTTCAGTAAAGGTCTTCATGAGACCCTTGCACACATTCTTCCTCATTGTTTTCATTTCTCTTGTCAATAATCTACCACTCAACGTGCACAGACTTTTCTGTACCCTAGTGACTGTACCAGTGACACCACACTACCCAATGACAAATGAGTCATTTCAGCAAGCTGTCGTATCATCACACATCTGTAATTTTGGATGATTTGATCAATGGACTCCTTATTCACATCACTCACTGTTGCCGATGGTATATCGCATTGTGGATTGTCCAGTAGAGAGAAATCACTTTCTTTAAACCTCTGCAACCACTGGATACTGCTGCGTCCTACTGTGTTGTCCCCATAAAAAGAGAGCAACTTCCTGTGAATCGATGTGGCAGAGTCATCACCAGTCTTGAAGAGAAACTCCTTCAACAACTATTGTCACAACCTGACATCTACTTCATGGTCCATTATGGCTCACCTGTAAATAAAAGAAAATACTTTTATATTCCAACTTATTGCTAAATCTTCCAAGTATGTTCACAAAAAAAATTCATTCTCCTCCTGCAAAAAATAAAAATATTATAGACAACTGTGCACAACTTTTTGAACGCCTTTGTACACTGCACATTCTTGTATTATGAAGGTATAAATACGAATTCCAGCAAATTGGGCGCGGTAGCTCCCAAAGCACTGAAACCGAAATTGCCCTGTGCAATGCGCTCATGTCACATAATCTCACCAGCCAATGACAGTAGATATCCAGAGCATATGATGAGTGATGTAGTCATCCAATAACACCAGTGTTAAGAAGTGCAAACGCACAAACAGGAAAGGTTAATGGTTTAAATTAATATGCATAACGTACAGCAACAAGAAATGCTAAGCTTTCACATGTAATTGTTGTTATCAAAAATGATGAAATGTATGATGAGATAAAAGAAATTATTCAGGTAGTGAAGGGAGACGAAAATTTAATAGTCACGGGTTACTGGAATTCGACAGTAGGAAAAGGAAGAGAAGGAAACGTAGTAGGTGAATATGGATTGGTGCTAAGAAATGAGAGGAAGCCGCCTGGTAGAATTTTGAACAGAGCACAACTTAATCGTAGCTAACACTTGGTTCAAGAATCATAAAAGAAGGTTGTATACATGGAAGAACCCTGGAGATACTGACAGGTTTCAGGTGGATTATATAATGGTAAGACAGAGATTTAGGAACCAGGTTTTAAATTGTAAGGCATTTCCTGGGGCAGATGTGGACTCTGACCACTATCTATTGGTTATGAACTGTAGATTAAAACTGAAGAAACTACAAAAAGGTGGGAATTTAAGGAGATGGGACCTGGATAAACTGAAAGAACCAGAGGTTGTACAGAGTTTCAGGGAGAGCATAAGGGAACAATTGACAGGAATGGGGGAAAGAAATACAGTAGAAGAAGAATGGGTAGCTTTGAGGAATGAAATAGTGAAGACCGCAGAGGATCAAGTAGGCAAAAAGACGAGGGCTAGTAGAAATCCTTGGTAACAGAAGATATACTGAATTTAATTGATGAAAGGAGAAAATACAAAAATGCAATAAGTGAAGCAGGCAAAAGGCAAAAAGGAATACAAACGCCTCAAAAATGAGATCGACAGGAAGTGCAAAATGCCTAAGCAGCCATGGCTAGAGGATAAATGTAAGGATGTAGAGGCTTATCTCACTAGGGGTAAGATTGATACTGCCTACAGGAAAATTAAAGAGACCTTTGGAGAAAAGAGAACCACTTGCATGAATATCAAGAGCTCAGATGGGAACCCAGTTCTAAGCAAAGAAGGGAAAGCAGAAAGGTGGAAGGAGTATATAGAGGGTCTACACAGGGGCAATGTTCTTGAGGACAATATCATGGAAATGGAAGAGGCTGTAGATGAAGATGAAATGGGAGATATGATACTGTGTGAAGAGTTTCACAGAGCACTGAAAGACCTAAGTTGAAACAAGGCCCCGGGAGTGGACAACATTCCATTAGAACTACTGACAGCCTTGGGAGAGCCAGACCTGACGAAACTCTACCATCTCAGACTTGAAGAAGAACATAATAATTCCAATCCCAAAGAAAGCAGGTGTTGACAGATGCGAAAATTACCGAACTATCAGTTTAACAAGTCACAGCTGCAAAATACTAACGCGAATTCTTTACAGACAAATGGAAAAACTGGTAGAAGCCGACCTCGGGGAAGATCACTTTGGATTCCGTAAAATACGGGAGCACGTGAGGCAACACTGACCCTATGACTTATCTTAGAAGAAAGATTAAGGAAAGGCAAACCTACATTTCCAGCATTTGTAGACTTAGAGAAAGCTTTTGACAATGCTGACTGGAATACTCTCTTTCAAATTCTGAGGGTGGCAGGGGTAAAATACAGGGAGCGAAAGGCTATTTACAATTTGTACAGCTACCAGATGGCACTTATAAGAGTCGAGGGGCATGAAAGGGAAGCAGTGGTTGGGAAGGGAGTGAGACAGGGTTGTAGAATCTCCCAGATGTTATTCAATCTGTATATTGAGCAAGCAGTAAAGGAAACAAAAGAAAAATTCGGAGTAGGTATTAAAATCCATGGAGAAGAAATAAAAACTTTGAGGTTCGCCGATGACATTGTAATTCTGTCAGAAACAGCAAAGGACTTGGAAGAGCAGTTGAACAGAATGGACAGTGTCTTGAAAGGAGGGTATAAGATGAACATCAACAAAAGCAAAACAAGGATAACGGAATGTAGTCAAGTTAAGTCGAGTGATGCTGAGGGAATTAGATTAGGAAATGAGACACTTAAAGTAGTAAAGGAGTTTTGCTATTTGGGGAGCAAAATAACTGATGATGGTCGAAGTAGAGAGGATATAAAATGTAGACTGGCAATGGCAAGGAAAGCATTTATGAAGAAGAGAAATTTGTTAACATCGAGTATAGATTTAAGTGTCACGAAATCATTTCTGAAAGTATTTGTATGGAGTGTAGCCATGTATGGAAGTGAAACATGGACGATAAATAGTTTGGACAAGAAGAGAATAGAAGCTTTTGATATGTGGTGCTACAGAAGAATGCTGAAGATTAGATGGGTAGATCACATAACTAATGAGGAGGTATTGAATAGGATTGGGGAGAAGAGAAATTTCTGGCACAACTTGACTAGAAGAAGGGATCGGTTGGTAGGACATGTTCTGAGGCATCAAGGGATCACAAATTTAGCATTGGAGGGCAGCGTGGAGGGTAAAAATCGTAGAGGGAGACCAAGAGATGAGTAAACTAAGCAGATTCAGAAGCATGTAGGCTGCAGTAGGTACTGGGAGATGAAGAAGCTTGCACAGGATAGAGTAGCATGGTGAGCTGCATCAAACCAGTCTCAGGACTGAAGACCACAACAACAACAACAACAACAACAAACATGGTTAGGCAGGATCCTAAGAGCACAGCTTAAATTGCAGCAGCTAAATGTTTCTAACAATCACAATTATAAATTTAATTGCTGTGCACTGAACATTTTGTGGGCTACATGGCTGAATACGTTTCATCAAGAACATAGACTTCTCCAAAGAAAAGCCAGTTATGTGTGCAATTGCTCAAGAACTCATCTCAAACTTTTTCTTAAGGGTAATTTGCCATAGTTATTGATAATTTGTAATCTATGAAGAAACTAAAACAAATATGAAAAACTAGTCACGATTGGCTGTTTTCACCATGTGTTATCCTCCGACATACATCACACATAAATGTGTCAGTAAAATTTTAAATAATGACATAAATGGCTGGCCTTCAGGGGCCAAAATTTTTGTAAGTGGCTGGTCCTCAGAGCATTAAGTTTTGGATGAGAGTCAAATGTTCCTTGATTTAAGAAATTCATCACACATTCTCACATATAACATAATTAATTTTGCTTAAAAGCAAATTTACTTTGAAAGTCAGACTTCTCATACCTTCATTCATAATATTTTCCCTTGACCTGTTATAAATGTAAACAGTTATGATGTCATGCTCATCAAAAGCATTTTGTTGTTATGAAATACAGCATAGTCTTCTTCCTAAAGTCTTTGACACATTTTTCTGTCAGCAGACACTTATGTGTGCACCGAGTTTCATTGGCATAAATGGCACATTATCTTTGCAGCTAAAGTTTTATTATACTGTTTTTCTCTCTTTTATGTTTTGTTACTGTAATATTATTCTGCAGTAGCAGTAGAGTATCAGTTCTTACCAGTCAAAATTACAAATATTTAATTGTAAACAATTAAAAATTCCCAGAGTTCTAAAATATTTCTGGATTATTCCAGATGAAAAAATTTCTGCATATTTCCTAGTTGTCTCAGGGCATATACATCCTGGACATAATTCAACTACATTCCATTATTCTTGTTTCACTTTTGTTGATGTTCATCTTATATCCTCCTTGCAAGATATTGTCAATGCCGTTCAGCTTCTCTTCTGTGTTCTTTGCTACCTCTGACAGAATTACATCGTCATTGGCAAACTTCAAAGTTTTTATATCTTCTCCCTGAATTTCAGTTCTCATTCCAAATTTTTCTTTAGTTTCCTTTAGTGCTTGCTCAATGTATACGTTGAATAACATAGAGGATAAGATACAAATTAAATATTTTTTTCACATTGCTGAGGCTCAAAGGGTTAACTGACAGTGAAGAGGCAGCAGCTGGGGTTCAGCATTTGGAAAGTGGAGTGTCATTTATCAGGCAAGAGGATGTTGCTCTCTCAGTTACCAATGGATGCTGAGACTGACATTTAATGCATGGGAGATGAGGAATAAAGTCAGGTGGTTGGAGGATACATTTTCAAAGTTATGCTAGGAAGAAGAGAGAAAAGATGTTTCAGAGAAGGGTAGGGGTAGTATAGTGTACGCCCCATGAATTATTATGGGGGAAAAGGCAGCAAGCAATAGGTATAATACTGTGTACCTTGAACAATGCCCACTATTTTTTGGTCAGTACCACAGAAACTAGCAATTCAGCTGCAGCCACAAGGCAGCTCATGGACACTAATGCATCAGCATGATGATTACAGCATTGGGGCTATTTAGACACCACAAGGTGGACTAGGCCAAGTACTGCAATGTTGCAGTTACAGTGGTAAAGCTATCGCAGGATGAGGCAAACCATTTCCACACTCCTAGGCCATGAAATTGTTGAACCAAGTGCAGCTGAAAGTAATGTGTCAGCACAACAAAGTGTTCATGAACAAGTACAAATACCCATTAATTTGAGCACAGCAATGAGTTGTCCAGCACTTACAGAAACAAGAGGGCAGCAGGGGACAGCACGCAGCTGGTACAAGCTCGGTCTCTCACCATCACTGCTTCTGGTAGTGTGAAGTCCGTTTCCTTGGTACTTCTCCACCAGTGGCTGCCTCCTGTCCACTCTAGCAGCTGCCAGACTACTGCTCTGGAGGGCAGCAGAATGAGATATGGGTGGTCCAGCCACACACCCTTCTCTACTGGAGTCAACGCTGCTGGGCACTAAAGTCACTAGGCAGCAGACATCAGCTTGCCACCACTATGTGCTGATCCCACCATGTGCTGCAAGGGAGTGTGGTCGCTGCCTCCACTGAGAAGTTACCAGCGTAGTCAAATGAGTGTTAATAAAATATTTTGACTTTTGATGCTGTCTGTCTAAGCTACCTCTGGCCTGCTCCCACAACCTTGGCACCACCACCACCACCACCACCACCACCACTGTGACCAACCCTACACAAAACTGGTCCTACATACCCAGACCACTTCACTTGCAACAGCTCAACAGGGACTGGTTGGATGATGGAGGTGGGTGGGGGGGGATATTGAAAACAGTGTGGATGACAGCAATACCTGGGAGCTGAATGGTGCCATGGGGAGGATAAAGGAAGTTATGAAGAGCAACAAAGCAGTGACAGAAGGCACACTACAAATTGTCAAATTTGGAACACGAGATGCTAAACAATAGATGCACATTGCAGAAGCTAACAATGGTCTTGATGGAGTATGTGAAGACAGTGATGAACACCGTAAATCAAGATCTGTGGGGTGTATACAAACCCAATAGAATGCACTGGGTACAAAAGTGATGATCGCAAGGCTGTTACGATCACTAGCCGAAAGCATATGGGATGTGCAGGTAGTAGTGTTAGGTTTGCAGGAAGCCATTCACCACACAATGCAAGGTCAGCTATGTCCAATACTATTAATTCTCAAGCACTACCCAGTTTGTTTACTAAAGGTTGGCTGTGACACATTGCAGGGTCAAACAAACCAAATCTTGCTCTGCATTTCCATGTAGCAACTATGGAAGTTAGGATAGGCCAAGAACAATGCTATGCTATAGTTCATTCTCCAACTGCAAATGGACAGAAAGTTTAAATGTTTCAGCATTCAGCCCTGAGAAAAATATGTGCATGTAAGAATAGGAGAAGTATTACCAATTTCTGAAGATTGGGAAGGGTACACAGTAATGACAGCAGAGGAACTCCAGCACTGTCAAAGGGAACAGATTACAATATACCTAGCCAAAATGGATGATCAGAGGTGGCCTCAGGACACGCTGGAACTGCAACTCTACTTTCATCAAGCAGGGCTGCACTGGATCTACTCCATGTATAATGCTAGTGTTAGTAGCAAATTTCTACAAGCAGGGGTGAGGTGACTGGAATTACATGTCTGTGTGTTGCTAATTAATGGAAAAATTTGCAATAAAAAAGAGCCAACATTTCACCTTCCAGCCACTGTTATGAGGAACATCAGGATGAACATAATTCAATTACATTTGTACTGGCCAGACAAATTGCTACCGGTACTCCCAGCACAAAATCTGACCTCTCTCAATAGTACACTAGAACCTAACAGCATCCTCTCCCTGAATCAATCGTAGTAACCCAGGAGGGGCATATTTCTGCAGTACGGATGCTTCAGCTCATGCCACAGTATCAGGAGAAAGAGTATCATAAGATTGTGATCACAAGCATCACAGTTTTTGAGTCAATCTTCTGACTGGTTTGATGCAACCCACAACAAATTCTTCTCCTGTGCTAACCTCTTCATCTCAGAGCAGCACTTGCACCCTGTGTCCTCAATTATTTGTTGGATATGTTCTGATCTCTGTCTTCCTCTACAGCTTTTACACTCTACAGTTCCTTCTAGTACCATGGAGGTTATTCCCTGATGCCTTAACCCTCAAACGGTAATGTAAATTTTGTCATGTTATTGGCAACATCGATCTCTCAGACCTTGTACTTTTTATTTGATTTTATTTGTACATTTTCACTGCAGTATCGAGTTTACATTTTTAATATAATAAAATGGTTTTTAAACAACAAATTGCAATTAAGTAACAAAAAACACTTATTTGAAAAGTATGAAGCTTGTGTGAAATTAATTTTCATATAGCTTACTTTTATATTGATAAATAATTTTTTTACATAATAAATATTATAACATTGTTTTCAGTAGTGTCTTTCTTGTTCATAAATTTTCTTTCTCACCACAATGAAGTACCAATTTCATTACTTCCTTTACAAGTTCTTTGCACAATTTCTTAGAACGTTCCAAGCAATTTGGTGTCCCAGACTTGAAGCACTTGTAATTACTTTTCATGCATTTTTCATGTGGGTAATAGTGGTATGTGTTTCGTTTTTGCAGTCTGTCTGACATCAGGTCTGTGTTCCTTTCTACATCCTGATGTGGGAAGTGTCTTTTATTATTTTCCTCACTTTTGCTGGTAAACTTGGAATGTGTAGCCTTCTCATCATATTAGGTTTTATTAGGTTAGTTCCTAATATCTTCATGAAGTTGAATATGCTCAGTATTGAAGTTCGTGTAAAAGCTGTGAATATTATTTTTTCATTTACACAGAAAACTGATACCATGAAATAGAAAATAGCTTGAGGCCATCTCTTGGTTCAAGAATTTGTTGGGTAGTTTGCACAGTTCATATCCATTGTGTCAACACCACATTTGGGGCATTATAGAAGGAAATGATCTCTGGTTTGCTGTTTGACACATCTGTGTACTTCAAGTGGTTCATCAGTGATGTAAGCATCACAGCTTTAGACTTTGCATTACTAGTGACACCATACACTAAAGAGCCAACATCTCTAATCTTATTATGAAGAAACTTTTTGGGGATCTCTGTTTTTATTCTTCTTTAGAGTTCCTGTGTGATTGTTTCCTCTTTTCCAGTTCAGTGCCAACTCAAAGATGAGAAATAGGTGTCTGCTGTTATGTTGCAATTAGTTCCCACTACTGGTGCAACAAGGTGCACTACATATTGTATTGGTTTGCTCACCTTTTACTCTTCAGTTGACACTGTCCTTCCCCAAGTATACGTATGAATTTAGGAGATACACATTATGAGCATCAGTAAGATACATGAGCTTTATTCTGTGTTTTGCTGGTTTATTTGGCATGAACATTAGGAACAGATATCTGCTTCTGAACAGAATTAGTGCTTCATGTAAAAAAGCATGTGCTCAAATATTGTACTTTCTGAGAATCTGATAACAATTTGCTGAAAACAAGACTGTAGCAGTTTGACCTTCTTAGTCTCTATCTTTTCTAGTAGATGAGTCATCAAATCACAAAGCTGATAAAATGACTTGATATCTTGTCAAGGACATAACCATTTGAAAAACTGGGTGGCCAAAGGTGTCTGTACAGAACAATGAGATTCTCTCAGCCAGATTTGGAGAGGGCATATAGAATCATCAACTCCTCTTAGAGCTTCAATTTCATTGTAGTTAATTGTACAATGGGTACCCACAATTTTCAGTTTCCTTCTAAATAACCCCAGCTTTGTATTTGTGTGCCAAACAGTTTCGGCAATTATCTTATCATTGAAAAATAATTGTCACACTTCATTGGGCATAGAATTCTCATTCAGACTCAAGGAACTGTCTTTTAGTGATATCAGTTTTACTTTTATAACATTACTTTCCCTTACTTTACCACGACTGTATGGTTCCTTTGAGTTTCATTTGAAACACTTATCTTTCCCATGGAAAAACCAACTGTTTTCTCCTTTTTTTCTACCAAAATCCAAACTCCCATTGTCATGGCATTCACTATTTTCACTTTCATTTTCATCAGTTGCACAGTCTGAATTATGACTGAACATGACAGACAATTCTCAGGAACAAAGGAGTCATCTGAACTATAGTCGTCAACACTAACATCCGCTTGTTGTGAAGCTAACTGAACCATCAGCTTACTTCGGTGTGACACATTTACATTCAGGCTCTCTTTTGGCATTTTCATTCAAACTGAAATAAAAACATCAATATGCTACTTAATGGTGATTTTTACTAAGACAGTGAACCATTAGTTCTAATATACTAAAAAACAACAACCATCTTTTGTAAAATATGCAAAATATGCTTACATTAAGAGTAATACCGGTCTAAGGGGCCATTCCAATAAATTTTTAACAATGGGTTGCAACAATTACAAAGCCACATTTTCACATTAAATACAAACACTCACATGATGTATAGCTCGGCATTCTAGTTGGCAACATAATCAGTGTTGGCAATATCACAAAAAACAGTGCACAATGATTTGAAAGACCAATTTTACCACTTTTCTGTCCCTTTTTCTTGTCAGTGTTTTCAATATGTTCCTTTCTCTGCTGATCCTGCAGAGAACCTCCTCCATCCTTATCTTATCAGTCCACCTCATTTTCAACGTTATTCTGTAGTACCACATCTCATACGCTTCGATTCTCTCCTATTCTGGTTTTCCACCATCCGTGATTCACTACCATACTATGCTGTGCTCCAAACACACATTATCAGAAATTTCATCCACAAATTAATGTCAATGTTTCATATCAGTAGACTTCTCTTGGACAGGAATCCTCTTTTTTCCCTGGTCTAGTCTGTTTTTTATGCCCTCCTTTCTTCATCTATCACAGCAAATGTTGCTTCCAAGGAGTTCTTTCTGCAACTTTATCTGCTTCGCAACCCCCAGTTTTGATGTTTTCTTGCTATTCTCATTTCTGTTACATCTCATTAACTTTGTCTTTTTTCGGCTCACTCTCAATCCATCTTCTGCACTCATTAGACTGTTCATTCCATCCAACATATCCCATAACTCTTCTTCAAATTCACTGAGGATAGCGAGGTCATAAGCGAATCTTTATCATTGATACCCTTTCACCCTGAATTTTAATCCCACTCTTCAGCCTTTATTTTATTTCCTTCATTGTTTCTTCAATGGATAGACTGAATAGCAGGGGTGGAAGACTGCATCCCTGTCTTGTAGCCTTTTTCATCAGAGCACTTAGTCCTTTGTCTTCCAGTCTTCTTGTTCCCTATTTGTTCTTGAAAATATTGTATACTACCTGTATTTACCTATAGCTTACTCCTATTTTTCTCAGAATTTTGAACGTCTTTGCACCATTTTACATTGCCAAACACTTTTTCTAAGTTGACAAATGCTATGAGCATGTTTTGATTTTGCTTCAACCTTGCTTCTATCACTCTATCAAGCTACAGAAGTTGATAACACTATCCTGTTAGTTGTAGAGGAGATTTTGGGAAGATTACTAGGTACATGTAAATACAAAGTCAGTGGGCTAGAGCTGTAGATTAATTTCATAGCCACTCAACCCTATGGTTCAAGCTGACCAGTTCATAAGCAGGAACTGAAAATATTATCCACTGTTCATGTATGTTGGGTCTTTGCAGACACACAGAGGTTGGGTCTACCGAAGAGGGGATGTATGTAGTGAAGCCAATATTTCTTGGGGGCTGTTATAAAAATAGCAGCTCTACTACAGCTATTGCAAGAAGTCCTAGAAGCCAGCAGAGCCAAAACACTATTATGGCAGTTGCGGCAACCAGTGTGTTTATGAATTGTGAGCCGAGCACTGTAGTACTGGTGACACTGCCAAAAGGCAGGGCTACTGTTGAACCAGGTGGCTGGTTTCCACACCTTCAAGCCATGGACTCATTATACTATATGTAGTTAGAAACAGTACATCAGCACAACAACTGAGCACCTAACAAGCATAAATACTCATCAGCTCTAGCCAGAGGGGTTTGAGTCTGGCAATACCAATTACGAGGAGAGGGCTACACCAGGTGACGGGGCAATATGGTTCTGCAAACAGTCACCACGATTTTGGGCCTTCACCATAGGTCTGACTGCAGGGTCTCAGTCCAGCTCCATGGACTTGGTGCCTTCTCACTAGTAAGCCAACATCTGGCTCACACAAATGACAGCAACTTATGCACTGGAGGGCAGCTGTTTGAGACAAGGATAGCACAGCCATTCACCCTCCTACTCTGGTGTCACCATCCTGATACTGTGCACCTTCACTTGCAAGGGCAAATTCCTTTTCTGAGGGCTGAATTCTCTGTAAGAATTACATCGGGCCTCTGTGCAGCTGGCACGGCTAAACGCTAGCAAAGGTGCTGTGCATAGCCAGTGCGTATGTCACTGGGCAGATTCTGAGCATCAGCATTCCTCTAGTCAATTACTCACATCATACAGGCCTCTGGCCACCTGTTGGCCTCAGCAGTCCTGAGCATACTGTCCTCACCATGCAACAAGGATGGGGTGGGGGGCATGGTCAGGGGTCACTGAAAGGAAGCGCTACAAGTGTTGTAGCTTGAGTCTGGAATAAAATGTTTAACTAGTGATGCTGTTCTCATGTGTTATTTATGGCCAACATACTGACAACAACCCACTGCCACTACCCAACCCTGCCAGCATAGATGCCATCAACCCAGGGCCACTATAAAGGAATCAACAGAACCTTCTCCAAAAAATGTTGAGTGGGCCATTATACAGTACCTCACATCCTTACTCCCAAGCTCCAAAATATCATGAAAGTAGTGCATGTGGTATTCCGAAACATGTAAATTTAGTCACAGTCTGAGGTCAATGATTCAGTGGAAATAAAAGTAGTTACTCCATTCTTGTAGTTAGCACACCCCATTTTTTTATATTTAACTGTAACTGCTGCACTCAAGCACACATATATAACTGAGCACTAATAAAGTAATTCATTGTTAAAAGTAACTGTTAAAACTGTAGAAACCTTCAAATACTTCTTTAAAAGTTTGTAAATACTTTTGGATTATAGAAGACCACACACCGAAAAGCAAAGAATTGAATTGTTGACAGGAAAATACAGAAGAAACAAAACTTGCTTGTTATCTGGTTTATGCTTTGATGGGCAGAGTAAGCAAACACACACACACACGCTCCTACATGGTGCCAATGCTGTTTTTCAGCAGGTAGACTGCTTGTGATGGGTGTAGTGTCAAGTGGGATAACTGGAGAGTGGAGGGAGAGAGAGACGGATCGGAGGCGGGCAGCTACTGGTTCACAGGGAGGTCTCTGGATTGCAAGCTAGGAATGTGGGAGGAAGGAGTGGCAGGTACATGGGCTCACATGATTGTAGTAGCTGATGAGGAGCAGCACATGCTGAAGGCAATGTGGGGGACATGAATTGGGACGGTGGGGGGCATGACAGAGAGGGGAAAACTGTTGGTTGGAGGCTGTGGGGCCAGTGGGTTTCCTGGGATTGAGGCCAGGACGATTATGAAGTGGAGGATGTGTTACAAGGATAACTCACATCTACATAGTTCATAGTGGTGAGAAAGGATCCACTTCACTCAAATTGTGAATTGCCCTTGGAAATTGAGTGTGTGTTCAGTTACATATGGCATGGGAAATCTGCTTGCAGACAGCATCTCGGGGATAGCCTTTGTGAGGCCTTCAGGTATCCCACTGTCCCCACATCCTTCACCCAACAGTTTTCCCTCCTTCATTCTGTCAATTCCTTCTACTTCACGTCCTCACTTTGCCTTCAGCATGTGCTGCTTCCCACTGGCCACCACAATTGTGCCAGCCATTATATCTACATTCCCTGTCAGCAAACTGGCTGCCTCCTTCCGAGCCGCTAGCCACCCATACCCAGTCCCTTTCCCTGCCTCCTACTACCAATGCCATCCCACTCTACTGGACACTACCTCGCCAAAAATAACACTGGCACTGTTAGTTTAGCCAGAACCATCAAGGGGCACAGGCATGTGTTTGCGTGTGAATATATTTACTTTAGCTTGTTAAAGGATAACTTGAAAAACTAGCTGGTTTTCTTTCTTTTGTGTGTGTCTATTGACAACTCAACAACTGCTTTTTGCTGAGTGGTCTCCATTTAATCCAAAAGTATATATATAATCTGTATCTTTCCTACAACCTTTAAATGTTTGAATATTTCAAGGGACATATGAGAAAAACAGATAATAATGACATTCTGAAAAAATGACAGGTGTCGTTTAAAAAGCAACATGATATGAAGAAAAAATAAGTGCCTGGAAATGCTTTTGTTTCAATAGAAATGGTAGAAGCCGGATCAAATGTAATAGAAAATGAAGTTGCAAAACAGTTTACAGCATGCCTGCAGAGTAATACAATTCCCTAAAACTGGAACTATTCTGTAATTTTTCTACTTCACAAGAACAGAAATAAACCAGACAGAAAAAACTATTTGCTTATCAACCTCCTTTGGTTAATGTACAAGATATTTGCTAAAATTATTACAAACTGTACGGAAAGTACTTTGGGTCTTAATAAAGAACATGATCAAACAGGTTTCAGAAGTTGATAAAGTGGAATGGACCATTCGCAAGTAATAAATGGAAATATAGAACAGAGTAATAAATATGAAAATAGCTTTGCCTACAATTCACAAAATTTTGAGAAATAATAGTGCATTCAAAACTAGGCTTTCAATGTGTCTGAAATGGGAAGGTGACAGACACTGTGCCTTATGACTTCCAACTTAAGGCAGTGAGACACAAACTTCAATAGAAAAAAACATAAAAAACCTGAAAGTTGAAATTTCCTGGCAGATTAAAACTGTGTGCCAGACCAAGACTCAAACTCAGAACTTTTGCCTTTCACGGACAAGTGCTCTAACTGAACTACCCAAGCATGACTCACAACCTGTCCTCACAGCTTTACTTCCACTTGTACCTCATCTCCTACCTTCCTCCTGTGAAAGACTGAAACAAAGGAGATGAAGTACTGGTGGAAGTAAAGCTATGAGGATGGGTCGTGAGTTGTGCTCGAGTAGATCAGTTGGTAGAGCATTTCCACGCAGAAGGCAAAGGTCCCGAGTTCGTGTTGGTCCAGCACACAGTTATAATCTGCCAGGAAGTTTCATATCAGCACACACCGCCCTTCAGAGCGAAAATTCATTCTGGAACCTGAGAGTTGCTCAACAAGCAATAACATGGTGTATGTTCGGAATTATTATGAGAATATGAAAATGAAGAAGTCAGTCACAGAATAGACTGTAGTGGAACACACAATTGTGACTGTAATAAAAACTTAAAAGAATTGGCAAAGGGTGTTTGGACTGACAACGTAATGCTAAAGAGCTCAAGGATGTTTCCTTGCTAGTTGCCAAAAGAGAAGAAAACACAAAGAAGAAAATTTAATGGAATTAGGGTAGATGGCGTGGCAATGGCCTTGCCACAGTGGATACACCGGTTCCCGTGAGATCACCGAAGTTAAGCGCTGTTGGGCGTGGTCGGCACTTGGATGGGTGACCATCCAGGCCGCCATGCACTGTTGCCGTTTTTTGGGGTGCACTCAGCCTCGTGATGCCAATTGAGGAGCTACTCAATTGAATAGTAGTGGTTTCAGTCAAGAATACCATCTTACGACTGAGAGAGCGGTGTGCTGACCCCACGCCCCTCCTCTCCGCATCCTCCACTGAGGATGACACGGGATATAGATGGCATTACTAAGCTTTATACACCACTGGATGTCAAATGTCTGGTGATGAAGTAACATATAAATTGTGTATCCTACATTTACCCAATGAATCACACATTTCACCACTACATAAATGCCTCGTCAATGTGGGATGTGATTGTGTAACTACCCTCGAATCCATAAATATTATAAAAATAAATATGTGTGTGTGTGTGTTTTCACACATTTCCTCCTACATCACTGATTTCAACCAGACACGGTACTCGCATACATCAGGTGGCAATCACTGCGGGGCCAAGAACCACATACATATCAAAGGGAATGGAGGTGAAAAGAAGCAAAGTGTGTGACATGTGAAGACCCAGACTCTACTGATCCAATATTTGACAGAGAGAGAACTTACTGACTTTCAAAAAATTTTACACACAATTTCAAACCTTTACTAAATTCTTTCTCGCAGATAACCCCTAGAAAATGATGAAAGAAAAGACACTTTATCGCTTACTACTTTTTTGCTGTTCATGCAGCAAAAGTACCGAATGAGGCATGATGTTATAATTTATTACTTCTCTATTACTAACTGAATTCATGACACAATTAACAGACAGTATGCACTGTCTGTGCCACTGAATGCAAATGCAAAATTATATCGTTGTTCAACACACAGTTCAAGATAAGTGACATCATAAAGAATGAGAAGTGTTAAAAACTGCTGAATCATGTATGAGGTGGTCTTCTGTCCAAAGACTGGTTTGATGCAGCTCTCCATGCTACTATCTCCCTTTATCTCCGAATAATTACTGCAACCTACATCTTTTTGAATGCGATTACTGTATTCATCTCTCAGTCTCCCTCTACAGTTTTTACCCACCACGCTTCCCTCAGATACTAAATTGGTGATCCCTTAATGTCTCAGAATCTGTCTTATCAGGCGATCCCTTCTTTTGGTCATGTTGTGCCACAAATTTCTTGCCTGCCCAATTCTATTTAGTACTTCCTCATTAGTTACATGATCAATCCATCTAATCTTTTGTATTCTTCTACAGTACTGCATTTTGAAAGCTTCTATTATTTTTCTATCTTAACTGTTTATTGTCCAAGTTTCAGTTTCCTACATGGCTACATGCCAGATAAATATCTTCAGAAAAGTCTTCCTAGCACTTAAACCTGTATTCGATGTTAACAGATTTCTCTTCCTCAGAAATGATTTTTTTGCCATTGCCAGTCTACATTTTATATCCTCTCTACTTTGGCCATCATCAGTTATTTTGCTACACAAATAGCAGATATCATCTACTATGTACTTTAAGTGCCTAGTTTCCTAATCTGATTCCTTTAGTATCACCTGATTTAATTCAACTACATTCCATTGTCCTTGTTTTGCTTTTGTTGATGTTCATCTTATTTCTTCCTTTGAAACCACTGTCAATTTCATTTAACTGCTCTTCCAAGTCCTTTGCTGCCTCTGACAGAATTACAATGTCATTGGCAAGCCTCAATTTTTTTATTTCTTCTCCCTGGACTTTACATCTACACTTACGCAAGCCACCTAATGGTGTGTAGCAGAGGGTACTTTTGTACCACTATCTGATCCCTCCAACCCTGTTCCACTCATGAATAGTGCTTGTAAAGAATGATTGTCGGTAAGTCTCTATATTTGCTCTGATTTCCTGAATTTTCTCCTCTTCGTTAATACGTGAGATGTATGTGGGGGGAAGTAATGTTGCCTGACTCCTCCTGAAAAGTGCTGTCCCGAAATTTCAGCAGTAAATCTCTCTATGATGCACAACGTCTCTCTTGTAACGTCTGCCAGTAGAGTTTGTTTAGCACCACCATAACGCTCTCTCACCAGCTAAACGAGCCTGTGACTAAATGCGCCGCACTTCCTTGTATCTTCTCTATCTTGTCTATTAGTCCTACCTGATAGGAATCCCAGATAGATGATCAGTACTCAAGAATCGGGTGAACAATCTTATAAGCCACTTCTTCCGTTGATGAGTTACATTTCCTTAAGTTTCATCCAATGAATCTGAGTCCTGTGTCTGCTTTTCCTACTATCTGTTTTTTATAGGGCCATTCCACTTAAGGTTGCTCTGGATAGTTACGCCTAGATATTTTACGGCAGATGCTGTCTCCAGCTGTTTGTCATCAATAGTTTAGCTGTACGGTAGTGGATTTCTTTTCCTATGAATCTGCAATATGTTACATTTATTTACGTTCAGGGTCAAATGCCATAGTCAGAACCATTCATCAATTCTCTGCAGGTCATTCTGGCATTGCTACTTTATACATATGTTGATTTAATTCTGTTAAGAGCGATGTGTTGAGTTCTATGTCCAAGAAAGTCTTGAATCCAGTCACAGGTCTGCTACGATACCCTGTAAGCTTATATTTTTTTCATTAAACGACAACGCGGGACAGTGCCAAATGCCTTACTGAAATCAAGGAACATGGTATCAGCCTGACTGCCATTGTCCTCTGCATTGTGGATCTCATGGAGCAACAGAGTTTTGCAAGATCTCTGTTTGCGGAATCCATGTTTACATGTATAGAGGAGCTGTTCATTTTCCAAGAAGTCATAATTCTTGAGCATAAAACATGTTCCATAATTCTGCAACAGATTAATGCCAATGATATATGTCTATTATTGTGTGGTTCTGCCTTAAGGCATTTCTCACAAATGGGAATGACCCGCACTTTTTTCCAGTCATTAGGTGTCTTTCGTTGCTCAAGTGATCCACAATAAATTACTGCTAGAAGGGGAGCAAGTTATTTTGCATAATCTTTATAGAATCTTATAGGTATCTCACCTGGTCCTGAAGCCTTTACACTACTAAGTGATTGTAGCTGCTTTCCAGTTCCGCAATCGGCTATCTCAATATCTGCCATTTCAACATTCGCATGATGAATGAAAGGAGGGACAGTGTCACGATCTTCCACGGTGAAACAACTTTGGAAGACCAAATTCAGTATTTCGGCATTATCTCTGTTATCTTCCATTTCGGTGCCGCTGTGATCACTGAGAGAATGAATAGATGATTTTGACCCACTTACTGATTTTACATATGGCCAAAATCTCTTAGGGTTTTTGCTCAGGTTGGTTGACAACGTCTTACTGTCGGAATCATTGAACGTATCTCTCGTTGCTCACCTTACGCTCATTTTCGCTTCGTCCAGCTTCAGTTTGTCAGCTAGATTTTTACTTCTCTTGAATCTGAGATGAATTGCTCTTTGTTTACGTAACACTTTTCTAACATAGCTATTAAACCATGGTGGATCTTTCCCATCCCTTAAAACCTTACTTGGAACATAATGTTAACTGATTCGATAAGTTCAGGTCTGCTTGTTGCCAGGAGGTCTACGACGTTACCCTCATGAGTTGGTTCTCTAACTATCTACTCAAGGTAATTTTCGGACAAGACATCCAGAACAATGCCAAATGATTCCCAGTCTAAGGCACCAATTCTGATGGCAGAATACTCCCAATCTACACCTGGCATTTTGAAGTCGCCCCTTATTACAATGGCAAGATCAGGAAAATTACTAATGATGTTCTGCAAACTCTGTCTGAAGTGCTCTACAACTACAGATCCTGCCCCAGGTGGTCTATGAAAACATCCGATCACCATTATTGACCATTCTTTGTTTCACCCAGACTAATTCACATTTGGAATGCTTGACAAACTCACTAGATTTTATAGAGTTTTTTACTGCAATAAACACGCTGCACCATTGGCGACTAATCTATCCTTATGCTCCTGCAGTTTACTAAAATCATATTAATCTTTTCTATCTTTGATCTGCGAGGACCAAGATTCTCTGAGTCACTGTGGCTGATTGAAGAGGCAAATCATGTTTGCTCCCAAGGGAGGGGCCCTCTAACCTAAAAAGGCCCCATGTGCACGCCACACGTACTCTGCTACCCTAGTAGCTGCTTCCTGCGTGTAGTACACGCTTGACCTATGAAGGGGAACCCTACAATTCTGCACCCGATAGCGGAGGTCAAGAAATTCACTTCCGATACCATCACAGAGCCGTCTGAGCCTCCGGTTTACACCTTCCACTCTGCTCCAAACCAGAGGACTGCGATCAACCCTGGCTACAAATAGACAGCTTAGCCTGCACCCCATGTGTTGCTATTTGCCTTCACCAGATCAGCCAGCCGCCAAAAGGAGCCGAGGATTGCCTCAGAACCCAAATGGCGGGTGTCATTCGTGCCGATATGTGCCACTACATACAGCCGGTTGCACCCAGTGCACTCAATAGTCGCCAGCAGGGCCTCCTCATCATGGAAAAGACCGCCTGGCAAACATACTGAATGCACGCCAGAATTCTTTCTCGCCTTGCCTGCTATCTCCTGGGGGGCTCCACCACCCGCCTCACTTTGGAGATCCCAATAACTAGCATACCCACCCACTGTACTTGTCCGGACTGGGCAGGAAAATCGGCCGCTGGCCCAACAGGAGAGGCATCCGGTGCTGGCTCAGAGTTTAACTGGGAAGCAACTCGTACCTGTTGCTAAGGCGTAGGCAGCCAAATTTTTCTGTTTGCTGGACTGCTTGTTCAATGTACACATTAAATAAAATCGGGGATAAGCTACAACCCTGTCTCACTCCCTTCTCAACCACTGTTTTCCTTTCATGCTCCTCGACTCTAATTACTCCTGTCCGGTTTCTCTACAAGTTGGAAATAGCCTTATGATTCCTGTATTTTACTCCTGCTATCTTCAGAATTTCAAAGATTGTATTCCAGTCAACATTGTCAAAAGCTTTCTCTCTAAGTCTACAAATGCTATAAATGTAGGTTTGCCTCTCCTTAATCTATCTTCTAAGATAAGTCATAGAGTCAGTATTGCCTCGTGTGTTCCTACATTTCTCCGTAATCCAAACTGTCCCACAAGGTCTGCTTCTATCAGTTTTTCCATTCTTCTGTAAAGAATTCATGTTGGTATCTTGCAACCTTACAGTTTGATAATTTTCACATCTGTCTGCAACTGCTTTCTTCAGAATTACCACATTATTCTTTTAAGTCTAAGGGTATTTTACCTTCTCATACATCTTGCACACCACATGGAAGAGTTTTGTCATGGCTGGCTCTCCCAAGGCTATCAGTAGTTCTGACAATGTCATCTACTCCCGGGGCCTCGTTTTGATATTGATCTTTCAGAGCTTTGTCAACTTCTCCTCGCAGTATCATATCTCCCATCTCATCAACATCACCTATGTCCATTTCCCTTTCTACAATATTGTTTTCAAGTTCATCTCTCTTGTATAGACCCTTTATATACTCCTTCCACCTTTCAGCCTTTCCTTCTTTACTTAGGACTTGTTTACCATTTGAGCTCTTGATATTCATACAGCTACTTCTCTTTTCACCCAAAGGCCTCTTTAATTTACCTGTACATGGTATCTATCTTTCCCCTAGTGAATTGTGCTTCTAAATCTTTACATTTGTAATTACAAGACTTATCTAAGGCCACTTCGGTTGCATAAAATTTTGTCAATAGACCACAGTTTCAATTGCACTAGGGCAATCTTCATCAGAATAAAAAGTCATTTGGAATACATGTAATTCCAGCATGGTTTAAAATGTCTGAAGAAAACTGCTATTATCAAACAGAAATGTCACACAATTAAAACCTAAAATGTAAAAGTATAAAATAATTGTCAACCACATAAAATACTCCTTGGAATATGACAGCTGCAAGGTCACTTGGGGCCAAGAGACCTTGCGGTTATCATATTCCGTGGAGTATTTTATCTGGTTGACAATTATGTTATACTTTTACATTTTAGTTTTTAGTCCTGTGACATTTTTTAGACAAGAGCACTTTTCCTCAGACATTTTAAACCATGCTGGGATTACGTGTATTCCATATGACTTTTTATTCTGATTAAGATTGCCCTAGTGCAATCGGAACTGTGGTCTGTTGACAAAATTTTGTGCAACCGAAGTGGCTGTATATACATCTTGTATTTAAATAGCCTATGGTTGCTGGATCACAGCCAATAAAATGTTTAAAAATTCCTTGCAGTTGTCCTGTAGCCATTCCTTCTTAGAAAATTGAGACTTCCTTTCCATCTCATTTTTAGACATCTGTATTCCATTTTGCCTGCTTAATTTGCCGCATTTTTAAATTTTCTCCTGTCATCAGTTAAATTCAATATCTCTTGTCTTATCCCAGGATTCCTAATAGGTCTTTTCTTTTTTCCTATTTGACCTTCTGCTACCTTCAGTATTTCACCTCTTAAAGCTCCTCATTCATCTTCTACTGTATTCCTTTTCCCTGTTTTCGTCAACCATTGCCTGATGCTCCCTCTGAAGCTCTCAATCACCTCTAGTTCTTTCAACTTATCCAGGTCCCATCTCCTAAATTTCCTACCTTTTCCCAATTTATTCAGTTTTAATATACAGTTCATAACCAATAAGTTGTGGTCAGAGTCCACATCTACCCCTGAAAATATCTTACAATTACACTTGGTTCTTAAATCTCTGTCTAACCAGTATATAATCAATCTGAAACCTTCTGGTGTGTCCAGGTCTCTTCAAAATATGCAGCCTTCTTTTATGATTCATAAACAAAATGTTCGTGATGATTAAATTATGCGCTGTGCGAAATTCTACCGGGCGGCTTCCTGTTTCATTCCTTTCTCCAGTCCATATTCACCTACTATTTTTCCTTCACTTCCTTTTCCTACGTTCAAATTCCAGACCGCTGTGCCTATTAAATTTTTGTGTCCCTTAACTATCTGAATAATTTCTTTTACCTCTTCATCACCTGTGTAGCTAGTTGGCATATAAACTTGTACTGCTGTGGTAGGGGTGGGCTTTGTGTGTATCATATGGCATTCACTATGCTATTCACAGTAGCTTACCTACATTCCTGTTTTCTTATTCGTTATTAAGCCCACTCCTGCATCATTTAATGTTCTCCTTTCATCAATTAAATTCAATGACTTGTGTTATCCAAGGATTCCTACTAGGCCTTATCTTTTATCTACTTGATCCTCAGCTGCTTTCACTATTTAATCTCTTAAAGCTTACCCACATATACCACTGAATGCACCTACACTATTACATCATTGGGCGACACACAGCTCAGGGTTAAGGTCGTCATAAACATTGAATGCTCACAGATACAAATCAATACCTGAGCAACACTGGGTTTCTCCACTTGCGGATAAATACAAGTCCTGTATGCTTTCAAGGGAATGTTATACCATTCTTCTACATTTATATTCTGCAAACCACCATGGGGTGCATGGCAGAGGGTACATCCCATTGTACCAGAGCATGGGAAGAGTGATTGATTGAATGCCTCTGTGCATGCACTAATAATTCTAATCTTATTCTCATGATCCTTATGTGAGCGATGCATAGGGGTTTGTAGTATATACCTAGAGTCTACATTTAAAGCTGGTTCTTGAAACTGTGTTAACAGACTTTCTTGGAATAGTTTAAATGTCTATCTTCAAGAGACTTCAAGTTCAGTCCAGTTCTCTGTAACACTTTCACATCGCTTAAACAAACCTGTGACTGTTAGTGCTGCCCTTCTCTGTATACATTCAGTATCCCTGTTAGTCCTATTTGGTATGGATCCCATCCAACTGAGCAATATTCTAGGATAGGTCACATGAGTAACTTGTAAGCAATGTCCTTTGTAGACTGATTGCATTCCCCACTTCCTGCAAAAGAGTGGGAAGTTCAGGAACAATGATGGCAGTGGATGACGATCATGCTCTTCTCTCCAAAGAAAACTACAAAGGCTCAATAATATTGAGATCTACTGATTGTGGTGGCCAGGGCAGACATGACACTTCCTCCTCATGCTCACAAAACCAGTCCATCACAAAGCACGCTGTATAATCAGGGGCCTCATCGCCTTGGAATACAGACTCACCATCGAGAAAACGAACACTGTACCATGGGATGGAACCCATCATCCAAAATGGTCACACAAATCCTTGGTAATAATGCGACTTTGCTGAGTAATCATGGGGCCCTACGAATAGTATTATAAGGCTGTACACATCATCACCGAACCCCCACCACATTTAATTCTTGGAGCGTAAACTATGCTAGAAGTTGGAAACAGTGTGACACATCTCATATGAACAAATGACATTCTTCCATAGTTCCATTGTCCAGGGTTGGGTTGATTTGGGGGCGGGGGGGAGACCAAATTGCAAGGTCATCGGTCTCATTGGATAGGGAAGGAAGTTGGCCTTGCCCTTTCAAAGGAACCATCCCAGCGTTTGCCTGAGGTGATTTAGGGAAATCACAGAAAACCTAAATCAGGATGGCTGGACGCGGGATTGAACCGTCATCCTCCAGAATGCGAGTCCAGTGTGCTAACCATTGTGCCACCTCGCTCGGTCCCATTGTTCAAGTTTTATGGCTTTGGCACCAAATTTTCCTATTATGGGCATTTGCATCACAGCTGAGTGGTTTTGGAATTCAACCTCACCCTGCAGTTCCCTGCTTATGGAGCTCCCCTCATGTTGTTTTGGTGCTGATGCGGTTTATGAGTGCAACTCAAGTCTGGAGCGACTTTTGCATCTGTCGTCCTTTGTTATTTTTTGGCAGGATCCTCTTCAATAACTGTCTTTCATAATCACTCAACACATATTTTCATCTGCGTTGTGACTTAGCAGATGATGTTTTTCAGCTTTCCCTTTATATGGTATAAAGCTTCAACATGGTGCCTCTTGAAGCACCAAAGACTTCGGCTACCTTGGTTACAGGAGCACTCACCATATGACCACCAACAATTTGCTCATGTTCAAATTCACTTAGCTCTATCATAATGCACTCACTACTACACAGAACACTGTTCTGGCCACTACTGCACTTGCAACATATTGAGGACATTGGATAGGTGCCATACGCTGTCAAATACAAAATTGCAACCTGCAGACTTGGCAAGTATCTGTATTTATGTTCAAGCACGGATATGCATTTCCATGATGTTTCATATTTTTGTCCAACACCTACATGTACCTTTGCTTAATGGTGCTCCAATGAAGATCAGAGCATGAGTACTGAAATGCACACAACAGACAAAACAGCAGAATGATAAGTATTGGAGATGTGAGCATCACTTCTCTAACATCCTGTTATTTGTGCGCCCCTCTAGGAACTTTTATGTGTGTGAAAGTGTACGAGGTACAAATAAGATAGGATTAAATGTTTCAAAAGTATTTTTGCTGTGTTAATCTATGTGTTCTATTAGATGCTCTTCTGAATAAAACAGGCTCCAGATTTTTTAACTTCTGTTAATTTTCCTAAATAATAACAACAATCTGAACTATTCACCTGCCAACTTCTCGTTACACAGTAAGGGGATTCTTCCCACATTTTACATATTTCTACTCCAATAAATAACGATCTTTTTTTTTTATGATTTTTATCTTTCAACACATTTATCTGTTGGTATGTACTACTTGTATAAAAATTTCAGTTTCTTATTTATACCCAACTTCACAGGAATTTATTATCCAGATTATTAGTTTTTGCTGTTCTGATTCTAATGGTGTAAATAGTTCTAATTAGCACTCTGTTAATTAAAAGTTAAGATAATTAAAGTTAGCACTACAGTTCACCATGTGCAAAAACCTATGAGCTAATACTTGTATCTGAGACAGGTGACCTACACCATTTGAAATTTAAGCAGACTCACTTTCCACTACATATTTTGTACTAACCACTGTTAGCTTCCAAACTTTCACTACATACTTTTGTCCCCTTCATTTTCCGTCAGTATCACATGTAGCACTACTCAATAATTTCATATAGGTATCATAATATGTAATATTGGCATTCATTCATGTAAACAAGGGGATTCACACTGCATAAGGAGAATAGTTTGATGCATTTTTCTAAATTTCTGACTAGCAACATTTTTTATAATTCAGAATCACATTAGTTTTTGTAGTTTATCAAAAATTGTAAAATCCAACCTAACTGATAACAGTTTGTTCTTATGCCTGCCTATAAGTAGTAAGACATCACTCAAAATTGTCAGTTCACAGTTTGGATGCTGAAAGTAAGACCCACATTGGAGGGCGCTCTCAGTGTTGACTTACGCCACAAATACAATCTGTGCATGAAAATATGTGCACCGATCGCCACAAAATTCAAAAGCTCTAATATTTAATAACTTTCAAGCAATCTCTGTAACCTAAATAAATGAATGTTTGAAATGAATTTGTTATAATTAGCAAGAAAGTGAAACATAATTGTCATTGGAGAGATCTGTTGTGGCACTGATTTAAATGGACTGATTTAAATGAATTACTGGAATGTAATTCTCTTTAACAGGAACTGTGATAACTGAGAACTGTGATGATTTTGTATAAATGTGAACAATTTATTTTGTGCCACAAGAGTAATTAATTTTCCACTGTAATCGTGGGTGCTGGGTGCACAATAATTTTTCATACTGCAAAAACTGATCACTACAATCAATAGCAAACTTTGAAAGGAATAAAATGTGTGTATTAATGTCATCTAAAATTAGTGTTGTGTACACCTTTGCTCGAACACCATACCAACCTCATTTAAACTTCCAGCTTCAACATTTTCAAGATTAGTGCTACAGAGAACGAGATAACATTATCCAGGTCAGTTCCATCACACACTAATTAGGATTTCTTAATAAGAACAAACATTTGTCTTTAAATAGAAACTTTACTATAAAATACAACCTTTCTTCTGCTTAAGTCATCAATTCAATTCATTTAAATGTTATAAATAAATTTAGTACTAAAACAGTAGCCTCCTATGCATCAGCAGTCCAACTTTAAAAATATATAATTTAATTTACAATATTTATCTTCCATCCGCTATCTGGGATGATTCTCCAGTCTTAACAAGAATAACAATTCTTTAACACATTTAACAACATGCATATGCAGCACACATGGGTGAACACACACACACACACACACACACACACACACACACAGAGGATATACACAGGGCAGGGGGTGTAGCAAAGGTGTGCTGTGCTTAAATATTTGTATGCGAAATAAATGCATTATATTCCATTTGAAATCAAATGTAGCAATCACTACAGAAAATTATTATAAACTGATACATGCATTCTGTGTATCAGCATCAGCCCACACCTTTCTGTAGCACAGCCAATAAAATTGCACACAATGACGTGCAGAACAGTCTTTCACTTGAATAGTTGATAAATGGAGAGTTTCATGTTCAGTAATGTTAATCTGACATCAGTTACCCAAGTTCTTTAATTATTTTAATGGGGCGCAAGATTCCTCCCAGAGAATAAGATTTACTTTCTAAAAAAAGAAAGGAAGGAAGGAAGAGAGAAAGAAAGGAAACTAACTTAATGGATAGGAAGTCTTGAAGAAAGATACCTTATGTTACATATTTTGCAGGAATTCGAGACAATGATGTTAGTTAGAAAGTAACTTCAGAATAGAGAATGCTAGCTGATGGATAAGACTATAACGTATTGAAAGTTCCTGCCCACATCAAATAAATCAACTCGTATGTGTTTTACCTTGCAAAGAAGAAGCGCACACACATTCTGTTTCCATACAGACTGCTATAAAAATGTTTAATATGAAATTAATGATGATTTAACAGAAATAAATATTAAAGTAAGACCTGGATTTTACATTATCTCATTCTGATATTGCCCGTATGTTAGCAGTTTGATTGTCAAACATCTTACACCCCACATTTGGTGTCTGTATCACAAAAATTTGTACTTTTTTTACTACATACAAACAGCACAGATTTTGTCTTGCCATGTCTGCAGTAAGCAGTAACAAGTAATACAGAATCACATTCTTTCCTCCCTTAACAGTCTTTTATATTCTAAATGGATGGTGTGCCAACCACATTGCAAGAATATGACTAGTCTACTGCAAAGATGCCAGATTTACCCTTTTTGCAAGAGATTCACACTTTAAATTTTTCAATATTGCACAGTTAACACCTTTTCTGTAACTGCCTCTGCTTTTGCAGGATCTTAATTTTCTCAAACCAATGTATCTGAAGCTATTTTACTAGCGTTGTATAAGTCCCTTCAGTCTTTCAAAGTAAACATCACAAGAAAATAAAATTACACATTTCTGTCTTCATAAGACTCAACACATGCTAAAACTACTTATCTTACTAACTGGCTGCAATCTCCATCCATTATATACTGGAGATTTTTGTATAACGCAAGAAACCAAACAACTCCTGATTTTTTTTTCATAAGTTGGCATCTCACAAAGTAAAATGTAAAATACAGGTTTTACCATGCACAGAAAGAATCTAAAAAGTAACAGATTCTGTGTTGACAACACTTAGTATATATAACAAGATCTACAGATACTTAATAACAAATTCGATTTATGATGCGAAGCACTGATTAAAATTTTGAATTTATCCAATTTACAGTTAACACTTTGTACTCCGAAGCTTTTCCAAATTTGGTCCACTACCAGAGACAGTATCTGGCAAGTATTACCTAGTACTTCTTATTTTCTTTGTTTTTGAGGGGAAAAAACATACATCAAGTCACGCAAAACATATAACTGGCCACAAGTCAATATAAATTTCACAGGTTTGTGCATATATAAACACAGACATTCTTGACATTAACAGAATATCATTATGGATCCATGAAAAAAAGTGACATATTTGTGAATGTAGACTTTCCCAGCATATACAGCACTTGAAAACTTCTCAAGCTTCCATCCGTGTGATTGTCTAAATTCCAGAATTTCGATGCAACCACCTGAATGGAAACTCATAATGATTTCATCAAGTTACATATTGCCTTCCTTAATGTATTTTTAAAAATACTCTGAAAATAAGAAGCACAGCTTCTGACAAAAAGTCATACATTTAAAAACAAAAGGTGGAAAATAGCTAGACATTACACAAAGTAATCAGAATCTACAATATAAATGCTCGATAACCACCATTATCTACAGCACATATGTGAACGTTTCTCCTACAGTTATCACCATCATAAAATTTTTAAATCACTAGATTTCATTATCATACAACATAAATGGGAAGAAAACAAGAATAATAGAGAGAACAATGGATTATTACCATCTTTGGCTTTTTGGCATGATTCATATATGAATAAACACTTCATATGTCACCTGCAAATTTAACTTCATGCAACACATACATTCAGAAGTATGGACTTACGTGAAAAACTTTAAATATGTAGGTGACATCAATGTTTCAGCTTTCACATAAACAACTGCTCTTCTCTCTCTCTTACTTCAAATACAAAGTAAATAGAAGAAAATCTAAAACATCAATATACAGACAAGTAAAGGCACTTAAAACAGTTCTACAAAAAAGAATAAAAGAAATACCAACAAACCAGTAACACCCAATTTATTACTTCTTTCCTCTTTTGCTTCATTCACCACTGGATTCTGAGATGATAACCCTCCCCTTCATGCTCTTTCCATGTCTACAGCTTTCCCTTTATGAATATGTGTAAAAGTATTTGAGTTCAGAGTGTCTGAGACATTGCAATTGTTTTGGGTAAATCTATAGATGTTATAATATTTAAATGATAATCACAAAAAACATTTTCTAAATAGTCTAATTTCCACTGAAGTGTAAAAGAAGCAGCGTAAGACTTCGAAATCACTGGGCCATAATCGTCACTGTATTACTACTGGCCAAAATTTGATTTACTTTTGCTGTGAATCACAGAAAATCATACATTATAAAATGTAGTCAACGGATTTCACTTGGTTCTGACTCATTAAGATTTAGAATTTTACCAACACAAGAGAATTACTAACACCAATTGTTATGTGCTACGAGAGGGAAGAAAAATAATAAATAAATAAACTACATACATATACCTAAAATCAAAATTACAATTTGTTTAGCAAAAGGAAAGTGGAAAACTCTGTAGACAACACACAAATTAAAGAACACTGAAAAACTGATGTGAGATAATAACTCACACCCCAGGAGTAAAAAAGTGAAACTCATCACATTTAAAGCACTAAATAATGACCCCATTTGATATTTGGCACTACTTGCAGAATGTTAAAAATGAAGTCATTAGTTAAGAAATTCTCTCTCTCTCTCTCTCTCTCTCTCTCTCTCTCTCTCTCTCAATAATGCATGAATGGAGACAGACAAAATGAAATGCTATGGTAAGGTGTGGAATGGGTGTACTTCAGAACATCAGCATTAATTAACACTGCACTAAAGAAAGATACACTACAAAATATTATACAGGATATAATGCAAAATAAGGATAGTGATAACTGGTCAAAATCCAGCAACAGCTTGTACGTATATTCACTTTCTGGTAACTGCAGACAGTGGATTCTCAAATAGTGATACACTTTGGCATTGATGACTTACACAAACAGTAAAACTATTAAAATAGGGAAGCAGCAATATCTAACATGTGATCAGAAGAGAATCAAATCATGGGCAAGTGCCTCATGTTCAGTCTAGTGTATGATAAAGAAAAAGGCAGAGAGAAGCAATTATATGAACAAAATATATGGCATGGCCAATTTAATCTGGAAGTAACAATAAAATAAAGTTAGTAAACTGAGGTTTCTGTAGAAATGAACAGATGAATGATGGGAGGAGAGTGGGATACAAGATTCTTCACATTTCAACGCAAAATTCTTTCAGAAAAGATGCTCTAAAGAGAACCACAGGTTTCAACTTTTGTACTGCAATAATAAAGTTTCCTACATTATCTTAGGAACATAGTTAAGTAGAAGTCATGCAACCAAAGGTTTAACGAACAACACAATGATAAAGTGTGCCTGACGTGAGATGAAATTCCGTAGTGTTCATATATTTTAATTCATATCCTCCAAGTTATGGTGACCTAAAAATTTGCATGCCATCAAAACCACACAGTGAAATGGCATGAGTGAACAAACAAAGCTTTGTCAAAAGAGAATGCCGTATTTGACACTGGGGAATATGTTAATGCCAATCTTGACTTGAATCAACAACTTTCAAATCATCATTGCTGATGCTTTAACCAACAGAAACACGTCGCTTAACCTTATCCTATAATATTCTAAACATATAATCATGTGCCCTGATTTTAGCTAACTGCAAATGAATATGGAAAATGTGCTGATATAAACATACTCACTCAAACAACTTCTTCACACAATTATAAATAGATTTAAGAAACACACTTCCAAATTACAATAAAAACAAAAGACTAACTTGATCACAACACAAAACATTCCCATCCTAAACATGTATACGTGATATCAGCTGCGCGACAAGCATAATTCTGTCATGAATGTGTCAGAGGTTAACACACACTGGGAAAAATCAGTTTCACCCTTTGTGTCTTCTGAAATCTTGCTTTTCCACTCAGAATGTTCTGGAGCAACTTAGTGGGTGCAGATGACAATTTTCCTGTAATACACTTCCAGCTGCCTATAGTTTACAATTTTTTTAAAGTTAAAGTTATGTGGCAGACCTCACGATTTAATCAGTCTTATCACACGCGAGAGGGAACCGCACCACTCGGACTTGGCTTCCACAGTCACACGCTACTGAATCACCTGGGGCCAACAACACTAACTGTTTCACAAGAGCACCACCACCACTCAAGCGTACCACACGAACTGGTTCACCTGTCCGAACATCCCACACAATCAAGGAATCCTACAACACACACATAATTACTAATTAACTTTATATATAAACATTGTATTAGGAGAAATATTTATTTTTCATTATAATAAAACTAAAAGTATAACCAAAATATAGAAAAAAAATTATAAATTAAAAATGAAGTCTTAAAACAAGTTGATGAGTTTCTAGGGCAATAGACAACACAGCAAAAGAAATAAATAAAATGTACAACCAAAACAAAGAAAAGGAAACTGTACGAATCAACAATCTATATTTACAAAAGGGAATGTCCTGACTGATTCACTGAATGATCATACTCCAGTCAATAGAAACTTGATTTCTGGAGCGGGTGTTGATCCTACACTATAGGCATCGTTTATGAAGCAATTTTTCAAAATTACGCCCCTGAGGAGTTGAAAAATGGGATGGAAGGTTTTTTGAAACTATGTTGCTATTAAGGGGAAGTTTGAAGCCAGAACTATGGATATTGGTATTTCAGTTTTCGGTTGTGTGTGTGTGTGAGTGTGTGTGTGTGTGTGTGTGTGTGAAAATATTTTGTAATATTAAAATATTTTTAAACCAAAATCTATGAAAACTGGTATATGACTCCTTGGTTCGAATTAAAGAAATATGTTTTAGGGAATGAAAGTTTCTATGGAAACACCGTCACAAGAGCGCAAAAGGCAAGATGAACAAAACCACTCCCTCCAGCTACCAGAATCACTTTTTGGTCAGGGCTATGCTTCTAACGCCTTAATTAGTGGGAAAAGTTTAGGTGCTGCAATTTGTGAACTTGTAAAATTACTAGTTGCTGTCAGCTGATGTACACACACCAAGTGTCAAGGAGTCTGTGCATCGCCCACCAGAGGCGTTGTGTTTTCACTGGCTTAGTGCTCCTTAATTAATATGACTTTCTGTGACTGTTGTTCTTACAGACCAATTCTTTCTAGTTTTTTGGGACAGTTTGCATACTGCTGTTAACTTTTCAGTTGCTAATAAATACTAATTTCCATACAAGACTAATTTTGTCCTTCCTTGTGCATTAAATACAGTTCTTTCCTTCCTCTGATGTCGGAATTTATGTTGTGTACTTCAGCTAAATTTCAAGAACACGCCCAAATATTTATTGGGAGGGTAATCTTCTAGATGTTCCAGAACTGGTGACCCTGACATTGTTTCGCTGCTTTATACATTGGAAGAAAAAGATTTAACACGGCCAAATCACTGATGGATTGTACCTTCGCTCTCTCAGTTCGCCAAGCGCTTTCTATCCTACTAGCCATACAATCCAGTGCAGTGGTTCACAGAAGTGGAGGCCAGCCCTTTCTATGCAGATTTGTACTACACATTTGTAATCGTGATACGCCACCTACACTACAAATTTGCCTCACAAGTAAAAGTTGTTATCACAGACCCATCTGTGACAGATGCTTATGAAAAACTGATCCATAGGGTGTCACCCAACGAGAGAAACATATTTGGCAAGGTTCACATGAGGACATCAGTGATAGGAGGCCATCACAATACTTGAGGCAACTGAAGAGTACAGTGCCTGATAGTCTACTATGTACCTTGAGATGCAGCTGTCCATCACCTCAAGTGAAAGCCATTATTGCATTGCAACTGACAGGACCTTGGATGAAGTGGCTCAATCAGTGGACATGATATTTGACACAATAACACCTATACTGATGAGTGCAGTGACTGTGTCATGTAACAGCTTGTAGCCACCAATGGTTTCATGTGCGGATTATGATGTTCTGGCTGAAAAGTTCGATTTGTTGACAAAGCAAATTGGCGAGATGTTGACACATCAGGACCACAGCAAGGACAGAAACAGCTACCGGAGGCACTAAAGGAACCACTTGTCTACTACTTCCTCAAACTCTGTTACTGGCCAACCTCTTATCTGCTGGTATCACAGAAAATTTGGGGACCTGGCACATAAATGTACATCGCCATGTGCAGACCCAAACACCAGTGGTAGTCAGGCTCTGGCGCATCGAGCGATTGCCTAAATAAGTCAGAACACCTACTTAACAGTGACAATAATTCAACAATAATGACTTAAGACACGTTGCATCAAGCTCGACCTGGACTGTGACATGAGCAAGCATGGGATTTCATTATCACCAATATGTTGGGACCCATAATAGGAGGAGATTTCCTGACACATTACCAGCTGTTAGCAGGCATGGCAAACATGACTCTTGGGCAGTGTCACTGGCTTTCAAACAGGTTTGTGAAGGAATGTAGCTACACACACAGCTAAACTCGTGCAGACTTACTGCCAAAGTTCCTGCCATGGCACAACCATCTGGAGCACTGAAAGAGGTATGTCACTGTACATACATTAAAACTACAAACAGTCCACCCATACCTTGAATACCCAGACCATCTGGCCATAGCAAAAGCAGAATTCCGTAGTACGCTGCATAGTTTTATGCAACAGTCGAGTACTCCTTGGTCACTCAATTTCATTTGGTACCTAAGAAGTGTGCTGCATGGAGGCAACACTAGAACCATGCCAGATCATTACCTTGTAACAAGTTTGTAACTATGTGCTGAGTGGTGTGACCTTGTTCAGTGCCCTAGACTGGGGGAAGGCTTACACTTAGATTCCTATAGCCAAGGAAGACATAATGCAGACAGCCATAATTACTCCATTTGGCCTATTTGCTAATCATTTTACGATGTTTGGCCTTTGTAACGCAGCACAAACATGGCAAACGTTTATAGACTGTATTACAAAGACTCCCATATCGCTTTGCATACCTGGATGGCATTAACAGCATGTGACTGAGATGTTTCAACGATTACAGCAAAGTCTTGAACACCACTAAGTGCATTTTTGGTCATAAAGGGGCCAATTTTCTGGGCTGTGAAATCTAAATGTCAGGTTCACTACTGTTACCCACGAAAGTTGAGGCTGTCTTATGGCTCCCATGACTAAACACCTGGAACAGCATCCTTAATTTTTTACCACTGACATACACAACACACAGCCAAATTGCAGGAACCATTAACGGCTGCACTCAATGGCTTGAAGAGCAAAGACAACTCAACCATTTTGTGTTCGGACAGTATGATCTCTGCTTTCAAGGCAGTTAAACAAACAGGGACAACCAAGAGATCCGAGAAAAACTTGGGAGCTTTTACATCCAGGAGAAAACTCAGAATTTTTTAGAATACTGGGAATTTTTCATTGTTTTACTTTTAAGTTAATTTTTGTAATTTAGGCTGATAAGAACCGATACTCTAACAAAGGATATTACTGTATTCCGCTACTACAGAATAATACTGCAGCAATAAAACATAAACAAGAGAAAAAAAAAATGAAAATAAAACTAAAGTTGCAAAGGAAATGCAACACATACAATGACAGTGCTCATACAAGCGCCTGCCAACAGCAAAATGTGTCAAAGGCATCAGGAAGACTATACAATGCTTCATAACAACAAATTGCCTCCGATGAGCGTGACGTCACAACTGTCGACATTATATTCATCCGAGTAGTTGTGAGTGGGCGCATGCGCAGTTGAGTCCCATTTGAGTAGTACCTTCTCCCGCTTCTGACAACAGAAGTGTGGCTGTAAGCTGTGTAAACAGCCAGATGCTTCCCGGAAAAATTTTACTGGCGCATCCAAGCTGCCAGATTCAATCATGCGCAGCAGGCCAGGATCTATTGGATGGGAGGGGGGTTCAAATTCATATTCTTGAGAGGGACTAAATTCATATTCTTGAGGGAAAATTCAGCATACGTTGGCCTATTGATTATTCATATGATTTTGAAATGCATCCCTGTTGGTTTTTGAACATTTTTGAACACATTCTAAGTTGATGGTTGGTTTGTGGGGGTTGAAGGGACCAGACTACAAAGTCCCTCATTCAAAGTTGACATCTGAATGAATCATAGACAGATTTTTGAATGCAGGCATAGTGTACGTGATGTCACTGCCAGGGAAATCCAGGTCGCATCTAGAAATACATTTTCCTGCAGATAAAAGGGATGGGGCTACATGAGCTGAGTGGAATAAAGCCAAACAGGTGAATGACAATTGCAGTTTGTTTATGTGGCTGACTGGGTTTGCGAATGATCCACTTTGTTATAATTACTAGTGAAATCCATAGATTCAGACCACCCGAATGGAAATAAATGACTAAAAGGAATAACAAGTAAGAAAGATTATGTACTTCCTTCTCAGTATATCCAAGAAAATTATATTCTGGCAGAAAATTTTTGGCCAGATCGCTACACCAGTAAGGGCCAGTTGGAGAGTCCCCGGTGCTTAAGTTCTATTGTGGGAGCAGAGCGGAAAACATGTTGCACGAACACATAATAACGCCTAACTGGAGAATAAATGTGGGTAACTAGACCGGAGATTGTGGAAGGATTAATGAAGTTAACCAAAGAATAAGTTTTGACACTGTCAGGAACAATTACAGAAGTAGTGATGACAAGACTGATTGTTAGAATGAGGAAGGAGAAGAAATGGGGGCATCGCACAAAGTATGGAAGAATATGATGATTCCAAATTTATATCAAAATTTTGTACTACTACTTTTCGAACTCATGCTTGAAATGCTGGAGCGTATGAATAAAATGTGAAACTATTTCCTGCCCTAAAGCTTATTGCTTGTGTGCCAAAACAGTCTTGTTTGTTTGGTATGTGTTACAATTGCTACAATATTAGACGGGCCTATATCGTTTCATCTAGCAGACAGTGACAAAATATACTTAATCAGATTGAGAAATCATACCAATCTTGGGTACTATTTGTATTAACAGCTTTTTCAGTTTTAGACAATAACATTTAGATTTTTCATATAGCAAAAAGTTTGACAAACTTTGATAAGGTAATGGATTCTTTTGCAGAAAGAAAGGACACCATGTAAAGTTGTAGCAATACTAGAGAGAAAATATGCTATGATCTGAGGATTGAAGAAACGTGTACTGTCTTGCTTGTCTTTTATCTTTACTGGGTTTTTAGTATCCTATATTTAATTTTATGCCACACAAAGCAGCAAGTTATTAACTAATTGGCAATAAAGTGTGCAAATTTCCTGAAGAGTTCCTGTTCTCCTGGTTACAACTAATTCCATCCAGTATTAATTGCGAGTTTTCTTTAATTTCCGCTGCCCTGAATATAGTTTGATGGCATCCATTACAAAATATACACATTTGAATTCCATAGAGCGAAACATAGTGATGCTGCATGAAGAGGCAGGGCACTGCACTTCGGCACACTTGCGACCAAATAATATGTCTTACATGTCCACGAATATGTATGTTTTATATATCAGACTCTTTAGAAAAATGTGTGTTGCAAAATCAACAAATTTTTGAAAAGTTGATTTTCTTTTTCTTTTTCAAAAAATTTTTGGAGTCCTATCTCAAATGCTCGAGGGAGGGGGGTGCCACTATCTAGTATTGTCCAGTTCGGAAATACACTACTGGCCATTAAAATTGCTACACCAAGAATAAATGCAGATGATAAACGGGTATTCATTGGACAAATATATTATACTAGAACTGACATGTGATTACATATTCACGCAGTTTGGGTGTATAGATCCTGAGAAATCAGTACCCAGAACAACCAACTCTGGCCGTAATAACGGCCTTGATACGCCTGGGCACTGAGTCAAACAGAGCTTGGATGGCGTGTACAGGTGCCCAAGCAGCTTCAAAACAATACCACAGTTCATCAAGAGTAGTGACTGGCGTATTGTGACGAGCCAGTTGCTCGGCCACCATTGACCAGATGTTTTCAATTGGTGAGAGATCTGGAGAATGTGCTGGCCAGGGCAGCAGTCTGTATCCAGAAAGGCCCATACAGGATCTGACACATGCGGTCATGCATTATCCTGCTGAAATGTATGGTTTCGCAGGGATCGAATGAAGGGTAGACCCATGGGTTGTAACACATCTGAAATGTAACGTCCACTGTTCAAAGTGCCGTCAATGCGAACAAGAGGTGACCTAGACGGGTAACCACACCATCGCATCGGGTAATACGCCAGTTGGCGATGACGAATACACGCTTCCAATGTGCGTTCACCGCGATGCGACCATCATGATGCTGTAAACAGAACCTGGATTCATCCGAAAAAATGACGTTTTACCATTTGTGCACCCAGGTTCGTCGTCGAGTACACCATCGCAGGCGCTCCTGACTGTGATACAGCGTCAAGGGGAACCTCAGCCATGGTCTCCGATCTGATAGTCCATGCTGCTGCAAACATTGTCAAACTGTTCGTACACATTGTTGTTGTCTTGCAAACATCCCCATCTGTTGACTCAGGGATCGAGACGTGGCTGCACGATCCGTTACAGCCATGCGGATAAGATGCCTGTCATCTCGACGGCTAGTGATAAGAGGCCATTGGTATCCAGCACGGCGTTCCGTATTACCCTCCTGAACCCAACGAATGCATATTTTGCTAACAGTTATTGGATGTCGGGTCAACGCGAGCAGCAATGTCGTGATACGATAAACTGCAATCGCGATAGGCTACAATCCGATCTTTATCAAAGTCGGAAACGTGAAGGTACGCATTTCTCCTCCTTACATGAGGCATCACAACAATGTTTCACCAGGCAACAGAAAACAGGCATTACTGTGCGAGAGTAGCTACGATGACATAGGAAGCCCATATGTTCATACACATATAGTATAAAGAGATGTTACATGATGTCATAAAAGAAATGGGATACTACAAGAGCATTGGAATTTTGTAAGCCATACTAAAATGTATTGGCTCAAAGTGCACATTCATGTGTTCAGATTCACAATGAAGTGGGCCCCAACCTGATATTAAGCTTTACACTATGGTTTTCAGGATGCAAATTTTCTTGGAGTAGACTGTATTATCTTATGTTTGTATCTACATTATGGCATAATGCCACACATGCCAGAAGATGAAAATTTGCACTTGGAATTCAGTGAACAGTTGAAACTAGCCAATAGTGTGGAATGAACACTTTGTTTCAAATAAATTGACTGCCTCAGGGGAAAAGATTGATAAAAGTCACATTTATGTAGCAAACCAACAAAAATAACTTCATTTTCTGCTAGGCGACCGACTGCCAAAAACGTGGAAATAAAATAAAATCAGAAAACTGAAACTAACAACATATGTCAGTCTTCTATAGTTATGTGAATGTATTTTAATTCACTTGATAGCTCCCAACCACAGAAATCCATTTTGTTTTCATCTGACATGAGAAGTGTAAACAAAGAGGAAACAGAAATTTCAGTAAACATAAACACTGCTTATGTGGAGACTTAGCCCCACCCCACTACAACTCGGACACTATGCGCATGCGTGAATCTGGCAGCTTGAGCGGGCAAGAAAAATTTTTCTGGATAGCATCTGGCTGCTTGTTGCTACTGCTGATACAGCTAACAGCCACACTTCAAGTAGCTGGAAGCGGGAGAAGGTGCTGCCCATAAGTAATTTAACTGTGCATGTGCGTGAGCCAGCGGGCAACTGCTCAAATGGACTTAATGTAAACGGTTGTGACGTCACGCGCGTTGGCAGCAGTTTATTGTTATTAAGTATCCCATAGTCTTCGTCCTAAAGCCTTTGACACAGTTTGCTGTTTATCAGTTCTTACCAGCAAAATTACAAAAATTTAACTGAAGACTAAAACAATGAAAAATTCCTAGAGTTCTAAAAAATTCCCAGTTTTCTCCCAGATGAAAAAATTCCCGGGTTTTCCCAGATGTCCCAGAGTGTGTACACCATGCATACAAAGTCCTCTCTTCGGATCTCCATGCATGGGCTACTCAGGAGGATGTCATCATAAGGAAAACCAAAACTGGAATTCTATGAGTTGCAGTGTTGAATGTGAGCCTCCTTAACTGCATAGGTAGATTAGATAACTTTAAAAGGTAAACAACTAACAAGCACATTTTGTCTACTTATGAGATACAATAATAATGCTGTTATTTTACTGTTATCACCAGCATCACACTCACCTGTTTGCTTGTGACAAGCAAGTTATGAGTAAGCATAACAATACTTGGACAATAGGAGTTGCTCTGAAACAAGGGATAAAGAAAAGAATTAATGGGGTTTAAACACACACAAAAAACAGTAATTAAGAAACTGATGTACCTTTGTTTAAGATCTCACCCACTGGTCTGGTGGGGATAAAAAGGGAGGTGGGAGCAATTGGCAGATTCATATCATTCTCAATACATCGAAATTTGCAATTCAGTTATGTGTAGATGCAATGAATATCACACGAGAAAGTCAAAAATTAGTTCTCAGAATTTTTGAATACCATAAATTGATTAAAAGTAAGAACAACCAACATACAACAGAATGAATGTCATGAAAAAAATTATACAATGCACATAGTATATGTATCTCAATGGGCCTGTGCTAACTAAACAGAAAAGAATGTGGACAGACAACTGCCATTAGAGAACAGAAATAAATGATGCGACAATGTTTGAAAATTTTTCAAACCAAAAAGGGGTAACTTTTTTATCACATCCACATACAATAATAAATAGGAGATATAAGCAGACACGCACATTATAAATATTGAAAGTTTACAGGGAGAAACAATTTGGTGACATACGTATCCTTATTATTCAAGAAAGGGGAAATCTTAGCCCTCGACAACCCAAAGACTTCTCTTAAAGTAGTACAGCATTTCAAAGGCAGCAAAACAATAGTGAAAAACTTAGTGCATGTATTATCAAGTATCAACAATGGAAGTACAATCACAATGGAGAAGTAATACTGCAGTATGGTAATGAGAGACGATTTCAAACACCACATAAAATTTTTAGGAATACTGCTTGGTTACCAAAATAATGGTAAATTAGTGCCATGTTATGAATAATGAGTGTACAGATAATACAGCAACTGGCATCTTGCTTGACACGTTTGGAAAAGGTGATGACTACTCTTCTTCATGCAGGTAAATGATGGGCATCATAGAAAAGTGTGTGCTGTCTAATTGAATAATGTGAGTACATTCTCATACTGTTTGTAGACAATGCCTTATATCACTTGACGATCACTGAGATGGAATTTAAGATAGCAACCCGAAAAGTAGGGTGAATTTCTGTATCTGAAGACGGATAATTAATTTCACTTGCCTCTGTACAATGTAAGCAAGCAGGCTAGGAAGTGCAGCACAGAGATACATTCTTTTAGTCAAGTTGTGCCAAACATTTCTTTGCTCCCCAATTCAATTCAGTATCTCTTCATTAGTTATTCAATCTACACATCTAGTATTCAGCATTCTCCTGCAGCACCATATTTCAAAGATAATTCACCACTTTTCTGAACCGTGTATTATTTATGTTTCACTCCTGTACAAGACTAATTTCCTGATAGCTGATCGTGCAAACAACAATGGAAGCCATTCACAAGTGATAAAAGTGACAAGGATTCATTTGTGATATAATAGTTCTTTTTTGTTATTATTTTAAAAAATGGGTTGTGTTTCATGTCTTACAAAAGCTGATAGCATTAATTTTATACAGTATAATTGTTCAGTCACATACAGTATCTGCCTTGAAGCAGCATTCATCCTGTTACTGTTATTCATCTTTGAACTTGTAAATAAGATACTGAAATGAAACTTCCTGGCAGATTAAAAACGTGTGCCAGACCGGAAATTGAACCTGGGACCTTTGCAATACGAATGAACATGCACAACACTAGTGTAATATTATAAATATTTATTGTTTATTTTACAAACTGGTTTTTGGCCTGTTAAACCATCATCAGGCACAAAGATAAATGTATGTGGCAGTGAAATTTCTGTAGGATCAACGATTTTTAACCAGTGCGTCAACATCTTGGCAAAGACGGCAGAATTGTGTGTTCAAATGTGTAGTGCTTCTTCAAAAAACAAAAATAATGGGGTAAAAGTAAAGTGTATGCAAATTGTAGGAACGAAATTATGAAGTTAAATGAGTTTATTTGTAGCCTTGATTAATCAATAGTACAATGAATAGTGATATGTCAAAATCTCAAAAATAAATGAGCTATTTGGCTACCAAAAGTCCACTTCTTTTCTGCCTAAACTCAAATATGTGGGGTAAAATATCATAGTGTGAAAACATCAAACCACAGGCAGTTAAAAACAAATTTCACTTTCTTTATGCGAGATAAGGGATTGAACTAATACTGATAAGTAAAATTTGACATTCAAACCAACTGCGTTGGCCGAATTGTGAATCATGCTCTAAATTCAGGTTTAGGAAAAACAATGGCGATGAGAAACTGCATATAACATTGGAACTAATGTGAAAGACACTGTCAACAAAAATATACAACACCACAAATATGGAAGTATTTTTATGGACAGCCACGGAAAAAAACATGACAAGACTTTTCAAAGAACAAGGAAATTCTACACAATGGCTATTGTTAAGCCACGAGCATCAACAAAAAATACTGGTGTCAATCTACAAGAAAATGTTGACAAAAAACGATTATGTGGTGTGCATAGTGGGTGCAAATGATTTTGCAAAAAAATGAAGCAAAGTGCAGCAGAACTAAAGAAGCTCTTAGAATGTAATAAATAACTTAATACTACTGTTACAACATTACCACATAGATATAACTAAATGTATCAGGCTCATGTGAACAGAGGAATACAAAAAAACTAACATTAAAATAAAACACCACCACTGCTTCCACAATAATTAGGTTGACAGTTTTCAGAATGTTTGTTTTTCATTCCGTCAGGGCATCTGCAAAATTTTGATAAAATTACACCAATCGCACAAATTACACCAATCACTGTTAACACACCAGTGAGTGACTGATGCCCTCTCTTTTGCCAGGAAATGTCTAAGCCTACTGTAAGGTCCCTTTTGTTGACACTGTCATTTACATTAAAGGCTTCAAACTGCTTGGTGCATAGCTTCCACCACAGACCCTAATGTTTTATTGTAAACACTAAATTTTGTGGGAGGCTTTTATAAGTTCATAAGACTTCACATCATTTGTCCTGCAGTTGCACCTTTTCCAATAGAGCGAAGGGCATAAACCAGTCTCAAATTAAATTTAAATAACTTTCCTGACTCACTCTGCACAGAGTGATAATTAAAAAATATTACTTTGTAATCACACATATCACATGATAGGTCCCCCCCCCCCCCCCCGCCCATACAAGGCCAACATGTTGCTTGATTTGAAACTCAAGACCTTCCTGATTACAATTCTTACGTCTGATATAATTTTTAAAAATATCTGACAGTACACTTACGTCAAATATTTCATTTACATTGCCTGAGACATTTTATTGTAGCTGTCTTCACCAGTATTTAGTTTCCTCTTGGATGTATTGCACTGGGAGGAAAATGCCTCACTATCTGCTTCAGACCTAACCTGTACATTTGCAGAAACGTTCTTCCCTTTGTCTTCCCACTTTTTAAATGTTCTATTACTCACTCGCGCCATTTTTGCTAAAAGAAGTGATATTCAAAGAAGAATGCACCCACTCTGTCTACCTATTCAACACGCTTCAGAACAACGCACTCAAGACTGCGTTCGAAAACCACACAACAACAAACTTTGATGTACAACTGTCTCATTTTCTTCCAGAGCTGCCATCCTCTGCATACAATCCCTATCACTGAGGAAAATAGAGGGAAGTTCAAAATATGTAAAAATCTTTCTCCAACAAACAAACAAAAACAACTTGTCAAATGGGTCAGCAAATGCCCAAGAGGAACACTGCAGACCCTTTTTATTTATTTATTTATTTATTTATATTAGAGTAATTAGAGTTAAGGTAGATGCATTATTCTTCAAGCAAATTAATCAGAAACTCAGTAAAATTTTAACATACAAAAAACAAAAATTTCATATTTCTCACATTTTTCACCTTTTGGGTTCCCTTCAGAAATAAACTGCACTTGTTACAGGTTTTCATGGATGAATATAATCGAGATGTTCTGACAATAACAGAACATGGCTTAAAGCAGGATGAAATAAAATGGCTATTCCCTGGTAAGATGTTACTGTAGCCAGCACCAGAAAGGGGATGGGGTAGCTCTTTATGTCAGTCAAAATACTGAAGTTGAAAACTTGTTTCTCAAACAATGTTGCAGACTATGGCACTTGAATTAACTGGAACTGTGATGCATTATGAAGACTTCATGAACAGCACAATGAAACACAAAGAGGTGGGTGTCTATCGATCACCAAATGGAGAGTTGGATCATTTTTTCAACAGCCTCAATAAGATAATTGGTCAGCTTGCACCCAGTAACTTCACAATAACGGTCAATTTAAATATTGATACAAAGTCATGTAAAATCATCAGATTTACTAAATTCCTATAATCTTGTAAACATGATAACAAATTTAACCTCTGGTAGGAGAGACTACGGGAGTAATTAGATATTATTATGTTCAGAAACACAGAACTCCACTTCTCTGATCATCATTGCCAGAAAATTGATTACTTTAATGTGGATCCACCAGAAATTGCAAAAATAATTCAGCAGAAACAAAGCCTAACCAGTATGAACATAAACCATTTCAAAATATGCTAGCTACAGAGAATTGGGACAGTGTCTACCAGTTAGATAGATCAAAATAAGAAATGGGATTAATTCTATTCAATTCTGTTAAGACATTTTAATTCTTGTTGTCCAACTAAAACACAAACAATACTCAATCAGTGAGGGGGAAAAAAGAGCTAAATTAAAACTACCAACTAGATCAATCAAGGTTAGTATATCCATGACCTCTATATACTATACAAATCACCTAGGTGGCACATTTTCAAAGAAAAATACACCAGTACAAACAAAATTTTCAAATTAGAACTCCTAAAAAGTTTAGAAGACAAGTCCACAACAGGCCAATAGCACAGTCAGCAAATGTAAGGTATGCCTGCTGGAACCTTATTATTAAATACCGTGAAGCGTGTATGAACACAGAAGGACAGCAATAAATATCAGAAATGAAGGTCAAGACCAAAAGCGTGTTTGGCCAAAAGCGTGTTTGTAACATTTTTAATAAACATTTTACCTCCCCAACTGGTACCATAATTCGGGATACAGATCCACTCAAAACCCCAATACACTGCTACATGACAGATAAGGGCTTTGATTTTGAAAGAAAAAAAATTCTACAGCTAAGAAACAAACACTGAAGTGGTTTGGATGGTCTTTCCAGCATAACAATTAAAAAATTGTGCAAATGTTGTGGTTGAACCAATTAATATCTCAACAGTTGTAACAACAAAGAAGGTATGTTTCCTACTGCACTGAAAAGGAGCATTCTCAGACCAATATAAAACAGGATCAAACGATGAAGTGTGACATTACAGACCAATATCTTCAATTCTTACTTTTAGAAAGATTTTTGAATCCTTGCAGTTGGCACAGCTAGTGCATTTTTCGCAGAAACCCAACATGGATTTTTAAAAGAACAGTTTAAAAGAACAGTTGCCACAGAATTTTTACACCAAGTCTATAGCTATCTACATGGGGTAACACTCACCTCACAAGAATTAATAATGATGATGTCACAGAAAGAGGTGTCTATTGGCTTTAATGATCGTATATTCTTCACAACACATGAAGTGAACATTATGTTAAAAACAACAACATTCGTCTCGATTAAAGAAAATGGGAAGTTACACTTTTTCTTTATTGCAGGGTACATTAAAATTGAAATTATGTTGTTTATAATGTGTAAAGCTCTACATTCATATAGACTGGGCTGTGGATAAGGAAGACATTAATGAATTTGCCAGAACTAAACCCGATACTGAAAAACCCTGCACGTGAGATGACTTGCTGATTTATAAGCAAAAAACAAGCAGAAGCCAGCCAGCACTAAATCCATTTAATGCATATATTCAACATTTTTCATGAAGTGTTCTGACGATGTAAGTTTGTTTTTAGGAACTCTGAAAACTAGTTTTAGGAGGAGATGTTCTGGAATTAACCCTTTCGCTGCTACAGGTGCACTCCCTACATTCCAACCTGAGCACCGTTTTGTTATGGCTACCCCCTGCTCACCAAGCACTGCGTCCTCCGAAGACAGATGGTATTGCGGCCACTGTTAAGTACTTATCACCCAATTTGAAGAAAAGTTTTAGGTGAAGAAAAAACTGATTTTTAGACATCTTCACTCAATAAAGGACTGAATTTCTTTTCATTATTCATCATAGTTAATGTGCCACAACAAATTAACCAAATGCTGCACAAAATTTTAAAGAGTTTGTAGAGTTAAAAACACCTTGTGTAAACTAGGGGTATGGTTGAGTTTAGCTCATACATTGCACTGTATGAAATGTAGATAATACATTGAAATTTTATTTACAACTGAAACCAGACCATTATCTCATTTAGTTCTTGAGTTATCGATTTTCATATCAAATGGGTCGTCGCATGCAACATGCACATTTCTGTCCTTCAATCACAACAGTCACAACAATCATCACATTTTATAAACTGTTCAAGATATCAAAACAAGGTTTCTTTGCAAATGACAGCATGCAAAGAGACAAATATGTTGTGCGAGTTATGATAATGGCTCAAAATGTTTTTATTCACTGAGATACAGAAGTAACTTGTCTGCAGCAGTGAGAGGTCAGTGGAACAGGACATATAAACACTCAAACAGCACTTCAGGAAAACCCAGGTGTAGAAGTTTAAATACATCTTCAGCACCTGGGGAGCAGTGGGGCTGGGAAGTTAACTTGTCCACAGCAGTTAAAGGATTAAAAAGAGTGTATAGCCATTCTAGCACATGAATTAAAGTGGCAACACATTCAGTATACTTTCTACAAATATATGCTGTCTCAAAACACCAGCGCCTTGAAGATTTCTCCAAAATGTTTGGGTATTGGCACAATCTGTCGTAATAATATGATGAAAATGTCATAATTGTGATTAAAGATGTACTTCAACTGAAGATAGTCTTGTTTGACAAAGAACTGTCCTAAAAGAATTAGCTTGTAAATTTTCTTTTATACTTTATAGAAGGCGGAGACTAAGTTATCTTTTAATTCTTTTTCAAATGTGTCAGTCTTTTCTATAGTTTTTATTCTGTGTGGTAGTTTGTTTTACCTGATCACCAACATGTTTTGAATATTTTATGACATTTGTGTGTTTCATGCTTAGTTTGTGAATTACTGACAATGACAAGTCACTGTTGAGGGAGCACTCTTATATATACATAACTTCAAATATTACAGAACATATTTCAATTAAATTAATATAGAAGTAACATAATCTTTTAGAAAGGGGGAAAACTATTGGAGGTGGCAAGAGGGAACCAGCAATCAACAATTTTCCACTTCACATTTCTACACTCATAACCATTACACCATGACGACGTTCACAACTTTACGCTCTATGCTGTAACTTAGACCATATAAAGAATTGAATCATGAATATATCATTGTGTGACATTTATTTACAATAAATCGTATGAAAATTACATGTTTTTATAAATCTTTGATACTGTAAGTGATGTCAAAATGACATCACATGTGCACAAAGTTTTGTGAACTATTACCCTTTCTTAGATAGACCCGCACTGCATGCTAATGAAATCTGATAGCAGTTCCTGCAGTTGTTGATACTGAGTGTGACGTCATGTTCGCAGAAGTCTTGTGACACGTTACACATCTAGATGAAGGAAAGCATACTGTGTGCTTATTTTTACATCTCCCAAAGGTTTCTTTCTCCTGCAGAAACCGAAGACCTGCAACGTCATGCACACACCTCTTGAACTCCTATCTATTTATGCTGATGACCCAACCCTAGTGCTTTAAGGTGACACTGAGGAGGGTACAACATATTTTTCAATACACGTGATATCTGAGATAACCATTTTAGTAACCAAGGCCTAAGAGTAAAAGTATCATAAAATCACAGTTACTAGAGTTCAAAGCAGATATTAGTTGAATTATGTATACAGATAATTAAGACTGTAAATTCCTTGGTCTGCACTTGGATGGCAATCTTTGGTGGGAAAACTGGGTACCTGGGAAAATAAGCAGTGCACTGTATTTGCTTAACCAACAATCCAAAATCACAGACAATAAAATACTATAGACAGTGTACTATGGGACCATTTTCTCCATTTATAAGTGATAAGAGAGAGCTATGGGAGTGTGGTGCTGATGTGCACTTGAACAGAACACTGGTGCTACAACACTGTATATGCATAGATTTGTCACATTTCTATAAGTCATCAGGGTGACACCCAGATGCTAGACTGCACATAATCACAACACAAGAAATAAGATAACTTATTACAGATAAAGAACAAAATTAAAAGTAACAGACCATGTCTGTATACCAGTAGCTCAATGTAGTACAAAAAAATTGACAGGAATTATAGGAGCATATGCCGGAGATCCATTTAAAACAAAATTAAAAACTGTAAATGTCCGTATTCACTGGAAGAATTCTAAGCTGTATATATTTTATACTAAACCTTCGTACATAAATATGATACGTAATATGCCTTTGTAACAATACAACATTTGCAAAAGCTATCATTAGATGACCACACAGAGAAACACACATACAGGGTGTCTCTCCTAAGAGTTGTCAGGTGCATTTTCTCTGCTGTTTGTGTAGGTATTTGCAGTTTTGTTTTTGTATTGAGTACTTGGAGTCAGCCCCAACAAATGGTGTTCATCAGTTCTTTCATTCAATGCTCCTTGTTGATGGAAATAGTCTGTTTTCTGTTACAAACAAAATTATTTTCAAAGTGGAATTTTACATGTCCATTTCATAAAGCAGTCCCAGATTATTCTAGTGTGATATTCGTTTTATCGGAATGTGTGAACAGGGACAGTGCAACTCGAAGAATAACCAATGCTCCAGTAGCGACAGCACTGCCTTGGCTCGCATTGACTGCCATCACCAAGCATGTAGTGCTACTGAGTTACTACTGGACTGCTATGTATTCTTCATCTTTTACTCTCCCTTTTAACACATACTGATAAAACAAATATCACACTACACTAATCCAGAATTTCTCTATTGAATGGGCATGAAAAATTCTGTTTGAAAAAGAATTTTGTTTGTAATGGGAAACAAACTGGTGCTATCTGTTAACACCGGGCTTTGAACGAAGAATGGGACACTCACTCAGTAATTGTAGGGCTGACTCCAGCTACACATTGCGAAAACAGAACTGCAGATATCTGCTGAAACACCAGTGAAAATGCGCCTAACAACTCTTAGTAAAATGTGATGTAAGATTATGTACCTTACATAAAATGTGTGAAAAATTATCTAATGAATTATATAAAAATTACAGTAATTGTTCTTAGGAGATAATAAACTGAACAATAAACTTTGGGGTCCTGTTTCAAAGGAGTGGGTGAACAAAATTATCTTGTCTTTAACATATCCTGTAATACAAACAAATATGATATACCAGTGAGATTAAGAAGGTAACTGAAGCAGCTGTGATCATACAAAGTAAAAATTTTAAAAGAGCAAGTGAAATTATACTAACTGAAATAAAGGGAGAAATGGGGCATGAGCTGAAAGGGCAATTAGCAAAATGGCCTGCACGGGCAAATGGACATACATTTCTTACTGCCATTATTTCAAGGCCTATGCCAAACAAGAACGTCGCCTTAATGCTTTCCACATGCGGTGCCTGAGATCCATCCTCGGAGTAACGTGGAAGGACCGAGTGACCAACGAAGCAGTGCTATCTAAAACTAACTGCAACAGTATTTCAGCTATCTTGAAGCAGAGACAACTCCGCTGGCTGGGACATGTCCACTGTATGGATCCTGACAAATTACCACATGAGGTGATGCTTGGAGAGATCTCTATAGCCAAAAGACCTGTAGGACGTCCTGTATTGAGGTTCAAGGACTCCTGTAACCGAGATATGGAGAGCTTTGGAATCGACACAAACAAATGGGAGGCATGGGCTAGCATGAGACCAGAGTGGCATGATGATATATCATCTGGAATGTCGAAGCATGATGAAGGCTTGTTAGACAGATTAAGGCAGAAAAAGCTTCACAATGCTACCACTGCTCCTGCCTCAGCAGCCAGATACACTTGTGATAATTGCGGCAAGAGATGCCGTGCTGCCATTGGCTTGACAAGTCATATGAAAAAATGCAACCCATAAACACACAGACACTGCAACAATCATCTACCAAGATGTCGTGGCCAATATATTTCAAGGCAGTTCATCTCTCTCCCTTTAACGTACGTGTCAATTTCAGTCCTTTTACATCCACTGGAGTTCAACATATTGGACAGTGAAGTAAGTCAGGAAGTTAATGACGTTGAGCAGAAAACTAAAATTAGTAAACTATTCAGTGATAAACAATTTTCAAAACCAGTTAGAAAGCTAAGTTTGCAGACTGTGTAAGGGTGATTTCACCTCAAATCTTACAGTTCATGTCAACTCATGAATTTCTCTGGGAAAAAATATACTAGACCTCTATATCAGAAGTGTTAAGAAACAATGTACTTTCGTTTTATCTTAATTTTTGTACATGGTACGATCATATGAAAAATGTATATTTAGCAAATAATTCTTAAAACGGTAGAGTACATTATATACTGAAATTTAGGCGCCACCTGCACCCTTATGGGCTTCCTTTAATTTACAAATGTAAGATGAAAATAGGAGATTTAATTAAATTTTTCCAATGAAAAATTTTTTTTGTTCCTAACTTGGAGAGTCACAGAATCTTTTCTGTCATATCACCAGATACTACTGATGCCATTATAACCAATATCTTCTCTGCTCCTGCTAATGCATTTTTAAGAGTTTTTACAAATTATTTACTCAAAAATGCCCATCCAAAAACTTTCGAGAATTACACAAAATATTATTTGGTTAATATGCAAATAGTCAGTGCAAACACAGTGGGCAATATTTTTGTGTGTAAAGTACTAAAAGTTTTTCAATATGCTGCATATTTCGCATCAGTGAATTTCTAGTATAAGATATGCACGTTGACAACACTGTTTCAGTGGTCTTCTGTTTATAACAAACGAGTGAGAACTTTCACATAAACCATTTTGCATCAAGTTTTGTGTTTGATTTGAACTTTTTGTTAGATAGAATGTAAATGAGGAAATGCAGTAGTGCAAGCGTGAGATGTGTGAAAAAGAAAAACCACACACACAAGAAGGTGGTGTTTAAGAATAGTGAAAGACACTTCACAGTTGTAGGAAATCGGTCAGAGGTATTGCAGAAATATTTTGGTCCTCAAGTAACAGCACATCCACTGTGCAGGAATTTCTATATTCACTATTTCGTAAACCCTCGTCACCAGTTTTATAAAGGCCTCATCACTACTGCTGTGCAGGCGGAGTTGCCACTGTTGTTACGGTAGACCGAATTTGTGAGTTCATGAAACAGCTTCTGGTGCAGTACACCACTAAGACAATTTCTCAAATGGCTCTGAGCACTATGGGACTTAACATCTATGGTCATCAGTCCCCTAGAACTTAGAACTACTTAAACCTAACTAACCTAAGGACATCACACAACACCCAGTCATCACGAGGCAGGACAATTTCTCCCTGTCATTATTACACAGCTATGCCCCACCAGGTAACTGGATAGAATAACGAAGGTTCCACAACACTCCAACAAATTAGTAACAAAGTCACACATATGAGTTAAAAGGTTTGCTCATCTTTGTGACTAATTCAATATTGAAGTCTGCAACACTGCTTGTAATACAGGGTGGAGCAGAGGAAATGCATGTTTTTCATTATTGAATGACTGAGTCGCAGTTTGATGAAAATAATAAAAACAAGCATTAAGTGATAGATTTTTTAATGCAGTTTTGAAATATACATGCTTTAATTAGGTTTGAAAAATAATGTCTTGGAGATGACATCCTTCCTGGTGGATACAAATTTGGATCCTGCCGAAAGTTACGCATGCCTATCTCCAATGTTTCATTCGGTACAGCTTCAATTTCCTGACAAATGGAATTCTTCAGGTCACTGACTGTGTGAAGCTTGTTCATGTAGACTTTGGATTTTAAATATCCCCACAAAAAGAAGTCGCATATCAACAAATCGGGTGAGTGAGGGGAGCAGTAAACATCTCATATCTCGAAATAACATGTCCTGGGGACATGTGTCGAACCACTTCTATGGATGCTCTCCCTGTGTGAGCTGTGGCACTGTCCTGCTGAAATCACATTTTTCTCGTGTTCACTTGACGCCTTTGAAGTACTGGATGAAGAAAGTTGTTTAACATCTTGATGTAGCGCACTGATGTCACAGTAATTGCAGTTCCTTCCTCTTAAAAAAAAAAAATAGGGCCCAACAATCCCCACCTTTGATATGCAGCACCACACTGTTACTTTTAAACTGTGGAAAGGTCTTTGGTATAATTCATGTGGGTTCTCCAGCGCCCAATACCAACAATTTTGACCACTGACATAACTGTCTACATGAAAATGTAGATTCATCACTCATGGAGACTTTAGCATCTGCATCTTCCGTAAAAATTTCGTCCATTATGTGACAAAACTCTCTGTGCTTCACAAAATCCCCTTCACTAAGCTGCTAGATGATCATTATCTTGTACGGGTGAAACTTAAGATAGTCATGTAAGATGCGGTGAAGTGAACAACATTACATACTCAGCGCTACAGCCTGTCATCTAGCCGATCGTTTTGGACTAGCAAGAATTGCCTATCTCAATTAGTTTACATTTTCCTGAGCATGAACTTAATGGGGAAGACCAGGTGGTTTGTTTTCCATCAGAGATCCAGTACTTCTAAACGCTGCAACCCATTCGAGTGCGGTACTTGAATCAGGCACTGCACTTCGACGTCCAACTCTAAAATTTTGACGGAAAAGACGTTGCACTGTGACTATGGAATCATTGTTTCTAAAGTACTACTTGGCAACGAACACATGATGCTCTATGTTCCAAAGCTCCATAGCGACTCAAATTGCATTGTATGGGCCGTCTGCCAACATTCATTCAAGGTCAATACCCCTCTCGTCGCCGTGTACTAGCGGTTCAAAAAACATGCGTTTCCTCTGCTCCACCCTGTATAACAAAAAGAAGAGGCCCTCAATGGCTAAGTGCAAATAATTGTAGGTAAACTTCACAGTATGCAGCAAATGCAATTACAAAAACTGTCTGTTCAATTCTAAGAGCTCACTAAACAAAATTCCCTGTCTAACAAAGAAATGGTCCAATAAGACATGTCAAAACCTATCCTGAAATTTTTTTCACTGTAAGGAGGCAATGAAAGAAATGCATTGCCAAAATTTTAGCTGCTAAGAGGCACTGAAAGTTTTTTGTAAGAAAAAGGATTACACATTTTTTCCATGTGTAGAACAGCTCATAACATCGGTTTGTACAGCCCTGCCCATCTAGCGCACGACCCGGCGTATCACACATGCCGCAGCATGTAGCAGAATTATCCGTAGTTCACAGATGCCAATTTTAAGAACCTAAAGCCTGGTTTACAATTGATCAAATGGAAGCGAACATGTGCGAATGAGCATTTGCAGAAAATTCACTACCATTCACTTGTGTATTGGCAGAACCGTTTATACTACAGGGAATGGAAGAGAACACAAGGTAGTGAACATTGCCTATGAACAGTGTGTTATTTTTTAGTGTTTGGAGCTAATATTTGGCATACAGGATACAACTCTATCTTGTTAGAGCCACAATGTAAAATTTTGCTATTCAGTGAGGATTATTTTGCATGTTGATATAATTTTAATTAATATTGTGTTTATACTGGTTGATGGTGAGGAGGAAAGTTAGTTATTAGTATTTTACTCATGACCTCATTCATAAGCAGCTATATCACAGTCATCACAGTCGCTCAAGCAAGTTATAATTAAGCTTTACTTGTTTAATCAGAATTGGACGATGACTCTCCGTGTCCGCAGTCTCGATGACTCGAAGTGATCTGCAATCCTGTGTAAATAAAATGTCTTGGTTTTCTTGCGTTGCGTAGTCATTCGGGAAACCTCAGATCAAGGCGGAAAGTTTGCTTCGATAGAGTTTAATCATCCGATGAAATAATGGAGCTTTTGGATCTAATAATTGCAGGTTCGTTTCCAATTCATCGGAAGTTCTCTTCTGATTACCAACGAAACGATACATCCGTGCAAATTTCCAATTAGAGAATACATATATAATGAAATTCATTACACACCTGTGATGTAAATGCTCAGTATATATTCTCTTGATTAGCATACAATATATTTTCAATTTCTTTCTTCCAGTTATCTCGATAGCAAAATTACAATTCGGCATGGAGAAGATCCTAGAAGTCCTTTCAACACACACCAGAGAGAATATTGCAAAGAGTAATTATGCGCTCATCGATTCTGCAAGTATATAGATGGTCAAGTAGGAAACGTAATTCACTCATAGAATTGTACAGGGATAATTAGTAGAATATAAAGAGATATTACATGGAGCATGCTGTTCTTGACGGAGTACGCAAAATGGCACAGAAAAGGAAGAATTTAAATGTCTCACTTTGTATGGAAGTGCAACATGCATGGAGATCATGCACTCTACACCGAACTGCATCTACCTCTCTCCTTAGCTTTGGTCCAAAATTTTCCATGTATGTTGGCTGCCATTTTTCCTCATTACCGTTGAGGGGAAATTTATAAACAGAACACTAATCACCGATATCAAGCACCATCTTATGAGGTGATACAGCTAGTGTTTCCACTACACATGTAAGGTCTAACAGTCATATTCTTTTTCAGTCCCCCCTCCCTAAAACAAAAATGCTCTAGTGGCAAAGCGTGCACTTCAGGATCCAGGGAGCGCAGGATCAAATCCCTTTCAGACCACAACTTTTTCACTCTGATTTTTAACCGAGCACTCACTCCTCTTGGAGTGGCCACGAAAGACAAGTGGTTCAGATTACACATTAAACTGCGGGTCTCCATTTTCCGATTAGGTAACTGGGGAAGGTTAGGGACATGTAAGTAGCTGCAGTGGCATCCAGTTGAAAGACCTGCAAGAGGCCTACCGAGAACACCTGACAGAATTCTCTTTTGCTCGTGCTTGTTAACTTCTTTGCTCCAGTGAAAACCTGGCTTAAAGTACAGAAACAATTTTTGAATAACTTTATATTGACAGTTAAAAGTGGCTAGCAGAGAAAATAAAATCATGGCAGTGTTTGATGTCACCAATTCCTTCCATTCAATAAGCACTTGTAATTTGATGAAATGAAATGTGTCTTGCAGTACTACATTTTGTAACAATTCCTGTAGGCTATTCCTTATAATAATGTTTGAATGCTGTACATTTGGCTATCAGTGAAACAGTTCTTTGTTTATTCCTTGTAGTTGTCACAAAATGTGAAGTGTCTACTGAATGACAAAAACAAACATTTTCCTAGCACCAGGTACACCGGACAAAGGAAAAATTTATGCAGTCAGGCACTTTGCAGTAACCAATAGTTTTATTTAGACAGAATGTGGATGGAGTCAGAAATGGTCCTGGCCAGTGTTCTGCATACCAGGCATATTTAATCAAATTCGTAAAGTGTGGCGAATAAAACCGGTAATGCGCAAATGATTGGAGCTTAAGAATACTGTTCCACTGATAAACCTGAAATGAGAAAGAGGTATCAGAAATTATGTTGTCTGATAATTTCCTGAAAAATGCTTTCCACCACGAAAAAATTCTTTATCACGAGGTTGAATTGCACTAGTAGTTCCAGGCAAATCCACACTACATCTACAGATTTTCCGTCATCCTCCACAAAAACAGTGGTGTTGTTATGTCCAGATCATGAATCCAACAAAAGCAATGAATTAGTTTCTGCAGCTAGTAGGAATATGTTTTGAACAAAATGCTGAAAATTATTCTTTCCCATATTTCCAGATTCTGATACTTCGATTACAAGATTTTTGGGAAAAACAGTCCATTTTATTTTTATTTTTGGTCCTAATTTGCTTGTGGTTCTTGAAGACAGATATACAGCTGCAAAAACAGTACACCACTCATACTTATCACTGGCATTATCATATATGACTGTGTCATTGCATTCATTGATTGAGCAACTGACTCTGTCTCTTTTTTTCACCACGAAATGCTTAAGTGCAGTGTGCATGCAGTTCTTTCACGAAACCTGACTGATCAAAGTTATAAACAGCAGTTGCGGGGATAACAGCAAATTTTGTCTTTAAGTCAGCTGTGAATTTCTCTATAGCACTGTCTATCCCTGGCAGCTGCTATACATGTTTACATGACGTAAACTTGATAATTTTGCGACATCGTATTCTGTATGATTTCTTGAACCTGTGCAGCCAGATCGACGAAGCCCGGAAATTTTCAACGTTCATGTCAGTTGCGATTTGCAGGGCCCAGTCTCGTAGATCTCCATTGTAACGGTGCATAGCCTCTCAAAAGCAGTTCTAAATCTTTTGAACAGTTTTTCATTCAGACGGTTTCGGGTTTCCATTTGGCGCATGTCATGTAATTCATTCTTCCATTTGTATAGTTCACGCTCTGATTTTATGAAACGATAATGCCTTTGCATACTGCGTAAATTCAAGTGCTTTTTCCCTTCCTTCGTTTAAGCAATATTTCACTGCCTTTTCTTTGTCACTGTGTAAGGTGGCGTGGTGTCCTAACCTTCATTTATTACATATTCCAACCTCACAATCATATTCATTCGAGCCCAAACTCGATAGGGTAGAGTCAATTTTACATATTTCCATTTAATTGATATGCAAATCCAATAAATAAACCAAAAGTGTGCACCGAGATTAAAAAGTTGAGGATGGTGTACACAAACATTCAAGACACAACGGCCACAGGAGTTTTTGTTCGGCAGAGTCAACCAGCCGTAGGAGGGTGAGTTAGCATGCATCTGCGCCAGCCAGCCGACTGCCCACGGACCAAAACAGTTTTTGCCAGAGAAAAGGGATAATGGCCTGCGTGTTCATCTTCAAAGCAAAACCCACTGTATTGTTTGGGAGAGCCCCAGCATACGCATTTTTTGACGGACCTTGTGCGCAGTTTCAGAGTTCCCACAAGTGGACAGTGAACGCCTAATGCAAATGCTATATATTTCCGGATTGGTCGACTTAGCCATCCTCCCATTTGTAAGAGTAACGCTGATTGGTGGACCATTTCTGACACAATGAGCCGGAGGAGTGAGGAAAAGACAGCGGATGATATACCCTTTCGCTTTTTGCATGAAGGGAAGTCGTTCTGCTGACGCTCTTGTAGCAGGAACACGTAGCGGGAGTGAGTGCGCTCGTGGGTGTATACAGAGAGCTAGGAACAACGTCTCTACTCAGTACTGCACTGAAAGAGCGACTCTGTCGCTAGCGAATCGGAGAGATACTCTATATTGAATCGCTCGTGATTAAGCATTTGTTCACTGTGTTGGCCGCGACACTTAATGTGCGATGTGAATACAGAGAACTAGTTAGCGCCTGCGAGCGAACATTAAGTGGCACCGCGGTGGACTGGTTATCTGATCGGTGTACCACGCCAATAGTTAGACTAGGAGCAGATAGGAGTCCTTGACTTCATCAACGCGTAGTGAGATTCGATTGGCGAAGGTCAATCCAGATAGAAAGACATAGTTTTGTTATTTTTCAGCGGCGTGCGACGCAGGCAGCAGTTGTCGTAGCTCACGGTATTGTGCGCTACGGTGTAGGCGAGCCCCATCTTTCCTCCATTAGAAATAACATCATTCATGTCACTCCACTAAATTTCTCACGCGACAGCCTCGACCGTCCTTAGAAAAATTCAATCGGATAATTATTCAAGTTGAGTAGGCACAGCTCTCAGCCATTCTGCCGAGTAAATAAAATTCTTAAAGAAAAGGGATAAAAGAACTTTCCCAGACTTTGTATATAAATGTCATTAACAGAATTCCTATCCATAAGAGGTAGCCTCCTATTCCAAAAAGAACCCGGAAATTTGTGTATCAGTTAACAAATAATAGTTTCACATGATTTTCTTAAATTTTCCAATAAATAATATTTTCCATTTGTTTAATGTTTTTCTTACACTAACTAGCAATACTCCAGTACCCAGGTATCCCACTAGTTATGTAAGAAAGTAGAATATTTTTGTGTCTTCTTCTTACAGTGGACGGCTCCAGAAGATATTGATTGCTGAAAGTTTTTCAGGCATTTCTTTTTGGTACGTTAGGAGCATCTGTCTGACTTCTGTAGTAGTGTGGGGTGGAAATTGCTGCTTGCAGGAGCCAAAGGGTACTTGTCAGATCAATCCGTTGTGCAACTCATCAACATAACACCCACAAACTGACAACTGAAAGCTGTTGCAGTAAGTGTGTTTTTAGAAAGTATTCTTCTTCAGGATTGTTAATGGCACAACTGATGTCGGAAGCACAATTCACGCAGTCCTCACAGTTATTTCCTATTGCTTCTAATGTATCCACAATTTTAAACAATATGTTGGGATCATTCAAATGAATGTCAACTAAATTGACTAACAAATGACACATATCTACATCCTCAAAAGAAGTAGGTGATTTCCGCTGGAAACCACGTTCTTCATATTTCATCATTGCTAAACTGAGAACATTAATTGGATTCCCCATTACTGTGAAACTGGGGAGGGGGTGGGGACGGGTGGGGGGGTGCATGCGTTACGAAAGCAGAATAAATATTAATTCAGCTTTATCTGAATCGTCAATACTTACCAATACTGCAGAATGCAACTGATAATTTGTTACTTGAGTGGCTAATTCGAAAGAATAGTAACTGTGTACTGTAGTGTCACAGAAACTATCAACGAACGGTAACTTCCAATGTCCTTTACAAATTAGGATCTGGTTGTTTCGTGTTTCCCGTTTACAAAGTACCGCCAACCTTGGCTGTGTATGTGTCTAGGTGTGCACATGCAGCTGCTACAGTGTCAGCAGGGTTGTACATTTCTACCGCCACCTGGCAATTTTCAGCTTTTTTTAAAAAACTCGCAGTGCTTTTTCTTCTTCTTTTTTTTTTTTTTTTTTTTTGGGCGCAAAACTGCTATGGTCATTAGCGCCTGGTCTGTGACTTAGGAAACGGTAAAATACGAAAATGGACACCAGTAGCAATGGGAACGAAACTCAAAAAATTGGAGAAACTAAAAGCAGAAGGAAAGCTTAAAAATCCACTACAGAAAGGGGTTGGTTGTCCCCAAAAAGAGCTTCAAATGACTGACGTCATCTCACTGGCACTAATAAACTCGAGAACACGATCGGCCGAGCGCATGTCATCTGCTAAAATGGACGATATATCAGGCGACAGCTGTAGACGGGCGCGTAACGGAGTAAAATAGGGGCACTCAATTAAGAGGTGTCTTACCGTCCACAGCTGAGAGCAGTGGGGACAGAGTGGGGGAGGATCGCCGCTTAAAAGATGTCGATGGCTAAAAAGACAGTGCCCTATCCGGAGTCTAGTTAAAATTACCTCCTCCCGATGACGCGTTCGGGAAGAAGAGGTCCAAGCACAGGGAAGAGCTTTTACGTCCCACAATTTATTATTGGGAGTGTCGACCAATGTGCATGCCATAAAAGAGTAACACGACGACATAAAACACTCCGTAGATCGGCGAAGGGAATCAAGCGAATAGCTGGCACAAGAAGAGAGACTGCAGCCTTGGCCGCTATATCAGCCGCCTCACTTCCACAGATACCAACGTGTCCTGGGAGCCAGAGGAACGCCGCCGAGACGCCCCCCAAGTGGAGCAAGCGCAGGCAGTCCTGAATACGGTGGACCAGAGGGTGGACAGGGTAGAGAGCTTGGAGACTGAGGAGAGAGCTGAGAGAATCTGAGCAGATAACCTACTGTATCCGCTGATGGCGGCGGATGTATTGGACAGCCTGGAGAACAGCGTAAAGCTCCGCAGTATAAACCGAACACTGGTCGGGAAGCCGAAATCGATTTGGGGTGTCGCCAACAATATAGGCACTCCCTACACCAAACGATGTTTTCGAGCCATCAGTGTAAACAAATGTGGCTTCCTTCATTTGTGCACATAGAGCAGCAAATGCCCGACAATAAACAAGTGAAGGGGTACCATCCTTGGGAAATTGACAAAGGTCGCGGAGCAGGCAGATCCGGGGACGGAGCCAAGGCGGTGCTGTACCCCAAGTTGTCAAGAAGGTTTTAGGAAAGCGGAAGGAAAGAGAATGGAGCAGCTGACGGAAGCGGACTCCCAGTGGTAGTAGTGAGGAAGGGCGGCCTGCATACCCTACATCCAAGGAGGCGTCGAAGAAAATGTCATGGGCCGGATTAGCAGGCATGGAAGACAGATGGCTAGCATAACGACCCAGAAGGACTGCTCGCCGATTGGACAGCGGAGGTTCAGCAGTCTCAGCATAAAGGCTTTCCACAGGGCTAGTGTAAAAAGCTCCAGACACAAAACGTAATCCACGGTGGTGGATATAGTCAAGACGCCGAAGAATAGACAGCCGAGCAGAGGAGTAAACTATGCTTCCATAGTCCAATTTCGAGCGCACTAAGGCGCGATACCAGCAGAGAAGGACCACTCGGTCCGCTCCCCAGGAGGTACCATTCAGGACACGGAGGGTGTTGAGGGATCGCAGACAGCGAGCCGAAAGATAGGAAACGTGGGAGGACCAGCACAGTTTTCTGTCAAACATAAGACCCAAGAATTAAGCGACGTCCGAAAACGGAAGGTTGACAGGTCCTAGATGTAAGGAGGGTGGAAGAAACTCCGTACGATGCCAAAAATTAACACAAACGGTCTTCCTGGGAGAAAAGTGGAAGCCAGTTTCGATGCTCCAAGAGTGGAGGCGATCGAGACAGCCTTGAAGACGTCGTTCAAGAAGGCTGGTCCGTTGAGAGCTGTAGTAGATTGCAAAATCGTCCACAAAGAGGGAGCCTGAGACATCGGGAAGGAGACAGTCCATAATTGGATTTATGGCAATGGCAAACAGTACAACACTTAGCACGGAGCCCTGGGGTACTCCGTTTTCTTGGGAGAAAGTACGGGAGAAAGTAGTGTTCACCCGCACTCTAAATGTGCGCTCTGCAATAAATTCGCGAAGAAACAGTGGCAGCCAACCTCGAAAGCCCCAAGAGAACAGTGTGCGGAGGATGCCCGTCCTCCAACAGGTATCGTATGCTCTCTCCAGATCAAAAAATATTGCTACTGTTTGGCGTTTCCGGAGAAAATTGTTCATGATATAAGTGGAGAGAGCAACAAGATGGTCAACTGCAGAACGATGCTTTCAGAATCCGCATTGGGCAGGTGTTAAAAGACTGCGGGACACCAGCCACCAAGCTAAACGGCAATTCACCATACGCTCCAAAACCTTACATACACTACTCGTGAGAGAAATGGGGCGATAGCTAGAGGGGAGATGTGTGTCCTTTCCAGGTTTCGGAACAGGAACAACGATAGCTTCCTGCCATCGTCTGGGAAAAGTACTGTCGGTCCAAATTTGATTATAAAGGCGAAGGAGGTAACGCAGACTATGGGTTGATAAATGCAGCAACATTTGGATGTGGATACCATCCAGTCCTGGGGCGGAGGAGCAAGAAGAAGAGAGCGCATGTTGGAGTTTCCGCATGGAGAAAACAGTATTATAGCTTTCGCGATTTTGAGAGGAGAAAGCAAGAGGTTGCACTTCCGCTGCACGTTTCTTCAGGAAAAACGCTGGCAGGTAATTGGAAGAGCTCGAAATCTCAGCAAAGTGTTGACCCAATGAGTTAGAAATTGCGACGGGGTCCACTAATGTATCATGCGCGACAGTGAGCCCAGAGACCGGGGAGAAACTAGGCGCGCCAGATAACCGTCGAATCCTCCAAACTTCCGAGGAGGGAGTGAAGGTGTTAAATGAGCTAGTAAAGAATGTCCAGCTTGCCTTCTTGCTATCGCGGATGACGCGACGGCATCGCGCACGGGACTGCTTATAGCGGATACAGTTGGCCAAAGTAGGATGGTGTCGGAAAACGCGAAGAGCACGTCGTCGCTCACGTATTGTGTCACGGCATGCCTCGTTCCACCAAGGAACTGGGGGGCGCCGGGGCAATTCGGAGTTGCGTGGTATTGAATGTTCCGCAGCTGTAAGAATAACGTCTGTGATATGAGTGACCTCATCGTCGACGCTAGGAAAGTGACGGTCATCGAATGTCGCTAGAGACGAAAAAAGTGTCCAATCAGCTTGGGCAAACTTCCAGCATCTCGGGCGCATATATGGCAGTTGTGGCTGCAATCGAAGGACACATGGAAAGTGGTCACTCGAGTGTGTATCAGCAAGGGCGAACCATTCGAAGCGCCGAGCTAGCGGAACAGTACCGACCAAAAGGTGGAAATCCCCAAATCGGGTGGTGGGCATTGAAGCCCCCAACCAGCAAATAGGGGGCTGGAAGCTGACCAAGAAGATGAAGGAGATCAGCTCGTGCCATTGATGTGGACGATGGAATGTATACAGTACAAAGAGAGAGGGTGTATCCAGAAAGGGAAAGACGGACAGCGACTGCTTGGAAGGAAGTGTTTAAGGGGATTGGGTGGTAATGGAGAGTATTATGGAAAAGAATCATGAGTCCTCCATGTGCTGGAGTGCCTTCAACAGAGGGGAGATCAAATCGGACTGACTGAAAACGGGGAAGACAAAGCGATCGTGGAGACGCAGCTTTGTTTCCTGAAGACAGAAGATGACCGGCGAGTAGGATCGTAGGAGGATCATCAATTCATCCTGGTTGGCTCGAATGCCGCGGATATTCCAATGGATAATGGACATAGGGTGGACAGAAAATGGAACAATGTGACCAAGGTTGCCGTCAACTCAACGACTGCTCAGAGCTTGCGACCGACAGCGTGGAACGGCACTCAGCCGAAGGCAAAAGATCCTGATCCATAGGTTGTTCAGGAGCAGCTCCTCCCACCAGCGATCGGCTGGTTGATTGGCCGCCAGCAGTGCGCCTCGGCGGCACAGAAGACAGCCGAGGGCGGTTACCGTCAGGTGGTGCTGTAGATGAGACATGCCGTGGCGGAGAAGGAGAGGAACTCTGTTTCTTTATAGCTTTCTTGGAAACATGATGTTTAGATGAAGGAGGAACCGATGGTTGTGAAGTTGGGGTACGTAAAAAATCTTCACGAGTATGCTCTTTTTTGGACGTCCGGGTGTCTGACTTTTGGGATCGAGATTTAGCAGAACCCTATGAAGGGTGAGCCATAGATTGAGCAGGCGAAAGTGGGGAGGTTGAACGGGCGATCTTTGCGCTGGCCGATCTGACAACCGTGTCACTAAAGGTGAAATCACAAGTCTGCGTGGCCGCCTCCTTTGTTGGCCGAGGAGAGGCAAGGACAGTGCTGTATTTTCCTGTCTGAGGCACAGTGGGCTTTCGACTTGCGAATAATATTCGAGCAGCAAAGATCGACACATTTTCCTTCACTCTGATTTCCTGAATAAGCTTTTCGTCCTTAAAAATTGGGAAATCTCGAGAGGAAGCAGCGTGGTCACCCATACAGTTGATGCAACGAGGGGATGGAGGTGGACAAGCACCCTCATGGGCATCCTTGCCACACGTAACACATTTGGCCGGGTTGGAACAGGACTCGCTGGTGTGATTGAACCGCTGGCACCGATAGCAACGCGTAGGGTTTGGGACGTAGGAGCGAACGGAAATTATTTCATAGCCTGCTTTTATTTTCGATGGGAGTTGAACTCTGTCAAATGTCAAGAAGACAGTACAGGTTGGAACAATGTTCGTGTCAACCCTTTTCATAACTCTATGAACAGCCGCTACGCCCTGGTCAGACAGGTGGTGCTGAATTTCCTCGTCAGCCAATCCGTCGAGGGAGCGTGTATAAACGACTCCACGTGAGGAATTTAAAGTGCGGTGCACTTCAACCCGGACAAGGAAGGTGTGGAGCAGTGAAGTACACAACAATTTTTGTGCCTGGAGGGCACTGACTGTTTCTAACAACAAGGTGCCATTCCGTAATCTGGAACAAGACTTTACAGGACCTGCAATTGCGTCGACACCTTTCTGAATAATGAAGGGGTTGCCCGTGGAGAAGTCGTGACCTTCGTCAGACCGAGAAACAACAAGGAACTGTGGCAACGATGGAAGAACTGTCTGGGGCTGAAACTCAGTGAACTTACGCTTGTGAGCGGACATAGTGGAAGATGAGGAAACCATTGCGGAAGAATCCCCCATGATTACCGGTGTCTCCGATGGCGCGCTCCTCCCTTGTGGGGGCCCTCTCTGAGGGCACTCCTGCCTTAGGTCATTGTTCACACCTCAGTTCACACCTCCCGACAAACGGATGCAGGGACCAATCGGCACTTTCGGAAGGTATCAGCTCGGGTAATCACCCCTCTCTGGGCCTGGCCGTTACCAGGGGGTACGTACGTGTCCTACCTGTCTACCCGGGGCGGGGAATTACGCGTTACCCCGTCACCAGCTATGCACGAAAATGCGTGGGTCGGCCTTCAGACATGCACAGAGAGGAAGAAAGAGAAAGGGAAAAACAAAGAAAGGGAGAGGAAAGAAGAGAGGTCTCAAACGCCGCAGTGGAGAAAAGGGTAAAGAGAAGAGGTAAGGAAAAAAAGGACGAAGGAAGGATAAAGACATACAAGCAGAGAAGGCGAAGGATGCGTTACATTTACGAGCGTCCGCCTCCAGACGTAGGCACAAACCATACTCCCAGAATGGGGAGAAGGGGAAGGAAAGAGCCAGAGGTGAGGGGAGGGAGGGCGAAGATGGGGGATAGGGAAGGATGCGGAAAAGGAAGGTATGCAGCCCGGAAAGGAAGGAGGGCCACATTAGCTCGGGGTCCCGTGCTCGCTACGCACATATCCACAAAAGAGTTGTGGACCCCCTGAGGGGCAGTGCTTCTTAGCAACTAAAATTATGACAGTGCATTTCTTTCACTGTCTTCTTCCTGTGCAAAAAATTAACAGTGTAGTTTTTGACATGTCTTATGGGGCCATTTCCTTATATGTCAGCCCAGACAATGATCTATAACTAAGTGGATAAGAGCTGCTCTTCTATCTTTCGAGTAGGCTTCTGTATGCTGTCGTCCAGTCACTGGTGGATTGTACTCGGCCAGCAATTTGCTGAAGCAAAGTTGATATCTTCATCCTCAGCGCCCATGGTGCTGGTGGAACTCGCACAAGTGGCGGGTGTCTATGGTACCGCCACCAGCTTGCATCTTTGCGCCTGTGGTGCTTTCGCCCTGGATGTGTCTTGTTTCGGACAACACAGCACACTACACAAAGAAATTTAGTGACATCCCACCTGAACGATCATCATCAATCGAATGTGAAACTGAAGAAGACAGAGCAGATGTTTATATTCCAGGGTGCAAAGTTGTTGATCCATTGAATGTTTGCGTTTCTGCTGTAACCCCTACTATATCCCCTCTTAAACATCCAGGAAAGGTAAGAAGCACAAGAAGAAAACAGTATGTAAATAGAAAAGTGGACGAAATTGAAACAAGTTTTACACGAGCAACATCTTCAAAACTTTGTGAAGCATATAATGTAGATGCACTTGGTGCATAACCTGAAGATAGTGATACGTGCACAAAATGTGATGTATGGTTTCAAAACTTAAATACTGCTATCCCAGCAGTCACCTGCACTGAGAAGCTACAGTTACTGACACTGTACTAGGTAGCTACTCTAAACAGCAGATACATAAATACATATCAACATTCTAACAATTTGTCAGTATTAAAAATGATCAAACAAGAACTCATCACAAAAGCTTTCCAAAAAGCAACTGGGAATAACAATTTCAGGAAAAAAATGAATGGGAAAAAAAAAAAAAAAAGATTAGTAATCATGAAACTTCCTGGCAGATTAAAACTGTGTGCCCGACCGAGACTCGAACTCGGGACCTTTGCCTTTCGCGAGCAAGTGCTCTACCATCTGAGCTACCGAAGCACGACTCACGCCCGGTACTCACAGCTTTACTTCTGCCAGTATCTCGTCTCCTACCTTCCAAACTTTACAGAAGCTCTCCTGCGACCCTGCAGAACTAGCACTCCTGAAAGAAAGGAGAGCTTCTGTAAAGTTTGGAAGGTAGGAGACGAGATACTGGCAGAAGTAAAGCTGTGAGTACCGGGCGTGAGTCGTGCTTCGGCAGCTCAGATGGTAGAGCACTTGCCCGCGAAAGGCAAAGGTCCCGAGTTCGAGTCTCGGTCGGGCACACAGTTTTAATCTGCCAGGAAGTTTCATATCAGCGCATACTCCACTGCAGAGTGAAAATCTCATTCTGGATTAGTAATCATATTCAGCAAATGAAATTATTTTCATCTAAATGAACAAATGTGAATATTTCAACAAAGTGGAAGATTACCTAAGTTCTGCCAACTTCCAACAGATGCTGAAAAGATCCCACACAATTTTATCATTAAAAGTGTTCTTAAACTGTCTAAAAGTATAATATTAGACTCTGATACCTACTTGCTCACTAACATGAATCCCACTACTTCCACAGAGAATGCCCTCCCTAATCTCCATAAAGAGAACATCCCAATCTGTCCTGTTGTGTCTTCCACGTTATGAATCAGCCAGAGAAATAAATGACCTGATCAAAATCAAAACCAAGTCAAATCTAGTCATGGTATTCTTAATTCAGCTTACTTAGTGAACAAGTTAAAAGACATTCAAATTCCATCTAGTGCCAATCTAGTTTCTTTTGATGCCAGCAACTTATTCACTAATATACACAGTGGGGTACATAAAAGTGGCCAGGATAAGTGTACACGACTGGACGCATTAACAGAGGAGGAAAAGATCTAGTTATTTCCAACAGGATGGAACAACTGCCCATACAGCCGGTCAAACATTGGAGCACATTTATTCAATCTTCACACCTGACAGAGTTGTTAGCAGAGGTCAGTCTGGTCATGGGCCTAGCTGGCCACCCAGATCACCTGATCAGCCAGTGTGCTATTACTTTTTGTGGGATCCCTCAAGCCTAAGGTGTATTGCAACAACTCACAGTCTTCAAGAACTGCAACAGAACATTTCAGATGAGATTGCAGCATTTTTAAAAACAGTTCTTGGAAAAGAACCCACTTTCTTCTGATCTTGGATACTGATCTAGGTATGGTGAGGAAGTGCGGCACTTACGGACGGGTACCACAAAACTACTTCAAACATTCCTCAAGCAGCTAAGTTCTAAACACAACTGCATAAAATTCACATTGGAGTTTTGGGGGTAACAGCATAAACTATTTAGATCTAACCATAGACACTGGTGATCATATTCATACTTCCAAGAATTACAGGAAACCCATCACAGATATTGTAATACCTGCTAATTCTCAACACTCAGTGATCCATTAACATGCTGCCTTTCATTCACCTAGTATCAGTCCCCATGAGAGGTAACAACTGCCAACCTGAATTAAAGGCAATGAAACAACGGCTACACTTCTGCCTTGTTAGATTCCAAAATGCACAAAACGCAGAAACAGCAAGTGTACTTTCTTACCCTGTTCTCAACGCACCACCTCAAACCAATCTAGGAACTTGGAAACATTATTCTACGTACACAATACTGCTGGACACTTTTGCCCAGTGGTGAAGTCAGCACTTCAGTTTTGGAAAAAGAGTAGAAGACACAAAATCACCTGTAATTGTAGCAAATTCTGTAAAGGTCAGTCAGGCAGAGCAATGTGCACCTACTTGAAAGAAAACCATAGACATTGGAAACATAGAAAAGGAGACTCTTCTTTTGCCGACCACCTGCTTAAAGAAGGACATAGTTACAAAGTGCAACATGATGTCTTAAATCATATCCATAAAGGAAGGAAGATGAACGGCACTGAAATAAGGGACATTAAAAACCTCAGTTCACTTGTATGTAAGTTCCCCAATCATACTGTAATCATCAGTGGAGACTTTAATTATCCAACAATTAATTGGGAAAATTACAGTTTTGTTAGTGATGGACATGATAAGACATCATGTAAAGCATTAATACATGCCCTCTCTGAAAATTACCGACAACAGATAGTTATGAACCCCATTCATAATGGAAATACCCCAATGGCAACAAATAGACCTGACCTCTTTCATGTTGTCCACGTTGAAACTGGTATTGGTGACCATGACGCTGTTGTGCAACAATGAGGACCAAAGTAAAAATGACAACTAAAAAAAGCATACAAATATACAGTGAAACACCTCTTTTACATTTTTGTGGGGTCTAGGCTCAAAACACCACAAAACTGAGGAAAATTTAGAATTGTGTAAAATGTTAAAACCTCCAAAATATGAGAAAAAACATATGCAATTGTCATATGTGTTTAAAAACTATAATCCTCACCAATACATTGTATAAAATATGTATAAGTGATGGAAATTAAATGTCAAGTACAAAGTTCATACAATAGTTTTGGTAATGAATTACACCAGTTCTTAAGAAATCACAGATACAAAAAAGCAACTAAAAACTCACCAAAAAGTTGAAATTTGTATCTGAGTAAAACAAGGATGAGGAGGAGATTAGCGTTTAATGCCCCGTTGATAGTGAGGTCATTGGAGACAGAGTACAAGCTCGGATTGGGGAAGGAAATCGGCCGTGCCCTTCCAAAGGGACCATCCTGGTAATAGCCTGAAGCGATTCAGGGAAATTATGGAAAACCTAAATCAGGGTGGCTGGATGCAGATTTGAACTATTGTTCTTCCAAATGCAGATCCAGTGTGCTAACCACTGTGCCACCACACTCGGTTGGGTAAAAGGTAATCAAGCTATTTTCCAACATGCTATGAGCATAAATTATACATCGAAACATGTGTTTTTGAGTCATCTTTCCTTTTCGTTTACCCAGAAAAAAATCAAAAATTGAAGAACATAGGGGATTAAATCTAAAACTGTGAAATATGGTGAAAGGTGTTGGAATCTATCACATGGGGGAGTGTGCTTTCCTTCTATAACCAAAGGTAGTTTAATTGGGTCAAGTACACTTCAAGACTCCTACACACTAAACTTTAAACATGTTTTCAAAAAGTGTTTCTAGCTACCTGATGTGGACACCCATTGGAAACATCTTTCAAAACACGGAAGCATCTATTTGTAGCAACGACTGTATTGTATCATCTGTTGTATAGAGTGGTTAGGTGTTTTATTTCCTCACACTGTATTAAGTTTTTCGGAGAGGGGGGCAACAAAAAAGCAGTGAACAAGGCAGCAGACTGTTGAGTTGTTATCGCTGTACCAGGCTGATGGCTGCTTACAGAATATATGAAGCAAGCAGTACAAGAACAACAATAAAACAAGACACACTGCAGAAAACTGCTGTACATGTGGTAGAATACTGAGAAAGACTGTGTAGAATAGAAAATTAGACCGTTTATCATACGTTGCTTTGAATTGTGAAATAAATATTCATCACTCTGAAACGACTCTCCCGTTGACAGAAAGCTAAGACTAATAGCATGTCTGGTTGTAATTGCTTTCCTGAAATTTCTTTTTTTTTTAAAGACACGGTGATACCATGTTTGCCAGAAATTAAAAATCGTTAGATGATATCCAAGCAAAGTTATGGAAACTAAAGCTGTCTTCCATATTCAGTTCCTGTATGTAGCAAGTTTTCTCCACCAGTTCTATAGTATGTTTTTGCTCACTTACGCAAACAAACGAATCGATTTCATACAACAACTAATCCAATTTTATTGACCATCACCAACTAGTAAACAAACTCTCGATCAAAATAATATCGTAGTTCTTACGTTAATTATGAAATTCTTTGACAAGCACAACCTTGTTCTTTAAAACTACGAAACACTGAGAGATGCTTATGGCTTCAGGTCACAAGCCACAATAAATAAATAAATAAAAAAGTAACGAACGACAACAACATCTTTCATTTTGTTTGCATAAACCTTTTTATATTAACAATGCAACAGCACATATTACAGTTTCCTCATTTCTAGATACGATGTGGCAGACAATACAAAAACAATACAACAAACAGCATTGGAAAAAATGTGAATACACAGAGAAATGTTTGCCGCCAGTGTGGACAGAAACAGAGACAAAAAACAAAGTCGTAAACAGATGTGAAACACTGTAGGAAATAACATTTCCAGCAGAAGCGTGTTTTCAGTGGCAGTGTTGACGTGGCATCACACTACTTTTTGCAGTGGTTATGTCACTAGTGGGCTTTTGGCTACCAACTTTTGCGGGTGCTTGTGAACGACCCCTGTGTGAACCGTGTGCACTTCGATTATTCATTTCCTTGGTAGTGTGTGACGTACATGTGCTGTATACCATTCAAAGCAATGACACATTGTAAGTACCATATGATAAATACGTTATACTATTATTAAATGTCAATTGATGAAGTACCAATGATATAAAGTTTCAAGAGATTTTATGATAACTTAAACACGATACACAATTCTGAGGAGTAAGCTGTAGTGTAATGCATCACGTCAATGTTAGCCAAGTTAGATGTTGTGAGTTAGAAGTTAGAGATTCGCGACTCAATACATGCCAATATTATTATTAGTATTTCTTTCTTTTCTCAGACGTTATGTCTGGTCAAAAATGGAAAGTGACGCGGACCTTGATCAAGCATGACTTCCTTTTAACTGTACAGTATATGTTATATTGCATTTAGGAACTTTCGGGTAATTGAACATGTATCAATAATTACAGATTTCTGTAGTTGCATATATAAGTTTGGATGTAGCTGTATTGCATTGATGTAATGGTGGATATTGTGTAGTATGACTCCTGTAGTTGATAGCAGAATTGGTATAATGTCAACCTTATCCTGATGCCACATGTCCTTGACTTCCTCAGCCAGTTGGATGTATTTTTCAATTTTTTCTCCTGTTTTCTTATGTATATTTTTTGTATTGGGTATGGATATTTCGATTAGTTGTGTTAATTTCTTCTTTTTATTGGTGAGTATGATGTCAGGTTTGTTATGTGGTGTTGTTTTATCTGTTATAATGGTCCTGTTCCAGTATAATCTGTATTCATCATTCCCCAGTACATTTTGTGGCGCACTTGTATGTGGGAACGTGTTGTTTTATAAGTTTATGTTGTAAGGCAAGCTGTTGATGTATTATTTTTGCTACATTGTCATGTCTTCTGGGGTATTCTGTATTTGCTAGTATTGTATACCCGCTTGTGATGTGATCTACTGTTTCTATTTGTTGTTTGCATAGTCTGCATTTATCTGATGTGGTATTGGGATCTTTAATAATATGCTTGCTGTAATATCTGGTGTTTATTGTTTGATCCTGTATTGCAATCATGAATCCTTCCGTCTCACTGTATATATTGCCTTTTCTTAGCCATGTGTTGGATGCGTCTTGATCGATGTGTGGCTGTGTTAGATGATACAGGTGCTTGCCATGTAGTGTTTTCTTTTTCCAATTTACTTTCTTCATATCTGTTGATGCTATGTGATCTAAAGGGTTGTAGAAGTGGTTATGAAATTGCAGTGGTGTAGCCGATGTATTTATATGAGTGATTGATTTGTGTATTTTGCTAGTTTCTGCTCGTTCTAGAAAGAATTTTCTTAAATTGTCTACCTGTCCATAATGTAGGTTTTTTATATCGATAAATCCCCTTCCTCCTTCCTTTCTGCTTAATTTGAATCTTTCTGTTGCTGAATGTATGTGATGTATTCTAAATTTGTGGCATTGTGATCGTGTAAGTGTATTGAGTGCTTCTAGGTCTGTGTTACTCCATTTCACTACTCCAAATGAGTAGGTCAATATTGGTATAGCATGAGTATTTATAGCTTTTGTCTTGCTTCTTGCTGTCAATTCTGTTTTCAGTAGCCGGCCGAAGTGGCCGTGCGGTTAAAGGCGCTGCAGTCTGGAACCGCAAGACCGCTACGGTCGCAGGTTCGAATCCTGCCTCGGGCATGGATGTTTGTGATGTCCTTAGGTTAGATAGGTTTAACTAGTTCTAAGTTCTAGGGGACTAATGACCTCAGCAGTTGAGTCCCATAGTGCTCAGAGCCATTTTCTGTTTTCAGTATTTTTGTTTGTCTATATTTTTCTTTTAGTTCTTCTTTAATATTTGTATTATCTATTCCTATTTTTTGTCTGTATTATTATTATTATTATTATTACTACTATTATTATTTTTAACTTAGCACTGTTATCATGTTTGTTATGATTGTAATACAATATGTTCTGCAATATTCAAATTTGTTAAGCATTTATGTGCTGTTAGAGAACAAAGGTTGAAATAAGTAATTGCCCATTTATTTCTGAATGTGTGGTCATTTTCCAGTGTGTGGTTAGGTAGAAACGTAAGAGGACAGCATACATTTATACGAGTGGAACAAGCAGCAATAAAATTTATATTCTTCCTTGTTACAAATATTTTGCTGTTTATTTCTGAATATGTGGTGATTTCCTAGTGTGTGGTTCGGCAAGAACTTAAGATGATAACTTAAACTGATGGAAGTAAAATGATGAGCTATAACGTTCATATTCTTTCTCATCACAAATACTTTGCACATTGTACAATCACAAACATATTCTCCTAAAAAGTTCTTGCTACAACAGAGATTCTCTGTCACTAACATGTCCATAATAAACATCAACTTGACGCTACAGTGATCAACAAATCAATAACCTCGTTCCTGGTCACCCGCACAGTGTCACCACATCATGATTATGTCAGTTCCTGCAAAAAGTAGTGTGAGACTTCCTCGATCCATCATCATTGAGCAGAGAAGCTAAATGTTGCAAGCTGTGTTGGCAATACCGATTGTAGATTATATCAGCATTTCCTCTCTCACGCTACACCCCTCCTGCAGCAGCCTAAAATATTCCTTTTAACCTGCCGTTATGCATGGTGTGAACCGTCTATCTTTTGTGCCACTTATAACTTGTTCAGTCACCTCAAATGTCAAGTGAGATATCGAGTAAGAGCACAGAATTGCATAAACGTTAATAGGAAGAAACATAAAAAAAAGAGGGAATTTTTAGCATTTTCAGAGTAGCTACAAATTTATGGTGTACTATCATGGGAAATGTAAAATCAGAGAGTGTAAAATCTAGAGGAACTCTGGCTCAAGTTTAAAAGAATAGCTGACCTCGCAGTGGATAGATATGTATCCAGTAAAACAGTTCACAATAGGAGGAAACCTCCATAGTAAAACAAACTTCTAAAGAAGCAGATTACTGTGTTGCAGATATAAAACAAAGCATATAAATAGAGATTGACTCTAAGCACTATGGGACTTAACATCTAAGGCCGTCAGTCCCCTATAGATAGAGAGAAGCTGAATGAAATGTGTTTGACTGTCAAGAAAGCAATAATGATCTTTCACAGAACCCAAAGAAATTCTGGTTGTGTGTGTGAAGACTGTTAGTGGCACTACAGTTAGTGTCCAGTCCCTAACAAATGAGACAAGAACTGAAACTGTAGAATTGCTCAACTCCACTTTCAAACGTGGAAAATTGTCCAAATTTAATTCTCGTACCAATGAAAAGATGAATGAAATAAGTACTAGTGTCAGTGGTGTTGAGAAACAGCTGGAATCACTAAAACCGAACAAAGCTTGAGGCCTTGATGGAATCCCTGTCAGATTGTCCCTTGAACAAAAAAAACATGCCAGTCCTTGGGAAAAGACACAGGTCACACCCATCTACAAAATGGGTAGTAGAAGTGATCCACAAAACTACTGTACAATATCCTTGACATTGATTTGCTGTAGAATCTTAGAACATATTCTAACGTCAAACATAATGACATCTTGAAGGGAATGACCTTCTCAGCATAAATTTTGAAAACATTGATCCTGTGAAACCGAACTTGAATGACATACTGAAAGCTTGGATCAAGACAACCAGGTAAATGCCATATTTCTTGATTTCCGAAAAACATTTGACTCTGTACCACACCTATGCTTATTGTCAAAAGTATCATCATATGGGGTATCACGTAAAATATGTGACTGGATTGAGGACTTTTTAGTAGGGAGGACACAGCATGTTATTTTGGATAGACAGTCATCGTCAGGCGTGGAAGTAACTTCGGGTGTGCCCCAGGGAAGTGTGTTGGGATCCTTGCTGTTCATACTGTGTATTAGTGACCTTACGGACAATATTAATAGTAAAATCAGGATTTTTGCAGATGAGGCAGTTATCTTTAATGAAGTACTATCTGAAGAAGCTGCAGAAATACTCAGTCAGACTTGATAGGATTTCAACATGGTGCAGAGATTGGCAATTTGTTCCAAATGTTCAGAAATGCAAAATTTCGCACTTCACAAAATGAAAAATGTAGTAACTTGTAACTATAATTTTAATAAGTCACTGGTCGAATTGGCCAACTCATACAAATACCTGGGCTTAACAATTTTTAGGGGTATGAAATGGAATGATCACATTGGTTCAGTTGTGTGTAAAATTACTGCACACACAGAGTCACTTAAGCAATCATTCTTCCCATGCTCCATATGTGACTGGAACAGGAAAAAACCAAAATAACTGGTACAATGTGAAATACCCTCTGCAATGCAACTAACGATGGTTTGCAGAGTAGAACTGTAGATGTAGATAATCTCAGCCAGGCCATGTTGTAATTTATCCCTCCAACTCACATGCCCCATTTTTTTCTTTATTTCAGTTACTATAATTTCACTCGGGCTGTTGAAAATTTTACTTTATGCAATCACAGCTGCTTCAGTTACCTGCTTAATCACACTAGTATATCATATCTGTCTGTAACATAGGACTTGTTCAGCCACTCCTTTATGAAGTGTCACCAAAGTCTATTGTTCAATTTATTTTCTTCTCAGAACAATTATTGTGATTTGTTTCATAGTTCATTAGTTAAATTGTCACATATTTTATCTAAGTTAAATAATCTTACATCACATTTTCACTGAAATAATTTATCTTGTTTTATGCCTAAATAAAAAATAATCTGTGGAAACTGTGTTACTAGGTAGATGCACTATTTAAAATCTTTGATCCTACAAAAATTTGTACGTGATGATGGAGTGAGAGCCAAAGACCAGTTTGTAAAATAAATAATAAATATTGTAGAATATTACACCAGCATCATGTGTGTTTTCATTCACAATGTATAAAATATTCTACCAAGAGCCAATGGAACAGTAAGTCAATGAGAACTCTGCCTTGAATGGGCTAGTACTCTACCAACTGAGCTATCTGTGCATGACTCATGACCAGCTCTCATATCTTTACTTCCACCAGTACCTCAATCCCCTACCTTCTGAACTTCAGAGTAGTTCTGCTGTATAGCGTGTAGGACTAGCACTCTTGGAAGAAAGCATTCTGGGGACACATGGCTTAAGCACAGCCTGAGGGATTATTTTCAGAGTGACAGTTAACATGCATCCCAGCATTTGCCACTGTAGCAGATACATCAAAGTTTGAATATTTGCGTACATAAAATGTACCCAAAATGTATCAAAACTACATACCAACTTTGTACACTAACAGGCTGTCTGCCACTCAAAATTTTTGTCTTTACTCTTCTTTTGCATTTTAGTTTTTAGTCACTATTCTACTGATTTTAAATGAAATAATGTTAAGCAAGAATAGCATGGCAAATTTCACATTATATCTTCTATTCTCATTGTGTTACCTAATGGATAATAATGAAACAAACTTTCTTGTCTGATTCTTACACTGTAACAGATCTGGCCTAAAAATGTAACTTTACAGATACCGTCTATCAAGAAGCAATAAATGAAAGCCTGAAGTGGAAATCATTAATGTTAGTAATAAAACAACCAATTGAAGTTACTCACTAGATTGATGGTATTGAGAAGATGACCTTGAAATCTTTCCCACACACAAAGCCTCTCATCAGATCCCAGACTAATTACGTAACTTGCTGAGTATGTCAAAGACAAAACCGCTCCATCATGTGCTTGTATACTATACATGCATGTCCCTGTAACAATGAATCATGTATCACACAAATATTACTTAAATAATTTACCCATCACAAGTCATTCCTATTATATCTTAAATTCTTATTCACCTACCAGTTTCAATTAAAGAGGTTATATAGTACATACAACTTCATAAACTTCAATGAAAAAATAAGAAAGGTGTTAAGAACAAAATGAAAAATAAATACAAAATTAAGAAAGAAAACAGACTGCATTAAGAACCTAACATAAGATTACCTTTGGTTCTAGTTTAATGTAGTTCAATATGGTGTAATGCTCAAGTGTTTCGCCACTTTGACAGTGTCTAACAACATGATGTTTTGCACCAATGTGCCAAACAACAATTCCTATATTCTTTGCTAATATTCTTTAGAATTTGTTTAAAAGAATTCTCATTTGCTCAGTGTTGTTATATAGTAATATATTATGATTGTTATTAAGATGGTCCCTAAATTTACGATAAGACAGATACAATTTTGGAAATCGAAGACTTTTACAACACTGTAGACAGTCACAATAAATAACATATGAGAGGGTATCATAGCCCACTGCTCGCCCTCGCCCCCCCCCCCCCCCCCCTTCCCCCCGCCCAGCAAAAGAAATTTTAAAAGCTATACAAATAGTTTGCAAAACAACTTTATCCCCTTAAAAATACTCTCCATTACAACTAATACATTTGTCACACCGGTGCTTCCACTGCTGGAAACCTGTTTTGTAGTCATCTTTAGAAATGGCTGACAGCTCCTCCCTTGTTTTTTCTTTACCTTTTCAATGTTATCAAATCGGTGTCACTTTCATTGCCCCTTTTCACGTGTGGAAATAAAAGACACACGGAGCCAGATCAGGTGAGTAGCATCCATGGGGCAGTGGAACTGTGCCATTTTTTGCCAAAAACTATCAAAGATGGCTGTGTGTGTAGGTGCATTTTTGTGGTGAAAGAACCAGTCTCCTGCCTGCCCCAAATCAGGTCTTTTTTGATGAACACTGATGTGCTATATTCTTAAAACTTCCAAATAAAAGATCTGATTGACAGTCTGACTTGCTGGAACAAACTCTGAATGATTCAGGCAGTTGATGAAGGTCCAGAACGAGGTCTGTTACCAATCGACATGTCGTCATTCTTAAATTGAGCAAACAACTCTTACACTTGAGTTTTTTCCATAGCATCATCTTGATAGCTGTTTTCAACATCAAAACAGTTTCAGCAACATTTTTACTGATTAGGAAACAAAATTTCACAGCTGCACACTGTTCACTTAAACTTGTTATAACAAAACACGAAACAAGAACAAGACAATCATTGCAGATGAACCGAGCATGCCAGGTCAACAACACAGGCGGGACTGAATTGGCAATGAGTTGTGCTATATACGCCTAGTGGCCGAAATGAGTACTCCCCAAGCTCCACCCCATTTTTTTTTTTTTACTCCCTCATATGGCCCTAAAGCAATACTTCTCTCCTCTGTTCAAGAGGGTTTATTAATTATTTTTAAGTTTGTAGTTTCAAGTAATCTGATGCTGTTCTTTATTTTTTATCTCTTATAGTAATCCGTCTGAATCTGTGCATACCTTATCAACTAGATCTCATAAAAATGACTTTCAGTGTTATTAGCTGAAATCTCTCTGTGTCCATAAAAAATGACCCCCATCCCATTTCCTGTTGTTTCCAGTACCAAGAGAAATATTCTAGCATGACTTAGTACAAAAGTGGCCAACATGTCTTGTCTGAAGATAGGGTTTACCTTCAGCCTTTTATCTCCAGTTTTTCTTTTTAGTTCTTACCAATTACACACTTTTCCTGATAAAATAATTTTTTTTACAGCCAACTGTAAAACCACTTTGTTTCAGTTTTCAGTCTGGTCACATCCAATGTGCAGAAGGAATAAGATAGCAAGCCGGCGCAGTTCCCGGCCATTTAGTGAAAGCTATGGATTTTTTTTAGGTCAAAGATGTGCTTTACTTGCAATGCAGTCCACTTTGTTAAATACTGCCCATTGAGTATATCACATTTATGTGTAATTACCTTTTCACCAAACAAAAACTTTTTCTGTCAAAAATTTCTGTAGGTGTGGCAACAGCTGGCAGTTGGAGGCTACCAATTCTGATTAACCCATTAATTCCCATCACTTGACTATCATACAGTGAATACCAAGTTTAAAATTTCATATCATGGAAAGAGATTTTTAAATTTTGAAAGTTACCCAATGTGAGTATTACTGTATCTTTTTTGAAAGAGTTGACATCAGTGAGTTTGGTTGGTATTAGTTTTCTAGGTGAGAAATAACTAATTGTAGTTAAGACCTGCGTATTACTGACATCATGGCATGGATGTATAAAAGAAAACAAACTCTTAAGTTTGAGGTCACAGTTTCATTTGTAATTTAAAGTCAAATGATTGACAATAACCTTGCTTTAAGAATTTATATTAGAATTGCATTTAATTTGCTTTAAAACTGATACAACATATGGTGGGAAGTTGTGTGAAGTTTACTGTCTGTTATACGAATGACACAGAAACGAATTTGAAGTGGTTTGCAGACGTGAAGGGTGAAGAAAATGTTGATAAATGTCAAGGAATTGATCCCAATGATGAAGCTGAAATGCTTCTGGTTCCTCTGGCAGGTGGACAAGATGGTGATAGGGATGAGGCTAATAATGACAAAGATGATGGAATATATATTATGAAACTAGGTAATAGAGTCCTATTCCACAACACTGAAGTCAAGACAATTAAGCATACTGCTGCTGAACATAATGACTGACAAAACACACTAATATTTGTGATGAGAGAGTAGAAAAGATGAACAAATTAACAAATACTGTACATGACCCAATATTTTGTTCTTAAAACCACAGATTAATTAGTCATGGAAATTTGAGAGGTAAAAGAAAAAGATTTACAGATGAAGTAACCTGGCAGGAAAAGCATGTGCAGAAAGATAATTCAGTGATGCCACAATCCAATCCAATTCAATTCCCTCCTCATTCCAATGAAATCCTGCACACACACCTTCTACAGGTTCCTCAAAATTCACAAACAAAACAAACCAGCATGCCCCATTGTAGCTCATTCTTGTGCCACCACTGAAAGAATTTCAGTTCTCACTGACCAATGCCTCCTATCTATTGCCCAAAATCTGGCCTCCCACATCAAAGATGCCAACCACTTCCTTCACCAACTCCCCACCACATTACTGCCTGGAACCCTGTTGACACCATTTCCTTATACACCATCAACCCCCACACCCATAGTGTTGCTACTATTGAACACTATATCTCTCAACATCCTTCAGACTTCAAACCACTACCTCATTTCTCACACACCTTACTGATTTTATCCTAACACTCAATTACTTCTCCATTGAAGGAAAGGTATATAAACAAACCTGCAGCACAGCTATGATCCGCATGGCACCCTCCTACGCCTGTCTTTATATGGGCCATCTAAAGGAAACCTTCCCAGTCTCCCAAAGTCCCAAAACCCTGGTCTGGTTCAGTTTCATTGATGATATGTTGTTGATCTGTACTTGGAGCCAAAGACATTGTATCCTCAGTCCTTCCTGGTCCTCCCAACCACAAACAGTACCTGCATTTTGACAGCTGCTAACCCTTCCACACCAAAAAATCCGTCCCATACAGCCTGGACACCTGAGGGTGATATATCTGCAGTGGCATACGGTACATCCTTGAGCAACTGGTATTGATATGGGAACATATTAGATATCTTGGCGACAAACAGACCTCACCTTCTTGAGGAAGTTAATCTAGAAGAAGGTGTTAGCGACTATAATGTCGTTGCGGCTTCTGTGTCAGTTGTCAGTGGAAGTTGGGGGGAGGGGGGGGGGGGGGGGGGGGGAGAGGTATTGTCCACCACGTGCTAGAGAAATATGTGCCTAGCAAAAATATAGGGGAGGGAAAGGATCCATCTTGGTTCAACAAACATATTAGGAACTTGCCGAGAAAGCAGAGAATTTTGCACAGTCATTTTAAACATAGTCACTGCCCCACTGACAAACAGAAATTATGCAAAATGAAAGCAGCTGTCAAAAGGCCAATGAGAGATTCTTTTAACGAATTTGAAAGCAATATTTTATCTGCAGATTCTAAAAATTGCTCCCAAAAACTTTGGTCCTACGTAAAATCTATGAATGCTACAAATAATTCAATACCTTCTCTTGCTGACAGTACGGGTAATGTAACAGATGATGATAATCAGAATGCCGAAATTCTAAACCTAGCTTTAAAAACCTTGTTTACAGTAGAGGACTGCAGCACTGTAATATTTTGTGCTGACTATGCACAAATATAGCACCATTCTTATCCATCATCTATCAGAGATCATTGGAACAGCATAAAGTTCCACAGGACTGGAAGTAGGACCACATCATAGCAATCTATAAAAGGGGTAGAAAATCGTATGCACATAATTACCAGCCATTGTGTTCAGACATAATGACCTTTCTAGACTCTGAGAAGCTTATCTGCAGAAACCAGCACAGTTTTAGGAAACAGCAGTCATACGAGACACAGCTGGCCCTCTCTGTACATGATATATATTAGGCTCTAGATACCGGCTCCCAAGTTGATGCCATATTCCTCGAAAGGCATTCAACTCAGTGCCACACTGTCGCTTGCTCCAAAAAGTGCACGCTTATGGCCTATCTGATGACATATGTGGTTGGATAGAAAGTTTTGTAACAGGCAGAGAGCACTATGTTGTCCTGAATGGCAAGATGTCAACTGAAACATGCATAACATCAGGTGTGGCTCAGGGCAGCATTATAGGTCCACTGCTTTTTACGATTTACATAAATGATCTGGTTGATGGTACTGACAGTGGCATTAGACTGTTTGCCGATGATGCTGTGGTCTACAGGAAAGTAGTATCACACGAAAGTTGTGAACAAATCAATGAGGATTTACAGAAAATAAATGGGTAGTGTAATGACTGGCAGTTATCTTTCAATATTAGTAAATGTAACCTACTGTGTATAACAAAGTGAAAATCCCCATTAATGTACAAGTACTAAATAAATGCCCAGTCTTTGGAAGTGGTAACATCAGTCAAGTATCTGGGTGTGACTATTCGAAATGATCTCAAATGGAATGCTCGGATTACACATGTAACAGGTAAGGTGAACTCTAGATTGTGGTTTATTGGTAGAATCCTGAATCGATGAAGTCCTTCAACAAAGGAAACTGCTTACAATATTTCAGTTTGTCCAGTCTTAGAGTATTGTTCGTCTGTATGGGACTCTTACCAGTTAAGTTTGATTCAAAAGATTGAGAAGGTCCAAAGAAGAGCAGCAAGATTCATGACTGGTACATTTAGCCATCACGAGAGCATTACAAATATCATAGAAAGTGTGAAGTGGGACACACTCGCAAATAGACGACACGTTAAACGAAAGGGGTTGCTCACTAAATCCCAAAATACAATCTTCATCGAGGATGTAGAGCATATATTATTACCACCAACTTTCAAATCGCACAATGATCACCATTCAAAGATAAGGGAAATTAGAGCTCGTACTGAGGCATTCCTACAGTCGTTTTTCCCTCGCACAATCTGTGAGTGGAACAGAGGGGGAGAAAATACGACTTTGGCGCAAGTAGTGCCCTCCACCACACACCTCTTGGTGGCTAACGGAGTATATATGTAGATGCAGATGTAGACAAGAACTCCCCTGCCCAGTATGCTGAAGGTCTCACAAAGTCCTTCACAAACAGGCTCTATCTCCAAGATCTCATCCACAAACAGGTTTTCTGCACCATACCCCACACACCCCCAAGAACCAATAACAAAGGAGTGACACCTTCGTCTAATGGAACAACTGAACCACATTCTTTGATACAGCTTTGATTACTTATCATCACATGCTGAAATGAGGGCTTCCAACTCGAGATCCTTCCAACCCCTCCTAAAGTGGTGTTCCATTGCCCACCCAACCTCCACTACATCCCAGTCCATCCTAATACAGGGATCATACCCCTGTTGAAGCTCCAGAAGCAAGTCCTGCCCAATCCACTCATCCACCACTTCTTATTCTAGTCCTGTGGTGGTGGTGGTGGTGGTTGTTAGTGTTTAAAGTCCCGTCGACAACGAGGTCATTAGAGACGGAGCGCAAGCTCGGGTTAGGGAAGGATTGGGAAGGAAATCGGCCGTGCCCTTTCAAAGGAACCATCCCGGCATTTCCTTATTCTAGTCCTGTCACAGGCTTATCCTACCCCATCAGAGGCCAAGTCACCTGTGAAAGCACCCCTGTCAATACCAGCCTTGCTGCAATCATTTCATGGCTTTTTATATTTGCAAGACTACCAACAAGCTGACCACCAGTATGAATGGCTATCACCACACTGTGGTCACGAACAAAGCGGACCAACCTGTGGCACAACATGCAGCTGAACATAACACGCTTGATTTTAATGGCTGCTTCACAACCCAGGCCATCTGCATCCTCCCCTTCATCAAAAGTTTTTCTGAACTGTTTCCATGGGAATTATCCTTACTATACATTCTTCACTCCTGAAATTACACCAGCCTCAACTTACGGTAACCTGCTGTCCCCACAACTTCCACTCAACACTTTCTGCCCTCTCAGAAGTATTACCTCCCAATTCATGTCCCTCACCCTCATTGTGCTCTCTCTGCTAATGCACCCACCAGTCTTTTCTGCTCTCTGCTGTTCTCCTTTCCCACCTGCCCCCTTCCACCTCCCAACATGACCCTGGCAGCCTTGTCCTGCCACTTTCTATAGCAGTCCTTGGACTGCTCTGCCAGACAGTGTTGTTATCCCTGCCCCCCTCCCCCCCGCACACATACTCTTCCCCATTCCCAATAGCTGACTTTGCGCAACACAGCAGTTGCTGTTTGGCTACAGTGGCCGGAGATACCTATCACATTTGCATGAGGTGTGCCTGTGTGTGTGTGTGTGTGTGTGTGTTTTCCTTTCTTTTCTGAAGGAGGCTTTTCGTTAAGCCTATTTCTTCGCAATTGTTGATTTTTCAGTGTGGATGATTTTACATTGTATGAACCAAAACCAGTAGTTGCCCAAAAATTACAGGAAAACAATGCCACACCTATGGTTTTTGACAATAACTTATGTGATAACCAAAAAACAATTGGTACAAACATACAAGATGCTACAATCTAATCTACACACACACACACACACACACACACACACACACACTGCCAGTACTACAGTGGGAAAGATATAAGGTGGATTGGCATTCTGCAATTAACTTTCATCTACAACTGTAACCATAGTATGTGGGGAGCAGATCTGTTTGATCTGCATTGAGGCCTATACAGAATTCGAATTTAGTAAAATTGGTGATGGCCCTGATTCATATTCTGCTTACATGGTTCAATGGTGAACATGTGGTTACTGTAAAAAAAAAAGAACTGTTCACTGTTCTTAGATTTTGTCTGAAGAATAACACTGGCATTAATGACAGCTCTGCAGATAGGAACACAAGATGCTGTAGCCCCGAGAAGACAGAGGTCGGTACCTCAGGAAGTCCATGACGATGGAGTGAACCACCGTGTTGACAAACAAAGTGCCCAACATTCTTTTGCATCTTGTGGAAAATGTGTTAAAATCCACTGTGTAAAGTGCAGTGTAAATTTACATTCTAACAAATGTTTTGTGAAGTAAAAAACTTGTAATTAGATATAAATTAAGAAAATGCTGTTTTAAAGGACAAATTTAGTTTCTAAAATGTACACAGTTTACCAATCCCCTTATTAAAATGTCTGTACTGTCTAAGACATAGTTGTGAGTGGACTACATACAATTTCTTCCATGGCCACTGTTGTGCTATATATTACTGTCTCACATATGACGTATCATATGTAATGGTAAAGGGCCTAAACAATATGCGAGTTTCAAAATAACAATAACACCATGTTTATGCACAAAAACAAATAATAGGAAAAAATATTAATCAAAATTAGGGAAAAAATTTGTGTGGGCATTAATGGGGTAATATGATGGATGGTTCAACAAACTCTATGGACAATAACACAGATTTCCCATTGCCAAAGTACTGGGCAGGTGTATTTTCTCATTCTGCAATTCACTCTGTTTTATAGGTACCTTTGAATCCAGCTGGTCCAGTAGTATTTGTAAGTTGTTTCTTAGTTTGCCAAGTAATCAATAAGAATAATATATTTTTCATCCAGAAAACAACTGGCTATAGCCTTAGGACGGATGGAAACTATTTAACCTCTTTTGGTGCTGAATGCTGTGTTCCTTACTTCTGCCCTCTGCTTTTATTGGTAGACCTACACCTCATCCACAGTGACTAACCAGAAAAAAAACAGCTGGATTTTTTCTGGAACAGTCCCAAACATTGGTGAGTAATTTACTTTCAAATGTTTTTCAGTGGCAATCAACAAATGTGGCACTTGTCTTAGATAAAGCTTTCTCACAGGTAATTCTGTATGTAAAATGTGGCATACAGTTTCACGTGCTGTGCCTACCTCTAATCAATTATACAGTACTATTTTGGGTGTTAACTGTAACTGAGGGAGAGGAAGGGCAGGTAGAACATACAAAGGAAGTTAAGACGGGGGTTTTCCGAAAGAGGGCCTTGAGTCACATTCCAACCGGAAATCCCCACCCTAAACAGTGGATGTCAGTGGGTCGATGTCCCTTGCATGCAACATTAATTTGAAACGATGGATGACTAGAAAATTGTTAGATGGTGATTGCTTAAGTGAATTAAAGTTGGTGCTATCAGAAGAGGGAAGATCCTTGATTTAACAAGGGGACTGTCTACAGGACTAGCTCAGAACACACTAGTGACCATTCTTACTGCATGATGATGGCCTGTATCCAACAATTACAAAGCTGAAAACCTGCAACTACATTCCAATAAGGACAAGATCAGGACCTGGTAAATACGGTGTAGAGTTGTGCAATCCACACCCCAAGTGGTGTGAACAAGAAAGCCGAGGGCATTAAGCTTCCACATGCAGCTAGTCACTAGCTGACGAACATACATCAGATTTTTATCAAAGAAATACTTCAAAAATTGAGACTGAGCAACAACATCCAAGTGCTGGGTACCCGAGTAGAGTTTGGGGTCAGGATGGACCACAGTATGATCACAGAAACATGTAACTAAGGTTTTTGTAGCAGAGAACTGGAAGCCAAGGGAAAGGGTCCTCGTGGAGGCCCTTCAGATGGCACCTCGAAGCTGATGTTCCATAAAGGCTGCAGACTGGGAGCTATATTAAATGCCAAAGTCTTTGACACACAGCACAGAGGTGACCAGTGGTCTGGTGGAGGTTGCTAGCCCATTGACGGTGGTGAGGAAGAGTGTAACACTCAGCATAAAGCTCTATGGGACACTGTTCTCTTAGACCCATAGGGAGCTGAATGATGTAGTAACTCTATCCCAAAACAACCAGTGGGATAGAAACTGATGAATAAAAATTGATGGGTCATGGAGTATAGATAAAGTGTGGTGGCTCCAACCAGTGTTGCATGCCTTATGTGAGTCAAGAGACTGCAATGTGGAGTTTGAATTTAGAAAAGGCCTGTTGGATTGCTGTTTTTAATCTAACCAAACGGTTGGTTGAGGATCACCCCTCCCAGAAATCACATGATATGGAGACAAAAGGCCCCATAATTGAGAAGTGGCATACCACTGGGCTACCATCCTTTCAAGAAGACTGCAGAGCATGTTGGTGTAGCTAATCGGTCAACAGCCACTGATGGGCATTGGGTTTTGACTTGTTTAAGTACTGGGAAGACGATGCTGTCTTGCCACTGGGAAAGGCAAACACATTCTAGCCAAATAGGGTGGAGACCATGAGTAGATGGTGTCTTTGAGTAACACTCAAGATGTTACTGATTATGAACTGATCACGGCCTGGGCATGGTGTGCAATGAGGCAGAGCTTGAAGCATTTCCCAGTCAGTGAAAGGTTCATTATATAATTTAGCAAGGCCGGAAAAGGGCGGGCGTGGTGGTCACAAAGATTGGGAGAGGTCTTCAACTTGTCATCGATGCATTCAAAAGGCAGCCACTTAAGAAGAGGACATCAAAGCTCCCTCAAGATGGGTCATTCAAGCAAGAACCAATACATTGGCACAAATACCACAATGAAGGAAGAGACACGGAGCAGCTGTTAATATGAAGATTACAGAGCTCGGACGACACCTGGAATGAAGATGCTCAAGTTTCCAGTGAGAAGACATAGCACTACCAGCATTCCTTCTTACTGTGTTTAATTAGATTGCATACCTTAACACATATCCACTTCAAAGTGAGGAGGGTGATCTGTGAAGGCTGTTGCTTGAGATGTTGCAGGACCTTTCAATAACCTGAACAGCTGTTGCAATGTATTTGGTTCATCAGGGCACTGGCCAGTGGCAGAGAGGGCCTGTTGAAAGGGAGATAGATGTTCCAACAGAACAGGTAACTGCGTCAGAGACAGCTTCCATAACCTTGTCGATGCAGTCTTATGGAGATGGGGGCAAGCTTTTCAGCAGAGACATACAACTTCCAGTCAGCTCTTTGATGAGCTCAACACATACCTGGTCCATCAGGCGGTGACAAGAAAGCAGCAGGAATCAACAGAAAGCGATCACTGCCATAAAGACAGTAGTGTAGCACCACTATAGCAAAGGCACAAGACAGGGGAAGAGATTATAAAGTCAACAGTAGAAAAGGTGCCATAGGTGGCACTGAAGTGGTTAGAACTGCCATCATTGAGGAGACACTGATCATGATCAAAAAGAAGCTTTCAATCAGGAGAACGCTACCAGATGCAATGAAGTGGGGAAGAGTTGTTGGATTAAGGTATTCATCTCAAGGTAAGGAAGTGCCTTGCTTGGAATTAATTAAACGTTACAAATGGTGATTGCTCAGGTGGTTTGAACTCACACTGCTATTGCTTGCTACATGGTACAGAGGACAATCCATTCAATGATGACATCTGTGCAAACCAATGTACACAATGCTCCAAATTCTTTCTCTGGGGTAGTGTGGTTCTGACTGAATGCTCAGTGAACTCGAAGAGATGGGGAATGGTCATCAGTGAAGTGTGTTTCTTGGAGAGTTACAGAGATCACAGAACTAAGGAAATTAGTTGTGGGTGTAGCAAATAGAGTGGGGTGTTATATGTCCCATAGTCCATGGCTACTTCAGTCACTGGCTGGTGTCCGGGAGGAGGAGGAGGAGATTAGTGTTTAACGTTCCGTCGACAACGAGGTCATTAGAGACGGCGCACAAGCTCGAGTGAGGGAAGGATGGGGAAGGAAATCGGCCGTGCCCTTTCAAAGGAACCATCCCGGCATTTGCCTGAAGCGATTTAGGGAAATCACGGAAAACCTAAATCAGGATGGCTGGAGATGGGATTGAACCGTCGTCCTCCCGAATGCGAGTCCAGTGTCTAACCACTGCGCCACCTCGCTCGGTGGCTGGTGTCCGGTCTCTGATCTGTGGATTTGTGTGGAGAAGGTTTCCGAGGATGTGCGCTGTCACCAGTAGATGCCAGAGGAGGATGCTGTATCTCCTGCCATGTGCAAGGAGTAGTTCCTGAAAATGGTGCCACAGGAATGATGGCAGGGAAGGACTTATCATCCATGTGGTCAAGTTTACTTGCACAATGTTGGCGAGTAAAAGCGCCAAGTTACTGCTAATGACCTGGACACAGAAGTGGCACAGGTCAATATCACTGAAGCAGGATAAAAATGATCATATTTTTTTCTAAGCTTAAAATATGAGAGGTGATCTATGACCTTCGGTTCCTGGATTTTGCACTCCTGGAGTAGGTCAGAACACTTTGGAGATCAGGGATGATGGTCATTCCAGCAACTGATGCAAACCTGTGGTAACACATACGACAACTTTTCATGAATGGCTACTGCCGTACAGGTTCCTTATGACACCACTCATGGACTCTTTACTGTGCAACCTTCCCTGCATGGCCCACACAATCTGTAAACAATTTTGACATAGGGAGGTCAAACCCAGTTATTGGGATCAATCATAAGCTAAACGAAACATGCAGTATAAAACAGGAGAAAAATGTGTGAGAAGCCAGAATCGACATCGTATGAGAGGGATAGGTTGTCAGCAAGGAATCTGTTCCAGAGAATATGTTGAAGAAAAGAGATAGACAGCAGGTAATATTGCTCCACAGAAAAGGAAGAAGTACTGCAATGATTAAGATAGGAGATAAGGCACTGGCAGAAGTAAAGCTGTGAGGATGGGTCGTGAACTGTACTTGGGTAGGCCAGGTGATAGAGCCCTTGTCCGCAAAAAGCAAAGGTCCTGAGTTCAAGTCTCAGTGCAGCACATAGTTTTAATCTGCCAGAAAAGTTTCAGTACAGGAATGGCTTCAGGCCCCATGTTCGCCATGCATGTACTCACAAAAGAGTTGCGAGCGCATAAGGGAACAGACGAGAGAAGTAAGGGAAATTTACAAGACAATTTAGGATGAGAGAAAGGAATGTGAGAGAGGGAGGTTTCTAGAGTTCTGCCGTCTACTAAAGTCATGAGAAAAGAAGGTATAATTTGAAAAGACCAGGAGATACCCATATCAACTGGAATACATTACAGTTACACATATATTTAAAAAGCAAATCTTAGGCAGCAAAGCACACCCAGATGCAGACATGGATATGAACCATAATCTACTAGTGATGAACACCAGATGAAATTCAACATTGTAAATAAAATGGACTAGATGATGAAATGGATTACTAGATATTGAAGACTGACTCACTCAAAGTGGGAATTCTTTGAGGAAGTAAAATGTTAAGGTGTTGATCTGCTACATGCCCATGGAAAACCTCTATTACATTTAAAAGAAAGGGCAGACAGATGGCAGGAGTACATCAAAGACTTATGCAATGGAGAGGAACTGTCCTGGATCTAGCAGAAGAGGTGAATGTTTCACATCGTTGCAGTGTGGGGGCAATCTAGAGTAATGTGAAATACAGAAGTAAAAATTCTCAACAGCCAAGATCACAATTTTATTTTGGTGACTGGTTGCAGCAAACATAAGTTGACATCACTGGATCTTACACAGATACATCAACACACCACTGTCACACATAAAATAAATGCTGTCAAGTCGTGGCACATCACTCCAGGATCTTGTAGAAAAGATACATCAGCATGTCAATGATAAAACTTACAGAAAATATCATAAATATTGCACTGACTGCATGAGCTTATTATGAACACTTGACATCATTCAAGTATAGTATTGGGTAAGGTCCAATAACAACTTAGATTTGCCAAAAGCACTCATCAAAAATACAATTATAACTAGCAATCTTGGCTGTTGAAGTTTTTACTCCAATATTACAGAAGAGCAGAATGTTGAATTGGAAGAAACAGATAATGCAATAATGAGGTCAGGTTTGGATGCAGTGAATTATCAACTCCTTAAGAGGGGCATAAGCTATTACAGTAGTAGCAGGGGAAACAGGTTGGATGATTGACTGATGCAGGTTTGTAACATTAGCCAACACAGCCTTCCTGCATTGGTATTGCTAACAGTTCAAAGCACAGGACAGCTAAAGCTCTTGTTGATTTCCTCAAGGCATCCAGCTCTACTTTATGGGTTAATGATGATGACTTCCTCTTCAGTAAAACAGTCAGGAGATAAAATACTCCCCCATTTGGATCTCCGGGCGAGAACAACTCAAGAGGATGATGTTCTCATCATAAAAAACAAAACTGGTATTCTATGACTGGAGCTTGGAATGTTGCATCCCTTAATAGGGTAGATAGGTAGGCTGAAGTTAGATATAGCAGAATTATTAAGTATGGAGGTAGGAAAAACAGGACTTACAGTCAGGTCAGTACAGGGTCAACAACACAAAATCAAAGATTGGTAATGCATGAGCAGGCTTAATGAGGAATACAAGAACAGGAATGTGAATAAGCCACAATGTACAGCATGTATTGTAGCCAAGATAGACATGAAGCCAACACTCACATGTTTACAAGCCAATTAGCTCCTCAAATGATGAAGAGTTTGAAAGAATATATGATGGGATAAAGGAAATTATTCAGATAGTTAATGGGGTAATTTAACTGTTACAGGTACTGAAATACAGTTGTAGGAAAAGGAAGAGACCACAAAAATAGTAGCAGAACATGGACTGTGTAAAAGGAATGAAAGATGAAGACTTGTAGAATTTGTACAGAGTATAATTTAATAATTGCCAACACTTTGTTTAAAAAGGAAAAGACCCGGGGACAATCAAAAGTTTCAGACTGATTATATAATGGTACGACAGAGATTTCGGAACCAAATTTTAAACTGTAAGACATTTCCAGGAGGAGATGAGGACTATGACCATAATTTATTTATTGTGAACGGTAGTTTAAAATTGAAGACACTGCAAAAATGCACGAAATTAAGGTGACTGGTGGCAAATTTAAGAAACCAGGGATTGGTGATAGTTTCAGAGGGAGCATTAGGCAACCTTGGACTGAAATGAAGCAAAAAATTACAATAAAAGACAAATGTGTAGCTTTGAGAGATGAGATAGGAAAGGTAGCAGAGTATCAACAAGGTACATAAGCAGACAAGGAAAAAAAATTCCCGGATTTTCTGGTTCAAAATACACCTTCTCTCGGATGAAAATACACTTTTTCTGTGTTATGTGGCAGTATACTTTTCCTCAGAACTGTAAAACTTATCAATTCTTTGAATGATTATGGTATTGTACATCACCGTAGAATTTCCCAGCACTTTAGAAAACGAAACTCAGGGAGGGGGGGGGGGGGGGGGGGGGGGGGAACACATTTTGGAAAGATCTTTGATGTGCAGCAACATGTACACTCCATATTTTCACATTATGAAAGTATAAATTCGAACTCCACCAAACACTGCATGTGACTTTCTGAAGAATTGAAATCAAAATTGCGATGCACTTTTGTAAGCCAGTTATAGTTCATGTCACATGATGTCCCCAGCCTATGACGGAAGATATTCAGAGCATAGGACACGTGATGATGTCAGCCAACAGCAACATCACTGTTAAGTAGCACAAACACACAAATAGGAAAAGTTAATGCTTAAAATTAATTACATAGTGTTGCTACAAGGGGGGAAAAGCTTTCACATATAATGTTGGTCTCCAAGATTAATAAGCTACAAGAGAAGCTAACATTTCACATATAATGTTGATCTTTTATGCGCATGTTACACTTTAAGATACACCACACAAATGTGCCAGAAAAATGTTTAACGATGACATAAATGTCTAATCATCTGGGCTCGAAATTCTTCTAAATGGCCGTCCTCAAAGAGCTGATTTCTAAATTAGAGTCAAACGCTCTGTGATTTAAGAAATTCATCATACATTCTCGCACATAGTTCATCTTGCCTACAAGGAACTTTACTTTGAAAGTAAGGTTCTTCAAACAGCCATTCACAATATTTTCCCACAATCTGTTAGAAACTGGTTCGTTTCAGAAGTTGGCAGAGACCACCAGGTAACAGGTGTCACAGCACTTGTGCAGCTACGATGACACAGGAAGCCCCTACGTTCATACATGTATAACATTAAAAGATCTTACATTATGTCATAAAAGAAATGAGACATTAGAGGATACTCCAAGAACATAGGAATTTCGTGAACTGTACTAAAATGCATAATTCGGCTTAAAGTGCACATTCGTATGTCCAGATTCGGATGTCAGTTTTCTTGGAGTATCAGTTCCGTATCATCTCGTGTTTACTTCTTTATTATGGCATAATGCCGTATGTGCTAGAGGATGAAAACGTGCACTTGAAATGCAGTGAACAGATGAAACTGGGCAATAGTGTGTAATTAAACACTTCCATTTCACAAAAATTTGCTGCCTCAGTGGAAAAGATCAATAAAAGCCAAATAGCCTTAGCAAACCGACAAAAATAACTTCATTGTTCTGCAGCGCAATCAAAGCTTGACTGTCAGGAAGGCAGAAATAAAATAAAATCTGAAACTAGTAACATATTTTAGCCTCCCGTAGCTATGCGAATGTATTTTAATTCACTTGATAGCTCCTGGTCACAGAAATCCATTTTGTTTTCATTTGATAAACGGAGAGGAAACAGCAAAATCACTAAACATAAACACGGGTCACGTGGAGACTACCCACATCCCCACTACAACTCTTATTGCTCTGTGCATCAACTGCAGATCTACGATATTTCTGAACTGGGGCAATACTAGATGGTGGCGGCCCCCCTTTCCCCCAAGCATTTGAGGTGGGACGCCAAAAATTTTAAGAACTTGACTTTTCAGAAATATGTGCACTCTGTAGCACACATCTTTCTGAAGAATCTCATATATAAAACATATGTATTCGATTGAGGAAATTTAAGACATGTTATTTGGTCGTAAGTGTGTCAAAGTGCAGTGCCACACCTCTTCACACTGCATTCTTCTGTCGCACATCACTGTATTTTGCTCTGTGGAATTCAAACGTATAATATTTTGTAATGGATGTTATCAAACTATATTCAGGAGAGTGGAAATAAGGTTGTCCTACAGTGCCTCTCTGTTTCCCAGTTGGCCGGTTTGACATCTTGCCCCTCTTAAAGAAAACTCACAATTAATACATCCTATTCTTCCATAATTTAATGCCCCCATTTCTTCTCCTTCCTCATTCTAATAAACAATCTTGACATCACTAATTCTGTAACTATTCCTGGATGGGATTATTTGTAACTGGGAGAATAAGAACTCTTCAGAAAACCTGCAATCTTTATTGCCTATTAGCTAATAACTTGCTGTTTTGTGTGACATAAAATTAAATATAGGGTACATAAAACGAGTAAAGACAAGAGACAAGCAAGACAGTACACATTTCTTCAATCCTCAAGCCCTGGCATTTTTCTCTCTCTAATCTCGCTACAGCTTTACATGGTGTGCTTTCCTCTCTGGGAAAGAATCTATTACCTCATCAAAGTTCGTCAAACATTTAGCTACATGAAAAAATGAAATGTTGTTGTCTAATACCGAAAAAGCTGTTAAAGCAAATAGTACCCAAGACTGGTGTGGCTTCTTGATCTTATTACGTGTATTTCATCACTCTCCGCTAATATTGCAGCAATAGCAACACACACCAAAGAAACGAGGCTGTTTCGGCACAAATGGTCATTTTTATAACACAACAGTATATAATTCATGAAGTACCAATATCAAATGCCTATTTGGCCTATTACATGCAAAAAGCTTTATGTTAATAAATAGTTTTACATTTCATTCATAAGCTCCTGCTTCTCAAGTATGAGATCAAAGAGTAGTACTATGAAATTTTTATATAAATTTAGAATCGTCCTATTCTTCCATAATTTGTGTGATGTCCCCATTTCTTCTCCTTCCTCATTCTAATAAACAATCTTGACATCACTAATTCTGTAACTATTACTGCCAGTGTCAAAACTTATTCTCCGGTTAACTTCACTAACCCTGCCACAAGCAGCGGTTTAGTTATTCTCCAGTTAGGTGTTATTATGTGTTCGTACAATATGTTTTCCATGCTATTCCCAGAATAGAACTTAAAAAAAAGTGGCTGCTAGATGGGGACTGTACAGCTAGCTCTTACTAGTGTAGCGATCTGGCCAAAAAATTTCTGTCGAACTTTCATTTTCTTGAATTTACCGAGAAGATAATACATAATCTTTCTTACCTGTTATTCCTTTTAGTCATTTATCTCCACTCTGGTAGCCTGAATCTATGGATTTCACTAGTAATTATAACAATGCTGATCATTTGCAAACGCGATCAACCACATGAACAGCGATTGGCGTTCACACATTCAGCTTTATTCCGCTCAGCTTGTATAAATCCGTCCCCTTTTGTAAGAAGGAAACTTTATTTCTAGATGCGACAGGGATTCCCCTGGCAGACACATCACGTACACTATGCACCCATTCAAAATTCAACTTAGAATGTGTTCAAGAATATTCAATACAAAAAAGGCAGTGAGTGAGTAATCGATAGACCAATGTGTGCTGGATGCTAGGCGCTTTGTGAAAGAAGTCCCCCTCCCCCCCCCCCCCCCCCTGAAGAATATGAATTTTGCACCCCCCCCCCCCCCCACCGAAATTGCTGCCCCGGGCAGATACCCCGGTTTGCCCCCACCCCCCACCCCTAGGCCCAGGCCTGTTGTGCATGCGTGAGTCTGTCAGCTTGGGTGCGTCAGGTACTGTTTATACAACTATCCACCACACTTCTGCAGCCAGAAGCGGGAGAAGGTACTACTCATATGGAACTCAACTGTGCATGGGCATGAGCTCGCTTGCAACTGCCCAAAAAAACCTAATGTGAACAGTTGTGATGTCATGCTCATCGGAGGCAATTTGTTGTTATGAAGGATTGCATAGTCTTCCTGAAGACTTTGACACATTTTGCTGCTATCAGAAGGTTGTATAAATACTGTGTTTTGTTGTCGTATATGGTGCGTTTCCTTTGCAACTTAAGTCTTATTTTTGTTAGCTTTTTACGTTTTATTGCTGCAGTATTATTCTGCAGTAGTGAGGTACAGTAATATCCTTTGTTAGAGTATTGGTTCTTACCATTCAAAATTACAAAAATTTAAATGAACATTGAAACGATAAAAAATTCCCGGAGTTCTAAAAAATTCCCAGGTTTTTCCCAGATCTCCCAGTTATCCCAGGCCTTATACATCGTGATCAAGTAAGAAAAAAGACACAACACAGTACAAATCCCTGTCTCATACACTGAAGATATTATTGAATTTAACTGATGAAGGGATAAATCTAAAAATGCAGTAAATGAAACGGGCGAAAGGGAATATAGGCATCTAAAAACTGAGATTGACAGAAAGTGAAAAATGGTAACACAGGAGTGGCTACAGACAAATGCAAGGCAGTGTGTAACTAGATGGAAGATAGATGCTATCTATATAAAAATTACAGAGACGTTTGAGTAAAGAGAAGCACCTGTATGAATATCAAGAACTCAGATGGCAAGCCGGTACTAAGCAAAAAAGGGAAAGCAGAAAAATGGAAGGAATATACAGAGAGCCTTTGTTGTTGTTGTGATCTTCAGTCCTGAGACTGGTTTAATGCAGCTCTCCATGCTACTCTATCCTGTGCAATCTACTTCATCTCCCAGTACCTACTGCAACTTACATCCTTCTGAATCTGCTTAGTGTATTCACCTCTTTGTCTCCCTACACGATTTTTACCCTCCACACTGCCCTCCAACACTAAATTTGTGATCCCTTGATGCCTCAGAACATGTCCTACCAACCGATCCCTTCTCCTAGTCAAGTTGTGCCACAAACTCCCTTTCTCCCCAATTCTAGTGAATACCTCCTCACTAGTTGTGTGATCTACCTATCTAATCTTCAGCATTCTTCTGTAGCACCACATTTCGAAAGCTTCTATTCTCTTCTTGTCCAAACTATTTATCGTCCATGTTTCACTTCCATACATGGCTACACTCCATACAAATACTTTCAGAAACGACTTTCTGACACTTAATTATATACTCGATGTTAACAAATTTCTCTTCTTCAGAAACGCTTTCCTTGTCATTGCCAGTCTACATTTTATATCTTCTCTACTTTGACAATCATCAGTTATTTTGCTCCCCAAATAGCGAAACTCCTTTACTACTTTCAGTGTCTCATTTCCCAATCTAATACCCTCAGCATCACCCGACTTATTTCGACTACATTCCATTATCCTTGTTTTGCTTTTGTTGATGTTCATCTTATACCCTCCTTTCAAGACACTGTCCATTCCGTTCAACTGCTCTTCCAAGTCCTTTGCTGTCTCTGACAGAATTACAATGTCATCGGCGAACCTCAAAGTTTTTATTTCTTCTTCATGGATTTTAATTCCTACTCCGAATTTTTCTTTTGTTTCCTTTACTGCTTGCTCCATATACAGATTGAATAACATCTGGGAGATTCTACAACCCTGTCTCACTCCCTTCCCAACCACTGCTTCCCTTTCATGTCCCTCGACTCTTATAACTGCCATCTGGTTTCTGTACAAATTGTAAATAGCCTTTCGCTCCCTGTATTTTACCCCTGCCACCCTCAGAATTTGAAAGAGAGTATTCCAGTCAACATTGTCAAAAGCTTTCTCTAAGTCTACAAATGCTAGAAACGTAGGTTTGCTTTTCCAGTATTTCTACAGAATCCAAACTGATCTTCCCTGAGGTCGGCTTCTACCAGTTTTTCCATTTGTCTGTAAAGAATTTGCATTAGTATTTTGCAGCCGTGACTTATTAAACTGATAGTTCAGTAATTTTCACATCTGTCAACACCTGCTTTCTTTGGGATTGGAATTATTATATTCTTCTTCAAGTCTGAGGGTATTTCGCCTGTCTCATACATCTTGCTCACCAGATGGTATAGTTTTGTCAGGACTGGCTCTCCCAAGACCGTCAGTAGTTCTAATGGAATGTTGTCTACTCCTGGAGCGTTGTTTCGACTTAGGTCTTCAGTGCTCACTCAAACTCTTCACGCAGTACCGTATCTCCCATTTCATCTTCATCTACATTCTCTTCCATTTCCATAATATTGTCCTCAAGTACATCGCCCTTCTATATACTCCTTCTCATTTTTGAGGCATTTGCATTCCTTTTTGTCTGCTCCATTTATTGCAGTTTTATATTTCCTCCTTTCATCAATTAAATTCAATATATTTTCTGTTACCCAAGGATTTCTACTAGCCCTCGTCATTTTACCTACTTGATCCTCTGCTACCTTCACTATTTCATATCTCTAAGCTACCCATTCTTTTTCTACTGTATTTCTTTCCCCAATTCCCGTCAATTGTTCCCATATGCTCTCCCTGAAGCTCTCTACAACCTCTGATTCTTTCAGTTTATCCAGGTCCCATCTCCTCAAATTCCCAACTTTTTGGACTTTCTTCAGTTTTAATCTACAGTTCATAACCAATAGATTGTGGTCAGAGTCCACATCTGCCCCTGGAAATGTCTTACAATTTAAAACCTGGTTCCTAAACCTCTGTCTTACCATTATATAATCTATCTGAGACCTTCCAGTATCTCCAGACTTCTTCCATGTATACAACCTTCTTTTATGATTCTTGAACCAAGTGTTAGCTATGATTAAGTTATGCTCTGTGCAAAATTCTACCAGGCACTTCATTCCTTAATCCCATTCCATATTCATCTACTACATTTCCTTCTCTTCCTTTTCCTACTATCAAGTTTCAGTCACCCATGACAATTAAATTTTTGTCTCCTATCACCATCTGAATAATTTCTTTTATCTCATCATACATTTCATCAATCTCTTCATCATCTGCAGAGCTAGTTGGCATATAAACTTGTGCTACTGTGGTAGGCATGGGCTTTGTGTCTATCTTGGCCACAATAATGCGTTCACTATGCTGTTTGTAGTAGCTAACCCGCACTCCTATTTTCCTATTTATTATTAAACCTACTCCTACATTACCCCTATTTGATTTTGTGTTTATAACCCTGTAGTCACCTGACCAAAAGTCTTGTTCCTCCTGCCACCGAACTTCACTAATTCCCACTATACCTAACTTTAACCTATCCATTTCCCTTTTTAAATTTTCTAACCTACCTGCCCGATTAAGGGATCTGACATTCCACGCTCCGATCTGTAGAATGTCAGTTTTCTTTCTCCTGATAACAATGTCCTCCTGAGTAGTCCCCACCCAGAGATCCGAATGGGGGACTATTTTACCTCCGGAATATTTTACCCAAGAGGACGCCATCGTCATATAACCATAGAGTAAAGCTGCATGCCCTCGAGAAAAATTACAGCCGTAGTTTCCCCTTGCTTTCAGCCATTCGCAGTGCCAGCACAGCAAGGCTGTTTTGGTTAGTGTTACAAGGCCAGATCAGTCAATCATCCAGACTGCTGCCCCTGCAACTACTGAAAAGGCTTCTGCCCCTCTTCAGGAACCACACATTTGTCTGGCCTCTCAACAGAAACCCCTCTGTTGTGGTTGCACCTGAGGTACAGCTATCTGTATCGCTGAGGCTTGCAAGCCTCCCCACCAACGGCAAGATCCATGGTTCATGGGGAAGCATTATATAAAGTACTAAAGGAACATCTTTGACAAGCTAAGAATGTTAGTTGTGTTGACGATAATAAAGGTGAAAAATAAAACGGCCAAGGGCATTAACTTTACAGAAGAAGTGAAACATGGTGATGGTGCCTCTGCAGTCCTGTTTACCTATTTAACTTAGTACTGGTACAATAATGCTGAAATCCAATTAGATATGTGCCTATGCAGATGATACTGCATACTAAAGAAATGCACGAAATAATGGAAACATAAAGAGCAAAAAATTGGATTGATTGTAAACAAAAAACACACCAAAATACATGTTAATGTTCAATTCTAAGACCAGAAGAACCACACATGTACTGAAGTCCTCTGAAAATGTTTTAAGCTGTTAGCTTCTTCCAATATCTATGTGTGACAATAGGATAAGGCAATGTATTACATAAGATTACACTATTCCCCTGTATGCCCAGGTGTTACATATGAATCATAAATGTGGACAATGACAGAAGCAGATATGAACAGTCTAAGGGCATTTAAAAGAAAAATCTAGTAAAAAATTTATAGACCTGTGAGAGAAGCAGAGGGATGGAGAATAAGATACAACCACAAAATACCACAACTTGTACAAACGAAAGATCTAGTAAGATTTATTAAATCTTAAAGAATGCAACAGTTAGGACATATGGTGGGGACGGGAGAAAGACAGGATGACCAAACAAATAATGAAAGGCAGATTACATTCCACCAGAAGGAAGGGCTAACAAACATGTAGATGACAATGTGATGGCGGAGCTTACCAAGCTGGAGATCTGAGAATGGAAGAGAAAAGCAGAAATGTATGGAAGCTGATTTTTGAGGAGGCCAAGGCTGGAAATGTAGCAAATTATTACAAGTTATCAGCTTGCATTGAAAGTGTAGCTTGACGTGAAGTCGGGAGGGAGAGCAGATTTTGGTTCTCACACTCGCACAGCTGACGCAGGTTCCTGGGCCAGGTGAGTGGTGTACTTGACTAATGCCACATGCAATGCAGTAGACTCTCTATGACTCTGAAAAAGTACTATTAAATATTAATCGATCTTTTTCATATTCAGTGTACCAAATTATATGGATAACACAACCATACTGCTTAAATTTCAAACCAGTAACTTCAATACTTTTGGAGATATAAATTTTTACCTACAATATATAATAACTGTGCTGGCATTATGAAACTGAGTTAGGGAATTTAATGTATTCATCTACAGTATCAACTGAAACTACATCCAAGAGGATAGGTTCATATAGTCTAATTGCCTTTTGTTTCATTACCACACATCTCTGACGTAATTAAAAGTACTTTGGAAAATTATTATTTTTTCATGTTTTAGATGTGAGTGTGTGTTTTGGAGAGACTGAGAGTGAATGGAAGACATGCATAAAGTGAGAATGTGATATTTATTAAAACTATGTAAATGTATACGTGAGGAAGTTGTTGTGCAATAGGAGACTTTGTGACATATGTCTGAGTGAGCTTGATTTTGTAAAAGGCAGCCAGAAAGGGCATTGAATATTAAATTTTATTAGTAATTTATTTTGTGAAAAGTAATCATATTCTGTCTTCATTAAATTTTATTTAGTTTCAAAATTAAGACATTTCTAGTCTAAATTACTTGTGGTAAACTGATTGGCTGACATTAGGAATACCCCGAGTTCAAAAGTCCTCGAGATGATCAGATTGGCTGCTTAATGTACTAGCCAATAAGAATTCAGCATTCCCCACACGTTTGAGTAGGGCTCTGTGCCTCAGATTCTGTAAGTGGAAAGAGTCGCTCGTGAGCTGTCTTCTGGTAAACACCTATGTTACCTATGTTAAAGTGCGCTGATCAAATATGTACTAAAATGAAGAAATTTGCATGTTTGGTATGCTCTCATGTCGTTAACAAGGAGAGACTACAGTATTGAATATTTTGTGAATGTTTGAGCCCTACGAGTGGTTTATTTACGGAGATATTCGCGTGTGAACATTTCAAGTTATACACAAACTCCGCTTGGCGTGTTTCATGCAGATTACAAGCCATTATGGCGAGTACTTCTTTACAGCTGGCTGCTTTTGAGTCTGAACTTCTTACAGCGACAGTCAGTAAAATTGTGTAATTGATGTCAGGATATTAAATATGAACTTGATACTCAACACTGCTTTTGTTGGCTAAACCAGTATCCACCATCGCAGAGTGAAGGAGAAGAAAACATTAAGCCTATTCAGGAAATGTTTAAAGGATAGAGCGGGACCAATGCGTCCCACCGCAGCCTCATCATGTGCTGTAGCAGGGGTGGGGGAGGGGGAGGGGGGTCGGGGGGCTACTGCTGAGCACTGCTCTCAAATATAATTTTGAAATGAAATAGGATGAGAATAAAATCAGTGTGTACAAATGCAAAGTTTCTTGGACAGCACAATAAAGGGCTCTATCAAAATAAAAATGTTAGAAAAGGTAATAAATGGGGATGGAGGTATCAATTTAAAGAAGGCTTGGGGCTTGTACTCAGTTTCATAAGATCCCACTGGATATCACATTCACCAAGTTGTGACACACTGAGAGAATGTGCATTTCATGGAATATCAGTGTGGGCTCAGAAAAGCGGAGCATCAAAGAACACAGTGGGCATCAGAGTCAAGCTCACTATCAGGTATAAATAGCAGCAAGAAACCAACAATAGTTCGCAGTCTGGCTGGAGGAGTCCAGGCAGCGAGTACATGCGACAGCACAAATTGCAGTACTTGAGGAAGATGGCAGAATTAGTGATCAAAATACTGTGCATTAAATGTGCTGCAAGTTCTAAAGACTTTCTTTGTTCCCAATTCCTGAGTGACCTTCACTCTCTAGAATGCTTGTAGAATTGACACAGGATACAGTGGCCAATGCGAAGTAACCAATTTCTGCCTTGAGCACTGGGCGAGTTCATTCGTTTGTTCAGAAAGGAAGGCCAACAACTGTCTGCCCGCTTATGGCTGGTTGGCTGTGATGACAGAATCGAAGCCCACACTCTGCAATCTTTCTCACGTGAGACTATTTGGCAGAAAAATTCATTTTTTTGTTACTTATAGCTTTAAGTGCAGCTTCAAGATGACATGCCCATCATTTCATTAATGATATAGTTATTGTCATACCTGCACTTAAGTAAGACACTGCGCAATATTTGACAGAGTTTGCAATAAAAAAAATAGTGGTTACTACGTTTTTCATTTTGTGCATATTAAATAATATATTGGTGTGTATGAAATTCGGCTAACATATTCAATTTTTCTTTAAACTTGGGCAGAGGTCTCTATTTGTCACCAGTCTTGAGGAAATTGATACTATGTAGCACATGCATTTGTGATTGTGGATGCCAGTGATAAAGATAGAATGAAATATGCAAAACATTAACTCATATTTGATAAACAGTTTGAGATATCAAAACAAGGTCTCTGCAAATGATAGTACAGAAAGAGGAGATTATTTGCCATATGATTATTATGATAATCTTCATTATCTTCCATGTTATTCCACAAACTACAAAATTTTTCAATGAAAAAATATAATTTTTAATGGCCATCGATAGCTGGTGAATTGAGTAATTCTGTGGGTTTTGGAACAACAAATGTGAAGTAATGTTTTTTTATTTGAGGATGTGCTGTTTCAAAGATATTAAACTTACTTGTCTGCAGTTCCTCACTTAATATACCACTGCTTCAGAATTATCTCGCAATTGTATATGCACAACATGTTACTGAGGTGAAATTGCGCAAACTTCACAAAGTTTTGGTAAAAGAAGCAAATTTTAACATGGCAACAAAAGAAATGTACGTTTTAGCCAAAATTCGCCTCTCTTAACACCTCTCTGGAAGTTACAAATGTTAACAGGTAAGGGGAAAATAAAACTGCTGCTTTTGTTGCCTTTTCAGTGGTATTCTTTGTAGATACTTACCAAAGCAGAGGTGACAGTAAACCTTTATGGATGGGCACCATGGAAGTGTGAATGTGGAGGAGCTCCACTCAGTATTTCCAAAAATATGTAAATGTAGGCTACAGTTTAGAAGGGCACTTCCACTCCAGCACTCAGCATTTCCCCTACAGTATGCAGACTGCCTGGTGCAACCCTCACCGCTAATGCTCTGCAACCCTCCTCGCCCCGGCTCTCACCATGATTGCCCTGGCAACTGTGCGTATCTACCGGCTAGATTACTCTGCGTGCACTCTTCCCAGCAGAAAAAGCAGTCCAGAAAATTCATTATGCCCTACTCCACCTACAAATACTGGGGAAAGGGGTGCCTTTCTGTTGAGTGCTAGGGCACATGGCACATGGGCATTAAGGAGAACAAAAGGACAGATGTAGCAGCCAAGGAGGCTTGTCAATATCCAAAGATACTTCAGTATGCTATCCTCTTAAATGCTATTGCCTCACTGTTGAGGTTCAGAGTCGCGCATCAATGGGAAGAAGAATGGCTGGAAGTAGCAGGCAATAAGCTGCATCTAGTGAAGTTCGCAACGTGGCCATGGCATATATGTTTCCAGCCACACAGGTGGGATGAGGTCCTTCTTACTTGTCTTCACATGGGCTGCATCCCTACGACTCATCACTTCTAAGCTCTGGCAAAGGGATACTCCAATGTGTGGTGCTTCTGGCATACAGATCACAGTGCACCACGTTTTACTAGAATTTTATTTTCAGATCAAAGGGCAGCAGCTCATTTGTCAACATATTTACCCTCTGTTTTAACTGACGATCAAACAAGTGTGGCACAAGTTTTAAGGTCTTGCTTGCCTCCCTGAAATTTTAGTGATGTTTATAATGGGTTATGAGGGTGGCTGGCTCATCTGTGTTTTTTTATAAGTGGTCAGCCAGCCATATATTGTTGCGAATCTACTTTAGTTTTCCCCATGTTTTAGTTAACAAATGTAGAGCATCTGAACCATTTTAATGATATCTTCCATGATGTGAGCTAACGTGACTTTGCAGGTGGTCATGCGTGAGACTTAATGTCTTTTCTCACATTTTCTCTGTTTAATCACATTGATTTCTATTAATTTTGTGTGGACGTTGATAACCTTGTCACTGAGTGCTGCAAGCGGACACCCTAGCCCCCCCCCCCCCCCCCCTCACACACAAAACTGAAACAACAACTTGGCTGCACAACCACAAGTATACCATTAAGCAATCATGCAGACAAAACCAGTATGGACACAAATTAAGTGGCTGCCAGTCCTTCCATTTAACAACTCTTTTACGACTTCCTCACTTCTGTATCTTAGACTGTTTCAGTCCTTAATACAAGAGTGCTTTTTAAACAAATGCTCTGTAGATATATTTGAAAGTACTTCTTTTCTCCACACATCTAAGGATGAAATCATATGCAACAGCACGAATATAAACATAACAAACAATACGCAAACATCAGTTAACACTCTGTATTTTATGCTTACGTTAATATTAACTTTACAGAATTTGCATCACAAATTATTTACAGTGTACATTTAAAAAACTTGGAAACAATAGGAAACCGAAGCAGCCATTTGCAGAAATTAACAACTGTATAAAGTACAAACAAATATTTGATTTTGTTAACTTTATTTACCTGTCAGTAAGTCCCACACGCAAAGAAGTCCATCTTGGCTGCCAGAACCAGAAAGTAATGGAGAAATGCGGTCAATAAAAACACAGGTAATAGGTCCACAATGTCCATGCAATGTGTACAGGGGCCGCTGATCTTCCAACCGAAAAACCTACACAATAACAATAACTGTTGAAACATACATTATTGTGAAGTACCGATTTAATGTTTTAAATACATTCAAAAGAGAATGGTCCAACCTGCCATATGAAAATTAGCCATAATGTTTTGTCACTTATAGTTTACCTCACTTTATCTACATGTTCACTACAAACAATTGATTTGATTGCTAATAATATATTCACAACAGTTTCTCTGATATGGATGAACACCAATTCTACATTTCTAACTCTGTAAGCATCAGACATCAGCGAATAATGGTATGAATCTTTACCAGTGGCCTTTCAGGCACTTGTCTTCAGAGGTGGTTTTGTTGTCAGCTAGCATATGTCACCTGTGGATTCAGGCTTCTGATATCATGGTAAATTCAATTCACAGTAACATTTCACTACATTATAAAATATAAAATTATGGGAGCCATTTTGTAAGCATATTTACAGCTAGTTTTCTTCCACACTATACATGTAAACAGAAAAGATTGTCATGAATTCAGTTCCTAGTTAAAACCAATTTTATTGATTGTGTTCTGTGAAATGCTGCTTCTAATGAAGAATGAACATTGGAGATAATATTGTTTCACAAATTACCTGGAAAATGTTAGCTGCTGAGATAATACAAATTATTTCTTCTGACAGAGCACATGTAGGATGATTACAGAAAATATGTAATGCGATGAAAACAGTTTATGCACACACTTGAGTGTAACAGACATATTATTTACTCATATTTGGTTGGTTTTATAGTTAGAGGGATCATACTAACATTTGTGTGTATTTCTTTTATATCTATACAAAAACTTCAGGTAGGCAGCATGATTCTGTGGCAGATGAAGTTCTGGCATATAGTGTAGTGAACTGTTAGGAAGAGATTACCAAAGAACACACAGAAGATTCAAAATTTGGACGAGACTCTGGAGCAGATGATGTAGCTACTATTTCTACAGTTTCAAACAGAACTACAATAACTTCCAATCCTTTGGGAAATGTCTTCCCCCTGAGGGCATAAGTTTACTGTTGAAGTTGACATTACTTATTTCCCAAAGATTTTTTCAACCTTTTTCAATGCTGATCCTGTGCTGATTCATTGACATGAACTACTACCATCCCATAATTCAAGGTGGACTTGGGAACACATATACACTTAGCAGTTTTATTGATTATTATTTCAAAGAATACATACAGACATGTACTTCATTGTCATGCTGGATAACTTTTTTTGTTGCTTAAAGAGTTAAAAACCACATGCCAAATTTCAGCATTGATACAGACTGGAAAAAAAACTAATGAAATTTGCTGGCTTGGTGCTTGCAACTAAGACATGCATACCCCTCCATATTGCTAGCTGCACTTAAGGCAAGTTAGTGCGCATGATCTGGGATGTGTGTCCGTCTTTTTATCACTGCAGCAGTCATTGTAGAGGAACTCCAATTCATGACAGTTAAAAACAGGAATCTAATATTTTTTAAAATTTCTGATAAGGGTTTGGAACACCAATATTGTGATTATAGATGGAGTTTTAGCAAATATTATGTAGAGTTCAATAACGCTATGTGCGGAAACGTGAATATTTTTCTGCTTTCTATGGACAATGGATGCCAACTGATGCCATCAAAAGAAAACATGGATGAAAGATTATGTGAAGTCCAAAACAGGGATGAAAGTTTAAAAATGAACATTTAAATAGTACAAGACGTGTTTATAAGCAATTAAATACTGGATATTGCAAACTGCAGATCCACCGATGGAACTTAGCATGCCACATCTGACTATCAACTATATTCAAAAGAAAAGTCATGAACAATTTCATCAAATAAAAAGCAGTTAAGTTTTGTTTGACTGAAACTAGTAAGAAATGTCTCTCTTTCTCCAAGTTGGATTATTCACTTCAAGAAATCACACAAAATTCTGTCTACAAAAGTAAATAAACATTTGGAGCATTGTATATATATTTCACACTCTTTTTTCATTAGTTACAAGGAGTGTTAACACGTTGGGAATCGTGTATTTATTTGTGTTTGCTCCTTAGCAACATGAAAGATAAGGAAGAAATAAAAGTTGTATTTCTCTATGAATATTTTTGATTGCTTTTAGTGCTGTTGCTGTTGTTGTTGTTTTCTTCAGTCCTGAGACTGGTTTGATGCAGCTCTCCATGCTACCCTATCCTGTGCAAGCTTCTTCATCTCCCAGTACTTACTGCAACCTACATCCTTCTGAATCTGCTAAGTGTATTCATCTCTTGGTCTCCCTCTACGATTTTTACCCTCCACGCTGCCCTCCAATGCTAAATTTGTGATCCCTAGATGCCTCAGAACATGTTCTTCTAACCGGTTCCTTCTTTTTGTCAAGTTGTGCCACATACTCCTCTTCTCCCCAATTCTATTCAATACTTCATCATTAGTTATGTGATCTACCCATCTAATCTTCAGCATTCTTCTGTAGCACCACATTTCGAAAGCTTCTATTCTCTTCTTGTCCAAACTATTTATCGTCCATGTTTCACTTCCATACATGGCTACATTCCATACAAATACTTTCAGAAACGACTTCCTGACACTTAAATCTATACTCGATGTTAACAAATTTCTCTTCTTCAGAAATGCTTTCCTTGCCATTGCCAGTCTACATTTTATATCTTCTCTACTTCGACAATCATCAGTTATTTTGCTCCCCAAATAGCAAAACTCCTTTACTACTTTCAGCGTCTCATTTCCTAATGTAATTCCCTCAGTATCACCCGACTTAATTTGACTACATTCCATTATCCTCGTTTTGCTTTTGTTGATGTTCATCTTATATCCTCCTTTCAAGACACTGTCCATTCCGTTCAACTGCTCTTCCAAGTCCTTTGCTGTCTCTGACAGAATTACAATGTCATCGGCGAACCTCAAAGTTTTTATTTCTTCTCCATGGATTTTAATACCTATTCCGAATTTTTCTTTTGTTTCCTTTACTACTTGCTCAATATACAGATTGAATAACATCGGGGAGAGGCTACAACCCCGTCTCACTCCCTTCCCAACCACTGCTTCCCTTTCATGCCCCTCGACTCTTATAACTGCCATCTGTTTCTGTACAAATTGTAAATAGCCTTTCGCTCCCTGTATTTTACCCCTGTTACCTTCAGAATTTGAAAGATGGTATTCCAGTCAACATTATCAAAAGCTTTCTCTAAGTCTACAAATGCTAAAAACATAGGTTTGCCTTTCCTTAATCTTTCTTCTAAGATAAGTCGTAAGGTCAGTATTGCCTCACGTGTTCCAATATTTCTACGGAATCCAAACTGATCTTCCCCAAGGTCGGCTTCTACCAGTTTTTCCATTTGTCTGTAGAGAATTTGCATTAGTATTTTGCAGCCGTGACTTATTAAACTGATAGTTCAGTAATTTTCACATCTGTCAACACCTGCTTTCTTCGGGATTGGAATTAGTATATTCTTCTTCAAGTTTGAGGGTATTTCGCCTGTCTCATACATTTTGATCACCAGATGTTGGAGTTTTGTCAGGACAGGCTCTCCCAAGGCCATCAGTAGTTCTAATGGAATGTTGTCTACTCCTGGGGCCTTGTTTCGACTCAGGTCTTTCAGTGCTCTGTCAAACTCTTCACGCAGTATCGTATCTCCCATTTAATCTTCATCTACATCCTCTTCCATTTCCATAATATTGTCCTCAAGTATATCGCCCTTGTACAGACCCTCTATATACTCCTTCCACCTTTCTGCTTTCCCTTCTTTGCTTAGAACTGGGTTTCCATCTGAGCTCTTGATCTTCATACAAGTGGTTCTCTTTTCTCCAAAGGTCTCTTTAATTTTCCTGTAGGCAATATCTATCTTACCCCTAGTGAGATAAGCCTCTACATCCTTACATTTGTCCTCTAGCCATCCCTGCTTAGCTATTTTGCACTTCCTGTGATCTCATTTTTGAGACGTCTGTATTCCTTTTTGCCTGCTTCATTTACTGCATTTTTATATTTTCTCCTTTCGTCAATTAAGTTCAATATTTCTTCTGTTACCCAAGGAGTTCTACTAGCCCTCGTCTTTTTACCTACTCGACCCTCTGCTGCCTTCACTATGTCATCCCTCAGAGCTACACATTCCTGTCAATTGTTCCCTTATGCTCTCCCTGAAACTCTGTACAATCTCTGGTGCTTTCAGTTTATCCAGGTCCCATCTCCTTAAATTCCCAACTTTTTGCACTTTCTTCAGTTTTAATCTACAGTTCATAACCAATAGACTGTGGTCAGAGTCCACCTCTGCCCCTGGAAATGTCTTACAATTTCAAACTTGTTTCCTAAATCTCTGTCTTACCATTATATAATCTATCTGATACCTTCTAGTACCTCCAGGATTCTTTCATGATTCTTGAACCAAGTGTTAGCTATGATTAAGTTATGCTCTGTGCAAAACTCTACCAGGCGGCTTCCTCTTTCATTTCTTAGCCCCAATCCATATTCACCTACTATGTTTCCTTCTCTCCCTTTTCCTACTCTCGAATTCCAGTCACCCATGACTATGAAATTTTCGTCTCCCTTCACTACCTGAATAATTTCTTTAATCTCATCATACATTTCTTCAATTTCTTCATCATCTGCAGAGCTAGTTGGCATATAAACTTGTACTACTGTAGTAGGTGTGGGCTTTGTGTCTATCTTGGCCACAATAATACGTTCACTACACTGTTTGTAGTAGCTTACCCGCACTCCTATTTTTTTATTCATTATTAAACCTACTCTTGCATTACCCCTATTTGATTTTGTGTTTATAGCCCTGTATTCACCTGACCAAAAGTCTTGTTCCTCCTGCCACCGAACTTCACTAATTCCCACTATATCTAACTGTAACCTATCCATTTCCCTTTTTAAATTTTCTAACCTACCTGCCCAATTAAGGGATCTGACATTCCACGCTCCGATCCGTAGAACGCCAGTTTTCTTTCTCCTGATAACAACAAGAGTGCTAGTGCCACAAAATAATGGGAAGTAGTGAGAACAGAACATCAGATCACAGAATGTGAGAATTCAGGGCTGTACAACAGGAAGTTTTAAATGCAGAAATCTTGAAAAAATGTCACATTTCACTTTTTTAGTAGTTTCCAGTTTTTGCCAGCATTTAAATTCAGCACACAGAATTTTTACAAAGTTGATTAACAGTGGGAAGGAAATCATAAAATATTTCAACATGACAAGTTTGAACACTCCATTGTCAGTATTAAATATAATCATATCAAATAACCAAAGAGTAAGAACTGGACTTCAAATTGTGGCAAAGGTAGGATACATATAGCCTTAAAAAGGACACAAAAACAAAAAACAAAAAGAAGATGGACAAAGGCACATATACAAAGAAAGGACAATATAACATAATATACACACAGAGTCATGATTATAACCAATTCCAACTGGGCCAATCAGCCTTGCACTTGTATTATTATTTAAAGTTTTTGTAATTCTCTAAAATTCCTGTTAGCTTTCTGTCTAACAGTTACGTAAATAATTAAATTAGAATACACTAAATTTTAGTTATCATTGTTGTTTAATGGCCAAAATCATACACTGGGGTGTCCAAACACTCCACGTCAGTCCTAATGAACTAAAGTCAAAATAACACTAAGTGTATTTTTTTTTTTAATTTTACATCCATTTCTTTATGGTCTGATTTCGTGTTACCCCCTCAGGAGACGCCACCAGAACGAAACACTGTCCTTGTGGGCAAGGTGGTTTGTTTGATCCAATCAAGTGGAGGGCTATACCGGTGGTAGTGTAACTACCAGCAGGGCCTCCCAAGCCAGACAGGTCCCCATAGAGAATCCAGACAAAGTGTGTCTCACAATGTCCCATCTAGTGTCCTGTCCTGTCCTATCCTATTCTATTCTGTTCTGTCCCATCCTATACACTCCCTTCCTTTCTGTTCCTCCCTGTGATTGTGTGGCAGCAGACACAGTCCCCCAGTGTGGACAGTGGAAGAGCCTTGGAAACCAGGACAGCATTGATGCACATAGGACTTACTGTGAATGGATGGATAGCATTCTGTAGTCATGGTGAAGACAAGCTATCTAAAGGGTAAGGCCCCAAAATAAAACCTTGCCAGGTGTCTAGGCCATGAGGTGGCAGCCCCACCAGGACACTCGGGGGCTGTGGGCTGATAACCTGCACCAACAAAGAAACACATATCACAGAAACTAAAAGGAGAAACAGCTGGATGGACGAAAAGTAAAACCCGTATTGGTTTTTGGAATGTAAGGATGTTGAAAGAGGCAGAGCGGCTAAGACAGGTTGAAAAAGAGATGGAGAACTATCGACTAGATATATTGGGACTAAGTGAAATAAGGTGGCCAGAATCTGGGGAATTCCAAACACAAAATGGTTGAGTGCTGCTGAATGCGGGTCAGACAGGTGAGGACGCAAGGCATAGGAATGGTGTAGGGCTCTTACTATCTAAAAGCAGGAAGAAGAGTTTAGTGGAGTGGAAACCAGTCTCAGAACAGATAATAACTGCACCCTTTAAAACAAATTTGTGATATGTCACTGTAATTCAATACCGTGCACCTACTAAAATAGCTAAATGAGAATTAAAAGATGCATTTTATACAGAGCTTAACGGAGTCCTTAGGCAAACAAATTCTAGGGACATAAAAATTTTAATGGGTGACTTGAACGCAAAAGTTGGTTCAGAAAAAGAAGGGCTTGAACATATCATGGGTGTGCATGGCATGGGGATCAGGAATGTAAATGGTCAACTGTTGATAGATACGTGCGCTGAACATGACCTAGTCATTGGAGGCACATTGTTTCCACATCGTAACTGCCATAAGATAACGTGGGTTTCTCCAGACCACGTTACCGAAAATCAAATTGACCACATAGTCATAAGCCACAAGTTCCGACACTCTGTGTTAGATGCCAGAAATAGAAGATGAGCAGACGTTGGAAGCGACCACCACCTAGTTTTGGCAGAATTCAGACTGACGATAGAGGCAAATAGAACCAAGCTCAATCACAGGTGCGAGAAAATAGATGTGGCAAGGTTAAAAGACCAACAGATCAAAGAAACATTTGCCCTTGAACTACAAAATAGGTTCCAGGTCCTCTCTGAAGAAAACTTTATGGAAGAAGGAATTGAAACATGTTGGCAAAAAATCAAAGACAGTTATTTAGATGTGGGAGGAAAAAATCTCAGGATTTAAGGCACATCAAAGGGAGGAATAGATCTCCGATGCTACGTGGAATGAAATCAGCCCCGGAAAAGAACTAAAACTTAAGTTAAATCTTTCTAAGACAAGAGCACAGAAGAGCGAAGCGCATAAAGAATACATGGACGCGAACAAAAAATTGAAAATTTGTTACTTAGAGAAAAAAGGAAATGGATAGATAAGTAAGCAAAATTAGCAGAAGAGGCAGCAGGACAAGGAAATATGAAAGAGCTCTACAATATAACCAAACAGTTGTCAATGAAGAACTTCAGATATGAAGGACGAGTTAAGAACAAGGATGGGGTGATGCTTACAACTCAAAAGGCATAGCTACGGAGATGGGAGGAGCACTTACTTCAAGGAACTGTTAAATTGTGAAGACAACCAAGAGGAACGGGTAAGAGATGTTCCAGAGGAAGTCGAAGAAGATTAAGATATAAATTTGCAGTGCCCCACAATGGACAAAATTAGGATGGCTTTGAAAACACTAAAGAATACAAAGGCTCCAGGCCTAGACAACATAACACCAGAGTTCTTAAAAGCCGATACTGAAAGTACTGTTAAAATGCTCCATCCCTTGCTGAAGCATATTTGGCTTGAAGAGAAATCTCCAAAGGAGTGGAAAAATGGATTGGTGGTAAAGCTCCCAAAAAAGACTGTAACAACTACGGTGGTATTACATTGTTGTCAGTGCCCAGTAAGGTCCTCGCCAGAATTATTTTAAACAGAATTAAAGAGTCTCTTGAAAAGAGACTGTGTAAAGAACAGGTCAGTTTTAGGGCACAACACAGTTGTGTTGATCTTATTAACACTCTTAGGATCATTTTAGAGCAAAGCAAAGAATTCCATGCAACCACGCACCTGGCATTCACTGATTTTCAAGCCTTCGATTCCATGAAACAAAGTGCTCTGGCAGGTGTTGCGGAAGTATGGCATACCACAGAAGATCTTAAACATCATAAAATATCTATATGATGGCTACAAATGTTACGTACTCCACAAGGGAAATATTACAGAAACCATAAAAGTAACAACTGAAATCCGGCAGGGTTGCATTTTATCAACACTTTTCCTACTCGTTCTAGACTCAGTTATGAGAAGAGTCACAGCAGGCAGGACACGAGGAATCCAGTGGGAGATCCATGAACGTCTGGAGGATTCGGATTTTGCTGACGACATAGTTTTATTAGCTCAAAGGCTGACTTTTTTTAAAAAATTTAATTGAATGGTTAGGGCCCCCCATCGGGCAGACAGTTCGCCGGGTGCTGATCTTTCAATTTGATGCCACTTCGGCGACCTGCAGTCGATGAGGATGATAAGATGATGATGATGATGACAGCACAACACCCAGTCCCTGGACAGAGAAAATTCCCCGACCCAGCCGGGAATCGAACCCGGGCCCAGAGGATTGACAATCTGTCACGCTGACCATTCAGCTACCGGGAAAGGCTGACTGATATGCATGCGAAATTAAACTTGCTGAAAGACGAAGTAGAGAATGCTGGCCTGAAGATAAATACTGGGCAAAACAAAGGAAATGAAAGTAAATTCAGGGAACATGGAAGTGCCACTGTTAATAGGGGAGCAGCAGGTGGAAACTGTCAGCTCATTCCTGTATCTGGGTAGTATAGTGACGGAAGATGTAGAGCTGGAGATGACGAGAAAAATTGCATAAAAAAGGCAAAAGCTGCCTTCATACAATTGTATCCAATATGGAAAAATAGAAATGTCACGTACAAAACAAAAATCCGTATTTTTAATACAAATGTGAAGGCTGTCCTGTACGCCAGTGATAGCTGGAAAATGGATAAAAAGGTAACATTCAAGTTACAAAGCTTCAAAAACAGATGTCTTCGACGCATCATGGATACCTGGTGGTCAGAAAAAATATGTAATGAGGAGCTCTGGCGAATAACAAACCAGGTACCTATAGAAGACCAGATACGAGAGAGAAAGTGGGGCACACCTTGAGGAAACCAAATGGAGCCATCGAGAAAAAAGCATTGGAATGGAATCCCTAGGGAACAAGGAGAGAGGAAGACCTAGGGGCACATGGAAGAGGACAGTGGAAGGGGAAGCAAAAAGAGTGGGCAAGACCTGGGCAGAATTGAGGCAAATGACCAAAGACAGAGACCGATGGCAAGTTCTCCTGGATGCCCTATGCCCCCATAGGGGCCAAAGGAATTAAATCAAGTAAGTCATTTCATGTTTATTAAGTGAACCAACTGCTGTCTAATACCACTATTCTAGCTGTTTTCCAAGCGAAATAAAACTCTTGGAGTAACCTTCCTTTCTGCTACTGTACAATAACAAATAAATCTGCAGTATATGTATGTATGAAGAAAATGACAAATGAATACACAGATTATTTGAAGAAGATGAAGTAGAAGAAATGTAGAATAAGGCAGATTCAGAATCATCTGATGAGTGAGTAAACTGGAACATGAAACTGATAAAGACTGGGATGGTGAGGATAAGGAAATAAGTTTTGAAAATAACAATTTCTACTTGGGAAATGACAAAGCAATGAAACAGATGAAGAAACCTCCAAGGAAAAAATATAGGGATGCAAACTTAAAATACTATTATTCATCTACCAGAATTGTACAATAAATCTTAGAGTGCTTACTTTTGTTTTTTGAAGAATGCTTACTTTTGTTGTTTGATGAAGGTAAGTTTGTAAAAAAAAAATATGTATGTATAACAATGTGAACATAAGAAGCATTCTGGGGAATTTTTCCAGGAAATGAAATTCAAATGAGACAGATGTGGCTGAAATTAAGGATTCTACTGGGTTACCCATTTTTGCCAGTTTTCACCATTCTGGACATCTGAATTCAAAGAACTGTGGGACACAGATGGTTTTGCAATTGAGATATTTCACACTACAATGTGTTCCTAGGCATATAGTTTGACGACTTTCAAAGCAGCCACGAGAGAAACAAAATAGATAATATTAGGAAAATATTTGAACTGTGCCAGGCAAATTTTACCTAGAACTACACAATGTGTGAATATACTGCAGTGGATGAACAGTTAGTCATTTTCAAAGGAAAGTGTAGTTTTCAGCAGTAGATACTAAGTAGGATAGCAAAGTATGATCTGAAAATTCTAATGCCCTGTGATGCCAGGACTTCGTACGCCCTTGCCATGGAGATATACGTCAGAAAACAGCCAGATAGGCCACACAAAGTTTCAAACTTGCTGCAAGATGTGGTAACTTGCCTGAGCAAGGCAACTGAAGGGGCTTGCCATAAAATAATGGCAGACAAATGGTTTTACTTGTTGCAGCTTGTCTAATTTACCAAAGAAGAACAAGAATGTGATACTTTTTTCATCCATACACTTGGATAATAAAGGAGATGACAGCAAAGAAGAGGAAAAAAGGCCTTGAGATTATCACAATGTACAATTCCACAAAAACAGGAGTTGATACATTGAATGAAATATGCAGGACCTAGTCCATGTCAAGAAAAACAAAACACTGGTCCTGTGCAATATTTTCCATTTCCTGGATATTTCTGGAATAAATGCTCAAATAATATTTTCCAGAAATTATGAGATCAATAATATGACTAGGAGATTGTTCTTACGAGAACAAGGAGTTCAGATAACACAGCCAGTTATACACGAGAGAGCAGCTGCAACAACAACATGCTACCATATCCATCAAACAATAAGTGGTCAAGATGACAACAAAGTACGACGAAAACCATGGGTCTTCTACAGAAAAACCAGGCCTTGCAAACAGAAATGTGGCCAATATAAAAAAACAAGAAGGGAAGGTGTGAAAACAAAAAGTCTCGGTGCAAAGTTCATAAAGAAATGTGTCCAAGTCATACGGTTACAGTATGTAGTGATTGTTTCAATAAAGAAAATGTTTTGCATTTATAATTAAACATAAAATAATTAGAAAATATTGAAACTTGACAGAACTAATAGATATAAAGGGTGGTCAGAGAGAGTCTGAAAAGAGGAAGTAGGTTGTGCTGAGAAATAATTGTTAAGAAAAAAATTTTATATGTTGCACTGTTTTCGTATTAATTAGCACTGAAGTTAGCTAATCAGGCCATTACAAGTGCAAATTCAAGCCGCCCCACAGAGACGGTGTCATCAAATGCATTCTTTGTTTTCTAAAACCAAAACTGGACATCGAATGGCAGTAGGGACTGAACCCAAGCCGAAAGCTGAGCAGTCTCAGGCACTATCACCTACACTAGGAAACAACTGACACCAACTGTATCTGGTGGGCCACTTGAATTTGCCCACACAATGGCCCGATTGGCTAACTTCACTTGTATTTAACTCAGAAATGGAATCACAGTGGTAATTTCTTCTTAACAATTATTTCTCAGCATACCCTGTAACACCCTTACAAGCTTTTGACAGTTTCTGAACAACCTCTATAACACTTGAATGTGGAAAGAAAGAAATATAACTACTTTTGATTACTGTTTGTAGTGTTAACAATTAAATTAATATTTCCAATGCATAGAAAGTGTACAAACATGTGGAAGAATTTATGAATTCAATATCATAAAATTACAACATTGATGTTTTGCACTATAACATTATTCAGATTCTTAAACCTTGGGGTGTTTCCAATGCCCCTCATCAGTACTAACAATATAATACAACATGCCATCGATAAGGGTTAAATAGATTTTTTGTTTGGCCAGCTTTTGCCCACTTTAAATATTTGATGACTATAGGTTGGGCCATATCTTTGAGAGCACAACAGTCTTCAACTTCAGAAATAATAGTAGACTTCTTGTGGTTAGCAGTAGGTTTACTGACACGAAAATATCTTGCATGCCCAATTTGACATTTCGTGAATAACAGAATGTGATTTTCATTTCGTTTGTACCATAAAAATGTTTGTCACTTTCAATCATAATTTTTGTTTAAATTATAATATGCACGATGCATTTTGGAAAACACTTGCCTTTTTCACCAGTTTTTTAAAATTATATTGCTAGCTGTACCACCCATGCTCTGCTGTGACTCGGTCTGCTTAAATGGAAAAGAGAGAAAAGAGAAAGATGATGTTTCTGATATGTATGGGAATTCGATATATGTCCTAATTCCCTTCCCTCCCATCTCTGTCCATCTTCCCTTCTTTGTCCATCACTTTCTCTTTCCCCTCTTTCTAACCATCTTATCCTCCCTCTTTCTCTCCATCTTCTCCTGCTCTCACCCTCTCTCAGTCCATCATCTCCTCTACCCCTTTCTCTGTGCACCCTCTCCTTGCCCCCCCCCCCTCTCTCCATCTCCTCTCTGTCCATGTCTCCTTCCCATTTTCTATGTCCATTTCTTCCCATCCACCTGCCCATCTCTTCTTCCCCTCTCTCTGACCTTGAGCCTTGTTTATTGTCATTGCAAATTCAGATTCTGCTGTAGTATTATTATCATAAACTAATAAGCCATAAATACAGATTTTCAGTTTGCTAACAATGTTTCACTACACATATTACAAACATAAATATATTTGAAAAATAGGTACTTAAAAACATCCCCATATTAGAATTCAATGATGCATCAAAATTTCAAAGCAATCAGTCATGAACTTTCGAAGATTAACAATTTTGAACACTCCAACATTTACATGCCATTTCAATAGATGTAGAAAACCATGTGAGTATTCGAATGCAATGTTGTGTCAAAATTTCAAAGAAATCCAAGAACAACTTTTGGAGGTTTGAAATTCTGAAGAGAAGAATGTCTATGTTTGCACTTATATAGAAACTGTAAATGTTCCTAATCACAAATCTTCGAAAATTTTTGACTGAATGCTTTGAAATTTTGACACAATGTTGCATATATAACAAATAATTTTTTATAAATTTAATAATAGGGAAACACTGTTACAAAAAAGTATCAAAAAGTTATATTTACAGGTATCTGAAAACATTTCTGTATTAGAATACAACTCTGTGTCAAAATTTCCTGCAATCAGTCAAAAACTTACAGAGACACACGATTTTGAACAAATGGACATTTACATTTTTATTTATATAAATGGAGAGTTGGATAACATACTGTGTGACATGTATCCTTATTCCAAAAATTTACAGTTACTAGTGCTTCAGGTCCCACAGATAATGGGAAATGTGAAAGAATTTTTACTTCACACTACCTGCAGAAACAAGGAATAACAACAAATGTTTGCTTGTTTGCGTCAAAATTAAATTTCCAGAATGATGCAGAAGTTCACATGCAGCAAGAATTATGTTTACTCGTCACAATTTAATGAAAAACACACTTTATGTTATAATTATCTATTCAAACAATTCAAGGGCATCATACATGATATAACAAATTGTGATTGGTTGAGGAAAATCTTTTGTTGTTAAAATGAAACTATTATTTTCAGTCACAGGTTTTGAGAACAAGTTTATAATAGAAACAACAGAGAGACTGGGTTGTGCTTGGTTAGTTATTTCAAGGCAACACCTGTGATGCTAGATCACAGGGCTACAAGACGCAGTGCATCCAAATTTGGGCAAAAATTTTTATTTCTTCCTGTAAAAAAGGTCATTTATTGCCAGTGTCACTTGGATCAGCCTTTATATATTTAGAATTTTGTGTTGACAAAAAACTGTTGACAATTTTGTTAGGTTTCCTCGACTAGTCTGTGCATGAAATACACGTATGAGTAGAATGTAGATGTACAATCTACAAATATGTGCATTTTATACACAAACTTGACAGCATGAGTTATCTACAACTGTAAATACTTCACATCCCAATGATTATGCAAGTGATTAACATGATTCTATTACTTCACAAAGATAACTGATGAAAAATCAACCAAAAATCTTGGAAACCAACTATTGACCAAATGTATAAATCCATAGTAAGGCCATTTATTCTATTGCTAGTGTGGCCTGTTCATTTATGTAAAATAAAACTTCCAGGCATGTTGGCAATTTCATGAAAAAATAAGCTTTAATTTGTAAATTGTTTCACATTCATTCCTTAGAAGCAAATATATCCCTGAAGAGGGACATATCAAAAGAAATTTAAAAACCATCCTCTTATGGCAGTTAAACCGTGATCAAAGAAAATATTTACTAAACACGAGAATTTCTTGAAACTATGTTCATTCATATATGGGCTTTTACTATAACTCTTGTTGTTTAACTGGCATGCAAAACTGACACATTATCATATGATATTGCAGTGCCAAGGCTATTCCAAACTACGATACAATGTTCCTTTGGACATGCATGCACATACGAAGGAACAGGCACTCCACCAACTACTTTCACGAAATAGGTGAAATGTATTCACAGTTACCTGAATGGACAACCATCAGTTGTATAATGGAATGATGATAATGAAAATTTTTGCCGGGCCTAAGGAACATTGCATCGTAATTCAGAATAACACAGACACTACAGTATTGTACTTCTCCACTGACACCGGGCAAGCAAATTTCTAGTAAAACACCTCCCCTGTACAGGAATATACATAATGGATATACGAGTACACATTACATCACTGTAGATTTTTCTTTCACACGAGTTCTTACATGGAGAACTTTTTCAGATGGTTTATAAACAGAGGTAACTGATGTGTCTCAGCTTTACAGAGATTAACTCAACACAATTCTCAACTGTGTAAAAGATATTGACTCCAGAAAGATGACACTTCCATACTGATGATATTGCAAGACTTAGAGAAGTTTTCTGCTTGTGCTAAAACTGTGTGGCAGCACTTATGTGACAGATAACCTGACGTTGATGTTTGTTAGAATGGCCATTAGAATTGGCTCACCATATTATGAGTGCTTTTGGATTGCCAGGATTTGCTGGTGCAACAACAGTTTTCAGGAGGAGTCTGAAGTCTATTTACATAAAAATAATAAAGCAGATATTTCTTGTTTCCATTACAAAAATTTATCTTCCTTCACAGGTAAGCAAAGGATGAGTAATAGAAAGAATCAAGTCAAGAAATTAACGACAGGAATGTGATGGTACACATGAACTGGAAATCAAATGATAACATACAAAAAGAACACTTCAACATTTTCATTCTCTTCTGAGCAGTATTTTCCTCTTCACCCTCAATTGTTTTGGTCATATCATCTTTCCAGTCCTACATAAATTTTCAGTTGTGTTCTCTTGTCTTTCATTCCAAACTTGGGTTCAATTATGTTAAATGTTGATCTCATGACAGTTTAAAAAGATAATTTCATTTTTCTAATAAAAATTATTTCAAACAAAAGGTTTAACTGTGAATTATGCCACACAACCGATGCTCCAAGTGTGATAACCATTATCTTAAAAAAAAAAAAAAAAAAAAAAGGGGTGGAGGGTGGGGTGGGAGAAAAAACAGAACAAACACAAATTACATGCTTCATAAACAACAAGAAACAAATGCTGATTATCTTCATAGGTTCAAGTTAGCATTCACAATATTTCCAAACACACTGAAATCCTACAATGTTATTCTCAATGCAGAAACTGACATTACGTAAGTCTGAATTTTGACAAATGACATTTTTAAGGGCTATTAATTGTTTACAATGGGCAAACAACAACAACTATGATTTAGGCCGCCACCGCTGACCAGACTGACTGACTCACTCTGTCAGTACAATAGCAGAGTGGGCTCAGTTCACATCACAGGCTATGACAGTTCATAGCAACCAGATTGGTGCCTATAGCAAGACTAGCAGTGAGATTACCAATATTGTCTGCAAGAGTACTACTACTGATGAGCTTGTACCACAACAAATTGATTCTACTCAAGTTAAGGTAAATATTCATGTAAATAAAGAGCCATATTAATTCATGTGCGCATTTGTGTTGTAGAAAGAGGATACCAACAACCCATAACAACATCCTCTCCATTGCTTCTTTGCTGTACAAGACTAGATAAATACATATCCTTCAAATCAATTTCCATCAATTATGGACAAAAAAGGTCAATGATATGAGAGCCATAGCCTTTCAAAAGGTAAGGATGAGACTGATGATAAGGAAATATGAGTAGAGGAGACCACAATCTGAAACTTAGAACAAATACAATCACAGAAACTGCTTTTACCTGAACACAGATTAACAATGGGGTGCCAAATTTACTCAAGTGAAAATAGATAAATCTCATTTCTAACACTATTCTCTTCAATGCTGATTTCCCTCTTATGCTGACTAGCTGTGACTGCAGAGAATGCAGCTGCCATTTAAGCCTTGACATTTTGTTTTCTCTGACTAGTTCTCTTTTGGAGAAAAAATCTAATATTTATGTGGTATCTTGCGTGTGAGTGCGTTTGCTGCCACCTGGCGAGTAAAACTGTTTCTATCTATATCTGACAATGTTTTCATTACGAAGAACTAATTTTCTTGAAACCCTTAAATGGTGTAGTAAGTTTCTGCTGTTACTCCACCTTTTCCATGCAGTTTCACCTCAACCTACATCAGGCAGCTTCAGATATTTGGTGTTTTAACAAAAACACCAAATCTCTGAGAAGCTGTCCAGAACAGCTTTAGATAAAATATCTGATAAGAGGTGCAGATCTTTGGTTAGTAGTACAGTAAAATTATTTAACATCACATGTACAGTTTCATTCCTCTCTATATCCATAAAAAAATAGTAACACTAAATAAAAAAAAGTGGCAGAGGGGGCAGGATCAAAGTCAATGGACATTAGGAATACAGTATATTTAACATTGTAACTGTAGCATTGTGTCACTTATTTTCTTTTTAATTTCTAATGGGTATTACAATTTTTGGACTAAGGTCCTCAAATCTTTCATTTACATTAGCTTAAAATAGTAAAGCAGTAATAATGAAGTACAACACCAAATGATTACATGACAAATTGTCCAAAAGAGGCAGACAATCACTAGCAAACAAGGATATGGTCAAGGGTGTGATACAATAATGAGTATGCCTATAAACAATATTATGAAAAGGATTTACTGCTATTCACCATAAAGATGATATGCTGAGTTGTAGAAAGGCATAACGAAAAGAGTTACATATTGAGCTTTCGGCCAAAGCTGGGGCAGCTGGCAATAGCAGTCATATGTGGGTGAGTTGTGCTTGCTTATGTGAATGAGTGTGTGTTTCCTATGTGTTTTCTTTCTGAAGAAGGCTTTGGTTGAAAGCTTTTTGTTGTGCCGGTCTGCAACTCAATGCATCATCTTTATGGTAAGTAGCAATCTGTTCTTTTCATAATATTGTTGGTATTCCAACCTGGACTTTCCATTGTTTGATTAAGCCTATAAACAGTACTTCCACTCTCAAAAATCAGACAGGGTCTCAACATGGGCTTACCTCACCAATGAAAAATGTGACTACTGTCTATCTCTCTGTCTCTCTCTCACCTTCATGCAATGGTCCTGGCCTCCAGTTACAACACGACCTCCTTCACAGTCCAAAGCAGTGATTGGTTGCCTGTGAGCACGAGCTTGAACTAAACGTGAACAGCGAACTTCCTCCTCAGTTACAGCTTCACTTTCATTTTTCTGTCCCGTATTTCCGTGCACACTGCCACTGGATCCAATAAACTTCATATCAGCTGCAGAACCAGCACTTCCTGTTCGTATATGTGCTGCAAAAGTAATTGGGAAAAAGCTCATATTTCTCTGTATTAAAATCACAAAGAATCATCATTAGGAAAGGAAAGGCTGAGATCTACCATTATCTTGCAACCCCCCCCCCCCCCCCCCCCAAGTAAAACTGTGGGTTACTGTCTACCTCTCTCTCTCTGATCTAGCATGTGTCCATTGCTAATGTTAATGATCATGTGAAATATAACAAGGTATTCAAGATAGGTAATATTCAACAGAACCAATGGATGCCATAGTAAAATGAAATGTTTTACAATAACTATTTCCATTTAAACTGTACCCCTGGTCAGTCCCAACTGACCCATCAGGACCAAAACATCGATCTTTGTTGCACTCATTCCTCACACTACTTCAACTAAATCAATAATGCACTTTTCAATATCACATTGTAAATGCAATTTCTGGAGCTGCTAAATGTATCCTCTTTCTCTCTTGTGTCAGTTTCAAGTTCTTTAGTTCCCTGGCGCATTTTGTTTCAATCTCTCTTCATACAACTTTTTGCTTTACTGTAGCAAGTAGCTCAAGTGTAACCAGTCTGAAGTCTCCCCCAGGAATATACCATTCTCTTATTTCTACTTAGTCTCAAGATTCGTGAAAGTATCAGATCATCTTACAGATGGAGTGCAAAAGCCCAAGAAAAATTAAAACAGAATGAAAAGGAATTTGAACCATGTTTTTCACAAATGCAAGTCCAGCACATTTGACACTGCCCCACATTTATCTGTATAGGGAAATGAGAATTAAGAAACAAAATAAATAAAGAGCCTGACTCCAAGAATGACTCAATCATTCCAGTCTGAAATGGCTGTTCTTAGAAAATAGACTGTTCAGCACCAAAATACAGTGGGTGCTGAGTAACAGAATATTTTGCATACAGAAAGGAAAGCAATGGAAATAATTTCAGAAATTGCATTTCATTTCTAAACTGAGAAAGTTGTTATACACTTGTGTCAACCATTCTCCAGTAACTAACAATCTTTGCATTGCTTCTTCAAATCTTGACTCTTGATTATTCCTTCTGATATTGCTCTTACATATTATGGATGCATGTAAAAATTTTAAAAGACACAAAAATTCAGTCTTACTCACTGCGCCGAAAATTGGTGAATCCCCAACCATCAAGTGCAAGGGGACGTTTGCCACTTTTCCCAAAAGTTTCAAGTTCCAGAAAATCTAGAGCTCCATTCAAACGAGCAGCCACCACCCGATTCCCAATTACTTTTACAGCTGTGACTGCCACTCCACTGCCATCATCAAACAGACACTGAAAAATTGAATACAATTTTACAACAAAAATACTGCACAAAGTTATGATGTACTATAGTTTTCTTTTTTTATTTTCTTAACAACACAGCGTGTTTTTAAACTACAGTACTTGGAAAAATGAGACACTGCAATGTTTCAGAAAGGATAAAAACAAAACTATTCCTCTGTGTTCTCAGGTCCCTCCGTAATGACATCCTTAGAAATAGCTACATATTCGGAAGAAACTACCAGATATTTATGACAACAAAGATATAAATTTCACAGCTGTGCTACTAGGATGATGATTAAAAATGTGGTACCACAAGACAGGGTTAGTAAACAAAAAAGGTAGAAAAGAAAATAATCTGAAAATTAATAAAACCATTTCTTTTTGCTTGTTTGATTTCTCCTAAAGTTATCAAAATGCAGACAATCAATAAAGGAAATAAATTTAGAATATGATAATGTTAACTTTCTGGCAGATACTTTTTTTTGTCAATAAAACACTTTTTAATTTTGATTAGTCAGCATATGTTAACAGGAAATTTTTTCTCAAGGAGCCTATTAAAAAAAAAAGAGGGTCGTCTTATACTCAGGGTCTTCTTATATTCAAGTAAATATGGTGTATGTTTCATGGGGACAAAAGACACCCATGAGTATTGCTGCATATACAGGAAAACAACTCCATCTTTATTTAGTATCCGTGCCTTAAATGCACCAGTATTGGCTTCCCAAAACTCCAGTCTCCCATCAGCACAACCAGCAGCCACCAAGTTGTCCCGGCAATCTAGGCACCAGACAGGAGGTGGAGGCCGAGACGACACTGTTGATGGACTGGCTGAATGGGGTGATACTGGAGATGGAGGCTCTGCCGATGGCAGTGTTCGATGGAGGGTGGAACCCGGAATTGGTGTTGGGTTAGACAAGGGAGGACGGAATGAACAGATTTCTTGTAAAACTGGAAAATCCGTTGTACGTTCAGTTTTTTGGCGTTGCTGAGAAATAAACTCTTCAAACAGCAAGCGGTACCTGAAAGAAAAAAAAAAAATTATTCGCATTTTGTCTGAAAATAATACAGTTACAGAGTTGTCAATATTAATCGATGTGCTGCTATCTACATTGAAATCTTTCTACCAAGTGAACAAATTGTTATACAATGACAAAATTTTGGATATTATTCCACTTTCATCACTGACAGTCTTTAAATATTTGTTACAGTACAACTAAGAATGCACTATACACTATGGCTACTTTCGCCTATAAGCAGTACTTCTTTTCCTTGTGCCCTTGTTCCACATCACTGCATGGTTAACATCATTATTAATGGATATGGTATGGATAGTTTAAGAGGTGGTCAGATGCTCTTCCTGTTGCCACCCCATTATCCCCGGGACAGAATATGTCTGCATGCAGTGTTAAACATGTGAAAGTGGGCAAAAAAATTCTAAATGTTTGAAAATCATGTAACTAAAGTGGGATCTGGATACCAGCCATTATTCACCAAGTGGGATGTGGGAAAAACCACATACAGGCTGGTTGGCACACTGACCATTGTCATCGATCCGCCAGGTGGATTTGATCTAGGACCAGCGCACCTCTCTGTTCTGGAAGCAGGGCTTTGACATGCATGGCTATCCAGGTGGGTTTCATCTATAGGCATTACAATAAATGTGAAGTATACTATGCACTAATAATACAGCACATTTAACAATTATTACTTCTTGCAAACACTGTCAATCATTTTCTACTATCCAGGATTCTATTAAATATCACATTTCTGTACAGTAAAACAATAGAATCATAAACTAGCTAAAATAATTGTAAATGCAAACGAATTGCAGGTGAAGTAGGCTGGGCTTTTTTTGTCGTTTTAAAATTCTACTTTATCTCCAATTGTTGCAGACTATATTTTCATCTTGGTGGCATAAACCATGTAATTAAATGTATTTCTTTGTTGTCTACCAAGAAGCTGGTATTCTGAATAGTCCCATAAATACTGTTTCATTCAAATGGAAACATTCCACGTGGGAAAAATATATCTAAAAACAAAGATGATGTGACTTACCAAACGAAAGCGCTGGCAGTTTGATAGACACACAAACATAGACACAAAATTCAAGCTTTCGCAACCAACGGTTGCTTCATCAGGAAAGAGGGAAGGAGAGGGTAAGGGGTCATTCCAATCCCGGGAGCGGAAAGATTTACCTAATGTCTATAACTGAAGTTTTGTTTGATGGCAACATTAACAATCATTCTTCGAAACAATGCCCTCATATAAAAGAGCAATAGCTCCAAGCCATCTTCAAGAAAGCCATAACAGTTGTTTCAGAGTGCCATAGAGCTTTACTGAATGACATTCTTCCATTGCTGCACTATGGGACACACTTTCAAAATAACAAAACCACTCTCGAGCTTCTCAGTATAGTCATAGAACTGTGTGTGGCTCAAACTCCTGCCCACACACAGAATTCGCATACTATGAAGAATTATTTTTAGTTTTATACTCTCACTAAACACAAATCTTGGAATATCTGGTATTGCACATTTGATTCATCGCACAACACTGCTCATTAATAGCTGAAACTCAACAACATTTTCAATCTTGCAACATTTTAGATCTTATTTATGTGACTGTCAACTGATGAATGCCGCAACTATACAGTGAGTGATTATTTCTATTTCTTGCATTATTTGTATTTCACCTAGGACATTCTAACACATACAATATGTTCTCCATGGGACAGCAATTAACCATTTGATTTGACAACGATATCAAGATATCAGGCAAAACGTAATGAAGCTGTATTTACACGAGACTGAAGCTTCCCTTCTATGATTCTTGTTCTTACCTCTCTCCATAGTCAAAACCAGTTCTGGGATCTGGAGGTGCCACTACGGAAAGCTGCTGATGAGAAGCAGATGTGAAGTTTGCAGATATAGCATGCCTCAAATCAGGAAAGGATGGTAACACCTGATTTCCTGGCAATGGTGTGATAACAGAAGAAGGCTCATCACCACGTGAGGGTGGAGAACCACTTTCATAGTCAGAATGGGTACCCTCCTCTGAACATGAACGGTGTATTGGTGGGTGTGAGAAGAACCTGCACACAATTAAGGAAATGTATTAAACAGAAATTTTGACATGATCACCACTCCCAAAGTGTAATCCATAATGTTTCACATCTTACTTTTTTTGTTCCCTCTACAGATAAAAATAGCAAGAAACTTTCTTTTCATAGTGTGGTTGCTCACAGTAGAGGTAGCAGGAAAACAGACCAATGTCAAAAGATTTCAATAACTAAAAAATCCAACTGAGAGCTGGTTTGGGACTCCCAAAAATCTCAACATTTCACTCATTTTCCAATACTTATCATAAGAAAAGCTACTAATGTGCCAATTTTTGCCAAAGTGTTTACCTACTTAATAATCAAGCCACCACTCAACAGAAATACTTAGGTCATACAACAACCATTCCTTTCATATCTAAAGCTTCCCATTTCATACTGCAGTGGGAGAAGAAAAATAATACATTAACTTTTCTCAAATTTTTGGCAGCTTATTCATTAGGAGACAGAAAGATTATAGTGATTAAGAAAAGCATGATAAAATTAAAACAGTGGGTAATAAATGGACAGATTTTAAACGCTTCTTTGTATAGAAAGACTTTTACAAGCCCATACCTAACCATATATCAGCCCATTCCTATTCACTGTTATACAGTATCTGGTAAAAGGCAAGTCTATTTACCATCAACAGAATGGATTTTAGTGCAATTATAAAATAAAGAAAAAATAATGTTTCAGATACTGGTACAGCTATATTCCAGGGCAGCAAACATCATTCTGTATCCCAAATAACTGTCATCTAGCTGGAATGGTTCATAACCGTGTTTATACTTATTAGTTTTCAATTTTCCATACAGATTTAGCATCCTCTATCTTCAATCATTCAAGCAAAATCTACTGTTTATGAAAATATCTCTTTCAACCTTAACATCGACTACAAAAATACACATGAAATAACTTAAACTGATATCAATCCACACAGCTGCATTTTTACTTTCTTGTGATGACAAATATTTTACCCATTACAACAGACAGCAACAAAATGAGTTATCTGGACCATGTTCTACAGTATACCTCACAAGAGCAAATTTTGCGTCTACGATTTCTACACAATACTAGAATCAATACGTCATTTTCTGCAGCACAAAAATAACCAGGGAAGAAAAAAACAGTCAGTGAATGGGGGGGGGGGGGGGGGGGGGGTATATAAATTAAATCAGAAGATTGAAATACAACACAACAAATACACAACCATTATAGATTTTATAATAACAGGAAAAGAAAATGTGCACAATAAGGAGTACAAATAGCCAACTCACCTTGCTCTGTCTGTGAAGGCAAGCAACTCTCCCGAAAGCCCATCCCAAGAACGCAGTTCCCCACCAAAGCAGCAGCTGACTATAATGCCACCATCAGCAACAATCCATTCTACTTGCTGAGTATGACCCTCCAGTGCAAGAGGCACAGATTCCCTCAAGACTACCTACAATATAACACAGATATTTCATCACAACAAATTAAATTTTCATTCAAAGAAAGAAAGGGAAATGGAGATGACAAGCAACCATGGAGCATGTCTCCAAGGCAGGAAACATACAGAGCACTGTTCGCCCTTTTCATAGCAAAAAATGATTGAATGAACTCAGAACTTAGATACTGTGCTAGTATTTCGCTATGGATTGTTCTAACTGTTGAATTCAGAAAATTTCTAATGACAACTAGCTATTATGATTTCCTTATGAAAGATTACAATACTTTTAAATATTTTGTTGGCCCTGTTGTCTGCCATGTTGGATGACACTGAAACATTTGCTCAAAACAGCTACAAACATTAACACTTCCGAAAAGGATGCAAAAAATATTGCAGTGTTTATGTAAATAGTGCCAAGTTACCAAATGTTGTCTCTGAAGGTTCCACACTATTCTGGTGGAGTTCCTGCTCACCACTTTCAGGGGATAATGTCGACTGCCAATAATGAACATGTGCTTTATGAAAATATTGCAATGTTCATGGAATTCAACTAGGTGCAATGTCCAATGCCCACCAGTATTATGAACAATATTCTCAATACGTTCATCTAGTGAATGCATTTAATGCAGTTACATCAGCTTACCAAATTTTTTACCTAAGGCAATGGTTTATTAGAATGATCACTGCTGTCTAAATGAGAGTTTTGGAGAATTTTACATGTAGTTGACAGTTCATAAATTTACATAAGCTTTCTTTCAACAGAAAGAGGTAAGTTGAACACTAAAACATACAAAGTAAGGATTAACTGCTGCACATAAAGACTTTCATCAAAGAAGTATGGTGTGGGCACTGAATCTACCCAACAGTGGGGTAGCATAAAGCAGAAATGTAAATGCAAATAATACGAACCCACTACAAGATTTGAAACACTGTCCACAACAAAGTGTTGAGATTTCATATAGCAGGATGTTTTTATTTGTATTTCTTAAGCCATGTGTAAAAAAGGAACTGACGTACAAGATAGTTATATTTAAAAGCTACTATAAAAATAGCAGATGTCCACCATAAATGCAAGCCTTGCATTAACTTTCTTTTTTGTCATCAACAACATGTCAACCAATACCACCATCCAATGCAGTACCTTGCAGTGGCAAATATTATTCTTATTCTTCCCTTCATCTCTCATACACCTGCTCCTTTCAACAAATGTGAACACGCATTTCCAAAGTAATTTACACCAGATATTCACTATTACCTGTGTGTCACCTTCATTAGCTGCCCCATTGCCTTCTCCACTCCAACCAGCACGCCACTCTGCATAATTACGGGAACAGACACAGCGATAGAGCACAGCAGTGGTGTAAGCAATCACAGCTACACTCACAGCACAAAGAACTGCAGTTAAAAACAGCTCTGTAGGTGACTGGGGCACCAAAGGCGCTGACGACTGGTGAGATGCTGAGCTTGCAGATCCATCTAAAACATCAAACATAATTCATTATTTTGGTTAGAAAGATTTATTGGTTATTCTTTAATTCAGCACATTCTTGAAATATGAAATACTGCATTTTGCACAACATGACAGCTGCTATCAAAATAAATAACAAAATGTGTGGAAGGCATGTTTAACATTTATACATGTCTGGTCTACAAATTAGTGGAGTACCTCCTCATCATAGTCAGGCCATAATGTTAACTGCCAATAATGTAGATGAGCTCCACGAAAATATTGCAATGTTTAGGGGATTCAACTATGTGCAATGTCCAATGCCCACCAGTAACAGGAACAATATTCCCAATAAGTGCATCTAGTGAATGCATTTAATGCACTTACATCAGCTTACCAAATTAACAAACAGTATGCCGTTTAATGCCTAAAGCATGTATTGTAAAACAAGTAATATATGTAATTTATAAACTGTAGTATGAATGTAAAGTGAAATATATGCAAACACATCAGTTATTACAAAACAACCAGAGTTTTTAAAAGAAGTAAGAAGAAAGAGGGATAAAATACTATCCTCTTACTGAGAATGCAGAAAAAGCAGACACACAATTGCTTAGTTCACACTCATTTTGGATTCTGCATCACAAAACAATTCCCGTGCTTTCAAATGCGGTAAGAAGTTTTCCAGGATTTTCTAGTTTTTAAGAAATAACAGCAAATAAAAGTTCCAAATTTTCTTATTCCTATACAATGGTTTCAGCTCAATGGCAAAAAATTAATACTATGTGTTATGTCAATTATATAAAATATGGTAACAAACAACAAATACTTTAATGTATTTCTACTTCCACAGCCTGCTTTTTTACTTACTACGCAAGCTAACAGTGTGTGACATCTGTATTTATAATATTATCATCTTCTTCTTTTGCTGGTTCTTTGTGAAGCTGTCACAGGAAAACCCTGAAAAGTCTATTCACATAATGAATTAAGTGACATTGTGAACCCATGCGTCCAGGAATAATTAGCAGGCCTGTGTCACCCTTTGATATGAAATCTGTAGCTTCTAGGGTATGGTGCCTCTGAAAGAATTTGGTACCATCATCCGTAAGTTATACATCCTTTTCATGACTTTTCAGATACATTTTTTCAGGCAGAATTACGTTCGAAAAATCACATTTGGCACTTTTGAGGACTCTTTCAAAGTCCTTCAAGGTGACTAAAGCAACTGACTTCATATAACTGCATACACTCTCATGGTCAAAGTCACTTAAAATGACAGTTTCCTGGGTACAGTACCACAACATAAATAACAAACTATCACTGATGAAAACAATGTTTCAGGCACAGTTGCAGTGGCCTCCTTCTGGACCCAGGAAACTTTCATGTTAATTGATATCATATTAACACAGGCATGCATTTGACTTGTGTTGCAACAAAGCAAATAGTCTTTCCTTATGATTACATCACATGGAAGTGAAATACAAAAGTGAGTGAGTGTTGTTCTTCTAGTATCCTAGTGCAACAATATTGACAGCCTGCCACAAGGGAAGAACATAAATGACAACCGCTATGCACTGCCCCTATAATCTGCGAGTACTGCTGTCACCACCACAGCGCTGCATGCGAGCCATGCCTGCTGCGCTGGCCTATCGGCGCTCACAGTGGTTCCAAAAAGCCAGTAGCGCAAAGGGATCAGACTGCAGTCGTGTTACAACATCGCTCATGATTGTTTATCTATTCATTGTTGTTCTGGTTGCTGATAGTTGCTATGTCTTGGTATCCGATTTGGATTTGTTCTCTGGTCTTGGTATTTTGCTTGTGGGCTGTGTTGTCAGTCATTCTGTTGTGTGTGAGTGTGTTGTCCCGGTGATTCCCTGTTAACGCTGGTGGCCCGTTGGCCGGTGTGCTCCTGTCTCATTCAATTTTGGTTACTAGAATTGGCGACGAGGTAAAAGGTTAACAGTGCATTATGGATGCAAAACTTGACAGCTCGTGAAACAGCACCAGCTGCTCCTGTAGCAGCAACTGCAACAGCACTTCCAACAGCAGGTCCAGCAGCAAATGGACCGTCAGAATGATTACAGGTACAAGGTTTACAACAATCCAGATAGTGCTCAACTCTTCATTTCCGCCATTTAATGATACCAAGGAGGACTGGGACACGTATTTGCAGCGTCTGAAACAGCACTTCCCTGCTTTTCAGGTTTCTGATGACGCACTCCAACAGTCACTCTTCTTTTCTTGGGCTTCCCAGGAAACATCTTTCTTACTTACGAAGTTGGCTCAACTCTCAAACCTGGTTCCACTCACTATCAAGAAAATTTGTTCATTGCTGTCGAATTATTATTCACAATGGTTCCATGTGGTCACTTCCTGTCTTGAGTTCTATCAGCATCACAAGCAGATTTGCAAGATCTGAGACATCGTTGTGATTTCACCTGTGCCAACTCATCTTGCAAAACCTCATATACTGATTTCCTGGTCCAATTGGCTCCCGATCCAGATGTTGGCACTGCAGCCCTCAAGCTAGACAATCCTTCCTTGGACGACATACTGAAAATAGCGCACTCTTTCAAGATCTCACAGACAGCAAATAAATGTCTTATGGCCCGCACACAGGTTGCACAGGGACAGAATTCTCGTAAGCCCTCTTCTCAATGGCGGTGTCATGATTCATCTCTTTCAGACGTGTCAATGACCTCTGAGCAGCCAGTGCAGCCATGCAGGCACAAACATCGGGGACTGCCTTCTTGTCCTGACTGTTTTGCGACACACCAATGTGCAGACTGCCCTGATCACTGCGCCCATTGTAGAAATGATGGACATCTCCCAACTGACTGTCATCAGGCATCAGGTCAGTCAAACACCATTCCTAGCCTGCATCACAGGAGGGTGCATGAATTCAGGTCATGGTTCTATATGTCAATCCTTCCACCCCCAAGTTGTTTACTGATCTCATGACTGCATATCAGGACATTGGTTTCCAAGTCGACACGGGCGCGACTTTCTCCCTGGTCAACCTCCCGAGGTATACTTGTCTGGGTTATCTGGCATTGGCCCACACTCTCACAAATTGGTTATATATGGCGACAGTTCTTTTTCCCCCACAGGTCAATCAACTACTACAACTACATACAACATGGTTATATCACCACTAATGTTGTATGTTGTCAACAGTCATTCTGCTGGCAACATTGTCAACGTGGATTCTTTCTCACTGTTTGGGTTGTCTTGGACACAGTCCCCTTCCAGGAACTTGATGAACTTCGTGCCTCTTTCACATCTCTGTTTGAGTCTGGGCTGGGGTGTGCTACCACTTTTGAGCACATATTTCTTGGTGTCTAGACATGGTGTCCCATTTCTGTCAAGCTCGTCCTCTTCCAGTCTCCTTACAGGCGGACGTTAATCTTGAACTCTATCGCCTTCACGACACTGGGGGTCATAGAACCGGTCAGAACTAGTTCTTGGGCCACATCCTAGATCATGATCCAGAAGCCAAATGGCTCCCTCCAGCTTTGTGGAGATTTTAAGCTGAGGATCAGTGCCCAAGCTCTGGTGGAAACCTACCCCATACCACGTCAAGAGAACCTCTTCTGAAAGCTTGTTGGAGGTGAATGTTTTCCTAAAATAGATTTGCTGCTGATCCTTATTTTCAGATTACATTAGACGAGGAAAGCCAATGCATCGTTGATATCATTATTATACCTTTATACAAATACAAGTGTTGGCATTTTGGGATCTCTTCTGCTCCAGCAATCTTCCAGAGATACCTGGAAGAGTTAACCACATCCATCCCAGCTTGTACCAAATTACCTTGATGACTTGATGGTTACGGATACTACACTACATGCCAAGACCACCTGCATAACCTATGTACCCTCTTTGCTACATTGTAAGATGCAAAGCTCAAGTGCCGCCTACATAAATGCAAACCTGGATGCACCTCACGTTTACCCGCAGGGCCAGACCTGGGTTTGACCAAATGGAGATTTCTGGTTTTCACACTGACATGGAATGACCAACACACTTTGAATGGCTTTCCCATTACCGCTACTCACATTGTGGTGGAAATGTGCCATGACCTTATTTTGTGGCATGTCATTCACTATATACTCCATGGGTGAACCAAGTATTTTTCGAAGTCAGCTGATCCCGAGCTCCGGGCCTGCACCTGCCTCTCTCATAGCTTGTCCATCGTCTCCAATGTGTTCCTGCTGGATGCAGAGGCAAGTACCTACCACGTTGTCATACTGACTACATTATGCACTCATATCTTGGAATTTCTCCATCGCGGGCATTGCAATATGTCACAGATGAAAGTCCTTGCCAGACAACATGTCTACTGGCCAGGATTGAAACAAGGACATGGAGGCTATGGTATGGCACTGTTCTGCACGGGCTCATCATCAGGCTGCTCCCCCCTCAGTCTTTCGCCCCCTGGCCTACTCTCTATGACCCTTAGAATCGCATTCATCCTGACATTGCTGGCCCCTTCCTTTGTCATGGATGCTTATTCAAACTATCCCTACATGGTCAGCGTGGCATCCATCGTCACAGCTGCAACACTCAATGCCTTTATGCAGACTCTTGCCACTGAAGGACTTCACCGCACCATGGTAACTGACAAGGGCCCCACTTCACTTCACAGCTATGGCCATTGAACAGTTCTGCACTACCAATGGCATCAAACACCTGTGTACCCCTCTGTTTCGCATCTCCTCTGATGGCGAAGCAGAGCAGATGGTGCACACATTTAAGTGACGAATGTTGAAGCCCGTGGGTGTATCTACCATGACAGCAGCACTCATAAGATTCCTTACCGCCAACAGGTCCACCCCCGTCCATGACCACAGCCCAGCAAAACACCTCGATGGTCGACGGCCACATTATCTCCTCCAACTCCTGGCACCCCAACCTAAGAACCTCTAGACCCGACATGCCGGATGATACCTTCCAGGTTCAGCTATTTGGGCATGTTTCTATGGGGCAAAATCCCTGTGTATGCCTGCTACAGTAGTGGCAACACATGGGTGGTTTTGACAGTTGATACCTCGAGGTTTGGAGCATCGGCACATGAACCAACTACACCCCTGCCTCCAGCCTACACCTTCAGCACTGGATCACTTTGAGTTGGAGTCCCTGCCCTCACACATCCCTCTGCCTCACGAGTACCATTTGTGCTCCAGGACACTGTCAACAGCTCCTGTGGGCATGGGTATGGAAGTCGAGACATCACCCCACACCAGAGTTCTGCAGTGCAGTGCCTGAAGCCCTGCATTCCTTCTACCAGCTGACGGCATCCACTGATGGGATACCTCCTGTTCACCTCCCAAAACATCATCTAGGGCACTTCAGGCCCTATGCACCAATTTCGGGGGAGCGGGGAAAGCGATCTGGTATCCCGGTCCAACAACTCCAACAACTTTGGCAGCCTGCCAGAAGGCACGGACATAGACAACAGCCACCAGTGGCGCCCCTATAATCTGTGAGTGCTGCTGTAGCCGCCACAGCGCTACACTCTGGCCACACAGGGCCTATTGGCACTCATGGTGGTCCTATAAAGGCAACAGTACAAGGGTTCAGACCGCAGTCGTGTTCAGACAGCACTCATGATCATTTATCTATTCATCATTGCTCTGGTCGCTAATAGCTGCTACGTCTTGGTAGCTGATTTGGTTTTGCTCTCTGGTCTTGGTATTTCACCATGTGGTCTGTGTTGTTAGAAGCCCTTGTTGTGTGGGTCTGCGTTGTACAGGCGATTCCCCGTTGACGCCGTCGGTCAGTGCGCTCTGGTCTTGTTCAATTCCGGTTGCTAGAGTTCTTCATCATATTGTGGGCTCTATCCAATTTTTCATTCTCACACACTAGTTTTACTCATTTCGAGCTCTGCATTGCATGCTCTTGAAAAACTCTTCTTTAAATCTCCAGTATCATCATTCTGCTCACCTCTTGAGTAACATGGAAAGCCTTCATCATGTTTATCTCACAAAAACTGCATGAGCTGCTCAACAGCTTATGAATTCTTCACAGATTAGAACTCACAAAAGTTTAGCATGTAGAACTGCCATTCTTTACAGACACACCACAGATCCATTTACCTCAAAAAAATTACAGATATGATAGGCACCCATTATCAATCACTACAATTTACCATGTTTACATATTCAATTACGAAAGCAAAATAAATGAGGCTGCTATTTATAAGTATGTTACTGTAACTAAATTCAAATGCTGAAGTTGTTGCAGTACAAATTACAGCCTCCCCTTAAGTATGATAAATAGTTATGTATGTGGTCAAAGATATATTTTAAGCTTTAACAATGTAGTGAATGCATCATCAAGGACCTGCCAGATGTGATGTCAGGCAAGGGGTGCAGGAAGGGGCTCCGAGACAAGGACCAGACACTTTGTGTTTGGTTGCCACGAGGAAAACATCTGTATACGATCATAAAGTATGGGCTCAATAAGTGTGTTTAGTGCCAGTGAAATTTTTATTAAACGCAATCATAACTATTATCCAAATATTTAACAGTTCTTATTTATAAAATTGTATGAGAACGACATCATAGTGTGAGAGCCTACCCAGGACCTGTCAGATGAAACTGCAGACAAACTCAAAGTCTTAGTTTTTTAATGAGTAAAATCAGGAAACAAGGCAGATGAAATCCAAGAGGGTTGTTTTGACGTCAAAACATATTAAGAAGCGATGTCTGAAGCCACAGCAGATTTGGTCAAGGTAAACTACCAGCAAAACCCATTGGTGCCATCAAGCAGTGGTTGCGGTCCTCACCAAACAAACAAACACCGTCCGAAAGGCCTTGAAGGCTCAATGGTACCAATCAGCTTCCACGTCATCCTCAGACCTCAGGCATCACCAGATGGGGATGTGGAGGGGCATGTGGTCAGCACACCACTCTCCCAGCCATTGACACTTTTTGTAACTGTTACCACTATTCCTCAATCAAATAGCTCCCCAATTGGCCCTGCACCCCACTTGCCAATAGCACTCGGCTGACCTGGTTGGTGACCCATCCAAGTGCTAGCCAAGCCCAATAGTGGGTAACTTTGGTGTTCTGATGGAAACCAGTGTTACCACTGAGGCAAGGCCTTTGGAAGCAGTCCTCACCAGGATGTGAGAAATCCCCCAGTGAGTCGTAGCAATGACCACGCAGCAACAGTGGCTGAGCAGCACACTGGTTCTGCTCATCTCATGGGAAACAACAAGACTCAAAAAGAAAAGTACAAAAAGGTGAAAAGTGAACTCTCTTGTGAAGTGCAGAAGGTTTTTTTACAAGATGCCCTGAGTTCATGAAAAACTATAAACATTAATAATTCAGACAGTGTTTGAGATAATGCAGCCGCCAGTGATTGAGAATTTTCAGACAATGAGATTAGTGTAGGTCAACCTAGTAGTTGTGAAATAAAGGTGCGTACAGTAAATTTAATATTGGAAGCTATAGCAGGAGTGAATGGTCAAATGTTTGATATTTAAGTGGAGTAATGAAGAACAGGGAACTGAATTTAAGAATAGCATTCAGATAATGGAAAGTATGAGGAATAGTCAAATAAATGATGTTGAAAATAAGCCGATTCAGAGACAAAATGGTGAAGTTAAGGACAAGATCAATAGAATACATCACAAATTGGGAGCTGAATATTCCGAACTGGAAGAAAATCTTGAACATGATCTCACAGATAGTATCAAGCAAGTTTTAATTAATGCAGATGTGTGTCAATTAGAAATAGTAAAATCCATGAACCAGGTAGAGTTGAATTCATCTTAAGTAAAGAAGTGATAGCTTTAAACAAAGCAGTAGCAACAGTGGAGGCTAACATGACTCACAGAAATGAATTTCTGTTGTTCAATGCTACCTATTTGTTTTTTGTGTGCACCATCTCACAGTGGTATATTTAAAAAAATACTTTTTATTATTATTATACTGCTGACAGTATTTATGTTGATGTCGTTCATGATTTTATTTTTATTAATGATGAAGTGAATTGAAATGCAGCGGCTAATGATGAAGTTGCTAGTGATTGAGACAATAATGTAGTCGATTTTTTTTTATTTTTGGTAATTTAGAAAGTGTTAATGGGGCTGAAGTCTTTCTAGTGCAACAGTAGAGAAACTCTATGGGCTTAAGATCAAACATGAGTGCATTAATAGAAAGTGGTAGAAAAATATAACACATAAGAGTTGCGATGATGATATATTTTTAGGATATGAGAGAATTACATGTAGGAATTAATAAACTGCAGGAAGGGAAAATGGGTGGTTTTATAAATACCTATGGTCAGAGGGACTGAGAAGAGTTTGTCTGTGCCTTTATTTGGAAAACAAATAAATTCAACTTTGCAAGGGTGTTGTTATGCAACATAGGCAGATATTTCTTGAAAAATGACTTACAACAAAATTTTTGAGTGTGTTTTGGAAATAGAGCCACGTTACCATACAGTCATTTAAAATATAATTTTCATGGGTTTTTTAGAGGAAGAGAAGCTTGAGGAGAGAATCAGTACTAGAACATAATCAGTGTTGAATGTAAAAACAATTCTGAAGTGAAGGGTTTACTGGATACAGGGAATCAAGTTTGTGGTGTGCCCGGGACGGTTTTAGATAATATAAAAGCACACACTTTAGTTGAGATGCCAGTCACTGGAGTGAATATATGAGGAGCAACAAATAAGCTAAGCAAGACAGCAGATTTTCGTAACGTTCAGAATTTAGTCAGGCATGTTCAGGGAGCCCAGATCTAAGTCTGAATTTTATATTAGGTATGGAATGGATGACAAAAATAGAGGGCATAATTAGCTACAGTATGCAACTGTTTTAATGTAAAGAAGGTAATAACAGTTTTACAGTTGCATTTAACAAGATTTTACCAAGCAAAGAAGCTGTAGCTTCAATCTCCAACTGTGGCATGAATCTGCTGACAACTATAAGCAGTGGGATCAGCTTGAGTTAAGTAAGTACAAGACAGTTTGTGCAGTTAATGGATGTGGCCAAAACATTAAAAGACTTGTGGACTATCAGAGAAAGAGTTACTTGCTGTAGGATGGGGATTTATCAAGTTCTGAAATTAACTTCTAGGCATTTAAAGACCATAAATCGCTCAGCTATCTGCAAGAATTTGAATTTACTAAATAGTAGATGAACAAGATGGGCCATGTTCAAATATCAGGTATATCAAAGTATAACAATGTGGCTGACTACTTTTCTATGGTACCATTTGGTGAGAACAAGGTACGTGATGAGAATGAGGAAGAGGGGGAATTTAGGGTGAAGTACATCAAAGGAGTGCCCAATGAAAGAACCGTAAAAGGTGTGTGCAAGCATATATGGCAATCACAGAATTGTGAAAACTATCTGGTTAGTAAGCCAATGGCCTTGCCGCAGTGGTAACGCCAGTTCCCGTCAGATCACCCAAGTTAAGCACCATCAGGCTGGGCTAGCACTTGGATGGGTTACCATCCGGTCTGCTGAGTGCTGTTGGCAAGCGGGGTGCACTCAGCTCTTGTAAGGCAAACTGAGGAGCTATGGCCACATGCCCCTCCATATCCGCATCCAGTGACACCTGTGGGCTGAGGATGACATGGCGGCCGGTCGGTACCAATGGAGTTTACTTTAGTTTTTTCCATATAGGTTTGTTTCTAATTATGTTTTTGCCTAAAGTTAGTTTTAGTTTACGTTTTTAATTTTTCATAATAATTGGTGTTGTCTATGATTTATGTTGGCATTCTGTCTCTGTTTTACACTACTCATGTAATCACTGTTACTATGGATATGTGTTGTTTAGAGTCACTAATATTTTATCCGTTTTTCCGATTTATTAAGTGAATAAAGTTTCCTATATACTTTTTGTGCTTCAGGTCGGTTTGTTCATTCAGTAATTTTTTTGCTGAATGCATGTGAATATACCTCTATTTCCTCAAGGATACTCAACAATGTTCCTTTTTGCGTAATATGGAGGATTTCTAGTGCTTCGTTTATGGGTTTTACATAGTGTTTCACTGCTTGTAAATGTTGAAAAAATGTAGGTGGGTTGTTTTCACTTTCTCTGGTGTGCTCTTTATATCCAATTTTGAAGTTTCTACAAGTTTGCCCTATGTAGAATTTTTGACATGTGTTACACGAAATTTTGTAAACGCTGAGACTGTTAGCAAGGGAATTTTCAAGCTGCCTTTGTGAATTTTGTGTTTGAGGCTGTGTGTATTTTGAAATGCAAATGCAATGTTGATTTTGTTGAATACTTTGTTAATTTTGTTCGAGACGTTTCCTAGATAGGTCGTGGTTACTTATTTTGTTTTCTTCTTTTTCATTGTGTGTATGCTTTGTGAAGCAGTACACACTGAAAATCTCTTGAGTAGAAAACACCACAAAGATGACTGCGAGAAGTACTGATGTAAGAGAGAGAATCACTGAAAAGGATAGAATGTTACCCACCATATACAGCAGACACTGAGTCGCAGACAGGTAAAACAAAAACATCGCTGTACATTTGAGCTTTCGGCCAAAAGGTCTTCTTCCAAGGAAGAAAACACACATCTTCCAACCTAGAGTTTCCACTGTTTGTATATTAATTATTGTGTGACAAGTCTATTAAAATCTTACCTTTTTTAAAAAGTGAATATTATTGTAAATGGAAAACACAGGAATTACATTAACTAGAAACATTCAGTGCTTAAATGTCTAGTATTATTTCTTTCATTAGCGGCACATGAAATTTCAGATGTTTGTTGAAGGAAATTTTGGTTGTATTTAATCAATGAGCTATATGGTTATTTCAACAAAACTGCAACAAATATTATTGCCTGAAGTGAGAAAGGACTTGGTAAATGCCTGTTGGGATCATTAGTGCAAAAAGGGGGACCAAAAAAGAAACATTTGCAGAGAAAATTTGATAAGCGGGCTGAGTTAAATATTTCACCAACAGATACATACAGATAAAAAAATCAGTGACCAACCAGTACTTAAATTTTGACTTTCTGCATGTACGAGAAAAGTTATAGCTTGAACTTATATCCATTTTCATCATTTTGCATTCCTACTTACCATGCCTAAGGTCAGCAGAATTCAGATCGAAATCCCCTGAATCAAGTGCAGCAGCCAAAGTTTCCCATCCAGGAGGTCCACTTCCTGAAGATCCAGAACTGAGAGATCCCGGAATATCATCAGGATGACGAGCTATTCTAGCTGCTTGAGGAGACACTGGAGCCAATAGGTGGAGTGGTGGAAGAACGGTGATGTAATGACCACTCACTGAAATGTTGTAGAGTTGGAGTGCAGCCTGCATGAAAAATACAAAGTTTTGGTTATATATTTTATGTTATTCAATAGAGAATTTGTGCTCTACAAAATAGTCTGTTTAGTTTTTTGATACTATTATGAAAAGTACATATTGCTATCACCACATAAAGGTGGCACTGAGCTGCCTCTGGAGGCCAGACTCTCAGTGGCACAGGCAGTGGTCATATGAGTATGAGTTGTGTGTGTGTGTGTGTGTGTGTGTATGTGTTTTCTACTTTGGAAGAAGGCCTTTTGGTTGAAAGCTCAAATCTATAGCAGCCTTTTTGATGTGCCTTTCTGCAAGTCAACGTCTCTTCCACATGATGAGTAGCAATTTTCATAATGCTGTCATTATTCCATCTTGGGTTTTCCACTGTTTACTGTTTTTATGCTGATATGCTTTCTGTTCTTTTCACATCATTAGACTGGGCAATTTCATTGACTGGAATTTCTTTCAGGGACTGAACAGCTTGTTGACCACCAGTAAGAAGTTGTAAATAACAATGGAGAATGTATTATTTATTGATTTGCTGTCCATTTCTTGTAAATTTTTGTAGAAAACAAATTTCAGAACTTATGGGCCAACCTAACGTTAAAAGTGTTTACTATTTTGGAAGGGAAAATAAAAACAGTAAGGTGAAGGGAGATGGAGAAATTGGGAGAAGGTAGAATTTGAAATTTTTCTGGAGAGAACCAAAGCTGCAATCAAAAAATGTGTGTATGAGAAATATAATTTAACACTGTAACAAGCATTGTCCAACTACTAAAGGCTTGGTATTGTGACAGTACAGCTGTCACTGATAACGGTGCAATCAGGAAATATTCCTTAAGAGAAGAAAGGTGATGGAAACTGCAAAGAAAAGTGAAATAATACTTTTACTTGCCTGTTATGACTAAGGGTGTAAAAATGTACAATTAATAAGTAGTAAGCATTCATGCTTAAATTTTAATCAGGAAAAGCGTATAGGATGAAACACAATGAAAACCATCTAAGGGAAAGAACAAATCGTAAGAGAGCTACAGCAAAGAGACAAGGAACTGGAATCATGTATGAAACGGGAAGAGAGGATAACGCAGCTGAAATAAAGTCTGTGAAACTGCTCTTGCTTGTTATAAATGGACATTGAGGTTAAATACTTTGATGTGGTATCATACTGTCATACCACCCTGCACAGCTAGTCCTCATTCTCTCATAGAGTAGACAATTCCATTTGTTTATGAGAACTAACAATGCACTATTCCCATGGACACCATCAAACAGCATGCTTTTAACTCTCACATTCCAAAGTATACTTAATAAGTGAACCTTGATGTTAAAGGAAGGAAAAGGGCTGAAGGGGAAGGAAGAGGGATGACTGAAAAGGATTGGTGAGGTTTATGAAAAGCAGTAGAGTTTGTAAAAGTTGCCCAGAATCCTCAAGTCTGGACAGGCTTACCAGAAGGGAAGAAAAAATAAACAGATAAATACTGTATTTACCTTCGTATTGATGACGATCCCCATCCCCACTCTCCTTTTCAAGAGGTTGAATGGGAAAAGTTTATTTTTAACACACTCTGACTAACCTAAATTTACAGTTTTATCAATATCAAGTACCACCTAAGAAAGTTAATATTATGCTTATTCTAAACTTACATCATTTATTGATCGTCTACAATCTGATATTAGGAGGAGAAATGAAATAAACAAAAAGAAATGGTTTACCTTAATTTTTATTTTAACTTCGTTTTTTCTTACTATCTCTGTGGCATTAATATTTTTAATCATAAGTCACCACTACCACCACCTTCATCACAGGTATAACTATCTTCATTTGTAAGTCTAATGCTATTTCTTTCTTCGTAACACTCTTCCCGTAGTATGTCATCTTCTGAACCATCCATAGCATTGGATATGCAGCACTTTTTGAATCCTTTCACATTCACTTCTAGGACACCAAATTTTCTGTCTGCTGCACACCTGTTTGTGGCTGCTTTTTCATGAATCATCATCATTGACTTAAAATTAGTGTCATACTGTCTGTGTGAACCAGTTGGCAACTGAACTCGTAGATCCATGTTTCTTGACAAAGTCACAGATCTAGTTTTCACCCGTTATTGATTGGTGCAGTTTACAGTCATTGCAGCACACACAATACAAGCATACTGAATACCGACAATGTGGTGTCCTCTCAGCTCCCTACAGCCGAGAAGGAAGAAATTGCACAACTTCGGATTAACACTGTAGCCAAACTTGAAAATTGGGTGTTGCAAAGCAGTTGCAGCTTTAAGGGTCCTGCACATGAGCAATGGAATTTGTGATATTGGCCTATTCAGAAATAAACAGCTTAATATTTTTGACAAGCAAGAATATAAATGTCACTGTTGTTCATGAGCTGTGCTATTAGGTTTCTGCAATACTGTTTACACTTAATTTGAGATATTAACTTCATTTGTGTGGCCATACTGTCTATAGTTGCTATATAAATATTGAAGATATTTTAAATCGGTCTTTGCAACCACAAGAAAATGCATATTTTGTCACCAAGCCTGTTTTGTATTAATGAAACAAAACATATCAGTTGTCTCTATTGAACTATATTTACAATTTGACTTGCTTCCTTGATCAAAAAACAGTTTTGTACAAGAGATTTTGACTTTCCGATGGTATTTTATATCCAATTTTCGTTCACATCAGGAAATGCTGTCTGTTTGCACATTTTCCAGGTACATGAATGCTGTAGATTCTGTCTTAACACAACACTGATTTGTGGTGCTGCACTTTGCTATCTTTTATATCAAGAAATGCATAGTTCTGCAAAGCACTGTGGGATTAGGCCAGAATCAACAGCGCCAAACATCAGAATACCTCGAAATTTGCAAGCAGATAGGGCAATTCAACATCTCCTCTGTCATGTGGTAAGTACCAATCTATCAGTTTTATATTATAATCATCAGTAACATCAACATTTTTTTTAACGAACTGTCTTTTGACATTATTTCTGTAAAATGAAACATGCTTGGTTTCAAAATACGAATATTCCTGTAGCTGCAGAGACGGTTTCAAAACACCTCCAATACGAGATATTAATCATCCTTATTTTATTGGTGCTGCATGTGTATTGCTCTATGATATGACTGACCAACAGCATGAATCAGACAGCTACCATCTTGATTTCACTGCTTACGGAGTTAACATATATTGTGTTTGAACTTTTTGTCTTTATACATGAGTATTATGGAAGTATACAGTTTTATAGATACACCACATTAAGGACCTCTTCGAAACACATCGTTTCCAATATGGTCTGTAGTGTTAAACTGGCAGGAAATGATGCTTTGGTATAGAAAACGTTTACCTAATCGATTATACAATGTACAAAGGGAGACCTCAGCACTGGTAGTTTAATCTGGGAATCTAAGATAACCCTCTATTTTTTGAATGAGGAATCTGGGAAAAAACCTTATCTTATTATTAGGTAAATATGTTTCTATGTTAAAACATGTTTACACTACAAAAGCGAGTGAAACAGGACTGAATAGTTTAATTCATACAGAAAAGTGTCATCAATATTTACAAGTTGTGGAAAGAGAAAAGATAATCAATCACCATATATCTAAAGACTTTAACTGCATGCAGGACATAAGACTGAAACCATAGTACAGCTTTTGAACAATGTCCTTCGTCAGAACTAACAGACTGACAAATATGAATTTTCCCTCCCTCCTCCTTTCACAAGACCAAGTATGTACCTCAAATGTCACGAGGAGCTTAAAGGTGCTCAACACTTAGGATCTCAAATTACTGCCAGTAAAGTGATGTTAACAGTTTCCCTGACAAGTTTAAAAGGTAATATGGAAAATGTGACAAGGAATAATGTCTAGACTTTTTCTCAAAAGGTTTGATACTGCTGCACAATAACAATTGCCCCATACTGCCAAGAAATCTGCATTGTATGACCTGCACTAACAAACATTCATCCATGCAAAATCTGCAGCAACGCACATTTGTCGATGCTTTCCATTCAAAGTAAAACATTGTATTAGGTATTTCTGATGATGAAGGCATCTACCTTCAAAATGTGTAAATGTTAATGCTTTTGCAAATGTGGATGGTTGAGCAAACACATTAGTTTTTAAGCTGAGTATGGGCACAAACTCACATACAATCACAAGTAAAATCTATAAATTCCTTACAAGTTAATATGGAAGATACTTCCTATTAATAAAAGTTGTGTCTATCATGTTGCCATGGTGACAGTAAATTGGCTCTGTCCAGAGGCTCTAGAAGGGGCTGCCACCTATGGACCTCTCTACCTGTGATGATGTAGGTGAGACAAAGCACAAATTAACTCCACTTTTTTAATGGCAACTAGAAGGATTCAATAACTCTTCATCAGTAACGGAGGCATTTTACTGTTAGCAATTGGTCAATGCCAAATTGTATGATATTGTTGCTGGACTGTCTCACGGTAATCTTGAACTGGTGTTGTAGTGGAGTAAACTCTGCTGGAATTTGTGGAGGAGTTGCAGTTGAAAGTGGAGTAACGTAGCAGCAGTGATGTACTAGTCACTGAATGGTGGTGAGATATAGATGCAAGATGAAGTACAGGTAAAGCTGTTCTCAACCTTAAGGTTGGTTGAACATCGAGCCTACTGGTAGTGGTGTGTCCTTTCCCTGTTTCAATCACTGAACTAACTGACCTGTGATGTCAGATGTGCGCAAAGATCACTTATTTACATGATGAATGCTGCGTGTGTGTCCATTATTGAATAAATTTTCATACAGCATGTTTCAACTTAGCATAGTTAAAATATAGCACTTACAAAGATGCCGATGCATCAGGTATGAGTCAATGAGTGTAAAAGTTACACAAATAGTGAGCACACAAGATAATATGACTTTGCTAAGGTGTCCAACTGAGGGTACAAAGTAATATTACAATAATAAATTAATTAAATATTTAATAGATGCAGCTGGTAGCTCAGAAACACTTAAATAATTTGGAATGATAAAAGACTCTAAAGCCAATGAAAGACAAGAGACTTGGCAATCAATATCTTTTCAGTTTATCCATAAAAAATGTTTGCAAGGAAATTATTAAGTACAGCAGAAGATATATCTATAAGAAATACTAATGTACCTGCCAACGACGAGCTTCTTTGACACTAACGGCAGGTTCCCAGCGGCTTGGCTGAGGCAAAAGTTTTTGGCACGGCAGGCCAGAAAGTATACTACCCCCATTACTATTCCCATTACTGTAATGATTTCCTCCATTACTTCCTTTGTCCTTGGAATCAGTGAGAAGTGGTGGTATGGCTATTTTCTGCAAAATTCAACACATCAAAGACAAATATACATTATGAGTACAAAGTGCTTACAATAGTAGATAATCACTCACAACATAATGAGGCACTGAATAGTCCGTGTATGCCCCTGCTCTTGTGCCTACACACACACACACACACACACACACACACACACACACACACACACACACAGAAGTGATTTATCCTTTTACATCATTACAGCACAGAAGCACCGTTTAGGGGGGCAGGGAGGAGGGGGGATGGGGTGGGTCTTTGTGCTCAGTTCCTATTTGAGCTAAGAATATGGAATAAAAAGTCTAGCATGGACTAGTGACCATTCATATAGCCAGTCATTCTAACATCTGCCATACTGCAGTTGTGTGTTACAATATACTAAGCAAGTTTTGAACAACGAACCACAGCTCGTGCCCAGGCAAGCTTTGCGAACTACTTAATTCACCTTGTAAAAGATTTTAATTGGGCTGAAATTAATGCTCAATTATTGGCACCATTTGCATGTGAATAATTTGGATTTTATGTGCAAAAACAGTCGCCCCTGCTTGGATTTTATATGTAAAATTAGTCATCTTTAAATACTACTACGTATCGAACCTTGGTCTAAGGTAAATTTTAACCATTGGAAAAATGTTATGCTTTGTTTGGATTTTATGTGGAAAAACCAGGTTTCTCTGGGAGATTTTTAAGGCACGACACTTCTATACTTTAAACTTGTACAAATCCGTTCAAACTTTACACAAAGGTAGATAAATGGTTAAAATCAAAACAGAATTTTATTTATCCAATAATCTTTAGCCATTGTTAAGACACAAAGGTTTAAAGTGAAGCTAAATGTAGCATATAAATTACTTCTTATGTGAATTGAATACACAGAAATGGTTTACAGTGAATCAAATAAATAAAAAATGCATTATTACAATAAAATCAAAACTCACTTTCAAAAACCTAGCTTCATTCAGATTTTATGTGAAAACCTTTATCCATTGCCATGCTGTAGCAGTCTAGAGCTGCACATGAAATGCATGTAAGATCCAATTTTATGTTAATCACACATGCTCAGATGGATTAAAGTGATACAGATTATAAAATAAACATATTTCACAGTTTGGGTTATTTCACAGTTTGGGTTTTACATGTGAAAAATCACACATCTCCACATGAAACTGTGTTTTGTAAAAATGTTTTGCACTGTAAATGATTCATTTGGAAGCAATTATAAAAAACGTTGGTTATTACAGTTGATCATCATTAAAAAAGCTTGCCAGGAGGGATAAATTTCTGGAGATTGATTTATTCTTAGGGTGGCATTAAAACAATGTTTTGATTTTTGGGAAAGGGGGGGGAGGTCAATTTCTTCCCTGAGAAGGCCATTTCTTGCCTAAAGTCACCCTGTTACATGTATAGTGAGGGGTGTAAGAACAAACAGACACAAATTTATGTGCTTCTAGAGATTGGGGTGAGTAGGGGTGCAACTATAATAGAAAGTATCCTAGAGTGGGCATGCATGGGTCCTAAACTTTAATGATTGGTTGTTTCATATTGCATGGCATGGGTGGCACGTGTCATGTTATATGACATGAGATCATGTATCATGATATTTTACTAGTCATGACATAGGTACTAATAGTGACACATAAATAAGTGTGAATATGTCAAGATAATTTGATTTAAATGTCTTTGAAGCTGCTTGCTAAGTCGGAAAGCTAGTTCCCTTCTTTTACATTCTAAACTCTACCCAGGACATATTCATCTTTTTTGTGCTATGATAGGAGCGGTTTTCATTGTGGTGTAATTATATTCCATCCTGGGTATTGTACCAATTTATGAATGCAAAGCCTGATTTCAATTAAGAAAACTGGCAATGGAACTTTGCTATGGGGTAAAAGAAAGTAAAATAGAATAATAATTAGAGTAATACTAATGTTCCCTCTCAACCAAAAGAATATCAGGGTGTACACACGGACAAGGAAAAAAATTCCCAGATTTCTCCCGGATTTCCCGGTTAAAAATACACTTTATCTCAGGTGAAAATATACTTTTTCCCTGTTAACTGACAGTATGTGTTCTCTGGGAACCATACAACTTATCAGTCCTTTGAATGGTTATGGTTTTATACATGGGCGTAGAATTTTCCGGCGCATTAGAAAACGAATCACAGGGAAAAAAACACTTTTGAAAAGATCTTTGCTGTGCAACAACACGTGCACTGCATATTTTCGTATTACGAAAGTATAAATTGGAATTCCACCAAACACTGCACATTACTTTCCGAAGCATTGAAATCGAGATTGCGATGCGCTTTTGTAAGACAGTCATAGCTCACATCACGTCATCTCGCCAGGCGATGATAGTGGGTATTCAGAGTTTAGGACATGTGACGCAGTCAGCTAATAGCAGCATCACTGTTAAGTAGCGCGAACACACAAACAGAAAAAGTTAATGGTTTAAATTAATATACATAGTGTTGCTACATGAAAACCAAAGCTTTCACATACAATATTGGTCTATGAGATTAATATGCTACAAGAGAAGCTAAGCTTTCACATATAATGTTGGTCTGTTCTGCGCCTATTACAATTTAAGGTACATCACACAAAAGTGCTCGAAATTCATCTAAATGGCTCGTCATCAAAGACTTGACTTTTAAATGAGAATCAAATGGTCTGCGATTTAAGAAATTCATAATAAATTCTCGCCGATAGTTCAACTTGTGTAAAAGGAAATTTACTTTGACAGTACCGCTTGTCAAACGACCATTCGGAGTATTTTTTCTGTGACCTGTTAGAAATAGGTTCATTTCTGCATTTGCCAGAGAGCGCCAGATGACAGGCATCAACGCGCTTCTGCAGCTACAATGTCGTAGGGAGTCCGTATGTTCGTATATGTAAAACATTAAAAGATCTTACATTATGTCATAAAAGGAACAAGTCATCAAAGGACACTCCAAGAGCATTGGAATTCCGTGATTCATACTAAAATGTGCACATTTAAACTGCATATTCCCAGTGAAGTAGGCCACGACATGATATTAAGCTTTTCAATGTGGTTTTTGCGATGTAAATTTTCTTGGAGTACCAATACTGTGTTATCTCATGTTTGGTTATTTATTATGCCATAATGCCATATGGGCTAGAAGTTGAAATTGTGCACTTGAAATGCAGGAAACAGTGTGTGTGGAATTAAACACTTTGCTTCAAGTATATTTTCTGCCTCAGCGGAAGAGATTAAGAAAAGAAAATTTCTGTAGCAAACTGACAAAAATAACTTCATTGTTCTGCAAGGCAATTAACGCTTGACTGACAGAAAGGTGGAAATAAAATAAAATCTGAAACTAAAAACACATTTTAGCCTTCCGTAATTATGTGAATGTATTTTAATTCACTTGAGAGTTCCCGGCCACAGAAATCTGTTTTGTTTTCATATGACGCGAGAGCTGTAAACGAAGAGGAAACAGCAAAATCAATTCTGCATTTGCCAGAGAGCGCCAGATGACAGGCATCAACGCGCTTCTGCAGTTACAATGTCGTAGGGAGTAGACATACTACAAGTAAAAAGCTTTACGTTAGGAAATAGTTTCACACTTCAATCATATGCTCCAGTTTCTCAAGCATGAGACCGAAAAGTAGTAGTACAAAATGTGGGGCAGGTGGAGACTACCCACTTTCCCACTATAACTCAAGACTGCTCTGCGCGGATCTACGGCATTTCCGAACTGCGCCGCACCATCGAGCATTTGAGATAAGACGGCAAAAATTTTCAAAAATCAAATTTTCAAAAATCAAATTTTTAAAAATGTGTTCATTTTATAGCGCACATCATTTAAAAAAATAAAAATAAAAAATAAAATCCACCCTCCTTAGAAAATTTGTGCTCTTTATTCCCTATCAGCTACCAACTTGCTGCTTTGTGTGACATAAAACTAAATATAGGATACACTAAACCAGTAAAGATATGAGACAAGCACGACAACACACATTTCTTCAATCCTTAGCTCCTAGAATTTTTTTTCTCCCTAATCTTGCTACAGCTTTACATGGCGTGCTTTCCTTTCTGCGAAAGGATCTATTACCTCATCAAAGTTCATCAAATGTTTTGCAACATGAAAAATAGAAATGTCGTTGTCTAATACTGAAAAAGCTGTTAATACAAATAGGACACAAGACTGGTGTGGTTTCTCAATCTGATTACGTCTATTTTGTCACTGTCTGCTAGATAAAACAAAATAGGCCTTTTCTAAAACTACAACAATTGTAACACACATCAAATAAAAGAGACTGTTTTGGCACAAACGGTCATTTTTATAACGGCAGAATATAATTCACAAAGTACCAATATCAAATGCCTATTAGACATACTACAAGTAAAAAGCTTTACGTTAGGAAATAGTTTCACACTTCATTCATATGCTCCAGTTTCTCAAGCATGAGACCGAAAAGTAGTAGTACAAAATTTTTAAATAAACTTGGAATCGTCGTCATATTGTTCCATAATTTGTGTGGTGTCCCCGTTTCTTCCCCTTCCTTGTTCTAACAAACAGTCTTGTTATCACTAATTCTGTAACTATTCCTGCCAGTGTCAAGCTTATTCGCTGGTTAGGTTGACTAACTCTGCCAGAATCACCGGTTTAGTTATCCCACGATTATTCCCTGGTTAGGCGTTGTTACATGTTCGTACAACGTGTTTTCCACACTACTTCCAGAGTAGAACCTAAAGCAGCTGCTTGACAGGGACTGTACAACTGGCCCTTACTAGTATAGCGATCTGGCCAAAAATTTTCTGTCAAACTTTTCATTTTCTTGGATACACCAAGAAGGTAATAAGTAATCTTTCTTGCCTGTTATTCGTTTATTTCCACTCTGGTAGTCTGAATCTATGGATTTCGCTAGTAACTATAGCAACGCTCCTCATTCGTAAATCCAAGCAACCACACAGACAGCGGTTGGCATTCATCCGTTCGGCCGTACTCCGCTCAGCTCGTATAGCTCCTTTTATCTGTAGGAAAGTTTGTTTCTAAATGCGACGAGGATTCTCCTGACAGAGACATCATGTACACTATGCACACATTCACAAATCAACTTCATTCAGAAATAAACTTAGAATGTGTTCAAAAATGTTCAAAAACCGACGGGGATGTGTTTCAAAGTCATATGAATAATTGATAGACTAACATGCGTTGGATGCTAGTCACTTTGTGAAACAAGGTTTTTTTCCCCTCTAGAACATGGATTTCCTCCCCCTCCCCCTCCCACCTAGATCAGGGCCTGCTGTGCATGCATGATTCTGGCAGCTTGGGTGCTCCAGTAAAATTTTTCCCGGTAGCTTCTAGCTGCTTGCTGTGTCTGCTTACACAGCCAACAGCCACATTTCTGTAGCCAGAAGTGGGAGAAGGTACTACTCAACTGTGCATGAACGTGATCCCGCTCGTAACTGCTAAAACGAATCTAATCTAATGCAAACAGTTGTGATGTCATGCTCATCGGAGGCAATTTGTTGTTACGAAGCATTGCATCGTCTTCCTACAGCCTTTGACACATTTTGCTGTTGGCAGACGCTTGTATGAGCACTGTGTTTTCTTGCTGTATATGGTGCATTTCCTTTGCAATTTAAGTTTTATTTTCGTTTTTTCTCTCATTCATGTTTTATTGCTACGGTATTATTCTGCAGTAGCGGGATACAGTAATATCCTTTGTTAGAGAATCCATTCTTACCAGTCAAAATTACAAAAATTTAACTGAAAACAAAAACGACGACAAATTTCCGGAATTTAAAAAAATTCCCGGGTTGTTCCCAGTTTTCTCCCAGATGAAAAAATTCCCAGGTTCTTCCCGCATCTCCCGGTTCGTATAAACCCTCAATATGTAACTTTAGACCATGGCAGTCAGTATCTCTACGTACATTAAAAAACATAAAAGAGAGGGGGAATGTGTACAACATATTAATAAGTATCTAGGTACAAATCATTTCTGTAACGTCACTGTTCTCTTTTCCTCAGTATTTCAGAACTGTGTAAGAATAATTAAATAAGACCAGAGACAGGGATGTTAACAGGGGAGAGCATAACTTTTTTTGTCAATCAATACAAATTACTACTATGTCACAAACAAAGTAAATGGATGAAGTTCGTCTTTTGGCTGTATCCACTAATCACATAAAATGCCATTGCTACTTTCACAGTACAAATAACTTTATTTCGAATAGTTTCTTAGCAGGTGGGATGGTTGTGGAAACTAAATGAACTATTTATGGAACTAAGAAAATAGCACCATATTCCCACAAGCAAAAAAGTAATGTATTCCTTTTAGTTAGGATCTGTGAGTTGTTTCGAACATCACTGCATATTTTTCCTAAAGTTGTCAACAATGTAGACTAATATCTAATGAAAAAGAACAATGAATGAGTGGAAACCCCCCCCCCCCCCCCCCCCCCCCCCCCCCATGTAGACATCATCTTGTCTAGAATAACTTTCTTTCCCCTAATCTAAAATGAGTGTTATGCATGCTAGACAATCTTTTTCGACATATAACTTGGCATGACCTTGTTCTCATCAGTAAAACAGGCCACTCACAGTTAAATAAATGATTGTACATATATTCTGTTGTATTGACTGCTAGAGATGTCTACGATATTCTCATACATGTGGGATATGTTTATTAAAATTTCACCTTTATGTGAGCTTATTTTCAATACAGAAAAAAAGCATTACTACAAATGAAGAATGGCATGAGTACATAATAGCTGCTGGATGTGCATAATACAACTGCTATTCTTCAGGTGGCGATTACTACACAGCATGCTCAGAGGACATGCTCATGCAGCTTATTGCCATTTTTTAGACTCTGGGAAAGATAAAATCATTGGCATGAAGGACATAGGAGCATACTGACAGAGCACAGACAGTTTGCTGCAGTGCAATGATAGCACAATGAGTGGGTACACAGATGACTTGGTGAAGGGTAATAGATAGCAGTCATTCTGGAGACCCATACATTTCCAACTATTGGAATCACAGTAAGGAGAGCTATCAGAGATAACAGCAGGACTGATTTGGTAATTGTTGAAGGGAATATAACATATTTATCTGAGTATGAGATGACCCTGAAAATAAGATGGGCCCTTTTTTAAAGAGGCTCTTTGATCAAATTTAATTTTTAACGACTTCTACCTAATCAAAATTTCAAAGGCAGTTCCACTAATATACACTATCTGCCAAAAAAAGTTAACACTGTACCTATTCTCAACTTGTGGTATTTACTGACTGTATACAGTCTCAAAGCGAGGAGAAAAAGAAAGAGAGAGAGAGAGAGAGAGAGAGAGAGAGAGAGAAAACCTGTTTGCATTAATTTTTATCTTCATGTCCTTCTTTGTTTACTATCTAAGGCAGTCATCTGTGGTCACTATTTTTAATACTTGTACTAATAATAACATAATAACTGGTATCAGGGATGGTAGTTACAACTAACCAGAGCAAAGTGAGAGGGGGCGAGGGGGGGGGGGGGGGGGGGGGGAGGCCCTTTAACATACAAGCAGCAATGAAATTTATAATCGTGGTTGTCACAAATATTTCGCTGCTTCTTCCAACAGTTCAACATCTATCAAACAACCTGAGGATGTCACCATCCCGCCTTACGGCCCCCTCCCCCGACAAACATCTTACATTCACATTTCGACTCTTGTGCCAATATCTTCATCTCAAAGTAGGTGAGGCTGAATCAATCAAAAGGAATAACAATTTCAAGATGCATTAATAATCAATACCAACAAATGAAGACACTAATAAAAGCATACCATATTTACTCGAATCTAAGCCGCACCTGAAAAATGAGACTCGAAATCAAGGAATAAAAATTTTCCCGAATCTAAGCCGCACCTGAAATTTGAGACTCGAAATTCGAGGGCAGAGAAAAGTTTTAGGCTGCACCTCCAAATCGAAGCAAAGTTGGTCCATTGTAACATGAGACACAATTTAGGTCGAATGAATGACGATACAGCTACAGTAGTTTGGTTCGAATCGTAAGCATAGCAGTTAAGCTTTACCAGGTAGCCATTGCTATGCGTCAGGCACTCCGTCCGTATTTATACAGGTACCCTTCCTTTTTCACATGCTTCGTCTGGTTTGAATTGTTTGCTTATTTTCCTTTGATCTGATAAGTATCGTTCTCTTTGTTATAGGTGTTTACGTCACACTAAGCTGAAAATGCATTACTGTACTGTGTCGCGCATTGTTTGTCGCATCATGATAATGAGTGTTTACGACCTGTCGCTGCTCGCGGCACGGCTTGCTTTTGTACGCGCTACCGCTGCTTACAATTTTAAAAAATAAGAGAGGAATCGTCTCATTAGCAAAATGATGGCAAGAGACTGCCATTGTTGTTACTTACAATGCTGCTTTCTTTGATAATGATCAACAAGAACCAAATAATAGATAGCGTATGATAGGAGATGTTCTGAACCAGAGTTTAGCGAAAATTTTTCTCCGTTTGAAAATCTTTGCAGGCGCCTCTTTAGTACATTACATTCTGCACAGAAATTAGAGTCAGCTTAGATTTAAATATCTAGTCAATTGCTGTGCTTCATTTCTGACTGTTTCACTACTAGGCATAAGAATAATATGAATATAAACATGACATGATATGTATATTCTTCCACGTTTGTTATTGTCTCACTCTAGTTTCGTAGTTTATTAGGCAGACAGGAATTAAATGAGATAGCAGCAAACACGAAACAATACATGGCAAAATGTTTGTATTCGTATTATTCTTATCGTGAAGAGAATACTGCATATGATTCACAATTCATAAAAGTTCCTTTTAGCAACCATCTCTTCTCACAGGTAGGAAAAAATTCAGAACATAGAGTTGGCCATATTGACAAACATCCCAAACAGTCTTGCCAGTCGGATTTTTGTAGTACATTGAAATGCCGCTACATTCAAAGATGAACAATACGGAATTTGTACTTACTTCGTTGGATAATGTATGAAAATGCAGTGGTCGAAACACAGGGCGGAGAAAAAAAGCTCGTCTTCCACCTTTTTTTTATTTATTTACTGACACAGAGGTTTTGGCGCCAGTATTTATCTTTGTGCCTACAAAGCATGCCTGTGTAGCACTACATGTATTCGAAGGCAGAAGTTGATTGTGGAAGCACCTACCAACATTTTGCAGAACTTCTGCTTGCTTTGCACTCAATTCTAAGCCGCAGGCGCTTTTTGGATTACAAAACCCGGAAAAAAAGTGCGGCTTAGATTCGAGTAAATATGGTACTTCAAAATATTAAGGTACTCTTTATTGTAGATTTCTATACAAACTTTTAAGATTGTCTCATCATAAATTTGACAATTATTTCATGTACACTGCACAAATCGCCTGTCTTTGGCTGCGACAACACATAGTAGTGAAACTTTCCTGCATCTCCAACAGAGGAACAGGAACACTGAATGATATACGAAGATGCAAATTCTGATAAATCTTCAAAAAATAATTTATTTATGTATAGATGTTTCCTTTTTTGCATTCTGCTAGGAGCTCTAAGATCATTAAATGGTGTGTGAATATTCTGCATGACATCAAAGGCTGATGTCTCCAGTCCAATTACCACACTTATCTTTTCATGGCTGATCTGAAAGTGAGGTCATAATGAGTAGAGGAAAAAAGCACACTACCACATTTAACAGCAGCACCTTTCAGCAACAATGCTCCAAATTTGTGTCCTGTTGGTTCTTTCAATTGACTACAATAAAAAAAACCTCCTTAATAAGTAACGGATGTGGGGACATTCTAAGCCAGTACCATAATATGTGAATGAAAAACCTGGAAAAAAGATACACCAAGAAAGGAAAAGAAAGTAATAAAAAATGTACTGTGGTGGGTCAAATATTTGGAACAAGACAAGTAAACTTTTAACCAGTAACAGTTGACATATAAATAACATATTGGGATATCACAGTAGTCACTTTTCCGAAACAAGGTTGTATACAAAAATCTTACCTCGGGCCCATCGTAAACAGAGTTTTCCACAGTTTTTTGCTTATTTTCAACACTGAAATCAGAAACAGAGTCAGTTGGATGCCATGTTGTTCCTCCACCATCCGGCAACAGCTGTTCAATAATACCAGAGTCATACACAATTGCGGCTATCCATACAACCATGAACACCATAAAGCCACGCTGAACGATTCGAGTACGTGCCCAGAAATGCACCACACGCAGTCGCTTTGGTATCTGCAGATTGCAAAAAATCAAGTCTGAATTGACTGAAATATATACCACAAGACAACTTTTTACAATATAAGAACTACAAGATATCATACGATCTTCAGAACAGTTTATAAATGTGTGGAGGAAAAAAAGGGTCACCAAGAAACAGCACTATGGCAAGTATGGCATCACACTGCAGCTTATTGAATATCATTTCTTCTTTTCTCAAATACTTAAAAGCCATGGAGCATTCCCTGCACAAAATATTCATAGCTGGTGTACATCACTCAAAATTAAATATCCAAACATAAGATCCTGGAAAACCTCAAGAGAGGAAGAACTACTAACTGTCATCATGAAACATGTCTTTTGCACATATGGCATTTATTTTTGAAATAAATTGTCAATTTAATTTGAACAACTAGCTTAATGATAAAACTGCTGTGTTCCACCTGTGTAGACACACATCCTTTTTAAAGGAAACTGAGTTGTCAGCTATAGTCTTTTCAAAGCAGTAAATAATTTCAAAAGGCAAGTCACTACTTTGGTAATGTTTTGGGAGGAAATTTAATTACACAAGAGCATTCCAACAGACCAAAACAAATACCAACTCCACACATTTGGAAGTAATTGAGGATGTACATAAAATGCTTTACTATAACAAATGGTTTTTAAGCATGAACTGTTTTTATGTCCATGTTACAACGAAAAGTAATTATGGAACAGTCATCAATACAGATTAGGGGGTGGGGGAGGGGGGGGGGGAGAGGGAGAGGGAGGGGGAGGGGGAGGGAGAGAGAGGGAGAGGGAGAGGGGGGGGGGGGGAGAGAGAGAGAGAGAGAGAGAGAGAGAGAGAGAGAGAGAGAGAGAGAGAGAGAGAGAGAGAGAGGAATCGGCAGTAATCTTGCTCAAAAAAAATCATCACAGAATTCACTTGAAGTAGTGGCGGGAACAGGCTGTTTTCCTATTTTCAGATTTTTGTTATTTGGAGAGATTATAACATCCAAATCACATTTAAGGTCAATATTCTCACAAATATCTCTTATTTTTATGTAATTAAAGCTCAAAAATCATTAAATATCAAGATTTGGTCATGTGATCGAAAATGCTCTGTTACTGCCTGAAGCTTTGGTGACGTCATAGACTATGAGTAAGAGGAAGCTGTGTGTGTGTGTGTGTGTTACAGGTTGGTTGATTGCTTGATTTGCAGGAGGGGACCAAACAGTGAGGTCATCAGTCTCATCAGATTAGGGGAGGGGGGGGGGGGGGGAAGTTGGCCATGCCCTTTCTAGTTAACCATCCCAACATTTGCCTGAAGTCATTTAAGGAAGTCACGGAAAACCTTAATCAGGATGGCTGAGTGCAGGTTTGAACTGTCATCCTCCCGAGTGCAAATCCAGTGTGCTAGCCACTGTGCCACCTTGCTCGGTCATGTGTTACAGGGGTGTTAGCTGAAGTAACTATGTTTTTATGTACTTTTCTGCATATAGTTTAGCTATTTAGTGACAGAAAATGCATTCACAACCTTTGAGTAACAATAGGAAGGAATTTTGTGACTGCTGATAGTGGAAATCTTACAAAAATTGATGCATTTATTTAGAGTAGAGATATGTGTAAGGATGGACATTCTTTTCCCTGCTCCCTGCAGCATCATCGAACCTGTTCAAAACCAAGGAATTACAGAACTTTTGCAAAAGGGTCCGTATCTTATATCTAGATTGTTGACTATTAGTCATGAAATATGACCCAAGGCACAGTAAAATTATTCATGACAAATCTCAGTGTTGATTTACACTGTACAAGATACTCAGCAAAGGTAGTGTCCACAGCATTCACTCTGCGGCCAACCAATAGTGCATGTGACTATGGATAAGGAGAATTTAAGTTCGATTCCTGGAAGGGTCATGAATTTTTAAAAGTTTTACATGAAATATGAAAATACCATTACAAAAAACTCAATGTAGCAATTGTTTCTATGGTGGGATGTATTGTATATACCTTCACATTAATCTTAGACTGAGAAATAGACAACTGAGAGTAAATGCATTTACTTTTCTTACAAAAATTACCATTTTTGGAAAGCATTGCTAGTATTGAAGATATCCCATACTCCCATAGTACAACATGGTGTAGGGAGATGAGGTAAACTAACATCAATGTCTCAAACAGACTTAACTTCATCTTATGTAAAATGATGAAACTTCAAAAGATTAAACAATAAAGATCCTAGATGGAAAACATTGTTTCCAATAACATAAAAAATGTATGGTCGCATTAACTACAAAATATCTTTTTGAATATGACATGTGTGAACAGCTACTGCAAATGTTAGGTCATATAAATGCCAAGGGATACACAATAATACTCTGTTTCTAATTGGAGTGGTGACATTTTGTAAGTGTGATTTTTGTTTGCATATGAAAGGACTGTTGATTTGTTTTATAAATAAGTTAAAATATTATAGCAGGCTACATTTGAACCTATGGACATCACCTTACAATATTGACAGTCCACCATTTTACCAACTGAGCTACCCATGATGTGCAAGGAAGTCACTCAGAATTTAATTTCACTGACCGACACTTTCCTCCTTTGTGACAGAGCGAAAGCTTATTTGGAGGTAAATTAATGTTAACTTCAGAGAGCAAGATATTATTAATTAGGTACAGAACATTTTGTTGATACAGAGTAACCAATTTTTATGCACCTTCTCATTCTCTGAAACACTCAAAAACAATTTTTCAAGAGTTTTTATGGATACATTTGTACAGTGTGGTACTATACACCATTTGTAATCTATTTTCTGAAATGCAAATTCCGAAACAAAAACACTCGTATGAATTAGCTTAGTGAGTAGGAGCAGTGAGCCAGTCAGTTACATTACAGGCTTCACATGTATTGAATGAAGCGTTTTAGTGGGCTTTCAAAATATTTGAATTTCGTTTCAGTTTTTACAAAAGAATGGTGAAACTGTAGAAGGAAAAAGCACATTATGAGCATAAAATAAAATAAGGAACCATTTACAACAATTTCCAGAATACAGTAACATACCGTATCTTAATTTAGATTTGGAGCTTTATATTATTAATATGAATTCAGGTCTTTACCACTGTGCTCTCTCATTCAGTCAGTAACGTACACTGAAACATGGCTGGAGCATGAAGATAAAGACAGAATCTGAACTTACGAAGTAGAGGTAACAGTTTTAGAAGATAGAAGACATTTGAAGAGCTGTGGAGGAAGTAAATACAAATTAGAAGAAAGTGTGTAAACAGTGCCTAAATAGGCAGGTATTTAAAAAAATAGTATCTGAAATGAAGCATACAAATTCCAATTAATGTTCTCTAATAAGGACCTAGTTAAACCAAATGGCTTGGCAATGTCCCGTACAAAGCAAACAAGACAATTTTATTGATTCTGCTGGTTGCTCCATGCACAGTCAGGTTTGACATCACAAGATTTGGTAATACAACTGCACAGTTTGACTGAAAGTCATTTTCATCATGACACACATAGTTAGGACAGATTTTCTTGGATAAAATTAGCCTAGGGTCCTATCAACAGTTTGATTCATTTGTGGTTCTGCTACTTGAAATTTGGTGCAGAATTCTGAGATCTTGTTCAGGGCGATATTACGCTTGGGGAATAAATAGACTGTGGTCTTGTGCAATTTTGGACTCTGAAGCTTTGGATGTTAATAGGTCAATAGACTGATTCTGGAATTTTGCTGGAGATTTATATGGTATCAGCTTTACTTCCAATTCTGTTCTGTATTGGAGGAGTAGTAGTACTGCACACAATCCTCTCTGAGTAGAAGAGCGGTTTCTGTTTTCATGTGAAAGGGATAGTTCTCTGATGAAAAAGGCATTGAGTACACTAAGCTGACTCAAGTGCATTATTAATGTTTTGCAGTCTCCGTGCAAATTTGGTTATCACGGAATGTAATACTGGTGGTACCAATTTGTTTGTTCAAAAGAGAATGATATCGAGAACTAAATGACGACGGAGGATTTTATAACAGGAAAGTTCAAGTATGAACTACGAACACCACCATTATTCTCTTCAGAAAATTCTCTGTCACATGGCCAAACTCTTGTAACATTAGAGGGATTGAGTTACAGCCCAATGTAAACACCTGAAGAGGATGAGCTTTGCTTTTATATGTTAAATATTGAGTAAAACTGGTGGCAGCACTAGCTGTTTTTGTTTGTTAGGCAAGACTGGTGATCGGACATTGGGGTACACTGGCCCTCAAGCACAGCTTGGCATGTAATTGAAAAATAAGTAAAATCAACTGCTGGAAAGTCCACACTGGAATAACAACAATATTATGAAAAGGACACATTTCTACTCACCATGAGGATGACACACTGAGTTGCAGACAGGCACAATAAAAAGATTATCATGTGCTGAACTTTCAGGAAAGGGAAGCACTCTCACATTGAACGAAATCAGCAATCTTGAATGGGGTGGGTAAGGGGGAGGGATAGCAGGGTACGGGCAGTGGAGAGAGAACAGTGCTGTCTGGAGGAGCGTGCACGCAGAGACTACATGGTACCTGGCAACAACGCCAGGCACAGTGTCAGGAGGCTGTGGCGAGATATGAAACGAGAACAGCAAAGAAGAGGAGCTCCCCTTCTTTTCTGCTTCCCTCCCTCCCTCCCACCTTCCCACTACTTTGCCTAGAAGTTTTGTCCTGGTGCCACCTAGCCCCTGCACACACTGCCAGAAAGTGCTCTTCACTCCCCCCCCCCCCCCCCCCTTCCCTGCCCCAATCTGGATTGCTACTTTCACTCAACAAGACAGTTGCAGCTGAAGATAGCTGTCATGTGCATGAGGCGTGTCTTCTTTTTTGAGGAAGGCTTCCCCCAAAAGTCAGTATGTAATATACTTTTTTTGTGCCAGTCTGCAACTCAGTGTGTCATCTTTATGGTGAGTAGCAATGCATGCTATTCATAATATTGTTGAAAATTAAGCAACAAAGACTCACTTTTGACAACATTACTGGATTTCCTGACTTGTGATTATACGTCTTTAAAGTCCACTGAAGTTGAGATCGGAAGATCACATTGAGAAAAGTAAAGAAAAATTCAAGAAAAGTTAATTTTATTTCAAAGTACTGGGCAAAATATTACACAAACTGACAATTAAGGATAGATAGTAGCACAGTTGTTAAGAAAGTATTTAGCCAAGAATATTTTGGAGTTAGTAATTTCATTGGAAGGGCCAGTAAAGTTGATTATACCCTATTATTATTTAAAAGTAATATCAAAGAAAGAAAAGTCATGAAACTGTGTGACTTCTCTAATAAAAATACATGCAAGCTTACTAGAAACTTGCCATAATACTGAAAAGAAATAAGCATTAATAAATAAAGCAAAAATGTATTTCATTAATCCCCCCCCCCCCCCCTCCACTCACTCCCCAACAGCGCAGCCTCCCAATGCTGCATCTAGTAGCCAACTAGGTAGCACTAGCATCTTACCTCACCCCAACTCTGCTACCACCTCCCCCCTCCCCCTCCAATCCCTCCTTGCCCCACATCTCTTCTGCACCTCTACCATCCACCCCAAACAAATCACTGCTCATCTCAGACACAATCGGAGTTGGGCTTTAGCACGTGCATCCAACAGTTGCTGTCTGTGTATGAACTGTGAGTGCTGAATGTGCGCAAGTTCTGTTGTCTAAATCTGATGAAAGAGTTTGATAGCTGAATAATAAATAGCAGCCATCATGTCTGTCTCCCACTCACTGCCTCCTCTATTTAGTGAGTAGGAATTATCCTTTTCATATTGTTGAGACAGACAGACAGATGGAAAGTTACCAAGATCATTACAGAGAAGAATTTTAACTGTAACAACACATGAGGATAAGAAAATTTTGGCTTAAGGTGCAGACAAGGTATTTCTTAAGTCTAACAAGGGTGGAAACACAATTATTAAAATATTACTTCAGATACCAAATAAAATTTAATGCTTAGTGTATTCAAGACTTTGATACATAAGGAGAGAGATCTTGTAAGATGCTGACATACCTGCCCCACTATAATGAATTTATAAATAACGTACAGGAAATTAGTAAAAAAGATACCCACAAGGACAGCAGCAGAATTGTATGTTCTTCCCAATGGTGGAGCCACAATGCTTGCAGGATAGCTTGCTGAGGTTGATTCCAAACGAGGGTGTGAACGAGAGCGATGCAGACCGCTTCGACGATCTGCTACACTGTCACCAACATCAGCGGACAGGAAAGAAGATCGCGAAACTGCAGCTGTGTATGGGGTACTGCTAACACCTGATGAACCATCTAATCCACTCAAGTCTGCTCGTCTAATGTCTGCAGCCAACACAGTCGAAAAAAATACAACCTGTAAAAAGAGAGAGAACTATGCAAGCAAATACAAGATGTACAAGTTTCTCTAGTCTTGTATGCCCAATTTGTTATCCTCTTTGTTCCAGCAGTCCACAAATGTGGACCTATGTTCGTTATTTTTTTCTCCGCAAATACGCGTATTTTTCCGCTTACAGACCGTCGGTCCACCAGCGTGGACCTTCTATTTCTCAGTTTCAACATGAGAGCGCAGCACCTCGCAAAGAACGACTGATGTATTTGTTTACAGCTGGTTGTGCACTCAAAATGGCTGCTACTAGAAGTTGGAAAGGTATGTAAATAATTATTATGCTCAAATATTAGTCTAAAATGCTGTGATTTTTTTCTAAAGTGTGTTAACTCTTCTAGATGTTGAGAGTTAATTCAGATTTGAATATATTTTGTTTATTACTATGAAATAACTCATTTTCTGAAGGTCCTCGTATGTGGACCTCAGCTCATAATATGAATTTGCTGACTTCAATTTCGTCTTTGACAGTAGAGTACTGAAGTAACTCTCCTTTTTATACTTTACAGATATGAATGAAATATCAACTGACGAGCAGTTGGAAGCGCTTCTGAATGACAGTAATGCCGAATCATCTGATGGGGAAGATGAAGAATTTTCATTTTTGACTGGAGATTTTCCTGTTGAACCTGAAGCCAATGATGAAGATAAAGCAACAGTAGATGAGACTGTGGATTCTTCTGAAGAATTACGATAGAAATGGTAGGTTTACCCCATATAGTAATGATCAATAATATTATAAATTATGTAGCAAACTTACTCATGTTTTTTTCTTACGGTTTTGTTTATTTGTAGATCCCCAAGACCAAATTCTTGTTCCACAACATCTGTCAGTGCGGTCTATGAAGTGGAGGAAGAAAGAAATGCCGTATTTGAATCCTTGTGAGAGCGAAATCCATCTTCCAGATTATGAAGAAGAGAAAGGAATTTTTGAATCTTTCTTGAAATACCTTCCTCTGACATTCTGGGAAGAACATGCACAACAAACCAATTTGTATTCAGTTCAAAAATGACAACACAGATCTGTTAACACCAGTGGAGCAGAAATGTTGCATTTAGCTGGAATACATGTTGTTATGGGAGTTCTGGGCTATGCACAAAGTAAGCTGTACTGGCAGCAAGATACTCAGGTTCCAGTTATTGCTAAGTGTATGACAAGAGACCGTTTCTATGAACTGAGAAATTATATGCATTTTGTGGATAACACAAGTGAACACAACGAGAAGCTTTGGAAGGTAAAACCTTTTCTTGATTGTGTGCAGAAAAAGTGTCTAACCCTTCCAAGATCACATCATCTTTCCATTGATGAATAGATGGTGCCATTTTCTGGTAAATGTGGCTTTGTGACTTACGTACCATCAAAATCTAATCCATTAGGTTTAAAATGCTTCATTCTGGCTGCACCTGATGTCCTTGTGTTGGACTTCATCTTTTATACTGGGTCAGGTACTGTGTCAGCTGAAGATATGAAAGAATATGGTCTCGGTGCAGCAGTTGTTAAGATGATGACAGAAAGTGTTCCTAGAGACAACCAGCATTGTGTATACACTGATAGATTTTTCACAAGTGTAAAATCTGTAGACATGTTGCTGGGAAGGAAAATTTATCAGACAGGTACAGCATGAAGAACAGATTGGGTCCAATAGTGAAGAAATTGAAAAAGGCTATTTAAATGGGTGGGAATGGGAAGAATGAGTTAGGGAAGATGATAAAATTTGTAGTATTAAGTGGAAAGACAATAAAAGTGTCCTAATACTATCATCATGTGTTGGAAGCAGCCCTCCAACCACATGTAAGAAGTGGTCAAGAGAACCGAAGAAGAAGATAGATGTTCCTCAGCCAGTGGCAGTGAAGCTTTACAATGAAAACATGGGAGGTGTTGATCTCTGTGATATATTTTTGTCATATTACAGATGCTACATTCGCACATCAAAATGGCCTGTAAGAATGTTTAATCATTTTATAGATCTCGTGATTGTCAATTGTTGGGTGATGTACCGCAGATGGTGCTCAGAAAATGAAATACCCAAACAAAGAAGGTTGTCACTGATGGATTACAAAATGCACATAGGCAAAGCTATGATTAATTACAAATATGTTGAGCCTGTAGCTAGAAGAAGAGGGTGCCCTTCTGTAGTCAATTCCTCTTATAGGTAAGATGTAGATGATGTACAAAATATGGATAGAAAGCCAAGAAGAGCTCTGTCACAACCAACTGCAGAAGTTAGGTTTGACAATGTAGACCATTTACCAAAATTAGTTGAGGCAAAGAATGCCTCAAAATGCAGGAACCAAGGCTGCAGTTCCAAGACAAGGGTCATCTGCATCAAACGTGAAATGTATTTGTGTGTCATGAAAAATAATTGTTTTGCAGCCTATCACAAAAAGTAAAGATTCATTTATGGGCAATATCAAGTTATTATTTGGCAGAAATTGTTACATGATTTTTTTTATTTTCTTTCATTTGCAGAGTATCAACAGTAACCTGTATTGGAAACACTGTATTTAAAAATACTGAAATTAAAATACTTATTTTCTGTGTAAATTAACATATGTAGTTAAGTTTACAACAAATAATTATTTGGTTGAAAAAAAAAAAGATGTTTTTACTGAGGAAGAGAGAGAAAAATGTAATCAAAGACAAGTACATATCATGATAACTGTGACACAAGGTCCACACATGTGGACCTCCATTTATGCCCTAGTGAATAACCAAGTTTTTTTTTTCTTTGGCATATGTGTCATGCTTGTATACTAGTTTGTTGGAAAATATGAAAAGAAAAATTTCCTGTAAATTTTTTTCATCTCAGGAGTGAAGAAGTTAACAGAGAAATTTGTCAAGTTTGTCGACATTGTCAACCAGGAGATATGCTATATGTTTTAATATTTTTTTTTATGTTAGGGACTGAAAACCCATTAAGTCAAATTACACATGCATGTACCAAATGCTCAAACCTGCAGTTCCTCTCATACTGACCAGGATTACTATCACAAAGACTCAGTCATCAGTATGGTATGGTAAAACTAAATTGTTTCACGATGATCCTCAGTTTGTGAGCTTTCAGTCCCTAACATAAATTTAAAACAAAAAAAAAGAAAAAATTCTGCACGTTTCATTTTGAAAGATTGTCACAACAGTTTTACCTCTAAAGTTACACAAATAAATGGGAAAAATTCAATACAACATAAGGATGTTATCTTATCCCTGTGTCTGAAGAAGAAATAGAAGAAATATGGTGTACAGCTGAAAATGATTTTAATGGGAGTAGCAATGCGTCACCAGTGACTTAAAAGTCACTGAACAAAAAATTCCTTCATCCATGAAATAGAGAGAAGAATTAAATGAAGTGGGAGAATTATGTGGTCCATCCAGAAAGTAATAAATGTTTTGAAATAAAAAATTAACAATAGGGGAAAACCAAATTTTATTATATCCGTTTTATAAATGGTATACTCTTAAGAGCCGGCCGTGGTGGCCGAGCGGTTCTAGGCGCTAGTCTGGAACCGCGCGACCGCTACGGTCGCAGGTTCGAATCCTGCCTCGGGCATGGATGTGTCTGATGTCCTTAGGTTAATTAGGTCTAAGTAGTTCTACGTTCTAGGGGACTGATGACCTCAGAAGTTAAGTCCCATAGTGCTCAGAGCCATTTGAACCATTATACTCTTAAGTTACTTTTCTACATAATCGCCATTCAAATTGTGCCACTGTGGCACAAGTTATTCAATGCTTTTCAATATTGTCTCTGTAAAAATTGGCTGCCTGCAGTTTTACACCAACAAAAGCCTAATCACAGATCGCACCTCACAAATAGTGGGATTTTCTGCTGCAGCATACATTCCCAACATGTCGCACAAAGCAATGTAGCAGAAACACAGATCACACACTACTGCAGCCGGATACATTCTGGGAGTAGGAATGTTATAGCACCAAGATGGCGGCTGTAGCTCAGCCCACCACCACAATAGATCAAAATGTGTTACTTTCTAGATAGCCTTGGTATTATAGGATTATGGGGAAGTTATACTAAGGTCACCACCTAATAACTACATTTTTTCATTGCTTTATTTGGTTTTGGAATTAAATCCCATCACAGGAAATCCAGTGAACCTTTTCCCCTTCTAGTTTCTTACACATTCCCTTTCTTATACTTCTCTCAGAAAATTTTACAGGTACTCAGTGTAGAGGATGAGAATTCATCATTATTCTTTGGCATTTCAGTTCTCTATTGTGGATTACCAATTTTTTAAATTCTGTGTATGGTTCAGTCAAGCAGTACTTCATATACATATTATTAACACTTTTTCATGACATTTCATTTGTCCCATAAACATAAATGGTACAAAGTCAAAGCATGTAGTTACACTATTGTCATGAAACAGGTAAACACAACTTCAGAAAAACTATTAGTCTCTGCTGCTGATCAGACTGAAGATGCACTGGCATATCAAAATTGATTTACTATATAATCTTTTCTAAATACAAACTGAAGGTGCTGTAGAAAAAAAATTTTGGGAGACTTCTGTTATCATCTCCATCAACTACTAACAACACATTAAAAACTTCTCCCTGAAATTTCTGGGAAGAAGTTGGATACTTCAGTAAGTACTGAAAGACATACCACATTGGTGTCGTCGTCAGTTAAAATGGAGAACAAATCTGTAGGTAAATTAGCTGCTGCATTCTTGTCTGAATATACACGGTGGATGGAAAGTTTCTTCCTTTGTTATTAATAGAACCACTTAAATTTAAAAAGTGTCAGAAACGAATTGTAAAAGGAATTCTGCGTGTAAATGGAACATATGGCTGCATGAAAGGAGTGTGAAAATAGCCTCAAATTTATTAGCAACGATTTTCACTGGTCATGCCTTGACTGTTTGCAGGATGAAAACAAAAAACTAACTTCCACAGTGAGTTCACAGGAAAAAATTATTAAAATGCTTCGTAGTCACACTAACACTTTAAAAGCACAATCAACAGTGCAATGCAAGAAAATTGTGACCTAAAATGTAGGAAAAAATGTTTTTGCAAAACAGCAGAGCTGACAGACAAAAAGAACCTCAAACTTGGACAGAAAGCTACAAACAACAAGGCTGCTGCACCTAAGGAAGAAACTCGTGTGGAAGTCGCGAGAACCAAAAATAAATACAAGTGGACAATTGTAACTTACAGTAAAAGAAATTCGAAATGTCACAGTAATGAAAAACAGTACAAAAACAATGAATTCCTTCTTATAGGTAATTAAGTACTAAATTTTATTGTATGTATGTACAACAAAATTTTATCAATGGTATGATGCTGTCTGCTAACATTAGCTGTTCTTTGTTTAAGGTGAAATTTTACCAGAATTTGACGTGTCTCCTGTACCTGAATCAAATGATTTAATTATGTACATTATGAAAGAAATACACCACAAATCACAAAAACAGATGCTGTATGAACTTTATGCTAGTCTGTTTTACTTGATTAATCATAGTGAATACATTCCCATAGTTCTTTGTTGCTGGCAAGTGTTTTTATGATGGTGCACTACTAAGCGGAACATTTTCATAAATTTAATGAGCAGAACATTTTCATAAATTTAATGGCCCTGTACTTGGTAAGTTAATGAGAATTTGCCATTCAATTTTTTTTCCTTTTTCTTTTTTACATATTCTTAAGTCTTCAATTAATGAAAGGACAGAAAATAACTAGCCCTCTATTGTTTTGGCCACAACCTGTAAATTTTCAGATAATGTTAAGGAAAAGCATTCTTACATGCATGATGAAGTTACCTGGTGACACAAACAGTCTGGATGTATCAGGCTTCACTGTCTTTAGCATCCTTATGTTGGCAGAAACAGCTGAAAATCAGTGATCCTAAGTGAAGGTCGAATGTATGTAAACTCGCGCAAAAGCAGCTGAAAGAATGAATTATTTCTGCCACTTAGGTCACATCCAATAAGATTTTTAAGGTATGTAAACCTCATGATAGCACAAATTATGGAAGTTCCTGGCAGATTAAAAATGTGTGCCGGACTTAGTCTCGAGCACGGGACCTTTGCCTTTCACAGGCAAGTGCCCTACCAACTGAGCTACCCAAGCATGACTCATCACCCACCCTTACAGTTTTACTTCCGCCAGTAACTTGTCTCCTACCTTCCAAACTTCGCAGAAGCTCTCCTACAAAACTTGCAGAACTAGCACTCCTGCAAGAAAGCATGCTGGCGGAAGTAAAGCTGTGAGGATAGGCCGTGAGTCGTGCTCGGGTACCTCAGCTGGTAGAGCACTTGCTCTTGAAAGACAAAGGTCCCAAGTTCGAGTCTCTGTCCAGCATATAGTTTAAATCTGCCAGAAATTTTCATATTGCGCACACTCCGATACAGAGTGAAAATTTCATTCTGGAAAGATCCCCCAGACTTTCTCCAGGAGTGCTAGTTCTGCAAGTTTCGCAGGAAAGCTTCTGTAAAGTTTGGAAGGTAGGAGCCGAGGTACTGGCGGGAGTAAGGCTGTGAGGATGGGTAGTGAGTCATTCTTGGGTAGCTCAGTTGGTAGAGCACTTGCCTGCAAAAGGCAAAGGTCCCGATTTCAAGTCTGGGGCTGGCATACAGTTTTAATCTGCCAAGAAGTTTCATATAAGTGCATTCTCTGCTACAGAGTGAAAATTTCATTCTGGAGCACAGATTATTTTTCCATGTCTCTGGAACTAAATGATTAATAAATTTTAACCAGATCGATGAAAAGAGACTATTGCAAAGTTTAATTTTCTTCAACTTAATTGATTTACACATTGCTTATTTAAATTAATTTTTAACTTTGTCTTTATACTGCTCAGTGATTATTTGCATTTTTCATCTCTTCTAAGTACATCATTAAAAATGGGATGAAAACATGAATATGTTGATTATTAGAGACAAAACATTCACTGACACTTCCGCCACAATGCCAGGCATCTTTCAGTATTCACTGCCCTCAGGATGATGAGATTTCACCGAACTAGCACGGTCTACTAACGTTGTCTCTGTTCACACCATCTGGCCACAGTAGCTTCACAAAGTTGTCAAACAAAGTGGTAGTCATGAAGTTGTTCACTATTTCTCCAGACCTATGAATTTTAAGAACAACAACAATAACAACAACAACATTTGCAACATCGGTGGTTTCATCTATGGATAACCCAGAGCTTTTGGCCGATAAAACTAATTTGTATTTTGTTGAGAACCTCCTTGTAGAACACAGATAAACAGTTCTTTCCCAATGTAGATTCACCTGGAACTGGATGTGTTGTGTACTTCTCCAATAACTGTCTGAACTGTGGATCTTCAGGATTCTCCAATATGATGCTGGAAGAGAGACTCATCTCATCCAAGTCCTTGAAAAATGATTGTGTGGTTGAAGATTGACCTGTCTGCTCAAATAACAGCATTTGTCTGCTGTCCTATTCAACATGTCCCCATTAAAGGTGAAGAACTTCTCTCTAAAATCACAAATAAAATCTCGCAACTTCATGCTGTTGGAGAAGTTTACTTTCAGCATGTTGAACTGGACTGAATTTGTACTCTGAACAGTGTGACCACATGTGCATTGTTTATTACGTTGAAAGCCGTTTTTGTTGGCTTGAAGAGCGTTTTGTTGACTCTACACAACAATGTCATCTCAGCAAACAGACTAATGCATTACATCGACTGTCTACTGTAGTCTTGATAAATATACACAGTAACTGTTGTGTTTATATTTGTGACAATATCACCTGAAACATTGTCACGTGAGCAATAATATTCTGTTGTTATTGTTGTGTCCTTAAAGATATGACAAATATATGCATTTTTGGCAAAAGTTGGTCAACATATGAGCTATTACTAAAGAAGAGGGAAATATTACTGCACTAATTGCCTGGATTTGTGTATAAACTGTTGTGAAATTCATGCTAAAGCTCACGGAAAAATTATGCCTTTCATTAAAATCCGGCCACATGTATAACACAGTCATCTAAAATGTGGTGCATTGTGATTTGTATAACACTTGCTGGGGGACCGATGACCGTAGCAGTCTGGCCCCTTCAATCCCACAAACCAACCAACCTCTTGCTGGAGGACAAAGCATTGCATCATAGGGCTACATCCTATGCGAAGACGAGTGAGAAGGACCTCACTTCGTTTGTGTGGCTACTGGAGTGTGTCATAGCCGATCTACTTAATTTATTAAGCATAACTTATTGCCTGTCACTTCCAGCCACTCATCTTCCTATCTACGCACAACTCTGTACCTTAACAGCAAGGTGATAGCATGTACGGAAATGGCACACTGAACTATCTGACTACCATGACACACCTCCTTGGTTACTACATCTGGAATTTTATTTCCCGTTAGTACCCACATTCCCTCGTATCCAGCATAAGACACTTCCTTCCCCAGCCTCTGAAGGTGGATGAGGGCATCCTGGATGTCTTGTGTTACTGTACCTGCTGGGTACATGTATTGCAGAGAGCGAAGGGCACTCAAGGAGTTGAAACAAGTGAAACAGCAGTTGCAACACATCTTATCTGCTCCAGTGCCCTTGAGATCATGTGTAATTCCCCACTGAACTCAGCAAATTGTCACAGTAACAACTTGTTGAGTACACAATAAGAGAAAACAACAATGCAGAAAAGGGACTCCATCTGCTTACCCTCATCTGTGAATGCAGCTATATTGTTGCAGTGCTCATTTAAAATATGGTAATATCTTGTATTAATAACTTATGGAGGAGTGCAGTCTCTTCTGTACCTCACCAAATCTGAAACTGCTTGGGCCTCTGCAACAACCAGGTGGCAGTCAGTTCGAGCCCTAGATTAGGGTTTGTACTTGCCCTACACCAAGTGACTCCATCTTGTGCTTCACACAGATCCCAAATAGCCTTGTTGCTCTTACACGATTTTAGAAAAAATCTTGTGGAAGAAGATGAGCATGTGAATTCAGAAAAGCGAGGCACAGCATGAGGGATTGCCGCCATGTAGCGCGTGGCTGTTCCCCAGCCTCAGCACACAGACTGCGTATGGGGCTGGTCCTGTAAGTGCCTACAGCCAGCCTGATACACTCATGGCAAATAGCATTAACGACCATCAAGAAAGAAGGTCCCGTTGATCTGTACATTGTGCACCTATAGTCTAGATCTGACCTCACAAAAGCCTTTAAAAAGAACTGGAACAGCCATGCCCAGTCCATTCCCGAACACCTGTAGCTAAGGTGACTACTTTCTGAGTCCTTGCCTTCAGGTCCTTTATGGGAGGTAACTGCTGTATCTCTTGCTGTCTTCCACAGCACAGTCGCCATCTACACAGCGAGATGGCTCCACCATCTCCTCCAAAGAGATGGGGAATGTGGTATCTGCATTGCAACCCAGCTACACACCACACAACAGATTACTGAGAGTTGCTGACCTGTTAAGACACCTGCAATTCAACCAAAGCTCATCTTACTTCTGATACTCTGTGCAGTATGTGAGTATGCAACATCTGCCAGATACAGCTGGCACTAGCACACTTCTGTGAGCTACATGATACTGGACAGCTGAGCAGCCTTCACGGGACACCATCCAGCATCTTGCCAGTCAGTGCAAGTTCCAGTCTCAATGCTCGACATCAGACATGCAGGAGTATCATCTTGTTCATAACTGTAGGAGTATATTACAGACTGCAGTGCTGCCAGTCAGAGCCTAAGACACTCTGGTGCAGCCTATACAGAATCTGCCTGCAGCAGTGTTTCTTTACGCTAACTGAAAGACTGTGTACTCTGCATGTACCTTTCAGAACTGTGATTATATTAGTGACAAACTCTCATCAGCTCAGGATGACCTTTTTGTTGCCTCCATTCAAAACTGTTTCAGTTGCTATACAGAACCAAATGCCCCTGTACACACTCTGTGTGAGTAGTACAGTTCTTGGCTACCTGGGCACATTTCTCTTCTTGTAGTGTGCCTCATCCGCAACACAATACTAAAATAACCATAACAGTTTTTAATTACAACTGAGGTCCAGGAACGTCACTAAATCTTTAAAAGGTAGACTGATACCCCTCAAACACACATCAGATATATTAGAAATACAGCAAGAAAGATTAAAATTCATGCACGTGCATGCCCCCCCCCCCCCCCCACACACACACACACAGATGAGAGAGAGAGAGAGAGAGAGAGAGAGAGAGAGAGAGAGAAGCGCAGGGGAGGGGGGGGGGGGGGGGGGGGGAGGTAAAAACTGCCTTGGCAGCCCACTTCTCCAGTCACTATTGCAATGCTGGAGGAGGAACAAAAACATGCAAAATCAAACACAAATAAGGAGCATTGTACAAGAATTTTACCACAGACTTTAATCTGTTCATGGCTATGGCACAGTGAGTAACACTTACAATACACCTCTGGGGAATACAATTCTACTGCTCAAAACTATTTGACAGCACATCACCAACTTGGTACCTAAAAAAATGTTTTGATAAGAAGGTGCAAACGAATATGAATAGGTGGCCATAAAAGCCCCACGAGTGGAGTTGTCCAGGAATATCATGACCAATTACCCCTTTACAATGCTATCCATTTAGGAAATCCTGCTGCAGAGTTGTCTCTCACAGGGTCAGGTTGACAACTACAAACAGACATCTCTGAACCTACCTGAGAGCAGCTAAGGATTGGCCCAGCCTATTTGCTCCCAGATCTTTCTAACTCTTTCTAACACCACTAGTTAAGGCAACACTCCTACAGCTACTGGGACACTTTTGGTCCTTCCCTGCATTGAGGAGAGGGAGTCACATTTGCCTCCCTCTTTGAGTTGGAAAATTATACTATCTGCCATATCGAATTTAAACATTCTATAACAATTCCCAATGATGCCATTTGCCAGTTTTGCAGAATGTAGCACTGGATTTGGCCATGACTGGATGTAGTATCATGACCCTCAAAGAGTGCTGAATCCAGCTCTCAATTGGAGAAATGGTAGTTGTATGACTAAGAATTGTTGGATCCAAAATCCAACTTATTATCCATCCATGGTCACACATTAATGGTGGAATGCTAGATCCTGACTGGTAGTGGCAGTAGTCACTGCAAAATGGTCTGCCACTGCCTGGGCAATGTCTCTGGGCATTGTTTGGAGGCACATCTGCTTCAGCACTGCTGCTATTACTGGCTGACTGCATTTACTGGAAATAGCTTCCCATACTTTCATAGAACAAGTGGAGAGGTTGAAAAAGTCCAGGAATGCTTGCCATGACCATTTCTTGCTCTCCTTCATTATAGGTCTGCATTTGGACGCCACTTAAACCATCACAGAACCTTATGCCTTACCAGGATTGCTGAGCGGCCTCATCAGACCCCCTGAGGTACAAGCTAACGTAAAATAAGGACTTTGGAACGAATACGTTGGTGGCATAATGGATCACATGTGTGATGTGTTCTGCTCATTTCTGGATGTTGCTGTGGTGTTCAAACACAACTAGCTGGCTGAACAGCATCCATTTTGCTAATTGTCCATCTTGGTGGCTTCTTTTTAAAGATTGCTCCATGTGGTAGATGGATCCAGAGTGTTAGGTGATCAATGGAATGAAGGTCATCAGTAACTGCCCACTGAGCAAAATCTGTGAAGGATGGCGGGCAGGAAAAGAGGTCTATGAGTGAGGATGACCCATTAACAGCTCTGAAATGAGTGGGACTGTGCACGCTGAAGAGACACAGCTCCAGAGGCATCACGAGGCCCTCTAAAACTTGATACCTGGGGAAACTAGACAGCGAGCTCCATAATACATTATGAGAATTTAAGCCTTCCTGTAGGAGAAATGGTCAGGACAGTTGTTCTGTTAGCTCTGTGAGAGTGTCGGAATCTATTGTCGGCTGTATACATCACAGGACACTGAAAGATTGCAGGTATGTTCATTGATCGGTGTGCATGCAGAGTATACTGAAAAATTAATAGTTCCGTTTTCTGCCACCAGGTAAAATATGGCACTGAAAGGAGTCAGACTGTGATGTGGGTGCAGGAAAAGGGTAGGAATGATCAAACACATGATAATTGTGGCTCCTTTATCTTCCTGGTGCGCTTGTAAATTACGGTAATATTCCATCTTGACGAAGTGGAATATTACCGTAATTTACAAGCCCACCAGGAAGATACAGGAATACCTCAAGCCTGCCAAGGACGCTCACAAACCTTTGGAAAAAGCTGGAGTGTATAGGATTCCATGCAGCTGTGGTGATGTTTATGTGGGTACCACTAAAAGAACTGTTTCTAAACGTTTGGAAGAGCACAAGGGAAATTGTAGAAGAGGAGAAACGGAACGATCAGCTGTTGTGGAGCATGCTTTCCAGCCAGGGAACCACAATATTCATTTCGAGGAGACGCAAGTACTAGCAACCACAAGCGAATACTACGAAAGGCTCTACAGGGAGGCAATCGAAATCACTAAACACCCAAATAATTTCAACCGAAAGGAGGAGGGCATGAAATTAAACAATATATGGATGCCGGTGTTAAAGAAGATGTGTACCACCCGTCCACTACTGGGTGATGGCAACAGCGATCGACGGCGACGGACAGCGGCCAACTGCACTGACGTTTTCAAAACACGTGACGTCACACTGCGGCACGGGAGCGCGCGGACACAGAATTTAGCGGCAGTCAGTAGCGAGCCAGTGGGTGTGTTGGACCTTCCATCGCCCTACGGACCCCCTTGAAGATGCCTCCCGCAGTCGGAGATGAAACGTTGGGAATTGAGACAAAATTCATCAACCGACCATGGCATAACAGCCCGGATAATTACAGGTATAATGGACAGTGGATAATCCTGCAAAACATGTGGCAGAGCAGGACGTCACATGCAACACTTCTGCGCATTAATGGCACTTGTAGACCTGAGGAGTAGTGCATGTTATTTACAAACACTGTTACCTCTCCCCTGATCCCTTCTCAGGTCAGGTCGTCCTCGTGGTGGAGAGTATAGCCCTGTAGCACAGGGACGCCAACAGGTTTCAAATGTGTTTCTTGGAAAAGTGGATGACTTACAAAACATTTAAAAAAGATGTTGACTTCTGCGGGCACAACAATTCTGATTACAAACTTAGCTTTTTAAGAGTGATCTTCATATTGTTTATACAGAATACAACTGACTGAAGAACGATCTTCACATTGTATATACAGAATACAATTAACTAACTGCTGGTGCAGTGCTCAGCTCCTTTACTACATTTTATTTGCAGACCCAAACATACAAATCACCTTCTAGTGTTTCGCGAAGGATACTCAGATACCACTATCACATCCCCTGCCGTCTTTGCTGTTTCATTCTTGAATGATGAACAATGCCGTTGGTGGGGAGGCTTGCGTGCCTCAGCGATACAGATGGCCGTACCGTAGGTGCAACCACAACGGAGGGGTATCTGTTGAAAGGCCAAACAAACATGTGGTTCCTGAAGAGGGGCAGCAACCTTTCCAGTAGTTGCAGGGGCAACAGTCTGGATGATTGACTGATCTGGCCTTGTAACATTAACCAAAACGGCCTTGCTGTGCTGGTACTGCCAACGGCTGAAAGCAAGGGGAAACTACAGCCGTAATTTTTCCCGAGGACATGCAGCTTTACTGTATGATTAAATGATGATGGCGTCCTCTTGGGTAAAATATTCCGGAGGTAAAATAGTCCCCCATTCGGATCCCCGGGTGGGGACTACTCAAGAGGGCGTCGTTATCAGGAGAAAGAAAACTGGCATTCTATGGATCGGAGCGTGGATGGCAGATCCCTTAATCGGGCAGGTAGGTTAGAAAATTTAAAAAGGGAAATGGATAGGTTACAGTTAGATATAGTGGGAATTAGTGAAGTTCGGTGGCAGGAGGAACAAGACTTTTGGTCAGGTGATTACAGGGTTATAAATACAAAATCAAATAGGGGTAATGCAGGAGTAGGTTTAATAATGAATAAAAAAAATAGGAGTGCGGGTTAGCTACTACAAACAGCATAGTGAACGCATTATTGTGGCCAAGATAGACACAAAGCCCATGCCTACTACAGTAGTACAAGTTTATATGCCAACTAGCTCTGCAGATGATGAAGAAATTGATGAAATGTATGACGAGATAAAAGAAATTATTCAGGTAGTGAAGGGAGACGAAAATTTAATAGTCATGGGTGACTGGAATTCGTCAGTAGGAAAAGGGAGAGAAGGAAACATAGTAGGTGAATATGGATTGGGGGGAAGAAATGAAAGAGGAAGCCGCCTTGTAGAATTTTGCACAGAGCATAACTTAATCATAGCTAACACTTGGTTCAAGAATCATGAAAGAAGGTTGTATACCTGGAAGAATCCTGGAGATACTAAAAGGTATCAGATAGACTACATAATGGTAAGACAGAGATTTAGGAACCAGGTTTTAAATTGTAAGGCATTTCCAGGGGCAGATGTGGATTCTGACCACAATGTATTGGTTATGAACTGCAGATTTGGAGAGAAGAGAACCACTTGTATGAATATCAAGAGCTCAGATGGCAACCCAGTTCTAAGCGAAGAAGGGAAGGCAGAAAGGTGGAAGGAGTATATAGAGGGTTTATACAAGGGCGATGTACTTGAGGACAATATTATGGAAATGGAAGAGGATGTAGATGAAGATGAAATGGGACATACAATACTGCGTGAAGAGTTTGACAGAGCACTGAAAGACCTGAGTCGAAACAAGGCCCCGGGAGTAGACAACATTCCATTAGAACTACTGATGGCCTTGGGAGAGCCAGTCATGACAAAACTCTACCATCTGGTGAGCAAGATGTATGAGACAGGCGAAATACTAACAGACTTCAAGAAGAATATAATAATTCCAATCCCGAAGAAAGCAGGTGTTGACAGATGTGAAAATTACCGAACTATCAGTTTAATAAGTCACGGCTGCAAAATACTAACACGAATTCTTTACAGACGAATGGAAAAACTGGTAGAAGCGGACCTCGGGGAAGATCAGTTTGGATTCCGTAGAAATGTTGGAACACGTGAGGCAATACTAACCTTACGACTTATCTTAGAAGAAAGATTAAGGAAAGGCAAACCTACGTTTCTAGCATTTGTAGACTTACAGAAAGCTTTTGACAACGTTAACTGGAATACTCTCTTTCAAATTCTGAAGGTGGCAGGGGTAAAATACAGGGAGCGAAAGGCTATTTACAATTTGTACAGAAACCAGATGGCAGTTATAAGAGTCGAGGGGCATGAAATGGAAGCAGTGGTTGGGAAAGGAGTGAGACAGGGTTGTAGCCTCTCCCTGATGTTATTCAATCTGTATATTGAGCAAGCAGTAAAGGAAACAAAAGAAAAATTCGGAGTAGGTATTAAAATCCATGGAGAAGAAATAAAAACTTTGAGGTTCGCCGATGACATTGTAATTCTGTCAGAGACAGCAAAGGACTTGGAAGAGCAGTTGAACGGAATGGACAGTGTCTTGAAAGGGGGATATAAGATGAACATCAACAAAAGCAAAACGAGGATAATGGAATGTAGTCAAATTAAATCGGGTGATGCTGAGGGAATTAGATTAGGAAATGAGACACTTAAAGTAGTAAAGGAGTTTTGCTATTTAGGGAGTAAAATAACTGATGATGGTCGAAGTAGAGAGGATATAAAATGTAGACTGGCAATGGCAAGGAAATCGTTTCTGAGGAGGAGAAATTTGTTAACATTGAGTATAGATTTAAGTGTCAGGAAGTCGTTTCTGAAAGTATTTGTATGGAGTGTAGCCATGTATGGAAGTGAAACATGGACGATAACCAGTTTGGACAGGAAGAGAATAGAAGCTTTCGAAATGTGGTGCTACAGAAGAATGCTGAAGATAAGGTGGGTAGATCACGTAACTAATGAGGAGGTATTGAATAGGATTGGGGAGAAGAGAAGTTTGTGACACAACTTGACTAGAAGAAGGGATCGGTTGGTAGGACATGTTTTGAGGCATCAAGGGATCACAAATTTAGCATTGGAGGGCAGAGTGGAGGGTAAAAATCGTAGAGGGAGACAAAGAGATCAATACACTAAGCAGATTCAGAAGGATGTAGGTTGCAGTAGGTACTGGGAGATGAGGAAGCTTGCACAGGATAGAGTAGCATGGAGAGCTGCATCAAACCAGTCTCAGGACTGAAGACCACAACAACAACATGGCTAGAATGCAAAGATTTCTGTTTAAACAATAATGGGTGCTTCCATAAGGGTCTTCTTAATAATACTTGTAACATCAGTCAAAAAACAGAAGTTTGTTATGAACTACAAGAAAACTTATAACTGTTTGTTTTAATTAAATGCATAAGGAATTTTTCTGCAAGCGTTTGGAATCTAGGTATAAGTCAGTAAGTGAAACACAATCCAAAATACGTATTCACATGAAAGCCACTTCACAATTGTTATACCAACAGTGAACTCACTTTTAGTTCAGACAATTCCTTTCAAGCCACCCACAATCTACTTTCATCATTTCAGGGAAGTGAGGAAATGCATAGTTTAGTGTGCAATGCATCTGGGTTATTAGCAGCCTTGCATGTACAAATAAAAGTGCCAGCAAATAAAGTACCGTTATCACTGTAGAAAAAAGAAAAGGACTGATAAAGAATGAAGTTTCAAAAAATAAATAAGCTATATTACGAAACACCATGAAAATCTCATTCTAAAAAGATCTTCAGAACTGCAATGACAAACTCCTTCTTAACAATGTCAATGGGAAGCTAGATGATGCAGCAAATTTTAAAGTTTCTTCACAGGTGCATTTTTCTCTACCTAAAATAGAAGGCAAATCAGTAGCTAAATCCAAACACATCTCTCTTATCAGAATATAAAATACCCCAAGTCAAGGATGGCGAGACAAAAGTGTCAAAGATGTTCTCATCTTATGGTGGTTGTTGTTGTTATGGCCTTCGGTCAAAAAAAAAAGGTTCAAATGGCTCTGAGCACTATGGGACTTAACTTCTGTGGTCATCAGTCCCCTAGAACTTAGAACTACTTAAACCTAACTAACCTAAGGACATCACACACATCCATGCCCGAGGCAGGATTCGAACCTGCGACCGTAGCAGTCGCGCGGTTCCGGACTGAGCGCCTTAACCGCGAGACCACCGCGGCCGGCGGCCTTCAGTCCAGAGACTGGTTTGATACAGCTCTCCACACTACTCTATCCTGTGCAAGCTTCTTCATCTCCGAGTAACTACTGCAACCTACGTCCTTCTGAATCTGTTTAGTGTATTCATCCCTTGGTCTCCCTATATGATTTTTACCCTCCGCACTTCCCTCCAAAACTAAAATGATGATCCCTTGATGCCTCAGAACATGTCCTACCAACCGATCCCTTCTTCTAGTCAAGTTGTGCCACATACTACTCTTCTCCCCAATGCCACTCAGTACCTCCTCATTAGCTACATGATCTACCCATCTAACCTTCAGCATTCTTCTTTGGCACCACATTTAGAAAGCTTCCATCTCTTCCTGTCTAAACTATTTATTTTCACAAAAGACTTCCTAACACTTAAATCTATACTCTATGTTAACAAATGTCTCTTCTGCAGAAAGGCTTTCCTTGACATTGTCAGTCTACATTTTATATCCTCTCTACTTTGACCATCATCAGTTATTTTGCTCCCCAAATGGCAAAACTCATCTACTACTTCAAGTGTCTCATTTCCTAATCTAATTTCCTCAGCATCACCTGATTTAATTCGACTACATTCCATTATCATCATTTTGCTTTTGTTGATGTTCATCTTATATCCTCTAAAAGACACAGTCCTTTCCATTCAACTGCTCTTACAGGTCCTTTGCTATCACTGACAGAATTACAATGTCATTGGCAAACCTCCAAGTTTTTATTTCTGCTCCATTGATTTTAATTCCTACTCCGAATTTCTCTTTTGTTTCCTTTACTGCTTGCTCAATATACTGATTGAATAACATCGGAGATAGGCTACAGCCCTGTCGTACTCCCTTCTAGACCACTGCTTCCCTTTCATGCCCCTCGACTCTTATAACTGCCATCTGGTTTCTGTACAAATTGTAAATAGCCTTTCGCTCTCTGTATTGGACCCCTGCCACCTTCAGAATTTGAAAGAGAGTATTCCAGACAACATTGCAAAAAGCTTTCTCCAAGTCTACAAATGCTAGAAATGTAGGTTTGCCTTTCCTTAATCTGTCTTCTAAGATAAGTCATAGGGTCATTATTGCCTGATATGTTCCAACATTTCTACAGAATCCAAACTGATCTCTCCCAAGGTCGGCTTCTACCAGTTTTTCCATTCGCTTGTAAAGAATTCGTGTTAGTATTTTGCAGGGGTGATTTATTAAAATGATAGTTCGGTAATTTTCACACCTGCCAACACGTGCTTTCTTTGGGATTGGAATTAGTATATTCTTCTTGAAGTCTGAGGGTATTTCACCTGTCTCATACATCGTGCTCACCAGATGGTAGAGTTTTGTCAGGACTGGATCTCCCACGACTATCAGTAATTCTAATGGAATGTTGTCTACTCCTGGGGCCTTGTTTCGACTCAGGTTTTTCAGTGCTCTGTCAAACTCTCCCCGCAGTATCGTATCTCCCATTTCATCTTCATCTACATCCTCTTCCATTTCCATAATATTGTCCTCAAGTATATCACCCTTGTATAGACCCTCTGTATACTCCTTCCACCTTTCTGCCTTCCCTTCTTTGCTTAGAACTGGGTTTCCATCTGAGCTCTTGATGTTCATACAAGTGGTTCTCTTTTCTCCAAAGGTCTCTTTAATTTTCCTGTAGGCAATATCTATCTTACCCCTAGTGAGATAAGCCTCTACATCCTTACATTTGTCCTCTAGCCATCCCTGCTCAGCCATTTTGCACTTCCTGTTGATCTCATTCTTGAGATAGTTGCATTCCTTTTTGTCTGCTCCATTTATTGCAGTTTTATATTTCCTCCTTTCATCAATTAAATTCAATACCTCTTCTGTCACCCAAGGATTTCTACTAGCCCTCATCTTTTTAACTAGTTGATCCTCTGCTGCCTTCACTATTTCATCTCTCAAAGCTTTTTCTACTACTTCTTCTACTATATTTCTTTCCCTCGTTCTTGTCAATCATTCCCTAACGCTCTCTCTGAAATTGAATACAACTTCTGGTTCTTTCAGTTTATCCAGGACCCATCTCCTTAAATTTCCCCCTTTTTGCAGTTTCTTCAGGTTTAATCTACAGTTCATAACCAATAGATTGTGGTCAGAGGCCACATCTGCCCCTGGAAATGTCTTAAAATTTAAAACCTGGTTCCTAAATCTCTATCTAACTATTATATAATCTATCTGAAACCTTCCAGTGTCTCCAGGCCTCTTCCATGTATACAATCGTCTTTCACGTTCCTTAAACCAAGTGTTAGCTATGGTTAAGATATGCTCTGTGCAAAATTCTACCTGGCGGTTTCCTCTTTCATTCCTTACCCCCATTCCATATTCACCTACTAGTTTTCCTTCTTTTCCTTTCCCTACTATTGAAATCCAATCCCCCATGACTATTAAATTTTCATCTCACTTCACTATCTGAATAATTTCTTTTATCTCATCATACATTTCATCAATCTCTTCGTCATCTGCAGATCTAGTTGGCATATAAACGTGTACTACTGCGGTAGGCTTGGGCTTCGTGTCTATCTTGGCCACAATAATATGTTTACTATGCTGTATGTAGTAGCTTACCCGCACTCCTATTTTTTTATTCATTATTAAACCTACTCCAGCTTTACCCCTATTTGATTTTGCATTTAAAACCCTGTATTCACCTGACCAGAATTCTTGTTCCTCCTGCCACCGAACTTCACTAATTCCTGCTGTATCTCGCTTTAACCTATCCATTTCCCTTTTTAAAATTTATGGCGGTTCTCTATTTTTATTCAAATTAAATCAACTTCCCTGTTACATGAGGAGCTAGAAGAAATGCACACCCTGGTATAATTGTTGTCTGACTAGTGTTTGGTTTATTTTGTATCTGTACCTCTCTTTCTCCCAGGGAAACACAGCTTTTCTCCTGAACCAAAAGGTAACAGCATCCACAGCTCTGAAAACTGGTACGTTATTTTTTTACAAGCATCCCTTGCTACAGTATCTACTTCCTAATTTATGTGCATTTGCTGGTGATCTGTGAAGGGTATCTTGTGTGTTCTACACAGTTTTTCCATGTACATTTGCCTAATGTTCTGAAAGGCACTTAGGAAACTGGAGTAAATGAAAAAATTCTTGTATCAATTAAACTTTGATCACACTTAATCTGTTCTAGTGCCTTTAGAACATCATTAAACTCTGCATCACTTGGAAACCAAATTCTAAGTATCAATATCATCAATACCAATCTGGTATCATATTAGCTTCAATCCAATGTTAAAATATTCCAATCTGTCACATCAAGATTGGTACGTTGAGCCATAACTTGGAACACAAACGAGTCACCTGAGCTTTTATAAATGAATTTTGCAGCCAATGAATCAAATGCTCTCCTCATGGGGGTAATTCAAGATTTTAAAATAGGGTGGTCATGTGAACCATGCACAATATAATCATGACCCATAAATTCTCAAACTAAAGCTCTGTAAAATCCCAATAGGGTGGACATTCTTGCCCCTATAGGCCTGTCACTATGCAATTTTTAAATGTTTACCCTTTTTAGAGCTCTAGTCTTGAGATATTTCACATACAGTAACCAAAGGTGTTTCATTATAGATGAGGCTTAAAACTTATTAGGAAACTGCAAATAGAGCACCAGAGACATAATTTGAGTTGACCATTCATGAAATGCATATGCAGAAAAACAGAACAGATGTATTTTTCTGAGATAAATTTAAGGCCTCTGAGTTCTGTTGAGAATTGCTGTCTTCTTAATATTAACTGCAGCAGTTGTCCCAAGACAAGAGGATGAGAACAAACTCTCATGATTATTGAGAGAAACACTGAAATGTAAGATAGGGCTCCTGCCTGCAGACACTACGTGGTTAATGCCTACTGCCAAAAGGAGCACTCAATAGGCACCTTTGCACCTTTCAAGCATGTCTGTATGGTCACCAACTGTAAACCTATAACACTACTGATAAAAGAAGGTTCAAACTACAGTAATTCTCTTGATGTACGAGTAGACAATAAGCCACCGCAGTAATTATATGGGGGAAAGAAAACTTACACCAGACAGTAACTACTGCACCACACACACATTGGAATCTGCTTCCAATGTTCAAGCCTTCACCTTCCTCTACAATTTTCATCCCAGGTCATTTCGTGTCAAATCAACACACTGATTAAGTTTGACATACTCAAATTTTGATGAATCTTTGTGTACCTAGCATCCCAACACAGTTATGAATGAAAACCATAATTTTTTTCATGATTTAATTAAAAATTTATTAAGCCTTGAATTTTCAAATTTTCATTAAAAAATGCTGCACTCTGGAGTAGAAAGATGCCATTTTCTCCAAAACCAGATGAGATACAGACCTGCAAAATGTGTTATTTTAAAAGTTCTTTACATGGGCTTTCATTTGGTATGTAAAATGATGGCATTTAAAAATTAATTTAAAAAATTAAATAAATTTTAAATTTTAATTTTCTAAAAAATCATTATTTTAAAAATTTTGAAAACCACAAAATTTCCTTGCACTATACTCTTACATCTCAAAGTTTCATTTCGGGATCATCATGAGAATACATGGTGCAAAATTTTCAAGTTTCATCCAAATTAATATTAAAAAATTTACTTACTACATGATATTAAGAAACAGCTGTATTTATCACAATTTCCTATAAAGTGGAATTAACTGTAAAGGCTCTGCTGGTTTTGATCATGTCATTTTCAGGCATATTTAGCCTGTGGGGTCACTAGGTTCACCTTACATAGAACATCCACCACACACATCCACATAACAACCAGTTTCTCCGGGTATGCAAGGAGAACATGGACAAAGAAATGTCACCTTTTGTTCTTCTTTTTCTTGTTGTTGTTCTTCTTCTACTTCATCTTTCCTCAAAATGTATTTAAGCCACCTGTTGTAGTTGTACACTGTAGTTATGTTATCTGTTTATACCTGTCAATGACAGTGTTTCTTGGGATTTGGTGGTCAACTACTGCTGTAATGAACATTGAGCATATGAGAATACCTTAGACACAGATTTCTGTCTTATCTGAAACTACAGGAGTGAGTGCACGAAACATTTGGGTCCTTGGAATTATTAATCCTTTGCTGAAGTGATTGTTTAGCAATGTGGCTGTCTCTATATATATTCATCCTGAGTTACAAATGTAAAATGTACTCCAAAGATGTTTTCCACTGCCCAGATGAAAAGCTGCCAAGGTGTAAGAATTAGATGTTGCAAACTTTCTTGTGCTGCCAACTTCTTGACAGTGCCATCAATTCCATCGCAAGTCCCTTTTCCATGAGCTGTTGCTAAAAGATGCCATTCAGCCTCCATACCGAAATCAGCTTGACGAAACACTGATTTAAAAAGTTTTTCTTGTTTTTTTTACTGAACAGCAATGACTTAAGGAAAGTAGTATATTTTGTTTAGGTTCAAAGTGCTTTCTCAAGAATTCAATGAGCTTTTTCTGGAAGCAGTAGACAGCCACAAGGTATGCACAGACAGTCTGAAACAACGACGTAACCAAGATGCTCTGTTCCTGTTTCTCCTTTATAGTACGCAACAAATGGGTGAAAGTGGCTTGCTGACTTGTTCAATGATAGCTCTGGACCTCATCCTACATCAGAAATGATTAGTTCTCTGAAAAGTCACTGTACACCGCAAACTGTGAATCTTGTAGGCTTTCTCTAATGTGTTTCAAACATGAACTTCATTGTTTGGCAATAAAATCGTGATGGACCAACATGTGACAGAATAATGCAAAATAAATTGATGAACTCTGTAGTTGATTTATGTAATGTTTCCATTTTACACCTGTCCACAGAAATCCACTGTCAGAAGGTGACGCTGTCTATCAGTTTTTCTTCGAATGCATTCTGCAGTATGGTCTCCGTTTGCTTATTCCCAGAGCATGAATTATAGTATCCCAATGGACAATCTACTGATGATGGATTGCACAAAATCTTTGCAGGACAATGTTTATAAGTCTGTATTTCTCCACTTGTTACTGAATTCAACCTTGCATTTTCAATCATAAGTTTCAAATTTTGGTGAATTGCACATACAACCACCATGTGTCTATAGCAGGGACGGGTAGAATACAGTTTTTAGGCCTTCCGTAATATGTGTTGAAAGTTATTAAAATCAAATAGAAAGACTGTAGGACTTAAAAAAAAATGTCAATTTATGTCTGAATATACTTTGAAATTTCGGACAGAAATTTAAAAATTGTGTGTCCAAAAGGCAAATATAGGTACACATAAACAACTCGTGACATTCTGCAGTGACACTGTGAGCTACTGTTCACACATGACCCCACAAATTTTATGATGTAGTTGTGCAATTTACGATATGGCATCATCTGTCTCACCCGACGTGATTCGGGCATGCGTTAATGGAGTAGATTTACTCCTTATATGACCTGATCCCATGTTGATCCCACAATGAAACTTCCAGAGGTGTAAGAGTATAGTGCAGGGAAATTTTGTGATTTTTTCAAAACTAAAAAAAAATTGATTTTAAACACCATCATGCTGCATACCAAATGAAAGCCCACCTAAAGAGCTTTAAAGTGACACATTTTGCAGATCTGTATCTCATCTGATTCCGGAGAGAATGGCAATTTATTACTCCATGATGTAGCAATTATTAATAAAAATTTGAAATTTCAAGGCTTATTAAATTTTTAATGAAATCAGGATCAAACATTTTTATGGTTTTATTCATAACTATGTAGGGACACTAGGTACACCAAGTTTGATCAAAATATAAGAGGTAAAGGTAAATTTTCGTTCGAAATTGTGTGAATTTGACAAGGAACGATCCTCCCCCACACCTCCCTCCATTAGCAGATTCCTTGGTGTCTCACAGGATGTGTCTTATCAACATCTGTTCTTTTCCCACTTGCACCTACCGTATTTACTCGAATCTAAGCCGCACTCGAATCTAAACCGCACCTGAAAAATGATACTCGAAATATAGGAAAAAAAATTTCCCGAATCTAAGCCGCACCTGAAATTTGAGACTCGAAATTCAAGGGGAGAGAAAAGTTTTAGGCTGCACGTCCAAATCGAATCAAAGTTGGTCCATTGTAATATGAGACACAATTTAGGTCGAATGAATGACGATACAGCTACAGTAGTTTGGTTCGAGTCGTAAGCTTAGCATGTGGGGAAGACGCATGCTTAGCATGCTCCATCCATATTTATACGGGTACCCTTCCTTTTTCACGTGCTTCGTCTGGTTTGAATCTATTGCTTATTTTGCTTCGATCTGAAAAAAAAAAAAAAAAAAGAGAGAGAGAGAGAGAGAGAGAGAGAGGAATCGTCTCATTAGCGAAACAATGGCAAGAGACTGCTATTTGTTGTTACTTACACTGCTGCTTTCTTTGACAATGATCAACAAGAACCAAATAATAGACTGCGTATGATAGAACATGTTCTGAACGAGAGTTAGGCGAAAATTTTTCTCCATTTGAAAATCTTTGCGGCCGCTTCTTTAGTACATCAAATTCTGCACAGAAATTAGAGTCATCTTAGATTTGAAAATCTAGTCAGTTGCCGTGCTTCATTTCTGACTGTGTCACTTAATACGAATATAAACATGATACATATATTCTTCCGCGTTTGCTGTTGTCTCACTCTAGTTTTGTAGTTTATTAGGCAGGCAGGATTTAAATGAGATAGCAACAAACACGAAAGAAAACATGGCAAAATGTTTATATTCATATTATTCTTATGGTGAAGAGAATACTGCATGTGATTCACAATTGATAAAAGTTCCTATTAGCAACCATCTCTTGTCACAGGTAGGAAAAATTTCAGAACGTAGAGTTGGCCATATTGACAAACATCCCAAACAGTCTTGCCAGTCGGATTTTCGTAGTACACTGAAATTCTGCTACATTCGAAGATGAACAATACGGAGTTTGTATTTACTTCGTTGGTTAATGTATGAAAATGCAGTGGTCGAAAGTCGGGGCAGAGAAAAAAAAGCTCATCTTCCACCTTTTTTTAAAAAAAAATTTATTTACTGACACAGAGGTTTTGGCGCCAGTATTTATCTTTGTGCCTACAAACCATGCCTGTGTAGCGCTACATATATTCGACGGCAGAAGTTAGTTGTGGCGGGCGGCGGCACCTACAGACATTTTTCAGAAGTTCCGCTTGCTTTGCACTCGATTCTAAGCCGCAGACGGTTTTTTGGATTACAAAAACCGGAAAAAAAGTGCGGCTTGGATTCGAGTAAATACGGTAAATATGACACACTCTCCATACCAATAAGAAAATTTGAAACTACACGTTAAAATCAATATAATAATGAAAATACCTATCACGAATCCAAAATCCTTTTTGCCTCTTTCATGGTATCTACTGCCACAACATGCAACTTATCCTGCTGGTAATTCGGTGATCTTTCTCTTTCTTGTTGTTCTTTATTCTTCCTTTGCTCTAATCTCACCAGTCCTTCACAACTCACCCTTCCTGATGCCTCTTCCTAATCTCCCCCTCCTTCTTCCTGTGTGTGTGTGTGTGTGTGTGTGTGTGTGTGTGTGTGTGAGTGTGTGTGAGAGAGAGAGAGAGAGAGAGAGAGAGAGAGAGAGAGAGAGAGAGAGAGAGACTGACTTCAAATTTTTGTTTATCCAGCCACTCACAATATACTAACTGGGGGTCTTTACTAATTCCAGCACTAATACAAAATGTGATGTGTTCCATTTATGATATAATTTTTATAATGTCTTCTGAAACTGTCGACTGAATTTTTCTTTCCTTCAAGTGTAATGTGCTACTGATTACAATAGGATGCATGATCAAAGAGTAACGGGAATTTTTTTTAAATTTTGTGGGCTTTATACATTCGATTTTCAAAACTTTTTTTATCCTGTTGATACACACATTCCTGATGTATATTTGCATTTTCAGTTGTTTTGAATATTAAGTTTATCATTGACAGTCAAAAATGTTAAATGTGTTTTTGAGTACTTGGCGAATTTTTACTTATGAAAATGATGACTCAAGAATTTACAATAAATTTTGTTTGAAAACTTTAATAAAGCGCAGCACCACATTCGAAATGTTGACTGCAGCTTTTGGTAAATCTGCTAGTAAGACAAGGGTTTACGAATGGTATAAACACTTCAAGGAGGGTTGAGAAGACGTTCAAATGACAACCGCCTTGAACGTCCTACCACATCAATTGTTGACAACAAAGTGAAACAAGTAAAGAAAATGGTTCTAGAAAATTGCAGAATAATCATCAGAGAGGTTGTTGATAATGTTGGCTCATGCCAAGCAATTTTTTTGATGTTATGGGAATGAAATATGTAGCAGCAACATTTGTTCTGAAATTACTAAATTTCGACATCACGCAGACATTGCTCTGGAACTGCTGAATGAAGCTGACAACAGTCCTTAACTTCTAAAGAAGGTTGTAACAGGTGATAAAACACAGGTGTATGGATAACACGTCAAAATCAAGGCAAAGTTGGTTGGGTGGTTAGTTTAAAAGGGGGAAGGGCCCAAACTGCTTGGTCATTGGTCCCCAAGGCCCAGTCATCCCAATGGAAACTGCTTAATCAGCACGACAAAAGAAAAAGAAAAAGAAGAAGAAGAAAGAAAGAATTCAGGAAGTTTTGTCACATGTGAAGCTTCTTCACACTGTTTTCTTAGATTACAATGGGATAGCGCATCACTTGAGTTCCCCCTTTATCATTGTATGGTCAATAAAGAATAATACTGGAAGTTGTGCACCGTCTGTGTGAAGCAATCAGAAAAATAAGACTCAAATTGTGGCAAAACCATTCATGGAAATTGCATCACAATAATACTCCCATTCACCCCACTTTGCTAGTTTGTGATTTTTTGGCAAACAAAGAAAAGAATCTTACATTACCTCAGCCACTGTCTCATTGGACATGGCCCCTTGCTACTTCTTTCTATTTCCAATGCTGAAGAGAATCATGAAAGGATGTCATTTTGCTACAAAAAACAGAATCGCTGAAGGACTTGAACACCATTACAGAAAGTAAGTTCCGGAAGTGCTTCTAAGATTGGGGACAGCACTGGCACAAGTGTATTAGATCTGAGGGGATTACTTTGAACGGGACAAAGTTGATGCTGATGACTAAATAGATACTTTAGAAAAACAAAAATTTCCTTTATTTTTTGATCACGCTTCATGTGCTGTGTTTGCTTCTACAATTTCCTATCTCCAGTAACACGTGAAAGTATTCAGTGGTAATAGGTTTGACAAACATAAAATAGTAATTTCAGAAAATTCCTTAATAAGTAAAGCTAATGATTTGAAAATTGAGCACAATTAAGTCTAAATTACCTGTAAGAAGAAATCTGAAAGAAGTGCAACTACAGCAAAAATGCAGAATTCCTGAATAGCTGGCACCAAAGTGAATAACCCGAAAGTCAAGATTGTGACCTCAGTTAAAAGATTCTTTGTAATAGACCAACCCTCTCGGCTCAGCCCCTGTGCAACACGGATTTTCGCATCCAGATGAGGTGGAGTAGACACTATCTGAAAAAAAATAAAATTATTACATAGCTAACTAGTTTCTGTAAATTACTATTAAATTTTAGTAGCAACAGTATGATATTAACAAACTCACTCTCATTCTCTTTCTAAGGTCATAATTGTCCGTGTCAAAAAGTACACATATTCTGAACAAGTCATAACAGATGAAACTGGGTAAAGTACTTGGGTGAAATATAGAATATCTTTAAGGCATACAAATAAAAACAGACAGATCATAACCATTTGAAATGTACCGAGTGTGTCATGAAACAAATTTTATTTTTCAGTATTACTATTCTGTTGTCACTGTGTTAAAACATCACTACAAAAGTTAAATGCACATTACTGTTTCTCTTTATAGATTTTGTGAGTACAATCATATTTTCCAATTATTCTTTTCCTTGAGCCTTTGTTGCGCATCGGTGCACCATCAGCATGCTTATTTATGGATCCAACACGTTTAATTTAAGGGGTAGCTAGATGTCCTTGCTGTTGCCACCCCATTGCTCCCCCAAGATGGAACATGTGTAGCCCAACTGCCTGCGCGTAGTGTTATTCATAAGGAAGTGAGCAAAGCTTTCAAGAAAACAGCCTAGAAACTGCAATGAGGCTGTCTGGAACACCAACCCTCATTATTAATTTGCTGGACAAGGAAAAAAAAATTCCCGGATTTCCCGGTTAAAAATACACTTTCTCCCGGGTGAAAACACACTTTTACTGTGTTAATAAACAGTATATTTTCCACTGGAACTGCAAAACTTATCAATCCTTTGAATGGTTATGGTTTTATACACGGGCGTAGAATTTCCCGGCACTTTAGAAAACGAAACTCAGGGAAAAAGACATGTTTTGGAAATATCTTTGATGTGCAGCAACATGTACGCTACATATTTTTGTATTACGAAAGTAGACATTGGTATTCCAACAAACACCGCATGTTACTTTCCGCATAATTGAAATCGATATTTTGATGTGCTTTTGTAAGCCAATCATAGCTCATGTCACATGATCTTGCCAGCCGATGACAGTGGATATTCAGAGCACAGGACATGTGATGTAGTCAGCCAACAGCAACATCACTGTTAAGTAACACAAACACACAAACAGGGAAAGTTAACAGTTTAAATTAACATATAAAGTGTTGCTAAAAGAAAAGCAAAGCTTTCACATATAATATTGGTCTCTAAGGTTAATAAGCTGCAAGAGAAGCTGAGTTCTCGCATACAATGTTGATCTTTTTTGCGCGTGTTACACTGTAAGATATATCACACAAATGTGAAAGTAAAATTTTTAATATTGGCATAAATGTCTGATCTTCAGGGTTTGAAATTCTTCTAAACGGCTCATCATCAAAGAGTAAAGAGAGCCAAATGCTCTGTGATTTAAGACATTCATGGTACATTCTGCATATAGTTCACCTTATGTAAAAGGATATTTACTTTGAAAGCAAAGCTTTTCAAACCACCATTCGAAATATTTTCCCATGACCTGTTAGAAATAGGTTCCTTTCAGCAGTTGCAAAAGGGCGCAGATAACAGACGACACTGCGCTTGTGCAGCTACCATGACATAGGAAGCCCGTATGTACGTACGTGTAGAACATTAAAAGATCAGACATCAGAGGACACTCCAACAGCATCGGAATTTTGTGAACCATACTAAAATGTGCACATTTAAAGTGCACTTCGTATGTCCAGATTCCCAATGAAGTAGACCCCGACCTGATACTAAGCTTTTCAGTGTGGTTTTCCGGATGTAAATTTTCTTAGAGCACCAGTACTGTATTAAATTATGTACTCGGAATCAAACTGACTTCAAAATTGGCCAAATAATCTTCAATAGCATACTTTTCTGCAGGAGACACTAAAAGTCTAGACTGGGACCAGTGGCACACTTATGTATTTCATGCAGCAACGTTGTCAGGTGTCACCCTGAGATATGATGCAAATGATATGAGGCGTGTCAGCTGCTGGGTCTACCGTATTTACTCGAATTTAAGCCGCACTCGAATCTAAGCCGCACCTGAAAAATGAGACTCGAAATCGAGGAAAAAAAAATTTCCCGAATCTAAGCCGCACCTGAAATCTGAGACTCGAAATTCAAGGGGAGAGAAAAGTTTTAGGCCGCACTTCCAAATCGAAACAAACTTGGTCCATTGTAATATGAGACACAATTTAGGTTGAATGAATGACGATACAGATGTAGTAGTTTGGTTCGAGTCGTAAGCTTAGCAGTTAAGCTTTACCAGGTAGCCGTTGTTATGCGTCAGGCGCTCCGTCCGTATTTATACGGGTACCCTTCCTTTTTCACGTGCTTCGTCTGGTTTGAATTGATTGCTTATTTTTCTTTGATCTGACAAGTGCAGTTCTCTTTGTTATAGGTGTTTCCGTCACTCAAAGCTGAAAATGCATTACTGTACTGTGTCGTGCATTGTTTGTCGCATTCTGAAAATGAGGGTTTACGGCCTGTCGCCGCTCGCGGCATGGCTTGCTTTCGTGCACGCTACCGCCGCTTACAATTAAAAAAAAAAAACAAAGAGAGGAATCGTCTCATTAGCGAAACAATGACATGAGACTCCTATTCGTTGCTACTTACACTGCTGCTTTCTTTGATAATGATCAACAAGAATCAAATAATAGACTGCGTATGATAGGAGATGTTCTGAACGAGAATTTAGCGAAAACTTTTTCCGTTTGAAAATCTTTGCAGACGCCTCTTTAGTACATTACATTGTGCACAGAAATTAGAGTCATCTTAGATTTAAAAATCTAGTCAATTGCCGTGCTTCATTTTTGATTGTATCACTATTAGGCATAAGAATAATACGAATATAAACATGACATGGTATGTATATTCTTCCGCGTCTGCTGTTGTCTCACTCTAGTTTCGTAGTTTATTAGGCGGACAGGATTTAAATGAGATAGCAGCAAACACGAAAGAATACATGGCAAAATGTTTATATTAGTATTATTCTTATGGTGAAGAGAATACTGCATGTGATTCACAATTCAGAAAAGTTCCTATTAGCAACCATTTCTTCTCACAGTTAGGAAAAAATTCAGAAAGCAGAGTTGGCCATATTGACAAATATCCCAAACAGTCTTGCCAGTCGGATTTTCGTAGTACATTGAAATGCTGCTACGTTCGAAGAGGAACAATACGGAATTTGTATTTACTTCGTTGGATAATGTATGAAAACTCGGGGCAGAGAAAAAAAAGCTCGTCCTCCACCTTTTTTTTTATTTATTTACTGACGCAGAGGTTTTGGTGCCAGTATTTGTCTTTGTGCCTGCGTAGCGCTACATATATTCGACGACAGAAGTTAGTTGTGGCGGCACCTACCTACATTTTTCAGAACTTCCGCTTACTTTGCACTCGATTCTAAGCCGCAGGCGGTTTTTTGGACTACAAAAACCGGAAAAAAAGTGCGACTTAGATTCGAGTAAATACGGTACACAGTTAATGAGAGAGCAGCGAGCAGACAATATGTTTTTAAGTAAAAGACACTGTTAACATTCTCACATCAGTATAGAACTGAAATCCACAATGTGCCCCCCCCCTCCCCAAAAAAAGGGTGGGGTGGGGGGGGGGGGGGGGGGGGGAGTGGCAGAGGGGGCACATTGCGGATTTCGGTTCTATAATTTCACAGCTCCCCTTGTTGGGGAGGAGATGACGATGATGACTAAAGAATGTGGTACAACAGATGACAGGCTAAACAAACGAGGCACGGAAGATAAAAATTAATGTACACAACTTATTTTTGTTTATTTTATTTCTCCTTGTATTTCCAAAACATAGACAACCAATTAACGGCATAAGTTTACAATAGTTGTTATGGTAAACTTTTAGGCAGATCCTCAAATCAGTAAAAGTTTGTAATTTTTTATTAATCAGTATATGTTAAAAATAAATTTTCCTGTAGGAACCTCTTTAAAAAAAAGGGGGACAACAAAGAGTCTACATAACTGAAGTCTTACTGGTCTACATGTTTATGGCATTTACTGGACAAACTCTGAGAGTAGCTATTATGTGCATACTTTATAGAATGCAGGGAACTAACTGGACTATACTAAAATTAGAACAATGAGTTCCAAGTTTCAAGATTTACAATCTAGTTAATGTTGTCATTTCCCTTCACATTATATTGACACTTTTGCAAGCAGTCAACACAGGTGTCCAGTACACATGTTGTTGCTGGCTGCTTGAACTCCAACCAGCAACAGCAAAATCCGCACATGACACCGAAGAAGACAACTAGAGATGTTGTTTAAAAGAAATGAAAGAAAATAATAATATTAACCCTTTCAAGACACTGCCCAAGTTTCAATCTGGCACTACCTCACATAAACAACACGAACACAAAAACAAACATTTTCCAAACACACCGCTTACAAATGAGGGCATAAAGAAAGGAAAGTTAGGGTCTAATTTTCCACATAAATGAGATCATTTGAGACAAATCACAAACTCAGATTGGGGAAGGAGAGAGAAGAAACACGACCCACGCTGTTTCCAAGGAAGTGATTTAAGCAAGTCATGGAAGTCCTAAATCTGGATGACCAAACAGAGATTTTAACTCATCCAGTGTCTCGCAACTGCCCAACCATCCTTGGTAAGAGTACAGGGACAAACCATTTACCCTGTCCCCGAGAAACTCGCAGTATGTGCTATTTGCTAAGTAGGGACAAATGCAACCAAATAAAAGCAATAACATCTAGCACGATATAGCAAAACTCCAGTAATTATATTTATGTACAATTCAGTTTTTTGCAGAAAAGAGCTTCCAGTTTTGTGTTGTTTAATACCCTCTGCACTTTTGTTGTTTCCTTTTTACAGTTCTTATCAAGCAAAATATTGATGGCTGTGCACACAATGGACCTCCACAATCATACTGGTGACTAAAAAAAATATAATACTTCTAGAAGATCAATTTATAGGCCTGTTTCTACTTACCGATTTTGTGAGAATAATTACGTTTTCCAGTCCAACAATTACAACAAGATATGGATAGTAATCACGACCACTCATGGACAGGGTCAGGCCAAAAGAGAAGCAAAGACCCACAGACATTAAGAGAGATGCCAAAACCTGGAAACATAAATAATCAGATGATGTACGAAAAATCCATAACTAGGCAAAAAATATGAACATAGTTGTCCATCTCCATATAAAAATAAAAGTATAACAAGCAAAGTACTGGGTGGGAAACTTGCCACTGTCCGAGTTCAGTTCTCATCATTCACCTGTTGTAACCGAAAGTTCATTATTTTTTCTGTTAGTCATTGCTTTCCCTAAATCATTTCATAGTCCTCTGTGGATACAGGATTTAAAGTGACTTTTCTTTGCATTCAGTTCTTGTACATCTTACCCTTTCTTTGTGGTTCACGAACTTTCTCGCTAAGAGAGAATCCTAAAAAGAATCCGATAGTTAGAAATTAAGTCATGTTTTCAAATTCGTGTGTTTCTTAGATCTGCTCCAATTTGGTTCTGTTTCACTTGATGGCAAACTGGTGTTCTTCTCCTGTCATACTTAGAGGAACAGGCTGACAATTTCTAATGTTATCTCAACACTAAATAAACCATTGGGTGCCGATGTATTTAAAGTCACTGCAAATTAGGTGAAACAATCATTCTGGGTAGTGTATCACACAGGGTGCATATGCGAACAAGGGGAGGGGGGGGGGGGGGGGGGGAATCCCCAGAGTTCTCAGTTAAAAATACACTTTTTCTAAGGTGAAAATGCACGTTCTCTAGGGTGAATATCCATTTTCTCCATGTTAAGTAACAGTACACTTTTCCTCAGAACTGTAAAACTCAACAATCCTTTGAACGGTAAAGGTTTTACACATCGGCATAGAACTTCCCAGCACTTTAGGAAATGAAACACAGCAAAAGATCTTTGATGTGTAGCAAAATGTATGCTACATATTTTCGTATTACGAATGTATAAATATGAATTCTACCAAACACAGCACGTTAGATTCCGAAGCACTGAGATTGAGATTGCGACACGCTTTTGTCAGCTAATTATAGCTCAAGTCACATTATCTCACCGAAAACAACAGCAAGCAGATATACAGAGCATAGGACACTTGATTCAGTCAGTCAACAGCAGCATCACTGTTAAGTAGCATGAATACACAAATAAGAAAAGCTCATAGTTTAAATAAATATACATATAGTATAGCTACAAGAAGAGCTAAGCTTTCACATACAATATTGGTCTTTTTTTTTTTTTTTTTTTTAGTGTGTTACCCTTTAAATTATATCAAATACAACTGTGCCAGTAAAATTTTAAATGGTGACATAAATGTCTGATCTTCTGAGCCCAAAATTTTTCTAAGTGGCTGGTCCTCAAAGTGTTAAGTTTTTAAAGTGTGTTAAGTGCTCTATGATTTAGGAAATTCACAACACATTCTCAAACACAATTCTTTTTGTGTAAAAGAAAATTTACTTTGAAAGTTACTCTTCTCAAACCACCATTCACAATATTTTCCTGTGATCTGTTACAAATTGTTGCATTTGAGCACTTGCCAAAGAGTGCCAGAAGACAAGCTTTATTGCATATGTGCAGCTGCAATATGTAGAAGCCCATGCTTGGTGTTTGTTCTGCTCATACAGCTTTTGTCATGTTTCTGTATGGAATTTCGTGTGTAGTGGGACATTACGTGACCATGTGCAGCAATGCGGCATGTTGTTTGGACAGGACATACAGAGTTATTGTACTTAGGACATTAGTTTTATCTTATCCTATCCAGATAAGGAATGCAAAATTAGAAAACTGTCCTTGGCACAATAACTGTTTCAAAACTAGACTCTACAACTACAAAGTACTCTAATATTTTGCTATGTGGGACTAACATTTAGTTGTAACTGGCAATTTATATTCTACTACTGACGTAAATACAGAACCTTGTGGGGAGCTATAATGATAAAACATGGTGTGCTGCCAGTCTATAATTTACGGAAGAATGGTGTTCTGTAAATTTAAGACAAACAACACAAATGAAGAAATAATGTCAAGCCTAGAGGAGGTAATTACAGAAATGGAGAATGTGTTGTAAGGATAACACCTTTCTGCAGGGTTCAGAAAAGCTGGTAGTGGTAGGAAGGAGCCAGATGGCTTGGGTAGTGAAGAAACCACTGAAATCAAGTGTGTTATGTAGCTGCTTGTTATGCCACAGGATGGTCTACTCTGCTCTTGGCCACAGTATGGCAGTGGCCATTCATCCTGGTGGACAGCTGGTTGGTAGTCATACCAATATAAAAAGTTGTGCAATGACTGTAGCAGAGCTGGTAAATGACATGGCTGTTTTCACAGGTGGCCTGGCCCATGATGGGATAGGATAAAACTATGGCAGGATGTTAGATAACCAAAGGCCCGATGGAGGATGTGGTTCAGTTGTTTCAGTCCGGGTTGCTACCGGGTGTTGAAGGGGACACTCTTTTGTGGATGGTTCTTGGAGATGGTGGGAGGATTGGGATTGTGAGAGGAAATGGCACAAGAGATCTGTTTGCAGACTAGGTCTGGGGGATAGTGCATATCTGTGATTGCCTTGGTGAGACCCTCAGCATAGTGAGCAACAAGAGTTCTTGTCACTGCAGATATGCCGTCCCTGGCTGGCCAGGCTGTGTGGGAGGGGTTTTTTGGTGTGAAAGGGATGACAACTGCCGAAATGCAGGTACTGTTGGTGGTTTTAATGTGGACAGAGTTGCAGATGGAGCCATCACAGACGAGGAGGTCAGCATCTAGGAAAGTGTGGCACGCTGGGTTGAGGAGGACCATGTGAGGCAGATAGGGGAGAAGGTGTTGAGGTTGTGAAAGAATGAAGATAGGGTGTCATGGCCCTGAGTCCAGATTACGAAGATATCACCAATGAACATGAACCAGACTAGGAGTTTGGCATTTTGGGAGGCTAGGAAGGTCTCTTCTAGATGGCCCATAAAATGGTTGGCATAAAAGGGTGCCATCTGGGTGCCCCTGGCTGTGCTGCAGATTTGTTTATATACCTTCCTTTCAAAGGTGAAGTAGTTGTGGTTCAGGATAAAGTTATTAAGGTGTATGAGGAATGAGGTAGTCAGTTTGGAATCTGAAGGACATTGCGGAAGGTAGCGTTCAATAGTGGTAAGACCATGGGCATGAAGGATGTTGGTGTATAGGGAGGTGGCGTCAACAGTGGCGAGTGGGGATCCAGGAGGTAAAGTGGTGGGGATGGTGGAGAGTCGGTGAAGGAAGTGGTTGGTGACTTTGAAGTGGGATGCTGGATTACGGACAACTGGTTGGGAGAGTTGGTCAATGAGGGCTGAAATTCTTTCAGTGACGGTACAATAACCAACCACAATGGGGCGTCTAGGACTGTTGGGTTTGTGTATTTTGGGAAGCATGTAGAAGGTGGGTGTGCGGGGTATCACAGGGGTGAGGAGGGAAATGGATTCAGGGAAGAGGTTCTGGGAAGGGTCTAAGGCAGGGACGGCCAAGAACGCGGCATGTGTGGATGCATGCGTGCCGAACTTTCACACGTGTGCGGATCGCTCCCTTCTGAGATCACACGTCTCCCACTACCACACCAGCTGACTGCGCGCATGCGCGGAACTACGAACACGCTGCACGTGACAGTGCATTCGCGTAAGGAACACCGCCGTGCTAGCATGTGGCTTAGTTTCATATTACGGCATTCGACAATATTAAGCTCTGTACAACACGTCACTTTGAGCAATACTGAATCTTTGTTGGCTGTTCGTACACCTACAGAAAAATAACAATAACGCTGGGTTTGAAACTGCATTACACCAACAATATCGTGCTTCTCACATCGTCACTCGTAAAATTCTTACAACATTTAAGCTGAGATATAGAAAAAGACTTGAAAGTAGTCTACAGCATGCAGTATGATGTGGAATAAGTGATTCCAACTGCATGTGAAACAAGCAAATGTTATATTCTGGAACTACGGCACAAAATTTGCAATAACTACAATTCTCAACAAAACATATGACAAATAAAACAAAATTATCACCATTAATTTAATTATTTTTGGTTCACTGTAGACATAATAAAGTACATATCCGGCACAAACTGATGGTACACGGACAAACGCAGGCAGTTTCTCATATTTTCGTCACTCAGATTGCCACGTAATCCTGACTTATTTAGTTTCATAATCGAAATAAACCTTTCACACACGTATGTCGATCCAAACACTGATATAACTTTTGCAGCCTCATTGTGGAGACAGGGAAACTCTTCCCGAGGAAAACCTTCGTAAAATTCCTGGACAGTTTTTACGTTAAAAAAAAATTGTCCTTTAAATGGGAATTACACTGCAGATCGATCAATTGCATTTGCAAATCACTGGAGTACTTTCAACTGAAATGGCAAAGGGTCTAGAAAATAGTTCAAAAACAGATGTCAGACTGGCAGTGTCCTGAAAATGTTAAGAAAATTGTGCCTGTAGTTCCTCCAACACAGAAACGAATTCGTCAGAAGTTGCGTTCTCTCTGACTTTAGAGAGCGTAGGGCAACGGGCGGCATTCATTTTCATGAGTTGTTCCTTCCACAATGTGAGTTTCTTATTAAATGCATTCACCTTTTTTTCACCGAGCGAGGTGGCGAAGTGGTTAGACACTGGACTCGCATTTCAGAGGACGAAGGTTCAATCCCGTGTCCGGCCATCCTGATTTAGGTTTTCCGTGACTTCCCTAAATCACTACAGGCAAATGACGGGATGGTTCCTCTGAAAGGGTACGGCCGACTTCTTTCATAGCATACTTAGCACAAAGAGCTTCTTGGTGTACAAAACAATGAATTCCGTACAAATCTTCTGTCGATCGTCCTAGTTTTTTACGCAGCAATGCTACCAGCCCATTTTGAGCACCTCAAATTGCTGGCACTCCATCCATGGTGACAGAAACTAACATTTTCCAATTCAGGCCAACGGCTTCAACTGCCTCTTCAACTGCTTTTAGCAAGTCGGTACCCCTCGTTGTGTGTTTCATTGGTACTAAATCTAACAGTTCTTCCGTCATGTGCAAATTTGTGTCGACTCCACCAACATAAATCGCTAGTTGTGCTGTGTCCGAAATGTTGGTCGACTCGTCCAAAGCAACCGAGAATGCAATAAACTTGCAGGAACTATCAATTAACTGCCTGTAGACATCCGCTGCCATACCAGCTATGCAGCGAGCTATTGTCTGTCTGGAAAGACTAATTTCACTAAACTTCTTTACTTCCTGTGGCGCCAAGAGTTCCGCCGCCTCAACAATACACTCCTTGATGAAATCACCATCACTGAAAGGCTTATTCACTCTTGCAATTTTGAGCGTTATTTTGTAGCTTGCTCTTAAAGACAGGTCGCTACGTTTGGTTGCAGGCTAAAAACAGGAAACAAAGATTGAGTGAACTCTAAATTCGAATTCTAACGACAAATATGTACAAATACAAACATCAGAAACACAAAGATTTGTAAGTGGTACTCGTGTTCGGTCCGTCTCGCTGCATAACACTACGTCGTCTTAATTCCTGCAACTTGTTTGATCTATCAACCCAACTAAATTATTAAGTCCTTTGTGTGTGGTATTATAATGCCATTCTATTGCAAATTTGCGGTGCCTGGCGAGTATGCGACTGCATAATAGACATTGAGAATTTTCATCCTTCTCTTCGAAAAAATATTGCAATTCCCATTCAGTTCTGAAGGCTCGTGACGTCGTGTCACTACCCCGCCTCTTTGTGAGCATGTGTTCCATTGCAACAACCACTGTACAGTACTTATAAACTTCCTACGAATTGCTAACAAATAGCGAGGAATAAACATGGCTGCCACTACAAATCAACTAATGCTCCCTATGCCGGATGAAAAGATGTTGCATCGCACAGCTAATCTAATGTTGCGCCGTGCCGAGCAGTGCCGTGAAAGACCAAGGAAAGCTGAGTAGTGGCGAGGAGGACCGAGCCCTGGACGGCACGCGTGCAGCACATCTGTACACGCTTGCAGTTTGGCACGCCGTGGCCGTCCCTGGTCTAAGGCTTTAGGCAGAGACTGGAGGTTGAGTTGGGCATCTGGGATAATTTATAGACAGAGGAGTCAGATAATTGGTGGAGGCCTTCTGTGGTTCATAACAACAGTGGTGGAACCTTTATCTGCAGGTTGGATGATTAGGTCAGGATTTGTTTTGAAGTTGTGTACGGCTATTCTTTCATCTATTGAAAGGTTGGTGTTCTGAGAATGGGACCTAGGGAAGGATTGCGAGACTACTTTGGAGGTAAGGAAATCTGGAAGGTGACCAGTGGTGGGAGGGGGGGAGAATCACGGACCGATGGTGGTATGAACAGGAAGAGGCAGGGTTCTATGTTGGAATTCGAGAGGTTCTGGTAGGAAGGATTGGCAGCAAAATAGTGCTTCCATTGTAGGGATCTGGAGAGGCAGAGCAGAACTTTGACAAATACATGCGGCTAAAGGTGAGGCCTTTGGACACGACTGTAGCTTCTGTGGAGCTGAGGATTTTAGTGTAAAATTTAACACTGGAAGGGAATGTTTTGGTTCTGGGTTTGGTGGAGATTTGGTAGGGAGTTTTGGGGGATGTGGCAAGTTGAAAAGGTTAGCTATGTTGGGTTTAATTGCTATGAGGGATGGATGAGGAGGAACACTGTGGGTATGACTGGGGTTGGGTAGTCAGTAGGTTGGATAACTTATGGAGGTGGTATCTGGAATGCTCCACCAGGTACTGGAGGAGCAAGGGATTCCATTTCAGAGATCAGAGATGTGGTGTATGGAGAGGGGATTGCACAGCAGTAGTATCTTGCGGAGTGGCAGAGGTGCCATGAAGATGTGATTTTGCAGTACCAAGTTTGCAAGGACCAAGGATTGACGGAATCTGAAAAAAGTGTCTGTCATTATGAAGGGAGAGGTCAGATCCAGAGAAAGTAATCTTTACGGTTAAGCTGCTTTGGAAGAGGGAAAGGAGGCAGGCACGGTTTAGATAGCATTTGAGAAACAGGATGTGGGACTGGGTTTTGGCCAGGGAAAGGAATATTTTTCTCCTTTTCTGAACTGGTGCAGAAAGATGGAGCAGGGGTTCACTGTGGCAGGAGTGGTGCAAAGGAAATGGGAATGACACAGAAATGGGCAAAATAGCTGTTGATGGTTGTGAGAGGAACTGGATAAGCGAAAAGGTGCGTACAAGAATGTGTAAAAAATATTGTAGAAAAATGCGTAAAAATACATAGCAACATGCAGAAACATGCACAAATACACAAAAATACACATAGATACATAAAAATACACACAAAAAATGTGCAGCAATACATGAAACTGTGTGTCCACATAAAAATAAGCACAAATACGCTGCATTCAGGCCCAAATTGCTAGAGTGGGTAGTCATGTGAACACAGGCTGTGCTTGCTTGTGTATATGAATGGTGTGTGTTTTTCTTCTGTTGGTATGGGCTGTGGCCAAAAGCTTTATGTAAGTGTCTTTTAATTGTGCCTGTCTGCAACTTAATGTGTCTTTTTTGTGCTAAGTAGCAATCTATTGTTTGTAATGTTTGAGTGACCAGCTGAAATAATACCATGGACGTAATTCTGTGTGTGGTAAAACAATGTGACTACACATTAATGCGAGAAACTAATTTGAAGTTGTCGATTTGGTAGTAATTTGGTTATGTTTTTGATGGCAAGGAGAAAATCAATGTTGCAATGGTCTGACTTGCAGGTAAAATACAGAAGTAAATTCTCCCACACTGAGCACACTTCAAATTTGTTAAAACATATTTCATGAATAAAATGGTCTACATTGCTTAATATATTTCTTTACTTTTAATGTCATTTCAGTTCCTGTCATCACCAGATCTGTAATTAAGATTAAAGGAACATAAGAATTTAATTACAGCTCTAATAATGGCATTAGCCGAAACAATTTTATAAATATAGATGGTAAGTGATCTAAAGGCTTCATTCACACAAAAAGGATTGCAGACTCATTCAGGAAATGTATTTCCTTTACTAATTATTAAAACATAAGTGCAAGGCTGGACAAAACAGCATAATTAATTTTTTTAATACTTTGTGGAACATCGAATTCCTGAGTCCCACCCCCCAAAATGTGAATGTGGCTGTGGCACTCACTTTCTTACTGATGCTGTGGGCCAAGTACAATACAATGAGTGATAGAAATAGCAAAACTATTTTTGATAAATACTTTTCCTTATCGAATAACGAACTCTATTTAGAAGAAACGTGAACAGTTATGGTGACATTCTAAGATAATTAAAAGAACTTCTTGGGTTTTCCATTACAAAGTATTTCAGCAAGGTTGGAGGAGGAGGAGATTTGTGTTTAATGTCCCGTTCACGAGGTCATTAGTGACGGAGCACAAGCTCGGATTACGGAAGGATGGGGAAGGAAATCGTCCGTGCCCTTTCAAAGGAACCATCCCGGCATTTGCCTGAAATGATCTGGGGAAATCACGGAAAACCTAAATCAGGATGGCCGGATGGGGGACTGAACTGTCATCCTCATGAATGCGAGTCCAGTGTGCCGACAACTGCGCCACCTCGCTCGGTCAGCAAGGTTACTTAGCAACCGAGCTAACATCTTTTCTTCATTCAGCCACAAATCGAAACATGTCTCATTTTTTCTTATGCAGCAATTCCATGCAACAAGCTTTAACTCCATCACAAATCATGCGACACGTAGCTCAAAACTTTCATTTCAGACACAACTCAGGAACCCACAAAACGACGAAACTATAGTGTATACTGGTATCGCCATGTCTACAGTCATATATGAAACCATTTTCATGCAACTCATTCCACGCAATGAGTGGCGCAACCCAATGTCGTTGTATAAACTATGCTTATCGCTTTTCAAACCATTCGCAGTATTTTCCCGCAACTTGTTAGAAATAGGTTTGTTTAAGCAGTTGCCAGAGAACGCCAGGTAACAGGCGTCACCACGCTTGCAAAGCTAGATGACGCAGGAAGCCCATATGTTCGTAGGTGTAAAACATTGAAAGATCTTACATTATGTCATAAAAGAAACAAGACATCAGAGGATACTCCAAGAGCATCAGAATTTCGTGAGCCATACTAAAATGCACAATTCGGCTTATAGTGCACATTCGCATGTCCAGATTCCCAATGCAGCTGGCCTTGACCTTATATTATGCTTTTCAGTGTGGTTTTTGGGATGTAAATTTTCTTGGAGTATCAGTACTGTATTATCTCATGTTTGGTTCTTTATTATGGCATAGTGCCATACATGCTAGAAGATGAAAATGTGCACCTGAAGTACAGTGAACAGTTGAAACTAGCCAATAGCGTGGAATCAAACACTTTCAAATAAATTGACTGCCTGAGCGGAAAAGATTAATAAAAGCCAAATTTCTTGAGCAAATCGACAAAACTAACTTCATCGTTCTTCAAGGCGATTATTGCTTGACTGTCAGAAAGGTGGAAGTAAAATAAGATCTGAAACTAATAACATTTAGGCCTCCATAATTATGTGAATGTATTTTAATTCTCTTGATAGCTCCCAGCCACAGAAATCCGTTTTGTTTTCATTTGACATGAGAGCAGAAAGCAAAAAGGAAACAGCAAAATCACTAAATGTAAACACGCATGGCGTCGAGACTACCACCTCCTCACTACAACCCAGACTGCACTGGGCATCTGCCTCGGATCTATGATATTTCCCCCAAGCGTTTAAGATAGGACACCAAACATTTAAAAAAAAATTAACTTTTAAAAAAATATTCATTTTGTACCGCACATCTTTCTGAAGAGTGTGATACATAAAACATATATATTCAAGGAAATGTAATACATGTTATTTGGTCTTTAGTGTGCCAAAGTGCAATGCCACACCTCTTCACACAGATTCTCCTATCACACATCACTGTATTTTTCTCTGTGGAATTCAAACATGCACATTTTGTAATGGACGTCATCAAACTAGATTCATGACAGTGGAAATTAAAATGTCCTGTGGTGCCTCTCCTGCTCACAGTCGGCCAGATTGACATCCTGCTGCTCTTTTTTTTTTTAAAAAAAATCTGGCAATTAGTACTGGATGGGATTATTTGTAGCTGGGACAAAAAGAACTCTCCAAAAAATTTGCACTCTTCATTCCCCATTAGCTAATAACGTGCAGTTTTGCGTGACATAAAATGAAATATAGGATACATAAAACCATAAAAACAAGTGACAAGCAAGACAGTACACATTTCTTTAATCCGTAGGACCTAGCATTTTGTTTCTCTCTAATCTTGCTACAGCTTTACATGGCGTACTTTCCTTTCTGCGAAAGACTCTGTAACCTCATCGAAGTTCGTCCAATGTTATGCCACATGAAAAATCAAAATGTCGTTGTCTAATACTGAAAAAGCTCTTAGTACAATTAGTACCCAAGACTGATGTGATTTCTCAATCTGATTACATCTATTTTGTCACTGTCTGCTAGATGAAACTAAATAGGCCTGTCTAATACTGCAGCAATTTCAACACACACCAAATAAATGAGACTGTTTTGGCACAAATGGTCATTTTTATAGCATGACAGAATATAATTCATGAAGTACCAATATGAAATGCCTATTAGGCCTACTAAAAGCAAAAAAGCTTTATGTTAGGAAATAGTTTCACACTTAATTCATACACTCCAGCTTCTCAAGCATGAGATCGAGAAGAAGAAGAAGAAGAAGAAGAAGAAGAAGTAGTAGTAGTAGTAGTAGTAAAACTAAAACTAAACTCCTGTCGAACAGGCCAGGAAGGCCCAACGAAACTAACCGGCCGCCGCGTCATCCTCAGCCCATAGGTGTCACTGGATGCGGATACGGAGGGCCATGTGGTCAGCACACCGCTCTCCCGGCCGTATGTCAGTTTCCGAGACCAGAGCCACTAATTCTCAGTCAAGTAGCTCCTCAGTTTGCCTCACAAGAGCTGAGTGCACCCCGCTTGCCAACAGCGCTGGGCAGACCGGATGGTCACCCATCCAAGTGCTAACCCAGCCCGACAGCGCTTAACCTCGGTGATCTGACGGGAACCCATGTTACCACTGCGGCAAAGTCATTGGCGTAGTAGTAGTAGTAGTACGAAATTTTTGTATAAATTTGGAATCATCATATTCTTCCATAATTTGTGTGATGTCTCCATTTCTTCTCCTTCCTCGTTCCCACAAACAATCTTGTCATCACTAATTCTGTAACTATTCCTGCTAGTTTCAAGACTCATTCTCTGGTTGACTTCACTAACGCTGCCACAATCACCGGTATATATATCCCACGTTTATTCTCTGGTTAGGCGTTATTATGCATTCGTACAAAGCGTTCCCCGCACTACTCCCAGAACTGAATTTTAGCAGCTGCTAGCCATGGACTGTACAACTGGCCATTACTAGTGTAGCGATCTCGCCAAAACTTTTCTGTCAAAATTTCATTTGCTTGGATACACCGAGAAGATAATACATAATTTTTCTTATCTGTTATGCCTATTTGTCATTTATTTCCACTCTGGTAGTCTGAATCTATAGATTTTGGTAGTAATTATAGCAAAGTTGATCATTCACAAACACAGTCAACCACATAACAAACAGCGATTGGCATTCACCTGTTCAGCTCTATTCCGCTCAAATCGTATAGCCCCGTCCTCTTTTGTCTGCAGGAAAATTTATTTCTAGATGTGATCGGGATTCCTCTTGCAGAGATATCACATACACTATGCACGCACTGAAAAATCAACTTATGATTCATTCAGAAATCAACTTAGAATGTGTTCAAAAATGTTAAACAATCAACAGGGACGCGTTTCAAAATTATATGAATAATCGATAGACCAAGTAAATGTCCACACAGTTTGAAGTCAATGAGAAGTTCATATTTGAAGTTCTCAAAAAGAAACAGAATCGGAATTTGAGGATATGTCAGAAGATGAACCTGAAAGAGACATCAGTGCTATCACAGAAAAAATTTGAAGTTTATCTACAAAAAACTCCAGTTTGCAAAAGGAAGTGACCTGAGAGCCAGACTGTATGGACTTGGAAACATAGAACCACATCACTCCTTGGTGGCATACTTTATACAGTGCCTTCCACCATCCAGCATATTTGACAGAAGGAGTAATAACACAAGACCAGTCCAGGTCTTTGAAGCCACAGACAGAAAGCTTCCAAATTAAATAGGTACCTGTAAGACTTGAGTTACCAGAATTTTTAAATTTTATATTTGGGTCCATCCATACCAAGTGGTCCAAGAAAAAAATAATTGGTTGCTTGACCATCTCAGAAAAAAATTATATTTGCTGGATGAATTCCCCAATGTTTAGTAGTCACAAAAATATTTTTTTTTTAATTTATTGTTTATTATTTTGAAAATACAGCCTTATTTGTTTCAGGCCGCATGTGTTTTTTCGTATTTGCAAGCATTTACATTTTTTACAATTATTCAGTAGTGGATTGTCCTAAGCCTTTCAGATAAAATGCGTTTAGTTCAACACACTCTGGGCTACAAATTAACATCATTATCACTTAGCTGAATGTATTCTTTAATATATTTTAATAGTTCAAAGTTATCAGCCACAAATTAAAAAAACTCAATTATTGAACAATAGTTTTCCAAAGAAAGATTAATTTCTCAGCTTTAATATTTTTTCTGCTATTACACTGTATAGTATAGTTAGTTTTTATGGAGTATCAATGGTGGGCAGCTTACACTTAACAAAAATACACTATTTTAAAATATGTTTTTTTTGTGGCCTGCAACATCTCTGTTGGGGGACCAGATAAAAATCTGAAAATTTCACAGTTAATAGACCTTTATATGACATCAAACTTCAGTATAAATTTCAATTTTGAGATTCAATTGGAAGTTATGGAAAAAAGATTACAAACACGAGTCAAACATACGTTTTTTAACATCTGCGATATCTGGTAGGCGAATCAAATAATGTATACCAATTGTGTAATGTAACACACCACATTACACTAGCTGATGATTATTTGTTGAAACAATGCTGTGGTTGTTGTTTCAGCAGGCTAACAATTGCATGTGCAAGCCTTACAAGTCTGATTGTTGTCTACTCACACTTATTTAGCAATAAATTCTTGAAGTGTGCAGTTGAAAAATGGTGTCTCAGTGTTCTGTTGGTTTTATTATTAATGAAGCATGTCAAAAAAGTGTGTATGGAATGTATCCTAAAGACATTACTTTAATAAAAGATTACAGTGAAGAAGAAAAAATGTTGTTTTACTTAATAGTTGGCCCAGACGTCAAATCAACATGCAAGTACCATGAAATGAAATTTCATCACTTTTTGGTCAGTCTTGCATGGACCCTTTTGAGAAACATATGAAACCTATAACAAAAGGCCTGCGAGAAATAACATTTGATCATTATTCTAAAAATTAAAGCCCTTTTGTCAATCTCATACCAAGAAAACCATTGTGTCCAACATGTTATTCTAAGATATTTGTAGGTGGTGGTGGTGGTGGTGGTGGTGGTTAGTGTTTAACGTCCCGTCGACAACGAGGTCATTAGAGACGGAGCGCAAGCTTGGGTTAGGGAAGGATTGGGAAGGAAATCGGCCATGCCCTTTCACAGGAACCATCCCGGCATTTACCTGAAACGATTTAGGGAAATCACGGAAAACCTAAATCAGGATGGCCGGAGACGGGATTGAACCGTCGTCCTCCCGAATGCGAGTCCAGTGTTAAGATATTTGTAATTCACAAGAGAAAGGATAGTGAAACCTCAGATACAGAATTTTGTGACTTATCAGCAACCATTAAAAAATTAGACACAGCTTGTGAAATCCTGGGTGCATCGCCTGCTGGTAAAATTAGAAAACTAAGTAACGATAAAAGACCAAGTGCCTTGAATACAAAAATTGAGGAAGTGGCAGCTAGTCAAAAAGAATTTGGAAGTTTCATTTCAAAATACAGTTTGTACTAAAACAGGTGGAAGTTCTAAAACTTCACCAAGCGAATATGCTGATTTGATAGAAAAACTAAAAACTAAATGCAGTACTTCAAGCAAAGAGGATAAGTGAAGATTATCAGTTTACTGCCGAATTATTGGAGTCAAGCAAAAGTTAGTGTTGAACATCTTGTTAAGCTAAAAAGGCAATTAGAAAAAGAACAGGGAATCTCACCAGCATTACAAAAGAAAAGTGCATGTAATTTGGTAGATGAAAACACAATCAATAAAGTTATTAAGTATTATGATGATGACAATAACAGCTGTTGGATGTCTGGCAAAAAAAAGATTGTTTTTCTGTGAAAGAAAATGGTTCTGAGATTCAAAGACAAAAAAGGTTAATATTGTGTAATTTAAATGAACTATTCACTGAAATTAAATAAGAAAATCAGACATTAAAATTGGAACATCTAACTTTTGTGAGTTCAGACCAAGATGGTGTTTTGTTGCAGGGGCATCTGGCACCCATAATGTATGTGTTTGTTTGTATCATCAGAACATAAAGTTGATGATAGATGGGGCCAATCTTAAGAGTTGACTATAAAGACCTTATGAAAGTTATGGTATGCAATACTGACAGTTACAGCTGTAGGATCAAGGGAAAATGTGAAGATTGTCCAGGCAAACAAGCCTTACTTAACATGTTTGAAGAATCAGAAGAAGACAATTTGATACCTGACAATATAAAATACAAACAATGGGTGACACAAGACAGAACTGAAATGGTGACAGCCATAAGATCAAGAGAAGAGTTGTTTGAAGTGTTGGTGGCTAACCTTGAAAATCGCAAGATGCATCATTTTATTGCCAAAGCTCAAAGTAAATTTTTGAAAGACAAAAAGCAAACCTTGAAAGCTGATGAATGCTTAGTTCATGCTGACTTTTCAGAAAATTATTCCTTTGTTGTACAAGATGAATTACAAGAGCACCACTGGGTAAACAAACAGGCCCCAGTTCATCCGTTTGTATTCTATTACAAAGATGAAGATAAACTAATGAGCCACAGCTTTTGTGTCATAAGTGACTACCTTGAACACAACACTACAGCAGTGCACATTTTTTAACTAAAATTAACAAACTACATTAAACAGCACTACCCTTCCATAAAAAAGTTACTTACTTTTCGGGTGGGGGCAGCAAGTTAATATAAAAACAAAAAAAGTTCTATTAATGTCTCCTTTCATAAAGGAGATTTTGGGTTTGATGTAAAATGGCACTTTTTCCCTTCATGCCATGGGAAGAATGCTTGTGATAGTGTCGGGGGTACAACAAAGCAAGCTGTCACAAAAGCAAGTCTGCAGTAGACCGATGACAATCATATCATAACACCTCAAGAAATGTTTGAATTCTGTAAAACACACATCATCAAAGGAATTAACTACGTTTTTTGTACAATGTGAGGAAATACAAGAAGTCTATGACAGTGTGTTGAAGGAAAGGTACAACACGTGTCAGAAGATTTAAGGCACTCTGATCTTTTCATTGTTTTGTAACCCATTCACACAACTTACTCAAGTGTAAGATCACATCAATTTCATCTGATAGTGAACTACATTAGTGTGGAAAACTTGTACAACTGGTTCTTCAAAATAAAGGCATAGTGGCTTGTGTTTACAATGAACAGTGGTGGACTGGCGAAGTTGATAATATTGACTGTCAAAACCAAGATGTACATGTTGTATTTTATCACCCTCCTGGACCAAGGCCATCTTTTACAAAAAATTGAGAACAATCAAGTTTGGATGCCACTTAAAAATGTACTAAGGAAGCTGTCTCCCATGGAATTTACAACTGTGACAGGGCGAACTTATAATCTAACACCCAAACTGAGTGAACAAATTTCTCAAATGTTCAGTGAGCGATGCACTAAAAACAAATAACAATAGAACAACATAATGTAACTAGTAGGCTTATTTTCAATATAAAAGTAAGTAATCATAGATACGATTAAATTATATACGGTAACTGATATATTTTATTCCATAAGCCTAGATGTCGCAAATGTTGAAAAATGTAGTTTTGACTCGTGTTTGTAATTTTTTTCCATAACTTCCAATTGAATCTCAAAGTTGAAATTTACACTGAAGTTTGATATCATAAAAGTCTATTAACTGTGAAATTTTCAGATTTTTATCCAGTCCCCCAACAAAGATATTGCAGGCCACAAAATGGAAAAATTTAAAAAATCCATATTTTAAAATAGTGTATTTTTTTTAGTGTACGCTGCTCACCATTAATACTCTATAAAAAGTAGCTGTAATATACAGTGTAACAGCAAAAAAAATATTAAAGCTGAAAAATCAATCTTTCTTTGAAAAACTACTGTTCAAAAATTGAGGGTTTTTTTTTTTTTTTTGTGGCTGATAACTTTGAACTATTGAAAATATATTAAAGAATACATTCAGCTAAGTGATAATGATGTTAATTTGTAGGCCAGAGTGTGTTGAACTAAACACATTTTATCTGAAAGGCTTAGGACAATCCACTATTGAATAATTGTAAAAAATGTAGATGCTTGCAAATACGTAAAAATGCATGCGGCCTGGAACAAACAAGGCCGCCATTTCAAAATAATAAACAATAAATTTTTTAAAAAATATAATTGTGACTACTAAACATTGGGGAATTCACCCAGCAAATACAAAATTTTCGTGAGATGGTCAAGCAACCAATTATTTTTTCTTGGACCACTTGGTATGGATTGACCCATTTGTTAAGAGTTTGAACCAGTGTTGCCCGGCATAGCGCAGCAACGCGACATGGTTTGGGCACGACCTTACCTCTCAATTATGTCCCATGAATGTTTGACTGGTTCATGTAGGGCAATTTGAGTGGCCCAATGATTCACTCAAATTGTCCAGAATGTTCTTCAAACCAATAGCAACGAACTGTGCCTGGTGACATGGCACATTGTTGTTTGGCGACATGAAGTCCATAAACGGCTCCAAATGATCTCCAAGTAGCTGAACATAGCCACTTTCAGTCAATGATCAGTTCAGATAAGCCAGAGCACCTGGTCCATTCCATGTAAACACAGCCCACATCATTCTGGAGCTTGCAAAGTGCCTTGTTGAACACTTGGTCCATGACTTTGTGGGATCTCCGCCACACTCAAACCTTATCATCAATCGGGATTCACCTGACCTGGTCACAGTTTTCCATCATCTAGGGTCCAACCTTCAACCATAAATATAATAGACTGGCCCTGACGTCATTTTCGTGGCTCCAACATCTCTGGGCTGAAGTCACGTGAATGTTGGCAAAACATGGTTGTTTTGTGTTGTGCTTATGGCTGTACTCAACGTTTTGTCAGGGGAAATGGCATTACATTTCACGTGTAAGTGTTTCTATGATAGTGCAGATGCGTTTATTGAAATCTGCTGAAGTGACTTTTATATGTTTTTTACGCTTGAAATAGAGTATCACGTAAATTAAAGTGTTGAAAGTGATGCCTGTAAAGTCAGACTCATATTACATTTTGGAAAGTATCTGTGATAATTCAGTTACAGAAGTAAGTATAATTGTTTCTCGTTCCTACTCATAGGTTCCCTATGGATGAAAACAAAAGGCAGCTTTGGATACAGGCCCTAAGTGTTTTGATAAGTTAGTTATTATTTACAATGTATATTTACAGTGTCTGTCATTTTTAAACCTACGCTCCAAAATTATTTTCTGAAACTTCAAAGTCTCACTTTCCACCTAAAATATAATTTTTTTTAAAAACTGACAGTTTAAACTTTTGTAAAAATAGTGGGAACTGAATCTTTGAAGTGCACCTAACATTGATACTCTAAAATGGACCTGCTCCTAAAGTCGACAATTTTGGCACCTATAGTTGACATAATTCCCATATTCCATTTTCTTTTATAAGTGACTAGAGCTCAAAACACGGCGAATCCAATGTTTTGACACGAGGCCACCCTTACTGTTTAAAAGAATTTTAACGACATTTTACTTTAATTGATAGTTTATAGTAATTTCGTCCCGCTGCCCACCAGAGTGGTGTTCGATGTATTTGTTAGATTTTATAAATGGTACTGTGAACAAATCCAGGTCAAATGTAGTTCTGGCATAATTTTTCACAAATAAAAAAGTAATTTTTGTTGGAGGCATTTGACAGTCAATTGAGAAATGTGGGAAAAATACGATACAAACATAGGATGGCAGAATGCTGATTTGAAATCCCGCCACGTTTTGCCAACAGTCATGTGGTTTATGTTGGAGCCACACCAGCCCTATAGCTTCTGCACAGCAAGGCCAGTCTACTAGTATCTACGGTTGAAGAGTCCAACCGATATGGTCATACCCCCAGGAGAAGCACTGTAGGCGATGTCATGCTGTTAGCAAAAGTACCCGGGTCAGTTGTCTGTTACCATAGCCCATTAATGCTAAATTTCACCAGACTGTCCTAAGGGATACATTGATTTCTGGAGGTATTTCAAGCAGTGTTGCTTGTCTGTTAGCACTGACATCGCTCAGCAAACACAGCCACTCTCGGTTGTTAAGTAAAGGCCATCAGCAACAGTGTTCTCCCTAGCGAGAGGCAGTGCCTGAAACTTGGTATTCTTAACACACTATTGACATTATGGATCTCAGAGCACTGAATTCCCAAATAATTTCCAAAATGGAATGTCCCATGAGTCTAGCTGTAACTAATATTCTGCACTCACGGTCTGTTAATTCCTGTTGTGCAGCCATAATGATGTCAGAAACCTTTTCACATGAATCAAATGAGTATAAATAAGAGCTCCACTGCCCTTTGACACCTTGTGTATGTGACACTGCAGCCATTTGTATATGTGCATATCACTATGCCATGACTTTTGTCACCTGAGTGTGTATAGTTTCAAATTTGCTATTCTTTCCAATAACGTAAAATTTTGTACTTCCTAAAAGATATATTTAGAATTTTTACCATTACCAATAAAAACGGTTAACTTCAAACTCAAACTCGTCAAATACTACAAAACTGAAAGATGATAGCTAACTATGCCTCTACATAAAGTTTTAACATCTGGGGAAGAAATATTACTCTAGAATATATAGCAGTCTATGTAATTTAATGACCTAAATGCCATAAGTTGCTGTCAGCGTAACATATTATTAATAATTATAATTACTTAGATCACTCACCTGCAATGGAATACCACTGCATTAGTTTGAATGTGTCGTGCTCTACGTAATTATGCATGCATTTTTAACGTTTACAAGATCTAAAAGACAGCAACTTGTCCTCCTTCCTGGGTTTTCACACTATGAAATGAGCATCTTATTTCTACCTTACCAGTGGCTACCTCGCATCTGACTCCTTCTTCTGCTTCTTCTCCTCTTCCTCTCCCCGCTCTCTCCCCTCCCTCCCCCCTCTCTCCACCCCCCCCCCCCTCTCTCTTCCCCCTCTCTCTCTTTCTCCTTTTAACAGAATTCAATTATACAAATGCCAGAAGCTGCCATAAAGTGAAACATACACTGTTTATGGACAAGTCATTGTCAGGAATCTTCAATTCACAGTCTGAGCCCTGTGTGTCTGTCACGTAAGGCACATAAATAATGTTTGAAAGAAAATATGTGAATCTATTGAATATACTAAAAGCAAACACTCCAATGGTTGTAACAGTGGGGAACATGATGACATTATTTAATAATATGGTAAATTAACATATATACAATAAACACGCTATGTAACATTTAACAAAATGAGACATGACAACTTGCACAACTTCACTTTACTTCCCAATGTCCTGAAAATGTTCTGTAGAAAATTTCACTAAATCCGTTATTAATTACAAAAGAACTTATGTGGTAATGATCAATCTTGACGTTCTTGCTCTACGAAATTTAAATTATAAAACGTTAAATAATGGGTACAAAATTTCTTCTCAGTGTAAGGCTTTAAACATATATTTGGAACAAAAATGTTATGTGCCAGTCTTTGAAGCAGGAAGAAATGAGTCTGAATTTGGTATGACTGACACTCAAATATGTCAGTTGTTAATTCAAAAATAATCTTCCAAGTCAAGTGCTGACTTCAGTAAACAAAAATTTAGGCTAAATGCCATCCTACTGTCAGAGGTGTGGTGTACTGGGTGGGATTAAGTGCTTTACAATAATTTATGACCTGCAGATGCCAAAGACTTCAGGATAAGGAACTTGGAGATGCAGATGGAATTTTTCGTATATGCATAGGCCTCCAACCAAACCAACTGCAATGAGTATTAGTTGATTAGCTTCTATCTTCACAGAAATGGTCAGCTCCTAGTACACACCACTCATGATTTTTCTGGGGCATATAAAACCTATATGTATTTAACTGCATGAGCAATCAAACTTCTGATGCACTTGGTAGGAATACACAAATTATGGGAATGAATAGGTGGATATGACTGTTTCACTTTGCACATAAATATTGTAATGAAATAAGAAAATTAATTATGCAATTTTACACAATAAAAAAAAACTTACTGTAATCACAACTGCAAATGCAATCCCCAACTTTGATTTGATGAGTTCAACTTTTCGCAAAGAAAAGTAGACATAAACAAAAATGGCTACCAAAGTGGCAATCAAAGGAGCAACAGCTCGAGCACTGAATTTTCCTGGGTAGTACACATGCAGCAAATCATTTTCATTTTTGTATGTCGTATCCAGATTTTGAACACCTCCTTGATGTAGTGGGTACAATCGCCGCAAACGCTGGTGGAGTCCATCAAGAAATCTGAAAGGGATAAAAATTTCAACAATATAATAATTGCTACTCACCATATAGCGGAGATGCAGAGTCACAGGTAGGTACAACAAAAAGACTGTCACAAAATAAGCTTTCACTCAACAAGGCCTTGGTCAAAAGCAGATCTCTCTCTCTCTCTCTCTCTCTCTCTCTCTCTCTCTCTCTCTCACACACACACACACACACACACACACACACGCAAACGCAAATCGCACATACAACTGCAGTCTCCGGCAGCTGAAGCCAACACACTCACTCTATCCTGGATTTTCCACTGCTCAGCAATATAATAGCTACTAGCATCAATCTCAAAACAGTGTAACTGAATGGACTTTTCACATTTTTCCCATAAAAGTGAAGACTGATAAGTAATATGAAACTGTCTTCCATAACAATCCAATCTCTAAAATATTTTTCTGAAGCACATAAAAAGAGGTATCAAGGCTTCGTCATAAAAAGGCACAACTGTGACACTCATTGACAGCACACACCAATTTCGTTCCACAGCTTTCAGAATCAAACACTTCAGTCGAACTAAATAAGAGGAACCAAATTGTGATGAGTTAGCAGACACACGTGAACCTACTATAACAACTGATAGTGAAAAAATACAATGTGACAAACAGGAGAAGAAAGTGCAATTAGAGAAAATGTGTGTGATAATCTGAAAGCAACACATTGGCAGTTATACTAGGAACACAGACTGTGATAAAAAAAAAGTACAAGAACATATGTGGCTTAAAATAAACAAACAAATCAATAAAAAGAAATAAAGGATACATATGTCAGATGCATGGAAGGGAGACTAAAGAAGAAGATGAATGTAGCAAAGAGTGAAGGTGAGCTTCAAGTATTTGTGATTTGTAAACTTACTAAGCCACAAAACTTGAAGGAGATGATAAGATAAATAAACTTGAAATTATTTTAACATTACAATGAGAAGTATAGCAGGACACCCAGCTATTACAAGAAAGACAGGACAGTCTATGCTCACTCTACATCTATGGACGCGTGTTTCCTTCTCCTTATTAATGAGAGGATTTCTATGTATTGCAAATCTGTGTGTGTCATGTACAAGGCAGACACTGAAAAATAATGTGGTTGTGATTTACTGTCACTATTCTATTTTCTTTTAGTTACATTTATATCAGTTCCAGTATATCAAACTAAAGAACAAAACTTGGAAAGCCTTCACAACTCTACAATCTATTAAATCTTGCACTGCTTTGCAATCCAGCATGAGAACCAATTGGTAATGCAAGGAAATAGAAGACACACTTTATAACAATGGATATTCCAGGGCCGAATCAACAAACAAAACTGATGAAAGATAACCAATCACCAACAAACAATGTATGGATGACGCATACACATAAGCAACAGATTAGAAAAATCAACAACTGCATCTGCAGCTACTGTTGTTAAGAAATGCTATCCCACATACATCTACACCTACATGGCAACTCTGCTAATCACACTTGAGTGCCTGGCAGAGGATTCACTGAACCACTTTCACAATAATTCTCTGTTATTAAACACTCGAAAAGTACACAGAAAAAACAACACCTTTATATTTTTGTGGGAGCTCTGCTTTCTTATTTTATTAAGATGATCATTTCTCCTTACGTTAGGATGGGGTCAACAAAACATTTTTGCATTCAGAGCAGAAAGTTGGTGACTAAAATTTTGTGAGAAGACCCAGCCGCGAAGAGAAACACCTTTGTTTTGATGATGTCCACCCCAAATCCTATATCATGTCTGTGGCACTCTCTCCCTTATTTCTCAATGACACAAAACACGCTGCCATTCTTTGAACTTTCTCAATGTATTTTGTTATCCTATCTGGTAAGGATCACACATTGAACAGCAGTACTCCAAAAAAGGACGGACAAGCATAGCGTAGCCAGTCTCTTTAGCAGATCTGTTGCTTCTGCTAAGTGTTCTGCTAATGGAACGCAGTCTTTGGTTCACCTACTCTGCAACATTTTCTATGTGTTCTTTCAAATTTAAATTGTTCATAATTGCAATTGCTACGTATTTAGTGTAATTTATGGCCTTTAGATTTGATGATTTATCATGTAATCAAAGTTTAACAGATTCAACAGCATCATCTGCAAGTAGCCTATGCCAGCTGCTCAGATTGTCTCCTAAATCATTTATATACATAAGGAACAATAGAAGACCTATAACACTGTCTTCGGGAATGCCAGAAATCACATCTGTTTTATTTGACAACTTTCCATCAATTGCAACAAACTGTGACCTCTGTGACAGAAAATCACAAATCCAGTCGCATAACTCAGATGATATTCCATATGCAAGCAACTTGATTACAAGCCGCTCCTGAGCTACAGTGTCAAAAGCCTTCTAGAAATATGAAATCAATTTGAAATTCTTTGTCGATAGCACTCAACACCTCATGCGATTAAAGAGCTAGTAGTGTTTCACAAGAACGGTGGTTTCTAAATTATTGTTGACTACATGTCAATAAACCATTCTCTTTGAGCTAATTCATAATGTTAAAACACAATATATATTCCAGAATCCTGCTGCATATCGACGTTAATGTTATGGGCTTTTAATTTAGTGGATTACTTCTATTATCTTTTTGAATATTGGTGTAACCTTTGCAACTTTCCAGTCTTTGGGAACAGATCTTTCATCAAGCGAGTGGTTGTATATGATTGTTAAGTGTGAAGCCTGTGAATCAGCATACTCCAAAAGGAACCGAACTGGTATAGAGTTGGACTGGAGGGCTCGCTTTTATTAAGTGATTTAAGTTACTTCACAACAACAACAACAACAACTACTACTACTACTACTACCATTACTACTAAAACAAACACACACACACACACACACACACACACACACACACAAACACACACACACACACTCTTTCTGGGTAGCTGAGTACGGTGGGAGAGGAACAAAGTGGTGGGAAAAACATTTACAGGATAAGGAAGTGTGCCTAGAAGGAAACAGAAAGAAAGAGATTCTTAGCGGCAATGGCAAAATGTGGTAACACAAGTTATGCGAAATCTTTATCTATCTTCCACTACTACACCTTACAGGTGTGATTACACAGGTGCATAGTCACCCACCACCTTCAACATACATTTCCTTTCAAATTAAAGGTCCCTCCAAAACATCATCTATTCTCAAAACACTTCTACACTTTTGTTACTCATTGACCTCAGTTGCCCTTTTCCTACCTCTCATCCTGACCCATTGTCTCCTTTAATGACACTGTATGCTACACACCACTCTCCTCCCACTTTTTGTTCCAGTCACTCAGCTTTGTGATTATCATAACTGATCCACAATTTGCCACTGCAGGCCTCCCTGTGTGTGTGTGTGTGTGTGTGTGTGTGTGTGTGTGTGTGTCACGTGATTGTCTTTCCTTTTTATTGTTTGAAACTAATGAGTCAGTACCTGTTATGCCTCGCAAAGCATTGGAAACAGCACAACAATACTCTGCTCCACTCTATATTCAACACGCAAATGTTAAAGAACAGACATGTAACAACAAATAAAGGACAACGCTTAACAAATAAATTACATGTTACTCTAACTCTGAAATTTCATAATGGCACACAGCAGCACACTTAAAATATTGATCGCAATTGGATAGTAATCTGTATGGGAACAACAAATAAGAAAATAAAGGAACACCAGGGGATGAGATTAATATTCAGGTATGCAAAAGTTGCTTACAAAAATACCAACTATAATGCAGCCTGGTATACATTATTGTGATGCTATTTCAAAAAGAAGCCTGCAGTACTCATATTCTTATACTGAGCCACAACTGACTTACAAAACTTACTCTTGACTGTGAACACGAAGAAATAGGGTGAGTGCATACTGCAGCACTCTCTGCCGACTTCGAAGTGGATACCTCTTAACGCCAGTGTCTTTCACGCAATGCCCCAGAAGAACTTCTGACAGACTCACCTTCCCATGCTGAACACCCTGTAACAATTTATTTCTGTTATTAACATCAAATAAACTTATTATTGTAATTTCTGAATTTCGTACTTGTCCAATTAGTTATTAGTGTAGCTTCACAAAAACTCTGAACAAATTTTATAAAAATGTATAGACAGTTCTACAAACAATCTACAATATTGTCATGCTCAGGTGAGTGACATGTAGTTCCTCACATATTTTACCTTAATTTAATATCAAACAAGGAAATGGGTTCTTGCAATAACATATCATCAACTCATAACAGTGGAATTTAAATCCTACAACATACTCCAAAAACCACAAAATAAATCTATGGTACTGTTCAGCCACTTTCATTTTCTTCCAACGTTAAAATGATTAAGAAGTTAACACATGTACCAGTGGATACAGATATTAAAGTGTTTGTATCCTGCAATTGCTTCATATTGAATAAGTTAAAGGTCATACAATAAGCAAAAAACCTAACAAACATTTTATGTAGAGTTTGCAAGAGAAAATGAAAAGAAATGATAAAGTAGAGATATAGTAAGAAACATAGCAGAGACAGATATCATTAGAGATTTAGAAAGATAAAAAAAGAAGCTATGATGCAATTACATAGTGGTTAAATATTGAAATATCTTATGGCATATACTGAGGTAAGTACAATTATTTTTCATCAAGAAATTCACTTGAAATCAAATCTATGTTTATCCTGTGTGAACATCAGACTCAACTCTAAAAATTAAGGTATATCTCAGCCAAAAGTTCATTTGGACGTTATAATGCTTTACTGGGTGTGATGGTAGTAGCGTTGGTTAGACTGTGAACTGATCCAGCCAGCCAGTTACAAGGAGATTACTGGTATAAAATGGAATCCAAATCACAGTGTATCTTGATATTCAGTGCATGTGCTGCACACGGCGAGAGGTGAAATGCATATTATATGCAGAACAAAAATCTTAATCTACCCATATATCAATAAATCTTGAAACATTTAAACTAGGTGCAAATTCATACAAACCCTATCCATCAAAGTGGTGTACTGGTGAACGAAATGGACATGTAAACTAATAAAGTTTTCTATCGTCACACATTTGGAGATAATACATGCATTAATAAGCTGTTGTTTTTCTATGCTGACAGTTATCACTTCTAGCTGAAACTGCAGCCCCTGTAATATGCAAGTATTACAATCTGATTTCTACAAATAAACAGGCTACACAACACAGCCCTATAAGCCATTCTCCAAGATTCTCTAGTGACACTGGTTTACAGACAAGTGTTATTGATGCTGACCAAAAGGTCAGATTTATAACAACCTACAAACAAATGATCACAGCACTGCCTCCCACATGAAGAAAGAATGTAATGTCTCTCACTTGTTTACATAGTATTTACCACTTACCACCATCAGAAGCAATGAGTGCTCACACCAAATGCAAAAAATAAGTCAATCAAGAATTTACAATTATATTTAAACACTCACACTGACAATGATCTTCAAAGCAGAGTGCCCTGAAACCAACTGAATACTCACTGGCAGTCAGAGTTGAGCAGAATGACCTTAAAACTCACCTGCTTTTGCTTGTGGATCCAACTTTATAAAAGTAGCAAAGATGACAGTTAAAAAGTCAGGAACTAGGGAAGAACAGGCTAGAAAAGCAAGCTGTATGGGACTGGTGACAGATAGCTTGGGCATAAAATACTAGTAGTGACAAAGGAGATGAGAAAGAAGAAGAAGAAGAAGAAGAAGGAAGGGCTTGTTTGGAAGGAGGAAACCATAAATGAAAATGGGTACATGATAGTCAGTTTCCAGAAGTAGAAAGTGTGCTGTTAAAGTGAATTAAGCAAGCTTGTGCTTCAAATATTCCAGTCAGTGATACTGTCATTTGTGGTAAAGAAAATGTATTTGACAAAAAGTTGGGACTCACAAAACATTCATCCAAAGGCTGGATCAAGAGGTGTAAGAATCAACATAATTTAGTGTATAAATGTGCTTGAAGTGAGGTCGGAACTGTAAACTTTAACACTTTTCAGTCATGGTAAAATAGTCTTCTATGAGTCACAGAAAGGTATAGTCCCAATGATGTTGCTAAGGCAGGTGAAAGAAGCTTATTTTTCACCCTCTGCCTGAAAAAACTCTGGAGTTAAGAGGAGAGAAATGCCACAGCAGAAAATTTAGTAAAGAGAGGCTAAGTGTTTCGTTGTGTTGTAATGAAAGTGGAATAGAAAAGGTGGTGCCACTAATAATTGGAAAGGTAAAGACTCCACAATTTTTTATAAATGTGTGGACAGTTCCACCTGCATGTAAATCTAATGTGAAAGCATGGGTAAAACAAACTATATTCAAATAGTACTTACATGCCTGGGATGTAAGGTTGGGTTTTAGAAATAGGAAAATCGTTCTGTTTACTGACCAGCATGCAGCACATCACCAAGATACATCGAATCTACATAATATGAAGTAATATAATAGAGGGAAACATTCCACGTGGGAATATGTGTGGATGGATATGTGTGTGTGCGCGAGTGTATACCCATCCTGTTTTCCCCCTAAGGTAAGTCCTTCCGCTCCCGGGATTGGAATGACTCCTTACCCTCTCCCTTAAAACCCACATCCTTTCGTCTTTCCCTCTCCTTCCCTCTTTCCTGATGAGGCAACAGTTTGTTGCGAAAGCTTGAATTTTGTGTGTATGTTTGTGTTTGTTTGTGTGTCTATCGACCTGCCAGCGCTTCCGTTTAATATAAAGTAATGTTTTTTTTCCTCCTAACTGTATCAGCTACCTTCAGCAACTTGGCAAAAACATTATAAAATTCCTGAAACAAAATACAGGAAGATTCTTGTACAAAATTGGATGGCATGTCTTCATACTATGATGAGAAACGTTACAATCTTGGACGCTGTGTATTACATAAGAAGTGCCCGAGATTCAGCGTAAGAAAGCACAATGTGAAACTGCTTCAAGAAGGCTGGCTTTCATCAGATACTTAAAAGACATTACACAAGAATTCCACCTGAGCAATGGAATTCCAGCTGAACAATGTCAGCAAATAATGGGGCCAGATGGAAACACTGACTGATTATCTTTGGTGAATATATTGAATGTGACAGAGGTTTTACTGTCTGTCAGTCTGTGACAATTCATGAAGTGTTACAGGAACAGATCGCAGAGAATCTGGAAGAAAGTGACAATGAGGATGAACCAGAACCTTTGCCGGTTCCTACAATATCAAAAGCTAATGAAGCAATAAAGCCAGTTTTGGTGGCTAGGCGGGAAGCTAATAGCACAGTTTATTAGCTGCAATGACATTTATATTCTTGCTTGTCAAAAATATTAGGCTGTTTATTTTCGAATATGTCGTGATTTTCATCATTTATGTGTGGGGCCCTTAAGATTTCACTGCTCTGCAGTACCGTTGATTTTCTAGGTTGGCTTACAGTGTTATCTGCAGTTGTACGATTTCTGTCAATTCAGCTGTAAGAAGCTGAGAGGACACCATATTGTTGTGATTCAGTATGTTTATATTGTTAGTGCCACACAAACTGTAGCAATCAACAATGGATGCAAATTACAATCAAGACACTGTTGAAAAACATGGATGTATAAGTTCGCAGTTCTCAAGTGGTTCATGCAGACAATACAACACTAATTTTAAGTTAATGATGATTCTGGAACCAGGAGGCATGAACAAGTGTGTAGCTGGAAGAAAATATGGTGTCACAGAAGTGACTGTTTCAGGTGGAATCAGATGAAGAATAAATTAAATAATGTCAGTTTTACCAGCCACATTTCAGGGAAGTGAAGCAGGGCAGTTTTCATTATTTGAAGCAGCAGGTTTTTCAGTATGTGCAAGAGAAGTGCGATTTCTTGAGAAATTATCTGAATGAAGCCATTGGAGATGAAGAAAAATTTTGAAGCTGCATGTGTTGTTGAATTCAAAGAAATTACTAGCCAGTGTGCAAGGATGATGAAGAGGACAGGGCTTACATTACAACTGGGAACTACGTTAGCAAGCAACTTCCCATGGCGTATCACAAAAAACTACTTGCGTATCAGCATCATATAATCAATCTTACGAAATGGCATAACTATTTGCTAGCTCATATGGACAACACTGTTCAGACACATTCTTTTTTGACATGACATCAAATGTTACTTTCAATGTTAAGGGCATTAAAAGTGTTCCTACATGGATTTCTGACAGAGAAAACACCAGAATAAAGGTATTGCTGGATGCACTAGCAGATGGAAGGAAACTGCCCCATTAAGTGAGTCTTCACAGGAATACAATACCAAAAGAAAAACAACCTGCAGGGTTTAACTTTAGATGCCAATAAAAGGGTTGATGACTAATGACTTTGTGATAAGATTGACTGCGGGCTGTTTAGAACAAAATACTAGGCTCTTTGCTTAACAGAGGGAAATACTGGTGCTGGATTCTTTCAGGTGACACCTCACACCCAGGAAGTTAAAGATCTAATAGCAAAAAACAACAAAGATATGATAACAATTTCTGCTAGCATGATCTCATTTCTTCAAGTAATGGATGTTGTTGTGATTAGACCTTTTAAGGTTCACCTATGTCAGCTTTACAGTGAGTTACTTCTTCAAAGAGACAATGCCCTCATTCCAGAGTGGAAATTAAAGAAACACTATGTTCAGTCAGTTGACCCCTAGTGAATCTATTATGGAAGGATTCAAAAAGTGCTACATATCCAGTGCTATGGATGGCTCCGAAGATGACAGACTACTATGAGAAAAGTGTCAGGAAAGAAGAAATGCCAGGAGGTTACAAATTAATCTAGTGGTACTAGTGATTAAGGAGGAGGTGGTAGTGATGATAATGATGATGATTATGATGATGATGATTAAAAATACCAATACCACAGAAGTAGCAAGAAAAATAGAAATCGAAAATAAAAATTAAGGTAAACCACTTATTTTTGATTATTTTATTTCTACGTATCTTATCAAAATGTAGCGAGTCAATAATTGGTATAGTTTAGAATAGATATAATGTTAACTTTTTACAGAGCTAATTTATAGCAATACAATGTTTGTAATTTTGATTAGCCAGAGTATTTTAAAAATAAAATTTTTCCAAGGAGCTTCTTAAAAAAAAAGGGGGGGGGGGAAGTCATCTTATATTCAGGATCATCTTATACTCAGGTAAATACGGTAAATCGAGAATGATGTAACATAATGATTCATGTCAGCAATACCATATAGTAGTACATAATATATACAGAATAATTACTTGGTATGTGAATACAGTCCTCAGTGGTGCAGGATCTTTAGCATAACGTCCTGGGTCATGATGCCAAAGGCCAGCAGGACTCAAAACTAGGCATCCAAACTCTGGCACCATTGATCGATGCTCTGACGCCAATGCCACAGCAGATTCCACGTGGAGGCAGACATCAGAAAGTGTCAATGAACTGTGGGTAGCAAAAAGTAATAAAATCATATTTAATTACTGTAGCCACAAAGTCTCCAACAAGAAAATTAAGTCATTCCTCCAATCCATAAAATTGCTTTTATTTCAATGAAGTATATAATGTTCAATATGATTGAGTCATTCGATACTTACAGCGGAATGGAACACAAAAACCTCATTTTTCACCAGTAAATATAATTTACACTGCAAAGTACCAGACTCTGTCATTCCATGTGAAGTGGTCTAGAGGTTGCCGCATGACCATCGTGGATTTTGATGAAATTTTGTATTAAGAACAGCACATGTCTCCATTTCACTTTGGTAAAGTTTCACCATCATCAATACAATACTTCCAGAGAATCAGTCATTTGCTCAGTCCCATAGCGCAACTATCAACAGTGCATCTGTGAGTTTTTGATGATGTTCAGACATAACATCTCTAGTAATATTTTTTTTTAAAGAAACAAAAATTGGTCATCTTGTACAACTTTTTGTGCTCTCTTAGTCAAAATAATAATAAAAATATTTCCTGAGCAATTTGGATATGGATAAGTTGAAGCAAAGTCAGCTGAAAAAAATAGATGCTCGAAGAAACGTGAAGTTTAGCTTTTTATATCTCCAGAAGTAATCGCAGGATACATCTGAAACTTTGCACGTATTAACTTACCAATACAAGGGCTTAGAATACACAATTTCATTCTCCTACTGCTTCCCAATAGTTTACAAATTGAGAACAAAGTTGATCAAGGTGTATACGTGGACAAGGGAAAAAAATTCCTGCATTTCTCCCGGATTTCCCAGTTAAAAATACACTTTCTCCCTGGTGGAAACATAGTTTTCCCTGTTAATTGAAAGTACATTTTCTCTCGGAACTGTATAGCTTATCAATCCTTTGAATGGTTATGGTTTTATACATGGCCGTAGAATTTCCCGGCGCTTTAGAAAACAAAACACCTTTTGGAAAGATGTTTGATCTGCAGTAACATGTACGCTGCATATTTTCGAATTACGAAAGTATAAATTCGAATTCCACCAAACACCGCATGTTACTTTCCGAAGCATTGAAATCGAGATTGCAATGCGTATTTGTAAGCCAGTCATAGCTCATGTCACGTGATCTCGCCAGCCGATGGCCGCGGATATTCAAAGCTTCGGACACGTGGTGTAGTCAGCCAATAGCAACATCACTGTTATGTAGCGCGAAAAGTTACAGGTTTAAATTAATATATATAATGTTGCTACAAGAAAAACAAAGCTTTCACATATAATATTGGTCTCAAATCACTAAATGTAAACACGGGTCACATGGACACTATCCGCTTACCTATTATAACTCAGACCGCTCTGTCCATCAGACCCGTATCTACGATATTTCCGAACCGGGGCAATAGTAGATAGTGGCGTCCCTCGAGCGTTTGAGATGGGACATTTAAAAAAAAAAAAAAAAAAAAAAAAAAAAACGTCGAATTTTCAAAAATACGTTCATTTTGTAGCACATATCTTTCTGAAGACTGATAAAAACATATGTGTCTGAGGAATTGTAAGACATGTTATCTGATCTTAAGTGTCGCAAAATGCAGCGCCACACCTCTTCACACAGCATTGTTCTATCGCACGTCACTGTATTTCGGTCTGTGGAATTGAAATGTGTATATTTTGTACTGGATGCCATCAAACTATATTCAGGACAGTGGAAATTAAAATGTTCTATGGTGCCTCTCCTGCTTCCAGTCGGCTGGTTTGACATCCTGCCCCTCTTCAGAAAATTTGCATTCTTTATTCCCTATTAGCTAACAACTTGCTGCTTTGCGTGACATAAAATTGAGTATAGGATACACAAAGCCAGTAAAGAGAAGAGACAAGCAAGACAATACACATTTCTTCAATCCTTAGCTCCTAGAATTTTTTTCTCTCTAATCTTGCTACAGCTTTACATGGCGTGCTTTCCTTTCTGCAAAAGGATCTGTTACCTCATCAAAGTTCTTCAAACGTTTTGCTACATGAAAAATCGAAATGTCATTGTCTAACACTGAAAAAGTTTTAATTACAAATAGGCCCAAGACTGGTGTGGTTTCTCAACCTGATTACCTATATTTTGTCACTGCCTCCGAGATAAAACAAAATAGGTCTTTATAATGCTGCAGCAATTGTAACACACGCCAAATAAACGAGACTGTTTTGGCAGAAATAGTCATTTTTATAACACGGCAGATTATAATTCACAAAGTACCAATATCAAATGCCTATTAGGCCTACTACAAGCAAAAGGCTTTACGTTAGGAAATAGTTTTACACTTCATCCATGCTCTCCAGTTTCTCAAGCATGGGATCGAAAAGTTGTAGTGCGAAATTTTTATAGAAATTTGGATCATCTTATTGTTCCATAATTCGTGTGATGTCCCCGTTTCTTCTCCTTCCTCGTTCTAACAAACAATGTTGTCATCACTAATTCTGTATCTATTCCTGCCAACGACAAAGCTTATTCGCCGGTTAACTTCACCAGTTTAGTTATCCTGCGATTATTCTCCGGTTAGGCATTGTTATGTGTTCGTACACCACGTTTTCCGCGTTACTTCCAAAATAGAACTTAAGTGACTGTTAGCCGAGGACTGTACAACTGGCCCTTGCTAGTATAGCGATCTGGCCAAAAATTTTCTGTCAAAATTTCATTTTCTTGGATACATCGAGAAGATAATATGTAATCTTTCTTACCTGTTATTCCTGTTAGTCATTTATTCGCACTCAGGTAGTCTGAATCTATGGATCTCGCCGGTAATCGTAACAACGCTCATTATTCGCAAACCCTATCAACCACATAATCAGACAGTGGTTGGCTTTCTTTCGTTCAGCTATACTCCGCTCAGCTCGTATAGCCCCTTTTGTCTGCAGGGAAGTTTATTTCTAGATGTGACGAGGATTCCACTGGCAGAGACATCACGTGCACTATGCATGCATTCACAAATCAACTCATGATTCATTCAGAACTCAAATTAGAATGTGTTCAACAATGTTCAAAAACTGACAGGGACACATTTCAAAGTCATATGAATAATCGATAGACGAACGTGCACTGGATGCTAGTCGCTTTGAGAAACAAGTTTTATATGAATTTGCTACCCCCCCCCCCCTCCCCCACACACACACACACACACTCCTAGGGCTGCTGTGCAATCTGGCAGCTTGGGCGCGCCAGTAAAATTTTCCCCGGTAGCTCCTAGCTGCCCCCCCCCCCCCCCCCCCGCCCTTTTTTTTTTTTTAAACTGCAACTGCTTACACAGCTCCTGTAGCCAGATGCGGAAGAAACTACTCAACTGCGCATACGCATGATCCCACTCGTAACTGCTAAAACAAATCTAATTTTAACAGTTGTGGCGTCATGCTCATCGGAGGCAATTTGTTGTTACGAAGCATTGCATAGTCTTCCTAAAGCCTTTGACACATTTTGCTGTTGGCAGACGCTTGTAGGAGCACTGTGTTTTGTTGCTCTATATGGCGCATTTCCTTTGCAATTTAAGTTTTATTTTAGGTCTTTCTCTCGTTCATGTTTTATGGCTGCAGTATTGTTCTGCAGTATCAGGATACAGTAATATCCTTTGTTAGAGTATTGGTTCTTACCAGTCAAAATTACAAAAATTTCACTCAGAACAAAAACAATGAAAAAGTCCCGGAATTAAAAAAAATTCCCAGGTTTTTCCCGGTTTTCTCCTGGATGAAAAGATTTTCGGGTTTTTCCCGGATCTCCCGGGTCTTAGACACCCTGTTGATTTCAAAAACGGCATTTTTGGCACACTTTTATCGTTACATATTTCAGTCTGATTTCTGCTATAATTACAGAATCAAATTGGTTATCAGCTTCACAATTTAACTGTGCTTTACCAAGGCTGTGGAGATCAGGGTAGTAAAATTGTTGCACAACAGCTACAGCACAAAGTGTATACACTCAAGTTCAGAAAAACAGAACACCTTGAATGACTATAGATAGGACATGTACATTAGTATGTGTGGCAGAAAGGATTAGCCTTTCAGTCACCTCGGTTCAGCCTGTGCCCTGCAACCTAGAAGGCACATGGTCTGTATGGGTCCTGATAACTTGTTTCATGTGTGATGGCATCAACGCGTATAAGGCGTGAATGGTGTCCTGTGGTCCAAGGATCCATGCTGCATACACCTGTTCCAAAGTTCATCTGTGGTGGTTGGCATTGGGTCATAGTGCTGCACTTGTCGTTTCACCATACCCCATACATTTCCGATTGGCGACATGTATGGTGATCTGCAGGCCAGGACAGAAGACTGACATCCTGTGACAAAAAGAAGGCAAGTGTTCGTGCAGAAACATGTGGTCATGCACTGTCTTGCCGAAAAATTGTGTCTAGGGTATTCCGCAGAGAGGGTATGGCTACAGGTTGCAGGATGACATTCACGTACGTCGCATTGGTCACAGTACCCTGGACACGGACAAACCGTGATTTGCGGTTGTACCCAATAGCAACTCACACCACGTCATTGAGTTCATTCTGTATGTCTTGTGCAAATGCAGTCACTGTGATTCCACTCATTACAATATGAACCCTTATTTTGGACACAATTTTTCAAAGAAAAATGTGCATCTCATAGTCCACAAAATATGGTATGTGCAAAGTTTCAGGTTCATCCTATAGCTAATTTCAGAGGTATAAAAAGCTAAATTTCACTTTTTTAAGTGTATATCAATTCGGTGGACTTTCAGTTTCAGTTTTTCATTATGTTTTAGCATCTTATACAAGTCCACTGCAAAACCAAACAGTTTTTTTAGTGGTTCAGACTGTGGTCTTTCTAATGTGCGTTTTTTTTTTAAGTGGGCAAAAAATACCCGTTTCAGCATTTTTAGAAAAACTGTCAGCTTTGCCCTCAATTTGTAAGTTATTGGAAAACAGCAGGAGAACAAAATTTTATATTCTATGAGCTTGTATTGGTAAGTTATTATGTGCAAAGTTTCACTTTTTTTATGGTTTTAGGGTGCAAAACTGCTACGGTCATAAGCACTTATTCTGTGGCTTAGTGAAGGGTAAAAAACGAAATTTTTAAAGCAGCAGCAATGGGAGAGAAACTCTCAAAGGAGGGAAACTAAAAACGAAAGGAAGACCAAGAAAAATGCTGTTGAAGGGGGCTTGTTTTCTGCAAAAAAGAGCTTCAAATGATCGATGTCATCTCACTGACACTGATAAACTCAAAGATGGGATCGACAGAACGCGTGTCATCTGCTAAAAGGGAAGATATATCAGGTGACAGCTGTACACGGGCACCTAGCAGATTAAAAGAGGGGCACTGAAGTAAAATGTGTCTCACCGTCCACAGTTGCGAGAAGTGGGGACAAAGCGGGGGAGGATCACCACTTAAAAGATGTCGATGGCTAAAAGACAGTGCCCTATCCGGGGTCTGGTTAAAATTACCTCCTCCCGATGATGAGGCCGGGAGGAAGAGGTGCAAGCACAGAGAACAGGTTTTACATCCCGTAATTTATTATCGGGAAGTGCAGACCAATGTGTATGCCATAAAAGAGCAACACGATGGCATAAAACACTCTGTAGATCGGCAAAGGGAACCATGTGAACAGTGGGCCAAGGAAGAGAGGCTGCAGCCTTTGCCACTCTATCAGCTGCCTCATTTCCGCGATACCAACATGCCCTGGGATCCAGAGGAATGTCACAGAGACAGCCCCCCAAGTGGAGCATGTGGAGGCAGTCCTGAACCCGGTGGACCAGAAGGTGGACACGATAAAGAGTTTGGAGGTTGACAAGAAAGCTGAGTGAATCTGAGCATATAATATACCTTATCCCCTTATGGCAATGGATGTATTGGACAGCCTGGTGAACATCATCAAGCTCTGCGGTAAAAACCGAACACTGGTCAGGAAGGATAGGGGTGTCACCAAGAATATATGCACTCTCAACACAAAATGTGGTCTTTTGAGTCGTCTGTGTAAATAAATGTGGCATTCTCCATTTGTGCGCACACAGAAGCAAATGCCCGACAAACTATAAGGGGGGGTACTATCCTTGGGAAGCTGGCATAGATTACGGAGAAGGCAGGGCCGGGAGTGAGACCAAGATGGTGCTGTATCCCCATTGGTCAAGAAACTTTTAGGAAATTGGAACGAAAGGGAACATAGCAGTTGACAGAAGCAGACTCCCAATGGTAGCAGAGAGGAAGGGTTGCCTGCATACCCTAAATCCAAGGAGGTGTTGGAAAAAAAGGCATGGGTCGGATGAGTAGACATGGAAGACAGACGACTAACGTAACAACTCAGGACAGCTCGCCAATTGGACAGCGGAGGTTCAGCAGTCTCAGCGTAAAGGCTCTCTATGGGGCTGGTGTAAAAAGCTCCAGATGCTAAACGCAATCCACGGTTGTGGACAGAGTCTACATGCCGAAGAATAGGGGGCTGTGCAGAGGAGTAAACTATGCTTCCATAGTCCAATTTCGAGGGGACAAAGGTGTAATACAGGTGGAGGAGGACCACTCAGTCCGCTCCCCAGAAGGTACCGCTCAGAATTCAGAGGGTGTTGAGGGATTGTTGACAACGAGCCAAAAGATATGAAACGTGGGAAGAACAGCAAAGTTTTCTGTCAAACATAAGTCCCAAGAATTTGGCGACACCTGCAAATGTAAGGTCGACAGGGCCTACATGTAGGGAAGGCGGATAAAAGTCTGTACGACATCAAAAATTTACAAAGACTGTCTTACTGGGAGAAAATCTGAAGCCGGTTTTGATGCTCCACGAGTAGATGCGATTGAGACATCCTTGGAGACGTCACTCAAGAAGGCTGTTCCATTGAGAGCTGTAGTAGAATGTAAAATCGTCGACAAAGAGGGAGCCTGGGACATCAGGAAGGAGACAATCCATATTTGGATTTATGGTGATGGCAAACAGTACAACACTTAGCACGGAGCCCTGGAGCATCCTGTTTTCTTGGGAGAAAGTACAAGAGCAAGTTGAGTTCACCCGCACATTTAATGTGCACTCTGTCATAAATTCACGAATGAAAAGGGGTAGCAAACCTCGAAAGCCAAAAGAAAACAGAGAACAGTGTGCAGAGTATGCCTGTCCTCCAACAGGTATCGTATGTCCTCTCCAGATCAAAAAATATAGCTACTGTTTGGTATTTCCTCAGAAAATTGTTAATGATGTAAGTGGAGAGAGCAACAAGATGGTCAACTGCGGAACGATGCTTTCGGAAACCGTATTGGGGAGGTGTTAAAAGGTTTCGGGATTCCAGTCACCAGCCTAAATGGCAATTTACCATACGCTCCAAAACCTTACATACACTACTAGTGAGAGAGATGGGGTGATAGCTAGAGGGGAGATGTTTGTCCTTTCCAGGTTTCAAAACACAGGAATGATGATAGCTTCCCGCCACCTTCTGGGAAAGGTACTGTTGGTCCAAATTCGATTATAAAGGCGAAGGAGGTAACGCAGACTATGGTGTGATAAATGCAGCAACATTTGGACACGGATGTCATCAGGTCCTGGGGCGGAAGAGAGAGAGGAATAGAGTGCGTGTTGGAGTTCTCACATAGCAAAAATGGTTATTATAGCTTTCACGATTTGAGAGGAGAAAGCAAGAGGTCGCACTTCCACTACTCGTTTCTTCGGGAGAAAGGCTGGCAGGTAATTTGAAGAGCTTGAAATCTCAGCAAAGTGTTGACCCAATGAGTTAGAAATTGCGACTGGGTCCACTAAGGTATCTTGCGTGACAGTTACCCCAGAGATCGGGGTGAAACTAGATGTGCTGGATAATTGTCGAATTAAGACTCCAAACTACAGATGAGGGAGTGAAGTTGTTAAAGGAGCTGGTAAATAAGTCCCAGTTTGCCTTCTTGCTATCGCAACTGATGCGAAGGCATCGTGCATGTAACTGCTTATAGCGGATACAGTTGGCCAACGTAGGATGATGGCGGAAAAAGCAAAGAGAATGTCTCCGCTTGGATATTGCATCACAGCATGCCTCGTTCCACCAAGGAACTGGGTGGCACTGGGGCAAAGGGGAGGTACGAGGTATCGAATCTTCTGCAGCTGTAAGAATAACTTCCGTAACATGTGTGACTTGATCATCGATGCTAGGAAATTGATGGTTATCAAATGTTGCTAGAGAGATTGCTGATTGGAGAAACATGTCCAATCGGCTTGGGAAAACTTCCAGCATCTTGGGTGCATAAATGGCAGTTGTGCTGTAATCAAAGGACACATGGAAAATGGTCACTTGAGTGTGTATGAGCAAGAGTGAACCTGAGCTAACTGAACAGTACCGACTGAAAGGTCCAAATGAGAGAAGGTTGATGTGGAGGCAGAGAAAAATGTAGGTTCTCCAGAGTTGAGGAAAACAAGATCCGCTTGGTGGAAGAGGTCAATCAACAGGGAGCCTCTCGGACAAGGACGCGGAGATCCCCAAACCAGGTGGTGGGCATTGAAGTCCCCAACCAGCAAATAGGGGAGTGGGAACTGACCAAGGAGATAAAGGTTGGTTGGTTGGTTGGTTTAAAAGGGGGGGGGGGGAGGGGGGAGGGGGGAAAGGAGCAAACTGCGAGGTAATCAGTCGCCTGTTCCCAGTAGAACAATTACCCAAGGGAAAGAAGAAAACAAAGAATATGTACAGCACAATAACAGGAGAAAGGAAGAACCAGAATAACGACAGAAGGACAACAAATACTACAATGGACAAAACAGGACAAGAAAACCACAGAGAGATGCAAGAAACAGGGAGAAGAGACTAAAAACAAGAAAGCAGATTACCATGGCTGGCTGACCATGAGAATAAAAAAGGAGAAACCAGCCACTCTGCAACACATTAAAACCTCCACCCTAAAAGTCCTAGGGTGGAAGACACAGAGGGACAAAGTACATGCGCTAAAATTCAGATCAAATGATAAAACCCACCCTCACGAATAAAACGTAAAACTAAAGCTGCTGTTGAGGCATTGTCGCCCAACACTGAAGGTAGGGTGCTGGGAAAATTAAGTCCGCAGCAGAGCGGCTAAATGTAGGCAGTCCAGCAAGAGGTGAAAGACTGTCATTTGCGATCAATAGCAACACTGAGGCGGGTCCTAGCGACGGAGGAGGTAACCATGTGTGAGCCATGTATGGCTAATGCGGAACCAACAACAGACAACTGATTCCCTGCGAAAAGCCTGCAGGGAAGACTTCCACACATTCACAGTCTCCTTAATGACACGCAGTTTGTTGTGCATACTGTTATGCCACTCTGTCTCTCAAAGCCGAAAAACCTTGCGGCGTAACACAGAACACAGGTCAGTTTCAGAGATGCCCATCTCCAGGAGTGGTTTCCGCGTAGCCTGTTGGGCCAGCCTGTCAGCAAGTTTCTGGGATTCCAATGTGTCCCCAGGGTCCACACAAATACCACTGAACAACTGGACGGTTCTAGGGCAGAGATGGACTCCTGGATGTTCGCTACCAAAGGAAGGCGAGGGTAGCACTGGTTGATAGCTTGTAAGCTGCTCAGGGAGTCTGAACAGAGAAGAAACGACTTACCAGAACAGGAACGGATGTACTGAAATCCACTAAATATGGCCACAAGCTCTGCAGTGAATACACTGCAGACAGCTGCCAAGGAATGCTGTTTAATATGGCCTCTGTGGACATAGGCAAAGCCAACATTACTATCAGCCATCGGTGTAAACAACTTCAGATCCCTGGAACATGTCAAGAATCGAGAGGAAGTGACAGCGGAGAGCCGCAGGTTTGAAAGAGTCCTTAGGGCCATGCAAAAGGTCGAGGCGAAGCAGCTGATAAAGGAGATCGGGTCTTGCCATTGGTATGGACGATGGAATGTATATGGTACAAAGAGAGAAGGTGTATCCAGAAAGTGAAAGATGTACAGCAACACCTTGGAAGGAACTGTTTAAGGGGATTGGGTGACAAATAGTATCATGCAGAAAAATCAGAAGTCCCCTAAGTGCCAGTGCGCCATCAACAGAGGGGAGATCAAACCAGACTGATTGGAAATGGGGGAAGACAAAGCGATCATGGGGGCGTAGCTTTATTTTCTGAAGACAGAAGATGACCGGGGAGTAGGATAGTGAGAGGAGCGATGATTCATCCCAATTGGAGCGAATTCCATGAATATTCCAATGAATAATAGACATAGGGTGGACAGGAAAGGGAAAAAATCCCACCACCGTTGCCGTCAACTCAACGACCACGCATGCGCAGGTTTCAAATCAGTTGTGGGAAGAAGGTAGACGTGGCGCTCAAACGGCACTAACAAGTACCTGTCGGGCAATCCATAGATGTGTTAGTGAGTGTATATGGAAGAACCATGGAATCTATATTCAGCTTTGTGCTTATTGTGTCACTGACTGAAACAAGAAAAATTGAAAAAGTACTCTTGTAGACTCTTGACTCAGCCTTGATAGAGGCAAGACGTATTTTTTGATCCATTTTAAGAAAGTCATGGTAGTCAAGCCAACTTTCTTTTAACTGTAACTCATTTTGTTTCTAATGTTTGACAGTACAGGAGCCAATGAAGGTTGAGCCTTAGTGTGAGTGGGTGATAGAGGGGAGGTTGCACGGGCGATCTTTGGGCTCGCCAATCTGAGGAGCGTGGCCCTAAAGGTGTGATCTCAAGTCTGCATGGCTACCTCCTAAGTAGGTCACAGAGAGGCAAGGACAGTGCTGTATTTACCCGCTTGGAGCACAGTGGGCTTTCTACTGGCGAATAACTCATGAGCAGCAAAGGTAGACACCTATTCCTTCTCACAGATTTCCTTAATAATTCGTTCATCTTTGAAAATAGGGTAATCTCTAGAGGAAGCAGCATGGTCACAGAGTTGATGCAGTGAGGGGGTGGAGGTGGACAATTACCCTCATGGGCATTCCTGCCACATGTAAACGCATTTGGCCCTACTGGAACACGACTGGATGGTTTGATTAAATCGCTGACACCGATAGCAATGCGTAGGGTTGGGGATGTACAGGCGAACTTAAACGATCTCATGTCCCGCTTCAATATTTGATGGAAGTTCAGCTCTGTCAAACGCCAAGAAGAAAGCGCGGGTCAGTACCAGTTCCTTGTCAACTCTTTTCATATGTATGGCCATTACGCCCTGGTCAGACAGGTAATTTTGGATGTGATCATTGGATAATCCGTCGAGTGATCTTGCATAAAGCAACCCGCGTGACGAATTTAAAGTACGGTGCACTTCCACCCGGACAGGGAAGGTGTGTAGCAGTGTAGTTCGAAGCAATTTATGTGCCTGGAGGGCATTGCCTGTTTCTAACAACAATGTGCCATTTTTTTAACCGGGAACAAGACTTTACAGGACCAGCTATTGTGTTGACACCTTTCGGAATAATGAAAAGGTTGATTGTGGAGAAGTCTTGACCTTCGTCAGACCGAGAAACAACTAGGGACTTTGGCACTGATGGAAGAATTGTCCGTGGCTGAGACTGATCTAACTTTCTCTTCTGGGAAGAAGTTTTAGAAGTAGAGGAAACAATTGCGAAAGTATCCCCCATGATTACCGGCATCTCCGATGGCGCGCTCCTTCCTAGTGGGAGCCCTCTCTGAGGGCACTCCTGCCCTAAGTGATTGTCCACACCTTAGGTCCCACCTCCCAAGAAACGGACAAAGGGACCAATCGGCACATTAGCAAGGTATCAGCTCAGGTAATCACCCCTCCCTGGGCCTGGCTTTTACCAGGGGGGTACGTACGTGTCCTACTTGTTTACCTGGGGTGGGGAATTATGCATTACTCCGTCACCAGTTACTCATGGGTCGGCCTTCAGACATGCACAGGGAGGAAAGAAAGAGAAAGGGAGGAACAAAGAAAAGGAAAGAAGAGAAGATATCTCAAACGTCGCACCAGAGAAGAAGGTAAACAGAAGAATCAAGGAAAAGAGAACAGAACTTTCCAGCACAGAGAGAAAAGAAGATAAGATAAACCCTGTCTTAGAGTCACAAGCGTCTGTCTCTGGACGTAGGCACAAAACATACCCCCAAAGAGAGAGGGAGAAGAGGAAGGGAAGGGTCGGGGGGGATTGGGGGCAGGCTTGAAGGGAAGGTATGCAGCCCAGAAAAGAAAGAGAGCTACACTAGCTTGGGGGCCCCGTGCTTGCCACGCACATATCCACAAAAGAGTTTTGGACCCCCAGTGGGTGGGAAAAGGTTTCAAGCGTACCCCAGTTACTTCCAGAGTAATAAAAAGCTAAACTTCACGTTTTTTCACGTGTCTATTTATCCAGCTGACTTTTCTTCAAATTATCCATATGCATATCATACAGGAAATCAATTATTATTATTATTTCTTTACTTTCTCAGACGTTAAGTCTGGTTAAAAATGAAACGTGACGCGAACCTTGATCAAGCGTCACTTCCTTTTAACTGTACGGTATATGTTATATTGCATTTAGGAACTTTCGGGTAATTGAACATGTATCAATAATTACAGATTTCTGTAGTTGTATATATAAGTTTGGATGTAGCTGTATTGCATTGATGTACTGGTGGATATTGTGTGGTATGACTCCTGTAGTTGATAGTATAATTGGTATAATGACAACTTTATCCTGATGCCACATGTCCTTGACTTCCTCAGCCAGTTGGATGTATTTTTCAATTTTTTCTCCTGTTTTCTTTTGTATATTTTTTGTATTGGGTAGGGATATTTCGATTAGTTGTGTTAATTTCTTCTTTTTATTGGTGAGTATGATGTCAGGTTTGTTATGTGGTGTTGTTTTATCTGTTATAATGGTTCTGTTCCAGTATAATTTGTATTCGTCATTCTCCAGTACATTTTGTGGTGCATACTTGTATGTGGGAACGTGTTGTTTTATAAGTTTTATAAGTTTATGTTGTAAGGCAAGCTGTTGATGTATTATTTTTGCTACACTGTCATGTCTTCTGGGGTATTCTGTATTTGCTAGTATTGTACATCTGCTTGTGATGTGATCTACTGTTTCTATTTGTTGTTTGCAAAGTCTGCATTTATCTGTTGTGGTATTGGGATCTTTAATAATATGCTTGCTGTAATATCTGGTGTTTATTGTTTTATCCTGTATTGCAATCATGAATCCTTCCGTCTCACTGTATATATTGCCTTTTCTTAGCCATGTGTTGGATGCGTCTTGATCGATGTGTGGCTGTGTTAGATGATACGGGTGCTTGCCATGTAGTTCCTTCCCCTTCCAATTTACTTTCTTCGTATCTGTTGATGTTATGTGATCTAAAGGGTTGTAGAAGTGGTTATGAAATTGCAGTGGTGTAGCCGATGTATTTATATGAGTGATTGCTTTGTGTATTTTGCTAGTTTCTGCTTGTTCTAGAAAGAATTTTCTTAAATTGTCTACCTGTCCATAATGTAGGTTTTTTATGTCGATGAATCCGCTTCCTCCTTCCTTTCTGCTTAATGTGAATCTTTCTGTTGCTGAATGTATCTGATGTATTCTATATTTGTGTCATTGTGAACGTGTAAGTGTATTTAGTGCTTCTAGGTCTGTGTTACTCCATTTCACTACTCCAAAGGAGTAGGTCAATATTGGTATAGCATAAGTATTTATAGCTTTTGTCTTGTTTCTTGCTGTCAATTCTGTTTTCAGTATTTTTGTTAGTCTTTGTCTATATTTTTCTTTTAGTTCTTCTTTAATATTTGTATTATCTATTCCTATTTTTTGTCTGTATCCTAGATATTTATAGGCATCTGGTTTTTCCATCGCTTCTATGGAGTCACTGTGGTTATTCAATATGTAATCATCTTGTTTAGTGCGTTTTCCCTTGACTATGCTATTTTTCTTACATTTGTCTGTTCCAAAAGCCATATTTATATCATTGCTGAATACTTCTGTTATCTTTAGTAATTGGTTGAGTTGTTGATTGGTTGCTGCCAGTAGTTTTAGATCATCCATGTATAGCACATGTGTGATTTTGTGTGGGTATGTTCCAGTAATATTATATCCATAATTTGTATTATTTAGCATGTTGGATAGTGGGTTCAGAGCAAGACAGAACCAGAAAGGACTTAATGAGTCTCCTTGGTATATTCCACGCTTAATCTGTATTGGCTGTGATGTGATATTATCTGAATTTGTTTGGACATTAAGTGTGGTTTTCCAGTTTTTCATTACTATGTTTAGAAACTGTATCAATTTAGGATCTACTTTGTATATTTCCAATATCTGTAGTAACCATGAGTGGGGTACACTATCAAAAGCTTTTTCGTAATCAATGTATGCGTAGTGTAGCGACCTTTGTTTAGTTTTAGCTTGATATGTCACCTCTGCATCTATTGTCAGTTGCTCTATACATCCTCGTGCTCCTCTGCAGCAGCCTTTTTGTTCTTCATCTATAATTTTGTTCTGTGTTGTATGTGTCATTAATTTCTGTGTAATGACTGAAGTTAATATTTTGTAGATTGTTGGTAGGCATGTTATGGGGCGATATTTAGCTGGGTTTGCTGTGTCTGCTTGATCTTTAGGTTTCAGATAAGTTATTCCATGTGTAAGTGTATCAGGGAATATGTATGGGTCTGCAATGTAACTGTTAAATAATTTAGTTAGATGTGAATGTGTTGAGGTGAACTTCTTTAGCCAGAAATTTGCTATTTTATCTTTTCCAGGGGCTTTCCAATTGTGAGTAGAATTAATTGCTCGGGTGACTTCATGTTGCAAAATTATCACTTCAGGCATTTGTGGTATCATCTTGTATGAGTCTGTTTCTGCTTGTATCCACCGTGCATGCCTGTAATGTTGTACCGGGTTTGACCATATGTTGCTCCAGAAGTATTCCATGTCTGTTATGTTTGGTGGATTGTCTATTTTAATGTGTGTGTTATCTATTGTTTGGTAAAATTTCTTTTGGTTTGTGTTGAATGTTTGGTTTTGTTTCCTTCTATTTTCACTTTTTTTGTATCTTCTAAGTCGTTTGGCCAATGCTTGTAATTTCTGCTTCTTTTCATCTAATTGCTCTATTGCTTCTTGTTGTGAGATTTTACCTAACCTTTTTCGTTTTTTGTCTGATATTTCATTCCTTATAAATTGTGTTAGCTGTCCGATGTCTTTTCTCAGTTTTTCTATTCTGATCTGTAGCCTGTGTTGCCATGCTGGTTTTGTGGGTTTCTTCTGTGTGTTGGTTGGTTCTGATCTCTGCCTAGTGTGTATATTTAGTGTAGTGAGTGCTCCTACATAAACCAGTAGTTGTAACTCTTCCATAGTTGTGTATTCATTTATTTTGTTGTGTATGATTGTGTTGGTAGTTTTTATTGTTGTTTCGACTTGTGGGTTATTTGGTGGTCTATGCAAGAATGGTCTAATGTCTGTATTTGTGTCTTTGTATTCTATGTATGTTAACTGAAATTTTTCTTCTATACCTAACATGTGTGTCACTTCATGTTCTATTTGTGCTTGTGCTGGTGGCTGTCTTAAGATTTCGTTTTCCTCTGATTGTTTAATTGATGTGTTTTGTTCTTTGTTTGTTTTCTCTGGGATGTTTGAGTCCATTACTGTATTTTCTTCTTCTTCTGAGTGCACATTATTTTGTTCCAGTATTTGTTGTACTTGTTGTTTGATGTTTTCTAATTCTGACTGGGGTATCCTGTTATTTTTTATTATTACACGGGTCTGATCAGCTAGTCGTCGTTCTGTTAAAAATTTTAATTCCGGGTATCTGGTAATAAATGTTGTGTATACTTGTGATCTGTATCCAGTTGTGTTGGTTCCTAGGTTTGTTGCTTGGTAATAACAGAACATGAGGTGTCGATTAACTTCATCTGACCATCTCATCCTCTGTCTTTGTTTTCCTTCTAGGATGGTTGCAGGAAGCATATCCTGCAAAACACCTCTATTTGGATTTAAATCATTTTCCAGTTGGCTGGCAGTGTCGTTACCACTGTGGGCGGGCATAGGGTTCAAGCGTCGTCCCCGACCATGACGACGCTTGTCCGAGGCTTCTTTAGTTCTGTCCTGAACCAAGTAATCACACTAAAAGGGGGGTTAGCCCTATTAGTGGTTTGTTCTTTTCGTCGCCTTTTACGACTGGCAGAACATAACGGAGGCCTATTCTTTCCCGGGCCTCCACGGGAATTATTATTATTATCATTATTTTGATTAAGAGTGTGCAAAAGTTATATGAGATAACCAATTTTTGTTTCTTTCAAGAAAATGTCACTGGAGATATTATGTCTCAACATTGCCAAAACCTCACTGGTGCACTTGACAGCTGTGCTATGGGATCAAACAAATGACTGTATCTCTGCATGTATTATATTGGCAAAAAACTTATCCAATGTTCATTGGGATTATGTGCAAAAGTCCACATAAAAATTTCATCAAATTCGTGATGCTCACACAGGAACTTCTTCTAAAATTAGACTATTTGGCGTGGAGTGGCTAAACTGCTAATGTGATGAATTGGACAGGAAAATGCATCTATTTTCAGCAAAATTAACATTTAAAAACACCGATTGGGAGCTTTTTGATTGGAAAGTTTGGTTTTGCAAGAAATCCAACAGCTTTTTTCCTGAAATGGCTGTTGTTTTCTCTGTTTGACTGCAGTTAAGCTTTCAACAAACAACTGTTCTATTGAGAAGAGTAGCATTTGCCTATCAGTGAACTGAACATGTCTCTGATTTAAGATGTTCTGGACGTCATCTGCCTTCTCCTGCCCAATCTGATGATTATAAAACCTGCAGAATATTAAGTTCAACCTTTCGTGGGCATTTATAGCTGTGCCATCCATGCCTGACAGTGCTACATATAGAACTGACAAGGCACTCAGCATAGAAGTAACTCTAATTTAATGTCAGGAAAATAATTATGGTGCAATCAAAAAATGTGACAGATCTTGTTTTGCAATCACTATAGTGCAGAGTGCAGACATTATATAGTGGCAGATGGCCCCAACTGTAAACAAACTAGGATTTGAACCACCAGAGGGGAGAGGAGCAGAGTGTGGAGGAAACAGACCACAACTCCCTCTCGCAAGGCAGCAGCCTACACCCTTGTTCTGCAAAATCTGAACTGACAGAAAGATCTCCAATAACTTCTGGTGATGTAACAGTTGTACTTGAAACCTACGACAGACCAGAATTAATTGTTTCATCACTTCAAAATAAAAAAATAAAAACAATGAGCAATGTGCAACACAAAGCATTTGAGTACAGCTACCATGCAACTGTTTGTTGAGGTTGGCACAGTACTGTTAACAACATAATTCAGGACCAAACTCTAGCGGCATTTAATGCAACCGCGAGTTGAAACATCCATCACCTACTAATTTGTCATGTTAAAGTGTCAACATCATACTAACTTTCGAAATTAAGCTAACAAACAAATGTTCATGTTTCTCTCATATAAAATGCTACGTTCACAGCTCAGTACTATGCAGCACGTATCTTAACTAAGCTATTTAACTGCCCATTATTGCCATGGCACCAGACAATCATGCAAACGGTTTCTTACAAACATTAACCTTCCAAGTCAGTATTTGTCAGATGATGTACAAATACCAGTAACTGAAAACTGCTTGCATTTTCAATATTGATAAACAGAAAATAAAGTTATTATAAACTATCTCTGATAAGATTTTTCATCTGGAAATAATTCACTATGAAAAAGTGTCTATTAGATAATCTTGTGTTTCTGCATTTTGAGGCAGAATTTGCTTCTACTTCACATTCATTGTAAAACACAAATTTTTCTGATCCGTAGTTATGACTGACATTGTAAGACAAATGAATTCTTGAAACATTAGTCACTAAATTGATAGTTTGCTTTTGCCTAGAATTTTCTAGTTGGGATAGATGTTGCTCACAGGTACAAGTGCTCCCTAAAAGAATAACAATCAGCAGCACTGTAATAAATATTTATCTTGCTAAAAACGGTGTTCATTTAAATCTATTGGTAGTCTACTTTAACACAACATCCCTACTTGTTAGTGTGAAAATGTCATTGTCATTATAATAATAAGATTGTTAAATATTAAAGTGAACCAATTAATTTACACTTTTAGGTCACAAAATGTCTTAGACAGACAACAAAACTTGGGAACTGTTCTGGAGCTAAGTATAAGAATTTTATTCATTTGTTTTACAGCTTTTACACAAAATATTTGACTCTGATTATTTCCTCTGCTAAGCCAGCAGACTCCTACTTAGGGGACTGCAAATCTCCATATTGCATTACTAAACCAGATAAATTTAAAAAAAGTGCAACTGGATCTATTTACTATAATATAAAATATACACTCCTGGAAATTGAAATAAGAACACCGTGAATTCATTGTCCCAGGAAGGGGAAACTTTATTGACACATTCCTGGGGTCAGATACATCACATGATCACACTGACAGAACCACAGGCACATAGACACAGGCAACAGAGCATGCACAATGTCGGCACTAGTACAGTGTATATCCACCTTTCGCAGCAATGCAGGCTGCTATTCTCCCATGGAGACGATCGTAGAGATGCTGAATGTAGTCCTGTGGAACGGCTTGCCATGCCATTTCCACCTGGCGCCTCAGTTGGACCAGCGTTCGTGCTGGACGTGCAGACCGCGTGAGACGACGCTTCATCCAGTCCCAAACATGCTCAATGGGGGACAGATCCGGAGATCTTGCTGGCCAGGGTAGTTGACTTACACCTTCTAGAGCACGTTGGGTGGCACGGGATACATGCGGACGTGCATTGTCCTGTTGGAACAGCAAGTTCCCTTGCCGGTCTAGGAATGGTAGAACGATGGGTTCGATGACGGTTTGGATGTACCGTGCACTATTCAGTGTCCCCTCGACGATCACCAGTGGTGTACGGCCAGTGTAGGAGATCGCTCCCCACACCATGATGCCGGGTGTTGGCCCTGTGTGCCTCGGTCGTATGCAGTCCTGATTGTGGCGCTCACCTGCACGGCGCCAAACACGCATACGACCATCATTGGCACCAAGGCAGAAGCGACTCTCATCGCTGAAGACGACACGTCTCCATTCGTCCCTCCATTCACGCCTGTCGCGACACCACTGGAGGCGGGCTGCACGATGTTGGGGCGTGAGCGGAAGACGGCCTAACGGTGTGCGGGACCGTAGTCCAGCTTCATGGAGACGGTTGCGAATGGTCCTCGCCGATACCCCAGGAGCAACAGTGTCCCTAATTTGCTGGGAAGTGGCGGTGCGGTCCCCTACAGCACTGCGTAGGAACCTACGATCTTGGCGTGCATCCGTGCGTCGCTGCGGTCCGGTCCCAGGTCGACGGGCACGTGCACCTTCCGCCGACCACTGGCGACAACATCGATGTACTGTGGAGACCTCACGCCCCACGTGTTGAGCAATTCGGCGGTACGTCCACCCGGCCTCCCGCATGCCCACTATATGCCCTCGCTCAAAATCCGTCAACTGCACATACGGTTCACGTCCACGCTGTCGCGGCATGCTACCAGTGTTAAAGACTGCGATGGAGCTCCGTATGCCACGGCAAACTGGCTGACACTGACGGCGGCGGTGCACAAATGCTGCGCAGCTAGCGCCATTCGACGGCCAACACCGCGGTTCCTGGTGTGTCCGCTGTGCCGTGCGTGTGATCATTGCTTGTACAGCCCTCTCGCAGTGTCCGGAGCAAGTATGGTGGGTCTGACACACCGGTGTCAATGTGTTCTTTTTTCCATTTCCAGGAGTGTATTTTATACACTATTCACTTTTGCAAGAATCCAATATCTCTGATGCGCCATTAGTCACATCACTGCCAGACTATTTACCTTGTATCTTTCACCAGTTGCAAAAAAAGATGTGAAAAGGTAAATTACCTTTTTATGGTTTTACATGGAATTTCAGCAACTTCTATTCTTGCGTGATTATACTTTCTTCTAAATGATTTGATGATGATGCAACTTGCAATGAAGCACACAAGCAGTTAGTTGTTAAATGTTACACAGGGTGAGCATGAAGTCTTTCCCTGATTACAAATTTTTCGAGGAACTATGCTAGATACAACTATATGGTTCCAGAGTGGAGATTTCATTCTGGAAACATCTCCCAGGCTAAGCCGTGTCTCCGCAATATCCTTTCTTCCAGGAGTGCTAGATCTGCAAGGTCTGCATAAGAGCTTCTGTGAAGTTTGGAAGGAAGGGGACAAGGTACTGGCGGAATTAAAGTTGTGGGGGTGAGTCTGAGTCATGTTTGGGTAGCTTAGATGGCAGATCACTTGGCCGTGAAAGGCAAAGGTCCCAAGTTCGAGTCTCAGTCCAGCACGAAGTTTTAATCTGCCAGGAAGTTTCAACTAAATGGTTTGTAGCAGATAGTAGCTTAATTAACATTTCTTTAATTTTCATTTTTTTTTTTTTTTTTAATGAATATACTTCCAAATGTCTATACAGCTTTTGCAAAGAGTAGTTTAACTCAAATTTTTATGGATATACTTTTACATGTGCTCTGACACAGCAGTTTATTTCCTTTCTCTCCCTCTCTTGTTAAATGTACTATAATAACAAAAATAATCAATTGTTGATAATATAATGTAAATGGACAGATAAAAAAATCTACTCACCAAGCGGTGGCAAGGGAATACACACACAAAAGGATTTAAATTTCACAAGCTTTTGGAGCCAGTGGCTCCTTCTCCTGGCAAAAGAGTTGAAGGGGAAGGAAGAGGGGTGAAGGAAAAGGACAGTTACCACCCTTTGCATGTCAAATGTTCCCTCCCATACAGCCTTGGCATTCGAGGCAAACGTATTTGTTCAGATGCAGACACTCTACAGCAATACACCACCACTCTCACTTCAGCCTTCACCGAAAATAATTATCCCAACAGCCTAGTCCGAAAGCAGATTTTTCTGGGCTGTCACATCCAATCCTGGTACAGCTGACCCCTCCAAAAAACAACTTTGTAGCACACCACTTGCCACCCAGTATTCTACTGGTCATGAATGTGTCAATCAGCTACTTCGACAAGGCCATGACTTCCTAAAATCACATGCTGAAATGAGATCCATTCTGTCTTAAGTTTTGCCACCACACCTTGAATAGCTGTTTGTCACCCTCCCAAATCTGCAATATCCTTGTCAGGCCTATGCTCCTTCTGCATCCATCTCCCTACCCTATGGCTCCTACCCTTGTGACCATCCCCAGTGCAAGACTTGCCCTATACGCCCTCCTATCACCATCTATTCCAGCCCTGTAACTGACAAAACACATACTATCAAAGGAAGAGCCACCTGTGAAACAACACGCCATATACCAGCTGTTATGTAAACACTGTTCAGCCTTTTACATTGGCATGACTACTGCCCAGTTACGTCAGGATGAAGGGGCATAAGCACAGGGTGTATACAGGTAACACACAATATCCTGTTGCAGAGCATGCTGTACTACATGACAGTCATGACCTCGGTGCCTGTTTCACAACACGCATTGTTTGGATTCTTCCCCTAGACGTCAGTTTGTCAGAACTCCACAGATGGAGACTAGCACTGCAACACGTCCTTGGTTCTCACCAATCACCTGGCCTTAATTTACATTAATTTCTTCCACCTCAGCACTTCTTCACAGTAACTACTCCTTTCTTCACTCCATTTCAGTTTTCCACATATTTCATTTTCTGACTTGTCTATTTTTCGCCGTTCCCCCTCCCACCTCTGTTACATACAATAAACTTAGCTTTTCACTCTTATAAACCCGTGCACAATGTTTTAGTAGTAATCTCTGTCTTGCATGTTACTATGTCTTTCATCTTTAAGCTCTCAGATTTTCAAATCTCATCTGGTGCAGTCCCCAACAATAAGTCTTTCCTTCTCATCTGGTCCGGTAAGTGTCCCCTGATCCAGGGTTCTGGGTGACTTTTCTAAACTGTACCCCTTTCCCTAAGCCTCTCCAGCCCTTTTTTTCTTCACCCCTCTTCTTCCTCCTTCAATTCTTCTGCCAGAAGAAGGTGCTTGTGAAAGTTAAATCCTTTTGTGTGTGTGTGTGTGTGTGTGTGTGTGTGTGTGTGTGTGTGTGTGGGTGTGTGTGTGTGTGTGTTTCCCCTGCCGCTGCTTAGGGAGTAGGTTTTTTTTTTTTTAATCTGTTCTTTTACATTATATTGTTACAGATAGTCTAATTTAGGAGTGCTGTTGTCACACTGGCATCTATGCAGGAGTAAGTGTGATGTGCTTTGTGGCTTCATGAAACAACAGTGTCAAATGGAGGTCTGAACAGATCAGACAGGGTGCCAGTATTAGTGACAAAGCAAGAAGGGGTCGACCTGGAGCCCATGATGACACTGTTGGCAAACATGTGGAGAAACACTGAGTATCACCTGAACTTTCTATAGGTAATGAACAACGAGCATGTGGAAATGTATCCATAAAAAACTGTATGGGCTACGGTACCATTTGCAACAAACTGCATAACTGTATCTAGCATAGTTCATTAGAAACAAATTTTTGTAATAAGGGACAGACTTTTGCTCATCCTGTATGTCTGGTCTAATATTGTATGTTACTTTTTTGTTTTAGATATCCATAAAACTGGGCAATGGATCACATCTAGTCACAAATGCTATGACAGCAGAAGTAGCAGACTACATCCATGATGCCAAAGGATAAATATGGAAGAGTATCAAAATCTGTGTGTTCATTGTTATTCATGTGATTGTATTCAGCTAATATATGAGCTTACTTATTTGGGCAAAACTGAATTTAAAGTATTTAAAAAGGAGCAGAAAAGAAGAGCAGATAGCCATGATACAGTAAAAAAGAAGGAAACTTAAGATATTATTTATCACAATGGAAGCTTTTCCAGCAGTATATTCTGAAATAGTATAGCATATTTACTTATTCTCGTGGTGATAGTCTCTAACAGCATCAAGCAATCTGAAAGCTTCTCCAAGAGGTGCACGAAAACCATCAGCAAGCACCAAGTCATCAGCCCATGGACACACAGCAGATCTTACTATTACCTGTCAATTAAAATTATAAACAGCAAACAAACAAAAATGATAAGGACAAGAACATTTTACATTCTCTCTCTCTCTCTCTCTCTCTGTCATAATATACACATAACATTTATTCCTTTTATCTTAGTTGTTGGATATGCACAGATTTATACTTGTCCGAGGAGAAAAATATATGCAGGAGAATTAAAAATAATGATCTGAGATGAAATCATAAAACAGTCTTAAAAGCAAGGAGTTGCACACAAAGTGCTTGTCCTAATAGCTACAAAAATGAGATAGCTAACGTTCTAAACCACACAAAACATTTTCTGACATAAAGGTATTACTTATCAAAGATGAGTTGTGAGATTTCAAAGTTTTCCAGGGTCGTGATTCCACATTTATCTGAATCAATTTTTGGTGTATGCAGGGTGTATACGGGGACAAGGGAAAAAAAATCCCGGGTTATTCCCAGATTTCTCCCGGATATCCCGTTTAAAAATTATGCTTTTTCCCGGGCGAAAATACACTTTTTCTGTGCTAAGTGACAGTAGCTTTTCCGTAGATTTTTCCCTCGGAACTGTAAAACTTTTAATTCCTTTGAATGGTTAACGTTTTACACAATCGCGTAGAACTTCCCGGGAAAAAAAAGGATGGGGCAGATAAGTTTTGGAGAGACTTTAAATAAATAAAAGTTTTGGAAAGACCTTTGATTTGCAGCAACATATACGCTGCATATTTTCATATTCCGAAAGTATAAATTCGAATTGCACCAAACACAGCACGTTAGTTTCCGGAGCGTTGAAACAGAGGTTGCGATGTCCTTTTGTAAGCGAGTCATATCTCAAGCCACGAGATCTCGTCAGCCGATGACAGCAGCTATTCAGAGCATAGGACACGTGTTATAGTCAGCCAATAGCAAGAATTTCGTTTTTTTCCCACATAAATGACTAACTCTTATTAATATTGGGATCACAACATTGAGCCAAAGCATGTGTGGCATTAATCATCAAAAAACTAATGAACTCAAATATACTACAGGTGATGCACATTCCACGTAAACTAGCCAAGGCACATCTATCCTGGTTATTTGAGATTATAAAGTAAATTCAGAAAGCAAATTACAGGCTGTTTCTATTATGTTTGGGATTACATAAAAAATAGCAGGTGCAGAATTTTTAAAGGCTTGGACAAAATCAGGAAGGAGTGGTCATGCTGTGACCACAAACAAGTTCAAATCTGAAAGTAGGGTTATGAATGAATGACATCCCTTAGCACCAAAAGAACATTAGTTGTAAACAGTCTGCTCTGGCGAACATTGAAAACAAGCCAGACCAAACCCGTCTCCAGGGCGGAGAGTATTTCCGTTTGTAAAAACTTAAATTATTCCAGAACATGCAAATATTACAAACATAAGAAATTTCAAGAATGTTCTAGATATGCTAAATACTAAATAACAAATGTTTGCTGCTGATCACATCTGAACTGGTGGCTTGCAGTACGCAAGCCAGTGACACTACCCACTACTCCATATTACATGCAGCACAAATCATGGCAACATTTTCCAAACTAGCATTTTATCACACAATTTTATGTATGATAATTGATTGTTTGCAATGACAGGATTTCCAGCTTTATACAAAAAGTGGAAACCACGAAAATCATGAAAAATTTGAAGGTTTAAGTAAAAAGATAAACCCGTCAATCTACAAAAGACGAATTACAGGTTAGTGGCACAGAAAGATGTCCCAATTTTGGTTTTCTTACCTGATGAACATAAAGTAATGGTGTGCCAGAGAACCATCGAGGCAGTTCAGAGTTCTGCTGAGATGACGACAATGGAGCTTGAACATTAGAGGAAATGAATGTTTTGTTTCCTACTAGTGCCTGCGGAACATTACCTGGTAAAGGTAGACTCAGCAGTGGGTAACTTCACATGAAACAGAAAAAAATACATTAAAATATTGTTAAAAATTAGTTAACAAATATTGAACAACAGTAAGCAATAATTCATTTTTAGAGACAATACAACAATGCGCCACCACAATGAAAAAATTACAGTGTGAGATATACAGGGGGAAAAGTGCAGTCAATTTTTCTCATATGGGAATCTTCTAGATGAGAACAATTGAAAGGATAAAATTCTCTCTTGCTTCCATCCACATCGTGTGATTTAAAATCCACAAACTTGCAGCCGAGTGCTCATCATCCACTGTCAAGTGGTGACTTGTCTTTTGTTTGCTGCTACTGTCTCCAGTGCCTCCTGTGACGTCACTGGTGCTCGCTCCAACCCCATATAAGGCAATGTTTTCATTGCGTGCCCGCTTCATCCTTCCAACGGCTGTGTCTCAAGCCACAGGCCGCCATGTTTATTGAGGGTGTTGTCACAAATTTTCATCTCTATCACTTCTTTTGTTACACTATCCATGTAACTGTTTGCCTGTGTAATAACAAGTGTCTTTTCAATATGATGACCATTTACTAGAGCATGCTCTGCTACTGCTGATTTCTCAGGGTTCCAAAGGCAAAAGCATCTCTCATGTTCTGCACAGCGCTGTTGAATAGTATGTACAGTCTATGCAACATAAAAGTATCCACACTCACACGGTATTTTATATGCTCCTGGTGTTATGAGGCCATTGTCTTTCACAGGCCTCATGAGTTGTTGAATGTTTATTGCAGCTCTGAAGACCGAATCTATTTTATACCTACTTAGGTGCTAGCTAATCATTCCTCTAAAGGGCAAAATGCAAGCTTCTTTGAGTCCTCCTCGTGGTCTTTCTGCTTGTGTGTTTTTGGAAAAGTGGCTTGCAAAATTTGGCAGTTGTTGTCCGTTGATCCCAAATATTTTCCATAAATGGTTCAGTTCCTTCAGCAGGTTTTCAGTGCCCGAGATGGCTTCTGCTCAATGCACCAAAGTCCTCAGAACAGAATTTTTCTGCAACAGATGTCGATAGCTGTTAGCACGCAGGTATCGGTCCGTGTGACTAGGTTTCCGATAAACATTATGGCTAAGACAACCATTTGCTTTACGGTGAACAAAGACATCAAGGAATGGCAGGGCACTGTCTACCTCCACGTCCATCGTGAACTTGACATTGTCATTCATACTGTTGATGTGGTGCACTTTTCACATCCATGACACCAGACAACAAACGTGTCATCGACGTATCAATAAAAGCAACTACACTTTGCAGGAGCCATTTCCAAGGTAATGTCCTCAAAGTACTCCATAGCACAGGTTGGTTATAAATGGTTAAAATACTCACCATCACACAAAAAATACGACAATGTTAGAGTATGTTTAAATAAACCCACAACCGTGTCATCAAATAACTGGGAGAATAGATCTATATAATCTTTGACAGGAACATGCGTGACTAACGAAACCACATCAAAACTGATGATAGTATCTCCTTCTCCAAAATGCAGGTATTATATTCAACTGATGAAGTCAGTCATACTCTTGATGTGGTGCACACAATGACCAACGTGCGGAGTAAGGGGGTTGCCAGATGTTTCGCGAGTCCATAAGTTGGAGATCCAACAGTAATCACAACAGAATGTAGATGTGTATTCTTTTTGTGAGTGTTTGTAATACCATGCAATGTAGGTAGTCAAGGAGCCCGAGGGAGGCGATTTTTAATGACATTCTCTCCTAGTTAAGACCTCTTGAGAAGGTCTGATGTCTTCCTTATTATTCTGGATGTTGGGGTCCTTTCATAAATTCTGATACGTCTCTTCCTCCAGCATCAACCAAATCTACACAACATAGTCAGCTCATTCCACACCAATGGCTGCATTTAACATGTTCAAGGTTGGCGACTTGTATTTTGAAAGAATTTGATGGCATCTTGCAAACTTTCTCCAAACCACTTATTATGTCAGATGCTCCAAGGGAATGGTGCAAAATTATGTTTCCTTTTAAGAGCTGACATGGCATCTGACATCACTGTTTCTCATCATTTTGTTGGCAACGGCATGTCCTGTTTTCTGTTCTGCCCCACGCTTTTGCTGTGAAAGCCAGCTAAATTTCCCTTTCTGCCTTTGCATGGTTATCCTCTGTGATGACATTTGTTGTGTTAGCGTGGCTGCATCAGTCCATTCCAAATCTGAATCTGGGAGCGACTCTCTTAGCTGCAGCTGGATGGCCATTAGCTTGCCACTGTTTGTGTCCAACTGCCTTCAGGTGTGATGTATCCTTCCTTGCAGTAGGGCAAAACTGGCATGACAAAATATTCTCTCGGCCATGGCAGTGCTGATACGGTGACTCATGAAAGCAAAACGTGGACTCTTCTTCTCTCCACAGCACCATCGTAGGAAGGCTTGAGAGAATTTTATTGGTACATATCCCCGTGAAACTCTGCATCTGTATAAAACAACTGAAGGGGGTGTGAAAAGAAAGAAGTGCATTGCCCCCCCCCCCTCCAATGCAATATTTCTCACATCTGAGGCATTTTCCGGGTGTAGTTAACAAGTCATCCTAAATAAACATCATGTGCTCTATTTTTCACCTAGTTTATTAAAAGATTCTGTGGGAGACACGTTCTTATGCTCAGCAGGTTTACCAAAACATAGGTACTTACACTTACAGCCAGTTTCTCAGTATAATGTAGCTTTTCTGCTTAGGTCTACTGTTTTTCATGTCTTGCCAACTATCATTCGTCACAAACTTACATTGTATTTTGAGTCACTAATCTCAATACTTTCTGCTTTAATCAAATGGGACTACTATACTCAATCGGCAGACTAGACCCAGAGTTTAAAATTTTTCCTCTGCCGAATTATTCCATCAGTAAATACTATTCCCCTAAATATCAATCCTCTGCAATATCTCACATGTACTCAGCCGCCACTGTAATCCAAACTGCAAATGCAAACTGGGAAGTCACTTCCATATGAAAACCCCACTGTAATTGCAGGACTACATCAACATGTATATCATGCACAAATGAACATGCACACAAAAATGTCATTAAACAGCGCTAGAGATCCAATGTTGTGTTAACACTCAAATGTGTACAAGGTGTTGTTATCACATGTATACAGAGCCTGTAAGCAAATACTACCATCACATTATGTAAGATACTACCATCACATTATGTAAGTGTTAGTAGTGCCATCTTTAGCTTTTTCCATAATTACAAATGGTATGTGTATGATATGCATCAAAACACCTGTAGGAGAAAATCCTGTTACATATCGATATTGCCACACATGAGTGACCCATTTGGCTTTATTTCATTTGGACTGAGTTTGTCTACACTATGTCGGTATTGGGGGATATTCACAAACGGACCCTACAATCAATCTCGCTACCAGTTTGCAGTGATCTGTGACCGTGATGTTCTTTCAATAAACTACAATGTCTAGAATGACGAGGAATTTGTTAAAATCATTCAAAGTGGATCATTATTTGTACAATTACTTACAAATGGATGAGACTACATAAAATATGCGCTCCAAATAATCTCTCCAATGATCACAAGAAAAGGGCACAAATATGAAACAAGCTATGACCCTGCACAAGAGATTATCTGCTACATATTTCCAAAGTGGGAATACCCATAAGAAAGTGAAATTAGCTACAGCTATTTCACCTCATTCTATGTGGCAGATAAATTCTGACACCTATCAAATTAGTCTGTATTGTCTACAATAGCATATCAAAATAATTTTTTCTGTAACATGTGGTAGTTCAATATCACAAAACTATAAAACAATTTATATTTAATTATTCCGAAGCCATAACCAATGTGTATGAACTGGGCTTGCTTGTCATGATTTTCCTTATCCGTCATTACTGTTAACTGAACCAATGGATGTGTAACATACTCTCATGACAATTTCCTTCTTTGTTGTTTATGGGGTATCAGCTGTATGATAAACAACTACTCTAGAGGAAGAGTTAAAATTTTACATCTCTAAGGGGCCATACACATTCTCTTTGAGGTGGCCCTCAATAAAATTATGAGGTAGTTTTGGTTTTTCTGCATGTAGTGTGGGATGGAGAAAGGCTGTTTCATTCATTAGGCTATTTTTTCTACTTGGTATGCTTTTGCTTCTGATCATCTGATAGTTGTAGATCTGTACAAGGAAAAATGGTTATTGACTGTACTCACCTAATGATCGGAAAATTGATCACTATGGTATGCCAAAAACAATAATAAATATAAAAGCCCATCCATAGAATATCAAATCTGTGGCTGTTACTTTAAGTGAATGTATCACAATAATTAAATACCAATTTTAGTTACTGTTATGCAAATCAAAGGTGGAGGGGAGACAGGAAAGGAAAGGAACTATTGATGTCAGTTGCAAAAGGACGTACAGTATTGGGGAATCAGGAGCAGCAAACAAAAATGTTTGCTGGACCGGGATACAAACCCAGGATCTCTTGCTTACTGGGGAGTTGCATTAACCACTGCATCACCTGGACACAGTGTTTATTGCAATTGCATAGACTATCTAGATACACCTCCTTGCTGACACACACTGTTGCCCAATGCCACCTATTGCAGTCCCTGTCAATATCCTAAATGCTCGCTACTTTGAGAGTTGTACAGGAGCTCAAACATAATTGTGCACCTGCAATGAAGGTGAAGGATTCACTACCCATCGAGGTGAATCATTCACATGAATGTGTGGTGTCAGTTCTTTTAAACATGTCCAAAAGAGCAGACACCATGCATTCACATCACATAGTCACTGTTTTCTATTAATTTTCTGATGTCCAATGAGCTTTGGAGTTGGAGCTCAAGTTTCAATAACTACAGATTGCACTAACATTCTCACCCGTTTCAGGTTTTCATCAGGTAGTGACTGCAAAGAAACAAGCTGTTAACTTTATGCCTGATGGAACATTTTATCAGTTATTGAGAAAGAGTTAAAGCTTTCTCGGGATGAACTTTTTCAGCAATTTTTATGTTAACATAGTGCATGCACTCACGTGCTTGTGTGTGGTGGTGGTGGTGGTGGTGGTGGTGGTGGTGAGAGGGGCAGAGGGGCAGAGGGGGAGTGTGTGTTCTGTGTTAATACATTATTTGTCATTTATTACTGTGAGGTGGTTTTATGAAGTGGCGGTCACTAGTCAATACAGAAAGTAGGCTTGTATTTACTCTCCATTTGTTGACTATTCGTGTCTGAGTTACAGTATCTGTAGTCTTTGTACCTCTGTGTCCTCTAATACAAAGAGCTTTGTCCCAAAGGCTTCAAGAATAAAATTCTCCAGTGAACCAAAAGGACCTAAGTGATTTGATTTTCAGTGAGAATGGTGGAAAGGGCTCTTTGCTAACGAATGAGACATGGCTCAGCTGCCTCCAGACAGCGACAGGGTGAGTATTGCACTTCATGCCTAGCGTATTTTGGTAACACATTGTGAGTCAAGACACTGCTGTTAATCAAGCAATAATATGCAATCAAATATTGTGTTAAACTCAAAAAAACTGGACTCTAAGATGGTGAGCCTGATTCAGCAAGCCTTCAAGCCAGTATCCATGTCCCAGCCAAGAATTTACAAGCAGAATAAAGACATTACCAGCAGGACTGCAAAAACATGATGAGAATTAGTGCTCTGGGTATCGGCCAATATTTCACATATATTGAAAAGTAGGGAAAGTGTAGATAGCTTTGAACAGGGATCTACACTTAATTGTAAGAATGATACCAGAGGATTTTAATATACCAAAATTGAATGTTTATCGCATTTCATAGTAATGAGAAAGTCCCAAAAGTGGAGACCAATGAACAGAAAGAAATCCATGTGCTGAAGTGTCGTGGGTTGCTGGAACACAACACAAGTAATGTCAACTTCCTTGAAAAAGCAACAAAAGGAGATGAGACATTGATTTTCAAGTATGATCCTGAATCATGGGTTCTTGGACAGGGTAAAAGAGGCTCCAATGAACATGTGGTTCTTGGTGACACCTTTTTTCAGGAAGCATATGTGGACTGGGGAAAACGGGGATAGTGATGCATAATGTGTAAAGAACTTACTTCAAAGATTTTGAAGGTTTTGAATGTTGAAAAGCAATCAGTCTCTTTAAAAAATTATTGGGCACAAACCCAGTATGCTGTGCACTGTGGCAGAAGCTGTTACAGATCGTGAGCTGTTTGGTAGTATCTAACAAGCTGTGTCTGTTGCCATTACATGTGTTGCTGTTGAGATTTATGTTGCAAATTTAATCGTAGAACTGTAATGGGCTCATGGTAGTCAATGTCAAATTAGCTACCGCACCTATTCTGGCACTGTAAAATCTGAACTAGGGGATAGCATCCCCACTATCACACTCAAGCCCATTCTATCCTCCACTACTAGGGTTACTTGTCTTGTCTTTAGGCTACATCTTGTAATATATCTGGCTTTACAGCCAACATATTCAAGTACAAGAAGCTCTGCTTAGGAAAGCTGAGAACCCAGCAGTGGCAAGATGACATAATGTGGTGTGAGGTACCAATGACACATGGTTTATTCAGTATGGGTATCATGAGGAAGGCTGTCTAAAATTGTGGTCCTTCTCTGCAACTGGCTGCTGTGTTCCGAAGTTGCGTACCAATATGATAATCTTCTGTTATTAATGTTAGATACGCTAAACAGCATATCTGCTTGCATTTCAAATAAAGTAATCTCTCAATAGCTTGCGATCACTCCATTATTTCACAAGTATAAATATCCAGCAGAATAATAAACAACAGCTAAACAAGAAGGCACATGAAACACTTTGGTGACCTTCGGATCGTGCAGGCAAAGTGGCTCAAATGGCTCTGAGCACTATGGGACTTAACATCTATGGTCATCAGTCCCCTAGAACTTAGAACTACTTAAACCTAACTAACCTAAGGACATCACACAACACCCAGCCATCACGAGGCAGAGAAAATCCCTGACCCCGCCGGGAATCGAACCCGGGAACCCGGGCGTGGGAAGCGAGAACGCTACCGCACGACCACGAGATGCGGGCTGCAGGCAAAGTGGTTCGGCTTTAAGATCAGAGATGGTTCGGTAGTCTAGAAGGACATACATGGCGTCTGCTGAGGTCGGTGTCTGATAAGACTTTATTAGCAGTTTCTAGTTATTTGGACAGTGATGGTAATTACGGAACAAAGAGTTCACTAATTTGCTGAAGAATGGAAATTATTCGTGACTTTAAAGTGGAATGTAATTGTGCAGTTCCTCACGTTCTGCAAATAAAAAGCAAGTGGCATCCCTTACAAAGAAACTAATTGGAAATTTATATAATATTTGTTCCCCGCTAAGAGTTTATTACAGCCTTAAGATAAAAGATTCACAACCTACACGCTGTTTTCTGCATAGGGGACAACTATAGAAGACTGCAGTTTGGTTAACATTTATTAGAACTTATGCATTCCACTCAGGGCAGCGGAAGCAAATCAGTACCTCGTGTGTACCGCAATCTTAGTACAAATGAGAGCAGTGACATCTATGGTAACACAGAGAAGGTATGAAAGAGAGAAATTTTAGAGGAAAGTGGTATATCACAAGCACGCGCGCACCCACACACACACACACACACACACACACACATATATGGTCCTACTCCAAATCCCATGCCACTTTCCTTGACGTTGACCTCCACCTGTCCAATGGCCAGCTTCACACGTCCGTCCACATTAAACCCACCAACAAGCAACAGTACCTCCATTATGACAGCTGCCACCCATTCCACATCAAACGGTCCCTTCCCTACAGCCTTGGTCTTCGTGGCAAACGAATCTGCTCCAGTCCGGAATCCCTGAATCATTACACCAACAACCTGAAAACAGCTTTTGCATCCCGTAACTACCCTCCCGACCTGGTACAGAAGCAAATAACCAGAGCCACATCCTCATCTCCTCAAACCCGGAACCTTCCACAGAAGAACCCCAAAAGTGCCCCACTTGTGACGGGATACTTTCCGGGACTGGATCAGATTCTGAATGTGGCTCTCCAGCAGGGATACGACTTCCTCAAATCCTGCCCTGAAATGAGATCCATCCTTCATGAAATCCTCCCCACTCCACCAAGAGTGTCTTTCCGCCGTCCACCTAACCTTCGCAACCTCTTAGTTCATCCCTATGAAATCCCCAAACCACCTTCCCTACCCTCTGGCTCCTACCCCTGTAACCGCCCCCGGTGTAAAACCTGTCCCATGCACCCTCCCACCACCACCTATTCCAGTCCTGTAACCCGGAAGGTGTACACGATCAAAGGCAGAGCCACGTGTGAAAGCACCCACGTGATTTACCAACTGACCTGCCTACACTGTGAAGCGTTCTATGTGGGAATGACCAGCAACAAACTGTCCATTCGCATGAATGGACACAGGCAGACAGTGTTTGTTGGTAATGAGGATCACCCTGTGGCTAAACATGCCTTGGTGCATGGCCAGCACATCTTGGCACAGTGTTACACCGTCCGGGTTATCTGGATACTTCCCACTAACACCAACCTGTCAGAACTCCGGAGATGGGAACTTGCCCTTCAGCATATCCTTTCTTCTCGCTATCCGCCAGGCCTCAATCTCCGCTAATTTCTAATTTCAATTTGCCGCCGCTCATACCTCACCTGTCTTTCAACTTCATCTTTGCCTCTGTACATCTGCCCCGACTGACATCTCTGCCCAAACTCTTTGCCTTTACAAATGTCTGCTTGTGTCTGTGTATGTGTGGATGGATATGTGTGTGTGTGCGAGTGTATACCTGTCCTTTTTTCCCCCTAAGGTAAGTCTTTCCGCTCCCGGGATTGGAATGACTCCTTACCCTCTCCCTTAAAACCCATATCCTTTTGTCTTTCTTTCTCCTTCCCTCTTTCCTGATGAGGCAACCATTGGTTGCGAAAGCTAGAATTTTGTGTGTATGTTTGTGTTTGTTTGTGTGTCTATCGACCTGCCAGCTCAAATTCCCTGGTGGGAATCATCTTTGAAGTCAAAGTGCTTTGGAATTATTATGAGGTTACGTTTTATTCGCGAGAACTGTGAACTGTACCCTAACAGTGAACCGTGTAAGGACTGTGATTCATGTGAACTGTAAATGACCAGAGAACTGCATAATAACTCAGATAGGTAGGTTTGGACTATTTTTGAACTGTAGTTGAACTATAACAGCTGATGCCACAAGATCAAATTTTCTGTTACAATGAAAGTAGTACTGGTAATTGAGGAATAGGAAGTGCTAAAGTGATATGAGAATAAAAGTTAACATTGTGAGCGTGGCCCATGGGATTATGTTATTAATCATCACTTCAAGACTCTTAATGTTACAAGACGGCACAGCGGGCGGAGAAGCATGATACAGCCACAAACGACACATGCGGCAGTGGCAAGAAGCGGCCAGCGCAGTTTGCAATAAAAGTTGCAGCCAGTCGTGCAGCCCACAGCTACGAGAATCAGCAGCAGTATGTTGAGGAAGAAATATAGTGTAAGTGTTGTGATTGCAACAGCAGCCTAAGATTTGTAATTGGAACATTAGTATTAGTAAAATGTCCAGGGAAAAGGAAGTAAGTCATGGTACAGCATCAGTTGACACTTTGCCAACTCGGATGATCAGTATATAAAGTCTATGTTTAAAATTTATTTAGCAGGTACAAAGAGAGGCACAAACAGAATATATGGGGGAATTAAAATTTATTTTGCAGGTACAAAGAGAGGCACAAACAGAATATATGGGGGAATTAAGAAAAGTTCAAAATCGAACAGATAAGGGCTTAAAAGAAATTAATGTAGGAATAGCTCAAATTAATGGTAAATTCGATGCTTTGGAACAAAAGGCAACAAATTTTGAAGTTAAAACTGAAGGATGTACCAAGAAATCAGAATATGAAATAAAAGATAGGGGTAAAAAGTTAGAAGTTTGTAATTTACAGCATATCATAAAAGACCATGATATACTTGGTTTAACATTTCACATGTAGAATCCTCTTGTAAAGGTAACACAATTGTGATTCAGAGCAAACTGAGAGAAGCAGTGCAAAAAGAACTTCCTAAAACACAAGACATAATTGAGAATGAAGTTAAACAAAAGGTAGAAATTTGTTGGGAACAAGAAAGAAAGGTACCGTTCAAGTAAGTGGAGTAGTAAAACACACTAATGCGTATAACTTCCATCATTTCTCGAGTAAGGGAACTATACAACCAGTAGCCTTCAGTAGACAGTTTGAGGTCATCATTCCAAAAAACATTACAGAACAACAAAAAATGAAATTCATGGACAACAGTTTAGAAGGAGAAGCAAAATTATGGGGAACAGGGATCAGTAACACATGTAAAATATATAAAGAATTTATTCAAGCATTCCTGAATCAAGACTGGTCTTGCAGCACACAAAACAAGAGTGAAAGGTGAAGTTTTTATGGACAGAAGGTTTCATAGTGAAAAAGTCATTATACCACAAATGCACAGAAGTGAGGTATTAGAAGGTCATGTACCGAAGTTCAATGGTGTCAAGATATCAATAAACAGACTTCAAAGCCAGCTTCTGGCAGTAACCACTAGCAAAAAATGGTCAAATATATATTCAATTCGTCTATGGTAAACAAAATTATCAGCTCACTTCTAAGAAGCATCATATGGGGGTAGATTATGTCGCTGAATTTGAGAAAGTTGTGAATGAAGTACCTCATTCTACTACAGAAATACCACCACCACAAGAGTTTTTAGATGAAATCTCAATCAGTGACATGAAAACACATTATGAATACTAATCTCTGAGGACAATAATGTACTTTGTATTGCCAGGTAACTGACAATTACCAGGTGCCCGAGTTAAATGACAGCATACTTTGTTTTCTTGTCCTACTGTTAGATCTTCCCCTTCTTTCATTCAGAACTGTTATCTGTCTTCTTTAACATTACTCACTATCTAGGTTAAGATGAGTAAATTTCCTGTACTGAATGTGACAACAAAGAAACAAGCCATGACACAAACAAAGTAACCTAGCAGAATAAGCATCTGCATAGCATGGGTGAAAATGAAAAAGACACGTTATACAGCATGTAGCGGAACAACTGTTAAATATTTACAACAACAATAAACAAACTTTTATGTCTTAAAATATTTTAAGAATATGAAAGCAAGATGAAGGCTATTAAATAGAATACAGATGAAATAATTCATAAAAATATGCTGACGCCTGCAGAAGAACTGGGCGATGCTAAACCAGGTAAGTGAATACGACAGTGCACAATAGAAGCAATTCCTGTGGCAAAAATAATGGAAATCACTATATGTTGCCTTGAGCTGACATACAGATTGTGTCAAAATAGACATATTGTTACTCTTTAGTATGAATTGAAATGGGGAAGTGGTTGCCTCTTTAATGAATTATGGTACACTGGTAGGCTAGGAATAGTCCGGCCAAAGAGGTTTATGGCAAATGGAGAAGTGGTTGCCTCTGTAATGAATTAAGATACACTGATAGGCTAGGAACAGTCCTGCTTAAGAGTTTCATCAGACATTGTTAATAGTAGAAAATATCAGTGGACATGTATTATTTGGGTTAGTTTGGTTATTAGAATCTAAAGTCATTTTAAATTTTGAGGAAAATCTTCTATGTTTTGGGAAAGGGGACAGTAGATATTGGGTACCGTTTGTGACAGACACCTACAGTGGTAAACAAACAACTGATAGTCAATGTCTGTGATTAGCAGCTACAGCACAACTGTCACCAGAGATCGATAATGTAGACCAATTAGTACATAGGATTGACTTACAAAACAAAGTAAAAGAATCCCCAATATTAACCAATGCACAACAACTAGATTTATATAGAATTCTAAGGGAATATGAAGAAGTATTTTCCGATCGTCCCGGTAATATCAGCGATTACGTATGCAAGTTTAAAATCGAAGATGACATTCAATTTTTCTGTAACCCATATTCAATACTGGTAAGTTTGAAAGAAGCAGTAAGTAGGAAAATGACAAAATGATTGACAACAATATAATATAACTTAGTTCTAGTGTCATGAATAACCCTTTAGTAGTGATAAAAAATGTTACAGGAGGTGTGCGACTAATGCTAGACGTGTGTACATAGAATAAGCATATAGAAACAGAACGAGAAAGACCAATTAACAAATTTGAGAACGCAAAGTTTTTTAGCACAATGGACCTGACTGCTGGATATTGGCAAATTAGGTTACACCCGGAGTCAAAAAACTATACAGCATTCCTGTTTTGGACTTAATATCTCCATATCAGTATTTATATGTGCTCTGGACAAAGCATTAGAAAGAGATTTATTAAAGGATTTAATAATATATGTAGATGGTATTCTCATAATCTCAGCTACCTGGGAAGAACATTGCCTGACACTGAGTAAGACCCTGAAAAAACTTAAAGAAAAGGTATTACAGTGAAATTGTCTAAATCACACTTTGCGTGGCACAAGCTTAAGTTTTTAGGGCATCTTGTAGGGATTCAAGGGATTAGACCAGATCCTGAGCACATAAAAGCTATTAAAGAATGTCCACCCCCTAAAAATGTGAGACAATTGAAGGGATACTATAGACGGTATGTTAGGCGACAAGAACTAAATGACACAACAATTTTACATTTGTTAAGAAAGGGATCAAACATAAATAATGTGTTTAAAAACATAAAAAGAGCACTAGTAGAAGCACCCATATGGCATCATCCGAGTATGAGCAAACCATTTAAAATTGCAACCGATACATCTGATTAGCACAACTATTCCAAGGAGAGTGAGGTATAGATAATGTAAATCACAGATCTATAGCTTTTGCTAGCTGTAGTCTTAATAAACATGAATTAAACTACACAGCTACTGAAAAAGAACTGTTAGCAATAGTATGGAGTGTCCAAAAATTCTGAACACTAGTATGGGGGTCAGAAATACATATCTACACAGATCATATAGCTCTATCTTTTTTGATGAATAGTTGTTTGTTACATGGTAGACTAATGTGATGGATGTTGTTCCTACAAGAATATGACATTAGAATACAGTATGTAAAAGGTTCTGACAATATTGTACCAGACACTTTGTCTAGTTTACCTATAGGTATGGAAGAGTTAAAATGGATGGAAGGACCCGGCGTAATTTTTGCAATTAATTTTCTGACACACCAGGGTACAAGAGATGGCACAAAGAGTAACAGAGAACATACATCATGATCCCTATTTTACCGAAATGTTTGCTATGTGTATTAGGAACTCCTTGCCTCCTAATCAAGCAGGAAAGTGGAAAATTATGGGTCATAATTTATTTTGGAGACATAGTATAACATCACAACGGTGGCATTTATGCATCCCCAAGTTGATGGAGGACGAAACTGTGTGGTATGTTAATATAGGATATGGACACTTTGAAATAAAAAAGTGTATATCCCACATGAACAAGTTCTATTATTTTAAAAAGTTGGGACATAAAGTAGCATCTTTAATTAGGACTTATGAAAACTGTCAGAAGGTTAAAGAGAGTTAAATACAAAATGTACGCAATCATTCCTAAGTCTATATACGATCTTACAGCAGCGGATTTCTTTGGACCAATTCCGAAAGGTAAGGGAGGAGTGCCGTACATTTTAATCCTCACAAGTGTTGGTCAAAGTAAGTTAAATTGTATCCTGTTAAAAAAGGAAATACACCAATCATGATAAGCTGTTAGCAATAATATTTTCTGGAGGTAGGCAACCGAAACGGTTTCTCTCCAATAGTGGACCACAATTTTGTAGTAATGATTTTAAAGAATTTTTAGCATGGGAAGGTATTCGTCAAGTGTTAATATCCAACTATAGCCCATCCTCGAATCCATGTGAACGGGTAATGAAAGAGATTGGGAAATTATGCTGCACCTACTGCCATGAAAAACATACTTTATGGGCAACGAAGATCAAAGACCTTGAGCCTATTTTAAATGAATCACTACATTTATCAACTGGATTAACACCTTTAGAAGTAATAGGCAAACCTTTTGTAGGAGAACCTCTATTTAAATGTTGTAATTGGCCTGAACAAACTACTTTCAATTATGATCTTAATCAGGTAATAGTTTCCAGAAATTTAGTTGGAAAGGCACAACACAGAGTGAGTAAACATAATGAGAAAGCAGTTGAATCTCAGTACAAGGTCGATGACCTAGTTCTGGTAAAACATCATCATCAGAGCTCTGCCTCAAAAAAAACACACACACAAGTTTTTTCAGAAATACGAAGGACCTTACCAAATACAAGCAGCAATACATCCCAAAGCCTTATTCTTAGTAGATCCTACAACTGGATCAGAGAAGGGAAAATACAATGTAAAGAAAATAAAGTTATATGTCCCCCAGGAACATTAACATTCTGAGTTAACGGGCAGAGTGACGACCGTCAGATCTCGAGATGTTTTCGATGTTTCTTCCAAGATAGTTTTCCTGCACCGAATTCCCTTCAAATCTTAAACTATTCTATAATCTATTCCTAAAATCTTAAACTATCCTATAATTTAGTACCTAGGAAACCAGATATGACAGTCAAGTAGAAAACTTAAGAGACTCGTGAATGAACAGTGATCTCTAGACATGACATGAAACGAATACACTGTTATATAAGTGAAAAGTATAATATGATGGTACTAATTAAACAGAGTGATGTCAAGACAACATAAACTGAATGGAGGATTTTACATATGTGTAAGAAGATAATATAAAGTGACTAATTACACAACTATTTAATAGTAGTGTATAATTTTCTATTCGGTATATAATATTTTATACCTTTTATGAAATGTGATGTAAATGGGAGGGTTTGTATAATTTTTGGAAGGGGTGGGCATTGTAGATTAAAACATGATTTACACCAACATATAAATAATGGCGAACACAGAACACACACCACTCCCTTCCAAACAACCCTCGCAAACAAGTGTGACTGATTCTTTACCATTTGCCGTTCCATAAGGGTTGATAAGATTTTCTTCAGGGACCTCAAGGCGAAGGTGAGAATGTCCGTTCTGTAGGAGACAATTTAACACCATACCTCCTCCAGCTTCTCACTCAAGTACTGGTGAGGTAGGGATCCTGGGGAAGGGGGGTTGAAAGGTTTTCCTGTCTTTGGGGCTATCTTCTTTCTCTTCTTCGAACTTAGCAACCATTTCTATTTTTTCCTTTCTTACTTCTCTTTTGAATACCTGCCTATTTTTTCCCTCTTTCCACATTCATCTACTTCTATTGCAGAAGTCCTTCATATTCTCCGTGGTTTCCAATAACCTACAACTTATCTCCAGATAAGAAAGCCGAAGAATCAGGCTCCACAAACACATATCATCACACACACAAAGATACACGAGTACGCAAACAGTGAAACTACCAACTAGAAACCTGTCGAGAGATATGAACCGTCAGGTGTTGTAGAGGGAACATATGTGTACATCGGGAAATATGCACACATTGTTATTTATTGTGACAGTTCTACATTGTATGTATATATAGGAAAATACATATATATATATGAGAACTATAAAGATTTCATATCACATATATACGTAAATATAGAATTTTACAACGAGTATACATAAGAAGGAGGCGTGGGTAATGAAGGAGAACGCAAGCCAGATTGGAGTTCATTATGATGCTTAATTAAGTAAAGTCGGTGTAGCAAATACTCTGATGGAGTGATGAGTCATAGAGTAGTGGGACTTGTTCATTAGGTGTAAACATAGTATCTACTAAGAGTCAGATAATATGGGTAGACATAGTATCTACTAAAGATTACAGAAGTTGAAAAGTAGAGGAGGACTCTAGGGTATTAAATGAAGTATTAAAAAGTGAGTGTGAAATAGATTTTCATTTTTTCCAGGAAATATTTAACCACAGTGTACATTAAGATGTATACTAGGGCAATGAACCATGAGGCCTACTCGGGAAGGATAGGGGGGGGGGGGGCACCCAGTTTTTATTGAATATAAAAGGCTGATAGGCAGACCTAAGAAAGACTGACCTATACTGTGTGGACAGGGGCACCAAGAAAGGGATTGACCTGTACCATAGGAGAATAAGAACTAAGAGGAGCATACCTACCAAAACGGAAAGAGTATGTGCACTCATAGGGTCAATCCACCTGTAAGATATAGGTACTGATCCTAGGGGAAAAGGACAGTATTGTGACAGAAGTCGCATATTTCATACGAATTATTCTGGTAAGTTTGAATTCTATATTCCAATAGAATTATTATGTTTTACGCGAGTTTACAAGTGTCAAGAAGAACACTTTCATTTACCCAGAGTTCCTCCAGACTACAAACAGTCTATAATTAATGAGGCTATTACATACTAAAGAAGCGGTACAAAGAATTAGAATAAAAGAGTAAAATACTCAAGTGTCAGTAACACCTGGAGCTTACAATTGGAAACCCAAAGGTTTAGGCCCTACTACTCCTAGATATAAAAGTATTGACTCCAACATTGAGTGAAATAGGGGCCTACTGTCATTTTATAATCAAAGTAAAATGAAAAAAGAAAAACTAAATAGTAAATAAAAGAGTTATGCATGGTTAATAAAAAAATGCAGGAATTATGAATTGTTATTCTATGTAATACTAATGTACATAATGAGTATGTATAAAATATCACATGTTAGAGCTGAGGGGAGCAATATGTAGTGCTTCAAGAACTTCCATGTAAATTCCAGAACCACTCGTTCTTCTACTGTCTCAAACACATGATATTTTAAAAATAAGTGTGGGAGAACGTACATACTGCACGACACGTTTGTGTGTGCAGGCTGGAAAGGAGTCATAAGTACAAGTTAGACGCGACGGTCAAACGGTATTGACAAGTTTTTGCCACTCGCGCCACGGAAGTTTTATTGGAAGAGCAAGAAGTAATCATGAAGTATTCCTTACTGTTTTAGTGTCTGTGATTATTGTTAAAGAAAAATGAACAATTGATTATAGACATTTAATTGTACTTCATGTGCTGGACTTGCTAGAAGCAAGACATGTTTATAAATTATGTGGTTGTAAAAACTACACTACTGTAGATGTTTTTGTCGAGTCTAACGTGAGACAAATCAGTTGACTTATAAACATTCGAATATTGATGTGAGAAATGTTGAATTTGTTCTCTGTGGAAGTTGAAATATACTATGCCGAAGTTAAAAGTATTCTTCGAATGCTAAAATATTTCAAAAATAGAGTGCCTTATAAATTCCTGTAACCAGCATTATTCTTCAGAGAAGAAGGGTTTGGAGATCAAAGGAGCCAGCAATCCAGAGAAGAAGATCGGCTCCGCAGATCAAGTAAGTCAACCGATGGGAGAGAGGTGTGGATTTTGCTTGCAATTCAAAGTCACACCTCTTCTTGTCATCGAACATCGTTACAAATGGTTACGTGAAAGTAACTGCTCCTCTTCTAACAATAGTTTGTCACAAGTCACTGGTATAATGATGACCACAATTATAGGCCTATACTGTTAGTGACAATCTGTTATAGACTTATGGGGTATGTTCTACACTCACACACTATGACATTTCTGGGGGGGGGGGGGGGGGGGGGGACACTGATTCCGCAAACAGAGATCTTGCAAAACATAATTCACTCGGCTCATCAATGAAATCCGGAGCACCATAGCTAAAGGTGGCCAGGTCAATGCCATGTTGCTTGACATCGTGAAGGGCATTCTATGCAAAATGTAAGCTCACAGGGTATCGAATCAGATTTGTGACTGGATTCAGGACTTTATATGAGCTAGAACTCAACACATTATTCTTAATGGAATGAAATCGACAGATGTTGAAGTAATTTCTGGAGAATCCAAGGGGGGTGTTATAGGGCCATTACAGTTTACAACAAAGATAAAAGATCTTGTGGGTAACAATGAAAGCTCCATCAGGCTATTTGCGGATGATGCTGTCTACGGGAATGTGATATGACTGTAGCGAAATGCGAGAAGACCCAAGGAGGACTTATATCTGAAACAGGGACGGGTATTCAACCCTGACTGTAAATAAATATAATGTATCTCATGCAAGTAGATGAAGAGATCCACCACTGTTCAATTAAACTTTTGGTGAAAACTAACTGGAAATAGTATTTACCAAAAAATACCTAGGAGTAAGCTAGAGAGGAATGATCACATGAAGTTAATTGTAAAAAAAGCAGATCTGAGGAAGAATCTTAAGGACGTGTAGCTCGCTCATGAAACAAGAGGCTTACAAAACAACTGTCTGACCAATGATTGAATTTTGTTCATCAGCCCGGGACCCTTACCACGTAGGGTTTGTGAAATAGATAGATAACATCCAATGAAAAGCAGCTCATTTCATCATGGGTCTGTTCAGTCAGCGAAAGTGTGTAACAGAGATGCTCAATAAAACTGAAGCGGCAATTGCTACAAGAGAGACACTGTGCATCATTGACGGTGTTACTGTTGAAATTCCAAGAGAGTATGTTTGAAGAAGAGTCAAGCAACATATTACTTCCTCCCACATGTCTTCTGAAATGATCATGGCCACAAAATGCAGTGTAAGATGTCTTGCAGAGTATAGCCATAGATGTAAAAGTCCAGTCACCCTGTCTTGGGAAATTTCCAAGCAAGAAACAGCATCAAAAATATTGAGAATTCCCACTATCCTGTGCAATAAGATGTTGAAAGGACTGGCAAAAAAATAAATAAATTAAGAATAGCAAAAATGTGTACACATGTTAACATGCTGAAACAGTATTTTTGTTTCTGAAGCATTTAAGGAGGCAAGAATTTGAAAAGGTTTCAAAACAAGTTAAAGTTGAAAGTAATGATGAAACGTGACCACATGTAATGAATCTGAAGGAATTCTATACATAAAACAATTAAGTTCATTGATACCAAGGCTGTAACCACAACTTAAAGAATTACAATTACGACAGTAACCACAACTTAAAGAACTACAATTACGACAGAATATACAACTCTGTACTGTACTCGTTAAGAAGCATCATTGCTAACTGTGACACCCTCATTGTAAGATTGCAATATTTACGTTTATATCTGCCCAGTATTGATAATGTCATGAAACACAGAGCTTGCAATACCCTCCATACCAGAGGCAGAATTTCTATGTCAATCAACACCTGCAGTAAAGCCCACCCCCAAAAAGTTATGTAAAAAACAAGAATGACAAACAAAAATTACACTTTAGAATTGAGGACTCCTTCAATACTGCACAAAGTAAGGAAAAAAAATCATAAGGTGAACACTGGTAAACATTTATACATTACAGAGATCTTTTCATTTGTGTGTATATTTTTGTAGCTTCGAACTGTTATTTAATCACCATGTCTTAAAAGTTGGAGCAGGGTACAGTGGCTGATACACAGTGACCAATTTTTGCCCAAAGTGCCAGCAAGTTCATTCGTTCATTTGGAAGGGGAAGCCGACTGATGGTCAGCTTTCAGCTGGTTGGCAATGACAGAATTGCAGTGCAAGCTCTGCAATCTTTTCTTAAACAATTTTACACAAACCCTTCGGAAAAAGAATTTCATCTTTGTGTTACTTATAGCTTCTAATGTCAGGTTATTATGGCATATGATTCATTTCGTTAATTGTCATAGTCATTGTGATATTTAAGTGAAGGTAAGACTGCACGAAATTAAAAAAAAGTTTGCAATGAAAACTAAGGGTTGCTATGATTTTGTGTTGGTGCATATTACACAATATGTTGCTGTGTATGAAATTCAGCTAACATATTGAGTTCTACTTTATGCTCAAGATAACTGATCTGATGTAGCACACTCATTTGTGATTGTGCCACACCAGCAATAATGGCGGAGTAAAATATCCATAACATTCCTCATATTTCATAAGCGGTTTGAAGTACTGAAATGAGATTTTAGCAAATGATAGCACACAATGAGGAGAGTATTTTGCTATATGGTTATTATGCAAACCTCGTTATCTGCCATATTATTCCACTAACTTTTTCGACAAAAGAATGTAATGTTTAAGGACCTTCAATAACTCGTGAAAAGAGAAATTTTATGGGCTTTTAAAGAACATAAATGAAGACATAACATGTTTATTTTTGTAATGAGGATGTGCTTTTTCATAAGCTAGTGACCTTACTTTTTTTCAGGTCCTCACTTAATAAACCACTGTTCAGAATTCTCTCGCAACTGCATCTGAAAAATGTGTTGGTTATCTGACACTGTAAAGTCTGCTGTGTTATGGCAAAAGAAGCGAATTTTAACAGGCAACCCCAAAAACGTGTAGGTATTACTTGAAATTCGCTACCCGAAACGCTTCTCTGAAAAGTTAAAAATGGTTAACAACCTAGGTGAAAATAAGTCACTGCATTTTTAGCAGGATTTTTTCCTATATACTAACCAATGCAGGTATGACAGCAAATATTTTCGTTTGTCACTATGTAACCGAGGCCACAGAGGGGCTCCACTTAATATTTCAAGAAAATGTGAGTGCAGGCTTCAAAAAAAAAAAAAAAAAAAAGGCCACCCACCCACACCCACACATTGTAATTTGGCACTTCATGAGGAGGCTGGAGGGACTGAAGTAGTAAGAGGAATCCCCTACTTTAGCCGGCAGAAATTCCTGTCTGAAGAATCAAATTACAGTGTGTATGTAATGCTAAATTTACATGGCACAACTGAAAAACAAGAACAGGAAAAAACAAAATGTCCCAATTTATGATGTAAATATGAGTGCAGAATTTCACTACTCACTACTTTACTACCTTAATGACATATGTTTTGTGAATCGCTTCAACTAAAAACAGTTATAGGTAGGCAACTAATTGAAACACAAACATACCTAAAAGCTATCTCTCCAATTTCTCCAAATGGAATCAACTAAGCAAAACTATAATGAATTCAAGTACTACTTTGCTGTCAATTCTGCTGCTCAGACAGTGAATAGATGCAGTCTCACTCACCAGCACAACAAAACAACAATGGCAGCAAATCCCAAAACAAGCCACTGATGACTAGCACAGAACAGTCCATGGGCGTAATACAGCTGTGAAACTTTCTCTGGCAGAGACACTCGTGTGCTTGATCGCTGATGTGAATGTGAGTTCACATGGGCAGGCCCATCTGGTGGTGACACGGTAGTTGCCATCCCACATTACCACCACAGCAAGAAGCTAGACATGGTAAACATACCTCTGAAAATAACAGTACTGAAAGCACTTAATCTAGAAAGGATACAATGAAGAAAGCTTTCTACTTGACAACTATCTTAGAAGTTATTACTATCATAATATAACTCGAAACCTCTTGTAAATTCATATAACAGGAGTCACATTTTTACACACACCATGAGAATTGTTACCTATATCTCATGGTTGCCAGTAATGAAAGAGATTTTATGAAATAAACTGACAAACAGGGCAAATACATCCAACTGTGTTATCAATTTTTAAATGCCTGGCAATGTTTAACTGCTGCACACATTATCCATTCATAAGTAATAATGGAAATACCTACATGCCCAGTCATGATACTTATAAATCATCAATGCATTTTATGAAATATTTTACTTTCAGCACACGGCGAACTTGTACAGTTAATTGATGACACAATGTGATGCTGCTATATCAACTTGTGGAAAATAATTTGTGGTTGCTCTTTCTTTACAAATTTAGTACCACAGTAAGTACTCGACGGGAGATTTAAGATGATGTATTGCTAATAAACTTTCATCCAACAAACTGTTACAAACTTTTCACTAAAATAAACAAATTTTGAGGAAAATACAACAGGTCACTCGTACATGGACTGCTATTTACTAACGCAAGGTGATTCAGAGCGCCAAGAAATAAAACTTAATGTTTCAGTAAGAACATCGAAGAAGAACTCAAATATTTAAACTACTATTGCACTAAAAAATGTTTTTCCACTATCAAGATTAATAAGAGCTACTGAGGACAAAGCCCCATAACAGTTTAACTACTAGTTCGAAATCCATCGAAGAAGGAAAACTAAATCCTTTTCCAAACTTCCCAACACGCCCATCAATGTAAACATTGAATATCTGGCAATAGCATTGACGCCGAGACATTGACATTTGCCATCTTTCAAATTGTTGGTAGCACTGTACCTATTTACAATTTATACGGTAGTGATTGGAAGAAATAGCCGTAAACACATTACGATAATATGGGATGGTGTTGCCACTGCAGTAGTATTTTGTCCGCTTGACCAAGCAAATATAAACTTACCCAGTTTTGAACACACTCCTGGTTGCATTTAGAAATACAGAAGGCGTAATCCACTAATGCATCCAAAGAATTTTTAGTGCATCATTTTCAAACATGCACATAAAAATAATACCACTTAAGTAAAACCCGCGCAGCGTCTTACGGGCAGCGTGCTAAGAAAGCACTTCTTAACAAGCTCCTGATGAATTTGACATTGCCGGTCACACTGGCTCCCTTCCTACAAACGCAGTGATTGTCCAACAATAGCCTAGTACGACGACCGCAATATGAAAGACTGCTGTTCATCTCATGCTGTCGATGACAAGCGAATCCCAAAGATTACAAATTCGCCCACTTTATGTCAAATGGTGTAAAATGCCACTATATGCTTCACTGATAATACATTGTTGATATGCCTATTGTTTTACAACCTGGCTATGTAAACAAACAATGGCGTTACCATGGTGACGGCAACACCGTAAAACGTTCTAGTCAACTAACTACGGATTCTTCACCTACAGTGCAATGTCACTTTACTTAATGCTGTGCTTTGCTAGAAAGCTAAAAACAAGTGGTGAGGACAAAAGTAAAGACATACGGTTGGTATTCAATATCAACTATCTATTAACAACAATAACGCAATCATACCTCACTATTTTCCAGACTTTGTGCTCTTCTTTGCCTGATAGTGGCAATTGGCTCGTAAATATTGTTTTAAGTAACCACAACGTTATTAACAATTTTTTGAACAGTTCACTTCCCTTCACAACACACCAACCGCTTCATTAACCCATGACCGCAACATGCTTCACGAAAATATTTAATAATATATTTGTGTTTTAAAACGCTCAAATGTAAATGACAACTGTACAGCGTTTTCCCGTGTTACACAATTACACAACACTTCACGTCTCTTGTCAAAAGTTTACAACACTGACGGCAGTTTACGGCCCATGTTGTTCTAAGCACACGTAACCAAAAGGCAAAACGTTACACTTTCATTTAGATATGCCACAAGAAATGATTCTAAAATAGATCGAAAAACCACTTTATGCTCATAAAAGTGGGCGTAGATGTTCTAACGTATTCGTATGCCTATAAGTACACTGTTTCTGCATTTCCTAACGTATGCTTTCGATACTGGTGTGTCGCAATTCATCTCCACTAAAACTGTCACTGGAAGACCCGTATTAAAAACATTCAAGCAACACACTTTATTATGAACACTGTCGCACACATTCTCGTTCACGCACACGTCTTCTGCATCGCAGATGTATACATGTATGATCATAACCAACACATTTCGCAGGGATACCAACACAATGATGATAAATGCAAAAGCACCATCGAGAACAATCGAGATTAAATTCATTTTAACTCTGGTGCGTATAAAGGCCCGTCCACACGCAACGATCTGTCTGCGCAAATGTCTGCGCACATCACATCTGCGCAGACAGATCGTTGCGTGTGGACAGAAGATTTGCACCAACCTGAGGTGTGTGCAAACCTGGAAGTTGGAGTTGGAGGTTTGAGCGAAACCTCTCAAATCTGTGGGTTCAAACCACATCTGCGCAGACAAGTTGGAGCGTGTGGACAGGAGATCGCCACAGATCTGGCGCGAAACAGCTGTTTGCTCAGTCTAGTGTTTGTATTTGTACGCACAGGACATTAAAATGGCTGATACTCCTCAGTGTTATCGAGAGTTTGTAAGTGAATTCATTGAAATATATAGAAACCACCTATGTTTGTGGAAGATTAAAAGTAAAGAATATAGTGACCGAGACAAAAAGACAGCACCATACAATGCTCTAATTGAAAAATTGCGGGCAGTTGACGCCTCGGCAAACAGAGAAACGGTAATTAAAAAAAAAAAAATTCGTTGCGAACTGGCGAAATTATTTGCGGATGGGTGTCGAAACTTATAATTATCTCTTAAAGCTTGTAACCCCTCATACTATGAGAAAAAATACTTGTATGAGAAGGGCAATTTCTCCTCATGAACGGCTGGCGGTAACATTAAGATTCCTAGCAACAGGAAGGAGCTACAAGGATTTGGAATTTTCAACTGCAATATCGAAACAAGCGTTGAGTAAAATAATACCCAACACATGTGAAGCTATTTACGCTGTCCTGAAGGATGAGTTCATGAAGGCAAGTCAAGTAAATTAAGTCTGTCAGCGAACTGTCTGCACCATTTTGACCGCTTTCTCTGTTTCCTGCGGTTGGTCTGAATGTTTTTTGCAACACAAGTTGCGAACACAGACCACAACAGAACTTCCTCCATTTCTATATTTCAAAATAACTGAATTAAATTTTTGACGTTTACGGGGAGCGTAGTCGCTTGCCACTGATATTTCTTTTCTACACCGACAGATGGCGGGCGAGTAGTAGATTGGGATTTGTGACGTGTGAACACACCACATTTGCAGCGATCTTTTGCATGTACAGACATCTGCGCAGACAGATCGTTGCGTGTGGACCGGGCTTAACAGGTTTAGAATGAAAAGATGCCTACGCCAATTTTCAGTCATAATCAATATACATGGGCCATTCCACGAGAATATCATGTGGACAAATTGATTTCCAATCTCCAACCACACTGTATCACACTAAATTTTATGATTACAACAAATTTTTCTAAGTACATAATTTAAATGAGTACGCAATGCTTTGTAATAAGAAAGATGGCAGTTTTGTAGACTTTAATTAAGGAAAGATAATTTTTGAACAGATACCGTAGCCTTCTAGTGGATCGTTGTGTATTTGGTAACGCAGCTAGCTAGTGTGTCCTTACTTTACTTGATTTTGTCTTACTAACTATATATAGGTGATATTATTACTGAAGCTATATATTTTCGCAAACCCAGAAGTATCAGCGTAAGAGTGAAAGAAGTGCCTCCCATCCTAATGGTAAACTGCCTATGCGTATGCAACACAATGCCAGAGTTTAAAGCGCTCATGAAAAGCAGTGAAGCTCAATTATACTAGGCACAGAAAGCTGATTGAAACATGAAATTGACAGCAGTGAGATTTTTGGCGGAATTTAAGTGTATATTGAAAGGATAGGCAAATGGGAAATGTATTTATCCTAGTAGACAAGAAACTCAAAACCACTGGGACAGAAATTGTAGCTGCATGTGAGATTATTTGGGCAAGTCTCAGTATCAGGGGTGGGCAAAAAATGATAATGGGATCTCTCTATCGCCTACCACACTCATCTTCTGATGTAACCGAACGCTGTAGAGAAAACCTCAGTTCACTTGTACGTAAGTTACCCAATCATTCTATAACCATCGGTGGAGACTTTAATCATCCAACAATTAATTGTCAGTGTTGGTCATGATAAGATATCCTGAGAATGTCTTCTCTGAATGCTTTCTCTGTAAACTAGAACAGATAGTTAGGCACGTCACTCATGAGGAAATATATTGGATCTAATGGCAACAAATAGATCTGGCCTCTTTGAGGATATCCACATCGAAACTGGTATCCGTGATCATTTGCAGCAACAATGATTACCAAAGTACAAAGGGCAACTAAAAGAAGCAGAAACATACATATGCTCAGCAAACTAGATTTAAAAAATCAGTAGTGTCATATCACAATGAGGAACTTGAAACTTTCAGCACAGGGCAGGAGCATGTGGAGGAAATCTAGCTCAAGATTATAAGGATGGTTGACCATCTACTGCATAGATGTGTATGCAGTAGAACAGTTCATAATGGGATGGAGTCTCCATGGTACAAAGTAACTGTAAAGAAACTTCTAAACAAACTGAGGTTACTGCGTATTATGTATAAAACGAAACATAGCGCTGTAGATAGAGAGATGCAGAATGAAATGCATTTGGCTGTCAAGAGAGCTATGCATCTTGTCTTCTGTGACCGCCATTGTAGAATATTGCCAAGTGACTTTCCACAGAACCCAAAGAAATTCTTGTCATGTGTAACAACTGTTAGTGGCACCAAAGTAAGTGCCCAGTCCCTAGTGAATGAGACAGGAATGAAATTGAGGGTAGCAAGACAAAAGGTGAAACGCTTAACTCCATTTTCAAATGTTCCTTTACGAATGAAAACCCAGGAGAATTGCCCCAATTTAATCCTTGTACCACTGAAAATATGAATGAAATATGTATTAGTTTCTGTGATGTTGAGAAACAGCTGGAATCGTTAAGATTGAACAAAGCTTCAGGGTCCAATGGAATCCCTCTCAGAGTCTATATTGAATTTGAGGCTGAGTTAGCCCCTCTACTAACTGTAATTTTTCGTAAATCCTTCTAACGAAAATCCGTGCACAGTCTTACAAAAAGGCACAGGTCACACCCATCTACAAGAAGGGTAGTAGAGGTGATCCACAAAACCACTGTCCAATATCCTTGATATCGATTTGCTGTAGAATCTTGGAAATTATTCTGAGCTCATACATAATGAGTTATCTTGAACATAATGACCTTCTCAATGCCAACTAGAGTGGATATCTAAAACATCGATCACGTGAGAACCAACTCGCACTTTTATCACATGACATTCTTAAAGCTTTGGATCAGGCAATCAGGTAGATAGGGTGTTTCCTTATTTCCGAAAAGCATTTGATTCAGTAGCACACCTACGCTTATTGTCAAAAGTACTATCATATAGGATATCAAGTGAAATTTGTGATTGAATTGAGGGCTTTTTGGTAGGGAGGACCAACATGTTATCTTGGATGGAGAGTCATCATCAGATGTAGAAGTAACTTCGGGTGTGCTCCAGGGAAGCATGTTGGGATCCTAGCTGATCATACTGTATATTATATTGCAGACAATACTAATAGTGAAATCAGGCATTTTGTAAATGATGCAGTTATCTGTAATGAAGTACGACCTGAAAGAGGCTGCATAAATATTGGGACAGATCCTGAAAAGATTTCAAAGTGGTACACAGGTTGGCAATTTGTTTTAAATGTTCGGAAATGTAAAACTGTGCACTTCACAAAACGAAAAATCGTAGTATCCTATGACTATAATATAAACGAGTCACTGTTGGAATCAGCCAACTCATACAAATAGCTGGCTGTAACACTCTGTATGGATATGAAATGGAATGAGCATTTAGGTTCAGTTGTCGGTAAAACAAGTGGTAGACTTTGATTTAGTGGTAGAATACTGGGAAAGTGCCAACAGTCTACACAGAGATTGCTTACAGATTACTCTTGCAAACACTTCTGGAATATTGCTGAATTGTGTGGGACTTGTACCAGATAGGCCTAATAGGGGATATTGAATGTATATGGAGAAGTGCAGCATAAATGGCCACAGGTTGCTTTAATCCATGGGAAAGTGTCACAGAGATACTGAAGGAACTGAACTGGCAGACTCTTGAAGGTAGACATAAATTAGCCTGAGAAAATCTATTGATGAAGCTTCAAGAACTGGCTTTAAATGATTACTCTAGGAATATACTGTTGTTGTGGTCTTCAGTCCTGAGACTGGTTTGATGCAACTCTCCATGCTACTCGATCCTGTGCAAGCTTCTTCATCTCCCAGTACCTACTGCAACCTACATCCTTCTGAATCTGTTTAGTGTATTCATCTCTTGGTCTCCCTCTACGATTTTTACCCTCCACACTGTCCTCCAATACTAAATTGGTGATCCCTTGATGCCTCAGAACATGTCCTACCAACCGATCCCTTCTTCTAGTCAAGTTGTGCCACAAACTTCTCTTCTCCCCAATCCAATTCAATACCTCCTCATTAGTTATATGATCTACCCATCTAATCTTCAGCATTCTTCTGTAGCACCACCTTTCGAAAGCTTCTATTCTCTTCTTGTTCAAACTAGTTACTGTCCATGTTTCACTTCAATACATGGCTACACTTCATGCAAATACTTTCAGAAACGACTTCCTGACACTTAAATCTATACTCGATGTTAACAAATTTCTCTTCTTCAGGAATGCTTTTCTTGCCATTGCCAGTCTACATTTTATATCTTCTCTACTTCGACAATTATCAGTTATTTTGCTCCCCAAATAGCAAAACTCCTTTACTACTTTAAGTGTCTCATTTCTTAATCTAATTCCCTCAGCATCACCCGACTTAATTCGACTACATTCCATTATCCTCGTTTTGCTTTTGTTGATGTTCATCTTATACCCTCCTTTCAAGACACTGTCCATTCCGTTCAGCTGCTCTTCCAAGTCCTTTGCTGTCTCTGACAGAATTACAATGTCATCGGCGAACCTCAAAGTTTTTATTTCTTCTCCATGGATTTTAATACCTACTCCGAATTTTTCTTTTGTTTCCTTCACTGCGTGCTCAATATACAGATTGAATAACATCAGGGAGAGGCTACAACCCTGTCTCACTCCCTTCCCAACCACTGCTTCCCTTTCATGCCCCTTGACTCTTATAACTGCCATCTGGTTTCTGTACAAATTGTAATTAGCCTTTCGCTCCCTGTATTTTACCCCTGTTACCTTCAGAATTTGAAAGATAGTATTCCAGTCAACATTGTCAAAAGCTTTCTCTAAGTCTACAAATGCTAGAAACGTAGGTTTGCCTTTCCTTAATCTAGCTTCTAAGATAGGGTATATACTACAACTCTGTATGTGTCACTCACATACAATTCGTGAAGATAAGATTAGAATAATTACTGCACACATGGAGTCATTCAAACAATCATTCTTCCCAAGCTCCATACCTGAATGGAACAGGAAGAAACCCTAATAACTAGTACAATGGGACGTACCCTCTGACAAGCATCTCATGCTGGTTTCAAGAGTATAGATGTTGATATAGGCATTGATGTAGATGTAGATTTACAACAGAGACAGAAGGACCACAACCAATGTAGGAAGTTTTCCTTATACAGGGTGTCCATCCTAAGAGTAATCAGGAGCATTTTCTCTGGTGTCTTCGCAGATATTTGCAATTTCATTTTTGCTATGTATTTCCAGAGTCAGCCCCAACAAATGCTGCTCATCACATCTTTCAATCCACCCTCAATGTCGGTGGAGAGTCGACTTGTGTCCCGTTACAAACAAAATTATTTTTGAAGAGGAAATTTCTGTTCGTTACAGTGGTCCAAAATTCTTTTTTGTCGATATGTGTTAAGAGGGACAGTCAAACACGAAGAATAACCAGGAATCAAGCAGAAACCAAGCAGCATTGCTGCATGGTATCAGCAGTTAGCGTGGATCAGACATGTTTCGATGAATTGCAACCTGAAAATCAAGCAAATGTAGATTTAACAAGTGCTTCTAAACATCATATAAACATTAAAACACGAACGTGAATATGGATATAATAAGAAAGGGTTTGATAAGTTCCAGACTCCAAATAAGTATAGAACACTCCTGTAATAATTGTTACATTCTATAACATAGTCATAAGATGCTTTGCAAACAGTTTTCCTAAGGAATTAACCAGTGGGAGGAGATTAATTGTACCAAAACAATGAGTTACAAATCACAGAAGCTTTTAATAACCTTTTTCCATCAGTAGTACATAATTCAGGCTCATACACTTTCTTAGCAAATCGCTCAGATTTCCCGAGAAAAGTCTTGAAAAAAGAAATTTGATGAAGTTCGACTCAATGTCATCCTACATCTCTGGAAGAAATTTTCAATGTTACTAACTTTCTTAAAAATAAATTTCCAAATGGTTTCCACAAAGTCATTAGGAAAATAATGAAATGTTGTTCAACTGAACTTAGTTATACAGTGTGTTACTTATGTAATTAATCATTTCACATAGATACTTTCATGGAGAGAATTAAAAACATTGTTGTCAAACAACTCCACAAAGAAAGGAAAGAAAACTTTAGCAAAGAATTACTGACCCTTCTCATTACTGCTAATATTTTCTAAAAGTTTCAGGAGTATTATGTACAATAAAATTTGTAAACCTTTAACACAGCAAAACATATTCAGTGGCAAACTGTTTGAGTTTAAAAAAGAACTATCGAATGAACAGCCTTACATTTATCTTGACAGATGATATATTAGAATCAATAAATCAGAAATTACTAGCATTGGCAATACTTTGTGATCTACGTATATGGCCCTTGCCTGCGTGAAATCCTAATGTAGAAGTTAAAATCTTTTGGAATAGTAGTTACAGTAGATTCATAAAACTTCCTAGCAGATTAAAACTGCATACCAGACAAGGACTTGAACTTGGACCTTCACCTTTTGCGGGCAAGTGTTCTACCAATTCAGGTACCCAAGCATGACTCGCAAACCATCCTCACAGCTTTACTTCCACGAGTATCTCATTTTGTCTCCCACCTTCTAAATTTCACAGTAGGTTCATAGTTCTTATTTTATGTGGATGACAGAAAGCAGTGTACCAGTTTCAGTTGAATCACATAAGTACAGGCACTTAGAATTTGAAGCAATCAGACATAGTGCCCCATAAGATTCGGTTTTTTGGCCTTCTGTTGTTTTTGAGAAACATAAATGATCTTCCTCTTGTAGCTCTAGAAGTTACAAATTTTGGAACAGTTTGCAAATGGCACAAATATAGGAACAAAAAACTGTACCAATCCCCTCCCTGAAAATAAATAAATAAATAAATATTCATAAACATCAACAACTGGTTCAAATCACATGGAATATCGCTAAATTTTGACATGATACAGTATGTAAAGTTCAGTTATTCTCATAGAACACCATAGGTATAAAACCAGTATCTCAAGCAATGAAATCAAGTAAGCAGAAAATGTTAAGTTTTTAAAGCTATGGATAGATCACAACCACATTTGGAAAACCCACAGTCTAGAATTAATGGAGTGCCTTAGTTCAGTTACAATTGCAGTAGGCAGTACGACAGCCATGTGCAATTTATAAATACAGAAACTAATTTATTCTGCATATTTTCGTTCACTAATGAGTTATGAAATCATTTTATGTGGCACTCAGCTCACAGAGACAGCAAATTCAGAATACAGAAGTATTCTATAAGAATTATGGCTGATGCTAATTCTAGGAATCCAACGTAGAACGTTTAAAAAAACTGGGTGCATTCAAAACTACTTCACAGATACTGCATCAGTTCTAAAACTGTTTAATATCTCCATCTACCAGATTGATCACCATCAGTAGTGTCACATGTCCTCAATTCATGATGAGATTCTGCAGGGAAGTCTGGAATTTAAACCAGGACATTGGTTCAAAATCTGGTGATCAGGAACTTTATGCCATCATCTCTCCTTCCCATGCAGGCAAATAGTGGCAGTGAAATTTTTTTTCACCATCGGGATTCGAACTAGCTTGCCCCAACGTCAAGTGCCTCTGCACAAACGTGCATTAGCAACCTTTTTTTTTCTCTTTGGGCTATTCCACTACCAACTTCTTTTTCAATTTTTATTTTTTTTAAATTTTGTTTGATGTGTATGTTAAAGGTAACTAACAAAAGAAAACAAAAAAGCAGGACCAACCCTATGGGGCACCGCCTCTTGTGTCCCTACCAAACAAAACTGAACTGATCCCTTTTCAGGCACTGCCATTCTAACTACACCTAAACCTCCACCTCCCCACCTAAGGAAACTAAGATATCTAAAAGGGACAGCCATTTGCGTGTCAATCCTTAATGGCTATAGGATTGAAGCGTAGGAGACCCCAGTACCCAAGAAACAAGAGTTTTTTTGTTCATATTATATCCGTTTGTTGGCCTGTACATGTCGATGCACATTACTGATTGTGTGTACTGTGTGTGATCACAGCCCAATTCCAGGAGTTGAGGAGTGTATTTGTACCATTGACCAAGAGATATTGTGAAGACTGTCTTGAAAACCAGATGAGTGCATAGTGTTTCACAAGAGGGTAGTGAGAAGTCTGTTGCTACAACAGGACCACTGGGATAACCGTCATTGACAGGGTATGGAGGTAACAGACCACGGTGTTTTGCGTGATAAGCCAAATGTCCCACTTGAGGGGGCACATAAGGTTATGCTGGTCAATGTCATCGAGCTGGCAATCACAGCAAAGAGGTGAAGTAGCCAGTCCTATATGAAGAAGTCGACGATTCGTCATGAATTTACTAACTATGAACGTGCAGACATATCCAATGGCAAAAAGATGCATCGACACACTCCCAAACCATCCATTAGTTTATGTCTGGGTGCTGCACCTCCACTGGGTTGTTAGGGGTGGGTGACGTAAACAAAGGATAAAAGTCCTTCAGATTGGAGGGGTGGGCGACTGCCACTCATTCTGATTGTAGCGGAGTTCAATGAAATAAGTTACAATGTGGTACAATAACAGGGAGTTATGTGCTATATCGATCAATGGTTGGAGAGAAGCTGATCACAGGATATCCAAAACACTGCATGTTAAAGATGATAAGAACCCTTCAGGGCAGCAGCATGGTATGCACAAAGAGTGCAATGGATCACACCTGCACGTTGAAGAATATGAGGCTGCGTTTTAGAGGAGGCCATGTTTGATTGATGTAGCGGATTCTAAAAAGTATCCCTGATGACACGAAGAATCTGAAGGCTGACTGACCAAAGAGTAATGGCATCGCGAGGATCTGGGCAACATCTACTGGTTTAGGGGCCACATACGTGTTGACATAGCACAAACTGGTTCAAGCTATGGTGGACATGGCAGTGAACATGATGCCATATGGACTGCAAAGCTGGTGGTAAGCCAATGCCACAGTGCAGTGTGTGGAGCCTGTAAAGTTGATCACTAAGTAATAATGGGTGGTACCAAGAGGGTGCCGATCTGGCGCCACAACCTGGGGTCCACACGTGATTTGCATCATCATTGACATCATTTAATTGTGACATTAAGGACGCTAAGTGAAATCTGTCCATACTGCTAGATTCAGTGGATGGCATCACTGAGTTCTAGTGTGGAGCAGGTGAGAAGTAGGAGATCATCTGCGTAGACCCTGCAGCATTGGATATGATTGCGCAAGTTGAAACTCTGTAGGTAAACTGTATGACTGGAGATGAGGAGCTCCAATGGGATGGCATACAGCAGTGTGGACATGGGGCATCTCTGACAAGGTATTTTTAAAATCAAAGGAGACCAGCACCATGTGGAGCCAACACACTGTGGCTATAGTCATGAGGTCGCTGCATTCCCTCAGAGCAGTTTGAGGGGTAGCCCCACAACCAAATGCAATCTATTCCAGTGAAAGGACCATAAGTAATACCAAGCATATGCACACCACTAAGAGGCGCTCATAGTCCTTGAAGTGTCACTGTCCAGTGGGGAAGCACTAAGATGGCGAACGCCCAGTAGAACTCAGCTGAAAGACCATCTGGTCCTAGCGGCTTGTTCTTTGCCCCCTTGTCAATCATGTCTACCACCTCATCTGTGGTAATCACAGACATCATTGGCATCGACTCTGCAGTGGTGAGGGTTTTTTCAGGAGCAGGGTGAAGGTCATCAGGTATTGGCGCTACCACTAGGTCGTCGCCGTAAAACTGGCGGCAGTCGTCAGTGGAGGCAGACACTGCCACTGCTCGCATCATGTGGCGATTACCATGGGAAATGGTGAGAGCAGAGACGAAGAGTCAATGTTGATAACATGGTCAGATGTAGCGTGGTCCATGGATGGCAATTCCTCTTATACAAGGTTTTGTTGTTGCAAATGAACCATGATGCCATACGTTTTATCACATTGGAGAGTGAGGAGATGGGCTTTTGTATGCTGACACCCCCTATGGACATCAGGTGACAGGGGGAGCACATTCAGCTCTTGATGGACGATGTAGTGAAAGTTGATGGTGCCCCGATGCCACACCACTGCTTCCTTGCTAGATTGGATGAAGACCTTTGTGACTGCAGGTTTCACTTACTTGAGGTACCAGTGCAATGTGGACTCGTATCTTGGGACACGCTTTCTGTGGGATGCCCATGTAATGGCAATGTGTTGTCAGCAATGCGGGTCTCCAAGTGCGTAAGTGTTAAGCTTCCAAGACCCCAGAACCCTTTGCTATGTCAGAACAACTGAGATAGTGAGTGTGCAGATGATGGTGCAATGGTCTGAAAATGTAAAGGTCAATTTTTCTGCTTTGGAGACTCCATTTACATTGTGAACAGACATATAAAACTGATCGAGTCTGCTCGCAGAATGTGCTGTATAATGGGTATAATTGGGGGCAGCACCATGAATCTTCTCCCAAAACTCAATGAGATGAAAGTCTTTAACCAAGGTACACAGCATCAGGCATGGCAAACAACCAAGTGTCTGGTCCTTTGGGTTGGCGACGAGGCCAATCTGCGTTCTTATCGCTATTGCCCTGATTTACTTGTGTAATGGCTTCGCCACAACCTCCAGATGTACTGTCCGAATTTTATCGCTTACAGAATCTGCAGACGTAGGCCTTACTGGATGCCCTTGGACAGCTCGTCCAGGCTCAACGTGCTATGGAAAACGATGCTGCAGCCGCCACTCCACCGCTAACGCAGCCACAACACGCAGTTGCACCAACGTTTCGTCCTTTTGATGCTGCACTGGAAAGCTGGACGCAGTGGTCACGCCAATTTGGATTCCATCTCGCTGCCTACAGAATTCAAGGTAACGAGCAGTAGCCATTTTTGTTGTCTTCCGTCGGCATCCAAACGTACCGTGTGATAGTCAAATTATTTCCCCAACGCAACGTAACAACTCTGTCCTACGACGAAATTTTGTCTGCATTAGGTGCATATTTCAAAGAATCAGTCAATGTAGTTGCGAAAAGGTATACCTTCTTTCGTACGAAACGTATGGCAGGTCAGACTAATCGGGAGTGGGTTGCAACCTTGCAAGGCCTTACTAGGGATTGTGCTTTTGAGTGTCAATGTGGACTCCCTTATTCAGATACTATGGTACGTGATGCAACTGCACAGAACGTTTCTGATGTTCGTATATGCGAACAGATTTTGTAACTAGTCAATCCCTCCCTTCAACAAGTGATGGACATATTGGATCGGCAGGACACACTTGACTTTGCTCAGGAATCATTTGAAACTTCACCAGTCGTGTGTCAGGTTAACCGGCCTGCCAGGCGAGCTGCACAGAGCAGTAAACAGCCCTCGCGCCCAGCCGCGCCGCTGCCGCCAGGCTCTCAGCCACGTGTACTGCGCCGGCAAGCAAATGCAGTGCTAAAATCATGCCCGCAGTGTGCTACTAGACATTCGCGTGAGAATTGCCCGTCACGCCAGGTTATTTGCTTTTTCTATAATAAAAAAGGACATGTTCAGAGTGTTTGCCAGAAAAAGGTCAGATCGGACACTCACAACCATTCCAGGCCCTTTGCTTCGCGCCGAATTCGAACCAAGGATACTCAGGCTCATGAAACTTCGCCCATGAAAATTCATGTAGTTCATTCCACTCCGCCCAGTGCCACTCTCTCTAACAGTGACTGTGTTCGTCCCACAAATAGTGTGCGTCGACATCGCCGGGGATCCCGTCAAGTCGCACGTGATTATGTACCAGTGTCAGTTCATGTTGCACGAGACAGTCACTCTTGTCGTCAGCAGGACAATAAACCTTTTGTGGACTTGGACATTAACGGCAAAGTGATACCATTCCAGCTCGATACCGGAGCTGCAGTTTCACCGATCAATCAAGATGCGTACAAACAGCCGGGCACACCTCCGTTGTGTGCCGCAAATGTTAACTAGTTATGCAGGTCACGATATCCCTGTGTTCGGACAGTGCAGCCTTTTTGCAACATACAAAGGACAAACAAAACTTGTGTTATTTTACGTCCTTCGTTCTTCATCTGCAGTGAACTTGTTTGGTGTCGATTTATTTCAGTTTTTTAACTTGTCTATAGTAAATCAGGTCCTATCAGTGAACCAGATTGTACCTTCAGACAGTGTTTCTCGTCTATGTGAAGAATTTGCAGACATTTTTGCACCAGGCCTTGGTTGCGCCAAGAACTATAAAGCACATTTGGAACTGAAAGTAAACACGCAACCGAAATTTGTCAGAGCGCGCAATTTTCCCCACGCTTTACGTGATGAGATCGCAAAAACATTGGATTTGGAATCACAAGGTGTAATTGAACGTGTGCAGGCTTCTCTCTGGGCATCACCCTTAGTAATATTGCCAAAACCTTCCGGAAAATTGAGACTTTGTGTGGACTTCAAGGCAACAGTGAATCCACAACTAGTGATTGCAACTTTTCCTTTACCCCGCCCAGAAGATCTTATTGACAAACTGTGCCCGGGTAAATATTTTTCGAAGTTGGACCTAGCAGATGCGTACTTGCAAATACCGGTGGACGAAGAATCTCAGCGCGTTTTGGTGGTTAACATGCATCTTGGTTTGTATCGATTCAAACGACTGCCAATCGGGTGTGTATCTGCCCCTGCATTGTTTCAGCAATATCTACAAACTGTTTGTGCATCGGTCCCTATTGCAGCCAACTAGCTGGACGAGAGTGTGATCTCCGGAAAGACGGAAGAACATTTAGCCAATCTCAGAACGTTATTTCAGGTCTTGCGCACAAAGATGGATTGCACGATCGCCCTATTGCCTTTCCGTCCAAATTGCTCTCGTCTGCACAGAAATTCATTCGCTGGTCTATTTTCCTCTCACAGTACCGCTACGATATCTTGTATCGGTCCACTGCTAAGCATGGATACACTAATGCGTTGTCCCGTTTGCCTGTTGCTGAGGATAGAGCATTCAATTCCTCCGAACTTGCTTGCATGTTCATTGATTCGGAAACCAATGCCGTGGTCGAATCCTTTCTGATTGATTTTCGTTGTGTAGCTACAGCCGCAGCTGCCGACCCTGTCCTTGCGACCGTTCTGCGTTTTGTTGCTACGCAATGGCCCTTATCAAAGTCACGGATCGGAGATCCGTTGGTTCGCCGATTTTTTGCTCACAAGGAGAGACTTTTTGTACGACGTGTTTTGCTGTTGCGTTCTGATGATGATCAGTCCAGGGTCGTGGTACCACGTTCGTTACAGTCCTCAGTCTTACAGCTTCTCCACCAAGGACATTGGGGTATAGTGAGAACGAAACAACTTGCTCGTCAGCACTGTACTTGGTTCGGAATCGATGCCGCGAATACGAATATATGCTCTTCTTGCATGGTGTGTGCCGAACAACAATCAGCACCACCGCGGAAATTCTTTGCATCGCCAAAAGCCACTTCCCCTTGGCAACGCTTACCCATCGATTTTGCTGGTCCATTCTGGAATGCTCGATGGTTGGTTGTGGTCGATTCTTTCAGTAATTTTCCTTTTGTTGTCCGGATGTCTGCCACGACGTCATCTGCCACCATCCAAGCGTTATCTGCTATCTTTTGCATTGAAGATCTTCCACAGACTATTGTTTCCAACAATGGCCCACAATTCATGTCCGCAGAATTTCAGTCATTCTGCAAGGCCAATGGTATTCAACATCTGACGTCCGCGCCGTTTTCGCCACAGTCTAACGGCGCTGCTGAACGATTGGTCAGGACTTTCAAGTCACAGATGTTGAAGTTAAAAGAGTTGCATTCTCGGGAGGACATGTTATTGCTCTTTTTGTCCTCATGTTGCTCTCAGCCCCGAGATGGTCGCTCGCCGGCTGAGTTGCTCCACAGTCATCATCATCGAACCTTGATGTCTTTGCTACATCCGCCGCATCAGGTTCCTGTGCAGGGGCAGACACCTGCTTTTGCTCCAGGCGACATTGTCTACTATCGTCACTACCGAGGTTCACGGCGTTGGCTCGAAGGGCGCATTATTCGCTGCCTCAGACGCGCTATGTATCTGGTTTTGGGGGCCTCTGGTGAGATGCGCCGGCATCTCAACCAGCTGCGCCTCTGTCGTCGCATGGGATCTGCTGCTCGCCATCTGCTTTCAGCGACGGTGCCATCTGGTCAGCGCCTTGGGACCCATCTACTGGCTCGCCTCAGCCCCAGGTGTTACCGGCGCTGTCTTCCATTTTGCCCCATGGCGACGCGCCCCTGCCACCGCCACCTGTTCTCCTGGCGGCGACGCCCGCAGTGGACGCGTCGCTGCAACCGCCAGGCGCCTCCCTGGTTCACGCGCTGCCGATCGCTTCCCGTGACCAGTTGTCCTCCGACATGGAACTCTTGCCCGCTCCGGACCATATGTTGTCTTCGCCGGTCGGGTGCCCTGACCCGATGGAGGTCGACCCTTCGGCCCCTCCTGTCTCTCTGCGGGCGCATACACCGCATGTTGGTGTGCACCCTGGAGCAGGTTTTCAGGCATTTCCTAGTTCCCCGCAGTCCGAATGGCAGGGTGCAGGTGGCACAGCCTCGCCTGTTGTTAGGCTCCCCACCTCGTCGCATACGTCAACATGGGTCCTCCCCATCACAATTTGTTCTGTCATATAGCCTACCCCATCTTAAGCTAACTTAAATCTACTGAGCTCAGATGCTAAACTAAGGGACAAGGCAATGCAGCAGCACAAAACAATTAACACAAACAGCAATGACAAAAAAAATGTAAATTGGCAAAGCAAGCAGCAGTATATCTAGATTAGCAAAGGAAATGCAATATTACAACTAATATAAGGCAAAGCGCAGCAAACAAGAAAAATAAATCAGTAGTAAAACTGGCTTAACACAAGGTAAAATTCAGATGAACTATGCCTGGCAAACAGCAGCAAAAAATGCAATAACTAATATCTAAACATCACAAAGCCCAAGCAGAAAAAATATTACAGTAAAGATGGCCATGTCTAATACCTATGTCACATCTTAACACTAGAGTGATGCATCGCCTTGACTTACTGTACCAAAAAACTTACCAAGTCATTGACAAAAATTATCTATGCAATTCCTGTGAAGAGATGTCTTTTTGTGCTCCCTCGTTTTTTTTTTTTTTTTTTTTTTGGAAGTAGATCATAAAATTATTATTTACTGGATCTGTAGGCATAAAATATCTATATTAGTACATCTATTAAACTTTATTTTAACCAATGCTGCAGTGCAGCTAGAAACTAGATATTAAACAAAATGAGCAAATATATACAAAGCAATGTGTGAAATGTCATTCTCTAGGCAAATTGCGTCTCCAAAGGCAGTAAAAAATCTCTCAACTAGAAAGACAATATATGTAAATATGTTTCTCACATTTCATTAGGCAATTTCGTAAATATCGTAAATTAAGAGCTACACAGTGTAATCATATGTTTTCAAGTTTCAGCGTGTCGTCTTTGCAATGGTTTCTACAAAGAAATGTCAATAGCGATGATAATGGCCTCTTTTTTTCTCCACCTGTGCCTCTGAAAGGCACACACTAATGGCTTTTTTCCAGGCGACTGTTGCGCAGCTTGGTGCTTACAGTGCATTACGTCAAGGTGACCTACCTTCCTTACCGAAATATTTACAACATCAGTTTCTGCTACAGTGACAGTTTGATACAAATAAAATTTCACAGGTCGAAATATTTGCGTTACAAATCTGTAGAAACAAAATCCTATAAATATAACAGTGTCCAAAAAATTTTCACTGGCATTGTGGTACATTCACGCATATACACACATTTCATAACTCTTAAAGTACGATTCTTGGTTTTCAACATCCTTTTTCACAAGTCAGAGTCCCTAACCACTACTCATTATTCCTTACCTTATTACACATATACATATTCGTCGACACTTCTTCAATATTTCATCATAACAGATACGTAGCATAATCAAATTCCTCATATAGCATCAGCTTATTGATCATAAACATACCTCAGCAGCATAATACACACCGTCATTGTAATAATAACATCATAACACCTCAGTCAAATCTCAAAATCGTTATAGTTCCTCCAATAATTTCAAAACCTAAAAAAATTCTCTGCTCATTTAAATAGTGTCATCTACCTCAAACGTACTTTAAAAATCATGATCCCATACCAAATACATCATTCAAAGCTTCATAGTATCACAACGGTTCTGAAAAAATATGAACAGCTCACAAAGTACATACAAAATACAGTTTCATAAGTGTGAAGTTATCCAACTGTGTAATTGCGTAAACATCTGTCACTGACGTAGTAAAAAAAAGTTTGTTTCTCTGTTAAATAATCAGGTAGCTGTGTAATTCTGTGTTGGAGAAATATGGTACCGATGTGTAAAGTTGTATAAGCAAATACCATATTAGCCAGGGCTCCTTGTGCTTACCAGACACATGGTACACAAAGTAAGCATGTACCCCCCTGAGGATTAATGTAATTATACCCTCAGGTGTGACAGAGTACAGCAATCGAATGAAATGTACCACGGAAAACCTTTGTATCATTGTAATTCAAAAATCTTTAAAAATAAATGTTTTAAGTACAAAATTAATCACTCAAATGCGTGTCCTGTAGCGCTATACTGCGTCTTGCTGTAAGATAATTCTGTGGAAGTGTCGTAGTTATCGTCCTCTGAAAGCTAAGTTCTGCAGAAGTCAGTGTACTTACCTCATCATAAACATAAGTGAAATGCTATGCATATAGATATCGTAGTTATTACGTACATTACCCTGATCAAGAAAGTACTATACTGTAACGTGTTGTTGTGCTACGAAAAAGGCTGTCTCACTGTAGCTATATCACAAAAGTTACTACTAAAACATGTTTTACTTTCCAGAATAATACAGAAAAACTGTGCAGATATAAAACAGATACAGCACAAAAGCAACAATGTAAATTGTGTCACAGCGTCGTGATATAATCGTGTAGCTGTCAAAGAAACCGAATGCTAAGTCATCTTCAATCTCACAGAAAGTACTTTAAATCCAGAATGTATTCTCAAGTAAACCAAAATGTTGGATTAAAATCTTGTTAGCAGTACCGGTATATGTTCTAAGTATGTGAGCCTTATAGTCGTTACGTAATCGTACAACTAACAAGCAAGAATGTACACACACAATAACATTGTGTCGTCTGTTCACTATAACAATGCATTCGCAATTACTGTCTAAATATGTTCCCTAGATTCTAGACTGGATAGTTAATTTTAAAACATAGTTGCATGTTAACAGTTTCTAAGTCTGACAAAGTGTACTAGTAATGTGAAGTGAAAGATTTTATAGCAAAGACTTTCAATAAACAGTTTTATATGTGAAATATGGTGTAAACCTTTACTCTTCCTAGTACGCAGAGTTTCAACTTCAACGCAGTTATCATGTGGTATACGTCGGATTCTGTAAGGTCCATTGTAAACCAGAAAGAATTTGTGCCTCAAGTGTTTCTTCTTATGTGACAGTGAATGAGCTTTAACGAGAACTTTCTGATCAATGTACAGTTTCTTTGCATTTGCTTTACCGTGTAGTTTTCTCCTTTTGTCTGCAGCAGAATTTATATTTTTAATAGCCAAATCAATTATGTCGTTGTGTCGAAGTTTACGTGTATTCGGAAAAGGTACAAGCTCTCTGATTCTGTTCGGTGGTTCTTCATTCTTCAGTACAAGAATAGGTGGTAAAGCAGTGGAGTCATGAGGCATTTCATTCAGCACGTTTTGAAATAAGTGTAAATATCTGTCCCAATGCTGATGCTTTCTGTGACAATAAAGTCTGCAAAGCTTATTGATTTTTTTCATAATCCGTTCAGACGGGTTACAATGTGGTGAGTACAATGAAATAAAAACAGGTTTGATTTTATGATTCCGAAGCATGCGTGACCAAACAGCAGACCTGAATTGCGGTCCGTTATCTGAAATGACTTTAGCAACGTGTCCAACTTCACGTAAGTTCAAATGGTTCAAATGGTTCTGAGCACTATGGGACTTAACATCTTAGGTCATCAGTCCCGTAGATCTTAGAACTATTTAAACCTAACTAACCTAAGGACATCATACACATCCATGCCCGAGGCAGGATTCGAACCTGCGACCGTAGCAGCCCCGCGGTTCCGGACTGCAGCGCTAGAACCGCACGGAACTTCACGTAAGAAATGTTTAACAAAGGCGTTGGATACAGACCGTCCAGTGTCTTTACGTAACGATGTGAAAGAAACAAATTTTGAAGTAAGCTCAACAGCGACTAGGACGTACGAAAATCCATTAGATGTTCTGACAAGGGGTCCCAAGAGATCAACAGCAGCAAATTCTTTTAATTTAGAAGGAATGATAGGAAACAACGGAGCACGATGTGAGATAGTAGATGGTTTAGCTTTTTGATAAAGTTTACAAATAGACAAGACTCTTCAAATTCTCTTTTCCATATTGTTAAAATAACAAGTCGTCCGAAGAATATGATAACGTTTTCGTGGACCAAAATTTGCATAGCTGAAATGAATGTACCAAATGAGCGTATTAACAAAATCGTCAGGAATGCAAAGTACCCATAGCTTGTCATCAACAGTCCAGAGTTTGAACAGTATGTTGTTTCTAACGAGACAATAATGCCGAATCTGTGTGTGTGCTTTTCTTGTCATTTGCTTTTGATGTCTTTCCAAATCGGATCTTTATCTTGTTCATGAGCAATGTCCTTTAACGATGTGGTAATGAAGTTCTCAAAGGCGACTTTCTGAATGTAAAGAATACTGAAATTTTTCTCGAGGTTGCCTTCTGTGTTACTTTTCTCAAGCCCAGCCGGTGCGCGTGACAGTGCGTCCGCAACAATGTTCTCCTTGCCGGGAATGTAGACTATTGTGAACTGGAATTCTTGCAGAAACAATACCCAACGTTTTAACCTGTCATGATTTAATTTTGAAGGCATAAGAAATTGTAATGCACGATGATCACTGTATACTTTTACGTGCTTACCAGAAAGAAAGAAACGGAATTTGTTAAATGCCCAAACGATAGCTAAATCTTCTAATTCAGTAACGGAATAATTTTTTCAGATTTTGTTAGCACTCGGCTAGCAAAAGCAATGGTTTTCTGAACAGTAGTGTCATTTTCTAAGGGTTCTTGAAATAAATGGGCACCAAGACCAACTTTAGAAGAATCCGTGCTAAGGCAGAATTCTTGTGACAGATCTGGATGAGCTAGTATTGGTGCGTCAAGTAGCGCTTCTTTCAAAGAGTTGAATTCCAACTATGCCTGTTCGTCCCAGTCCCAAATAGTATTTCTCCCAGTGAGAGAACAAAGTTTTGGTGTAACTAGAATTTGCATATTCAAAAAACGACGGTAAAAATTTACGAGACCTAGAAAACTGCGGACTTGTTTTTTTGTGGATGGAACTGGAATGGCTCTGATTGCTTCTAACTTTTCAGGATCCGGCTGAATGCCTTCAGAAGAAATAATATGTCATAAAAACCTCACCTTTGACCTACCGAATTCAGACTTTTCCAAGTTAACTGTAATTCCAGATTCTGCAAAAATACGTAACAAACTGTTGAGGATGCGATTACGTTGTTCCCATGAAGCTTCTGCTACTAGAATACCGCCCACATATAAGGTGATGTGACGTTTTAAGAACTCAAGTAATGGGGAATTTAGCCCGCGAATGAAGGCTGCCAAAGAAATGTTCAAACCAAAAGGAAGTTTCCGAAACTGATAACAAACGCTGAAACAAAGGAAAGTTGTGTATTCTCTACACTCTGGATGAAGTTCGATCTGATAAAAGCTGGATCTGAGATCAATGGAAGACAACACTTTTACACCATTAAAATTTTGAAGAAGTTCTTCCAACGTTTGCGGCCTGTCTGTTTCAGGAATGATGATAGTATTGATTTGTCTCGAATCTAAGACAAGCCTGATTGATCCATTTTTCTTCTCAACAACATGTAATGGATTGTTGTATGAGCTTACTGTAGGCTCAATAATGCACTCGTCCATCATATATTGTATTTCTGTTCTAACACGGTCCCTATAATGTGCCGGAGCTGTGTATGGTCTAACACAAAATTTAGTATGCTCACGAACACGAAATTGCTATTGAAATCCCTTGATTGTTCCTGTTTTGTGAGTAAAAACTGTGGAATGTGCTTGTAAAATCTCAAAAAAGTCCTGCCTATCAGTGTCATTACAATTCTCAATTGTTTGAATTTTATTCTGAATTAACACATTAGTATCAAATACGCCGTCGATATCATCCCTGTCAGTACTTGCAGAGTGATTGTTAGTGTCAAGTTCCGTCGAAAATTCCGAACTGTTGTCTAACAGGAGGTAAAGCCGATTAATTTCCTCGTCATGGTTTGAGAGCCAATCTTCAAATTTCAAAGCTATTGACTTACCCTCTTTCTCTAAACTTATTCCAGCATCGTGAAAGTTTAAGATTGCTTTTTATTCATTCAAAAAGTCTACTCCCAATATAATTTCTGTTGACAATAATGGAACGATAAGGAAGTTCATAGCGAAGCTGTGGCTTTGACAAAAGAATTCTAAGTTGGTTTGTTGGCGTACATCTACACTTTCTCCAACTATTGCACCATGTAATTTAATCTTCCGTAACAGAAGTGTGTGGCAATCGTTCGATTTGTAGCATTTGCTAAAGGCTGTTTCACTAATTACTGAAATGGGACTGCCAGAGTCAAGTACTGCCGTAAATTTTGCGTCATTTACTGTAATGTGAATTACAGGATATGCAACGTTGTTATGTTCTACGTTTTGTTCCTGGAGTAAGATGTCCCTCATGTCTTCCATTTTTACGTAATTACTAGCCACGGCAGCTACGTCGGCAGCTTCATAAGTACGTTTTGTGGCTGCCAACGATGTGAGTCATTGCCTATTGTCTCTTTGTTGGCGCGCGTCGTTATTGGGATTTGGAGATCTACAAAGTCACCTTGTCGAGAGGGCCCTGCCCTGTTTGAATCCCGCCAGTTCTGATGGAATTCAGGTCTGTCGTTTTGTCGGTAGTTTACATAGTTTCTTGTTTGTTGGTCATGTGGTGGAGATCGTAACTGCCCGGTGGACCGTAGCATCTGAAGTTATTCTGTCTCCCTTGATAATAATTATTTTTGTTCCCATATTGTCTGTTTCTCTGATTGTCTCTGTGATAGTCATTACTGCAGAGAGGCGATCTTTTCCTGTAATTATTACTACTCTGTCAACGGTTGTCATATGGATGGTGTCTGTTTTGATCACGATTTACGTTGTAAGAATAGCCTTGTCGTGTCCATTTATTATTTCTGTCTTCGCAGAATTGTGACGGATGTGACCTGTAATTGTTGTGTTCCTGTTTTCGCGTCCCACGATTGTCAGTGTCAATTTCCAATTCTTGTAAGAGACCCTGAAAAGCTTCAAAGTCGTCTTTGCAACGTCCTGCCAAAATAATGTGTCGTAAATGTTCAGGCAATTTGATTAAGCAAATGCGGATGAGTTCTGAGGGGCTGTATGGGTTTGAAAGATACTGATTTTTATGTAACATGTCTTCGAAATATTTGACAAGACTAGAAAATTCCGATTGTTCGAAATGTTTCATCATTATGATGCCATGTTTTACTCGGTCTTGTGTAGCTTGAGACCAATATGCTGAGAGGAAGGCATGATAAAATACTCCTTCACTGTGAAAATCGTGAATGACCGATCGCATTCTTACAGCTGGTTCATTCTCTAAGTAGCCACACATAAATTCTAACCTGTGCTCCAATGACCAGTTGGGAGGAAAACAATGAGAGAATTGATGAAGCCATGCTTGTGGATGAATGTCGTTGCCAGAATTCTTAAATGTTTTGAATTTACATGTAGTAATGAACAACTTATAGTCAAAATCATCATGTCGGAGAGTCGCATATCGGTCATTGTTACTTCGTTTCGGTGGTTCAATCTCAAAATTCAGTGCGCCTTGCCAACTTCTTTCATAATTTCCGAAATGCCATGTGTTATTATTTTGTGACTTTTCCGTATTTCTAAGTCCCTCTTCCCGTGTTGGAGCGCGAGTCTCCTCTGAAATATGTAATTCTTGTATTACCCATGTCAACTGATCTTGTACTTCCTGGATTTCTCTTTTGTACTGTGTATTGATTTGATTTTGATTTTGTTTGAATTTTCTAATTTTTTCATACTCTTCTGTGTCAGTGAAGGCTACGGGTCTTGTGTCATTCATATCATCATCTACCTTTGTGGATAAGTTGGTGAACTGATCCGAAAGTTCGGCTACTTTCTCCGATAGAGAACGTATTTCCTCAGTGTGTTTTTCTGAACCAAGTTTCAGAGTGTCCATTTGTGTTTAAAACGTATCTATTGTGTCCTTTAAGTTTTCCTGAGTTTTTGCAAGTTGTGTAAGCGAGTCGGTAGATGCAACTGAGTCAATTTTAGCTTGCAAGGTGTCGTGATTTTCATGAACAATAGTTTGCAGTTCTTCTATGGTTGCTTCGTGATTCTGTAATGCATTTTCATGACGCGAAAAAATAGGTTGAAAATGCTCACAAATTTGTGTTTTTACGTCATTACAGACTTTTTGACATTTCGATTCGATGTTATATAACTCAGCAGTTATACCTTCACGTGTTTGTTCAAGCGTGGTGTCTAACTTTTGAAGCCGTTGCTGTGTTTGTCTCTGATTTTGTGCCATTTGTTGCATTAATTGCAATAATAATGTATTAGTGTCTGGAATCTGTTCCTCTATGCTTTTCGGCAGTGCATTTGCACCAGCAACATTCACATTTTGACGAGCAGAAAATGTGTCTTGACTTATTTGAGAAAACGGTGAGGACGCAAAACCTGAATCTACAGTATTTGCAAGATTGTGTCCTGTCATTTCGGATTTCTGAGGGGAACTGTTGCCGACCAATCGATCGATAATGCTTCCCTGTTCACTAATTGTTTCAATGTCTACACCATTTTTTGCCGCCCGCTCCATTTCCCTATGCACAATTACCAAATTACTACTTTGAATGTCTGTTAATTCATTACACAGTGGTGCCGATAATCTACACTCGTCGTCACTATTATTTCTCAGTTTACTTTGGAGCCTAGTGTTACGTTTTTCACACGCCATTATTGTCACAATAGTTCACACAATAAGACAGAAAAGCACAATTTGAAGAGCAAAATAAGAAAACACATTAACATAGCACTGAAAATAATATCTAGTTAATTGCAAGCGCAGCTGCAAAATACTAGGTGCAAATCTACATGCATGCCTCAAGTGTTTTACTGTACAACAATGAAAAACTACAACTACAAAGGAAATTCTCTCTATAACTACGTGCTAGCAATATACAATAGCTACACTAATTACACAAACTACAAGAAAAAATCAGAAGATTCCAGTGAGGTATCCTTGGCTAAGGGTCGACATATGTAACGTCCCCTTAGAAAAATTAATGAATTACTGTGCTGGTAAGCCCCTACGTTATTTGATTTTCAAACGGCTGAGCAGAACTGAACGTACTCAGACATTTCGCATTTCGCTCTTTACCTATTCTGATCAACACTAAAATGACACACAATATTTTTAGCGCAATGCAATCTGACTTTCAATAATCCCTACAAAAGAATGGCCCTGACTAACATTAAACTATACCTTTCACAAATCACTTACCTCACAAAAATCTTCGTTACTCAAGCTACTGCAATACTGCAATACAGCGAGCGCCACTACTGCCAACTAAATAAAAGATTCAAACTACTGAAGGCACTAACTACTGATAGGCATAGTTAACAAATGAAAGATTTTGATAGAGAAAAAACAATGTATTTACCTTAATATTGTTCAAAAGTCATATTATATATATCAGTTCATGACATCTAGTCTTACAATTTTACTGTCTGTGTTCAGATCATCCGTTCTCAAAACTCCGCCATCTCACGCCCGACATCCACCACTGCTGGCGGCTCACCTCCAACTGCGCAACGCTACGCGCTGTTCACATCCAGCTGCCCAACACTACAATGGCAGACAACAATGCAAACTAGCCACAGACTGCACACAGCACAGCCAGTGATTTTCATATAGAGCGCTACATGGTATTACCGATAAGAAAACCTAAACAGCCTACTTACAACTCGTACATGAGAAACTGAGAGTGCAGCTGAATCATTAATGAAAGAAGTGCCACAGATGTTAACAAGAAGAACAAGAGGATGGTTGGATGTAGGAGGGAAACTGCTAAAACCTAATTCGGCACAGCAGACAGTGAAGATATACAAAATCTAAATAACACAGTAGAGCAAACACGAGTAGAAGTAGATACTACCAAAACCACAGTAGAATGGCATACTACACAGTTATCGAACATGGTACAGAATGCATTACACCATACAAGAATGGTAAGATAATTGATTACAGAACTGGCGGTGTTGCAAGTAGTCTGATTGTATGTTGACAGCGCTATAGTCTGTGTTTCTATCACTGACAGCACTCTGCGCCCTCATGAAGAGATTCTGTGGTAGGACGGAGTAGCAGTTAGCGAGCGGATAGGGAAGTGTATGGACATGATTTTCTTAGTGGAGACTCTGTGCTGGTAGGACATGCATTGTAAAATGAGATGAAATGATGTGTTTATAAGAAAATACACAAGGAAAGGTATGAGGATGGATGTGTGGTTGATAATGTTTGGGCAGTGGAATTATTGACAACTATATACTTTCTGGAACTGGATATTACATGAATAAGGTGAAATTTGCTAAATACATTGTTTGATCTTCAACAAAATCTTTCTTTTGCTAACCATACTCCTCCTAGTAGTTAGGGTCTATGGTAGTTAGAATATTTTTGTTTAGCTGGCTGTTGTTGCTACTTGCTGTATTTGCTGTAGTTCATGCTATGAAGATTTTCTGTGAGGCAAGTAACTTATGAAAAAGAATGGGGTTTCCACTATCGACATTTGTGACTGAAATGAGTTTAGGCAATTAACAAAGTTGGAGGTAGTTTCATATTTTTTGGATTTGTATTATTGTTAGGATTTCTTGCAATTCAGGGCCATTCTTTTGTGTTAATTATTGGAAGTCATGTTGTCAATGTATAGTCAAATTGCATTGGGCTTATATATTGTGGGTAATAAATGAATAGGTTAAGTTTGAGTTGTCTTCATCAGGGAAAATTCTGTAGGTCAGTGTATAATAAAAAAAATAATTAATGAGTTAGCTTCACAGTATACCAGCAGTATTATGTAAACAATAAATAACAAATTAAACCAGGCACAAAAAGAATTTCCAGCAAAACTGCAACATGTAGTGAACTTACCTGAGAAGAACTTAGCATTATTCTATTACTTAGCAACCTTTGAGGTTAGTGCAGGTAGAGCAAAACTACACGTATCCATTCAGTTTCCGATAGTGGCCGTTAACACACGATACCAGTGCTTTATCATCCACCTGCATCTGATAAAGTGGGGAGCTATAGGCAAGTGGATACAGGTACAAACGCAGGAAATGCTACTAATTTCAGAAGAGAGGGAGGCACACATCCTCATATCACTAGCACAGTTACAAGAATGTCCAAGAGAAAGCATCACAATTTGTCCAGGCAAAGTGATACAGATTAATGCACGGGCACATGAGATACAGTTGTTCTTAGGGAAAGCAGGAGGAGAAGAGTGCGCAGCCGAAGCACTAGCCTATGACCACATTTCCAGAGACTGAGAGCACACCAGATTTATTCAGTTTCCTCATTGGGAGTTGTTATTGTAAACTATTACAAAAATGTCCGCCCCGATAGCTGAATGGTCAGCTTGATGGACTCCCCATCTTCAGGGGTCCGGGTTCGATTCCTGGCTGGGTCGGGGATTTTCTCCGCTCAGGGACTGGGTGTTGTGTTGTCTTCATCATTTCATCCCCATCCGGCACGCAGGTCGCCCAATGTGGCGTCTAATTTAATAAGACCTGCACCAAGGTGGCCGGACCTGCCTCGTAAGGTGCCTCCCAGCCAATGACGCCAAACGCTCATTACAAAAATGAAAAACTAACAGGCACAACCAAAGCAGAACTATAGATATATTGATAAATGGTTCAACTTGCGATATAGCAGGAACACAATTTCGCCTTCCAGCTACCATCACCATTACATTACAAAAATGAAAAACCTACAGGCACAACAAAAGCAGAACTATATATATATATATATATATATTGATAAATGGTTCAATTTGCGATATAGCAGAAAACATAATTTCGCCTTCCAGCTACCATCACCAGTATGATCACGATCAAATTATCACAACCTACGTTGTACTATCTGGAAAAACCGTTGGAAGTGTTATTGGCTCAAATCCTAACGTTCCTCACGAACACTTTAAAACCTGATCTATTACACTCATTGAACTGTCTGACAGCGTCTCGAAAAGGACGAATTTTTTTAGAACAAATGTTCCAGCACATTTAGCAGTACAGAGAGAGACAACGGAATAACATATCGACTGTAAGCATTTCCACTACGATTGGAACGCAAGTTCATGGCATATTTTGATTTTGCTAATGCGTTGTCTTTATGTACAGACTTGTGGTACCATATTTATTCTTAAATGGTAATGTTATTCAAATCAAAGAGCAGTATCATGTCTTTTTTCTTCTTTTTTTGTTTCAAGAATCCTGATGGAAGACTGTCTGGGACTGTGTTGTGTTTCCACTAGTTGTCTGAGTTGGTTAATTTCTGGGATGCTCAATCAGGCGATGAACGAGGATTATTCTTTTTGAAAGAGAGATGAAGGGTGATGTGACGCTACCGTCACTTATTGTTATGAGATGTTGATTCATTTTTGCCACCGTTCTATAATTAATTTTATTTATAGTACACCGGGCACATTTGCTAGGAGGAAAGATTTGCGTTTTTCTCATTGGGAACGTATTCTCGAGGCGTGGCTTCTGGAACATATTTGTCGTCAGGAGATAGTCAGTGAATCTCATTAGGAAGCGTTAAGGTTTCCTGGGAGCTGGGCAGCTTTCACGGAAGTAAGGCTGCAGCCTGCTTCGCGTTTTTCTCGACAGAGCCAACGAGTCTCCTACTCCCAGAGTGGAAGGGGTCGTTCCGCCATTGATATCTCCAGAGAATAACTACGCATGAAATTTTTCTCTGTTTTGTTCAGACATCAAAGGACGAGACACTGAGACACGGCCAGGACAGTGTAGGAATGTCCACTGCTTATGCTCCAAAGTTTGGTGTTCCCAGTCACATTGATTCACAGTGCCACCACGCTTGGAGCAAAGAAGCTGACCAATCGATGGGACACTGCTGCATCTCAGCACCAACCTCTCATTTGTTAATGTGCATTTTGTATGTCAAGAGTGGAAATTTTTTGCATCAATTCTCTGTTTGTTTATGAAATGAGCAATATTTCATCCATCACATTGGCAACACTACTGAGTTCATCATCATCCATCAATACACATTTTTTTGGAAACAGAGTGATATGGAGCGAGACCTAAGTTTCGTAGTCATTCGATTGCTGCCCACCGTGAGAGTCACTCGTTTCCCAGCCACCATGGGTGCATGGTTTGCTGATTTTGGGGCAATGTAAATGGCGCAATTTCGGTAGCACGAACCATATTCTGAGCAGCTTGCTACTTGCTTGCTTTGCCAGGCAATTTCTGTCGCTTAGTTGGTTCGTAATTTGTGGTGTCTTATTGTATCATTAATACTGATCTCGTGAGCTGCCTGGATGAGCAGATCTTGTTGCAAATTCTCCACATAGTCTTCCGTACTTTTTTATAACTCTCCCCAGCGTCAGCGTCATTTTGTAATTTGATTTGAGTATCAAAGAACATTGTTCTCTGTTGATTTATATTGTGATTTTTGTCAGTCACTAGAGCAAGTAAATATCTGTTAAGCCTAGGCTTGATTTAGATTCTAAGGTCCTTTACATCTTTCTACGACTTTTCTTATGGTTAGGTGACCCACTAAAAAGAAATATACTCTGGTGCGCATCTAAACTTGTTGTTCTCAGTGATGAACAGGTGGTCAAAGTCAGATATCAGTTATATTAAAAATTCAGAGAAAGAAAACAAGAATTGAAATCGCTCATCTAGTATGATCAAAGATTTGTTTTGTGACGAGCATTGACTTGCGCTCTTCGACTCTGATCAAGAATTGGGACCCAGCTTTCAACATCCAGAGACGAATGCTACATCCTTGATTCTAATGTTTTATTTCAGTAGTTCCATCAGTTTACAACAAAGCAGATCGTACTGATAGGAAACGAGACGCAAACTTCAGTACAGCATCAACTAAATCTGCATTGAATACCTATTTTGTTTTGAATAAATCTGTTCCACGCGTACCCGCAATATTTAGTTTTCACTCTCATATCGCAACAAACTGACGAAAGAAAACAACTGGTCATATCTGCAGTGTTACCATAGACTGTCATATGAATTATAATTGTTGTACAGTTACATTATCGTTTTGAAATCACAATAAACTTCCCTTGTTCATTTCGTTACCCATCAGCCATTTGGTCAAAGTTCCTGAATCAGGGAAGGAAACACTGCAGAAAAATCTCTCGAGCGGCAACAGACTTATTAAAATGATTCATTAAAATTTCCCAACAGTTACCACATCGATGTTAGTACTCTAACTTTCTCATTTCGACTCATTATGCTCTGCCAAGGTGGCCAAGCTCGGTTCGTTGCCGAAAGAATTCGCCCTTGGTGTCAGCAATAAATTAGTCACTTATAAACAGTGGTCATCACTCAGACCGCTGCATGTTACTCGCCTGATTTTCTACTGCAGCTCTTGCTGGACATGGAAGTGAATGTCCTTGATGACTTTTATGTTGGGAAGTGGACAGTGGCTGGTATCTCAAAAGAATGTCTGGGATGTCACGTCGGAACAACAATTTAGTAATGTACAGATTGTAATCCTACCCTCCCGCACATCACCATTAAATTTTGCTTAGTGTCTTCATTAGTTTCAAAAGCATCGAGAGGCCTAAGATTTACAAAAGAAAAACTTTTTTACTTATCTTCATTTTATCTTCTTGTTGGCTCCAATTCTTACGTCTAGAGGTACATTCTTGAGGCTGAAATTTTGGTTTAAAACATTGTGGTTTCCTGATGACTAAATAACTGATGAAGATTTGCCCGTGCTACTCTTGAATTTTATTCTTCGTCACATTTTTCAACATCAGACCGTTTTTACAATTTCCACTTAATATTCCACATTACATTGTTAGTGACGATCATAAAAAAGAAATACATCTGTCTCCATCAGAGGCATGCCCACTACTGCTAACATTTTGCAGTACTCACAATATTCCAAAGAATTTAAAAAGCAAAAGAGTTTACAAACTTTCTTGACAAAAGTAGAATCTTTACCACAATATATCATTATCTTATAAATGAATTCAGAAATAAATTTAATACTTCGCGTTAGATTGTGCAATTAATAATATGAATTTTACGTATACCAGAAATTTAGTAATTTCAAATATTTTAAAAGAAGAGTAATTTTACGTGCATCGATTGTAACAACTTAATTTCTTTTCATACATTTTAACGTGAAATATAATACATCCTATACATAACCAAATGAAATTCTTTCAGTGAAACAGCCGAGAATGTTCACCTATACAAGAATCGACAGTATACATGGTATCGATTATTTCTGTAAAATGCGGTAGTGTTTGAGGAGAGTGTCCCATTACAAGATGAAGATTTTTATGGCATGCCAATGTAAAGAGTTGTTGATTAAATTAGTTAATATTTGATGAGCTTTTTCTTCTGAAGATCCTTAATGAGGAGATTCTCAGGGATTTAGAACATGTTATAAGAAAAGAATTTATAATGCAAATTTACAAAAAGGTACATGTCAGTATCTCTTCCTCAGGTCATAATGAAATGGTCGTGATGGATGTGGAATAAGGAACAAATTTTCATTGAAGAGCTTGTAACAAAATTATCACAAGGCATGTGAATGTAATGAGGTACATACGATAATTCTCAGGCCATTGTAACCACGCGCAGTCGAAGAAAATATCAGTTTACAACACTTATTTAATTTGATCATACTATTGCACTGAAGATGTACAGAAATCAGATTCTATAGAACATTCACGTTATTTGATATTACTAATAATAGGTACATATACACATAAAAGATGCTTCTTAGTAACTTGTCAGTGGCGTAGGAGTTGCCTGCAAGAAATTGTTTACACTTTTCTGAAACTGATCTTGATTAGTAGTTATAGCTACTGACAAGTTATTGAAAATATGTATGTTCTGAATATTGGAACTTTCTGTGCTAAAGAAAGAAACTTAAAATCATTTTGGAGAGCATTTTTATTTGTAGTACTGATACCATGAAATGAGCTGTTGCTTTCAAAACTCAGATTTGTTACTCATGAGATATTTTATGAAGAAATAAATATATTGAGAAGTAGTAGTTAGTATCCCCAGTTCGTTGCGCAGGTCTCTGTGATATATCGTTGTGTTCACATCGCAAGTAATTCATGCTACACGCTTTTGGCCTCGTGAAATTTCAGCTTGGCTTGAATTAATTTACGCCAAAAAACGATCCCATAGGACGTTATGGAATCAAAGTAAGCGAGGTATATTAACTTTTTTATTTCTTTTATGTGTGACTGACAAAATTTTAACTGAAAATGAAAATTTGTTTAGGCACTTGTGGTCTGTGGTATCCTCCACCCAGTTGAATTTATTATCAAGTTGTAATCCCACTATCAAGTTGTAATCCCACTATCAGCTACTTCTATTTTTTTAGTTATATTTTAGACATGTACTGGAGAGTGTCTTTTCAAAGTTTATTGAGAAATAATTTATTAATGCCAATGAAAAATTCACTAACTGATCTTTCTAAAACTATGTCAGATTTGCAATTTGTTGCAATGCTTGTACCATTTGCAAACAAAACAAACCTGGCATCGAGTAACGTTACCGATAAGGTCCATATACATTACCGAAGTGGGTTCTTGTATATGCATGTGTGTCCAACATTTTCTTCTGAACCACTTTACCAATTTCAACTAAACTTGGTAGAAATATCACTGTCTGGAAAGAATCGGCGTGGGGTTAACAACCACCTACCTGTCAAAGAAGTGAGGGCGAGGTTGAAAAAGCAGTGTATCCCACGACATGTGAACAGCCATGCTTAAGTCATCCAGACTTGAGATCGAGAGCACTTAGTGACTTGGAATAAATTTCACATGTAGTTTCAAACCTTTACAAAACTTTTTCTCGCTGACAAACCTACAAAATGACGAAAGGAAAGAGTTTTATCGCCTACTACATTTTCGTTGTTCATGCCACATGAAGCATGACTTAAAAATTTCTTACTTCTTTGCTACTAACTATATATGGAACAAATGACGTAGCTATCTGGTCCCCTCCCCCAAATCAACCAGCCAACCACCTAACTATATTTATGACACATTTTTCAGGCGGTATTCACGTATAGCGCTAATTGTACTAGCAAAATTATATCATTGTACTACAAACATTTCAGGAGACATGACGTCATAAGCACTGATCGCTCGAAAAACTGTTGCATCATGCAAGGTGTTGAAATTTATTTCTTCATTGCTATTAACACAACTCGCAAAACTTTCTGCAGACGGGATCTGTGGTATCACTTGCCGATACCAGCTTATGAGCGTCATAGCAGCGGAATTGCAAGTTTCGGTGTGATGCCGATAGCGGTCGCGCGGAATCCGACGGACCCAATCGTACACGCCCAATGAGCGCACCTCCAACAGACGCGTACCGTGAGTGCACTCTGACGCTGCAGTATAGGAGGGCCGGCGGCAGCGATTAAGCCCACTCACACATAGAGCCACTTCTTCACGTGGCGCTATTCAGACGCTGTCTACTACTTCTGTCCAGCTTTCCTACGGCGACAGCTGCCGAACCATTCTGTAGCCCATATCTCCATACCGTTGTCTACGAAATCGTACCCAACAATACCTATAGGATGACAATTATTGATCTATATGAAATAAAATCGTCATAACTTCTGAACGGTTTGCGTTAGGACGTTCAAACTGCACGGTTGCCCGCGGGGCATGATGGGAATTAGTAAGCACTGTATGGTTTGGTTAGGCGACGAAGCTCACTTTCATTTCAATGGGTTCGTCAATGAGCAAAATAGGCTCATTTGGAGGACTGAGAAACCGCATTTCGCGATCGAGAAGTCTCTTCACTCTCAACAGGTGAAAGTGTGGTGTGCAGTGTCCAGTCACGGAATAATCGGTGTGATATTGCTAGATGGCACGGTGAGTGCCGAACTGTACGTGAAGGTTTTGGAAGATGATGTCATCCGCATTATTCAAAGTGACCCTGATTTCGACAAGCTGTGGTCTATGCAGGACGGAGCTCGACCCCATCGAAGTGTTTGATGTCCTGGAGGAGCACTCTGGGGACCGCATTCCGGCTCTGGGGTACCCAGAGGCCACTGGCTTGGGCCTCGATTGGCCGCCATATTCTCCGGATCTGATTACTTGCGACTCCTTTTCGTGGGGCTGTATCAAAGACAAGATGTACAGCAATAACCTCAAAACCATTTCTGAGCTGAAAACAGCCATTCAGGAGATCATTGACAGCATCGATGTTCCGACACTTCAGTGGGTCATGGAGAATTTCGCTATTTGTCTGCGCCACCTCATCGCCAATGATGGCAGGCACATCGAACTAACCTACATCCGAATATCTGTAATGACGTTTACACGTTGAATAAGTGTGTGTACACCGTAGTTTGTAACTAATTTACGTTTTTTTGTATAGTTCAATAATTGTCACCGCGTGCACGTGCTGCTGAATACGCTTAGTAAAATATATTATTGCACGTCACATAGTTCAGTACGTATGACGTTATAAACAATGAGATCGGCGAAAAATTGCCGCACCATGCATCACGTTTTAATTTATTACTTCGTTATCGCTAAATCTATTCACAAGACATTTCGCACAGTAACCACGTATACTACTGCATGTACTTGCAGAACTATATCATTGTACAGCAGATTGTGCCGGAGATACGACGTCATAAACATTAAGCTGCCTGAAAATGAAACTGTAGGACGATGTTCGCTAGAGATACAAGTGAAATATGTGTACAATTACATGTGAAATATGTTAATTGTAAGTGAAATGTAACTGACATGTGTATACGGAGGCAAATCCATGGGTAAAAACTCATCCTAAACAGGTGGAACGATTTCAGTAATATTTGATACTCATATTATTTAGAATCTGGAAAGATATATTGTGGGAGTAAGAACGACCAGATTCCTGTTCGGGTGAGCGTGATAATATGGAGAGAGAAGGGGGGGGCGAGGAGATGAACAGACAGCGAGGGAGGAGGAGGAGATTAACACAGATAGAGGGAGAGTGGACAGAGAGAGATTGAGAGGCTGGGGAGAGGAGGAGGTGGACAGAGAAAGGATAGAGGACGAGATGAACAGAGAGAGAGGGGGGGGGGAGGAGGAAGGTAGAGAGAAGAGGAGGAGGATATGGATGGAGAAGGGGTGAAGGATAAGATGGACAGAGACAGAGGGAAGGAGGTGATGTATTTATAGGAGATTGGAATAAATACTTACCTGGACAACGTCAGGTACTCAGGTGGCATCATTAAGATACACAAGAAAAAGTAAAAGCCCAGGAATCATTCCTGTTGGATGCTGCATGTAATAAGTTCCCAGACTGATGCTGACTGACAGCTTAATGCAGGGGTCTTTCCTACTGACACCCTTTCTTTCCTCACAGACAGAGTGACGAAGCCTGGAGCGCCATGGACTGCCAGATCGGCGAGCACTGTTGTGGTTTCCCGCGACGTGCCAGCAAAGAGACTGGAAGAAGAAGAATCTCAGTTGTGTGTGTAGTCCCACAATGGGCTTATCCATGTATAGAGGCTCCGAGGGGAACAAATATCGCCAGATTGCATTCGTCATCTTCATACCGGCCCAGCACCCGCGATAATGGTGTGGCTTGCCATAGAGTACGTAAAATGAATACCTCTGCTTCGCACAGCCGGTGATTTGCACACCCATCATTGAGTTTCTGACGTGTTAAGGCTTGTTACCTTGCCCTGTCTTCGTTACCGTCGTTTTACCACCGAAAAGACTCCCTATGGACGACATAGTAATAATCATACCCGCGTAAAGAAACAATTGAAAGAGTTGAGAACAAATACGTCGCCAGGTGCGGATGGAATCCCAGTTCGGTTTTACAAAGAACCTGCAGACCTAACATTTATCGTGAATCTCTCGATCAGCGCAAAGTTCCAAGCGACTGGAAAAAAGCTCACATGACTCCTGTGTATAAGAAGCGTAAAATAACGGAGCAGCAAAATTACAGACTAATATCCCTAACATCGGTTTGCTGTAGAATCCTTGAACTTAATCACAGTTCGCATTTAACAAATTTTCTTGTGACCGAGAAACTTATGTCCATGAATTAGTACTGTTTTAGAAAGCATCGGTCGTGTGAAACTCAGTTTGCCCTTTCATCACATGATATACCGTGGACTATGGATGAAGGGTAACAGACAAATTTCGTATTTCTAGATTTCCGGAAAGCATTCGACATGATGCCCCCTTGCAGACCGTTAATGAAGGTATGAGCATGTGCAATAAGTTCCCAGATATAATAGTGGCTCGAAGACTTCTTAAGTAATAGAATCTACACTCATACTCATAAATTAAGGAAAATTGCAGAATGTGGTGCAACACAACGAGGCACTACACAAAACTGGCGCTAATAGCATAGGCACATAGGGAACACACACGACACAGATCTGTAAGTCCACGGTATTGGTGATAAGCTGAGAAAACCTTCCCGAAACACGTGCGCTACAAAACGCTACTGTTTCCTGCGCATGTTCTCCGACATCAATATGGGATATGATCACCATGCACACGTACACAGGCCGCACAACGAGTTGGCATACTCTGGATCAGGTGGTCGAGCAGCTGCTGGGGTATAGCCTCCTATTCTTGCACCAGTGCCTGTAGGAGCTCCTGAAGTGTCCTAGGGGTTTGAAGACGTGCAGCGATACGTCGACCGAGAGCATCCCAGACGTTCTCGATGGGGTTTAGGTCTGGAGAACAGGCAGGCCACTCAATTCGCCTGATATCTTCTGTTTCAAGGTACTCCTCCACGATGGCAGCTCGGTGGGGCCGTGCGTAATCATCCATCAGGAGGAAGGTGGGACCCACTGCACCCCTGAAAAGGTGGACATACTGGTGCAAAATGACGTCCCGATACACCTGACCTGTTACAGTTCCTCTGTCAAAGCCATGCAGGGGTGTCAGGGGTGTACATGCACCAATCATAATCCCACCCCACATCATCAAACCATGACCTCTATACCTGTCCCTTTCTAGGGTATTAAGGGGTTAGTATCTGTTTCCTGGTTCACGCCAGATAAAAACCTGGCGAGAATCGCTGTTCAGACTATACCTGGACTCGTCCATGAACATAACCTGGAACCACTGTTCCAATGACCACGTACTGTATTCTTGACACCAGGCCTTACGGGCTCTCCTGTGACCAGGGGTCAGTGGAAAGCACTTTGAAGGTCTCCGGGCGAATAAACCATGTCTGTTCAGTCGTCTGTAGACTGTGTGCCTGGAGACAACTGTTCCAGTGGCTGCAGTAAGGTCCCGAGCTATGCTACCTGCAGTAATCCGTGGCCGTCTGCGGGCACTGATGGTGAGGTATCAGTCTTCTTGTGGTGTTGTACACTGTGGACGTCACGTACTGTAGCGCCTGGACACTTTTCCTGTCTGCTGTAATCGTTACCATAATCTTGAGATCACACTTTGTGGCACATGGAGGGCCCGTGCTACGACTTGCTGTCTTTGACCAGCCTCCAGTCGCCCTAGTATTTTACCCATACTAAACTCATCAATATGTGTTCTTTGAGCCATTTCCAACACACAGTCACCATTAGCACGTCTGAAAACGTCTGCACACTTACTCGCTGCACTTTACTCTGACATGCACCAACACACCTCTGCGTATGTGGACTGCTGCAAGCGCAACCGTGCGACGACCGCAGGTCAAATGCACCGCATGGTCATACCCCGAGGTGATTTAAACCCTGAAACCGCCCACCAGAGCGTTGTTTCACCACGTATCAGCATTATCCTTAATTTACGAGCATGAGTGTAGTACTTTGTCCTCGGCGGCGAGTGTTCATCAGAGACAAGAATATCAGTAGTGCCACAGTATAGTGTGATAGGATCGCTGTTATTATCAATATACATAAGTGATTCGGCGGACAGAGTGCATCAGTCTGCGGCTGTTTGCTGATGAGGCTGTGGTGTACGGGAAGGAGTCGTCGATGGGTGACTATAGGAGGATACACGATGACTTAGACTAAATTTCTACTTGGTGTGATGAATGGCAGATAGCTCTAAACGTTGAAAAAAATGAAGTTAATACGGATGAGTAGGAAAAAGAAACCCACAATGTTCGGATACATCGTTAGTAGTGTCCAGTTTGACACAGTCACGTCGTTTAAATATCTGGGCGTGACGTTGCAAAGCGAAATGAAATGGAGCGAGCATTTGAGGATTATGGTAGGGAAGGGGAATGGTCGGCTTCTGTTTATTGAGAGAATTGTGGGAAAGTGTGGTTCATCTGTAAAGGAGACCGCAAATGGCACGCCACTGCGAACTATTCTTAAGTTCTGCTTGAGTGTATCGAAGGAATTCAGAGGCGGGATGCTAGGTTCGTAATCAGTTGGTTCCGTGTTATGGAAATGCTTCGGGAACTGAAATGGGAATAGCTGGGGGGGGGGGGGGGGGCGCTCTTTTCGGAGAACACCGCTGAGAAAATTCAGAGAACCGGCATTTGAGGCTGACTGCAGAACGATTCTGTTGTCTCCAGCTGTACATCGCGATGAAGGACCACGAAGATAAATACGAAAAATTAAGGCTCATACGGAGGATTATAGACAGTCCTTTTTCCCTCGCTCTATTTACAAGTGGAACGGGAAATGAAATGACTAGTAGTGGTACAGGGTACTTTCTGCCATGTATCATTTATTTTATTTTAGGATACATTGCTAGGTTCCCTTTCAGCAGGAGCTACATCATTTTGTGTGGTGCTAGTGACATATGATACTTCTACACTAACCGTCAAGTTCACGGCACGCTGAGCTACATTTGTCTTCTATAATTCTCCTGCGGCGGCCGCTTGCAACGAACAAGATATCATCTGCGAATGCTATCGGTCTACATAAGTTATCGCTGTCATGTAACTTCAGTAGTATGGCCTCCGATATTAAGTTTCAAAACTCTGAACCACATACTGATCCCAGCGAACAATCTTTTGTTATCGTCTTCGTTATTTCCTTTCTTGGGCGTATTAAAGGAGGATATCTCTCGTGGGAGTAGTCGCTCAAGCAATTGTACAGCGCCTCTGGACACTCAAAATCCCTAAGGCGACCAAAGAAGACGGATACCACAGGTTATTGAAAGCGCCAGCAATATCAGTCACCATCGCTAGAGCGTCCCCTTTACTAATTATCATCACTTCAGCATTCTTCCACGGTGCAGGGAATCTTCCTCGCAAGAGACACTCGTTGTACAGTAAACTTGAGTAAATATCTGATTGGTCACATAAGGCTTGTACTACTTCTGCAGGGTTCCCATACGGTACTGGAGATTCTTTTCCAGTCTCAAAATAATTTGCCTAATTTCTTCTTGTGAGCAGAAGCAGACAACTTCACTGTTTTAACTGTCTTCCCATAACATTTTACGTAACCTACCCTGATCTGTATCGCCTTCTGCATCGTCAGATCGTCAGGGACCAGTGTTTCCATTAGCAGAGCACCTGACTGTTCCCTGCGTACTGTTACCGTCCCATCATTCCCTTTGAGCGTGGATAAGAAAACTATTGGTGATCGGTTATTATCGTAGTTATTCTTGTATGGTATACCCTAGGGATTGGTTTCTAGGTTAGTCTCTACGAATTGCTTCGCTCGTTCCAATTTGGTTTTCCATAACTCTTCCGCAAAACGTTGTTTCACATAAATATATCTACGCAGCCTTCGGATTCTTTCATCTTGGGTTGTGCTGCTCTGGTATAGCTTCCTAGCAGTTCTTGCTTCACTTCTTAATTTCTGCAGCGAAGGGACTCCTCTAGAATGACCTCTCCTGACAGTATTGACGCCTCCACTGATCCATACATAGCCACTATGTTCTTGTGATTTAACATCTGCATCACCACCCAGCCTTTCCGGACACTGAAACACCCTTCTCACTTCTTCCCAGTTAGCCTCCTTGATGTTGGCTCTGAGCACTATGGGACTTAACATCTATGGTCGTCAGTCCCCTAGAACTTAGAACTACTTAAACCTAACTAACCTAAGGACATCACACAACACCCAGCCATCACGAGGCAGAGAAAATCCCTGACCCCGCCGGGAATCGAACCCGGGAACCCGGGCGTGGGAAGCGAGAACGCTACCGCACGACCACGAGATGCGGGCCCTTGATGTTGTGTTTTGGCCTTATATCCACGTTTTCTACTGTATCTCTGTATTTGATTGAATACGAATGGATTTACCTTCCAGTGATAGTACGGTGTATAATATTATGATCAATCGATGTGTTCAACTATTGCCCTGGCCAGCACTTTCTCCAGATGTCTCACCTAGAGAAAATATCTCGTCATGGATTGATGAGAGACTGGCGCGACGCTACTCGCCAGCCACCGTGATTAATGAACTCTGGCACAGAATTGAAACGACTTGGAACGACGTACTCGTATCTGCCACCCAAATGCAGTTTGAGTCGATGCCTGTGTACAAAATTTCACCCACTGTGTACCCTCACATGTCCTACATATTAAATTATGTTACCTTATTCCTACGGATATCGAAAATAAAATTTCATTATTTGTTTTCTTTTCTGGCTTCGCAGTTTTAATGGGCAGCAGTCAACTTCGGATCAGCAATGCTTTCCCCCTGATTCCATTTTAATTCAACTTTGTTACCTGATAATTACTGTGCAGGATTATACACGATCCAGTCAAATTAATGTGACCATCACCTATGTTCGACGTCAATGTGTAACAACCACATACAGACGGCAGGTGGCAGCACTAGCAGTAGAGGGTATATAAAGCGTGTTGGGGAGACGTGAAAAATTGTGCAGTCGTTGTCGTATTGCGGGAACGGGGCGATTTATCTGAGGTCCAGAAGGGCATAATCATTGGTTTTCTGTATGAGGGTGGAAGCATTTCCTAAACGGCTGAGTTTGCAAACTGTTAGCGTGCCGCCATGGTTAAAGTACGTTGCGAATGGCAAAATCACATTATCCAAACCCGACGCCGAAGCAACTATTGTACATCACGAGCCATTGATAACAACGTGAACGATGGCTGTGAAAATGAAACAGACGTGAGACAAATGAACAAATGTGCAACTGCTGAGAAACTGACTACCCAGGCTACCAGCAATATCTCCTCAACGACCGTTCAGCGAGGTTGCTGCAAATGGGTCTCCGCAACAGGCGCCTGGTTCAAGCACCCATGCTGACCGCTGTTCATCGGCGATGAAGGCTGGAATTTGCACGCCATTACGGCAACTAGACGTCCACTGAGTGACGACGGGTGGTCTCCTCAGATGAATCACGATTTTTGCTCCATTGGATAGATGCCCGTTGGCGTGTAAGGTGTGAAACGTTTGAAAGCAAACACTCGTCGAAGGGGCCCAAGCAGGAGGATTTCCCTGGGTGATCTCGCCATTCTGGAATGCACAACGGATTAACGCAAGTATGCATCTGGCAGTGTATGTGTGTGGTTTGAAGAGAACCAGGATGAGTTTACTCATATTACTCTGACCACCAAACTCCCTGGATTTAAGCCGGCCGGTGTGGCCGAGCGGTTCTAGGCGCTTCAGTCTGGAACCGCTCGACCGCTACGGTCGCAGGTTCGAATCCTGCCTCGGGAATGGATGTGTGTGATGTCCTTAGGTTAGTTAGGTCTAAGTAGTTCTAAGTTCTAGGGGACTCATGACCTCAGATGTTAAGTTCCATAGTGCTCAGAGCCATTTCAACCATTTACCCAGTCGAGAATCTGCGGTACCATCTCGATCGGGCGGTTCGTGCCATGGAACCTCAACCGAGAAACTTAGCACTGCTGACCACGGCGCTGGAGTCGGCCTGGCTCCACATCCCTGTCGGTACCTTCCAGAATCTGAATGACTCTCTTAATGCATATCTCGCAGCAGTCCCCACCGCAAAATACGGTTATTCAGGTTTTTGATAGATGATCACAGTAATATGACTGTAAAAATCTAGTGTGCCACACAAAGGGTATTTTTCTTGGATTTATTTGTTTCCAATGCTTTTTCTTTTAACTGAGCTCGAAACCTGCACAAAATGAAGAGAAAGTGCCTTATTTGCATTTTCAGCTACCAATAAGCAGAGCTTCAGCCCACGAATTCGCATAGCGCTATGCAATACGGAGATAAGTGGGTTTTGGGATGTTTGCTATAGCGCACCGTCTGGACACCAACGGAAGTAAGAGAGTATCATCCTCACTCGACACATAACACTCTTCCAGGCGCTACGTCACTGTGCTCGTCGTACACAGACAAGAAAAGATGTAATAACGTACGAACAAGCTATTATTATTATAGTAATAGTCTAATTGGCACTAATACTAATGATAATAACAGTTTCTAGGTGACGTTGCCCATTTTAATGTCTGCACACCATCACAAATTCACATATTCATTTCAGGGTCGCCAGTTTTCTCTCACGGAAAAAATAGCCAGCTCTCATCTGTGCGACTGCTATAACGATTACGAGAACTGTATGCTCTGCTGGACAATGTTTATTGCAGTTTCCTGCGAATTTTTCTCGGCGCATCTGTTTGTGGCGCTGGAGACCGAAATGTACATCTATTTCTCGTAGTCAGCTTTGGGGATAGAGAAATAACCTACGCTACAGGTGACGGTAAAAGATGACTGGAAAATCTCCTTCTCAATAATAAATATTACATGCAGAAATTTCTTTTTATTATGAACTTACGTTTTGATGAATATGACTCAAACAGCTCCAAAAACTGAATGTCGTTATGCAATACAACGCGTAAAAAGTTTAATAATATTCTGTTCGTAGCAAGCATGTAGAGATAAAAAATCAACGTGAGGAAGAAAGATTGGAGAAGTTCAAATATACACATCAAAAAAAGTTTTGAATCACCTCGGTTCCGAGAGTTTCGGAACATGTACAGGAAATTGGGAGAGAGATCAACATAAATATCTGTTCCGCCATTTTTATTCCACATGAAAACTACACATTGCATGTTGTACCACCATGCACCGAGACCTTCAGAGGTGGTGGTCCAGACTGCTGTGCACACCAGTACCTCGAATACCCAGTAGCACACCCTCTTGCACTGATGTACGCCTGTAATCGTCATGGCATACTATCCACAAGTTCATCAGAGCACTGTTGGTCCAAATTGACCCACTCCTCAAAGGCGATTCGGCGTAGACCCCTCAGAGTGGTTGGTGGGTCACGTCGTCCATAAACAGCCCTTTTCAAACTATACCAGAAATGTTCGATAGGGTTCATGTCTGGAGAACATGCTGACCACTCTAGTCGAGCGATGTCGTTATCCTGAAGAAAGTCATTCACAATATGTGCATGAAGGGTGCGCGAATTGTCGTCCACGAAGACGAATTCCTCGCCTGTATGCTGCCGATATGGTTGCACTATCGGTCGAAGGATGGCACTCAAGTATCGTATAGCCGTTATGGTGTCTTCCACGAGCACTAGCGGCGTACGTAGGCCCTACATAATGCCACCCCAAAACAGCAGGGAACCTCAAACTTGCTGCACTCGCTGGATAGTGTGTCTACGGCGTTCAGACTGACCCGGATGCTTCCAAACACGTTTCCGACGATGGCGGCATGTTGTTGGGCCCATCTGTACCGCGCTGCATGGTGTCGTGGTTGCAAAAATGGACCCTACCATGGACGTCGGGAGTGAAGTTGCGCATCATGCACCCTAATGCACACAGTTTGAGTCGTAACACGACGTCCTGTGGCTACACAAAAAGCATTATTCAACATTGTGTCATTGCTGTCAGGGTTTCTCCGAGCCATATTCCTTAGGTAGCGGTCATCCACTGCAGTAGTAGCTCTTGGGCGGCCTGAGCAAGGCATGTCATCGACAGTTCCTGTTTCTCTGTATCTCCTCCAAGTCCGAACGCCTGGACACTTTCGTTGATGAGAGCCCTTCCTGGCATAAAGTAACAATGTGGACGCGATCGAACCGCGGTATTGGCCGCCTGCGCATGATTGAACTACAGACAACACGAGCCGTGTACCTCCTTTCTGGTGGTATGACTGAAACTGATCAGCTGTTGGACCTCCTCCGTCTAATAGGCGCTGCTACTGCATGGTTGTTTACATCTTTGGGCGGGCTTAGTGACATCTAAATGGTTCTGAGCACTATGGGACTCAACTGCTGAGGTCATTAGTCCCCTAGAACTTAGAACTAGTTAAACCTAACTAACCTAAGGACATCACAAACATCCATGCCCGAGGCAGGATTCGAACCTGCGACCGTAGCGGTCTTGCGGTTCCAGACTGCAGCGCCTTTAACCGCACGGCCACTTCGGCCGGCTGCTTAGTGACATCTCTGAACAGTCAAATGGACTGTGTCCGTGATACAATATCCACAGTCAATGTCTATCTTCAGGAGTTCTGGGAAGTGGGGTGAAGCAAAACTTTTTTTGATGTGTGTAACTTAAGGAATGCACCCGGGAAACGCAATCGACACCCACCACTATTTCGCAAAGTGAAATTCATAAACGCGACGAGAGACCGCTATGCATGACAGTTTAAATCCCCAGTGGGCGGGGCTGTGTTGGCGTCGAAACCAAAAGACGCCGTATGCTGAAAGACAACATACATGGTAAACAACCACCGCCACCACACAACCAGAGATGACCAGCAACAGGTATTATCCATAGTGAAACACTATCCAGCAACAAATAAGTATGAGGCCGTCCTTCTGTCGCTTAATGGGTGACATAACGGGAATTCAAGTAGATTTTAAGTACAAACCTATGTCTCTATTGATGAGGTCTGTTGTTAGTCTTCACTCAACAGATTCCTTATTCTGCCATCCTTTCTAACTATTCTATTAACTTTAAGTTCACTCCAGAATCGCTACAACGGTCATCCACGGTCCTACTGGATTAGAGATTTCGCGCTATGGATATGGAAGTCACTGTGAGAGATGAAGCGGAACTCGATGAAAAAAGAAATCGACAGTACCCTTGCTTCAGAAACCGTTAAGAAACATGATTAAGGAATACCATGGAAAATGTAATTCAAAATGATCAGTTGGAAAGATGAAATTCGCTCTTCTCTAATACTATATGTCTTAACCACTGAGTGGTGAAGCGAACGGGAACCGTATCAAACTACTCGAGAGACATTACAAAAAGATGACATCGCGATAACTCTGCACCTCTCACCTTTACAGACTGGCGACGTGCTGGCTAAGTCAAGTACGCATGCACTGTGACGCATTTCGCCTATCTGCGTCAGTGGAACACAGTCGGTGAGCGGGACCGACAGTCCACATTCGAATACGACTCCGTTCCGGAGACGTACATGCGCGTGGAGCGGACATCGAGAACCACGTAGGAAGACGGAGAAATTGCTGACACGGCCGACAGCTCGTTCTCCACAGTTTCCGAGGCGTGCTGGCTCGTCAGACAGGCAGCTTGCTGACGTCACAGAGAGCGTCCGTGTCTGCGCCGGACTACACCGGTCACGCAGCTTTGCTCCCTCGACGTCAGCCGCACAGAGGACGTCCTCTTCTTTTTTTCGACGGTATCGAGCTTAACAACCTTGTCACATTTTCCACTCATTATCGTAACATCCGGAACGGAGTGGCCGAGATAACTACGTCCCCTGTGTAGAAATATACAGCGACAGCAGACTCTCTGGAGAGACGTTTTCCTCCGAAACACTTTAATTTCTTGGCTACGTCTGCGATAATCATTTAGTCGGCACTTCCATTAAATATCTGAACTGCCCTACTTCAACAGTTTGTCGTAGGTCGCGGGAACAACGAAGTGTGCGACGTGCCTGGAAAAAGCGACGGTTCGTTCCAGTCTATAAATAGCGACGAAGAACAAATGAGCACAACTACAGACACGCCTCAATATATCGTGTAATGACGAAAGGCATTTTATGGTCACGCAGGATGACTTTTCTAGAGATGGAACAACATTTTTTTGGGAATCGATATGATTACTGCAAGCACGGATGACGTGAAATCTAACTTGCTCTGCTCTTTCATGAGATCCGGAAGACAATGGAAAGCGGTGTTCAGTTTGGTGCCATGTCTCTGACTTGCAGAAATCCTTTATTCAGGTTTACTGAAATGGTACTATTGGAGTGTAATTCGTACAAACGAAAGATCAATGACAAAACATTTCTTCGCTAGTAATGCTCCAAGGCCTCAGCATTTACGAACTTCGATTAACAAAATCAACAGGGAATATAAAGTTATGAGCTTCGCCCAGGGTTCTTAGACTTGGCCTGAGGGGCCTACAGAAATGCTCAACAAATAGGAGTGGGAGGCGTTACAAGAACTCTAGTGTGCAGTGCAGAAAACTGTAGTTAGAGGGTTCCATAAACTCTCATTCTACGGGAATGAGTCAAGAAACATATTACTTCCTCCAAAAACCATACATGGTAACGACCACGATGCTAATATTACATTATACTAAGCGAGGTGGATTGGAGTCACTCGACTCAGTTATGCGGCAGCTGGATGCAAATCCTCGTCCGTGGTTTGCATTAATCGCTTAGGACAAATGCAGTGACACTTTCTTTGTAAAGGAAACGGCCACTTTCCTTCGCCATTACTGCGCCGTCCTTGCTTGTGCAGCATTGCTAATGACACTGTCGCGGTTTTAACGTCTACAAAAATTCAAGCTTATTTAGTTGAGTAGCGATAACCGTTATTTCCGCTTATCAAAGTGAATGGAACATGCAAGAGGAAGGGATAACTACGGCAAAACACAGACCCTCCGCAACAAACGGTGCGGTGACTTGTCAACTGCAAATGAATTTAAATGCAGTAGAGGACATGGTGGGTGTTCAGGTATACGGACAGTCAGAGGTGCAAGTATACACTTAGGTAACACCTCCTGGTATCGGGTCTGACCTCGTTCTGCCCGGCGTGGAACGACAACTCGACGTGGTATGGATTCAACAAATCGTTGGAAGTCCCTTGCAGAAGTACTGAGCCATGCTGCCTCTACAGGGTGGTCGGAAATTCCCGTTACAGACTCCTAGGGCTTGTAGAGGGGAATGAGTACACGTATTTTGAATAGGAACCCACGCCCGGAAACGTCATCCAACGACACTACAGAGCGTCAAAGTTACAGGCGCGGGCGTCTGTAAATGTACGTATACACGGGGTGAGTCCGTGATGATGTTACAGACTTTCTAGGATGATGGAGAACGATACATGTATTAATTTGAAGTAAGGATCCCTGTACCGGAAACGAACGAGTCGAAAGTCACAAGCGAAAACCGTTCTGAAACCTCTAACAGTTGAATACATGTACCGGTTCTTGTGTTGCGAAGAGTGTAGGGTTGGTAACTTTCAGTGGTGGTAGTGTGGACAAAAACGAGAAAAAATGTCTAATAAACGTGGGCTCTAAAGTGCGTACCTTAACAGCTATGAACACTTGCTCAGTAGAGGAGATATGCTTCACATTAGCGAAGATGAACGAATGATCATAGCTCCTCAAGTATACAATTCATGAGGTTGTCTCCATACCCGTTCACGTCCGTCCTCTCCGTACAATTTGAAACGAGACTCGTCAGACCAGGAAACATGTTTCCAGTCATCAGCAGTTCAGTTTTGGTGTTGACAGCCCAGGCGAGGCATAAAGCTTTGTGTCGTGCAGTCATCAAGGGTACACAAGTGAGCCCTCAGCTCAGAAAGCCCATATCGATGACGTTTCGTTGAATGGTTCGCACGCTGACACTTGCTGATGGACCAGAATTGAAATCTGCAGCAATCTGGGGAAGGGTTGCACTTCTGCCACGCTGAACGATTAATGATTCTCTTCAGTTTTCGTTGGTCCCGTTCTTTCAGTATCTTTTTCCGACCGCAGCGATGTCGGATGTTTGCTGTTTTACTGGATTCCTGATATTCACGGTACAGTCGTGAAATGGTCGTAGGGGAAAATCCCCACTTCATAGCTACCTCGGAGATGCTGTGTCCGATCGCTTGTGCGCCAACTGTAGCACCACATTCAAATTCATCTAAATCTTGATTTGATAACCTGTCATTGTAGCAGCAGTAACCGATCTAACAAATGCGCCAGACATTTGCCGTCTTAATGATTCAACGAATATGCCATATATATATATATATATCCACAGGCTTTGTTTTAATGTTCTTAGCTGGTAATTATGTGTTGTAAACGTCATCGTGATCTCATAGCTTTCTTTTTCACCTTGCGTGTCTTTTCTTCTGTAGTACATTTTTCCAAACCGTGTAAATTATTGCTCCCAGTTCTTTGACATTTTATTCGCTTATATCAGGAGAAGATTGTAACTAAAATATTTACAGAATTTACTGATGTTGGAAATATACTTATTTTGTCTGGTACCTTGACTTTCATTACCTCATTCTTTGTACTTTCAGAAAGGAAAATGTATATGAATCCAATAAACAGTATTGTGACTTTGGTAGTCCCTTGGTATTTCAAGGAGCTAAATTACCCTCTACGTCGCTTTAAGTTTTATCTGAAAATCACTTCCATGGGCAATCCCATTTTCAACGTTAATCTACACATCACATATAAAAACTTGCACTAGAGTTTTCTCGGAAATTACAATGTCGCCAGCTTTCCTCGGAATGTTTTACAAGTTTGACATATCGTAGGCCACGCGCTGGCATACTCGTTGCATCATTTTAAGCGGCCGCAAACGCCATCTGGTAGCATCCATTCACTCTGCCGGTCCCTGCATTACTGACCGATTGCATGTTTATTACGTAATGGATCTCGTAAGTAATATCAGTCTGCATGGTTCACGATAACGTCCTTGCAAAGAATAGAGGTATTTAGTTTTCTACATACACATTATATTAGCAGTTCTACAACACTCAAAAAGACTGTAACTATTATTCAATTTCCAAACAATACAAATGATGGTGACTTTTCAGGCTTTTCGGAAGAATCTATTGCAAATATACTTCTCTAATTTTCCGCCGGATAGCTGTTCGACATCTTCAGACAGCTACCATAACCATTGGAAGATGCTGAACAATTTCATCGAAGAAGTATTTTTGACTTGTACAATGTTACCCGACGGTAGACAAGAGAAGCGTATATGCAATAAAATGATCATTTCCTTCCATTTGCTTTGAACATAGTAGTGGCCCATAATTCACCTTTGTGCAGTAGACACAAGTGTTATATATACACACATCCAAAAAAAGTTTTGCATCAGCCCAGTCCCCAGAACTCCTGAAGATAGACGTTGACTGTGGATATTGTATTACAGACACAGTCCCTTCGACTGTTTAGAAATGTCACTAAACCCACCCGAAGATGTAAACAACCATGCATGGGCAGCGCCTATTAGACGAAAGGGGTCCGACAGTCGATCAGTTCCAGTCATTCCACCAGGAAGGAAGTACACGGCTTGTGTTGTCTGTAGTTCAACCAAGCCTAGACGGTCAATACCGCGGTTCGATCGCGTCCTCATTGTTACTTTGTGCCAAGAGGGGCTCTCCACAACGGGAGTGTCCAGGCGTCTCGGAGTGAACCAAAACGATGTTGTTCGGACATGGAGGACATACAGAGTGACAGGAACTTTTGATGACATGCCTTGCTTGGCCGCTCAAGGGCTACTACTGCAGTGGATGACTGCTACCTACGCATTATGGCTCGGAGGAACTCTCACAGCAACGCCATCATGTTGAATAATGCTTTTCGTGCAGCCACAGGACGTCGTGTTACGACTCAAACTGTGCGCAATAGGCTGCATGATGCGCAACATCACCCCCGTCGTCCATGGAGGGGTCCCTCTTTGCAACCACGATACCATGCAGCGCGGTACAGATGGGCCCAACAACATGCCGAATGGGCCGCTCAGGATTGGCATCACGTTCTGTTCACCGATGAGTGTCCATATGCCTTCAACCAGGCAATCGTCGGAGTTGTGTTTGGAGGCAACCTGGTCAGGCTGAACGCCTTAGATACACTGTCCAGCGAGTGCAGCAAGGTGGAGGTTCCCTGCTGTTTTGGGGTGGCATTACATGCGGCCGACGTACGCCGCTGGTGGTCATGGAAGGCGCCGTAACGGCTGTATGATACGTGTATGCCTTCCTCCGACCGATAGTGCAACCTTATCGGCAGCATATTGGCGTCGTGGACAACAAATCGCGCTCTCATCGTACACATCTTGTGAGTGACTTCCTTCACGATAAGGACATCGCTAGGCTCTCTGGTCAGCATGTTCTCCAGACATGAACCCTATTGAACATGCCTGTAATTCCTCTTCACTTTCACTGAGTATAGCAAACGTCATCAGCGAATCTTATCATCGATGTCTATTCACTTTCAGTATTAATTCCAATTTTGAACCTTTCTTTTATTTCCGTCATTGCTTCTTCGATGCATAGGTTGAACAGTAGAGGCGAAAGACTATTACCCTGTCTTACACCCTTTTTAATCCGAGCACTTCGTTCTTGGTCTTCCACTCTTATTGTTCCCTCTTGGCTTGAGAGTGTTACGTAAAAAAAATCTGAAAGTATTCTATGAATTCCCTTCCAGAAATTAAACATTAATTGCATTAATATGTAGACGTAGATGCAGGTTAGTGTTCTGGTACGACATATTGAAGTAGCTTGCTTCAGGTGTCTGTTGGGAAGGGTGTGAGGTTTGAGTGAAGACTGAATATAATTCGACGCATTTTGTGAAGGAATTTAGTGTGGAACTGAAGAATGGGTAAATTAATGTAAATATGTTCACTGTTTGACGTGATACTTCCGCATACGTATGCACTGAACACGATATACACAAGGAATTTTCTGCATCGTATAGAAGTTGGGACGCTATTTGCACACGATTAATTAAGGCAATCACTAAATTTCGAAATTACATCTGTTACATACATTACGCAACTGTGACTCATTAACAAAGTATTACAATGAGTTGTAAGCACTACATGACAGACATAGAGTGGCTCTAAGTTCTCTTGGGTAACACAAGACACCCTCGGTATTTCCGCGATCACAATACCTTCACAATTATTGGGCAATAAGTGCTTACCAAAAAATAGGCTCCGACTTGTGTGCAAGTTCTGAATAGTCACACATTTTGAATGGTTATTTTACCCTGCAGTAAAGTTTTAGGAAACTTCTTGAAGGTTAAAGCACTGTGTCTAATACTGAGTCGACCGCTTTCACGAGCTACGCTATAGTTAACTGAGCTACCTAGCCGCTTGTCAAGACCCGCATGATAGCCACCACCTCTTAATACCAGTCTCCTGATGTGTGTTGATAGACTATAGCTGTCAGACAGGCTTTGAAGTATGCGTCGATAGCTAAACTGATTCTTTTTTCCACGCAAAATGCAATGGTCTGGATCCGAATTCAAAACAGCACAGAGTTGAAGCTTTCAAGAAGTTTCAGTCACAAATTGTAATTTGTCTACTTTAAGACTAACGCACCTGTTTACTTTTCTCATAGTAGTGTGGTTGTAAATTCTTATAACCCTGATCAGGAAGATTTACATCTTAGAAGAGCTGCATCGCACACCAACCGAGCGTTTAAAATTCTCGATTGCCAAGATGCAATTGGTTGCGTCTGTTACGTTACTTTGTACAGTATTTTAATCATCACGCAAACAGAGACCTCCGCTTGATTCTCAAAGCACTTAGTGGCCCACTTACGTTTCTATACTCAGCGGATGCCTCTCTTACTCTTGGGTAATTTCCTTGAATCGCTTTGGTATAATGTTTTAGCTGTTTATGAAAGCGTGAGTTGTGTGGAGCTTATCTTGCAACGAATTGTGAATAACTTAGAGCGAAAGTTACGCAACTCAAATGCGTGCCACAAAGACGCGTAACAAAAAAGGTAATAAAAATACAAACTTGTTCCGGCATAACAAGAATGATGCAAGAATAGAACTGGTGCCAACATGCACGAGTTTGCAGGGCTCGAAGGGGTATGCATGAATCTGCTTCCAGCAACTGCCATCCGCATTTCACATCTGCAGTGAAACTTTGTCACCTTCTCGACAAGAGAGAGAGAGAGAGAAAAGTTGCTTTTTGAGGATGAACATCAGTGCAAGTGACTTAAGGAATCCATGAGGAAAATAATCCTGATTGATTGTCAGATGAGAATACGATATCTCTTTCCTCCGAATACGAATTCAGTACCTCAATAACCGTGCCACATCTTTCGCTATCTCTGCTAAATGGTTCAAATGCCTCTCAGCACTAAGGGACTTATCTTCTGAGGTCATCAGTCCCCTAGAACTTAGAACTACTTAAACCTAACTAACCTAAGGTTATCACACACATCCATCCCTGAGGCAGGATTCGAACCTGCGACCGTAGCGGTCGCGCGGTTCCGGACTGTAGCGCCAAGAACCGCTCGGCCACTCCGGCCGGCTATATATTTGCTAAAGAAGAGCATCAGGATTACAAACCTGGGATGCATGTTTCCAAAATACTGCTCGAGGGAGTAGTTGGGGTAGTTCCATAAAAGATGGGAAATATATCTTACAAGCAAAATCTTTTCAAGGGAGCCGCTCTGGGTAACCACCACGGTTCGGAGGTCCGAGTCCTCCCCCTCGGGTATTGGTGTGTGTGTGTGTGCGTGTTGTCCTTAGTGTAAGTTAGTTTGAGTGAAATTAAGTAATGTGTGAGCCTAGGGACTGCTGACCTCAGAAGTTTGGTCCCATAGAAACGTGCCACAAATTTCCATTTTTTCAAGGGAGATAAGAAAACCAGTCTGAAACACTGACGGAAGCGTCGTTCCGGGGAAAAGAAACTGCTACACGAAACAATGAAATGAGTGTATGGGCTAGCAAAAATGCATGAGAGGGGTCTGTAAGACCACTACCTTAAAACAATTAGTAAAATTTGGTATTATAGGAAATGTTATACATATTGAAGAGGTAGTGCTACAGAATGAATAAGAAATACTTTATTACAATATTGTAACTTTTATTTTATTTTCATACGAAATATAATATTATGAATTATGTTATAACTTTCCAGAGCTGAACAGAAACTGCCAATTTTAATAATCCGCACCAGAGTATTTGCTCATTAAAAGGCACATTCTTTGCAGATAATATCACAATGCTCCTTGCATTTGCAGAATGATTGACTGCTTTTTTGTCTTGTAGATGTGGGCACACGAAGCATCTTCCTTTTGGTGATCTTCCAGTTTCTGCAATCTACATCCGTTGGATACATATTCCACAACGTGCCATTGCTTCTAGAACTTTATTTTGGAGGCATGGTTTGTTGATTCTCTTCTGCATACGATAATATTTATGTTTTTATTAGCCCTACCTTTCATGTATTTTGGATGTTATTGTGAATATAAGCACAGGATATTTATTGCTACTACATCAAATACGTTTGCCCATAAGACGAAATAACTTCATCTTCACTGTCTGTTCCAAGTACATATACCTGCCTTCTGATAAAGGGAATCAACTTCTGATCTACATTTATAACAGAATAATGATATTTTTACTCTTTCACCTACAGTGGTGCTGTTTTGCACAGACTTTGCAACATCACATGTTTGTTCTTTTTGGTCACACAATCTACAACTGTCAAACTGTATTTCAGACAAAAGTGATGATTTTAAAAATTCAGGTTATGGAAGCCTTCATTTCGAGTTCATTTTCGTTTTTACTTAGTTACACTACCCCTTACTGGACAATGTTGAATTTTCAGGATACCATGTACTTATACTTTGCTCCTTAGTGGCAGTGATTTACTGTATTGAGTTCCATCCTGACCAATAAAGATATCAGCAATTCTGTAGTCTTGAAACTTCCCCTTTTGAATGTAAAGAATGATTGTGCTGGTAAAACTTCTACGTTACTTGCTTTTTAAACTCCAGAGTGAAATTGAACGTACTGAGACTTTTTTATCTTTACTTATTCTGATCATTACTAAACTGACACACAATATTTTAGCGCAACGCAATCTGACTTTCATTAATCCCTACAAAAGAATAGCCCTGACTAACAATAACCTATACCCTTCATGAATCAATTACCTCACAAAAATCTTCGTTACTCGAACTACAGCAATACAACGAGCGCCAATACTGCCAGCTAAATAAAAGATTCTAACTACTGATACGCATATAGTTAGCAAATGAAAGATTTTGATAGGGAACAAACAATGTATTTACCTTAATAATGTGTTCAAAAGTAATAATATATATGGATAAATGCGTGACATCCAGTTTAACAAATTTCCTTTTTATGACGGACACACGTCCAGATCGTCGGCTCATATTAACATCTAAGAACTCTGGCACGTCTCTCCCCACATCCACCACCTCTGGCGGCTCTCCTCCAACTCCCCAACGCTACGGGCTGTTCGCATGCAACTGCCCAACACGACACTGGCGAATAAGTTCCAACAACGAGTCCAAACAGCCACAAAAATGGCTCTGAGCACTATGGGACTCAACTGCTGAGGTCTTTAGTCCCCTAGAACTTAGAACTAGTTAAACCTAACTAACCTAAGGACATCACAAACATCCATGCCCGAGGCAGGATTCGAACCTGCGACCATAGCGGTCTTGCGGTTCCAGACTGCAGCGCCTTTAACCGCACGGCCACTTCGGCCGGCTCCAACCAGCCCAGCCACAGACTGCACACAGCGCAGTCAGCGATTTTAATAGAGAACGCTTCGTGGCGTTACCAACATAAAAACCTAAACAGCCTACTTACACTCTGTACCATGTAATTCTTCACTACTTGTTTAACCTGGTATGCTAGGAGGGAAAGGTTCATTATCCTGATGACCTGAGTGTCTGAGTCTCTGCTGTGTTGTTGATCACAAAGAGTTCCATCTTCACGCCCTACAAAGTTTTGACCACTTGAACTAACTTCAGATATTCTTCTGCCCTTACAGGTAGTATGGTACAAAATTACGTTCTAAATAAGGGATAATAGTATCTTAAATACTTATTCTGCTTATGACACAAAACTTACGTTCATCTCAAAGTGTTTCGGTATTACCTTCAGTTGAGTACTGTAATGTAGCTTCCACAGTGTTTCCTACCTCTCAATAAAGAGTATAAGTTTGCCAACTGGTAACTGTAATCAGTAATATAGCGATTTTAACAAATCACTCTGATAAAATATAAATAAATTATCGCAAGGGCAGCTGGTTCGCTATGGTCTGTAAAAGACTCTTGTCATACATTATACGAGTAGGACTACAACATTCATAAAGTAAAATAACTAATTTCACTTGCAACGCACATTATGTGAGAGAGAAAGAAAGGTTGCGTGATCTAAAGGACCCCTCTCATGCATCCAATGCTACGTAGCAGGCACAGCAGTAACCGTGGATGTTATGAAACTGTCAAGAAGAATTTCGTGTGACCCGATGGCTGGCTGCAAGCCTTTCGACTGGACTCCGCTTCGGCTGCTTGCATGTCCCTATTCTACCACAGTTATCCAATCGGGGAAAGGGTACCGACAGTTTACAGCGGTATCTGAGCTACTTCTGTTCCTGACAACTCTTCACATCAGTGAGAGATGAAGACTAAATTAAAGGCAAAGTGAAAATTTCCGTGGTCCGACCGGGATTCTAACCTGCGAACTCCCGGTTTCCAGGCACTCACTTTACCAAAAGAGCACACCGAGCCCGAATTCCGAAACCGAATGATAAGCAACGTACAAAAGGGTAAAGTAGTATTGGAAGAAGTGAAATTACGAAACTGCGAAAAAGGCAATCCAGCAAAATAAAGGATAAGAAACAGACAAAGATAATCCACTTTTGTCGTATACAATAATGAACGGTAAGCACAAATTCTGAAGTAAGCGACTACCGTAGGTTAGCCCTAGAGGCATCTGTTTACGTTGATATATACACAGACTGTGATTCATATTCTAAATTTCGCAGGGAGCAAGCCTCAAATTAATAACGAGCCTTTACTGGAGGGATTCTGCAGTACAGCAAGCCACCAGGAAAAATACATTCAGGAACATTGAAAACAGCGCAGCAAAAAAGGCGCATCAGATCGAAATGAAATTTGTTGGATATAATGAGAGATTCACTTGATTCCAAAATCAAGATATGTGGACAAACACAGTGAGTACAAGTAGACTAATACCAGTGCACATCAATAACGCGTTCGACCACCTTTTGCTGCAATAAATGCCGCAACACTGTTCGGCATCGAGCTGATTAGAGGTGTCATGTTGCCCTAAGGCAGACTGGCCCACAAATCTTGAACAGCCACCTGCGAATCATGTACAGAAAGATCTGGTGTTTCAGCTGGTCCCACATGTACTGTGTAAGGGACAAGTCTGGAGAGCAGGCCAGCGATAGAAGAGTCGGAACATGATGTAGGAAGTCTTGAGGATTTCCAGCTGTATGCGGACGAGCATTTTCTTGCTGGAAAATTGCCCTTAGTAGACTGTGTAGGAAAGGTCTCACGTGAGGTTGAAGAATGTAACGCTGGCCCGTTGAGGTTCGACGTACCGTAATTAGGGGAGGCCGGCTATCGTAGGATACTGCCCCCCACCCTCCTTCACCCCACCCCCTCCCAGACCACCCGCCGGTTGTGCGGGCGGTGTGGCGCGATAGCGTGGGTGGAACAGTGCCTTTCAACAGGCTGCCTGTACTTCCATAAGCGGTTTTCATCCGCCCCCATAACTAAACACCACATTTTGCCAGTCTGTGAGATTCCACGTCGTTCTGGCTTTGCACCACTGTAGATGAAGTAGCCGAAGTCTCGGTGGTAACGGCAGTACACGACAAGGTTACACGGTATTATATGATGGTTGTAATCGTTTATCCTAGTAAGTTTCCTTTAATTTACGTCTATGGTCACAATCTTTTCTGTTTAACAGATTACCGGTTTCGGTCTTTAATGACCATCATCAGATCTGTCTCATAAAATCCTTGGGTGAATGATCTTTTTTGTCCAGTGAACTTACATAACCAACACTACCATACCATCTCCTACGGCTTCCTCACACACATAGATCATATCTTTTCCACAGATATCCACTGACCTAATCGTTCACAGCCAGTTTCCTGCAGAGTTTAAGTGGTGGCATCGATTAACTGAGTCCCTCCAGGGGACATGGTCACTGTTCCACTGCACACTTGTTCTCAATATGTTACAAGCCATGTAATCAACTTCCAACTCAGTGATGGTATTCTTCCCACCACATCCTTCCTTCAGGAGACCTTGTAAACGCCCTATTCACCCACGTGACTACTAAGCCTATCTATCCTAAGCTCCCGATTCCTTCTTCGAGAATCCCCTTGCTTAAAACGCACCTTCCTGCAGTTTTGTAATGGATACACACTCCATGCTACCATCGAATATACATAAAAAATTAACTAGGTGCTAAAGACACTGTAATTGGTGCCAAACATGCACCAGACATGGCGCTACGCTTCCAGAAAATTCCTCTAAGTAATGGAAAGCATTTCACCTTCTAACTGACATTAAATCCGTACCTCACTATCTACACCTCCACACCAATCGCCTGACAACTTGAACAAAGCTAAGCACTTTGAATTCTATTTCGACATCTACACAATTCCCTATGACTCCCGAATACTCTCTGTTCTCTACAGCTCATTAACGTAGACATAGCATAGTCTCATCTCTAACTTCGACTTCTAGGGCAACGTACCACAAACAGTATGGAACACATCGTCTGGCATAAAATAAGTATTTCATAAAAAAGTAAAACACAGCCTCCAGTCATGATTACATTGCCAATAGATACCTAAAATAATATCTTATTCCGTTCTAGGAACCCTTGGAGCCGGCCGCGGTGAACGAGCGGTTCTAGGCGCTTCAGTCCGGAACCGCGCGACTGCTACGGTCAGGTTCGAATCCTGCCTCTGGCATGGATGTGTGTGATGTCCTTAGGTTAGTTAGGTTTAAGTAGTCCTGAGTTCTAGGGGACTGATGACCTCAGATGATAAGTCCCATAGTGCTCGGAGCCATTTTGAACCCTTGGAACCCTTTATAACAAGGTAGTCTCCACAGATTACTGTTCTGAGCCGTAGAAAACCTCCAGACTCCTAATGATATTTTCTTCTACAGCCCCGTCAGCCTCACCTCGACGTTTAGCAAAAGCCATCCTCTCAGCGTATACGTAAACACCTCAACTAACACCTATCTCTTCCTGTTAACCAATGTGGCTTCCGTCACAACTTTTCCCTGATGACTAACGTTTCTTAGCCACCTCCTATCTCGTTAGCCTGACAGCATAATATCCACCAGTATCCACCATATCTTTGATCATAAAAAAGCCTGTGAAATTTGTAGAAAAGTGCTTTATCTCGTTGAACTGTACTTCTCGCGAAACGCGGCGAAGCCGCCGTTAGGTCTGAGAGCGGTGCTTTACCTGACTGGGATTAGTTTGCCTTTTACTGACGTTACTTCCTTTGTGTGCTTGCCTGAGGATGTATATGTGGTTCACGTATTACTGTAGATCGGGTCTGTCTGCTTGTGTTGTCTGTCTGTTATTTACTCGGCCTTGTTTGGGTGCATTTTACGATTAAGTTCTGGAACAAGATCCCTATTTGGGTCCTCGAATTCTTAGTGATACATGTGTTATGTGATAATTCGTGCCTTCTTTATTGCGAGCTTTCGATCTCAGAGTTGTGAAATGTGGTTATTAGTTGCTGTGTATTAGGGTAAGTTTTTCTGATTTTATATGTTTGTTTGGTTTGCGCTTTCTCATGTAAGAGGTCTGATTTATTACATGGTTCACATTGTTTAATGTAATTTATTGGTGCTCGGAAATGAGTCCAAGCCTACAAAACACTGAGTCATTTTCCACTCCCAACATCGCCCTGCGCCGCAAGCTTTTTACCGAGTATGACTTTACGGTTTCCATTACACACTTTGTACCCACACAATTCTAATAAACTGTGTAAACGTTATTGCATCCTTCACACCTGATATTCCATTCTCTGACACCATTAACAACGCCAACTCAAGTATCTTCCATCTCACTGCAAGTATGCCTCTAGCCTCTGTCCTCTCTCCGCTCACGTACATCCCTTACACTGAAGCTGTCCAGGGAAGGCCATCTCCAGCTGTCCATTTCCTCGTGTGCACCTTCTGCAGTACGCTGATAACACATATTTTCTAAACTTCTACACTACCTCTCAGATCCAAATGGTCCCTCTGTCTCCGTTGCAACCCGTTCACCCCCTTGTGCAGCAAGTGACTCCTTAGAGCCAACCTCCGTCATCCCCTCCCCACTCTCAGCTCCAAAGCCAGCCAATAACTATCAGGCGAAGTATCCGCATGTTCAGAGCCCGTGAATTACTCAAGTATTTATGACCGTCCTCCCCCATTACCCAGTGGACACTGCACCTACTGATCATCCAAGAGGAACAAAAACCGCTAAGTGGCCGACCTTGGAGACTGCACCCCTCCAATATGCTTCGCGTTAGCTTGATCCTAGATATCCTTTCCTATGTTACTGGCGCCTAGATATGAGTTTTATCAAATTTATGTAACTCCCTCCAATTCTTGGAACCCTGTGCAATCTGGCCTTGTCTCTTGCAGCCATTTACCGTGCCACGTAGATTGTTTACGATTTCAACCATTTTCCATTACTCCTCGCTCACATAGAAAACCTCTGTATATCATACACTATCCACGAACTCGACTCTGACAGTAACACTGTTGCACCTCTAATTTCCAATCTCAGATGCTGGAGCGCTTATACCGACACTCCCACCACCCCTATAATTACACACTCTCCGCTCCCCCTCCCAACGAAACTTCAGCCGACTTCTTCTCTCAGACAATGAAATCCATTCTGATATTTATATGCCCTATCGCCTTTAACTCTCCCCTCTCTAATCTACCCTATGACGATGTTCCCCCTCTCCATCTGTGCTTGCTCCTTACCTGTTCACAATATGCCGCCACCACTTTCCACTACTCCAATCTTGTGCCGGGCGGCCACATTCGTGGCTTTCGACTAGCCACACGTGCGTCCCATGTCGTGCCAAAGGGAGCTCCTCAGGGAGCTTGGCCTTTTTTGGATGGGCATGGAAATGGCGAACTCAGGTTGTCTGTAGCCGTAAACTCTGACCGTGCAGCAGCCATCAGCATGTAGTGCGGCGGTGAAACGTTGTGGTTTACATGGAAAGAGGATCTTTACTTAACCGACAGGATTGCGGGGATGGTACAAACCTCTAAAAAGAAAAATCTCAAACTCAAAGCGACGATGGGGTGGATAGCTATTGATGTGAAACAGTCGCTAGTGGGCGACCTCAGGGTAACCTGCCACACGTCAGATGTGTAAGGCTTACCCAGACAAGCAGGGCTCTGTCTAGGGGCACCCTCATTTCCCTAGTTCGTCGGAATGAGACTGCTCATTACTGAGAAATAAAATAAAAAAATTGAACGGAAACTCCAGTGGGTTCCATGGAGCTCTGGTTGTGTCTACCATCCAACCACAAAGAGAGGTCGTCAGACTAGTCCTCGTGAGGAATCGCCAATAACAGTGGGAAATATGGATAGGAACAAGGCACATCTGTATAAAAATGTATTTATGTTATTAAAAGGGAGGAGGATCATTCAAAAATGTGTCTCCATTCTACATTCATAAAGAGCTGGATTGGATAATTACGCCTTTAAAATACTTTAGGTGACTTAGAAATGGAATTTTACTCCTAGAAGCGGCTACAGCTAAAGAAGCGATCAATTACTTGAACGCAAGCACTTAAGAAAATTCCCAGTTGAAAGAAACATAACTTTCTTAACTCAAATAGGCATGTGGCCTCTTGCTGTCATATTTATGAATACGGACACTCAGGAATTACTGATGGAGTAGTGTCATAGGGAGTAATTGAAATAAGCAACATGATGAAGCAAGTCAACGGCGACTTTCAAAAGACTGATTCATTTATAGTACCTCTTCACTCGCTGCAGCTGCCGGAGTATATTAAAGCAGGTTTCCTCCAGATGAAAGAACGGTCTTATTTTACAAACCCTATGGGCTATTATGTCTGCGATATGTCCACACAGCTTTTGCGTGCAGTGGGGAGGCAACGTGTGATAAATGTGGCAAATCAGCCTGTAGTGTTATACGAGCCTCACTGCCCTTTTTTTTAAACTAATTTGTGCCTCATTTTATTCTGAGAAGCTCAGTAAAGTATGTGAATACCGTAAATGTAAATGTGATTCCAAAAGTACGTGAAGTGAAGTGAAGCGCAGCTGGACAGCAAGAAACTCTTTAGCGCGCAATCCCCGCAACGATAGTATTAGAGAATCTTTGAGTATGGACTAAAAAAAATGATTTATTAAAAAAAGAGGACTGTTAATCTGTATCTTGTGAAAAGAGGGCGTGTTGTTAGGCCGTCGCTCAGAACATATTGTCTCATTTAATGAAAATTGATATGTTAGTGATAAAACCGAGAAAAGTATATGTAAGAGTTGCCAAACATTGATGTATAAAAATTTTCTGGAAGTGAAGAATAGAAATATCTTGTTTTTGGAAAAGGAGGTGAACTTCACTGTCGACGCCGTCTATCAATCGACAGAATTGTAAGTGTACAAAGTACACTAAAGTACAGGAAAAGAAATGCATTCTCTATAGTTTTCTTTCAATAAGTAACAACCTCTCATAATTTCTTAATTACAGTAATTGGATTATGTTCTTGCACAATAGTGTGGTGCTGAACTCCACTGACCAATTTTGATGTAGCAGGACGTGTAGTTTGAAGGAAGATTGCGTGTCAAGCAATCTCGTTTTCTCACGAAAAGTAGATTGCTGTTGCATCTTATTTACTTACAACAGTGGTCCCTTAGGTATGAAAAGCTACGAACACTTGGGCTCAAAGCTATCCGCAATACGGCCAAGTAACTAACAGAGTCGTATTATAAACCTTAAAGAACAATAACTTCCTTCAAATTATAATACGTCACCAACTGGTGCAGAACCTGATCATTCAAGGAGGCAGCAACCAAAATTCAGGTACCAGTTACGACTTAAAGTAAAAATTTCAATAAAAAAATCAATCTCTCTCTCTCTCTCTCCAAACACATATATAAATATTCATATTATTAAGATAAAAGTCATTTTATAAGCCCCTAAAGCAAGAGTCTCTCGTTATTTTCCTGAATTCTGCTTCAACTGCAGCAGTGACCATGCAGCGTGGAACCAAAACTGTAAAACATCGGAGAAGAAGAAGGCGCAAGAAATTAAAATAACTAAGAAGCTATCCTACACTGATACAGAAAAGTTGTAGAACATGATGCAACCGCACACATTCATAATATCCTTTGCCTCAGTGGTTAAGAAACCTGTCGACAAGGTCAACATGTCCGCACATATACAGATGAGCAGCGTAAGAATGAATACATGCTCCTGTAGGTGCAGTTGCAAAGCATCCATTTCCGCACCAGTAACAAGCAAACAAGTTACGCAAAGCGTCGAGGGCGCCACGAGTGTCGCACAACAATGGAAGCAGAATGCCACAATGGCCGTCATCGCCAACTTCGCCGTTGAATGAGAAACGCCAAACGAACAAACAAAAAATGTATAAAAACTACTGAACCATCAGACTATCCAACACTCATGTTGACTAATGAGTCCATAGAGAGTCCATCCATGGAGGTGGTGGATTATGGTGTCGGAAGGAAGTAACTAGTCCCTACTCTCTACTCTCAAATGCTATACATTTGCAATAGCGGCAGCAAGAAATAAGGCAAACGTAGAAAAATCTCACCCTTAAATGGCTCCAATACTACAGTGGAACCTGAATGGGTACATGCAAGGATAATCTTCGTAATGTTTTACGCTTATTTCATTCAGATATTTCTTGTTTATGTTGTAAGACATCATACGTAATAATCTGTCACCTTTTGATAAACAGTCTGACTTTCCAAACTATCAGTTTTGTGTATTTCAGTGCAACTAGAATCATATCCATCCAGTTATCAGATGACATCTTGGACTAATATGTTTATGGATGTGAGTTTTTATCCTGCACAGGTGGAGGTTTCTTCCACGATGATTCATTGCTCAAACGTTTGCCGGTGGCTCCAGAGTTGTCAGCGCAATCTGTTCCTCCTAACGACATGTTTACTGTTAAGTCCGGGTAGAGAGCCAGTAGTAACTTTCTGCCAACTGACAAGCTATTACTGGCAGACAAGTTGGTGATTGTCGTAAAGCATTCCAATAATTTTTTACACTTCGTAGTTACATTAGTTTTTCTGAAGTCATCAGTCTCTCCATTAGTCTCCTACTGTCTCCACGTTTTCCTATCATCTACTAATCTTCTCATCCCTGCGTATCTGCTAAATCCGAAGCCGTCAGTAACCTGTCCCACATGTTCTAATTTTTGACGATGACCACAATTTTGTCACTCGACTGTAGCTTACAGTACTAGCTACTCCTCAATGCTGTAACGTATAAGGTAAGATCAAATAGTTTCCGTTTGAGGGCATTGCTGCAGTGTACATGCACCGCAGTGCTACTCCGATGCGGGTATACAAACCCGATATGTAGGCAAGGGATTAATTTAGCATTTGTGTATTAGCGACCTGCGTATGGTACATACGGAAATGCGAATGTGGTGACATTATCATCAAATGTTTCCAAAGAGGACTAACGTGCTGTTATTATTTTCTTGGCTGCCGAAGGACAAACACCGATAGACATCAATCGGAGAACGAAGAATGTGTGTGGGGCACCATATCTCTCGAAAATCACCGCTGTGGAATGGTGCTGGTCGTGATTCGACACAAGCCGCTCCCAAATCGCATATGTGGTAACACGGAAGTTATGCCAACTCAAGTGGAAGATACTTGAGCATCTGCCCTGTAGCCTCTTCTCGTGCGATTATCACGCGTTCGATCCCTTAAAAAAGGCCTTGAAGGGTCGACGATTCCTGATGAACAATGACGTGCAGCAGGCAGTTACGGTCTTATTCATGCAGCAGGAAACAGTTTTTTAACAAATCGGTATCTCTAACCTGGTGCATCGGTGAGTCATGGTGATTGTGACCAACTGGCACACCGATTCTGGTGTGCCAATATTTCGACGACCGACACAGTCGTATTCTTCAGGTGCTGCGAATTGTGCTGATATCTGTATTCGTTACTTGGACTCCAACCAGACTGTGAGCATTCGTTGGTCTCACGCCGATATTTATAGACGATTCTGAGTTCGACTTCCGACACCCACCAAGCTCATTGATGCTCTTTTGTTTCTCAGAGCCAGCACTGATATTCCATGAAATGTACCTTCTCCCAGCGTTTCCCGTCTCTGGCGGATGTGACGGCCTGGGAGATCTTCATAGGTTGATTGCTGAACCACAAGCCTTGAATAAATTGGAAATCTCTGACCTTCTTCATCACGTTTACTGACATCTTCAATTTGTCAAACTCCTTACTCTCGCTTCCCCGTAAACGTGGTGTCTGTTCCACGATACTAGACCTAGTTACATCGTATTTCATTTAATAACTATATTCGTGGCAGTTGTCGGCGACAACTGATGTGCTTGGCCATTCTAGTCGCTCATGTTTCGTACATCTCTCCTCGACTGTTCTGCTATTCTACTGCACATAGGCCGGATGTGTACAGCATTGCACGCGAATCTGGCTTCTCACTACAATCCACAGTTCAGAGAACTTAAACGGCAAATGGCCTTTAAGCGAGGCATATGAACAAACATTCGTAACTTCAGACGCGAGCTCCAATCCAAAGACATGTTTACAATGCCTAAGCCGCTTGCACAGCCCAGTCACGGGCGCGACCATTAGAGTACGTCACAGGGCAGCCGAAAACAACAGATCTAAAACAGATTTGAGTTCATGGGCAATTTCCTCAACACTTACTTGTTGAGTGAACCTGCCCCTAACAAATCTGGCAGCACACCACTGAATTGTTTCGATGTCTTCCTTTAATTCGACTTGATGGGGACCCCAAACACTCGAGCAGTTTTCAAGAGTGGCTGTACAAGTGTTTGTACGCAGTCTCCTTTATTAATGAGCTGCACTTTCCTAGAATTCTCCCAGTAAACAGAGGTCCGCCATTCACCTTGCCTACAACTCGTTCTGTTTCTTGTCGCTTTGCAATATTACGCCTATATATTTAATCGACGTAACTGTGTCACGCAGTACACCACTAGCATACACCACTAATACTATATTCGAACGTTATAGGGTTGTTTTTGCTAATGAGCACAGCGTTCAACTGAATGGAAACCATAATTTTCTTACATGACTTCAAGGATATTAACTGCTCATCAGCTATCGATCAGAGTAGTTCAGCTTGTGTCTGCTAACAGTACATAAACTTTTCAAGGTAATGCATGTACTTTCTTACGGAAGTACTGGTGGTTGTCAGTCATGTTATGCGTATTGTGAATGTACAGTATAAAAAAATGGTTCAAATGGCTCTAAGCACTATGGGACTTAACATCTAAGGTCATCAGGCCCCTAGACTTAGAACTACTTAAACTTAACTAACCTAAGTACATCACATACATCCATGCCCGAGGCAGGATTCGAACCTGCGACCGTAGCAGCAGCGCGAATGTACAGTATAAATTAATGCATGCAACTTCACATGTACGTTGTCCTCTTAAAGTATCTCTATTATACACGGCTCATATACATGATCCATTCTTTTTCATCACTCCGTATTTCCCAAAGTAGAAATATGATTGATGCATGAATGGAACCTTACACTCACCGAGTTTGCATTATGTCACCAGTCGGCGTTACGAGTGCAGTACCTTGACAAAATGGCACAAAACCAAGAAAAGAGCTTTTGTGTGTTGGAATAAGGAATAAATAGCAAGCTTTCATTTATCTGGAAAGACTAGTCGCGACAATGTGAGAATATGAGGCACTGAAAGACCTCAGTTGTGGCGCATGAATGATATTTGTCGAAGGTTTCTGTGCACTGTGATAACGACGAACTTTCGTATCGCTGGATTGCGTGTAGTGGTGATGAGGATGTGGCTACGTTCCCTTGGCCCTTCCAAGTCGTCATACCTAAAGCTTTGTTACTTTTTCCTTCGGGGGTATACTGAGGACGGTGTTCACGTATTCTCACTGCCAAGAACACAGGAACAGTTCAGAGAACGCAGCAATGCTGCTGTGGTGACCATTGACAGAATGTTGCTGCGTGAAGCGTGGAACCAACGTGACTACCGCTTGGATGTGTGTCGTGTGACCAGAGGGACACTCATAGAACGTTTTTAGAGTGAAAAATGCAAACTTGGTGAGTTTACGGTTCTATTCATGCGTCAATCATATCTTTACATGTAATACTTTGGAAAATATAGAGCTCTGAAAAAGAATGAACCATTTGTAGTAGCTGTATACTGTCACCCTCATGTACAGCTTTCTCTCGCGCTTCTTACACGTAAATTGTGCGTAGCCTTTAATTCATGTGCTTTACATGCAACAGCCTTGTGCGTTACTAAAACATGAGATGGTATTCTGCGATGTGTGTCACCGATTCAATGTCTCCAGTTGAGACTATTTTAGAATGTGTTCCGTTGTCAGCCAGTTATCATATTGTAAATAATACCCCCACCCTCTCCCTCCACTCGTCCAAATTATTTCTGTAATTTCCATTGCTTATATTTTCAAATACGACAAAACAAAATAGGTTGTGTGTTTATTTCGGTGTGGAAACAATTGTAACTTAATTTTTTATGTAGCAAAACGTTAAAATATGAAACAAAGCTACCATATGTATATGACACTTGCAAGGTTGACACATATACGTTTGGGGACAGATTGCTCACAACAGCTATATCGAAAACAGAGAACCTAAGAAAGAGACACGCTCCGGATCATCACATACGACATGTCCTGATCGTCAGATTGTGGTACGTGGCGTATCACTTGTAGCTGCACTACGACAAGTTAAGAGCGCACTGCCAAAGAAGTTCGAGAAAAATATTGCAGTAGCAGTTAATGTAGGTATTAAATGATATCGATTAATGAACTGTTCGCATATAAATCAATCCAAGCTCTGCACAGTTTCCACTATAAAGGGTTGTCTTTATCTAATTGTGGTGGTCTCGACATTGTGCATCTGTTGTTGTGATCTTCAGTCCAGAGACTGGTTTGATGCAGCTCTCTATGCTACTCTATCCTGTGCAAGCTTCTTCATCTCCTAGTGCCTACTGCAACCTACATCCTTCTGAATCTGTTTAGTATATTCATCTCTTGGTCTCCCGCTACGATTTTTATCCTCCACGCTCCCCTCCAATACTAAATTGGCGATCCCTTGATGCCTCAGAATATTTCCTACCAACCGATCCCTTCTTCTAGTCAAGTTGTGCCACAAATTTCTCTTCTCCCCAATTCTATTCAATACCTCCTCATTAGTTATGCGATCTACCCATCTAATCTTCAGCATTTTTCTGTAGCAACACATTTCGGAAGCTTCTATTCTCTTCTTGTCTAAACTATTTATCGTCCACATGTCACTTCCATACATGGCTACACTCCATACAAATATTTTCAGAAAAGGCTTCCTGACACTTAAATCTATACTCGATGTTAACAAATTTCTCTTCTTCAGAAACACTTCCCTTGCCATTGCCAGTCTACATTTTATATCCTCTCTACTTCGACCATCATCAGTTATTTTGCTCCCCAAACAGCAAAACACATTTACTACTTTAAGCGTCTCATTTCCTAATCTAATTCCCTCAGCATCACCCGATTTAATTCGACCACATTCCATTATTCTCGTTTTGCTTTTGTTGATGTTCATCTTATATCCTCCTTTCAAAACACTGTCTATTCCGTTCAGCTGCTCTTACAGGTCCTTTGCTGTCTCTGACAGAATTAAAATGTCATCGGCGAATCTCAAAGTTTTTATTTCTTCTCCATGGATTTTAATACCTACTCCGAATTTTTCTTTTGTTTCCTTCGCTGCTTGCTCAATATACAGATTGAATAACATCTCGGATAGGCTACAACCCTGTCTACCTCCCTTCCCAACCACTGCTTCCCTTTCATACCCCTCGACTCTTATAACTGCCATCTGGATTCTGTACAAACTGTAAATAGCCTTTCGCTCCCTGTATTTTATCCCTGCCACTTTCAGAATTTGAAAGAGACTATTTCAGTCAACATTGTCAAAAGCTTTCTCTAAGTCTACAAATGCTAGAAACGTAAGATTGCCTTTCCTTAATCTATTTTGTACGATAACTCGTAGGGTCAGTATTGCCTCACGTGTTCCAACATTTCTACGGAATCCAAACTGATCTTCCCCGAGGTCGACTTCTACCAATTTTTCCATTCGTCTGTAAGGAATTAGTGTTAGTATTTTGCAGCCGTGGCTTATTAAACTGATAGGTCTGTAATTTTCACATCTGTCAACACCTGCTTTCTTTGGGACTGGAATTATTATATTCTTCTTGAAGTCTGAGGGTATTTCGCCTGTCTCATACATCTTGCTCACCAGATGGTAGAGTTTTGTCAGGGCTGGCTCTCCCAAGGCTATCAGTAGTTCTAATGGAATGTTATCTACTCCCGGGGCTTTTTTTCGACTTAGGTCTTTCAGTGCTCTGTCAAACTCTTCACGCGGTATCATATCTCCTATTTCATTTGATTTTGTATTTATAACCCTGTATTCACCTGACCGGAAGTCTTGTTCCTCCTGCCACCGAACTTCACTAATTCCCACTATATCTAACTTTAACCTATCCATTTCCCTTTTTACATTTTCCAACCTACCTGCCCGATTAAGGGATCTGACATTCCACGCTCCGACTCGTAGAATGCCAGTTTTCTCTCTCCTGATAACAACAGCCTCCTGAGTAGTCCCCGCCTGGAGATCCGAATGGGGAACTATTTTACCTCCGGAATATTTTACCCAAGAGGACGCCATCATCATTTAACCATACAGTAAAGCTGCATGCCCTCGGGAAAAATTACGGTTGTGGTTTCCCCTTGCTTTCAGCCGTTGGCAGTACCAGCACAGCAAGGCCGTTTTGGTTAGTGTTACAAGGCCAGATCAGTCAAATTGTGCATTTGCCAACAAAAAAGCCATTTGTACAGTTTAAAATACGTGAGCTAACTACATTTAATAGGAATTCGTTTCCAAGAGTGGTAAGCCTACATTCTATATGCAACTTTTGCAAGAATATGGGGAGAGACAGCCCTGCAGCGTTTATGAGTCCGCACAACGAAACTACGATGTTTCCGTTACATCAGAGCTCTTGTTCTGTGATTTGCTGACAAAAGTAAACTGTGCGGCCATAGTGGTGATCTAAGTGTTCAAAGAGCTAAAATGTTGTATGTATTTCAGGCTGTTCGTAGTTTTTTTTTTTTTTTTTTTTTTTTGTTCAAATGTGTGTAAATCTTATGGGACTTAACTGCTAAGATCATCAGTTCCTAAGCTTACACACTACTTAACCTAAGGACAAACACACACACCCATGCCCGAGGGAGGACTCGAACCTCCGCCGGGACCAGCCGCACAGTCCATGACTGCAGCGCCTAAGACCGCTCGGCTAATACCGCGCGGCTGTTCGTAGTTTACTTGCGTATTTCGAAAATATACAATTTAAGTAATACACGGTACTTAATATCTCTCTAAAATAGATTATTTTCTCTAACGTTGTTGTTCTAAAGTATCTGGAGGGAAATGTGAAGTCAACGTCGAAACATGTCATAGACTTTATCTTGGAATTAGCTCTTGGCATTATTTAGTAGATGATTTTGACAAGGAAAGGTGATCAAGTCTGTAATTTTTTTGGAAATTCCTGGCACATTTCAACTACTTTTCAGTGCAAGCCAACTATCTACTTTCAACAGAAAGGTGGAGAACAGTTGCGAAAGAAAATCATGGCAAAGACAGGAGGTAGTCTGGCAGCATAATTTTTAATAAACCGTTGACAGAACATGTGGTTCTGTGTACTACATCAGGTTGTATCCAATAGCAACAGTGTGGATGGCTGATGGTTCATAAACAGATATCGAATGATATAACCCACAATGTAAGCTGCCAAGGAACCAGAAGATGCTATACCAAGAAAAATGCTCCTGTTGGAGCACAAAAGGGCGGATGAATATGTTCCTCTTTCGAAGACTTTGACAGAAAAGTGAGGAACCAGCTGTCCCACTCCTCATTCCTCCTTCGTCACCAATAACTCTGGCATGCAAATAGATTTCCACTCTTTTAACACAGAACATTCTAAATTTTTTTACCCAACCTTTCTTGTAGTTAAGCCTTCACACATAGTTTCTCCCTCTCACTGTCACTGTCTAAACACATCTCTTTCCCAATGTCTCCTTTTGCTCCCACTAATTTGCAGTATACCACATGGCTACTATCTCCTCTCTCACTTACATTGACTCCTTTTGTTCTTTTTTTCCACCACCACACCTCATCAACTCAAAAATTCTGGGGTCCAACTTATATTTTCTCTCATACCAGCGTGTTTAAAATACTCGATCCAAAATGTGCCCTCCTCTATACCTACAGATTATAGTTCATTGGTCTGGGAGGGTCCAGACGCCCCAAGCCTATGAATGGCCTCTACTCCTATGTGTTTTCCGTTTCCACTATCTCATCTCTCTTTTGCTCCCACTACTTCTACCTCCATGCATCTCTCTTTCTCTTTCACAGCCATTGTCCCTCACAAGTCATGAATTTCTCCTCTCTCTTTGGCTCCCACTGCTTCTGCCTTCACTCATATCCCCTTCACTGCCATAATTCTGGCATGCGAATAGAGTTGAGCTCTTTTAACACAGAACATTCTAATTTTTTTCACCTAATCTCTTCTAAAGAGCAACACAATCGCTTTTCTTTGTGCTCCGGCAGGAGCATTTTTCCTCTGGTTCCCTTCTTTTCCATCCTACAGTAGGGCGCGCCGGTCACATAAAACATCTTCTATAGGTCAGTAAATGTTTGACAGTTTATATATATACTTCAACAAATTTATACACTTTAACATATACAAACAACAAATAAGTGTGTAATACGAGGTGTGTGAGAAAAAGAATGAGACTGAATTTTTATCTACCGAAGTTTTTATTTTTTTCAAAGTAACACTGTTTTCTCCTACAAAGTAGTTCCCTTCGGCAGCTGCATTATGTGATCAAAAGTATGCGAACACCTGGCTGAAAATGACTTACAACTTCGTGACGCCCTCCATCGGTAATCCTTGAATTCAATATGATGTTGGCCCACCCTTAGCCTTGCTGACAGCTTCCACTCTCGACGTTACAAAATATCCCAAAGGTGTTCTATAGGATTCAGGTCAGGACTTTGTGCAGGCCAGTCCATTACAGGGATATTATTGTCGTGTAACCACTCCACCACAAGCCGTGCATTATGAACAGGTGCTCGATCGTGATGAAAGATGCAATCGCTATCCCCGAACTGCTCTTCAACAGTGACAAGCAAGAAGGCGCTTAAAACATCAATGTAGGCCTGTGCCTTGATAGTGCCGCGCAAAACATCAGCACACCATAACACCATCGCCTCCGAATTTTACTGTTGGCACTACACACGCTGGCAGATGATTTTCACAGGGCGTTCGCCATACCCACACCCTGACATCGGATCGCCACATTGTGTACCGTGATTCGTCACTCCACACAACGGTTTTCCGTTGTTCAATCGCTCAATGTTTACGCTTTTTACACCAAGCGAGGCCTCGATTGGCATTTAGCGACGTGATGTGTGGCTTATGAGCAGCCGCTCGACCATGAAATCCAGGTTTTCTCACCTCCCGTCTGGTCTGGAGAGATGTCTGCCTATTACACGACCCTCTTCAGCTGTCAACGGTCTCTTGTCAGTCAACAGACGAGGTTGGTCTGTACGCTTTTGTGCTGTACGTGTCCTTTCACGTTTCCACTTCACTATCACATCGGAAACAGTGGATCTAGGGACGTTTAGGAGTGTGGAAATCTCACATACAGACGTATGACACAAGTGACACCCAATCACCTGACCACGTTCGAAGTCCGTTAAGTTCCGCGGAGTGCCCATTTTGCTCTCTCACGATGTCTAATGACTACTGAGGTCGCTGATATGGAGTGCCTGGCAGTAGGTGGCAGCACAATGCACGTAATATGAGAAACGTACGTTTCTGGGGGTGTCCGGATACTTTTGATCACATAGTGTTTATATCGGCGGAGTTGTTCACAGTCTTGGTAGCAGCCTTGAAAGACTTCAAGTGGTAGTGCCTTCAACATGTCGGTTACATTCTTTTGAATGTTCTCCAGAGTCACGGAATGACGTCCTTTTAAAATATTTTTCAACTTCGGGAAATGAAAATGTCACAAAGAATCAGATCAGGTGTATAGGCGGGCTATGGAACATCAAGAATTCCTTTTGAGCTCAGAAATTCTGTGATGGAAGTGGCCGTATGACACGGGGCGTTGTCATGATGCAACATCAATTTTGGCAGAAACATTTCGCATCTCCAAAACATCGGCCAAAATCTGATGTACGGTGAAAGTGTTTAAGCTTAACAGATCACCCATCATCCTTATTGTTGAACGTTGGTCTGATCTCACAAGAGCACGCACACGTTCGATGCCCTCGTCGGTTTTTGAAGTTGAAGGTCTCCCTGAGCGAGGTTCATCTTCAACGTGTTCTCGGCCTTCCAAAAATGATTTGGGACAGCGAAAAACTTGTGCTCTTGATAAGGAATATTCCCCATAGACCTGTTTCAACTTTTCAAAGGTCACACTCTGGTTTCTCCAAGTTTAACGCAAAACTTGATGGCATAGCTTAGCTCTAAGTTCCGCTGTTCCATTTTCATAACACACAACGAAAACCAATTTCACTAATGGCGCTCTCAAAACTCACGTGGTGGCTGTACGGAGCTGACACTTGGAATGAGCATCTGGAAGGGATGAACACAACGGTTTACACAGATAGAATAACACAGTTTGTGAGCTGTACCTTACAAGCATAAAAACCTTATTAGAAATATTTTATTAAATTTGTAATCTTTTCCGTTTTACATAGTTCTTGGTAGTAATTTTAAGTTCTTTTTTGGTATTTTAAGACCTTTTTAGCACATTTTTCACCACTGCATTACAGTTCTGGCACATTTGTATAGGCATGAAGCGCCCGTTATTCAAAGACGGCGCATCATAAAGTTTCATTGGCAAAAAAGATGCTGTCTAAAAACATACTTTGGTGACCTCAGAACCCTTGCGATGACCCTAGAATCCCAGTCATGTGTTCACCATGTCAGTTAAAACTACATTTACGCCCCAGACCAGATACTACGTGTAAGTGAGGTAACATAGGACCTCTGGACCTCGGTAATATATAATGGTATCAAACCATGTTTCAAGGTTTTCTGAGAAATCATCTTAAGAACATACACTCCTGGAAATGGAAAAAAGAACACATTGACACCGGTGTGTCAGACCCACCATACTTGCTCCGGACACTGCGAGAGGGCTGTACAAGCAATGATCACACGCACGGCACAGCGGACACACCAGGAACCGCGGTGTTGGCCGTCGAATGGCGCTAGCTGCGCAGCATTTGTGCACCGCCGCCGTCAGTGTCAGCCAGTTTGCCGTGGCATACGGAGCTCCATCGCAGTCTTTAACACTGGTAGCATGCCGCGACAGCGTGGACGTGAACCGTATGTGCAGTTGACGGACTTTGAGCGAGGGCGTATAGTGGGCATGCGGGAGGCCGGGTGGACGTACCGCCGAATTGCTCAACACGTAGGGCGTGAGGTCTCCACAGTACATCGATGTTGTCGCCAGTGGTCGGCGGAAGGTGCACGTGCCCGTCGACCTGGGACCGGACCGCAGCGACGCACGGATGCACGCCAAGACCGTAGGATCCTACGCAGTGCCGTAGTGGGCCGCACCGCCACTTCCCAGCAAATTAGGGACACTGTTGCTCCTGGGGTTTCGGCGAGGACCATTCGCAACCGTCTCCATGAAGCTGGGCTGCGGTCCCGCACACCGTTAGGCCGTCTTCCGCTCACGCCCCAACATCGTGCAGCCCGCCTCCAGTGGTGTCGCGACAGGCGTGAATGGAGGGACGAATGGAGACGTGTCGTCTTCAGCGATGAGAGTCGCTTCTGCCTTGGTGCCAATGATGGTCGTATGCGTGTTTGGCGCCGTGCAGGTGAGCGCCACAATCAGGACTGCATACGACCGAGGCACACAGGGCCAACACCCGGCATCATGGTGTGGGGAGCGATCTCCTACACTGGCCGTACACCACTGGTGATCGTCGAGGGGACACTGAATAGTGCACGGTACATCCAAACCGTCATCGAACCCATCGTTCTACCATTCCTAGACCGGCAAGGGAACTTGCTGATCCAACAGGACAATGCACGTCCGCATGTATCCCGTGCCACCCAACGTGCTCTAGAAGGTGTAAGTCAACTACCCTGGCCAGCAAGATCTCCGGATCTGTCCCCCATTGAGCATGTTTGGGACTGGATGAAGCGTCGTCTCACGCGGTCTGCACGTCCAGCACGAACGCTGGTCCAACTGAGGCGCCAGGTGGAAATGGCATGGCAAGCCGTTCCACAGGACTACATCCAGCATCTCTACGATCGTCTCCATGGGAGAATAGCAGCCTGCATTGCTGCGAAAGGTGGATATACACTGTACTAGTGCCGACATTGTGCATGCTCTGTTGCCTGTGTCTATGTGCCTGTGGTTCTGTCAGTGTGATCATGTGATGTATCTGACCCCAGGAATGTGTCAATAAAGTTTCCCCTTCCTGGGACAATGACTTCACGGTGTTCTTATTTCAATTTCCAGGAGTGTATGTTACAAATTTCGACGATCTACAATGAATAGAAATTATAGAAGTGGCTAAGTACCCAAAAATTATGGTTTTCCGCGTTTTCTTAGGAACGACCTGTGAACAAATGATACTTTTATAAGCTGCCTAAGGTCCACCCTAGACCACACCTAATACAAAGGAACCAACCGATTTGTTATATTTGCCTGGACTGGAGGAAGTGTATAACGTTTAAATTTTGACCCTATAGTGCAGAATAGCCACAATACGACCGATCTTCTGATAAGTATACAAATAGTTGCTAGGGAATGGTCTATCTGAAACATTCGATTCGTAATCTCTGCGACCAACAGAATCCGAAATACGACTCCTGGACAATCGTAATGTCGTGCACGGACCGATCTATTATTTAATAAGCACAATAACATTTGCGCTAAAATTTTCAGTACTACCAATGCTCATAAACAAAACTATGTCTTCTGCAGGCCAGTAAATTTCAGGGGAGGCTACAAGTATACCAGTGTCGTTATGTACGTAATAGGCAAAAGCGTTGGATCATCAATGAGAGATGATGAAATACACTGACGGAAAAAAATTGCAGCCCCTAGAATGAGTTTTTCGCCATAAACTAAACTCGGTAGGTGTGTTTCAACATCTGAAAGATGATGTCCATTCAAGTCGCTTAAGAGTGGCGCTAGTGGCGCCACTATGAGGCTGCAAATCGGGTTTGCTTTAAATACAAGCTGTAATGATCGTGAGAGTTAGTTACCTTTGAGGTTGGACGTGGGGAGTTGATGTTAGTCAAAACTGCCTTTAAGGCGACAAAGACGTCATTGTCAACATCTCGTTGAGTTTGGACGACGTCGTGTGATAGGTTCTAAGAAAGCTGGATGTTCATTTTGCGAAATTTCAGAGGTAGGATACTAGTCTCTGTACATGATTGCTGGCAGCGGTGGTCACTAGAATGCACGATCGCAAGAAGATCGGGTTCCGGACGAGGATGTGACACTACCGAGGGAAAAGATAATCTAGTTCGGCGTATGGCCCTGTAGCATCGCACTGCATCTTCAGTAGCAATTTGAGCAGCATTTGGCACCACAGTGACACAACGTCCGGTTACTATTCGGTTACTTCAAGGACAACTCCGAACCAGAAACCCTGTAGCGTGCATTCCACTGACCCCAAACAACCACCATTTGCGACTTAATTGGTGTCAAGCGAGAGCTCATTAAGGGAAGAGTGGAAATTTGTTGTGTTCTCTGATGACAGTTGGTTCCGTCTCGGTACCAGTAATAGCCGTGTGTTGGTTAGGAGGAAGCCAGTTGAGAACCTGCACCCAACCTGTCTGAGTGCTAGATACACTGGACTTAAACCTGGAGTTATGGTCTGGGGTGCGGTTTCTTACGACAGCAGCACTCCCGTGGCTATTCCATGCGCCCACACTGCAAAATTGTATGTCAATCTTGTGGTTCAACCTGTTGCGTTGCAATTTATGAACAGCATCCAGGGGTGTTTTCCAACAGGATAACGCTCGCCCTCATGACTCTGTTGTAACCCAACGTGCTCCACATGTTAGCGACATGTTGTCTTTGACTGGTCGATCACCTCATCTGTCCCTAATAAAGCACATATGCGACATCACCGGACGACAACGCTAACGTCATCCGCAAACAACAACGTTAACCGTTCCTGTATTGACCAATCGAGTGCAACAGGCATAGAAGGCCATCGTACAAACTGACATCTGGCACCTGTACAGCACAATGCTGGAACGTTTGCATGCTTGCATTCAACATTCTGGCGATTACATCGGTTATTAATGAACCAGCATTTCACATTTGCACTTGGTTACTTCGCGCTTACTTTAACCTGTGATTTTATAATGTTGATCACTTAAATATGTTACCTAGACGAATGTATTCCAGAAATTTTATTACTGCACATTAATTACTTTTTGGTGCTGTGATTTTTTTCCCTTTAGTGTGCAAATCGGCTTGGGAATGTACAGGCATAGAGAGAACGAAAATGAACTTGATGTTAAAGATTAGGAGACGGCCTCCAACGAACCATTAACACATATTGACAATGGCCACTGGAAAGCACGAATGATTTAGTAGACCTATTACTTTTCTTGTTAGCATCGGAAACGGTGGGTAGTAATTTACATTTTTCGAAATTTCTCCGCTGAGGGGATGAAATAGGGGATGAAAGGCTTTTTGAAAAACGTCGCTATTAACGAATTTTGAAGCTAGACCTACGAAAATTGGGATTCTGTTTTCGGTTAGAAATAACAAAAAGTACGTTTCAGTATTTTTGGAAATTTAACCAATACGAGGATGAAACCGTGTGTGACATTTAAAAAAAAAACCCTTATTGAAGAACTGCTAAAGCAGTTTTGAAGCAACATCTATGAAAACTGGTATTTGACTTCTCACAATCAGTTACAAATAAAAAGCTACGTCTTTCAGTGTATTTGGAAACTCAACACTTCGAGGGACGATATACGGGGGAAAATGTTTTATGAATATATTTCATTATGAAAGCATTTTTAAAGCTAAATCTATGAAAATTTGAATTTGACTTCTCGGTTGGAAATAAAAAATACATTTTCACAGTTTTTTCTTTTTTTTTTTTTAATTCAACCACTATGCGGGTGAAATACGGGATGACCCACTATGAGGGTGAAATACGGGATGACCGTTCTTATGCAAATATTTCATTATGCAAGCATTCCTGAAAATAGGTATATGAACGTTTGTGTTTGGTGTCTGTTTAAAAAATACAAATTTCTCTGTTTTTTGGAAATTCAGCCCCAACGGGGATAAAATAGGAGGTGAAATGTTTTACGCATTGTGAAAACATTTTTAAATCTAAATCTTTGAAAACTGGTGTTTGTCTTCTCGATGGAAAAGAAAAAATATATGTCACAGTTTTTCGTAATTCAGTTTTCGTTTTTGTATGTTATCGATGTGCACGTTAAAGAGAGAGAGAGAGCAAGTTACGTTACTGTTAAACAATCTATGGTCTTGTCGTGTCAGTCTTTGCCTCTGCACAGTCTGATACATTCTTAGTTGAAGTGTGGCAGGTGATGGACGAGTTGTTTAGTACTGTGTTGACTTGTGATTGTATCTGTCAGATGAAGAAAGTCTGATCGTAAAGGACAGCAAGGATAAATATGATGTATACATTGAAATGAATATAAATTTTTTATAATATTATATATTTTGAAGAGAAGTTTGAAATAAGACTTTAGCGTTGTGCTGCTAGTTTTTCGGAATGATTATTCTCATCTAGTTAACTTGCTCAGAGCTGAAAGAAAGACCACCCCACTTCCCTGAGTCATGCGTTAACATATTAATTGATTAATCTGTTTGATTTTTATAGAACTTGTCTGTTAATACCGTACCCTCTTTAAATCATTGTTCCCATTGTTAAGCATAATGTTGTTCAGATCCATGTTAAGTGTGAAGATCACGCAAGGTTTTACTCTGTCTTCTTAATTTATACTTCATTCTAAAATCGCTGTCTTCGAATATCGTTTCATAGCAATAGTTACTCTCCCCATCTCCACTGTTCATCATAACGCATTACCATATATGGTATGCAACAGTTGGAAATTTTATTTAGAAATATAAATCTAACGTTGCTGCTGCCTGCTGTCGTGCTTTCGAGACATCTGCAACAATCTTCTCAAGACGCGAGGTAAGTTTAAATTTTGATTAAGGCCAGGTAATTGTTTTTCTTAAGTTACGCATTTAATATAAAGACAAGTTGTATTCAGACCAGTTGCAGTTCAATTCAAATTAGGTTAGCATACTAGTTTAAGTTGGATAACAATTTGTGGTTACATGGTTTTGTTAATACGTAGACTTCTATAGAGTTGGAGGTAAAGTTGGGCTAATTTTCATACAGAAACACATACAGGGGTAAGGTAGGGCCAGACTGGTTCACTGGATCAGCATCGCCCACCCCAACCAATGATGGTAGAAACTTTAAATTAGAAAAGGGGTTTGACCTTATATTGTAGGCATCACTTATGAAGGTATTGTTCGAAATTACACTCTTAAGGAGCTCCAAATAGGTTATGCAAAGCTTTTTGGAAATACGTCTCTATTACTGAAATTTCGAAGTGAGAACTGCTAGAACTGGTATCAGTTTTCTCAGTCAGAAAAAAATACATGTTTCACTGTTTATTTGAATTCACTCCCTAAGGGAGTGAAATAGGTGAAGAAAATTTATAAGAAAATACTCGTTATATTAAAAAAATTACAGCTAAATCTATGAAAACTGGTATTTTACATTTCGGTTAGATATAAAGAAATAGTGTTAGGGGATGATAGTTTCTGTGGAAATATCGTCACAAGGACAAAAAAGGTATGATTAACAAAAACCTTGGACTCTAGCTATCATAATCGATTTTTGGTCAGAAGTACATTCGGAAAAATAGGTTCAGTGGCCTTAATTAGCGTGAAAGCTTAGTAGGTTGCAATTTTAAGACCATGCAATCTACGCGAAGCAGCGAGCATTAAGCTAGTTCGAAATATATGGAGACAGTTCACGAAATTATTGCGTAGTATTTCACATGTCGAACAGTATACTTTGGAGGTTGAGAACAGGTGGTGACAGATCATATTCGATTTTGAATTAGCGTTGAATACGTAGGCAGAATTCTAGAGTACAAACCATAGAACGTAAATGTCTCAGAGTGTTATAATATAGGTTAATCTCGGGGAGAGAGGTGGAGAGGGTGCTGTCCAAAGAAGAGTCGGCCACCGCATGTGCGTTTATCTTGCCAATGTCCCTCAGCTGAACTGCATGTCAGTACATCTCTGCCTGTCCGCTCTGAAACTACAACACAGACAATAACGGTATCACCAATCAAAAATGTACGCTCTCAAAACTGAGACACAATGTGTAATGTGTAGAGCGAAAGATGTGAAGTGCTCATCAACAAATGAGGGTTATGATTACCGAGAATGTATTTTAAATAATATTAATAAATCTATTGTTCTGTATATAATTCGATCCAAGCTACAAACGGTTTCCATAATCAAGCACATAGACTGGCACTGTGAGCAAAAGATGATAAATGCGCCATACCCCTAATAACGTGAACCCAGAGTATGAGTGGCCATTTTCGACAAGGCAGAGCCAGTCAGGAACTGTGCGCGCAGCAGGAGGCGATCAAAAACTTCAGTAACAGTAAAATATCGTTTGTGTGGATGAAAATGAAATTGTAATCTACAAGTGAGGTAAATATAATGCACTGAAATTATAACATATGTCTTGTCGGTGTAGAGAACGTAAGCACTAATTGTAGATGTATTACGAAAATGTACTGTAATGGTTGTATACGACAATGTAACATCCCGTGATATATGAGCGACATAGCTCAGTGGTTTTTCTTGTAATCTATACCTATGATATATGTTTTAAACTCCACAGCAGGCAGAATATTCCATCTCCTTCATGCGTGCGTACAGTAAATGTATTATATCTGGATATATTATATCTAGATATATTACGTCACGTAACAACTTGCAGAGAGTGCGTGTGTAAGGAGTTGGCTGCATGCAGACAAGCAAGTCATGCCCTGCAGACATTCACATGCAGCATTACACAGTTGTCGTCACCAACGGATGAAAGTGATAATATGTCCCTCCGCCCTCCCGTTCATCCTTAGGAAACTTTCAGACTGGCTGTTTTGCAGGGCGAAGGGGCGGATAGAAGTTAGAGCACTCTCTTGTCCGCCCCTAAAGGCGGAAGAATCAGCAATGATCAGCGGCATGAGGACGCAAAGGCAGTGGAAACCACTGCACTAAAGACACATAAAGTGTATCCACAGGACATGTGGCCTGTAATCGAAAAAGTGTCATGATGATCTCTCCATTGGCAAAAGATTCTGGAATAGTCCCCCCCCCCCCCCCCCCCAATTCGGATCTCCGGAATGAAACTGACAAGGGTGAGGTGACCATGAGAAAAAGACAGAATAATCAGCGAAAGGATAACGTTCTTCGAGTCAGGGCATGGAATGTCAGAAGCTTGGATGTGGAAGGGCAACTAGAAAATCTGAAAAGGGAAGTGCAAAGGCTCAATCTAGATATAGTAGGAGTCAGTGAAGTGAAATGGAAAGAAGACAAGGATTTCTGGTCAGATGAGTAATAGGGTAATATCAAAAGTAGCAGAAAATGGTATAACTGGAGTGTGATTCAAATGGTTCAAATGGCTCTGAGCACTATGGGACTCAACATCTTAGGTCATAAGTCCCCTAGAACTTAGAACTACTTAAACCTAACTAACCTAAGGACATCACACACAACCATGCCCGAGGCAGGATTCGAACCTGCGACCGTAGCAGTCCCGCGGTTCCGGACTGCAGCGCCAGAACCGCACGGCCACCGCGGCCGGCAGAGTGTGATTCGTTACAAATAGAAAGGTAGGGCAAAGAACGTGTTACAGTGAACAGTTCAGTGATAGGATTGTTCTTATCAGAATCTACAACAAACCAACACCGACAACGATAATTCAGGTATACACACCGACGTCGCAAGCACAAGATAAAGAGATAGATAAAGAATATGAGGATATTGAAAGGGTGATACATTACATGAAGTGAGACGAAAATCTAATACTCAAGGGGGACTGGAATGCAGTTGTAGGGGAAGAAGCAGAAGAAAGGTTACAGGAGAATATGGGCTTGGGACAAAGAATGAGAGAGGGGAAAGACTAATTGAGTTCTGTAATAAATTCCAGCTAGTAATATCGAATAATCTGTTCAAGAATCACAAGAGCAGGTGGTATACTTGGAAAATACCAGGTGATACGGGAAGATTTCAGTTACATTATATCATGGTCAGACAGTGATTCCGAAATCAGATTTGGATTTTAAGGCGTACCCAGGAGCATATATACACTCAGATCACAATGTGGTAGTGATGAAGAGTAGGTTGAACTTCAAGAGATTAGTCAGGAAGAATCAGTACACAATGAAGTGGGATACGGAAGTACTAAAACCAAAGATTGCCTAAAGGCTATAGGTACAGCAATAAGGAATATCTCAGTAAGCAGACCAGTTGAAGAGGAATGGACATCTGTAAAAAGGGCAACCACAGAGGTAGGAAAGAAAAACGTCGTTACAAAGAAGGTAACTGCGAAGAAACTATGGGTAACAGAAGAAATACTTCAGTTGATCGATGAAAGAAGGAAGTACAAAAATGTTCAGGAAAATTCGGGAATACATAAATACAAATCGCTAAGGAATGAAATACACTCCTGGAAATTGAAATACGAACACCGTGAATTCATTGTCCCAGGAAGGGGAAACTTTATTGACACATTCCTGGGGTCAGATACATAACATGATCTCACTGACAGAACCACAGGCACATAGACACAGGCAACAGAGCATGCACAATGTCGGCACTAGTACAGTGTATATCCACCTTTCGCAGCAATGCAGGCTGCTATTCTCCCATAGAGACGATCGTAGAGATGCTGGATGTAGTCCTGTGGAACGGCTTGCCATGCCATTTCCACCTGGCGCCTCAGTTGGACCAGCGTTCGTGCTGGACGTGCAGACCGCGTGAGACGACGCTTCATCCAGTCCCAAACATGCTCAATGGGGGACAGATCCGGAGATCTTGCTGGCCAGGGTAGTTGACTTACACCTTCTAGAGCACGTTGGGTGGCACGGGATACATGCGGACGTGCGTGTAGGCAACCTGGTCGTATGACTTCACGAGGATGGTTCTAAGATGGGAAAGCACTAAAATTCACGTACATCTACACTCCGCAAGCTACCGTATGGCGCAAGGGGGGAGGACACTTTGTGTACCATTGTCACTTTCCCCCTTTCATGTTCCAGTCCCTAATGGTTCACGCGAAGAAAGATTGCTGCTGCTTGCCGTAGCCGTACGAGTCACACAGGCGCGCTCTGTCACCGTTTGACTTCACGCGTTCCCTGTTACAATTTTGGGACAGGATGAATTTTTCCAGGCCGAGACTGAAAGTTGGAATTCTTTGTAGCCACAATTTGGGATGGTATTTGACGGTCCACTTTCAGTAGACGTTTGCCTATTAGTTGCTACACGACGTCCTATTAGTGCTAGATTCCAGACAGACCTGATGATGGGGCTAAGACCCCGAAACCGTGGTAGTGTGCCATGCAAGACTCCGATCAATAAAGTATTCTATAACTGTGGCGGATTCGTTTGCCATTAACATGATGCAGAATAGTTGTGGATATCCCACAAATGAAAATTTAACTTCTACATTGTTTAGTAATTAAACAAGAGATCAAATTATAATATGCAAAATGGTAAAAAGGCTATCTTAAATTGACTCATTAGGGCATAAATAGTAAACTAATCGGACTATAAATTTTGTAAAACATAAGAAGATACGAACAGCTCGAGTCAGTTCGTGTGTTGTCGGGTTGTCAGGAACAGTGTCGCAGGCAGTGATCCGCGCTGGCAAGGGTCGTAGTGTGTGCGCCGTGTTGATCCGCGCTGGCAGTGGGTCGCAGTGTGTGCAGGCGTTGCGTGCAGGCGCGAGTCTGAGAGTAGCGCAAACCGTTTACTTATTCATTGGGTGTGAAAAGTGTCCTTGCCAACATATGTGGATTGTGTTGCGTGTGGTTTACAGATAGTTTATCGTTGTGACCAAACAATTTTATCGGTAGGGGTTTGTTATTTTTACCAACGCCAATGTCGTGAATAAAATAGCTGGCATCCCTCGTGAAATTGCGACTGCATCATTTAGTCTGGCCAAGGGCCATATGCGAGTCACAGATGGTAGTAATTCATTTCAGACAAAAGTGCTTTATGAAGAACCGACGTATAGCCTGTCACTGCACTGGGTCACACTACCTCGAGTGAAGATTACAGGTTAGTACAAATTACAGAAATCTGCAATCTTTTCCAACCGTTGAGGTCCATTGGCGACACCCCCCCCCCCCCTACCTCCTCAAAAGGACTGCCGTCTCTGTACAAATGAGATCAGTAACGTGGGCATAGCGGCAACATTTGTAGGGGGAAGATTTGTATCAACTTAAATTGAACAGCCGTAGATGTCTTGACTATCGGTACTGCGTTGTTGGGCGTCAATCCTCGGCCAGATTCTACCCAACAAACACGAGTATTATTGCATTAAATGGAAAGTTTTCGAACATTCGCCACACAGGTATAAAATTTTATCGGTGTTCGGACCGTGTCGAAATTCAGTTAAAAGTCTTTCTTGGGAAGATAGTCACCGTGACTCTCTGCCACAAGCAAATTCTGCCTTCCTCATAGTGGCTTCACGTAATGCGTGCACTGTATCAGTTCTTCAACCACATGAACTTACAGGTTTCCTGTGGGAGAAGAAACGGAAGGCAGATTGCCATTTTTCAACGTGCTGGTTCAACAGAAACTGGATGGACGACTAGATACAGTATGTGTGTACCTAACGCAAAAAACAGACACTGATCTGTATTTAAATGAGTACTACTAGCATCATCCAGCTCACAAGTATTCTGTCCTGAGTGCTGTTATACAGAGTGCAAACAAACGCCTTAACAATGTGTTCAGGAAAAACGGGTGTACATCACATAAAATGAGAGCTGCATTCACCGGTAAACGTAGGCGCAAACCCATGCAGCCAACGGAATACGGTAAATCCACAGAACTCCTTCCATTCTGCCGAGCGAGCTGTAGCAAGGCTGCGCGAAACTTGGGGGAAACTTGGTGTTAGAACAGCAGTCCGACCTCAGCAGAAAATTGAGGACGTCCTGCATCCAGTGAAGTTAGCCTCGATCGGAGTCTACAATACGCCATGTGAATGTGGCGAAAAGTACGTAGGGCAAATAAACCGCCCCATTGCTGAGTGGTGCAATGAACATCGACGGCAAATAAAGCACAGAAATTTTGAAAAAAGAAAGAGAGATAGCGGAACATCGCCTTACGGAAGGGTATAATTTACTTGGACTGTAATGAAAGAAGCGCTAGATGTTCACATGCGCAAGAAAAATTTTAACAGAGACGGCGGTATCAGTCTCAGTGGTACATGGAGACGGACACATGAGACTGAGCGTTTTAAAAGAAATAAAACAAAAAAACTGATTCTTAAGGAGATAGGTGATCTTGGAAGCGGCCTCTGTTCTTCTTCTATCCTTCAATCGTCGCCCTGTGGGGGACAGAGGGACCTATATTGCCTGATCGCCTGTTTCCAGCATCTGTGCACATGAATTTCACCCTCTAGGTGGCGTCCCTCCGCCAATAGAAGGTAGAATACCAAGCAACATCTCCCGTCCAATGGAAAGCTTACCTGAAAAAGAATATGATGACTATTCTTGAAAGCACGAGTTAGATATTACACGGTCTGAAACCCTTAGAAAATTTTATACAAGGATTTTGCCGCGAAAACTGTCCATGTCGTATTTACCATACCTCTCAGATTTGGTCCCAAATAATTTCCACTTGTGCACGCACACGGAAGAGAGGCATGACAACCAACACTCCGATTCCAATGACAAATTTCAAGCTGCTAACTTGTACAACAATCTCAGGTAGTGGAATTTTATGCAGTGGAACCTGTCAACTATTAAAAGATATGATAAATGCTTCAGTCTGAATAGTGTTTATCTATGGAATTAATACAAAGGTGCAGTTTTAAGATACTTCAAATAAATCTCTTGTTATTCCTGTATTTTGTTCATAGTGTAACGGAGGTTAGAATCCGGAGAGCTCTCGCTCATATCCATGCACGATGTCATTGAGAAGAAGCAGACATTCTATATTTCTACTGGACGAAACAGTATGGAGATGCAATGAATCTATCTTTTTTTTCACCTATTTGCATAAAGCAACTTTAATGTGCAGCTATCGCAAACAGGAGTACAAAATCCAGAAGCGTTAATGCAGAACTGTAAAAGTTACCATTTACATGATGCACCCATTTCGTTATTTTAGCAGGAGACAATCTGCCACTGGTAGCTGAAGGATACGAAATAGAAATTATTATTCAAGCATTTACGCCCCTGCTTACAGGGAAAACGTTTCTAAGAAGTGCAGGTATCAGGTCAGCAAAAAAAGTGTTACTTGGATAGTATGTAAAAATTGGCACTAAATGCCTTGTCTGATGTGTTGTAAAGCGTCTTGCAACACTATATATAACAGGAGATCAGCAAGAAACAGAGCATTTCTAAATAATCTAACGTTATGCCACGCTCTTGAAAATGGCACTTATACTGAGAACCATGGTATGAGTTGCAGACAATGAGAGAGTCCGTGAAGGCTACCAGGTCCTACTATGTCATAGGAAGAAAAGCAGATTTTCCGATGAAAATAATTTGTTCTTAGTATATACATCTACACGTATACTATGCATCTCACTGAAATACGTAGCACAGGCTGTGTCCCGCTGTATCAGTTATTAGACCCTTCTCCCGTTACATCCACGTAGGTATCGCGGGAAGAAAGACTGATTAGATGTCTCTGTGCGTGCGGTAATTACTCTTGTCTTCGTGGTCTCTGCTGGAGCGATACTATGGGATTGTAATACATTCCTAGACTCTAGAAACTTTTTAAGTAAGTTTTCACGGGATAGTTTGCGCCTGTCCTCAAGCCTCTGGCAGTTCAGTTCTTTCAGCATCGTTGTGACACTCTACCATGGTGGAACAAACCCGTGACCATTAGTGAGTGCTTTTCTTTGTATCAGTTCAGTATTCTCTGTAAGTCTTATTTGGTACGGATCACACACGCTTGGGCAGTAATCTAGTATGGGCCGCATGACGATTCTGCATGCAGTCTCCTTTGCAGACTGATTCCATTTCCCTTATATTCTACCGACTAACGGCAGTCTACCATCTGCTTTACCTATGACTACGAATATCTGGTGATTCGATTTTATAGACCTAGGAGTAATTACATTATTACCTACATGAGTTGATCTATTCAGACTGTGACTCACTGATATTATAGACTTGAGACATGATGTTGTCTGTTTTGTGAAGTGTACAGTTTTACATTTCTGAACATTTAAAGCAAGTTTTCAATGTTTGCATTATCTTGGAAGCTTGTCAAGATGTGACGGAATATTTGTGGAGCTTTTTTCTGAGAGTACGGTACTTCACCATAGATAACTGCATCATCTGCGAAAAGTTTTAGGTTACTATTAATATTGTCCGCCCCGGTAGCTGAGTGGTCAGCGCGACGGAATGTCAATCCTAAGGGCCCAGGTTCGATTCCTGGCTGGGCGGGAGATTTTCTTAGTTCAGGGACTGGGTGTTGTGTTGTTCTAATCGTCATTATTTCATCCCCATCGACGCCCAAGTCACCGAAGTGGCGTCAAATCGAAAGACTTGCACCCGGGAACGGTCTACCCGACGGGAGGCCCTAGTCAAATAGTTCAAATGGCTCTGAGCACTATGGGACTTAACTTCCGAGGTCACCAGTCCCCTAGAACTTAGAACTACTTAAACCTAACTAACCTAAGGACATCACACACATCCACGCCCGAGGCAGGATTTGAACCTACGACCGTAGCGGTCATGTGGACGGATGTCACCTGTTCTTTCTTATGAATACTGGGCGCAGTCTTTTGTTAGCGAGATCGATGGTAGATTATAGTTAAAAGAATTTCATCATGGTGCTGAAGGAGTAAGGCGCACGCCATGGTGAACAAAGTTTGGTGTATTGCAGCAGTGATGCCATTAAACTCCTTCATTTTGTACCATAATTAGTTTCAGAGGCCAATTAAAGCAATAGGGAAATTACATCTCTCTCCGTACGTTTCACAAGATTTTTTTTCGTGATGCACGCAGACTTGAGAGATTAAGTTAACTATAGCATCTGTGTTGGAGAGAAAACTCTCGTGACACCGTAGAAGTTGAGCAGATTATTTGACTGTGTTGTAGTTTGGTCTCGTATTGGCCGCCGACGTGAGAGTCAAACGTATAATGGACAACACACGCGGTATCAGCGTACATGGTCGCAGTCAGATCATGCGTTCCCGATCCATGAGACTGACTGTACCCGAGAATATACAGGCATTGAACTTTTCATGAGACAGCACATGATGTTACGTGAGGTTCTCGATGCGGGGAAAAGAGCTACTGCGACAGTCAAATCCCGCGAACAAGGTGTTATCGACTCAACGTCGACTAGTGCGAATTTTAAGAACGGGCCATAGTCTTCATCTGCATCCACATCTACGTGGATATTGTGCAATTCACATTTAAGTGCCTGGCAGAGGTTTCATCGAACCACCATCACAATTCGTTATTATTCCAATCTCGTGTAACAAGCGGAAACAACGAGCACCTATATCTTTCCGTACGAGCTCTGATTTCCCTTACTTTATCGTGGTGATCTTTTCTCCCTATCTAGGTCGGTGTCAACAAAATATTTTCGCATTCGGAGGAGAAAGTTGGTGATTGGAATTTCGTGAGAAGATTCCGTCGCAACGAAAAACGCCTTTGTTTTAATGATGTCCACCCCAAATCCTGTATCTTTTCTGTGGCACTCTCTCCCATATTTCGCGATAATAAAAAACGTGCTGCCCTTCTTTGTACTTTTTCGATGTACTCCGTCAGTCCTATCTGGTAAGGATCGCACACCGCGCAGCAGTATTCTAAAAGAGAACGGACAAGCGCAGTGTAGGCAGTCTCCTTAGTAGATCTGTTGCATTTTCTAAGTGTACTGCCAATAAAACGCAGTCTTTGGTTAGCCTTCCCCACAACATTTTCTGTGTGTTCCATCCAATTTAAATTGTTCTTGATTGTAATACCTAGGTATTTAGTTGAATTTACGGCTTTTAGATTAGACTGATTTATCGTGTAAGCGAAGTTTAACAAATTCCTTTTAGCACTGATGTGGATGATTCCACGCTTTTCGTTATGTAGGGTCAACTGCCAATTTTCGCACCATTCAGATATCTTTTGTAAATCGTTTTGAAATTTGTTTTGATCTACTGATGACTTTATTAGTCGATAAACGGCAGCGTCATCTGAAAACAACCTAAGACGGCTGCTCAGGTTGTCTTCCAAATCGTTTATATAAGTAAGGAACAGCCAAGGGCCTGTAACACTACCTTGGGGAACGCCAGAAATAACTTCTGTTTTACTCGATGACTTTCCGTCAATTACTACGAGCTGTGACCTCTCTGACAGGAAATCACAGATCCGGTCACATAACTGAGACGATATTCCGTAAGCACGCGATTTCACTACAAGCCGCTTGTGTGGTACAGTGTCAAAAGCCTTCCGGAAATCCAGAAGTACGGAACCGATCTGAAATCCCTTGTCAATAGCACTCAACACTTCATGTGAATAAAGAGCTAGTTGTGTTTCACAGGAACGATGTTTTCTAAACCCATGTAGACTGTGTGTCAACAGACAGTTTTCTTCGAGGTAATTCATAATGTCTGAACACAATATATATTCCAAAATCCTCCTGCATATCGACGTTAACGATGTGGGCCTGTAATTTAGTGGATTACTCCTGCTACCTATCTTGAAAATTGCTGTGATCTGTGCAACTTTCCAGTCTTTGGGTACGGATCTTTCGTCGAGCTAACGGTTGTATATGACTGTTAAGTATGGAGCTAATGCATCAGCGTATCATCAGCGTATCACTCAGCAATCTAATGGTGGACAACGACAGTCGCTGAGCAGTCATACCATGCAGAATTACCGAGTCGCTGTGTGGTGAAGACATCGCCCCACTTGCATGTCACCGAGTGAGGTGGCGCAGTGGTTAGCACACTGGACTCGCATTCAGGACGACGGTTCAATCCCGCGTCCGGCCATCCTGATTTAGGCTTCAGGCAAATGCTGGGATGGTTCCTTTGAAAGTGCACGGCGGACTTGCTTCCCCATCCTTCCATAATCCAATGAGACCGATGACCTCGCTGTTTGGTCTCTTCCACCAAATCAACCCAACCCACTTGCACGTCATCTGGTACAGTGATTGGCGTGAGCGCAGGAGCAGTGCCATTGTGCCTTCAAAGTATGGAAAAAGGTTGTTCTGGCTGATTAGTGGCGATAAGCGCCAATGGGATGTTAGGAGTACGTCGAAAAACGCATGAGCCGACGGGTTCCGACTGAGGAATGGTGGTGGAGGTAACATAGTGTGGTAGACGTTTACATGGTTACATCATCATTTCTGACCAGTGTTTGATACAAAAACATACTGTCCGATCGTGTGCACCCGTTTGGCGACTTCTGTCTTCAGGAAGACATTGTATCAGCCCATGCTTCCAGTTACTGTAAGAGCAGTTTTTGCAGCACTTCACGAACAATAAGCTCCACCATACGTTGCTTCACTCCTGTCAAGCATATTCAGGCCTCCGCCTTCGTTGGAGCTTAAACCAGTTAATACGGTACTTCTGTGCCTCTAAGCTGTAACGAAGGCGCGCACACCTGCTCGGCGGAGCAAGTGTGCGAGCGCACACCCGTAAGACCTATGTGTTCTGGAGCTAGCGAAACGCCCGTAGACGGGGAAATGCTCGTTAGATTGAGTTTAACGTCCCGTCACATCGAGGTCATTACGCTCGTTCGAGAGAGTGCAACAGCTTGAAGGTGCTGGAGCTAAAACGTTAGATCCACTGACCTACTTTTAACTCTCTGCGCAGTTGTATAAATCGGCGGAAGTGGCTGTGACCATCGTAGTTATCAAGCCTACCGCATCGATGTTGCCTCGTGACTGTGGATGGTGAAATAGAAGACAGAGGTAAATATTGTGGCAATCGCTATCGTTTTGCACTGGCACTACGACTGTGTTAGGACCTCAATGAGTGTTAGGTGTGTCCGCAATCTATTACACATATTGTTTTGTCTCAATCTACCTCAAGAAAGAAACAGAGGCCGTAGCAATCTTAAAAGGAGTAGTGTTGGGCCTACGCTTTCTACATTAGTGAGCACGTAATAGTCCACAGAGACATATAAGCCGCATGATTTACCGTTGCCCAAACGATCCCCTGCTTTTCCATCTATAACTATCACAAAAGAAGAAATTGACCAAAGTGATTCTAGAGCAGTGTATACAACAGGTGTACCGCTTTACTGCAAGAAACCTAATACTAGCGAGGTGCCTTCCAGAAGATACGACTTAATTATAAGCCACCTATGCGTCCTGCTCCTGTAGGAGGTTTTCGAACACTGAATATCAACGTGTGCAGACAGCTGTTATCCAGAAAATCTGAAGGAACATTCGATTGCAGTAATTTTGGATGGCTAGACAGACGTCATAGGGTCATAGTGTGGTCAATTTTATAATAACCATTCCGGAATAAAACTGTCCATTAGAGTGCTGATTCTGTAATAGTTGTTATTGATGAGGTAGTGAATGAAAAGTTCTTGGCTTGATAACAGACATTGCTCGAAATGTGCTTGCTGCAGGCAATATTTTACACCAATGATACCGGCACGTCGCCAGAACAGGCTGCGCAGTGCGTAACAGCAAACTGATGAAAGGTCTTTTGGCTCTAGAAGTACTTCATGAAATTAACTATTTTCCAAAAAGATAATTACATCTGTGAAATAGTCATATTCCCAGTGCAATATCTGAGGCCGAAAGAAAAGAGAAATACGGTGTATAGCTCAACTTCCACCTCGAAGCGATCAGATGTTGTAGCAACATGCTTTGATAGATAGTTAAAGAACACGGAAGCTATACTGTAAACAACTGCTTGTCTCGGTCTGCATTCGACAAGGCCGTGAAGACCGCCATGTTAGAGGGTGAGGCATGGCAGAAGAAGTTTTACGTTTACTCAAATCTATGAAAGACGCCACACACGAGCGGAGACAGACGATACATTTTTAATGGAAGTACATGAGCTTTTTACTGCGATGTCTCCTAACTTAGAGGCAGTACTAAAGGAGAGTATAACATTTTCTGCAGAAGACTAATCAATTATAAAAATCAGGTCACCTTCCATTCGGAAAGTGAGTGCACTCAGCGACTGTTATGCGGCTTATGAATTATAGAGTGCAGCAATCAGTCGTCCTTTTCTAGATTTTATTAGATTTTCTATTCTCGACGCATGTAAGTCCCTGTTGTTCGGGCGTCAGTCACGTTTCTTTGAACGTGAAATGTGACTGACGTCCGAACAACAGGGACCTACATGCATAGAGAATAGAAAATAGTGCATTGAGAATGGCTAGCCACTAGCCGAAATCTGGATTTGCGTCGTAAAATCTAAAAAAGACGACTGATTGCTGCACTCTATAAAAGTCGTAAACCTTCTGGAGCTACAGTACAAGGGAGAAAGTGAAGCAACGGAATGTGTGGCAACACTAAACAATTTGCTTCAACTTGATTCTGGAACTACTGCAGGACATCTAAGGGAGAATTACCAACTGATGTTTCTTTCTTTTTGAAAGATTGTCTCCAAGCTGCTACTAATTTAGTGTTTTCATAGAGGTGTGGCGAGGAATGTACCTTTGTGAATTTTGCTATCCATGATTTTAAATGTACAATCTACGTAAATTGCTGCAGGATGCAACAGGTCCGCTCATGGTAGGATTCACACAAAAATCTAAAACAAGTCGGCTCCAGTACGGACAGATCAATTGGTGTCAGTGCAGTGGAACCTCAGGTACAATTTTGATAGAGCAGATATTCAGGTTTTTAAGGAAAATACCTTTCTTTCATCGGATAAGGACTTAATGTAATAGCCTTCTGTTTACTGCGAACTGAGTCAACAACTTTGTGAATTCATGTAAGATGTTAAGTAATCTGTCTTACAAGCTCTCAGAAGGTACTATCATCATTTGTTTTCTGCATATATGTCGTCGAGTCCAAGCGTAGATCTGTTGCCTGGAATGAAGGAAACAAACCATTTACATAACACTTTTGGATTTAAAATAATTGTTTCACACAATAACTATATTTTCTGAGCCTCAAATATAAAATATAAATTCAAGAAATAATATTTATTTCTTATATTATACTTTCCTTATTCCATCCAGCTGTACTTATTAAATCTGTTATGAAACGGTTTTAACTAACTTTTTGTTTTATACCAATCTTATGAACTGTTTTCAACCACCGACGTATCTACCAACCAGTTTCTGTGATTTGTGAACGGCTGTTGAGCGGCCATGGATAGATTAAATTAGCTGTCCAATGGTTTCGCGTCCCCTCAAGTCCAGGCCATGGCGTATAGAGGCATATATGAGTGTCCTACTCCCGAGAAATTCAGTAATTAGTCTCTTCAAATCGTTTCTGGTAGTTATCGTGGTGACTAGGAAAACAATGCAATCGAATCTTCTCATATATAGTCTCTATGGAATTCGGAAGTTTGTGCATTGCATGCTCGGCTGAGGAAAATACAGTCGATATAAAGCTGTCTTTATATGTTAAGAAATGAGCATTTATCTTCCACAATGACATTATGCTCTATTACTTTAGGCTTTTTACTGCCCCACTAACGCCGATGTTTATCTTCGAAGACCGAGCGGCTTGATGTGCATCAATAAGTCATAACACGATGGCGCGATAGAGTCTGTGTTCTCGCTTCTTGCCGCACGAATTTTAGTTTAGGCACCTATTGCTGTGTGGCACTGGTGAGTAAGTTGTCAATGTACTAATAAAGGTGTTAAATACGGAACATTACTTACCATAATTTTCTTTCTCTCTCTCATTTGTTTATGTGTTATAGAGCTGTTATCTACCACCAGATTATTTTATTGTCGGTTATTTCATTGATATAAAGTTCAATTGTGATTTAGATCGTTTTTATTGGCTACTATTTCTGTCTGTAAGATGTTTGCAAAACCATTGCTGTTATCTTAAAAGAAATTTTTGGAATAAACAGCTCGATGCAGTTCACCACTGTGGAAAAACTAATCTCTGCTTGTTGAACGTTGTCTTTCTGTGGGTAGACATAAACATGTGAGATCAGCTTAAAAACTAGTGCAAAACCAAACACACTCTTAAGACGAAAAGAAAGAAACGAAAACGACGCGGCACGAGATACACTACTGGCCATTAAAATTGCTGCACCAAGAAGAAATACAGATGATAAACGGGTATTCATTGGACAAATATATTACACTAGAACTGACATGTGATTACATTTTCACGCAATTTCAGTGCATAGATGCTGAGAAATCACTACCCAGAGCAACCACCTCTGGCCGTAATAACGGCCTTGATACGCCTGGGCATTGAGTCAAACAGAGTTTGGATGACGTGTACAGGTACAGCTGCCCATGCAGCTTCAACACGATACCACAGTTCATCAAGAGTAGTGACTGGCGTATTGTGACGAGCCAGTGGCTCGGCCACCATTGACCAGACGTTTTCAATTGGTGAGATATCTGGAGAATGTGCTGGCCAGGGCAGCAGTCGAACATTTTCTGAATCCAGAAAGGCCTGTACAGGACCTGCAACATGCGGTCGTCCATTATCCAGCTGAAATTTAGGGTTCCGTAGGGATCGAATCAAGGGTAGAGCCACGGGGCGTAACACATCTGAAATGTAACGTCCACTGTTCAAAGTGCCGTCAATGCGAACAAGAGGTGACCGAGATGTGTAACCAAAGGCACCCCATACCGTCACGCCAGTATGGCGTTGTGTGTTCACCGCGATGTCGCCAAACACGGATGCGACCATCACGCTGCTGTAAACAGAACCTCGATTCATCCGTAAAAATGACGTTTTGCCATTCGTGCACCCAGGTTCGTCGTTGAGTACACCATCGCAGGCGCTCCTGTCTGTGATGCAGCGTCAAGGGTAACCGCAGCCATGGTCTCCGAGCTGGTAGTCCATGCTGCTGCAAACGTCGTCGAACTGTTCGTGCAGATGGTGGTTGTCTTGCAAACGTCCCCATCTGTTGACTCAGGGATCGAGACGTGGCTGCACGAACCGTTACAGCCATGCGGATAAGATGCCTGTCATCTCGACTGCTAGTGATACGAGGCCGTTAGGATACAGCACGGCTTTCCGTATTACCCTCCTGAACCCACCGATTTCCATATTCAGGTAACAGTCATTGAATCTCGGCCAACGCGAGCAGTAATGTCGCGATACGATAAAGCGTAATCGCGATAGGCTACAATCCGACCTTTATCAAAGTCGGAAACGTGATGGTACGCATTTCTCCTCCTTACACGAGGCATCACAACAACGTTTCACCAGGCAACGCCGGTCAACCACTGTTAGTGTATGAGAAATCGGTTGGAAACTTTCCTCATGTCAGCACGTTGTAGGTGTCGCCACCGGCGTTAACCTTGTGTGAATGCTCTTGAAAGCTAATCATTTGCATATGATAGCATCTTCTTCCTGTCGGTTAAATATCGCGTCTGTAGCGCGTCGTCTTCTGGTGTAGCAATTTTAATGGCCAGTAGTGTAATTATCCAAATGGGATGTGATGTACACGACAAAAAACAAATTATTACAACTTCAGAAACATTGGGTGATTTATTCAAGAGATAGTGCTTCACAAGACAATCAAGTCAGTGACACATTGTTCCAGCTCTGGGCATTGTGAAAGCAGTTACAGATAGTTGACTTGAATTGACTAATACTGCTAGAAGTCCTCCTGAGGGATACCGTGCCAAATTCTGGCCGACTGGCGCTTTAGGTCGTCAAAATCCGGAGGTGGTTGGAGGGCCCTGCGCCTGATGCTCCGAACGTCTCAATTGGGGAGATATACGGCAACCTTGCTGACCAAGGTAGAGTTTGGCATGCATGAGGACAAGTAGTAGAAACTCTGGCTGAAATGTAATCCCAGGACATCTTGGCATGTAGGGCAATAAAATGGGGCGTAGAATATCGTCGACGTACCGCTGTTCTGGGAGGGTACCGCGGATTACAACCAAAGGGATCGTGCTACGTATGGAAATGGCACCCCGGACCGTCGCTCCAGACTGATGGACCGTATAGCTGGCGACAGTCACACTGTCTTGGGCGTCTCGAGACACGTCGTCGGCCTGGAATCTCATTGACTGTAGAAATGTCTTCAGTGTAAGTCCATCTTCGAACTGAGGATCGATGACCAGCGAAGACGTGTCTGTAAGTGTACGTCACATCTACTGATCACCATACCATTCGGCTAATTCCGTTGTGGTGCGTCGTTTTTGTTTTTGTTTTAGAGTTTATATACTCGGTGTAAACGATAAGTGTTTACAACGTACCACAGTGGTGTAGTGGAAAACCAGAAAAACAGTTTTATATGGGACACGTGTGCTGTAGCCGGGAAACAACCTCATACTGGTGTACAAAAGCCACAAAATCTACAGCGCATGCGCGCCATGCGAGATTTTTAATATCTTCTCGCCCTCTCACACCACAGGATTGGTCGTACACTTGTTGTTGTTGTTGTGGTCTTCAGTTCAGAGACTGGTTTGATTCAGCTCTCCATGCTACTCTATCCTGTGCAACCGTCTTCATCTCCCAGTACCTTATGCAACCTACATCCTTCTGAGTCTGTTTAGTGTATTCATCTTTTGGTCTCCCTCTACGATTTTTACCCTCGACGCTGCCCTCCAATACTAAACTGGTGATCCCTTGATGCCTCAGAATATGCCCTACCAACCGATCCCTTCTTCTAGTCAAGTTGTGCCACAAATTTCTCTTCTCTCCAATTCTATTCAATACCTCCTCATTAGTTATGTGATTTACCCATCTAATCTTCAGCATTCTTCTGTAGCACCACATTTCGAAAGCTTCTATTCTCTTCTTGTCCAAACTATTTATCGTCCACGTTTCACTTACATTCAGGGCTACAGTCCATACAAATACTTTCAGAAACGACTTCCTGACGCTTGAATCTGTACTCGATGTTAACAAATTTCTCTTCTTCAGAAACGCTTTCCTTGCCATTGCCAGTCTACATTTTATATCCTCTCTACTTCGACCATCATCAGTTATTTTGCTCCCCAAATAGCAAAACTCATTTAGTACTTCAAGCGTTTCATTTCCTAAGCTAATTCCTGCAGCATGACCCGATTTAATTCGACTACATTCCATTATCCTCGTTCTGCTTTTGTCGATGTTCATCTTATATCCTCCTTTCAAGACACTCTCCATTCCGTTCAGCTGCTCTTCCAGGTCCTTTGCTGTCTCTGACAGGATTACAATGTCATCGGCGAACCTCAAAGTTTTTATTTCTTCTCCATGGATTTTAATTCCTACTCCGAATTTTTCTTTTGTTTCCTTTACTGCTGGCTCATTATAGAGATTGAATAACATCGGGGATAGGCTACAACCCTGTCTCACACCCTTCCCAACCACTGATTCCCTTTCGTGCCCCTCGACTCTTATAACTGCCGTCTGGTTTTTGTACAAATTGTAAATAGCCTTTCGCTCCCTGTATTTTACCCCTGCCACCTTCAGGATTTGAAAAAGAGTATTACAGTCAACATTGTCAAAAGCTTTCTCTAAGTCTACAAATGCTAGAAACGTAGGTTTGCCTTTTCTTTATCTATTTTCTATTCTAAGTCATAGGGTCAGTATTGCCTCACGTGTTCCAACATTTCTACGGAAACCAATCTGATCTTCCCCGAGATCGGCTTCTACCAGTTTTTCCATTCATGTTAGTATTTTGCAGCCGTTGCTTATTACATTGATAGTTCGGTAATTTTCACATCTGTCAACACCTGCTTTCTTTGGGATTGGAAGTATTATATTCTTCTTGAAGTCTGAGGGTATTTCTCCTGTCTCATACATCTTGCTCACAAGATGGTAGAGTTTTTTTTAGGCCTGACTCTCCCAAGGCTGTCAGTAGTTCTAATGCAATGTTGTCTACTCTCGGGGCTTTGTTTCGACTTAGGTCTTTCAGTGCTCTGTGAAACTCTTCACGCAGTATCATATCTCCTATTTCATCTTCATCTACATTCTCTTCCATTTCTATTATATTGTCCTCAAGTACATCGTCCTTGTATAGACCCTCTATATACTCCTTCCACCTTTCTGCTTTCCCTTCTTTGCTTAGAACTGGGTTTCAATCTGAGCTCTTGATAGTCATGCAAGTGGTTCTCTTTTCTCCAAAGGTCTCTTTAATTTTCCTGTAGGCGGTATCTATCTTACCCCTAGTGACATGCTCTTATACATCCTTACATTTTTCCTCTAGCCATCCCTGCTTAGCCATTTTGCACTTCCTGTCGATCTCATTTTTGAGACGTTTGTATTCCTTTTTGCCTGCTTCATTTACTGCATTTTCGTTTTTTCTCCTTTCATCAATTAAATTCAATATCTCTTCTGTTACCCAAGGATTTCTATTAGCCCTCCTTTTTTTACCTACTTGATCCTCTGATTCCTTCACTATTTCGTCTCTCAAAGCTATCCATTCTTCTTCTACTGTATTTCGTTCCCCCATTTTTGTCAATCGTTCCCTAATGCTCTCCCTGAAGCTCTTTACAAGCTCCGGTTCTTTCAGTTTATCCAGGTCCCATCTCCTCAAATTCCCACCTTTTTGTAGTTTCTTCAGTTTTAACCTACAGTTCATAACCAATAGATTGTGGTCAGAGTCCACATCTGCCGCTGGAAATGTCTAAAATTTAAAATCTGGTTCCTGAATCTCTGTCTTACCGTTATATAATCTATATGAGACCTTCCAGTATCTCCAGGCTTCTTCCATGTATACAACCTTCTTTTATGGTTCTTGAACCAAGTGTTAGCTATGATTAAGTTATGCTGTGTGCAAAATTATAACATGCGGCTTTCTCTTTCATTCCTTACTCCCATTCCACATTCACCTACTACGTTTCCTTCTCTTCCTTTTCCTACTATCGAGTTCCAGTCACCCATGACTATTAAATTTTCGTCTCCCTTCACTATCTGAATAATTTCTTTTATCTCATCATACATTTCATCAATCTCTTTGTCATCTGCGGAGCTAGTTAGCATATAAACTTGTACTGCTGTGGTAGGCGTGGTCTTCGTATCTATCTTGGCCACAACAATGCGTTCACTGTGCTGTTTGTAGTAGCTTATCCGCATTCCTATTTTCCTATTCATTATTAAACCTATTCCTGCATTACCCCTATTTGATTTTGTATTTATAACCCTTTATTCACCTGGCCAGAAGTCTTGTTCTTTCTTCCACCGAACTTCACTAACTCCCACTATATCTAACTTTAACCTATCCGTTTCCCTTTTTAAATTTTCTAACCTAACTGCCCAGAGGTTCTGACATTCCGCGCTCCGATCCGTAGAGCTCCAGTTTTCTTTCTCCTGATAAGTTGTAAGACTGGTGTTTATATACATGTTATCTTACAATATTATGAATTTTAAGAGCGTAAAATTAATAGTTAAATCGTTTTGTCTCTCTGGCCTACGTACTACGAGACGACTGTGCTTGTAAGGGTTACTTTTAGATTAAATTCGAAACGTAATTTCTCTTCGCATAATTTGTTCAAAAGTGTTTTCCCTTTCATTGCCTCACAGGAAAGGTTAACTTAACTAATGTTAACGAGCCCGCCCGGCAGATTAGTGTCGAGGTCCGGTGTGCCGGCTGGTCTGTGGATGGTTTTTAAAGCGGTTTCCCATCTGCCTTGGCGAATGCGGCCTGGTTCCCCTTATTTTGCCTCAGTTACAGTATGTCGGCGATTGCTGCGCTTGTCGCCACGTACCCGTACACCATAACTAATCTACCAAGCAAACATTTGGGGTTACACTCGTCTGGTGTGCGACGTTCCCGGTGAGGGGGGGGGGGGGGGGGGGGGGAGAGGGGGGGCTGTCCACTGGGGGCCGAACCGTACAATAACCCCTGGGTTCGGTGTGGGCGGCGGTGGGGTGAATGGTGGACTGCTGAAGCCTGTTGTGGGGTTTGAACCACTGAGAGTTACAGCGGGGACGAAGCCTCTCCGTCCTTTCTATGTCCCCAATTCCATGCAGTATAATGTTAACCAAAGCCGGTAGCACAGGAGGGTGAGAGGATTTTAACAATGTCACACAATGCTGTTGCGATGCAATGTCAGTGGGTTTGGTAGGTCAATTTGAAGTTGTTTCCCGCTTGATAGACCACACTCCGTTGCACCACTATTGTAAATAGTTTTATTTTTTATGTCAGTTTTTCATTCCCTGTAATGCGTTAGCTAATAAGGAATCAGCACTAGTGCTAGTTTAGCCTGCTACCTTTGTCACTTAATATTTAACCAAGAGCATCAAACACCCAATCCAAATCATAATTTATACCAGTTCATACGTCGGTTCACCGTAATGAAGTCTAGTATAGGGCTGATGCACTGTTCAGCTCTACGTTAATCTCTACTGTCGTAGTAACGTCATCAGGTTTCATAAAGGGGTGACAGATAATTATCCAGAGAAATAATCTTCTACTTGGAAATTAGTATGAGTTCCGGAAACATTAATCACGCAAAAGTCAACTCGTGGTCTTCACACATAATACTTCTAGATGAGGACAGAAGGTACCAGACTGATCTGATGTATCTAGACTTTCGAAAAACCGTGGTTCATTTCCACATCGACGCTCTCTAAAGAACATATCTAATCAGGTTTCTGGCTAGGTGGAATATTTTCTGATAGGCACGACGCAACATGATATCCCGAATGGAAAGTCAACCATAGACACTGAAGTAAAGTATGGTGTGCTCGAAGTAAGTGTAATGGAACTGCATCCTTTCATGTAACACGTTAATGACGCATAGTATTAGTTGGAATCTCAGAATACCAGGACTTTCACAGATGATACAGTTATTCATGCAGTAGTTACATCCGGTGAAAATTTTAATATCGGTAGTCATAAACTTTACTAAGGGTAGTCATAAACTTTACTAAGGGTAGTTAAACTTTTAATTCCCAGTCCCACGTGACAGGAAAAAAGCGCAAGTGACTTCTGTATATAAGAAAGGTAAAAGAACTGACCCGCAAGACTATAGACCGACATACTTAACATCGATTTGCTGCAGAACTGTCAGACACATTCTGAATTCGAATATAATTAATTTCCTTCAGACAGAAAAGCTTCTGTTCACAAATCAGTACATATTTATAAAGCACTGCTCGTGAGTAACTCACCTCGCCCTTTTCTTACGTGATTTCCTACAAACCACGGATGGAGGGCAACAGGCGGATACAATATTCCTAGACTTTCGCAAAACGTTTGGCACGTTGGACCACTGCAGACTGTTGACGAAGGTCCGAGCTTAAGGTTTAGGTTCCCAGGTATAAGGGTGCCTTGAAGATTTTTTAAGTAATAGAACAAAGTGCGTTGCCCCCGACGGGCCGGCAAGTGTGGCCGTGCGGTTCTAGGCGCTTCAGTCTGGAACCGCGTGAACGCTACGGTCGCAGGTTCGAATCCTGCCTCGGGCATGGATGTGTGTGATGTCCTTAGGTTAGTTAGGTTTAATTAGTTCTAAGTACTAGGCGACTGATGACCTCAGAAGTTAAGTCGCACAGTGCTCAGAGCCATTTGAACCATTTTTGAGCCCTCGACGGCGAGTGTTCATCACAGACAAGAGTATCGTCACAATTGCTCCAGGCAAGTGTGATTGGACTTCCTTTATTCTCTGTATAACATACATAAATGACCTGGCGGACAATTTGAACGGTAATTTGCGGCTGTTTGCTGATGACACTGTGGTGAACGGGATGGTGTCGTCGTTCAGTGACTGTAGGAGGATACAAGATGGCTAAGACAAAATTTCTAGTTGGTGTGATGAATCGCAGCATATTCTAAATGTAGAAAAAAGTAATGCGGATGAGTATGAAAAACATTCCTGCAATGTTTGAATACTGGGTTAGTAGGGTGCAGCTTGACACAGTCACATTGATTAAATATCTAGGAGTAACGCTGCAAAGCGATATGAAACGGATTGAGCAAGTCAGGTTGATTGTAGAGAAGTCGAATGCTCGACTTCGTTTTATTTGGAGAATATTGGGAAAGATTAGGTTATCCATAAAGGAGACGATATACACACTGAGGAGCCAAAGAAACTGGTACGCCTGCCCAATATCGTTTAGGGCCTCCGCGAGCACGCAGAAACGCCGCAACACGACGTGACATGGACTCGACTAATGTCTGAAGTAGTGGTGAAGAAAACTGACACAATGGACCCTGCAGGGCTTTCCATATGTGTGAGGGGGTGGAGATATCTTCTGAACAGCACGTTGCAAGGCATCCCAAATATGCTCAATAATATTCATGTCAGAAGAGTCTGGTGGCCAGTAGAAGCGTTTAAACTCTGAAGAGCGTTCCTGAAACCACTCTGCAGCAATTCTGGACGTTTGGGGTATCGCATTGTCCTGCTGGAATTGCCCAAGTCCGTCGGAATGCACAATGAACATGAATGAACGCAGGTGATCAGACAGGATGCTTACGTACGTGTCACCTGTCAGAGTTGTATCTAGTCGTATCAGGGGCCCCATATCACTCAAAGTGCACAAGCCCCACACCATTACAGAGCCTCCACTAGCTTGAACAGTCCCCTGCCGACATGCAGGGCCCATGGATTCATGAGGTTGTCTCCATACCCGTACACGTCCATTCGCTCGATACAATTTGAAATGAGGCTTTTCCGACAAGGCAACATGTTTCCTGTCATCAACAGTCCAAGGCGAGGCGTAAAGCTTTGTGTCGGGCAGTCATCAATGGTACACGAATGGACCTCCGGCTCCGGCTCCGAAAACCCATACCGATCAATGTTTCGCACGCTGACACTTGTTGATGGTCCAAACTTGAAATCTGCAGCAATTTGCGGAAGGGTTGCACGTCTGCCACGTTGAACCATTCTCTTCAGTCGTCGTTGGTCCTGCGAAGCAATTCAGAAGCGTGCTGCTAGATTTGTTACTGGTAGGGTTCGATCAGTAAGCAAGTACTACGGAGATGCTTCGTGAATTCAAATGAGAATCCCTGGAAGGAAGACAATGCTCTTATAGCATGGCACTAGTGCAGAAATTTAGAGAACTGGCATTTGAGGCCGACCGCAGAACGATTCCACTACCTCACAAGAACCATGAAGATGGCAGATATTGAGGCTCGTACGGAACAGCAAAGGAAATGACTACTAATGGTACAAGATACCCTCTGACATGCACCGTACAGTGGTTTTCGAAGTGTGCATGTAGATGTTGATTATTACTTCGAAAAATAGAAAGGTTACTTGCCCATTTTTATTTATTTATTTATTTATTGCATTCCTGCAGTCCTAGTATGCTTTGGGCTCCTCGTGCCACAGTATCATAGTAAGCTCTTAGAGAGGCCAAAACAGAATGTCGCAGCCCATTGATAAAATAAAGCTTCGTGCGGTGACTCATTTTCTGCATTTGGAGAGAAACAACGCTGCAAAAAAAAAAAAAAGAATGGTTCAAATGGCTCTGAGCACTATGGGACTCAACTGCTGAGGTCATTAGTCCCCTAGAACTTAGAACTAGTTAAACCGAACTAACCTAAGGACATCACAAACATCCATGCCCGAGGCAGGATTCGAACCTGCGACCGTAGCGGTCTTGCGGTTCCAGACTGCAGCGCCTTTAACCGCACGGCCACTTCGGCCGGCAAACAACGCTGCAACAAGATATTTTGAGTTGGTGGAAGCGTCGGCAACAATGCACTATCACGTGGGAGTGGTTGCATGGTGCAGACGTTTATAGAGTGATCAAACGAGTCTGAATGACGTACAACGAAGTGGCTAACCATCTCACAGTCGAGCCAATACCGGAAAAGTGAAAATCAGGCATGGGGTCCGTTTGAAACAGCTTGCACCACGTTTTGAACCAGAATTAAGAATTGTTGAGGCATTCTTGACCATTTGTTTACGTCTTATCTGTTAACTTCTGTCTCGGGTTCTTCATTCGACGTTTGTTTCACGATTTTCTGACTTTTCGCCAGCATGAGTGGCTGGCATTGTCAAAACAATGCAACAGTCTGCCACCAGCAATGGAGAGTGAAGCCCTGACAACGACAGCCACTTGTGCTGGCAAAACTTCAGATAAATTGCCAAACAAATGTCGGCAGAAGAGCCTGAGACAGAAGCCAACAAGCAAACTGAAAACTCTGACGCACTGCGGCAGCAGTAGAAATTTTGCAGCTATGTCAGTCCAGATTACTGCTTTAGCTATTTAATTGCCATGAATCACTATAGCTCTCAGAAAAGGGAGCCGTGCAAGCAGTGGAAATATGTGAAGTTCAAATGGCTCTGAGCACTATGGGACTTAACATCTGAGGTCATCAGTCCCCTAGAACTTAGAACTACTTAAACCTAACTAACCTAAGGACATCACACACATCCATGCCCGAGGCAGGATTCGAACCTGCGACCGTAGCGGTCGCACGGTTCCAGACGAAGTTCAAGTCATCAATGGGTAAGCTGATGTTGTTTTTGGGACTGCTATGGTGGGTTGCTAACAGTTCATGTTCGTAATAGCCAAACCTCTAACAGGAGCTTACCTGATGTGTCCAGCGTGGTAACACACAGTCAATAACTGGTTGTCCCACGCCGTTGTCAACTAGCATTTATTTTCATCGCGCACAAAACTGCAAAAATAAAGTACAGGTAACTTTTCCAGCACTGACTTCGTGTGCCAACTGGACTTGTTTGTTTGTGTGGGACTCGTATAATGCTGCCCGCCACGAATTTCTTTCCTTTGCTAACCTTTCCATCTCAGAGTAGCAGTTGCAACATACCTCCTCAATTATTTGCTGATATAATAAAATCTCTTTCTTCCTCTACGGTTTTTACCCTCTACAGCTCCCTCTAGTACCTTGGAAGTTTTTCCCTGATGTCTTAACAGATTTTCTGCCATCCTGCGCCTTATTTTTGTCAGTGTTTTCCATATATGCATTTCTCCGCCAATCCTGCGGAGAACCTCTTCATTCCTTACCTTATCAGTTCCTCTAATTTCCAACTTTCGTCTGTAGCATCACATCTCAAATGCTTCGATTCTCTTCCGGTTTTCCCACAGTCCATGTTTCACTACCATACAATGCTGTGCTCCAAACATACACGCTCAAATATTTCTGTCTTAAATTAAGGGTTGCTTTTGGGGAAGGAGACCAGACAGCGAGGTCATCGGTCTCATCGGATTAGAGAAGGATGGGGAAGGAAGTCGGCCGTGCCCTTTCAAAGGAACCATCCCGGCATTTGCCTGGAGCGATTTAGGAAAATCACGGAAAACCTAAATCAGGATGGCCGGACGCGGGATTGAACCGTCGTCCTCCCGAATGCGAGTCCAGTGTTAAATTAAGGCCTGTGATTGATACAAACAGATTTCTCTTCGTCTGGAGTGCCCTTTTTGCCACTGCTACTCTGCATTGTATGTCCTCCTTGCTCCGTTCATCATGGGCCTGCATCATCTGCCTAGGCAGTAGAATTCTTTAACTTCGTCTGCTTTCTGATCCCCAAATTCTGATGTTAAGTTTCTCGTTGTTCTCATTTCTGCTACTTCTCATTAATTTAGTCATTCTTCGGTTTACTCACAGCCCATAATCTGTATTCGTTAGACTGTTGATTTCATTCAACAGATCCCGTAATCAATTAATAATTGATGAAAAATAAAGATTAATTCGTCTCAGTCTTTGAAGGCGCTTGTAAGATAATAAGTTTCACACAAGCAATATGATGGTGGGAGTCTCTGGACTCGTACACGATAGGTGTAATAAGTGTTATGTTCAATTAGGACTGAATCCTAGCCAAGAAGTGTGACAAAGTCCATTTGGTAGTAAAGTGACGAAAACTACTAAGGGCAGTTGACAGTCTAAGTGCCATCAAGAATACTTGTCATGGAGCACGGAGTGCACGAAAGGCCAAGTTGGAGGAAGGAAAGTTCCCTGGGCAACGCTCCCTGCTCGCAGTAGTTGTGATGGCGGTATCCTACAAATAAGGCTAGTCAGAGCCGCGTGGTGTAGATCTGCTTCGGAATTGCTTGCAGTGACTCAGCGGATTGTACTGCGGAGAGAGTCAGGGGTCCATCCTAAACACACGTCAGGCGGAGTGATAACTGCTCGATGCTTTGATGGAACATGATTCGCAGAGGTAAAGTAGTGCTTTCGGTTGTGGTGTTCTTGCCCGGGATGCGCGCACCGCTGGTCTGGAGGCTGGCGCCTCCTTTGGTGAAGCTAGCGCCACACTTTTTCGTCATCACGGATGGAGTTTCACTGCAAAACAGACTGGCGTGTTTTGGACACAATCCAGCTTGTTACAACTGATACACCTTGCTGCCTTAGTGTAACCGGCTGGATCTGCCAAGGAAGTGTGTCCTGTTGAGCATGAGCTCGGACAACTTGCAGACAATGCCCGTAATGCATGTAGTTGTGGTCACAGGCGAAGGCCTTAGATCCATACATACACTGACAGTCGCAACAAAAACATAAATAATGTAACGAAATTTCTGGAAAACGTTCGCCTAAGTAACATATGTAACTGATTAACACTGCAAGATCACAAATTGATGTAAGCGAGAGGTGTAGTCTGTTGGCAAACTGAAGAACGAGCGAACGAGTCCCCACTCTGCCAACCCAGGTACGTCACGAGGTGCCTCTACAGGCTGTTTCACAACGTAGTACAGGCCCTGCAGCGGCGAGCGCTTTAAATTTGTGGCGACGCCATGTACAGATAGATACATCTCGGCTGCGTTTATTTTTATACAAATGCGTTAAGACCATAAGGAATACAAGAAAACGGTAGCTTCTTCCGAAACACAACATTATAGAGTAAATAATATTAACATAAGAACGGAAGTCAGGATTCTACTACAAACGTAGAACCAAATGCCTGTTCATGTGAATGTATATTCCTCTATTGCTATTCGTAAAACGTAAATCTGTAGAATTTAAGGCTTGTTCTTACTTTGTGTTCCTACTAAAGGGAAGAAATTTCCAGAATGAGATTTTCACTCTGCAGCGGAGTGTGCGCTGATATGAAACTTCCTGGCAGATTAAAACTGTGTGCCCGACCGAGATTCGAACTCGGGACTTTTGCATTTCGCGGGCAAGTGCTCTACCATCTGAGCTACCGAAGCACGACTCACGCCCGGTCCTCACAGTTTTACTTCTGCCAGTATCTCGTCTCCTACCTTACAAACATTACAGAAGCTCTCCTGCGAACCTGCAGAACTAGCACTCCTGAAAGAAAGGATACTGTGGAGAGCACTTGCCCGCGAAAGGCAAAGGTCCCGACTTCGAGTCTCGGTCGGGCACACAGTTTTAATCTGCCAGGAAGTTTTAAAGGGAAGAAGTTTTCTTTGAAGGACTGCATTGAAACTTAAAAATTTTTGCAACACGAAGAGTGTTTAAAAAGTAAGTAAAAATTTATAATTTTATGCGTTGTATTAGTCAGATTTGCACTACTTTTTTGTCACTGTCTTCACAAACATGCCTTAAAAGTATGTGTACAATGTTATCCAATTTGGGTATTTACTCTGTTGTCAGTTGTGAGAAAAGTTACATGTGTTTTGGTAGCATCAACGTTTATTTGTTTTGAATAAAAATAAATTAGAGAATCTGTATTAAATTTTGTTATAAGAATGGAATAAAGTGTATGAAATTTTTAAAAATGTTAAATATTGCTTTTGGTGAGCCCGTTGTGGGTAAACCAAGGGCAGGCCTTTAAAGACAGCGGTTTTACAAGCATGGATGAGATTAAAAATGCACAGTTGAGAGACCTATAAACTATCCCGAAGAAACAGTTCCTAAAGTGTTTCGGGAATTGGAGAAAGCACTGGCATAAGTGTACAGTATGTAATGGAGAATATTTTGAAGAGGATAACATTGCTGTAGATAACAAATAAAGTTCTTACCAAAAAATAAAAATTAATATGCGAACGTACCTCGTATGTCAAGCTTTTTGCTTAGAAGTCCAGAATAGCTGTACATGTTTCGAAGGAAATTTCACGTGTTTAGAATAGCTATTGCGCACTTGTTTTAAGCACTATGTCTTAGAATCAGGTGAATAGTGACCGAGATAGAGATTTAGTGTTCCATAAGCATCAAAGGTTTTACGTGATTTTGAAACTGTCTATAATGATGGGTTTCCTCCCAAAATTATTAGTTTTCCTTCGTGGTGATTCCAGTAAACCATGCGGCTTATTTTTGCGTTCCTTCCTTATGTGTCCTATTGGGCGAGGCTGACGTTTGCATAAACTGCAGCCCTTTGATTGGGACTGATAATGTTAGCCAACAGTTCTTTTTGGGTCGCCTCTTTAATACACGGTGTAATAACATTAAAGACGATCGAACACCCGTTACTCCGCAAATACCTCCTCTTCTTAGTATTCTGCACATTTTCTTGCAATGCTAGACTATTATCCATCACTTCCGGATATCGAAGTATATCAGTAAGTACACAAAGTTAACTCACTGGCACTGGCAACTAAGATCCCACTAACAGAAACGACGTATATCACTGCACGCCGATCTGCACTGCTAGACATATAACAGGCAACAGATTTTGAGTGCCCCAGTAGGCCGGTGGCAGCGTTCTCCCGGGAAAGGCCACTTCCCCCATCAAAAGCACAGCTCGCTCTTGAGTTTACAGACAGACTATAAGTCATTGCAAATGTGAAATGCTGGTACATTAAAAACCGGCGTAACCGCAAGAATCTTGAATGGAAGCATTCAAACGAGCTGCATTGTGTTGTATAGGTGCCAGATGCCAGTTTGTAGGATAGAGTTCCATGCCTGTTGCTCTTGATTGGCTAATAAAGGGACGGTTAATGCTGTTTTAAACGTGCTGCATTGTGTTGTATAGGTGCCAGATGCCAGTTTGTAGGATAGAGTTCCATGCCTGTTGCTCTTGATTGGTTAATAAAGGGACGGTTAATGCTGTTTTAAACGTGCTGCATTGTGTTGTATAGGTGCCAGATGCCAGTTTGTAGGATAGAGTTCCATGCCTGTTGCTCTTGATTGGTTAATAAAGGGACGGTTAATGCTGTTTTAAACGTGCTGCATTGTGTTGTATAGGTGCCAGATGCCAGTTTGTAGGATAGAGTTCCATGCCTGTTGCTCTTGATTGGTTAATAAAGGGGCGGTTAATGCTGTTTTAAACGTGCTGCATTGTGTTGTATAGGTGCCAGATGCCAGTTTGTAGGATAGAGTTCCATGCCTGTTGCTCTTGATTGGTTAATAAAGGGACGGTTAATGCTGTTTTAAACGTGCTGCATTGTGTTGTATAGGTGCCAGATGCCAGTTTGTAGGATAGAGTTCCATGCCTGTTGCTCTTGATTGGTTAATAAAGGGGCGGTTAATGCTGTTTTAAACGTGCTGCATTGTGTTGTATAGGTGCCAGATGCCAGTTTGTAGGATAGAGTTCCATGCCTGTTGCTCTTGATTGGTTAATAAAGGGACGGTTAATGCTGTTTTAAACGTGCTGCATTGTGTTGTATAGGTGCCAGATGCCAGTTTGTAGGATAGAGTTCCATGCCTGTTGCTCTTGATTGGTTAATAAAGGGGCGGTTAATGCTGTTTTAAACGTGCTGCATTGTGTTGTATAGGTGCCAGATGCCAGTTTGTAGGATAGAGTTCCATGCCTGTTGCTCTTGATTGGTTAATAAAGGGACGGTTAATGCTGTTTTAAACGTGCTGCATTGTGTTGTATAGGTGCCAGATGCCAGTTTGTAGGATAGAGTTCCATGCCTGTTGCTCTTGATTGGTTAATAAAGGGACGGTTAATGCTGTTTTAAACGTGCTGCATTGTGTTGTATAGGTGCCAGATGCCAGTTTGTAGGATAGAGTTCCATGCCTGTTGCTCTTGATTGGTTAATAAAGGGGCGGTTAATGCTGTTTTAAACGTGCTGCATTGTGTTGTATAGGTGCCAGATGCCAGTTTGTAGGATAGAGTTCCATGCCTGTTGCTCTTGATTGGTTAATAAAGGGACGGTTAATGCTGTTTTAAACGTGCTGCATTGTGTTGTATAGGTGCCAGATGCCAGTTTGTAGGATAGAGTTCCATGCCTGTTGCTCTTGATTGGTTAATAAAGGGGCGGTTAATGCTGTTTTAAACGTGCTGCATTGTGTTGTATAGGTGCCAGATGCCAGTTTGTAGGATAGAGTTCCATGCCTGTTGCTCTTGATTGGTTAATAAAGGGACGGTTAATGCTGTTTTAAACGTGCTGCATTGTGTTGTATAGGTGCCAGATGCCAGTTTGTAGGATAGAGTTCCATGCCTGTTGCTCTTGATTGGTTAATAAAGGGGCGGTTAATGCTGTTTTAAACGTGCTGCATTGTGTTGTATAGGTGCCAGATGCCAGTTTGTAGGATAGAGTTCCATGCCTGTTGCTCTTGATTGGTTAATAAAGGGACGGTTAATGCTGTTTTAAACGTGCTGCATTGTGTTGTATAGGTGCCAGATGCCAGTTTGTAGGATAGAGTTCCATGCCTGTTGCTCTTGATTGGTTAATAAAGGGGCGGTTAATGCTGTTTTAAACGTGCTGCATTGTGTTGTATAGGTGCCAGATGCCAGTTTGTAGGATAGAGTTCCATGCCTGTTGCTCTTGATTGGTTAATAAAGGGGCGGTTAATGCTGTTTTAAACGTGCTGCATTGTGTTGTATAGGTGCCAGATGCCAGTTTGTAGGATAGAGTTCCATGCCTGTTGCTCTTGATTGGTTAATAAAGGGACGGTTAATGCTGTTTTAAACGTGCTGCATTGTGTTGTATAGGTGCCAGATGCCAGTTTGTAGGATAGAGTTCCATGCCTGTTGCTCTTGATTGGTTAATAAAGGGACGGTTAATGCTGTTTTAAACGTGCTGCATTGTGTTGTATAGGTGCCAGATGCCAGTTTGTAGGATAGAGTTCCATGCCTGTTGCTCTTGATTGGTTAATAAAGGGGCGGTTAATGCTGTTTTAAACGTGCTGCATTGTGTTGTATAGGTGCCAGATGCCAGTTTGTAGGATAGAGTTCCATGCCTGTTGCTCTTGATTGGTTAATAAAGGGGCGGTTAATGCTGTTTTAAACGTGCTGCATTGTGTTGTATAGGTGCCAGATGCCAGTTTGTAGGATAGAGTTCCATGCCTGTTGCTCTTGATTGGTTAATAAAGGGACGGTTAATGCTGTTTTAAACGTGCTGCATTGTGTTGTATAGGTGCCAGATGCCAGTTTGTAGGATAGAGTTCCATGCCTGTTGCTCTTGATTGGTTAATAAAGGGACGGTTAATGCTGTTTGTGGATAACGCTGAAGTTGTCGTCCGATGATGTCCCATATGCGCTTGATTGGGGATAGATCTGGTGGTCGAGCACGCCAAGGCAACATTTCGACGCTCCGTAGAGCATGTTGGGTTACAACAGAGGTTTGAGGGCAAGCGTTATCCAGTTAGAAAGTACCCCCTGGAATCCTGTTCATGAGTGCCAGCACAACAGATCGAACTATCAGTCAGACATACAATTGTACAGCCTGGGTGCATGGGATAATCACGAGATTGCTCCTGGTGGCAAAAGAAATAGCAGCCCAGACCACGATCCCTGGTGTAGGTCCAGAGTGTCTAGCACTCAGATAGGTTGATTGCTGGCCCTCAAGTGGCCTCCTCCAAACCAACACACGGCTATCACTCTCACCGAAGCAGATACAGTTTTCATCATTAAACGCAACAGACCTACACCCTGCCTCCAGTGAGCTCTCCCTTGAAACCACTGAAGTCGCAAATGGCGGCGGTTTGGGGTCTGTGAAATACACACTACAGGGCATCTGGCTCGGTGCTGTTATTGAAGTAGCTGATTTGTAGCAGTTCGTTGTGTCATTGTGGTGATAACAGCTGCTCAAATTGCTACTGCAGATGCCGTACGATGCGCCAGAGCCATACTTGGAACATGGTCTTCCCTTTCGGTGGTGCCACAAGGCCGTCCGGAGCCCAGTCTTCTCATGAACGCACATTCGTGTGACTACCGCTGCCAGCGATCACGTACAGCGGCTACATTCCAGCCAAATCTTTCTCCAGTATCGCAGAAGGAACATCCAGTTTGCCGTAGCCCTATTATACGACCTCGTTCAAACTCAGTGAGGTGTTGATAATGGCGTCTTTGCCGCCTTAAAGGCATTCTTGACTAACATCAACTCCCTACGTCAAGCCTCAAAGGTAACTAAAACTCTCGCGACCGCTACAGTGTGCATTTAAAGCAAACCTAATTTATGTACTCATAGTGGCGCTACTAGCACCATTCTTAAGCGATTGGCGCGAAATCGGAATAGACTTCTTCTTTCAGAAGTAAATAAATGCCGTGTGGCTAGTGCCTCCCGTCGGGTAGACCGTTCGCCGCGTGCTGGCCTTTCGATTTGACGCCACTTCGGCGACTTGCGCGTCGATGGGGATGAAATTATGATGATTAGGACAACACAACAGCCAGTCTCTGAGTTGAGAGCCGGGAATCGTACGCGGGCCCTTAGGATTGACATACTGTCGCGCTGACCACTCAGCTACTAGGGGCGGACCTTTCAGATGTAGAAACAAGCCTACGTTTATGTCGCACAACTCCTTCTTTGTGTTGCGATTTTTTTCGTCAGAGTATTTTAAAATCGTATATATGTACGTGTGTTTGTACACACGTTCCACATACCCTCCTAAACCACGGGAGCGATTTTAACCAAACTTGTAATGCACGTCCCTAACTGTTAACCAACAGTCGCTGTGAGTGTAAGAATCACCTACGTATCATAACTCAGGAGATATGAGGTCATAAACACTGAAATGAATGAAAAACTGCCGTATTGTACATGACTTTTACATTTATTACTTCCTTGCTACTAACTCTATTCACAACACATTTCGCAGATATTATCCACATACGCAGCTGAATGTACCTACAAAATAATGCCATTGTATCACACATAAATCAGGAGATATGACGTCATAAACACCGATATGCGTGAAAGACTACGGCATCATGCATGATGCTTAAACTTGATGCTTCTTTCTGCTAGAAAGTCTGTTTGCAACGTGTTTCGCATACAGTAGCCATATATGCCGCTGAATGTACGTATCTACATATATTCAGGGTGTAACAAAAATGTACGGCACAAATTGCAGAACACGTTCTTCACACGTAGATGAAACACTTTCTTTCCATGTTACAGCTCATTTTCTTCAACTTATTAGTCATGGGAGACAGACACGAACAGAAAGCATCAGCATCCCACATGCAAATCTTCCTCGCAGGAAGTGTTCAGTATGCCGTCCTTGCACATTGATACATGCATCAACCCGCCGTCGTAGTGAATCTCTTATGGGCTTATGTATCACAGGAATATTGCGTACGGTTTCGCAGCCTTCCACGATATGGGCACGGAGACTCTGAACATGTTGCATTGGGGTTCCATACATAAGAGCTTCCAAATGCCTCACGTTCCCTAAGACGACGATCAATAGCTCCAAACTTATTCTGTCGGAGCATCTTCGTCCTGGAAATCTCTTCCTATCCAAACACTGAGCGCGAACGCCATTTCCATCAACTAATGCATACATTAAATGGCCATCTGCCATTTGTGTGAAGTGCTATTGTATGAGCCAAATTTGTTATCGAATCTACTTAGCAAACCGTGCGCCTGCAACGATCGTACTGATCGCTGGAATAGTTAGCGTCATCTGTAAACTAGCAACGACGGACGTCGCATGGCAGCAGGCTCTGGCTCTGAGCACTATGGTTCAAATGATGGCAGCAGGAACAAACGATGCACAGCGTAACTAAACGGCACAAAGGGTGCTTGTTCCACATGGTTCTAACGTTCTGTTTTTGTGTGTTTCCTATGATTAATGAGTTGGAGAAAATTTGTAGTAACATGGAAACAAAGCGTTTCCAGACCCATGTTCATATAACATAATTTCTTCATCTACATGTGAGAAATGTGTCCTGCAATTTGTGCCGTACATTTTTGTTGCACCCTGTACATATTGTACAACATATGGTTCAAGAGATATGACGTCATAAACAATGAGATGCGTTAAAAAATGCCACATCATCTATCATGTTTTAATATATTTATTCTTTACTAGTAAGACAATCCTGCAGTCGAGTCAACTTAAGGAAATCGTTGACACCTGGAAGCGCTTTTGACAGCTTTCAGCTGCGAAGTGCAAACGGCTGTAGGCGAAAACAAAAGCCGTCTATAGTGCTATGAAGAGGCGTTGCCATGGATACATCTACAAAATCACGTTATAGACTCACGAAGCAGTTGCACACAACACACAAAAAATGTCCAGGATCATCTCACACCGAGTCTACTGCAGGAATACATATAAGGGTTCGTGTCTAATAGAAAACTGGCGAAATCTCCTGAATAGCGTGACGAGATTACGGGAACCCGTCATTACGAAGCGTCTCGGGAAGCTATATAGAGGACTGTTTTTGCCCACGACAACGCCCTGGCTCATTCTTCTCAGAACAGGTTACTTCTTTGAGTTATTAAATTTTGCCTCACTCCTCATGTTCTCCTGACATGCCACAGAGTTACTTCTTTCTCTTTCATTGGATGGAGAAATGAAGAAACTATTGCATGGCAGCCACCTCCAGAAGGCCGACGAAGTGAATTTCGGGGTGGAATGTTTCTTCAACAACCAAAATACAGACTTCTACGACCCAGGTCTCTGCCATCTCATCTGTTCCTAGGAAAAATGTTTCAGACTGAAGAGTGAAAATGTAGAGAAAGACTAACGCGTACACCAGAGATACATGGCTGCGTCTTTTTTTCTTTTTTTATGTTTTTCTCTCTCGGCGAGGAGATAATTGAAATTTTATGACTGCCCCTCGTAGTAATATAATGTCAATGTCGACAATAAGTCAGCCTGGTTCGAAGAATGGCAACGTAATCTTAGAAAAGTACAAAACTGTGCACTTAAAGAATGGTGGTGTGCAAATCTGCTTCGATACTCCACAAACTACCTTATAGCGTAAGGTAGAGGCTGCTTCGTGTACCATTGTCATTTCTCTCATTTCCAGTTTCCGTCGCAAATGGTGCGCGGTAACCATCCAATGAACTCAAATCTCTCTAATTTTAGCCTCGTGGTCTTTTCGTGAGGCATATATGAGGTGGTCAGGAACAGTCTGAAAAGCTTGTAACGAAGTTCCACGTTAGGTTGTGCTGACAAATAATTGATAAAAAAGTTGGATACGTTGCACTGCTTCCGAGTTAATTAGCATTGAACTAAAGCATCCATTTGGATGAGGCGCACTGCGACTGTGATGAATAAAGATTTCTTGAAATTACTGCAGCCAGTTGCCTTTTGTTTTGTTCTTAAATTTTTTTTAACATTCCATTGCCGGTTTCGAACCGCCTAGCGATTCATCATCAGATGGTACATATATTAATTGTCTTCAGCAGTGTAGGAGTTTCTACATCTTGCCACAGCTACATGACTCCCACACTGCTGCAGACAATTAATGTATGTACCATCTGATGATGAATCGCTAGGCGGTTCGAAACCGGTAATGGAATAATAAGAAGATTGAAGAACTAAACAAAAGGCGACTGACTGCAATAATTTCAAGAAACCTTAATAATTGCTCTCGCAAATTCAAGCGGCCCATCAGATACAGTTAGTATTAGTTGTTATTATAAAGTTGATGATAGCGCACGACTCTGCTCAGCCTTTGGCTCGGGTTCGATCCTTACTACTGTCCGATGTCCACTTTTTGTAATGAAGAACACGTGGGCCGCTAGAATTTGTGCATGCAGTGGCCTGATTGGCTAATTGAAATGCTCAGAAAAGGTGCAACGTATTTATTTTTTTCTTAACAACACGTCTTCGACCTGGAATTTCATTGACTGGCGTAGAATTGCCTTCAGTGACGAGCTCCGCTTCGAACTGAGTCCCGATAGCCAGCAAAGAAGTGTCTGGAAATACCCTACACAGCAGTGGGCAACCAACTTGGCTGTGGCTCGCCATACGGCTCGACAACCAGGAGTGATGATGTAGGGTGCCGTTTCTTTTCATAGCTATATTCCTTTGGTTGCTATCTGAGGCACCCTCACAGCACAGCGGTATTTCGAAGGTATTCTAGGCTCCATTTAGTTGCCCTTCCTGGTAAGCCATCCTGGGCTTACATTTCAGCAAGATAATGCTTGCCCGCGTATGAAGAGAGTTTCTACTGCTTGTCTTCATGATTGCCAAACCCTGACTTGGCCATCGAGGTCGCCACATCTCTTCCCAGTTAAGAACGTTTCGAGCATTATGTGCTGGCGTAAGCTGGCGCCGGCACCCCAGGCGGCAAAGAGGTTGTGAAAAGATCGACAAGAGACACCGAAGCAAGCGGGCCTATCAGAAGAGAGGCCAAAAACAGAGGTGCAGGCAACGCGCTGCCAACGACCTCTCGACTGCCAGTATTTAGATCGCCGGCGAGGACCGGAGACCCAGTCAGTCACCCAGTGAGTCACCGAGTGAAGTCACTTACAGTCGCAGGCAGAACATAGCGACCACAGTAGTGTGCCTAGCGGACTTGTACTTCACCAGCAGTGAGGCTAACATGGACTGTTATGGAAGTGCTCGTACCACAACACTAGCATAAGTTAAGTAGCTTTCTTATTCTTATGAATAAAGAACCCTGTTAATACATGTGTGCAGTTTGTGTTATAGAAGAGGACACCGCCCACCAAACAGCATTCTCTACTTGCTTCCCACAGTACACGCCTACAGTGACAACAAGTCACAAAACGTTATGGGCAGAGCTCTCTAACCAGCTCGGGATTTTGACAATATAACTCTCCAATAGGACAGAATTTGGCACGACATCCCTTAGGAGGATACCCAATAGCTTCGTCAGTCAACGCCAAGCGGAATTACTGCTTGTATAAGGTCCAGAGTTACCGACTTGCTCGATTTGTGAAGCTCCTTCTCTTGAATAAATCATCCAGTTTTTCTGAAATTGTGATTAGATTAGATTAGATTAATACTAGTTCCATGGATCATGAATACGATATTTCGTAATGATGTGGAACGAGTCAAATTTTCCAATACATGACATAATTAAGTTATTTTAACAAGATACTTAAGTTAATATAACAACTTTTTTATTTTTGTGTTTTTTATTTTTTTTTATTTTTTGTTCCTTTTTTTCTTAATTTATATCTAAAAATTCCTCTATGGAGTAGAAGGAGTTGTAATTCAGAAATTCTTTTAAGTTCTTCTTAAATACTTGTTGGTTATCTGCCAGACTTTTGATACTATTTGGTAAGTGACCAAAGACTTTAGTGGCAGAATAATTCACCCCTTTCTGTGCCAAAGTTAGATTTAATCTTGAATAGTGAAGATCATCCTTTCTCCTAGTATTGTAGTTATGCACACTGCTATTACTTTTGAATTGGGTTTGGTTGTTAATAACAAATTTCATAAGAGAGTATATATACTGAGAAGCTACTGTGAATATCCCTAGATCCTTAAATAAATGTCTGCAGTTTGTTTGTTTGTACATGTACATCACATGTAGCGATTTCCGTCCGGATAATCACTTCGTGGAACTTTTTTTTCGTATAGTGTAATATGTTGGTTGACTCTTCTACGCACATGCGCTTTCGGAGTTTTTTTTCAGACTGCACCGTCATGCACAACTCCTATGTTGCAGTGTGCGCCACTGGAGTTATGTCTGTGATGCTTTCGCATTTTCTGTGGTCTTCTGTACTTCATCTATCAATCCTACCTGGTAAGGGTCTCAGAGCGGCGCCTGTATCGGTCGAGCGAGGCTTGTGTAAGCTACTCTGTTCATAGGTGGACTACTATTCCTGAGGATCCCTCCAAACAATCTCAGTGTGCCATATACCATCCGTACAATCAATATTACGTGGTCGTTGCACTTTATATTGCTTTGCACATATACTCTCAGATATTTAATGGATGTTTCTGTGTGGCCGAGCGGTTCTAGGTGCTACAGTCTGGAGCCGCGCGACCGCTACGGTCGCAGGTTCAAATCCTGCCTCGGGGATGGGTGTGTGTGATGTCCTTAGGTTAGTTAGGTTTAAGTAGTTCTAAGTTCTAGGGACTGATGACCACTGCAGTTAAGTCCCGTAGTGCTCAGAGCCATTTCAACCATTTTTTATGTTTCTGTTTCTAGAGATTGCACGCCAATCGTGTAATCAAACGATAAAGGGTCTTTGCACCTGTTTATACAACACGTAGCACATGCCTACACTGGCGGAAAAAGTGCAGCATCCTCAAGAACAATGTCATTTTCTTGACCAGCTGGGTGACACGCAGCTCGTCATTGATGGAGTATATGATAACAAACTCAGACCAAACGAAACATACGCCACAGTTAAGGTTGCCCAACCAGTCGCATCAGTATACAATGTACCCCTCTCTGGCGGCAAAGCGAGAGTGCATTCTCCCTTGCAAGGATAATAGAAGTGATGAACGGCGCCCTGCAATATCCTGGTCCAAGCATCTTGCACCTTTTGCTGCAATTCTGCAACAGCCCTTGCAGGCCCTGGATGACGAGTTGTTTTAAGCTTTATGTCCCATATGCGTTAAACTGGCGAGAGATCTGGTGCTCTCCCTGACCAGGGTACTAGTTGTACGCCACGAAGAGCACGTTATATCGCAGCATCAGTATGTGGACGTGCATTGTCCTGCTGAAAAAGATCATCACCTTCCTGTCGAAAAACTGGCAATAGCTCAGAGGCAACGACAGGTACAATGGAGCGGACACTGCTTACTTTACCCTACAGAAACACCAAATGTGACCACTAGTTGTAAACGATGTCGCCCCCCCCCCCCTCCACTTCCCACACCATGAAGACTGGGATGGGACATGCGTGTCGGAGTAGCCAGCTCACTACATCTAAGCCACATACTTGCACATACATCACTTGGATACAGGTAGAACATACTCTCGTTACTGAAGACAACAGATGGCCATTCCACTCTCCAGTCAATTCCTTCACGACACCAGACACTGATCTATATTAATGACATAGGAGACAATCTGAGTAGCCATCTTAGATTGTTTGCAGATGATGCTGTCATTTACCGTCTTGTAAGGTCATTAGATGATCAAAATGACTTGCAAAATGATTTACACAAGATATCTGTATGGTGAGAAAGTGGCAATTGACCCTAAATAAAGAAAAGTGTGAAGTTATTCACATGAGTACTAAAAGAACTGAGCTAAATATCGATTACGCGGAAAGTCACAAAAATCTGGGGGCTGTAAATTCAACTAAATACTTACAATTACAGATAACCTAAATTGAAATTATCACATAGATAATATTGTGGGCAGAGCAAACCAAAGACTGCGATTCATTGGCAGAACACTTAGAAGGTGCAACAGGTCTACCAAAGAGACTGCTTACACTACGCTTGTCCGCCCTATTCTGGAGTATTGCCGTGCGGTGTGGCATCCGCATCAGGTGGGACTGACGGATGCCCCGAAAAAGTACAAAGAAGGGCAGCTCGTTTTGTATTATCACGAAATAGGGGAGATAGTGTCACAGACATGATACGTGAATGGGAGTGGCAATCATTAAAGCAAAGGCGTTTTTCGTCGCGACGGAATCTTCTCATGAAATTTCAATCACCAGTTTTCTACTCCAATTGCGAAAACATTCTGTTGGCACCCACCTACATAGGGAGAAATGATCATCACGATAAAATAAGAGAAATCAGGGCTCTCACAGAAAAAATTAAGTGCTCGTTTTCCCGCGTACCGTTCGAGAGTGCAACGGTATAGAGACAGCATGAAGATGGTTCATTGAACCCTCTGCCAGGTACTTTATTGTGAATAGCAGAGTAATCACGTAGATGTAGATGTAGATGTATCCGTGCTTGGTGGTGCGTGGTGTTGTGTCAGTAGTAGCCTGGCCAGAGGCACACGTTACCTTGTTCTTGTTGCCAGCAGATGGTTCTCAGTCGTTCCCGATGACTCAGCAGCTGAAACATGTGCCCGGATTTCATCTCTGAATGATGATCGGTCGGCCACCACTGTTCACACAAATGCGTCGATCTTCGTCTGTACCACGCGGAAGTCCAGAACCTTGTCTGCAGGTGTGGGAATGATCCGCAGACTGCTGTTGACAGCAGCGACACACCATCGATAAATTGCGTGCGCAACATGTGCAGTAGTCCATTGATACGTCCAACCAGCTTCCTGCAGGCCCGCAGTGCGATCATATCCAAATGGCTGAAGCTGTTCAGCAGGAGTACTTACTCGTCGGTGAGGCATGGTTATACCATAGAACGAATGTTGCAAACATTGCTAACGTCTAAATTCTACGCAGTTACTGCCTGGAAAGTCAAGAACGTAGCGCACCAGACAAGCCTCCTAAGCTCCATGTGATTTCCGACGACAGTGACAAATTAGTCACTAATACTGCAACCCCCCACTGTGCCCTATTACACCCGGGCGCCCCTGAAAACAGTACTTAAGAGTGGTGCATTTTTTTCCAGCAGTGCATGTTGACAGTCAGTTGCCAGTTCCTGTTCCTAGTGTCGGTTCTCTGCAGGTCTTCCTGCAAAAAGAGAGAGCAGGATCCATTGACTACCAGATTAATGAATCACTACTAGAGTCAGTTATATCATACAAATATCTGGAAATAACAGTGTGTTGGCACATGAAGCGGGATGACCTTATAGACTAGATTCTAGGTAAAACAAATAGTAGATACGATAGATTAAGGATACTGGCAAAGAACAATTACTCTAAAAGAACTTGTACAGTACTGGCCACGATTGAATACCGATCACGTGTATGGAACCCATATCAATTGGAATTCACAGAGTACAACAAAGAAAAAATGGTGGGGGGCGGGTTCAGTTGTTTGGGGGAGGAGACCAGCCGGCCGTTTTGACCGAGCGGTTCTAGGAACCGCGCGACTGCTACGGTCGCAGGTTCGAATCCTGCCTCGGGCATGGATGTGTGTGATGTCCTTAGGTTAGTTAGGTTTAAGTAGTTCTAAGTTATAGGGGACTGATGACCTCAGAAGTTAAGTTCCATAGTGCTCAGAGCCATTTGAACCATTATTGAATCTTCCAGAACCGTTTTTTGAGGACAGAAACGACATATTGGTCAGATCCCTTCTATGTACCACAAAGACAAATAAAAGTTCACACAGAAGCGTATGCCAATTTGTTCTTCCGCGATGGAACGGAAAGAAATCCTGACATATGCTACAGTGAAAGTATCCCCTGTCACGCACTTCTTAGTGAGTCTCAGACTATAACTGTTGATGTAGAAGTAGAAATTAAGGCAAACATTCTTCTATTCAAGGTATGGCGTGCAGTTAGTGCTTCAAAACAGTATGTTCAAAATCACTTTCAAATAGTAAACTTCAGCATGTTATTGTGCAATATGTGCCCTTTTTTTTTTTTTTAGAAATGTTTTCCCTACAATCCATGTCTAATGTACTGTTTCACGTAAATAAGTGCAGTACACATCCAACAGCCGATCTTCAGTCGTATAAAGAAGGCACGTAGTTAGCATATGCTTAGAACATCCTGCCGTTACGTTAACACATACGGTGACAAGGCTACCAAGCTAGCTGCATAAGGAACCGGTTGTAATTCTTCAACAAGAAAATTTCTCTGCAGATAGTACATAACTTCTGCCAGACATTCGTCGTAAGAGAACCACCACGTTTCCATAAGCACACCTCGGAGTCATTTGTAACATGAAATTTATTTTCATTAGTCCATTTGTCCTAAGATGAACCTCTACACTCTAAATGTGACCAACATTTGTCAGTTTACGCATATCTAACTGACATTTGCTCAAGCCGAATTTATTCCTTTGACACCGGTCATAGTGCGAATAATAGATAATGATACAGTGTGGAGTTCTGCGTGGAGCGTAGCGGTGGAAAGGTGGCTGCTTCAGCGCTCAACGGTACCTGGAGATTACAGAAGCTCCAGTGCTTGAGGAATTCAACCCCTTGTTAACTGTCTAGTTCAGGGGTTCCCAACAAAATTTTCTCCAGGACCCCCTCATCGAGCATGATTGGTACCTTGTCATATCACAGTATCAAGTACCTAAAAAAACCAAATGAAGAGTCTCTTTATACCTTTTCTATTTTTCGTACTTAGAAAAAACATTGAAGTATTCATTATTGAAAAAAATATTGAGCTTAAAAGTTTATAAATTTAGCCATCATTGTTATTAACTATTTGCATCTATCTAATTCTAGTTTTGCGCTAGTGTGTGCTAGTGTCAGTTGGCTCTAGGAAGACGCTAGGCGCAGAAGTTAGCGTTCGCTAATGCTCTGCTCATGCAGGAAGCGGTCAAAACAAAGAAAATCTGTTATCATATGAAATATAATTTTTTGTTCTAATAGCATCTTGCGGACCCCACTGGCGTAGCTCGCGGACCCCTGGGGGTCCGCGAACCACCTGTTGGGAACCACTCGTCTAGTTGACATTTCTGTCCATAATAATGTTGAGCGAAACATATTCTCACTTGAGTATATCGAGGTATTGTGATGTCTCTACTAATGATTTTGAGCAACATATCAGAGAGATGGGGAAATAATAAAAGTAAAGAAAATAATGAAAGTTGGAAACCAAGAAAGAAAAACTAATTTTAGAATGTATCTGGAACACAGTAACATTCGTCGTTTACCTCTTGGCTGCGTGGAAAGACTACAAAGATTTATTACTACACAAGATCAATGTGTTAAGTAAAACTTATGTTAAAAATAAGTAAATCAAAGACAAAAATAATAACGATTAGCATAAACAACGGCTATGCAGAGGAAATAGAGAAGTAGAATACGTACAAGACGCCTACTGTCTTTGATACAAAGTAATTAATGGCAATCGTGGAGACGAAAACGTCAACAGCAGACTGTTAAACCAAAACAAATGTGCTTACTCAAAAACACTATGGGAATTTCGTATGATGTTTGTACTTCCTTTTAACTGATTGAGATATATGGTTCTCTTTGGCAGTGCTTGTTTACTAAGTGTATCTGTACGGCACGTATTACTTACAGAATCCCGTCTGTCATTCTCTATTTTAGTGCAGCCTCAGTAAAATTCTGCGTTTTTAATAAAATAAAATATTCACTCTAATCAAATGAAATTTATCATAAAACACCTGAAGTGTTCCACTTTTCTCACGTATTTCCGCGGGACTATAATTTCCAGTAATTTGATTTCTCTCTGTTACCGCAATGCAGGATCTCTGGTAGTTTTAAAGGTTTGTCCAGCTAATCACTTGACGAAGTGCATTGGGTAGTTGGGACGTTAAACATCGAAGGAAGAGAGCTGGGACATCACTGCTAAGCAGCAGTAAATTTTAACCTCTCTTCTTCCTACGGTAGACAAGAGGCATAGGAACGTTGTCTGTATTTGCGTGGTTCATTATCTTTTACATTTAAGCTCCTACAGTTTTATCCTCAAATTTACGGCGCTAGTATTTCTATAATAAAAAGATCCATGCCCTTGAAATAAGTCAATCGTAGAAGAGTTTTCACATGCTTACATAATGAACCTTTCTTGATAACACATCCCATTCGAGTATGAAGGTGGTCAAACATTCGTGTAATTATATGATATACATGAGAGAATAAGAATAATTTATTGCGGCTCAATGCAAGGGACGATGAAATATTTTTCGTTTTAAGGCATTGTTGGACCGTATATGCAAGGCAGCGCGACCCCGTGACCCAGATGTCGGTATATAAGCACCGACATATGGGCGAGAGATTAATGTGGCATTCCCATCTTTCCGGCGTGCACGTGCTACGTACTGAAGCATGAACTGTGGCGACGTTGTTATCAAATGCGTCCAGACAGGAGCAACGTGATGTTATTCTATTCTTCCCTGCCGAAAGGGCAAACACAGACAGGCATTGATCGAAGAATGAAGAATATGTAGGGGGCAGCTTGTCTGTCGGAAACCACCGTAGTGGAACGGTGCATCAAGGACTGCTGCTTCATCATGATAACGCACGTCCCCATACCACAAATGTCCAAACGCAGAAGTTACTCCAGCTGAAGTGGGAGACTCTCGAGAGGTTGCCCTATAGTCATGATCTCCCTCGATGTGGTTATCACGCCTTCGGTCCCTTGAAAAAGGACTGAGAAGGGTCGACGATTCTTGTAGGACGAGGATGTGCTGCAAGCAGTTTCGGACCTCTTCACGCGGCAGGACGCGGCGTTTAACCAAACGGGTATCTTCAACCTGGAGCGTCGGTGGCGTGATTGCTTCAATGTGGTCTACCGATTCTGGATTGTACAGCCTCCGAGCTGAAACATTCTGACCTCTCCTTATATTTTGATTTCCAATCTTGTCGACGAAAAAGTTATATGTACTATTGATAGTCAAGAAGACCATCGGTAAGTTCAATTCACCAATATGTCGATAACAATATCGGCTACCGCCTATCCATACTTTTGCCAAGACCATTATTGTACATTGTGCCCTGACCTGAGTTCAACTGTCGTTTTGTTAGTCAGTTCAGTTTTTTCTTGCAGCTGAGTGTAATGCAAGTGCTGCCGTTTATTATTTTTGGGGAGTGTGTTGTTCTGATAATTTTTAACTATGGGTAAACTTTTATCAAAAAATGATAGTAAAACCGATTTTGAGTCGTTCATTAGCGTTTTGATAAGTTAAAAATATGTATACACTACGATAATAGCCTAATTACCTATCTACAGCAGTTTATTGTTAGCACTTATTTGGACATTGGTAAAGCTTGGGGCTACCATATTTCAGTACTTGACAAGGCAGCAGCTCGGTAAACATCATTACAAATAACATTACATTAAAATCAATGTATAAAACCACACCTAGATTTACCTGTGTCGTCAAAAAATGGCGATGATCAACAAAAATGTCGTCCAAAAGGATATCGCTGCATTTCTTCAAAACTTCTCCTCAAAATAGCATCATTATTAGCACAAATGCCAAAAATGGCGCTCAAAACGACAGGCTGCATTTCTTTAAAAAATTCCCTCAAAATAGTATCATTATTAGCTCAAATGGCAAAATATCGCCCAATGTCGTCACCAAGACAGTATGAAAAGCGGTTCCGACGTGGAACGATGGGAGGGGTTCGTGGAGAGCGGAAGAAATACATCATGACAGCATAGTCTATAGCTCTTTCCTTTCTAAAATATTATTTAGTGGCCTGCTTGAATTCGTGCGAAGCGACAGCGCCCTATATTCTCCCCTCCCACCCCTCTTTCGTCCAAACCATATTTACGCTCTTGTATTGCAATACTATAATAACTGAAGCTACGAATTCCCTGCACGATTAAATCTTCAAGTATGCATGCATTCATGCACTATCATATGACGAAACACTCACAGTATCAAAATCTTTTTTTGTGATGAATTTTATTTTATTTTTACAATGTACAACAATCAGTCTTTCCAGATTCTCCATGGACTGAGGTAGCCCTTTCCCTTCAGGCGCTTTGGATTCCGGAGGTGTGGTGGTTCGAATCCATCCGCCAGCAACCTTGAAATGGTTTTCTGCGGTTTCCCATTTTCAATTTGGGCAAATGCCAGGCCTGGTGCCTTACTATAGGCCACAGCCAGTTCCTTCCAAATTGCTTTCTTTCCTGACATATTCCAGTTCCCTTAAGATGCAGCCTCTCTGTTTAAATGAAAAGATGTTCTCCTGTGAAATGCTTTATACATGATATCCTTGGGACAGTGAGTCCAACCGTCACAGGTCTAACAGATTTGTAAATAAATGTCATGTAGAAGACAACGTATGTTGCACGTCGTAGAGGAGTTTATTAGCGTCAGGTATTGTACAACCATATTAACATAGATAAATACAAACTCATTTATGAGGCCACATACTTCAGAGGTCTGGTTGAGGTTAATTCGTGAATCAGTGTCAAGATCTCAAAAGTATTGCTCATACCATATGTGTATTTCGTTTTGTTGCATACATAAACTTGGTTCCTATACTTTAATGTTGATTCTTAAAATAATAATTTTTAGACAGAGTTCATGATAATTTAAGAAAATTGAAGAATTTTAATGAAATGAAAGATACTTTATTAAACCTGGGATGGAAGGATGCTCTGATCTGTTGAAGAAATTCTGGCTTGATTTCAGATAGGTCGCAAATATAAATACAAGTATGTAGTAGGAGCAACATAGCATGTGTCAATGTCTTGATTATGTTTAACTTTATAAGATATTCAACACAAAGTTGAGATTCTTCTGCTCTGTGACAGCGAACGTTACTCGAATTTTAATTCGTTTGATTATAGAGTGAAGTTATCATATTGCCATATAAAGAAATATGTAATTGTGCATTTAGATATTTCTTTTATATAAACACCGACACCGACCGACCGACACACACACAAACACACACACACACACACACACACACACACACACACACACACACACACACACATATATATATATATATATATATATATATATATATATATATATATTTTAAGAAAAGCTTGCTGAATTCTATAGACCAGTTATTATTATATTAAGTTTTAAAAAAAATAAATTTTTTCAGAATAAAATTAAAAAAACATGAGTCTTTTTAAGGGCCTCTTTAACAAATCAGACCCCTTTTTTGACACAATCCTGGCTACTGTGGCGTCTGCGTCTCCTTAGAGTTGACACGACTCCGTAGTGATGGTTGTCCCAGTCGGTATTACGTGGAACGGCGTCCGTCGCTCACGACAACGCCACCCTGTAACTAGTAGAAAAACACAAACTCCTCGCGTGGTTTGGTCATATTTCAGATACCGTTTTTCGTGATTAATGTCAATTCTATTTATTATGCTCGGTTAGATAATGGATGTTGAATATTAATCTTATAAAGTCTTGAATCTTCAATACATCACCCAAGTCGTGGCCACATTATGGAATTGCGAGGATGTTAAGTTGATAAATTGTTATTCCGTGTCCGCAGCTCGTGGTCGTGCGGTAGCGTTCTCGTTTCCCGCGACCGGGTTCCCGGGTTCGATTCCCGGCGGGGTCAGGGATTTTCTCTGCCTCGTGATGACTGGGTGTTGTGTGAACTATAGTAGTTCTAAGTTCTAGGGGACTGATGACCATAGATAGTAAGTCCCATAGTGCTCAGAGCCATTCGTTATTCCGTTGTCAAGACGTCGCTACGTCGCCTGTTCAATAACTACACGACGTAATTCAAATGGCTCTGAGCACTATGGGACTCAACTGCTGAGGTTATTAGTCCCCTAGAACGTAGAACTAGTTAAACCTAACTAACCTAAGGACATCACAAACATCCATGCCCGAGGCAGGATTCGAACCTGCGACCGTAGCGGTCTTGCGGTTCCAGACTGCAGCGCCTTTAACCGCACGGCCACTTCGGCCAGCACGACGTAATTCCAGAGATAACATATACTTAAGCAATGTTCAGAATGCGTCCTAATCTTGGCACAAATCGATGATTGTTCACTGTTAAATAACCATGAATTCACTTTTCGCTTCATAATATTCTAATAGTCAATTAATTTTCACTAATACACATCATAATGTCTATTCAATTATGTAGGTGACACGAATAATTAAGGTTTGAATCCAATTTTATTGTTCCTTGTAATTAATTGTCCCTACGCTGAGCACGCACACCGATTTCTCATTCAGGAAACTGCTCAAGATTGCATCAGTAATCCTGTCGTTGACGACAACTTCTGACAACCCGGCACAATTGTACGTTCTTCGTGTTTTCGTTTGTCTGTTACCTACTGTAATATAATAAAATAATGGAATAGATGATAATAAAATGTTGAAATGCGTGGCTTTTTAAAATGTATTGAATTAATGAGATTAATTTTTCGGCATGAATGACAAGCACAATAAGCTGAGCTATGCCTGGAAGTTCGTATTAGTTCATATTATTTTGCAGGGCGAAGTAGTTTCTTTCTCCGCTGTAGATTTGTGCTTACCATTCTTTATAATGCTACGTTTGGTCACCGTGTTCACCTTTGAAGTCTTGACCGTGTTCCCATTAAGCTTATCGTATCTTCGTAATTTTCCAAAGTACACTGGTGGGCTTCAGTTCTTGTAATTATTGTACTATTTAAAATAACAACTCACACGACCATTCTGTTAATAAAACAATACTGTATTTTTCTAAACGGTGCACATATGAAATACATGCTCCTCACTTATTCATAGCGACCCCAAAATGGCGGTCTATAATTACTCGCTAAAAACGGCGTGCTTCTCACTCGTTCACTAGCTGAGCGCGAATCCTTCCTTCCTCCTACTGGTACCAGAAAAAATCACCCTTATGTTACTACAAGTATATCTACAAAGCTCATTTTCTCGGCCATTACAAATTCATACATATAAATACATTCACATATACTTATATCACGTAATTACATTCACATATATTCATATTACATATCGCACGTCCATGGCGTGCTAACGTCGTAGTCTCTTATTTCTCCTTACATTTGTTAAGCAGTATTACCAGCGGGAAAAGGTTACATTTCTTAAATTGTCCTTTCACTATATTTTAATAATTGTTTTTCTCCTTGGCTTTTGGTTCATTAGCCATTCTGAGAAGCTGTCCTTTCGGCACACGTTATCTCATTGTTCGATGCACTTATGGCCAGCAGCAGCTCATTGCTTAACGCGCCCGACGCAGTGACGCAAGCGCGACGTGAGCAGTAGCACTGCGCGCGCACACACTGTAATGTCGCTCCAGGCTCATGAAGTCGGTGTTGTATATGCCCTCCAGTCCGGAGACTGGATACGACGGATTCAGCCTCAACGCTCAACCCGAAGAACACCAATACCTCATCTCGCGCCTGGGCGAGGTTTTCGGCCAGTGACATTGAAGGTAAGAGCCGCACTGCAGGATACGGCTTTATCTTCCGTCGTGCATTATAGTTCAGCGGTTCTCACACCTCAACTCGTGGTTGTACGGATTTCCTCTGACATCTCCGTCGCACACGCATCACAATCTCTGTATTCACTTTGCTAGACTGTAGCGTTTACTCATATTACGGCTGAGCCGTTATTTTCAATATTATTACGCCTTAATATTTTTGTATCACTTCACACGTGCCAGTATTTTACTCGTCCGTCGCGTTGCACTTCACATACATACATAAGTTGTTCTTCTTCAAGTACAAATTCTCACATAAAATTGATAATAGTGCATACATAGACATAAACATAGACAATAATAGAGTTGACACATAAATTTACAATTCACATTCACATTTCATATACGGACTCCATGACATGCACCCTCTTACACACTAATACGTAAATCAGGAGGTATCTTTCATTTATTCTGAGTATTGGCATTTTCTATTCTTGTCTTGCAGGACCGACCCCCTGCGCGTTTTTACGTCCACAACTACACATAGAAAAGAAGAAAAGAGTACATACATACATTTTACATGGACATCGACATTAACAATTATATAGTTGGCAAATAAATGTCCAATTCACATTCACATTTCGTATATGGACTCTATGTTAAGCAGCATCTGACACAACAATAAGTAAATTAGAAGGAACCTTGCACTTGTTCTGAATGTTTGCTCTTTCTTGTTATTGTCTTGCAGGAACGACCTCCTGCGCGTTTTTACATCCACAACTACAATAGAAAGTACTACACACATATTTTCATAGACATCGACATTGGCAATAGTAAAGTTGACACATAAATGTACAAGTCACATTCACATTTCCTATATGGGTTCCATGTTAGGCATCATCCATCTTACACACTAATAAGTAAATTAGAAGGAATCTCTCATTTGTTCTGAATTTTTGCTTTTTTCTTGACTTGCAGGCCCAATCTCCTGCGCGTTTTTACCATCACAAATACACTTAGAAAATACGTTCCAGCACTACTCACTACATGGAAAATAGGATTCGCTAAGGTCTGCTTCAGAGATCAAGCTACTTCTAGGATTGCTATTTGTAGTGCGTCGTTAGTGTACTTATTCTATCCTTGGCATTTGATAAATCTTCATACTATGTATAATATTTACAAGTGCTCGTTTGTGAGCTAGTGTGGGGGATGTTTTATCCCTTGACAACCCTGACTTCATCACTGCTTGTTAATCGTCGTAATATTCCACATTCGTTAACACATATTTCAAGCCATATTTCTGCCTTATTGATTCGACGACTTGTACATGTTTACCTTTGTGACGTGTGGCCGATAATTTTACCGTATTTTTGTCATGTGTAGCTCCAATCATAATTCATTATCGCTAAATAACAACGCGCATGTGCTAAAATAATGCTTTCGCTCCTGCGTGCGTCAAGAACTCAGTGTAGAAAATATTGTTTCACTCCATTTTGTGTTCATTCCTCATACAAATCGTGTATCATATTTTCATTTATATTAACCTTATAGTTTCTCGAGCTGTAACAGTTAGTCACTAAGGAAATATTTTTCATACTAGGTTGTTTTACATTCTGATGCCTGTGTAGCAAATCACTGTGCTATGGTGTGTTTTAAATGTTATCATGTACCATTGTTACTATCGACTTCACTGTTTCTTCTATACTCCTCAATGCTTCTTCGTGATGTTCGTTTTCATAATTACTTACCGTACATGCATCATCATACTTTGCTTTCCACACTCTACAACCATTCATTCTAAGACTTAAAACTATATAACGTATTCTTTTTTACGTCGGCTTCGTGGCCCTTTCCTAGGTACCCTTGTAATATTAATCTTCATATTCATCACCGTATACCCAGATAATTATTCATTAAAAATATTCCACATAAATCGCCATTTATACTCATGTACTACCTACAGGGTTCTCTCACTAGAACCACTGCCCTATTTATTTCTTCCCACAAATATAAATAAACTCGTATTACTCTAATACACTTTCATTCTCTTCCTAGATTCACTCCATGCACGGTACGTCACCACAAATGTAGATTAACTAATTAATATCTTCAATCGAATCTAATAAAACCTTTCACTCTCTCTACTTCAAAATATTATCCAGCAGTGAAATTTCATTTATTTCTCCATATCGCTTTTGTAAACATACAGTACTTACCTCAGTTCTTTTGTTTTAAGTTCATGTAATTACGTTGTGTGCGTATTGGTTGGTGTTTGTATTTACTTAGCTTATCTCCCGCGTGTTGTTCAACTCATGTTTACAGCTTTATTTTGCTGATTATACTATAAGGTATCGTGTAATTAATAGCAACTAACATAGGTGAGTTCTGTAATAACAAATTTGTGGATATGTATTCTCCCTGTACACTAAGCTCACTACTTCTAATGTTGTCTGTAAAGAAGTGTAGTTCTACGATATGTTATTTTATAGTTTACGTCTGTCACACGCACGTCTCAGTCACACGCATTTTTCTATGTTTATATCTCATTCTACCTTTCACATCGTCACTCACTTATGTGTTGTATGTAAGTCGGTTAGTTCTTAAGTTATGTGCTAATCGCGTTCTTCAAGTGTACATGTTGTTACTTCACTTTTCAACTTGTCTTAATCCTGTTGTATATAGTCGGATAGGTCATTTCCTGTGTTTATTCTCTTCTACGTTGAATACTGAGAAATAAGTATAACTATGTACATTCTATGGATTGTGATAAGTTCACAAATTTAGCGTATTCTACTCTCCTTATAGTTTACTTGCGTCAATGCGCTCATTTTCCTAAAGCTTCATATGCTTAACTTAATGATATACTCTTAAAATTAGTGCTCTTTACAGTATAGTCGCCGACTTAGGAATAAATGTTGCTCATCTACGTCAGAGTAACTAGCTGATAGGTACCCCACTTCGCGTCGCTTCCGTTTTGTCCAGCTGGTTAGTGGTGGGGAGCTCATGAATGAGTCGTTCAAATGAACGCTTCACTCCAGTGAAGTGTGAACTAACCACTCAATTTCAATGAACTGGTACTTCAAACTCTCCACAGATAGCACACTCCACACTTTTTTTCTAGTTCGTTCACTCACTCTCTTCCCCTCTCCCTCTCCCACTACATTGGCGCTACTTCACTCATTCTCCCTTCACTTCAGTCCTCCCTCTACTGCCTGTCGACGAATCGCGCGGTGAAATACACTTACAACAACAGTTGCACTTTGCTTTCCCATCACCTAAATCGGCGAAGAAACCCCAAATTTCACTACTTCTACGCGATCGCGAGTTGCTAGCCATTGTATAAGCGTGAACAGACACAAAAATTGCTTTCCGAATAAAATAAAGAGGGATTTTACCTGAAATCGTACCAATGACTACAGGTGACAGTTTACGTTTTGAATTTAGAGGGTTATTATTCTCAACAAAAATAAAATCTACAGGAAAACTTCTGAATAATTACTTAACTTTGTGACAGTGGTAAACATACTCATTCTATTTTGGATTAAATTTTAAAAGGAACATAAAATTGGACTTAATTTCGTTAGTAGCCCTAGTTTTCAGTCCATAAACACAACAAATAAGGTTTCACTTGGCAGATGAAGACTCTTTTTGGCGCTTCATGAAAAAATGTCGAGCAAGGTTAAACGTAATACCTTCTTTATATGTGACAGGCTTCTCTATTTATCTTTCCTTTGTCCCCTTCGACCATGCTGTATTTAAGTTACCTCAGACGCTGTAAGACGCAAAACGTTACGTGGACGTTACTTCATAGTTCGGCCATCTGTTGGTAAAATTATGAAGTATTACGAAGCTTTATTGTACGAGCGAGGCGAAGCGAGCGTAGCCGCGGCTGAGCGGCGAACTGGACAACTTCGCCAGGCTTCCGTACTTCATGAATGAACTACTTCATTTGAACGCTTCACGGCAAAGAGTGAAATGAATGAAGTACTTCACGGGAATGAACGAGTTCGACCCATCTCTACAGCTGGTTGCGCGGTGTGGATGCCGATTCGCTTAAATTCTAGAATGGTTTCCGTCGCGGTGCGCAATGTGTCTTTGCGCATCGTACATGGGACACTGAACTTCACCTTGCTTTTTGCCTACTTGGCCCCTACGATCAGCTGTTAGCTGCTTCGTATATAATTGTTGAAGTACGCTCTGCTTTAAGCGCGGCAGCACGGCTCAGTATACCTCATCGCTCATGCCTCTCGCTTAAAGCTCGCGCGCTGTGAACTAAATCTTAAGACAGTACAATATCAAAATACAAGGAAAATTTATTTTCACTAGGCTGCATCTCACTCTCTGCATGTTAGATAGTTAAAGAAAATTGAACATTCCTTATTGATTAAGCAGGATAGTAGAAGAGGTAAGGGCACCAGAAAAATAAATATTGTACCCCATAGCTGGAGAGGAACCGAGTGCCAGTCGGTTTATTCGTCAAAGAGCGACAAACCTACCTTCTTGACACCTTCATACCAAGTGTGCAGTAAAATAATAATGAACAGTTCACTATAAGTTTATCTACCAACAAGAAAAGACACTGCAAAATCACACCACATACGCTAATGGGTATGCTGGCCTGTAATTTTATAACTTTAGATTTACTTCCCATCGCCGTTACGATCTTACAGTTCTCTACAGTTAGTGTGGGAACATTTACTTCCCTCGCTATCTCTTTGAACAAGCTAGTAGACATTAGGCTTTTCGACGCGCCAGTATCCAAAACAACTAGTACATCTATGTTTCCCACCTTTACCCTTATTGTGGCTTGAATAATTTCACTTACCTTGCGTGTTGTTTCTCTCTCTTCGATAAACAAGTCTTCTTTCATTTCTGCGTCCTTATCATACCTTAAAAATAGATTCCGGATATGCTGTATGTGTAGGTTTGTTTCAGTGTCTTTTTCCTCCTTTCCGTTCCTGTTCGTTTTAGTGTTTAAGCCGCTCATATTAGTACTGTGGCACACTGACAGTTTATTACCTTCTTCCTCTAGTCACGCTCGATTATTATTTCCTGGGGCCGGTAAAGGTATTGTTTCATTTTCTGCCGTCACTTCTACTATATTTACCGTATGTTCGCGTGCTCGCCAGTTCATGTCCCGGTTGCTTCGATTTGACTGTACGGGCTGCCTGTTATCTCTCGGATCCCTGTGTTGCATATTCCGTTCCTGGTAATTTGCATTTCCTTGTCGCCTATTGTCGAAGTTTTCCCTCGAATTTCTATTGTCTCGGCCATTACCGTACCTATGGGGCTGATATTTAGTTTCGTACCCTCGGTCACCCTGTTAGTTTCGTACCCTCGGTCACCCTGTGGCTGATGGGTAGACCGATTGTACGGATTTCCGTTGTAGCGCGGCGGTGCATACGGATGCCATTCATTCATACGCACACGACCGTTATAATTTCCAAAGCCGTTGCCCTTACCCTAGTTCTTCCGGTTTGGGTTGTGCCCATTACCGTTACGATAACTAGGCGTGGCTTGCCCATCCTCATGAATCAGATCTATTGAGTCGAGCACTGAAAGAAAATACTCGAGATCATATTCGGGAACAGTTATTAATTTTTCCCTGACATTTGCAGGTAACTTGTTCTTTAAGATTTTCAGTACATCTACATGAGATATCGGATTATTCCAGTAACGGGTCTTGTTTAGGTATTTTTCAAAATAGCTTCTTAGCCCCCCGAATTTTGAATGATATGGTACTGGGTTAAATACCTCTCGTCTTAACCTGTCCTGGATAGCTGTTGACCAGTATTTATCAAAAATGCATTCTCAAACTGATCATATGTCTCGCAAAGTTCTGACATCTCCGTAGCCCACAAAAGGGCATCACCCTCGCTGTGTCCTACTACATATTTAATCTTTTGAGCTTCTGTCCAAGTCCTGGGCAGTACATTTCTAAAGGCTCGGACAAACACTACCGGGTGCGTTCGCTTTTTCTCATTTGAGAATACGGGAAACTGTCGATGTTTTATTAAGCTCTCATCCATTAACAACGCTGTCCAGCACGGCGGAACAGCATTTCCCTGCGGTGATGGTATATTTGTTCCAGCAAAGTTTTGCCCACTGCTCGCGCCGCGCGTCGACATGCGGTCGCGCGGCGTGGGTTGGGCATTGTTGTCCGCGCCACTGATTTCTCCCACTGGCGGATGGCTGCTTATCGCTCCGCTTAGCGCCACAGGCGATGATATATTACTTTGTTTGTTAACTATTTCGTCTCTTAACCGTTGTTCTAACTGTCTGATATCATGTCCTACGCGTTTTAAGATTTCTTCTTCCTTGTCCACCATTACTTCCTTTACCGCTTCCACATAGGTACACTGTTCACGTACGCATTTTTCTGCGAACGTTGTATTTTCGTCCTTTGCATTGCTCTTTACCGATTCATAAAGCTGCACAATGTCTGAGTTGATCCTCTTGTGTTCTAACTTGAGTGATCCTAATGTGATTTTTTCTACATTTTCTGGCAGGTCGTCACAGAAAGAAGGTAGTTTCGCTACTTCTGATTGTACATTGTCTAAGTTGACCTGCGTATTCTTTTGCATTGCCTGTAAATTCTCTTGGGTTTCTCTAATTCCGGATAGCTCCTGTCGATACGTGTGTGTTAGTGTTTCAAATTTTTCGCCCATTATGCCTTTTAATTTCTCACCCATATCGTGAACCGAAATTTGTACTTGTTCATTAATTTTCCTATCCACCTCCGTGGAGATTTGTGAAATCTGCTGTGTGAACTTCGTGTCCAGACTATTGAGTTCTGTGCGCAAATTTTTTACCTCGTCTGAAATTGTGTCATGTTTGTATTAACCTTCCCGATCTCGGACTTTACTGTGGTCATGTCTGCTTTCATATTAGTCATGTCTGCTTGTATCGTTTGTAAACTTGACATTTTAGTCTCTAAACCCGACTTTTTCAATTTATGTCTGCTTTCATTGCATTCATGTTTGTTTGTATGGATTCTGTTAAGGCTCGAAATAAGGCTTGCATATCTTCCGTATTCACTTCCGGCCTACGCCTGTCAGCATCTGCGTCCGTACTACGCGTACTGCTCTCACTTAAAATATTCTCTTGCCTCGAGGTGCCATTAGTTACGCCTACCGTAATTAACGTATTGCTTGTAATTAAATGTTCTGTATTCACGGGCGTCGAATGCAACAATGGCATGTCGCGCCCAGCATCCCAATAATCACCGCTAAACGGTTCCAAACCACTCATTGTTGCATTTTGCAAATGAAAATCCACTACATTGGCATTCTGATTTTCGAATGACATTTCCTTATTGTTTTGGCCCTCTGTTATAGAAATCCTTATACCACTGCAGTTATCAAAATAAAAATGTTCTTTTTTAAGATTTTACTTCCGCGCTACTTCTCACGCGAAAAAATGCATATAGTTGTATGTAATTGTAGTCTCAGCTGTTCTTCAATCAATATATTTTCGGTACTAATAAAGAAATGTCATTATCTCTACTTGACTACAATAGCGTTAATCTCTGAAGCTTTAGGTTCTGGATTTTAGGAAATAGGTGGATGGATTTTCTAATAGGTCTACTGGGAACGCATTCTCTACATGCATTGCGCGGTCCTACCTGATTGTTGTCTTGCAAATGGTACTTCCTCTATTGTGCTTTGTTGTGTGCTCTTGGTATTGTCGCCTTCTTCCTTCTAATTTATTTATTATTTCCTTTTGATAGTATTTCTTCAGTATCACATCACCGTCTCCGTCACATCATCAGCGTACATGGAACATAAAGAAATTGTTAACATACATGTATATTCATTTTCCTAACAATACTAGTACTCACAGTTTTGCCCACTACGTATCGTGCCTGTCACCTGTCGCCACTTTATAATATAATAAAATAATGGAATAGATGGTAATAAAATGTTGAAATGCGTGGCTTTTTAAAATGTATTGAATTAATGAGATTAATTTTTCGGCATGAATGACAAGCACAATAAGCTGAGCTATGCCTGGAAATAAGTTCGTATTAGTTCATATTATTTTGCAGGGCGAAGTAGTTTCTTTCTCCGCTGTAGATTTGTGCTTACCACTCTTTATAATGCTACGTTTGGTCGCCGTGTTCACCTTTGAAGTCTTGACCGTGTTCCCATTAAGCTTATCGTATCTTCGTAATTTTCCAAAGTACACAGGTGGGCTTCAGTTCTTGTAATTATTGTACTATTTGAAATAACAACTCACACGACGTTTCTGTTAATAAAACAATACTGTATTTTTCCAAACGGTGCACATATGAAATACATACTCCTCACTTATTCATAGCAACCCCAAAATGGCGGTCTATAGTTACTCGCTAAAAATGGCGTGCTTCTCACTCGTTCACTAGCTGAGCGCGAATCCTTCCTTCCTCCTACTGGTACCAGAAAAAATCCTCTGTTTTTTAACAACTGAAAGTCAAAAAATACATGACGGTAGGCATAGGCTCCATGATGTGCTACCGCTTCATCTTCTCTCTTTGCCTTTAAAGAAGACGAAAACATAAAGGAAATACAAAAGGTTTATCACACTACCCGAGACTAATAATTGTTTTTCTGTCGGCGATCTTTGCTTTTCAATGTCCTTGAATGTTCGTGCTTATTTAGTACCACGAAGGCTAAGTCCCATCATAAATCTCACGCGATTCAACTTCGTCGCGAATCTCCGTATCCCGTTATCATGCTAACGGTACAGATGACTTTGCTTTACTGTGACTTCTGACTGGTACTTCAGTCTATATCGCAAAACTTTCAAACTTCCGATTAGCTTAAAACAATCTAGCAGCGCTTACGTGCATGCTACTATCGCAATAGTACAGGAGAGCGACTAGATAGCAACTGAAGCTAAAATTTCCATTTCCGAGTTACGTTATAGGCACATCGAACTTCCTTTTCAATGCAGCTACAACTCTCTTCTGTGCTAAATTGCCAATTTACCATCTGGGCTTTAACCTTCGTTATTAATTATTTTGCAATTCTTTCTTTGACGTTTTTGTTGCGCATACTATTACATTATTTCATTCAGTCTCTATTTCATGATAAATTTTATTATTCACATGACATTCCTGTTGATCAAATTATCACAAGTGTAAATTTTGTGTCCAGTAGCTGCCGTCACTGTCAGGATGACTAATTTTCCTACTTCTTTTACAACAAAGGGTTGTTTATTAGTGTTTCTGTAACTGGGGTGTTACACTACATACTTGCTCAATGGTCTGGGACTTGCCACTTCGCCGTCTTGCATGTCCTTTATCTATGCCAGTCCGGGTTCGATTCCCGGCGGGGTCAGGGATTTTCTCTGCCTCGTGATGACTGGGTGTTGTGTGATGTCCTTAGGTTAGTTAGATTTAAGTAGTTCTGAGTTCTAGGGGACTGATGACTATAGCTGTTAAGTCCCCTAGTGCTCAGAGCCATTTGAACCATTTTTTTTCTATGCCAGTGATCCAACCGGGATCCATTTTAACGTGGAATCAGAACCACGTATCGTTCCTGGCTACTCTTCACATCGTTCAGAGCTGAAGGATAAATTAAAGGCAGACCGAAAACTTCCGTAATCCGACCCGGATTCAATCCCACGACATCTTAGTCTCCAGGCACACGCTTTACCACTACATCACCGAGCCCAACTCAAAAGGCAATTATAATATGCAGTGCATTCAAGTTTGTATATACCCCAATGATACACTTGCTCAAGAAGCGAATTCCAAAGCAGATCACAATATCCAGTCAACACACTTGTATGAGGTAAATAAACGAAATGTGTACCTCTAACCAACTGTTTCTTAAGAACACAAACTGTGTTAATGTTAAGAACCACTTTGAACAACTGTACTTTTCCTAAACGTAAAAAATTCTACTCTACTCCGTTGCAATTTCCGTCATGTACGCCACACACACATATGGACAACGTAAGACGTTCTGAACACGGGAAGAGGGGAAAAAAAAAACATTTGAATCCTATTCTCTGCACATAAAAAAAATGGTTCAAATGGCTCTGAGCACTATGGGACTCAACATCTTAGGTCACAAGTCCCCTAGAACTTAGAACTACTTAAACCTAACTAACCTAAGGACATCACACACACCCATGCCCGAGGCAGGACTCGAACCTGCGACCGCAGCAGCCTCGCGGTTCCGGACTGCAGCGCCAGAACCGCACGGCCACCGCGGCCGGCTCTCTGCACATCGCAGTGCTTGGTAACAGGTACTTAATTTCTACTGATTTCAGTGTTTTCAGGTGTTTGTAACAAGAAAATGTCATTATTCTTTATATGTATCGTAATCTATGTTGTATTATGACGTGTTGTTCATAATTTTGCATATTAACATAGTCACTGAGTGATTAACGTTTTTATAACTGTCAATTTTGGCAGTATTTTTATTTTTTATTTTCATTTATAAGGGCCAGTGAAATGGAACGACACAGATGAAAAAAAAATGAGCACAGTGTTTATTATATTAAAAGCAATCGCCATAACTGTTAATACATTTATGTCACTGTGAGAGAAAATGGTCAGTGTCTTCGTGGAAAAATCACTGCGGTTGCCTACGGCACCATGATTGCGCCCAGGCGTACATCTCTTCGTCCAAAGCAAATCGGTAAGCCGACGCGTTGCCGTGGTTGCTTAGGCTACACTACAGAAGTTTCACTGAAAAGCTCTTACACATCCTCTGTTAAGTTCCTATCCCCCCCCCCCCCCCCCTCATACGATTTCCATATTCTTAGAGTCCTGAAGGAAGACAATCATGGGCGCCAATTTGCTTCGGACGATGTGGTGAACACTTGGTAAAATCATGGTTTCATAAGCAATTGCAAACATTTTTCCATGAGAGCATTGACCGTCTTGTCTCATAGTGAGATAAATGTGTTAACATTTATGGTGATTGCTTCTGGAATAATAAACAGTTTACTTACGTATTTCCAATTGCCTCGTTTTCGTTTGACTGACCCTTGTATTAGCTGTTTAAAGTAAAGAGTCCTATGTCACAAACAAATACTTTCAATTTGTGGTGGTAGGAGCGAGGCGGAAGTGGTAAGGTGTGGACCGAAATTACGTTACACATTTTATCAAGAAATTATTTATCTCAAAAAGATTGTATTTTAATATTAAAGTTCAAAACCTTGTTTTCCTTCACAATTACACGTCACATACCCTTATTTCATATAACAGTTTCTAATAATACCAGCTTGACAGCTGGATGGCAATGCACGCGAAATCAAACTCGGAAGTAGGAAGGTCATCGGTCACTAAGCTTAAACCCTACTGAATCTAACTTAAACTAACTTATGCTAAGGACGACACACATACCCAAGCCCGAATGAAGACTCGAACCTCCGACGGTTGGAGCCTCGCGGACCCTGACAGCCGGCCGAAGTGGCCGTGCGGTTAAAGGCGCTGCAGTCTGGAACCGCAAGACCGCTACGGTCGCAGGTTCGAATCTTGCCTCGGGCATGGATGTTTGTGATGTCCTTAGGTTAGTTAGGTTTAACTAGTTCTAAGTTCTAGGGGACTAATGACCTCAGCAGTTGAGTCCCATAGTGCTCAGAGCCATTTGGACCCTGACAAGCCGCATGAGACCGCGCCGCAACCCCTCGCGGCAATCAAACTCGAATTACAAGTTTTATACATTTACAGGTTTCAAATAGATTCTATAATGGTCAGACAGAGATTCAGGAACCAGGTTTTAAAATGTAAGACATTTCCAATTGCAGATGTGGACTCTGGCCACACTCTATTGGTTGTGAACTGTAGATTAAAACTAAAGAAACTGCAAAAAGGTGGGAATTTAAGGAGGTGGGACCTGGATAAACTGACAGAACCAGAGGTTGTAGAGAGTTTCAGGGAGATCATTAGGGAACGATTGACAAGAATGGGGGAAAGAAATACAGTAGAAGAAGAATGGGTAGCTCTGAGAGATGAAATAGTGAAGGCAGCAGAGGATCAAGTAGGTAAAAAGACGAGGGCTAATAGAAATCCTTGGGTAACAGAAGAAATATTGAATTTAATTGATGAAAGGAGAAAATATAAAAATGCAGTAAATGAAGCAGGCAAAAAGGAATACAAACGTCTCAAAAATGAGATCGACAGGAAGTGCAAAATTGCTAAGCAGGGATGGCTAGAGGACAAATGTAAGGATGTAGAGGATTGTCTCACTAGGGGTAAGATAGATACTGCCTACAGGAAAATTAAAGAGACCTTTGGAGAAAAGAGAACCACTTGTATGAATATCAAGAGCTCAGATGGAAACCCATTTCTAAGCAAAGAAGGGAAAGCAGAAAAAAATGGTTCAAATGGCTCTGAGCACTATGCGACTTAACTTCTGAGGTCATCAGTCGCCTAGAACTTAGAACTAATTAAACCTAACTAACCTAAGGACATCACACACATCCATGCCCGAGGCAGGACTCGAACCTGCGACCGTAGCGGTCGCTCGGCTCCAGACTGTAGCGCCTAGAGCCGCAAGCCACTCCGGCCGGCGAAAGCAGAAAGGTGAAAGGAGTATATAGAGGGTCTATACAAGGGCGATGTTCTTGAGGACAATATTATGGAAATGGAAGAGGATGTAGATGAAGATGAAATGGGAGATATGATACTGCTTGCAGAGTTTGGCAGAGCACTGAAAGACCTAAGTCGTAACAAGGCCCCGGGAGTAGACAGCATTCCATTAGAACTACTGATAGCCTTGGGAGAGCCACCCCTGACAAAACTCTACCATCTGGTGAGCAAGATGTATGAGACGGGCGAAATGCCCTCTGACTTCAAAAAGAATATAATAATTCCAATCCCAAAGAAAGCAGGTGTTGACAAATGTGAAAATTACAGAACTATCAATTTAATAAGTCACGGCTGCAAAATACTAACGCGAATTCTTTACAGACGAATTAAAAACCCGGTAGAAGCCGACGTCGGGGAAGATAAGTTTCGATTCCGTAGAAATGTTGGAACACGTGAGGCAATACTGACCCTAAGACGTATCTTAGAAAATAGATTAAGGAAAGGGAAACCTACAATTCTAGCATGTGTAGACTTAGAGAAAGCTTTTGACAGTGTTGACTGGAATACTCTGTTCCAAATTCTGAAGGTGGCAGGGGTAAAATACAGGGAGCGAAAGGCTATTTACAATTTGTACAGAAACCAGATGGCTGTTATAACAGTCGAGGGACATGAAAGAGCAGCAGTGGTTGGGAAGGGAGTGAGACAGGGTTGTAGTCTCTCCTCGATGTTATCCAATCTGTATATTGAGCAGGCAGTAAAGGAAACAAAAGAAAAATTCGGAGTATGTATTAAAATCCAAGGAGAAGAAATAAAAATTTTAAGGTTCGCCGATAACATTGTAATTCTGTCAGAGACAGCAAAAGACTTGGAAGAGCAGTTGAGCGGAATGGACAGTGTCTTGAAAGGAGGGTGTAAGATGAACATCAACAAAAGCAAAACGAGGATAATGGAATGTAGTCGAATTAAGTTGGGTGATACTGAGGAAATTAGATTAGGAAATGAGACACTTAAAGTAGTAAAGGAGTTTTGCTATTTGGGGAGCAAAATAACTGATGATGGTCGAAGTAGAGAGGATATAAAATGTAGACTGGCAATGGCAAGGAAAGCGTTTCTGAAGAAGAGAAATTTGTTAACATCGAGTATAGATTTAAGTGTCAGGAAGTCATTTCTGAAATTATTTGTATGGAGTGTAGCCGTGTATGGAAGTGAAACATGGACGATAAATAGTTTGGACAAGAAGAGAATAGAAGCTTTCGAGATGTGGTGCTACAGAAGAATGCTGAAGACTAGATGGGTAGATCACATAACTAATGAGGAAATATTGAATAGGACTGGGGAGAAGAGAAGTTTGTGGCACAACTTGACTAGAAGAAGGGATCGGTTGGTAGGACATGTGTTGAGGCATCAAGGGATCACCAATTTAGTATTGGAGGGCAGCGCGGAGGGTAAAAGTCATAGAGGGAGACCAAGAGATGAATACACTAAGCAGATTCAGGAGGATGTAGGTGCAGTAGGTACTGGGAGATGAAGAAGCTTGCACAGGATAGAGTAGCATGGAGAGCTGCACCAAACCAGTCTCTGGAGTAAAGATCACAACAACAAATTACACTGACAGTAAGTCAGGAAAAGATGGTTTCGAAACTGAAATTAGTTTCATTTAGTTTGTGTAACAACTACACAAGTTGAAGCCTGAGCTAGAAAACGTAGTTGTGCTTTCGCAATTTTCACGCAATCCAATTCCAGAAAATGAACTTGCAATAACCATTTAAATTATTAAAACCTGCCAAAGGCCTTACAGCAAAGTTCACTCCACTGAACAGATTTTAAGAAGAGCAACAATAATTACATAAGTTCAGCTTGTGGGCACTTTAAAATTTAAAGCTTAAATGCACCAATACCAAATAATATACATCTGAGGCACACACCCTTTTCAAACAATATCTATCTGTAGCCGCTCATACATCTCATTAGAAACAGTGGTAGTTTGCGAGAAAACGGTAGTGACAGTTTAGAATTAAATAACGATTTTCTGCAACTAACACCAAGTAATAATTACCATTGACTAGCTTATAGCACGGCAGATTAAAACATTGACTAACTCACAATACAGCAATTTAAAACTCAGATCACTTGACTTTAGAGCCTGGCTCCAAATAATAATACACAGGTACAAGCCCCACAGTCAAATGGCTGCTTCTGGGGTTTTTAACAAATCATCAGTCATCAAGGTGACCTTTATAATGCGTTAACAAAGAAGAACATTTGGTTAGAAGTACCTGAAACAAAGATTTGTTACCACGAGCGACCAACATAAGGGATGACACGTATACACTTGTTACGTGCGACAGCTGTTGATTTGAATGTTAACGAAAAATGGCCAGCTTGAGGACACAGCACTGTTCAAATGTTGACTGAGAATAAACATAAGCCGGCTCTGAGATGTAAACAGGGTGCAGGAAAAGTATAAGTAATATAAAAATTGTCACCAACTTCTGGAGGACTCGTTAGAAGATACCGGTACATAGGTTAGCTCCCTAGACCAGCTAGAGTTAACACTGTGGCAACAGGTTGCGAGAATAAAAATAATTGACAAGACTCACACAGTAGCCGCCATAATACCACCTGCTCATTGCAGGTCGCACAAGATTCCGCTCCACAGAATTCCAAAATAACACACAGTCTCTTGATCTGCTCTTGAGGATGCTAATAGAGTCCTCCGAGACACACGTGCCTCTGGCGACGGCAAACCGGACCGAGCTACTACACAAGTAACAGCTATCTTAAGACTCATTACAGCCGACTGTCCCGGCTCCTGTCGTCACAACCATGTCACCAGCACGGCAACTCGCGGGCAGCTATCACGCAAGCCACGGCGTCACTCTCGAAGCGAAAACCACGGCAACGTTCATGAGCCCAAATGACTTCCTACTCGTTGCACAAGAAACCCCCTGTCGAGAAAATTTCGGGAGAACGATCGATTAATCCAAGAAGTTAGCAGGTACATCAAAACCACCGCAAAATAATTTGTCAAAAACAAGCCGGACGCCTCGCTGTTTTTGCAAGTGCCCTATCTTGATATAAAAATTGTAATATATTGATCATTATATCATCAACGCTATAAGATTTCTGAGCTTCAATGAATCAATCCAGAGACTTTTTGTTTCCGCGTACTACAAGAGTTTCGACTCCTCTCTCAGACATTTTACCTAAATCCCTTGAATGTCACCGATGCAGTTCATGCAGTGGTTAAAGCACTCCAGTCAAACTGGGAGGAGCGGTGTTCGAATCTCCGATCGCTCATACTTATTTAAGCTCTCCGAGGCGATTAAGACGAATGCTGGGATGATTGCTTAAAAGAATATAGACTATTTCCTTTCTCGTCCTTGTCCGATCCGAGCTTGTATGCCAACACTGATGACAGTGTCATTGACGATACGTGAACCATTAACATTCTCTCTTTTCTTCTTGGGTGTCATTCTTCTACGCAAAAATTTGCAGGAGCGTACATCAACGTCGTAAAAAGTGAAAGTGCCTTGGGGCTGGATCTGTTCATCATAATCGTTGCGCCAAAGGTTCCCACTTCAAGGAGTGCATGCTAAAAGCACTTTCTGACGAGTTTCATCATTAAAGAAAGAAATACAGAGCAGCAACGTGACTTCCTTTGTTTTGAGCATCCCGATTCAGTATTTATAGCGTTTCACTATAGACACCGATGTTTATAACGTCCTCGAGATAAATTGTCCCCGAGGAGGTGGCTCATTATAAGGGTCGCATTATTGTAGGGTTTTTAGGTGTTCCTCAACATTTTAAAGATGCTTTTGAGGTAATATGTAAAAAACAGACTATTCATATTTTATCAAATTGCTTACTTTATTTTTCTAATCAGTTTTTAATTTAATGAGCTCTTTTATTGTTTGAATTATTTTTCTTTATTTAAATTTCTTTTTCTTACGGTTTCTATTATTTTATCCTACAATATATTTGCTTTTTATAGTACAATAACTAATAGCTGGTCATCAAATTCAAATTATTCCCTATCACATTTTTACGTTCTGTTACTTGAACTATTTTATACGAAGTAAGTTCGGCTTTAATTTTATTGTTTTATGGTCTTAATCGTTGTTGATATGATTCTTTGACTTGATGTTCAACCTTCTGAACAAATTTAGTTGGCACTGAAATTAGGATCGCGGGACTAATTGCGAAGGGTAGGGTGGATGGAGAACATTGGAAAGTCGCTGTAGATTTCCTACCTACACCAATTACGCCAAAAATATTGGCGCAATAAAATGTTTCATGCCTTATTAGGGCGGCTAAGTCCTACTTTCTAGTAAATATCGTTAGAAACCATTTCAGGGACTTGAGATTGGCGTCTGGCAGTGATGCCAGTGTTAGTATCGTACATCGAACTTTATTTGCTCCTTGATTCAAAAACCAAGCTAAGAAAGAAAAGGACGATAAAACTGGAAGAAAGATTGGATGTAAGATAATATTCAACGCTCCAATGATGGGGAGGTAATTAGACATGAAGCGTCAGCACAGTCAAACAGGATCAGAAAATTGTTTCTGTTTGCGTGATAGTGTCTTAAGGACGGTCAGTTGCGAGGTAAAACAAGTTTCTGACAGACAGCGATTAGCGCCAGTGTCCTCCAACTCTCTGACTACTCCCGAAATGTCCCTTTAATGACTCGCAATGGAAGTCAGATTACATTGCAGGTCTCTTCTGATCTGAAAGCGCCATATCAGCTTGTACAGAACTACATCTTAAATCAGCATCAATTACCTAGTATAAAAGAATAAAAGCTTTTGAAATGTAGTGTAACAGAAGAATTTTGAAGTTTGGATTGATAGATGAAGAGATATTTTGTATAATTGGATGGGAAATAGGTTTATGGTAAAAGCTGGCTAAAGAAATGAAAGGGTGATAAGACACCTCCTGAGGCATAAAGAAATAGTTCTGTAATGGTGAGAAGCGGGTTAGGAAGGAGTTGGGAATGGTGGGAGGGGGGAGGGAGGGGGGGGGGAGGGCTGTAATGGAAAACCAAGACTTGCATACAGTAAGCAGGTCCAAATAGATGTAAATCAGGAAAACAATTACTGGTCACTGAGAACGCTGTATATATAACACTTATTTACGAGGTATTTCGAGCTATGGGGAGGCGCCATCGGGTGTTGCATACAGTCAAAGTTCATACAACACCAATAATTTTTAACGTAAGCGATGTGATATTGTTAATACAAAATAATTAATGGTTTGAAATGATTATTGAATCAAATGGTTCAAATGGCTCTGAGCACTATGGGACTCAACTGCTGAGGTCATTAGTCCCCTAGAACTTAGAACTAGTTAAACCTAACTAACCTAAGGACATCACAAACATCCATGCCCGAGGCAGGATTCGAACCTGCGACCGTAGCAGTCTTGCGGTTCCAGACTGCAGCGCCTTTAACCGCACGGCCACTTCGGCCGGCAATTATTGAATCGTTCATACTTCTTTGTACATTTGAGTGCTAGCGTTCGTCAGTTTTTTCGTGTTTCAGTGACTATGAATGCCGAATGGTTCCAATTGATCCAGCCTCGAACGTCTCTTTCAGCTACACTTAGAACTTTCGGTGTGTGTATTTCGACATCTCCACTTAGATAGTGTACATTTCTATCCAGTACCGTGTTTTATGCAAATGCCCACATATTAGTGATTGATATAAGGCGTGCCCTGTCTTAAGGATGTATAAAATACCACAGCCTTCCTAAAACGTCTGAAAATTGAAAACTGGCGAGTTAATGTCAAAATTCAAAGAGTGGCACTGCTTACTTTGTATTTTTCTTCACTTTTTGCAGTAAATGTATGGAAACGCGGGACAAATAGCGATCACGGCGTCCAGAGCGATGAAGGAAACCTTCAGCTGGTCCATGCTGCTATTGGTGGTTGCGTCTGCAGCGTCCTCCGATCTCACACCTGATGAGAAGGCAGCCTTCGTAGCACAGATGCGGCGGTACCTTGGCTTCCGCTCTGTTCTCATTCCAGCAACTATGTGCAGGGTTTCAGGTGAGTGTTTAAACCATTACCTCAGATGTGACTTCTAATTACATATTGAACAACAGAATCAGAAATTATGTCCTTCAGAACTGTCTGCACGAACTAAGTACTTATTTGTATCCCGAACAGAATATAATCCAGCCTATGTCACTGCTTCTACAAAGTAATTGACAATCATTCGATAGTTTCATTAAGCTATATTTTGGCTGCATAGATATAAGCGTAAAGAATTCACCAGGCTCCAATTTATTTTGGAGACTGGCATTCGTTGAGCATTGTAGTGCAGACGATGCTAGTTTAACGATGTGAGTGAGTGGGTGTTTGCCAGTGGTCAGTTTCTAGTGAGTGAGTAAGTGAGCCATGTCGCAAGTGGAGGTAGGCAGGATTTTCAGGAACAGAGTTAAGTTGGATATTGGTATATATTAAAATTGAAACAGCTGTTGACATTAGATACACAGTGGAAATGGAATGAGAGGAAGGATATTAAGTAGAGAATCCAGAAGAAAAGAGGGCAATAAGAAAGTTGCGTTGGAATTTAAAGTGGCTGAAGTGTGTAAGGTTAACCATCGCGTGTCTATGATAAGAAGCAGTAATAGTCCTATACGATGTTTAGTTTTAGCTTTGTCAGTTTTCGTAGGTAAAAGTCGAGTAAAACACTAACCTAAGTGAAAATAGTATTGTAAAGCAGGGAAGAGTGTGGGTGCAGACTGAATCTTATTAAATAATCGCGAATCCAACACACAAATATATGGAAAGAGGAACAGCGACCGGTCGAACTGTTGTAGAAATACAGGATGGGGCAAATGAAAGCGTCAAGGACGAGTGGATACGTTTGGACGTGAATATATGCATGTAACCACACACCGCAGCGCGCACACTGTGTGTAAGTCCACCATGTGATCGACACCGTTCAGAGCGTAGTGAGGGCTGTGTTAGTGCGAGTGGAGCAGTGCAAAGGGGACGACTGAACTCACAGAGGAGCAGTGGGTGTGCATTGTAGAAACTTACGTGACAGCTAAAGTCATGAAAACAGTATGGTCAATTGTTTGCTGAGAAGTTTAATGGCGTCAAAGTCCCAGCAAAGTGTGCCATGCAACGCTTAGTCCGAAAGTGACACCACAAAGGATCTGTTTTTAACAAGTCAAAAAAATTTCGAAACGTGCCCACACACCAGAAAATATGGCTGAAGTTCATCAGAAAATGTTTGAAAGCCCTACCAAATCAAACCGACGCCTATTGCTAGAGACCGGAATATCACGTCATCATGCGGACGAGTACTCCATCTGGACTTGCAGATGCACCCTTACCGAGTGTCTGTTGCTCATGCATTAAAACCAGCAGATGACACTCAGCGCGCGCCTCCAGTTCTGTGAGTGGATGTTCACTGAAATGACAATGAATGGTTTCGATATGGATATGTTCTTTACGTCTGATGAAGCCTGGTTTCAGGTGAGTGGTTATGTCAACTCACAGAATGACAGGTTCTGGGCAGCGAAGAATCCGCATAAGTTCCACGTTACGTGATGAGAAGGATGGGGTTTGGTGTGCAGTGTCTGCACGCCGCATCATTGGTCCAATCTTCTTTCATCAGACTTGGCGCCGTCATTTTCAAATCTTTCGTGGGAGCAATACCGGAAGAGCAAATGACCCATAATTACTTACAACAAGCTGGAGCAACTGTCCAATCAGCCCGCCAAATCTTGGAGCACATTTACACAATCTTCACGCCTGACAAAGTTCAAATGGCTCTGAGCACTATGGGACTTAACATCTGAGGTCATCAGCTTCAGTCCCCTAGAACTCAGAACTACTTAAACTTAACTAACCTAAGGACATCACACACATCCATTCCCAAGGCAGGATTCGAACCTGCGGCCATTGCAGTCGCGTGGTTCCAGACTGAAGCGCCTAGAACCGCTCGGTCACTGCGGCCGGCCCTGACAGAGTTTTTAGCAGAGGCCAGTCTGGTCGCGGCCATAACTGGCCAACCAGATCACCTAACCTATCAGTGTACGGTTGCTTTGTGTGCGGCACCCGCAAGTCTAAGGTGTATCGCAACAACCCTCATAGTCTTCAAGAACTCCAACAGGACATTTCGGATGAGACTGTTGCAATTCCAGCAGTCCAGCTTCGATCCGCTTTCAGCAAATTGGTGGCCAGGACCTAAAAGTGCCAAGAGATGAATGGCGGTCACTTTCAACATCTGCTATAGTCGGATTTGTACTGTATTTCCTTTCCTCTGCTGTGTTCCTTTGCACTCTGGAACTCTGTTTCCTAGGCCACTTTTATTTGCCCCACCCTGTATGTACCATCAGTCCTTATTATTGAAAACTTTTTAGAGTACTAGTTTCAACTCCTGGGTAGCGTCTTCTTCACGTCCCTAGACATCAAATGTCCGGATTATTCCAGTCGTATGTGTGCATAATACAGGAACCAATGTAGTAACCGAAGAAGTTTTTCAAACAATGTATGCCCTCCACACATGCAACAGCAACGCCAAAAAGAGTGGCAGAAGAGGACAGTTTGAACAGTTATACGTGCAGAGGGCATACAATGTTTGAAAAACTTATAAACTTCTACGTGATCCAGTGACTATATTGGTTGCCGTATCATGTACACATACGACTGGAATACTACAGACGTTCTGTGTATTGGGGCCTGAAGGAGAAGCTACTGAGGCGCTGAAACTAATAAATAGCCTAAATAAAGATTTCAAAAATAACGTTTCGTGGTATATGTTTCTACAGAAGCTTATTAGGATTGAAATATTTGTCTGGTAAACAAGTATTGTTCATCAGGATTATCGAATACAGACCCTGCACTTTCAATTATCTATTAGTTTTTTAAGAACAATAACGAAACTTTATTAAAATCGAAACACAGACATGGGATTGGCACTAGGCACACGGCCACACCTCTTAATATTCCCGTCTTTACCAGCGTGTGTGATCTTCACCATCAACTAAATAATTTACGAATACCTTCACCTAACTTTGAGACCACTAATAACCCTTGAAATATAGGAAACACAGAGGATGAAGCATGTATCGTACTTCAAAATATATTACCATCATCTCGAAAAGGGAAATGTAATTTTTATATCGACTTTATCAGTCACATCCGTAACGCTGTCCGACACAGCTCTCGTAATCTCAGGAGGCATAAATGGAAAGAACTTGTCCCAGTTTTTCAACAACATAAATGTTAACAGGTTATCGGGATTTCAGCTTTATTTCTGATCCAGTATCACACCGTGGAAGGTATCGACTACGTCCTTACCTGCAGGGGGCCACTGATTTGTTTGGACACTGGAGAAAGGTGGTAGGAATCCGCAACATTAAGAATAAAAATATTTAGGAGCGATAAAAGCTGATATGTGTTCTGAAAGCATATAGGAAGGATACTATTTAGCTGAGAGTGGCCTTCAATGACATTACAGAAACAAAAAGACACTTAGGAAACAAGTACTGAACTACAGCAACTCACACACAACTGAGAACACGTTAGAGAGAGAATTCTGAAACATGAGAAGCAGATCTAGGCGACAAAAGAGGGGAGCATGGCTGCCACCACTGCTACGTCGTCGTATCGCGGAGTACTCGCGACTTCCATTGAACGAAACGGCGATCGAGATCAAAAGACATTGCCAAGCTCTGTTCAGTGTAATGAACCGTCGACTGAACTATAGCATGGTGGTAAAGCCCACAGCCAAGACGAGATCGCGGAAGAGGCGGCACCTGCTAGTCGCTCCAAGACGATCTCACAGAATGGGGCTACGTAGGATTAAAAGCTGACCAGCGCCTCGCTATCGTTTACATACGACTCGGAAACATAGCGCCGGTGCCAATTGCTGCTGGGCGAGAAAGCGGCTATAGTCGAAGACAGCCCAAGACAGCGCGTAGCACTGTTGCCCGCAATTAAGTACGAAGCGCTAACGGCTGCATGCGGAAACAGTCGTTGTCTACGGATTTGCGAGAACAGTGAGGCGTTCCCATGGAGACATTTACGAAATCGCGTGACGTTATCGGTTGAGGGAGGTACGAGAAGCTGCTGTTCCTCACTCGCTGCAGCTGTCAGGATTAACTTACGCCGACTAAACTATAGTACTCGCCTGCTAGGACACAGAAATGGCGACTTCCCTCTTGCCTCAGAGGTTCGCTACCCTGGTGCAGTCTCAACCGTTGGAACGGTGAGGATTTCTGTTTTTCTATGTGTTTCACGAGCAAGAAGACGCTCTTTGCAAACTTGAATCGTTTTTAATAGTCACCGCCATCTTTAATAAATTATGAACTCCTCTCACTTTGGCGGCAGCCGCAATCTATTCCCAGGTTTCGGTTGCTCCGTATGTCAAGAATTGTTACAATAAAGCTTCTTCCCCTCCAAAATTCCTTTACTGCCTTAATTCGCGGTTGAATTTTTAGCTACTTCCAAATAAAATCGGTTTGTTGCACGGAAGTTGCACAAATTCTACTAGCTAAACATGGAAAGCAGCAGAATTGGGGTGGGGAAAAATGGTTCAAATGGCTCTAAGCACTGTGGGACTCAACATCTGAGGCCATCAGTCCCTAGACTTAGAACTACTTAAACCTAACTAACCTAAGGACATCACACACATCCATGCTCGAGGCAGGATTCGAACCTGCGACCGTAGCAGCAGCGCAGTTCCGGACTGAAGCGCCTAGAACCGCTAGGCCACAACGGCCGACTGGAGGGTGGGAAAACGAAGTTCTGTTCATGTTCTTGGAGCAACTTGGCAGCTCCTGCAGTCGTTTTTTATTCGTGTAGCGTGTTTCAGAATTCCGCCTGGAAGAACATTGAAGCATATGTGGTTCATATCTCCATCGCAATCTTCCGTGGAGGTAAACGCTACTGCGCTTCTATTCTAACTCGGACTTTAGTTCGCCTTGCTAAGTAGTGGTTTCAAGGTTCTGTATCAGTACCGACCTGGTTGAAAAAAACGTACTCTGTGATTACTTCTTTTTGTGAGAAGTGATTAAATTCTCATTACATTTGTGGTTGGCTTGCTTTCAGATAATTATCAACTCAGTGTGCGGAACTGCTTCGAAGCGCCCAAGACTGCCACTTTCAGACTAATGAAAGCGCTGCACGCGCGAGCCATACACACAGCAACTCCGTCACTCGTCGTTACTCCAGAAGGACACATGATAAATATTGCCGATAACTGCGACCAAAAAGACGTAAAACCTGTTGCATTAATATTGGGGATTTTGCCATCTGCGGTTTCAAAAGCGCGAATGCTGCTCTCCAAGGTGAGTAATATATCGTGAGCATCATTGGGTTTGTTACAGTAATTAGAGAATGAAATGTACGAAAGACGATATTTATCATTTTGTATCACTGTGTTTCTCTTAAGTCTGATATCATCCTTTTCACGGGTTCGTAAAGAGTATGACATGCGATTTAGAAATGACGAGGGTGAGAGGTATTTACGACTATGACATGTACTGTGTTCTCAAAACAAACTGTGGCTTTCAAGAAAGGACAAGTGATCTGTCACTCATTTGATGCGATTCGGGTTATCAAAGTCCTCTAGGCGATTCTTTTAGTAAGAAAAGTTGTATTTCATGATAACATAAACTATCTACTTTCACTCGAGATATGAATTAAGAAACGTCTTCAGTCACAATTTTTCGTGTTTTATTCAGTACACGATGCATTTCGGACCCTGTGGGTCCATCTTCAGGTGTAATTCGTCTTAATAGATGCTTTTTTTGTTGTCTTGAATGAGATGAAATGCAGATGGTTCAAATAGCTCTAAGCACAATGGAACTTAACATCTGAGGTCATCAGTCCCCTTGACTTAGAACTACTTAAACCTAACTAACCTAAGGACATCACACACATCCATGCCAGACGCAGGAATCGAACCTGCGACCGTAGCAGCAGCGCAGTTCCGGACTGAGGCGCCTAGAACCACTGGGCCACAGCGGCCAGCAAATGAAATGCATATTCCTGTCACGAAAAGGTTTGCTGTTAGGTTACAAATTTCGTAAGTCAGACGCGAAAAATATGTGCGAAACAGTGGAAAAGATGAATAGTGTAAACTTACCAAATAATCCAAGGAAAGTGTTTTTAATGTTTTAGCAACAGCATAAGTTTTTCCCTCCACCGTTTTCACACATATCACTTCATTCAAGAGACACATTCGCAAACACATATTTTCCACTATTTCATCTCATTCAAGAGAACAAATAAAGCATGTATTAAGAGGAATTACACCTGAAGATGGGCCCACATGGTCTGAAATGCATCGTGTACTGAATAAAACACGAAAAATTGTGACTGAAGGCGTTTCTTAATACATACCTCGACTGTATTGAGTACTGTCACGTTTGAAGCTGCAAAATATGGATAAAATTATATTTACTTTCAGTTTCAAAAAATAGCACCAGTATATGGAACAGCGATGGGTGCGTATCCATTCAACGTAAGCAGTAGTCAATTGAAAGCTTTGTAGTTGTATATAAACGACATTTATGTCGGTCAAAGTCTCGTATCTGTTGGCGTTTCAACAAAATTAGTCTCCAGCAGAGGCAGGCATGTATATCGATATAGAAGTGAGCAGGGAAATAGGAAATATATGTCGGTATATATCTGATCAGGCATATCGACATCTGCGTACGGTGACAGCTTAAGTTTCTTAATTTGTAAGAGAAATGGAGTACGTTTGCAAATGCGCTGCTACGCAGTCACTAGCATTTTCCTTGGCCTTAAAGTCATCGAAAATATTTTCGGATCCATTTGAGATATTAATTCGGTTGTCACCTGGATGCATCGTAGGGTAGTTCTCACTACACAACGTATATAACGCTTTGCAAGTAAGTCCTTACTAACAAGGGGAGCCGGCCAAAGTGGCCGTGCGGTTAAAGGCGCTGCAGTCTGGAACCGCAAGACCGCTACGGTCGCAGGTTCGAATCCTGCCTCGGGCATGGATGTTTGTGATGTCCTTAGGTTAGTTAGGTTTAACTAGTTCTAAGTTCTAGGGGACTAATGACCTCAGCAGTTGAGTCCCATAGCGCTCAGAGCCATTTGAACCATTTTGAACAAGGGGAAGGCCTCAGAACGGCCAACCGATTCGGCTCAAATTTGGCAGGTCGCTTATGAACAACCTAAGACGAAGGACTCTAAGTTATTTTGTGTCAACACGCCCGCAATTTTGAGAAAATCACCCCTAAAGATATGACGAGCAATCGACTCAAAATTGGCGGGATCGATAGATAATTGTAAATAGAGCATTTTTCATCATCAGGTATGGGGTCCGCAAACGCAAAATTTTAAAGAAATCGAGGAAAGAAACTTTTACAACTGCCGCTTCTGTACCCATACGGTAAACGCCTTTCGCCGACAGCGCCGATAGCACAATAGCCTAGGTAATTGGCTGGGAATCGGAAAACCCGGGTTCGAATCTCGAAGAAACGTAGCGGATGTGATTATTTTCGTTCGTATTTTTCCATATCTCAGTTGATAGGGATAGGAGGGTTAATAAGGTAAGTAAATCAATAAGGAATGATAATAATACTTACCTTATTAACCCTTTTTATCCCTATTAATAGAGATATGGAAAAATACAAACGAAAAGAACAACATCCGCTAGGTTTCTCCAAGTCCCAGCAAGGTACCTTGGCCGTTGTGCTATCAATGCTGTCGGCGAAAAGCGTTTACCATGTGGATACAGAAGCGGCAGTTGTAAAAGTTTCTTATCTCGATTTCTAGAAAAGTATGCATTTTCGGACCCTATACCTGATGATGAAAAATGCTCTATTTGCAATTATCTATCGATCCCGCCAATTTTGAGTCGATTGCTCATCATAACCTTCAGCGGCGGTTTTCTCAAAAATTCGGGGGTGTTGACCCAAAATATCTTAGATTCCTTCGTTTTAGGTTGTACACAAGCGACCTGCCAAATTTGAGCTGAATCCGTTGGCCGTGTCTTGTAAGTGATGAGTAATCTCTTGTCACTAGAACATTAATTACATACACATCGCTATCAATTCCATTGTTTCAAATGAAAGAATAGCAATTTTTGTTGTCCAAGAGACAAATTTAATGAGAAATCAAATACGTACACTGATGTGCAAAACTTAGGGACGAACGTACACTACTGGCCATTAAAATTGCTGCAGCAAGAAGAAATGCAGACGATAAACGGGTATGCCGGCCAGGGTGGCCGAGCGGTTCTAGTCGCTGCAGTCTGGTACCGCGCAACGCTATCGGCCGCAGGATCGAACCCTTCCTCGGGCATGGATGTGTGTGATGTCCTTAGGTTGGTTAGGTTCAAGTAGTTCTAAGTTCTAGGGGACTGATGACCTCAGAAGTTAACTCACATAGTTCTCAGAGCCATTTGAACCATTTGATAAACGGGTATTCATTGGACAAATATATTATACTAGAACTGACATGTGATTACATTTTCACGCAACTTGGTCACACAGATCCTGAGAAATCAGTACCCAGAACAACCACCTCTGGCCGTAATAACGCCCTTGATACGCCTGGGCATTGAGTCAAACAGAGCGTGGATGGTGTGTACAGGTACAGCTGCCCATGCAGCTTCTACACGATACCACAGTTCATCAAGAGTAGTGACTGGCGTATTGTGACGAGCCGGTTGCTCGGTCATCGTTGACCAGACGTTTTCAATTGGTGAGAGATCTGGAGAATATGCTGGCCAGGGCAGTAGTCAAACAATTTCTGTATCCAGAAAGGCCCATACAGGACCTGCAACATGCGGTCGTGCATTATCCTACTGAAATGTAGGGTTTCGCAGGGATCGAATGAAGGGTAGAGCCACGGGTCGTAACACATCTGAAATGGAACGTCCACTGTTCAAAGTGCCGTCAATGTGAACAAGAGGTAACCGAGTCGTGTAACCAATGGCACCCCATACCATCACGCTAGATGATACGCCAGTATGGCGATGACGAATACACGATTCAAATGTGCGTTCACCGCGATGTCGCCAAACACGGATGCGACCATCATGATGCTGTAAACAGAACCTGGATTCATCTGAAAAAAAATGACGTTTTACCATTCGTGCACCCAGGTTCGTCGTTGAGTACACCATCGCAGGCGCTCCTGTCTGTGATGCAGCGTCAAGGGTAACCGCAGCCATGGTCTCCGAGCTGATAGTCCATGCTGCTGCAAACGTCGTCGAACTGTTCGTGCAGATGGTTGTTGTCTTGCAAATGTCCCTGTCTGTTGACTCTGGAATCGAGACGTGGCTGCGCGATCCGTTACAGCCATGCGGATAAGATGCCTGTCATCTCGACTGCTAGTGATACGAGGCCGTTGGGATCCAGCGCGGCGTTCCGTATTACCCTCCTGAACCCATCGATTCCATATTCTGCTAACAGCCATTGGATCTCGACCAACGCGAGCAGCAATGTCGCGATACGATAAACCGCAATCGCGATAGGCTACAATCCGACTTTTATCAAAGTCGGAAACATGATGGTACGCATTTCTTCTCCTTACACGAGGGATCACAACAACGTTTCACCAGGCAACCCCGGTCAACTGCTGTTTGTGTGTGAGAAATCGTTTGGAAACTCTCCTGATGTCAGCACGTTGTAGGTGTTGCCACCAGCGCCAACCTTGTGTGAATGCTTTGAAAAGCTAATCACTTGCATATCACAGCATCTTCTTCCTGTTGGTTAAATTTCGCGTCTGTAGCACGTCATCGTCTTGGTGTAGCAATTTTAATGGCCAGTAGTGTAGCTGTCGCACGATGTGGCACTTGCAAGTGACGTAGCTCGATGAAACAGTGTAACTGCTACAGTATGATACAGAAGGCAACTGAAATAAATACTCAATAAGACGAAGAGAAATGACACTTTTATTCAAAGGCAGTAACTGCACTAATTCACTGTAATTTATGATGGTCCTCTGGACATTACGAAAGACGGGAGATGTTTTTTACAGTGTGTGTGATCATCACGGACGGCAGTGCAAGCTCTGCACCACGCTCCCAAGCTAGCCACAAAGTTGGTAAATAGTTGCAGTGCTAGGACGACGAATTCCTCTGACAGCATGCTGACAACTGCTAGATGGTCGGTGCATGCCGACGTGCTGCATTGCCTCTTCCCAACGCATCCCACATGAACTCGATGGGAGTTAAGTTGGGGTGACAGGCAGGCCAGTCCATTCGCCGAATATTCTCTCTTTCCAAGAAGCTCTCCACCTACGCTGTTCAATGCGGCCGCGCATTTTCATCCATGAAATGAAGTCATAGCCGAATGCACCACTGGGAATATGCACATGCGGAACAATACAGAGTCATAATTAACTTCACTGGTGAATGTATTGTTTTGAAAGATTTGGAGGTCGGTACGAGAATGTAACAAACATTAAGCCTCTATGTAGCACCTGGAGCACCAAATTGATCAAGTTCGACCAGTGTTCTTGGGTGCACTACGTGGCCTCATATGGTGGTAGGTGGGAACATACATTTTTACGGATGACAAACCGCGACAGCGTCGAACAGCGCAGGTGAAGGACCTCTTGGAACTACAGGACATTCAGCGAGTGGACTGACCTGCAGGACGTCTGGGATCCGTTCGGTAGACGTATTGCACAGCACGTCCACATGCCCCAGCTACCATGCAGCAGTTGTCAACAGCGCTAATGGACGAATGAAAAGCTCTACCACAAGAACTCCCTGCCGCCCTCTTGGCCATCATGGACACACATTGCAGAGCATACACTGACATCCACGGTGATAACACATGCACTATTAAGAACCATGTCCCAGCTTTTTTAATGTCGAAGGAATCATGATAAATCGTGATGAAATGGTCTTTGAATAAAAGTGTCATTTCTGTTCGTCTCATTGCGTATTTCTTTCAGTTACGTTCCGTACTATGCTATAGTTGTTCGTTCTGAGTATGGTTCAAGTTCCTTCGACCTACGTTACATGGCAGTGGCACACCATACGAAAATTACGAGGTGCGACAATAAAGTAATGAGACTGATTTTCTTTGCAAGATGTGGCAATCCTGCTGGCTTGTGTAGGCACAATATCTTTGACCTTGATCTATAAGCTGCTTCTAGTCCAAGCGGCACATCGATGCAACTGCTCGGTCGTGAGTTGTGCTGTAATAAGTTAGCATGTGTTTGTGTCTGTCGTCATTGAAATGGAACCGCGTAATATTGCGCAATAGTATACCATTTGTTTTTTGCGTTAAATTGGGTGGAAACGCGACGACAACTTACGGTAAACTTCAGAAGGTTTTTGGAGAGATTATGTCAAGAGCTCAAGTTTTTTGTTGGCATAAAGTGTTTAGTGAAGGCAGAACGGATGTTGAAGATGAAGACCGCAGTGGACGACCATCAACCTCACGGACGGATGTCAACTTGTCCAGGGTGCGCGAACTCATTATCCATGAAAATGATTGCAGAAGAACTGAACATCACTCGAGAAATGGTTCATCTAATAATAACTGAAGATCTTGGTATTCTGCATCACGATAATGCGCCATCCCATACTGCGCTGTCCGTAAAGCACTTTTTATCCTCAAACCAAATTTCAGTACTACTACAGCCACCTTATTCACCAGATATCGCTCCGTGTGACTTTTTTCTATTTCCAAGAGTCAAAACGGCAGTTTTCGAACAACACAAGATGTCCAGAAAGCTGTGACGAGGGTCTTGGAGGATATTACAGAAGATGAGTTCCAGAAATGTTACCATCAATGGCAGAAGCGCTGGAAAAATTTGTGTGCAGTCAGAAGGGAACTACTTTGAAGGAGACAACATTAAACTTGACTAAAACGGTAAGCAACATTTTTTTCACATCAGTCTCATTACTTTATTGTCACACCTCGTACTTTCGCCCTTAAGCTTTGTACACCAGTGCAGACACGGGAGAAATGTTAACATGTAGAGGTTAGAAATTACCTGCTATGAAAATCAAACTTGTGCAGAAGCAGAATTAAGACAACATTGTGAGCTTCCACTATCGTGGTTTCTTACAATTCTAGTGATTCGGTGTCCATTGTCAAAGTTTTCTGTTGTCTATGTGTGTTGACACAGTTTACGTCTTACTGGTGATTTCAGGTATAGTTTGGGAATTTCCTTATAAACTTCATTTATTCCGGAACTATAATGAAGAACTCTGTATCCTCTCCTTCCAAGTTCTGCGATTCATGCATCTAATTGCTTTTGTTATTATGTCTAGTTATTTCATTTGTTGACTGTCTGGGTATCCGGATTGTGGGTGAGTTTTTCCTTTAGGTGCCGCAGCGTATTGTCAAATGTCTCCCACATTTGACCGACATATGAAAATCTTGAATTTTCGCTAACCGATGGACGAAGTTAATTTCTTCGGTGGTCTTGTCATATTCATGCTCTAATTCATGATCCATCTTCATCGATTTCAGTTTTGATAGTATTACTGATACTGTCACGCCCCAATCCCTATGGTAACAACCACCCTGTGCAGTATGTTAAATAGCAGGGCGACCAATGGTAACACATAATGTCCCATACGTTTCTTGAACGGTTTAAGAAATCGTAGCGATGTACGCAGAGAGCGAGGTAATTCTTTTATGCTGTTAACTCTTGTATGACCCGAGAGATTGAAGTAGGTAGGTTTTTTAGTTACAGTACACTTTTGAACTGCGTTAGAATGCTACTGAAAAGAAGAGTACAGTGATATCGCTTGTTAATGTTGCTGTGAAATTTTTCCAAAAGCACCCGAGAAGTATTCTAAGATTGATAGGCAAGATGGTTTGAATGCGCTATTGCTGGGTGAACACCTCCAAGAGGGGTTCACATGTCAGGCTACCTCGCTGTAATGCAGAACGTACTAATTTTATTGACCTAATTACGTTTGCGATTAAGTGTTAGGAAATCGTTTCTGAAGGTATTTGTCGGATTGTAGAAATGTATGGAAATGGAACATGGACGATAAACAGTTTAGTCAAGAAGAGAATAGAGGCTTTTGAAACGTGGTACTACAGTAGAATGCTGAGGAATAGATGGATGGATCACTTAACTAATGGGCAGAAAAGAAATTTGTAACACAACTTGAAACGATTGATAGCACGCATTCTGAGACATCAAGGGATTACCAATTTAGTGCTGGAGCGAAGTGTTGCGGGCAAAAATTGTAGAGTGAGGCCAGGAGAAGAATACAAGAAGCAGATTCGGGAGGGTGCTGGCTGCAGTAGTATTCGGTGACGAAGAGGCTTGCACAAGATAGAATAGCATGAAGACCTGCATCAAACCAGTCATCGAACTGAAGGCCACAATAGTCACGTTTGCAATAGTCTTCCTGATTGCTAAATGTTAACGAGCTACACGATGACTACCAGTCGCAGTGTCTCTTCCGCCATTAGGCGTAATCGGATGCGGTGTGGAAGGGTATATAGTCAGCACACCGCTCTCCCGGCCGTTTCGCTATTTTTACAGACCTTGGCGCTTTTACCCAGATAGCTCCTCTATTAGAAGCACGAGGCTAAGTGCATCCCAGAGTAATCCTTGGGCGTACCGGGAATCGAACCCGAGTGATCCGCATGGCTGTCATCTACACTGGCCACTCTAAGGAGGTGAATGTTAAATGTTAACATACCATTCAGCCTACAAAAATCACAGTTAACCTACATCTTTGTTTTATTATGCTCTGTAAGATCTAGCACACCTCTTCCTTCAGGAACAGAAATCTTTCCGTTTAGTGTCGGCCTCATGGTCTATGAATAGTAAAGAAAATATTCAACATAAAACCCAAGAATGGCGACCGTGACTGGACTTTTATTTTCTGGATAGCATTAGCGGAAATTTTTTCTAAATTAATTCGCTGACTATGAGTTCCTTGGCATAAGCAGTGTTACACGTAGATCGACTACCCAATAGTGACATATGAAAATTTGTGTCGGACCGGGTACAAGCCCTGCCCCGGCACAAATTTTCGTTATGTCACTATTGAGTAACTGATCTACACCTGACACTGCTGATATCAAGGAACTCGCAGTCAGTGAATTAATCCATACCAATATTAAAAATGCTAAACCAACCCTGCCAGTTCCGTTTTTACGACTGAACCGATTTTGATGAAATATGATATGGGTGGGAATTTAAGGAGATGGGACCTGGATAAACTGACTAAACCAGAGGTTGTACAGAGTTTCAGGGAGAGTATAAGGGAACAATTGACAGGAATGGGGGAAAGAAATACAGTAGAAGAATGGGTAGCTTTGAGGGATGAAGTAGTAAAGGCAGCAGAGGATCATGTAGGTAAAAAGACGAGGGCTACTAGAAATCCTTGGGAAACAGAAGAAATATTGAATTTAATAGATGAAAGGAGAAAATACAAAAATTCAGTAAATGAAGCAGCCAAAAAGGAATACAAACGTCTCAAAAATGAGATCGACAGGAAGTGCAAAATGGCTAAGCAGGGATGGCTAGAGGACAAATGTAAGGAATTAGATGCTTATCTCACTAGGGGTAAGATAGATACTGCTTACAGGAAAATTAAAGAGATCCTTGTAGAAAAGAGAACTACTTGTATGAATATCAAGAGCTCAGATGGAAACCCAGTTCTAAGCAAAAAAGGGAAAGCAGAAGGTGGAAGGAGTATATAGAGGCTCTATACAAGGACGATGTACTTGAGGACAATATTATGAAAATGGAAGAGGATGTAGATGAAGATGAAATGAGAGATATGATACTGCGTGAAGAGTTTGACAGAGCACTGAAAGACCTGAGTCGAAACAAGGCCCCCGGAGTAGACAACATTCCATTAGAACTACTGACAGCCTTGAGAGAGCCAGTCCTGACAAAACTCTATCATCTCGTGAGCAAGATGTATGAGATAGGCGAAATACCCTCAGACTTCAAGAAGAATATAATAAATCCAATCCCAAAGAAAGCAGGTGTTGACAGATGTGAAAATTACCGAACTATCAGTTTAATAAGTCACAGCTGCAAAATACTAACGTGAATTCTTTACAGACGAATGGAAAAACTGATAGAAGCCAACCTCAGGGAAGATCAGTTTGGATTCCGTAGAAATGTTGGAACACGTGAGGCAATACTCACCCTACGACTTATCTTAGAAGAAAGATTAAGGAAAGGCAAACCTACGTTTCTAGCATTTGTAGACTTAGAGAAAGCTCTTGACAATGTTGATTGGAACACTCTCTTTGAAATTCTGGAGGCGGCAGGGGTAAAATACAGGGAGCGAAAGGCTATTTACAATTTGTACAGAAACCAAATGACAGTTGTAAGAGTCAAGGGGCATGAAAGGGAAGCAGTGGTTGGGAAGGAAGTGAGACAGGGTTGTAGCCTCTTCCCGATGTTATTCAATCTGTATATTGAGCAAGCAGTGAAGGAAACAAAAGAAAAATTCGGAGTAGATATTAAAATCCATGGAGAAGAAATAAAAACTTTGAGGTTCGCCGATGACATTGTAATTCTGTCAGAGACAGCAAAGGACTTGGAAGAGCAGCTGAACGGAATGGACAGTGTCTTGAAAGGAGGGTATAAGATGAACATAAACAAAAGCAAAACGAGGATAATGGAATGTAGTCGAATTAAGTCAGATGATACTGAGGGAATTAGATTAGGAAATGAGACACTTAAAGTAGTAAAGGAGTTTTGAGATTTTTGGGAGCAAAATAACTGATGCTGGTCGAAGTAGAGAGGATATAAAATTTAGACTGGCAATGGCAAGGAAAGCGTTTCTGAAGAAGAAAAATTTGTTAACATCGAGTATAGATTTAAATGTCAGGAAGTCGTTTCTGAAAGTATTTGTATGGAGTGTAGCCATGTATGGAAGTGAAACGTGGACGATAAATAGTTTAGACAAGAAGAGAATAGAAGCTTTCGCAATGTGGTGCTACAGAAGAATGCTGAAGATTAGATGGGTAGATCACATAACTAATGAGGAGGTACTGAATAGAATTGGGGAGAATGGGAGCTTGTGGCACAACTCGACTAGAAGAAGATCGGTTGGTAGGACATGTTCTGAGACATCGAGGGATCACCAATTTAGTATTGGAGGGAGCGTGGAGGGTTAAAATCGTAGAGGGAGACCAAGAGATGAATACACTAAGCAGATTCAGAAGGATGTTGGCTGCAGTAAGTACTGGGAGATGAAGAAGCTTGCACAGGATAGAGTAGCATGGACAGCTACAACAAACCAGTCTCAGGACTGAAGACCACAACAACAACATGGTATGGAGACAGCTTGAACGCTGAGGAAGAACGCTGTTTAGTTTACAAAGTGTATAATAGACAGTGATCGATTTGAAGAATATAATGCTTTGAAAAAGCTATCTGCTCTTTGGTTCAAATGGCTCTGAGCACTCAACTGCTGTGGTCATCAGTCCCCTATAACTTAGAACTACTTAAACCTAACTAACCTAAGGACATCACATACTCCCATGCCCGAGGCAGTTTGATAAGTGAAGTTTAAACTTACTCCTTTATTGTTACATATTTTTCTATGTTATCTAATCTGAGCGAGTTTTTGTTACATGTAGAAACACCTGCCTCTAATATTATAGAACCAGTAAAAATATGGAAAGCAGAGAAATGGGGAGATGAAATACAAAATTACTACACAACCATAATGTTGCCTCTCTTGTTGCTGCAAATAGCGACGAATCCTGCCTGGCTCTTTGTATACTGTAACAGTTTAGATTTCAGCAAATTTCTAAGACACTTTAGCCAAAATTTCAACGACAGTATTAACAAGCGTTACGTAACTGTGCTCGTCTTTCCAACAACTTTAGAATGTCATTAAATAAACACAACGCTCCACAAAAAACATACTTGCTTCAGTAGGACGCCTTATGTAACAGTTTATATACTTTGTTTAGGCGGCATCTATAGAGTCCAAGTATCTGTAAGAGAAAGACATGATCGCCAAGAAGCTTCAGTTATACAGCTATTCATGAGTAGTTTCTATAATACTGTCACCTTCTGGTCGTCATAATTATGTGATAGAAGCTTGCTAGGAGCCGCTACGATCATATGCCGTGAAGCATAAAGCACTATACAAAAAAATTGTAAATATGTCTGTATAATTATACATCGAAACTAGTAGTGAATAAGTGAAGTCATATTGCAGCACATTGGAGGTCATCTCTTGCGTTCTAAAAAAAAAAAAAAAAAAAAAAAAAAAAAAAAGTCAATTGCGATAATCGTATAACAAAGTTACGTTCTCCTCTGCGTACAGCCTGTTATCGAAAAAACTCGTTTCAGTATGTTGTACCGTATAGAAATGGGGATCTTGTGTATTATTAGACTTACGCGTACATAATGTTGTTGGTATTTGAGCAATGAAACGTAGGTTTCCAAACTCTTTTATTTACTTCCTGTCATACGAGTCGCTATAGGCCTTAATTGGCTCCATTTCTGTTACAGCTGAGCTGTAAGATCTTCTCTGACAGATTTGTAAAGATGCGCAATCCACCCAGCAGTATGCAGATGAATGACAGTGGATCACCTACTCAATACAAAAAAGCCCTTCACTCAGTGAACAGACAGACTAGACTTAATGAAGACAAACGCCCTTACGAGAAGGAAGCGGTTCATCAGCTAAATGTACTTCGCACTGAAGCTGCCCCACCGCCATCCACCTACGCTCCAGCTCCATCCAGAGATTCTTGTGCTACTAACCACGATGGAAGTGTTCAGCTGTCAGCGCTTCCAGGGTCCACATCTGGGCAGTCGCCACCGTCACCCGTAGTATGGCCCGAAATCACGCTGAGCCTCCTGTCTTGGTTGGTCTTCCTGAGCCACGGCGACGACCTGGAGTCGTTGCTGGCCGGCAGCACCGTGACCAGTAACTGCCGCCTGGTGGCGCTGTCGGCCGCGGATGGAGCCGTCACAGAGGTGTACCGGTCTTCTGTAGCTGACGGCGTCGCGAAGGTGCAACTTGGGAGCTGGGACGGCCGGCGCCTGCACTGGGAAGCCAAGGGACGCTTCGAGAGAGCGAGGGACTTGAGCGGCATCACCATGAGCTGTCTCAGCCTACATGTGAGTGTTAAGTCAGCCTATATGTGAGTATTAAACTATAACAGTGAGTTACTTGACAATAATCTACATCTGTATCTACATCGATACTCCGCAATCCACCTAACGGCGGATACAATGAGTATCATGTTGCAACATCAAATACTCCACTGTCTTCTGAATATGGTTATAATTTATATATAAATGCATTTATATCTTCTTCACTGGCATTCTTCTTCTTCCGTATTCGGATGCACAAATTATATCTTCCCTTCCCAGTAATTAGCAACGTAGGTTGCTTTGTCATTGACTTTCAAAATATCGTCTTTATTGCATGTTATAGACATATCTGGGCAAATCAATAGGTGGTCCAAGTCCTGTATTGCTCCACATTCACACCTATCGCTATCACTGTAGCCCCATTTAAATAGGTTTGATTTGCACCCAGTTACTCCAGTGTCCAGTGTCCAGACTGTCCATTCCATTCAACTGCTCTTCCAAGTCCTTTGCTGTCTCTGACAGAATTACAATGTCATCGGCGAGCCTCAAAGTTTTTATTTCTTCTCCATGGATTTTAATACCAACTCCGAATTTTTCTTTTGTTTCCAATACTGCTTGCTCAATATACAGATTGATCAACATCAGGGAGAGGCTACAACCTTGTCTCACTCCCTTCCCAACCACTGCTTCCCTTTCATGCCCCTCGACTCTTATAACTGCCATCTGCTTTCTGTACAAATTGTAAATAGCCTTTCGCTCCCTGTATTTTACCCCTTCCACCTTCAGAATTTGAAACAGAGTATTCCAGTCAACATTGTCAAATGCTTTCTCTAAGACTACAAATGCTAGATACGTATTTTCTAATATAAGGCGTAGGGTCAGTACTGCCTCACGTGTTCCAATATTTCGACAGAATCCAAACTGATCTTCCCCGAGGTTGGCTTCTACTAGTTTTTCCATTCGTCTGTACAGAATTCATCCGCAGGGGGCTCCCGTCTTGGGAGTATGTGGGTGGCATCCACACGGGCCCTTAGCTAAGCCTGGCATTACTTCCACTTACTTGTGTCAGGCTTCTCCTGTTTCCTTTCCTATCCGGCCCCCCTCGGCCAACTCTTGGTTTCTTCGACCCCAACGGTATTAGGTTTCCGAGGCCCAAGGGTGTCTTTCACTTTCCTCTCTAGTATCTATTATCTACCCTCCGACCCAACGGCGAAGCGAGCGGAAGAAGAATCTTATATCCTAGGTTCTCAAAGATCGTGGAGGCGGAAGAGGTCATGCCAGACGAACTGGCTGTAAAGGCGCCGCTCAGCCATCATTGAGCTCGCGGCAGTTCGTTGCAGTTCTGGTACCGGAAGTCACATGTCACATACATATGTGCCGTGATGAATTGTTCCAGAATCATAGTGTGTGGGTCACTTCCTCGCAAGCTGTAATCCACCTTAAACAAATTCACGCAAATGGCAATTTCTCCTGTCATTTTCTCTAAAGACCAATGGCGATGGGATAAGGACGATGGTAGCAGGCTCCGAGTGAGGCTGGAAGCTACTAGTCTGGACCTGCACACTGGCGGCAGGTGTGTGATGGTCGCCTTCCTGAGAACCCGTGTGACTACTCGGGAATCCGGTCCTGCACCTGCGACTGGGCAGGCCTATTTAGGATGACCGCTGCCCACCCTGAATGGGGAAGGCCCTAGAAAATGTGGGCTAAACATCGGAAGTCACACTTGAACCGGGCTGGGAATCCGCACCCAGTAGGTCACTCCTTATACTGCGGACGTAAACAAAAGAAGAATGAAATGATTATGACAATAGGGACATGGAATGTCAGGACCCTCCTGGACGTGAACAATTACAGACCAGAGAGAAGAACTGCTCTTATCACCCAAGAACTAGCCCGTCTAGATATAGACATTGCTGCCTTGAGTGAGACAAGACTCTCAGGTGAGGGACACATTAGTGAGGTACGTTCAGGGTACACCATCTTCTGGAAGGGAAAGGATGCAGGAGAACCACGCATCCATGGTGCAGGATTTGCCGTAAAAACGAAAATAGTGAAAGATCTTCGCCTTACACCTGTCTCAATTAATGAAAGACTGATGACTCTTAGAGTACCCATTGGTTCAGACAGATTCATCACCTTCGTCTCTGCATATGCTCCTACTTTAGACAGTGATGAAGACACAAAGAATCAGTTCTACCACCAACTGAACAGTACTCTCTCTAAAATACCCATTCAAGATAAATTAATTTTACTTGGTGATTTCAATGCCAGAGTGGGAAGGGACAACCGTTTTTGGAGAGATGTCATGGGTAAACAAGGGGTGGGAAACTGCAATGCAAATGGGTTGCTACTTCTTGGTCTGTGTGCTGAGCACGAGCTTTTCATCTCCAATACCCAATTCCGTTTGCGTAACCGCTATAAGACCACATGGATGCACCCACGCTCCAAACATTGGCATCTTATAGACTACGTTATTACGCGACAGCGTGACAAGAAAGACATTCTCATCACAAAAGCAGCACTAAACATCGATGAGTGCTGGACGGACCATAGACTTTTAGTCAGCCGTTTGAGAGTACCAAAGTATCGCAAGCCACGATCCCACTTTTCAAACCCACCACGCAGAAAATTCAACATAAGCAACCTGAACAACAAAAAAATGTGCGCTCACACTTCCAAGACATACTGTCCGAACAACTTAACAAAGCTCCAGCAACCACAGATGACGTCGAACAAGAATGGACCACATTAAAGAACATCATCAAAGAAACTGCTGAGAATGTTGTTGGTTGTAGTGCACGGAAAAGAAGTGACTGGTTTGATGACAACCACGGAGAAATCCAAGCCATCATCAATGCAAAGCGGGATGCTTACCTATCCCTTGCTCAAGATCCATCCTGCGCAGAAAAGAAAGCACACTTTCTAGAACTCAAGCAGAAATGTCAAAGTGAAATACGAGTAATCAAGAACAAATGGTGGCAACAGAAAGCCACAGAACTCCAAAATCTTTCTGATGCAAGGAACCTGCGTGGCTTTTATGCTGGTATTAAAGAGCTGTATGGACCTATCCGCTCATCATCAGGAGCACTTAAAGCTGCTGACAACTCCACCATTCTTACTGAAAATCAGGACATCTTAAATCGTTGGAAAGAGCACTTCAGCTCACTGTTAAACAGCCCTTCTACTGCCGCTGGAGATTTTCTCAAAAATGTCCCACAGCACCCTCCAAAACCCTGTCTGGCTGATCCTCCAACTTTTCAAGAATTTTGCAAGGCACTCAAGAGTGTGAAACCTGGGAAGGCTCCTGGACCTGACAGCATCCCGATGGAGCTTATTGAGGGTGGCGGCTTGCCTCTAAAAACTAGACTCTTCTCACTTATTATATTAATGTGGGAAACCCGCAAGGTACCAGCTGACTTGAAGAACTCCACAATTGTCACCATCTTCAAAAAGGGCGACAAAAGCGTCTGTGGTAACTACCGGGGAATATCTCTACTCTCTGTCACTGGAAAAATTTTTGCAAGAATCCTTTTAAATCGCCTCCAGACACTTTCAGAGACTATACTACCTGAGTCTCAATACGGGTTTCGACCTTCAAGAGGGACAATTGACATGATCTTCTGTGCACGACAACTACAGGAGAAGTGCAGAGAACAGCAAAAGCCTTTACTACTTGTTTTCTACGATCTAGAAAAGGCCTTTGATACAGTTCCCAGAGAAGCCATGTGGATGGTCTTAAAACGCTTCGGCTGCCCTGAACATTTTGTTGACCTGATTGAAGCTCTCCACGTTGATATGACTGGACAGGTCCTCTGCCAGAATGAAACGACTGGTGAATTCCCAATAACAAGTGGGCTTAAACAAGGATGCGTTCTTGCACCTACATTATTTGCATTGTATCTGGCAGCTATGCTTTACGAGACAACCGTAAACAATGCAGGAATAGAACTAAAGTACAGGTTTGATGGAGGATTATTCAACCAGTCCAGACTCCATTCAAAAAGGTTCACCAGTACCACTCGTGTGACAGAGCTGCAGTATGCTGATGACAATGCCTCTCCAGCTCATTCACCTGCAGAGTTGCAGCTGTCAGTTGATTCCTTCAGCAGGGCGTACGAACGATTTGGTCTCTCCATCAATATTTCAAAGACAAAGGTGATGGCGCAGCCAACTCCTGGCTCCTCCGTTCCTGACTTCAGCATATCCATCTATGATACACTCCTGGAACAAGTGGACCATTTCCTCTACCTGGGAAGCATACTGTCATCCAACTGCTCATCTGGAAAAGAAGTGGAGAATAGAATACGTGCTGCACATGTAGCATTTGGTCGTCTTACAAAGCGTGTCTTCCTGAATAAAGACCTAACACTGTACACCAAACTGATGGTGTACAAAGCTGTAGTCATTTCCACCCTGCTATATGGTTGCGAAACCTGGACGTTGTATCGCTGCGATCTGAAGAAACTAGAACGCTTCAACCAACAGAAGCTAAGATATATCATGAACCTAAAATGGGATGACTTCATATCCAACACGGCTGTTCTAGAGAGAGCAAAAATGCATAGCATGGAAGCTCTTATCATTGGGCATCAACTCAGATGGGTCGGACATGTCCAGCGGATGAAAAATGACAGACTTCCACGCCAAATGCTGTACAGCGAAGTGAGCACAGGTAAAAGGCCACGAGGTGCCCCTCTCAAACGTTATAAGGATCAGTACAAGAAAAATCTGAAAAACTTGAACATCGATCCGAGTAACTGGTCCACAATAGCAGAAGACCGAAGTCGCTGGCGCTCAGTTACCTCAAATGCTCTTCAAAACTTTGAGCTGGAACGTCGAAGAATGGAGAATGACAAACGCCAGAGACGTAAACTCCTCCAGGCTCAGCCACGTCCTCCACCTTCCATCAGCTGTAATGTCTGTGGCCGCCTGTTCCACGCTAGGATTGGATTGCTAAGCCATCAACGACACTTCCACGCCTGAACCGTGACAAAGGAAATCTCAGGAGAGAAATGAAAACTCGGATACGAGTATCAGCCGACGACGACGACGTACAGAATTCGCGTTAGTATTTTGCAGCCGTGACTTATTAAACTGATAGTCCGGTAATTTTCACATTGACAACACCTGCTTTCTTTGGGATTGGAATTATTATATTCTTCTTTAAGTCTGAGGGTATTTCACCTGTCTCATACATTTTGCTCACCAGATGGTAGAGTTTCGTCAGGGCTGGCTCGCCCAAGGCTGTCAGTAGTTCTAATGGAATGGTGTCTACTCCCGGGGCCTTGTTTCGACTTAGTTCTTTCAGTGCTCTGTTAAAATTCTTCACGCAGTATCATATCTCCCATTTCATCTTCTTCTACATCCTCTTCCATTTCCATAATATTGTCCTCAAGTACATAGCCCTTGTATAGACCTTCTATATACTCCTTCCACCTTCTGCTTTCCCTTTTTTGCTTAGAACTGGGTTTCCATCTGAGCTCTTGATATTCATACAAGTAGTTCTCTTTTCTACAAGGATCTCTTTAATTTTCCTGTAAGCAGTATCTATCTTACCCCTAGTGAGATAAGCATCTAATTCCTTACATTTGTCCTCTAGCCATCCCTGCTTAGCCATTTTGCACTTCCTGTCGATCTCATTTTTGAGACGTTTGTATTCCTTTTTGGCTGCTTCATTTACTGAATTTTTGTATTTTCTCCTTTCATCTATTAAATTCAATATTTCTTCTGTTTCCCAAGGATTTCTAGTAGCCCTCGTCTTTTTACCTACATGATCCTCTGCTGCCTTTACTACTTCATCCCTCAAAGCTACCCATTCTTCTACTGTATTTCTTTCCCCCATTCCAGTCAATTGTTCCCTTATACTCTCCCTGAAACTCTGTACAACCTCTGGTTTAGTCAGTTTATCCAGGTCCCATCTCCTTAAATTCCCACCTTTTTTGCAGTTTCTTCAGTTTTAATCTACAGTTCATAACCAATAGATTGTGCTCAGAGTCCACATCTACCCCTGGAAATGTCTTACAATTTAAAACCTGGTTCCTAAATCTCTGTCTTACCATTATATAATCTATCTGATACCAGTCAGTATCTCCAGGCTTCTTCCACGTATACAACCTTCTTTTATGATTCTTGAACCAAGTATTAGCTATGGGTAAGTTGTGCTCTGTGCAAAATTCTACCAGGCGGCTTCCTCTTTCATTTCTTAGCCCCAATCCATATTCACCTACTACGTTTCCTTCTCTTCCTTTTCCTACTACCGAATTCCAGTCACCCATGACTATTATATTTTCGTCTCGCTTCACTATCTGAATAATTTCTTTTATTTCATCATACATTTCTTCAATTTCTTCGTTATCTTCGGAGCTAGTTGGCATATAAACTTGTACTGCTGTAGTAGGCGTGGCCTTCGCGTGTATCTTGGCCATAATAATGCGTTCACTATGCTGTTTGCAGTAGCTTACCAGCACTCCTATTTTTTTTATTCATTATTAAATCCACTCCTGCATTGCCTCTATTTGATTTTGCATTAATAACTCTGTATCCACCTGACCAAAACTCTTGTTCCTCCTGCCACCGAACTTCACTAATTCCCACTGTATCTAACTTTAACCTATCCATTTCCCTTTTTAAATTTTCTATCCTACCTGCCCGATTAAGGGATCCGACATTCCACGCTCCGATCCGTAGAACGCCAGTTTTCATTCTACTGATAACAACGTCCTCCTGAGTAGTCCCCTCCCGGAGATCCGAATGGGGGACTATTTTACCTCCGGAATATTTTACCCAAGAGGTCGCCATCATCATTTAACCATACAGTAAAGCTGCATGCCCTTGGTAAAAATTATGGCTGTAGTTTCCCCTTGCTTTCAGCCGTTCGCAGTGCCAGCACAGCAAGACCGTTTTGGTTAGTGTTCAAGGCCAGATCAGTCAATCATCCAGACTGTTGCCCCTGCAACTACTGAAAAGTCTGCTGCCCCTCTTCAGGGACCCAGTCATTAGACTACCAATTTCGGTCCACAGTGACCATCTTCATATGTCAGGAAAAGGGGAAACCAAATTAATTGCTAGACAATAGACATCTGGTAACTAATAAATGTAAGATAAAGAGAAGTTACTAATTTCACATATATGTACAAAATATGATCTTAGAAATGACATAAGACGAGCCCAATTGAAACAGAAGAAACCTTATATTATTCAAATACTATCTTTGCTCGCGTAGACTGCATAGCCTGAACAGGCTTTTTTCTTCATTTAATCGTATTTTTATGTTGTTCATAAACTGCAACACTTTCTAAACTTTTCGCGCTATTTAAGGCCATAGAAATACGATCTTTCCCGAACGTACTTCTGAGCAATTGTGGTAGCTGCATCAAAGATTTTTGTTAATCATACCTTTTGCATTCTTGAGGCCACATTTCCATAGAACTTTTATCCCGTAACACATATTTCTTTATATTTAACCGAGAAGTGAAATACCAATTTTCACAGTTTTAGCTTTAAAAGAATTGTAATGTAACAACATATTTTCTGAAAAATTTGCCAGTTGCTGCAATATCAGTCTTTCGTGCACTCAAACTCAGTGATTCTTCCGAAATTTTTGAATTCTAAAGTTTTATGTAACTGCGTAGATGCATGTCGGACCTAAAAACTATTCAATATTCTAACCGACAGCAAAACTGGAGTTAATTCCAAAACACTTTTGAATGACTTCGGACGTCCAGCAGCATTCCCTAAACGTTTTAGAAGTTCAATAAAGTCTGTTGACGTTACCCGTTAGAAACCGAATTCTAATTTTGTTTACTCAGTTGGTTGTTCTAGAAATACGAGTGAATAGCGTAATTACGGGAATGGACAAACATATGGAAACACCAAAAGCACAACTGATTACCATGCCTGATACAGTGTGTGACACTCATGGCCTAGGGGTAGGACCCTTCGTTAGCCGTGACTTCGGTTCTGACTTCGAACCCCGCACCTCTTAAATTTTGAATAAAAATCACCAGCAATGGCGGCCAGAGACTCTCTACATAGGAAATCACTATTATTCAGCCAACGGCCTTGTCAAAGAAGTCGAAGGAGCGGAAAGAGGTTCATGGCACTTCTTGCTCTGCTAGTGGGAAACTGCCCCTAAAAGGTGGAAGAATCAGTAATGATCAACGGCATGAGGGTGCAGAAGGGGGTGCCACTGCATTAAAGACACATAACGTATATCCAAAGGACATGTGGCCTGTAATTAAAAAAGTGTCACGACTATCTCTCCATTGGCAAAACAGCCTGTCTGAGGTGGACGTACACTAAGGTGGCAAAAGTCATGGTATACCTCCTAAAATCATGTCGGAACTCCATTCGCCCGGTGTAGTGCCGCAACTCGACGTGGCATCGACTCGACAAGTCGTTGGAAGTCCCCTGAAGAAATATTGAGCCATGCTGCCTCTATAGCCATCCATAATTACGAAAGTGCTGCCAGTGTAGGATTTTGTGCACAATCTGATCTCTTCATTATGTCCCATAAATTTTCGAAGGCATTCATGAAGGGATCTGGGCGGCCAGATCATTCGCTCGAATTCTCCAGAATGTTCTTCAAACCAATTGCGAGAAATTGTGGCCTAGTGACATGAAACAGTTGTTTGGGAACATGAAGTCATGAATAGCTGCAAATGGTGTCCAAGTAGTCGAAAGTAACCACCTGCAGTGAGCAATCGGTTCAGTTGGACCAGACCACCCAGCCCATTCCACGTAAGCCCAGCCCGCACTGTTATGGAGCCACCACCAGCTTGCACAGTACCTTGTTGACAGCTTGGGTCCACAGCTTCGTGAGGTTTGCGCCACACTCGAACCCTGCCATCAGCTCTTATCACCTAAAACTTGGACTCATCTGACCAGGCCACGGTTTTCCAGTCGTCTATGGTCCAATCCAGGAGAGGAGCTGAAGGTTATTTTGTGCTGTTAGCAAAGCACTCGCATCGGTCGCCTGCTGCCTCAGCCCATTAAAGCCAAATTTCACCACATTCACCTATCGGATACATTCGTCGTACGTCCTACATTGATTTCTGCGATTATTTCATGCAGTGTTGCTTGTGTGTTAGCACTGACAACTCTATGCTGTCGGTCGTTAAGTGAAGGCTGTCATCCACTGCCTTGTCTGTAGTGTGAAGTAATGCATGAAATGAGGTACTTTCGACACACTCTTGATACTATGGATCTCGGACTACTGAATTCCATAACGATTTCCTAAATCGATTGTTCCAAGCGTCTAGTTCCAACTACTACTCCGCGTTAGAAAATGTTAATTCCCTATGTAAGGTACTAATCAGTTGGAAACCTTTTCACATGAATCACCTGAGTATAAATGACAGTTCTGCCAACTTTCTGCCCATTTATACCTTGTGTACGCGATACTACTGTCATCTGTATATTTGCATATGGCTATCCAATGACTTTTGTCACTTCAGCGTAAAAATTCAGCTGTAACTGCCAAGTATTTTTTATTTTTATTTTTATTTTTTGGTCAATCACCATCCGTGATACGGCGCAAGGACTTTGCTAAAAGAAGTGTAGAATTGTAGCTCATCAGAACGGCACAATCAATTGATATGTTTACCTTTTCATCTTCCTCTTCTGAAAGATTCCTCTTAAATTTTACGAACTGTTATATAGGCTCAGGTCAAAAGTGGTTCAAATGGCTCTGAGCACTATGGGACTCAACTGCTGAGGTCATTAGTCCCCTAGAACTTAGAACTAGTTAAACCTAACTAACCTAAGGACATCACACACATCCATGCCCGAGGCAGGATTCGAACCTGCGACCGTAGCGGTCTCGCGGTTCCAGACTGCAGCGCCAGAACCGCGCGGCCACTTCGGCCGGCGGCTCAGGTCATTAGCATGTTTCATTACTGCTTTCCTTGGCGTAGTAAGGCATATAAAGCTTTTCTAAATTGAACTTCGTGGAAGTATTGAGCGTCTTGCGATATAGTAAACATTTTGCAAACCCATCTTTCTGTGTGAAATGATAAGGTTCCTCACACTGTTGATTGAAGCGCGAAGACATTGTCTGCCTTACGCAATGCCTATTTGCTACAGCCGATGTTAGATGGTAGCACACTCAGAACTGACCCTCGTCTACTTCACAGCCGGCGCTTCTCCCGTACTGTCATGATAACATGAGTGCGCGCGTTTCCCTCCCCACCACATGCACTCGAGCAAGAGCGTTACCAGGCGCGGGTATTGGTGCTCAGAACCAGCCAGTTGTTAATCCCTGGTGTAGAGCGAGAGCCAACTAGGACACTGAACGGTATTGTGTGCTATTCTGCAATGATTATCGCTATTGTTTGTGACGGCCAGCTCGGAGCTAACGTCCGTAGATGGCGTATCGAAAGGTCACAAGAAGCAACAACTCTCGAACCCATACCTCTCCAACTCGTGGAATGAAGAGAGCTCTTAAATATGATGATACCATTGATTCAGTACTTGTCGGAGGAAGGCTGAATGCTCGCTAATATGTGGCAAGAATAGTAAACCCTTCTGTTATATATTATACGACCAGGATACCAAATCACATATTCCAGGAGGATAAAGAAAGACCCCACTCTGCAGTTCACATTACAAACACCTTGAGGAATGTATGGATCCTTGACTGACCTGCCTTTTCCATGATCTGTTACTTGCAGAGCATATCTGGTATGTGATGTGTGATGGGATGACATGTTACTTTTATACTAGCCTCTAAACAGCACTGGCCGGCCGAAGTGGCCGTGTGGTTAAAGGCGCTGCAGTCTGGAACCGCAAGACCGCTACGGTCGCAGGTTCGAATCCTGCCTCGGGCATGGATGTTTGTGATGTCCATAGGTTAGTTAGGTTTAACTAGTTCTAAGTTCTAGGGGACTAATGACCTCAGCAGTTGAGTCCCATAGTGCTCAGAGCCATTTGAACCATTTTTTTCTAAACAGCACTCATCGTGAACTGACACAAAAAGTGTATCACGCATGGTAATAAATTCCTCAGGATGACACTCAGAAGCTGTTTACGTCCTTGCCACAATGTATACAACAGTATACACACTGAGGTGACAAACGTAATGGGATAGCCGTATGCACATATGTAGAAGGCGATAGTACCTCGCACGCAGGGTATAAAAGGGCAGTGCATTGGCGGAGCTGTCATTTGTAATCAGGTGATCCACGTGTAAATGTATCCGAGGTGATTATGGCCGTGTTACGAGAATTAACAAACCCTGTGCGCGGAATGGTAGTTGCAGGTAAACGAATGGGAATCTTCAGGGTATTCAATATTCTGGGATCCACAGTGTCAAGGGCGTGCCGAGAATACCATACTTCAGCCATTACCCCTCACAAAGGACTACGCAGTGGCCAACGTACTTCCCTTAACGACCGACAGCAGCGGCGTTTGCGTAGAGGTTCACTGCTAACAGACAAACAACAGTGCGTGAAGTGAACGCAGTAATCAATGGGACAGTGAGGTGAAATTTGGCGTTCATAGGCAATGGCAGCTGGCGTTCGACGCGGGCGACTTTGCTAACAGCAGAACATTGCCTGCAGCGCCTCACCGGAGCTTGTGACCATATCTGTTGGACACTAGACGACTGGAAACCGTGACCTGGTCAGATGAATCCCGATTTCAGTTGGTAATAGGTGATGACAGGGTCGGGTGTGTCGCAGACTTTATGAAACCATGGACCCAAGCTAGCAACAAGATACTGTGCAAGGTGGTGGTGACTCAATAATGTGGGCTGTGCTTACGTGGAATGGGCTGGCTCATCAGGTCCAACTGAACCGATCATTCACTGCAAATGATTACGTTCGGCTACTTGGAGGCGATTTGCATCCATTTATGACTTCATGTTCCCAAACACCAGTTTCATGTCACTGGGCCACAATTGCTCGTGACTGATTTGAAGAACATTCTGGACAATTGGAGGGAATGATTTGGCCACCTAGATTGCCCGTCATGAACCCCATCGAACATTTATGGGACGGGATCGATAGGTCAGTTCGTGCACAACGCCCTGCACTGACAACATTTTCACAATTAATGATGGGTATAGCGGCAGCATGGCTCAATATTTCATCTGAGGCGTTCCAACGACTTGTTGAGTCCATGCCACGTCGAGTTGCTGCACTACGCCGAGAGAAAGGAGGTCCGACACGATACCAAGACGTATCCCATGACATTTAACCTCAGTGTGATTGCCCATGAGAGTCTCATCTCATACTGAAGTTGATAATGAACATCAGTTTCGACTGCAATGAAAGTTTGATTATTTAATTCCCCTTAGGTGATGAGAATCTCTAAAAATTTCGATAAACACAGGACGTGTATTTCAAGGTGCAACATTCTCCATTTCTGTGAGTGTAATTGCTTCCTTTCTTCTTCAGCTGCAGCTTATCTGGAAGATAAAACAGCATTTAACTGAAGACTTCTAGAGATCAGTCTTATTTCCAGTCTGGTGCGTTCATAGTAAAGACAAGGAACTTTTAATTCAATAAGATAAGCAGAAAAGAGCAGATCAAAGAAGAATACAACTTCCAACTCATGAGAACAAACCATTCTATTGCAGGAGAGGCCCATCTCAACAACTGATTTTTTGAGTCGCAATTCAACTGCGATTGTATTCGTAGTATGGAAGATCTTGGAGGACATCCTAAAATTCAGGTATGTTGTTCTACTTGTATTTTGTCTGCCGAATTTGTATATTATTTTCTGATATAAGAAGGATATAATGGATTCCGGCTAACGCGAATGTCGCAATGGCTCTGAGCACTATGGGACTTAACATCTGAGGTCATCAGTCCCCTAGAACTTAGAACTACCTAAACCTAACTAACCTAAGGACATCACACTCATCCATGCCCGAGGCAGGATTCGAACCTGCGACCGGAGCGGTCGCGCGGTTCCAGACTGAAGCGCCTTTAACCGCTTGGCCACACTGGCCGGCCAAACGTCGCAATGTATCGTGCATTAAGTCAGACAGCAAAATTCATTCTGCAAACATATCCGAAAAGGAAATAACTGATGATTTCAGAGACATTATGGTCATCCCGTTAACAGATGATGAGAGGCTAAAAATACACACATCAAAAAAAGTTTTACATCGTCTCGGTTCCGAGAGTTCCGGAACCTGTATAGAAAACTGCAATAAAGATCAACGTAAACATCATTTTCGCTCTTTTTATTGCTCATGAAAATCACACATTGCATATTACACTACCATACAGCGAGACCTTCGGAGGTGGTGGTCCAGACTGCTGTACACACCGGTTCCTCTTATACTCAACAGCACGTCCTCTTGCATTGATGCATGCCTGCATTCGTCGTGGCATACTATCCACAACTATTCAATCTATCCCAGGCATGTTCGATAGGGTTCATGTGTGGAGAACATGCTGGTCACTCTAGTCGAGCAATGTCGTTATCCTGAAGGAAGGCATTCACAGGACGTGCACGATGGGGACGCGAATTGTCGTCCATGAAGACGAATGTCTCGCCAATATGTTACCGATATGGTTACACTATGGAGGATGGCATTCACATATCGTACAGCCGTTACGGAGCCTTCCATGACCACCAGCGATGTACGTCGGCCACAACACAACGCCACCCCAAAACAGCAGGGAACCTCCACCTTGCTGCACTCGCTGAACAGTGTGTCTAAGGCGTTCAGCCTGACTAGGTTGTCTCCAAGTCCATCTGTACCGCGCTGCATGGTATCGTGGTTGCAAAGATGGACCTCGCCATGGACGTCGGGAGTGAAGTAGCCCATCATGCAGCCTATTGTGCACAGTTTGAATCGTAACACGACGTCCTGTGGCTGCACGAAAAGCATTATTCAACATGGTGGCGTTGATGTCAGGATTTCTCCGAGCCACAATCCGTAGATAGCGGTAATCCGCTCCAGTAGTAGCCCTTGGGCGGCCCGAGCGAGGCATGTCATCGACAGTTCCTGTCTCTCTCTATCTCCTCCATGTCCGAACAACATCGCTTTGGTCCACTCCGAGGTGCCTGGATACTTACCTTGTTGACAGCCCTTTCTGGCACAGAGTAAAAATGCGGACGCGATCGAACTGCGGTATTGTTTAAAAATGGTTCAAATGGCTCTGAGCACTATGGGACTTAACATCTGAGGTCATCATTCCCCTAGAACTTAGAACTACAGAAACCTAACTAACCTAAGGACATCACACACATCCATGCCTGAGGCAGGATTCGAACCTGCGATCGTAGCGGTCGCGCGGTTCCAGATTGAAGTGCTTAGAACCGCGGTATTGACCGTGTAGGCGTGGTAGGCACCTACTCGTGTACGTACACGAGCCGTGTACCTCATTCCTCGTGGAATGACTGGAACTGATCGGCTGTCGGACCCCCTCCGTCTAATAGGCGCTGTTCATGCATGGTTGTTTACATCTTTGGGCGGGTGTAGTGACATCTCCGAACCTTCGAAGGGACTGTGTATGTGATACAATATCTACAGTCAACGTTTATCTTCAGGAGTTGTGGGAACCGGGGTGATGCTAAACTTTTTTTGATGTGTGTATGTGAAATAGACATAGGACGCACAAGTCTTAAACACTGCAAAATCGGTGAACAAAATAATATATGTAGCCTGCTAGTAGATAGCTGTATCGCTCACCTATGGGGTGAGGTCACATTCTGTCCCACGTAAATATTCACTACACGACAATAACCCCAGATTTGATCAGCATCTATAACCAGAGGATCTAGTAGTGATTTCTTATAGTTTGAGAAGCTCTGTTGCCTCAGATTTGATCAGCATCTATAACCAGAGGATCTAGTAGTGATTTCTTATAGTTTGAGAAGCTCTGTTGCCTCAGATATGTAATAAGCAGAGGTAGAATGTCGGATTCTAGATTCTGTATTTCATTGTACGAAGATGGTTCTAGGCATACTGTTGTTCTCATGCTGCCCGATTTTGAAGAAGTCATTATCAATGACTCAGTGAAAATACGAGTGTCTGAGTCCAGTATCAATCGGAATGGTTGCGAGGTGCCGCGGCGGAGAAGAGTTTGTACCTCTTTAATTCAGACGAATTTTGCATGAGAACGAGACACGCACTCGACCCCCTCCTTATCTACCAGCTAATTAATTATGCGCACAACGGTAACGGAACGAAATGATGGTGGACCCTGCTGGTTGATAAAATAAGGAGTGCATACTCACAATAATTTAATAAAAAATTGTAATTTACTCAGAAAAAAGAACTTTATCATAATAAACAACAGAAAATAGGATTCTGCATATATCTACGAAATGATATGCTGCTTAAATATTACAATGAGATTTATTATACATCATAACTTAAAGGCACATGATTATCGACACAAACAGTAGGTTAAAGGAGCGGGTATTCTGAACTATTATGCGAATAAGAGTTGGCTCGAGAACAAGGGCTCCTACCCTCTGTGATGCAATAGCTTGACGATAATGACTCGAGGTCCTAATCAATCAAATATTACACTCTCGACTGTATTGCAGTATCGCGATTAGTAATGAGAGCTCATAAGGGATCACATGGAGAAACAAGCAAGGTGGCAAAGCGAGCGCACGTGTTTCTGAGGACTTCGGTATAAAATTGATAGGTACTACAATGCCGGAGCCGCAAAATACTTTTAACAATCCCGAAATTTGTATCAGGTCGTCGGTAGGCAGCTTTCTGATGATGTAGGCGCCGACTTCTGGTGTGCAGCAACTCTGTTTCAACCCCTGGTCTCGAAGGTTGTCCGAGAATTCTAAGTACTGTCGAAAAAAAGGTGCAACTAAGTCTCAAGACCGTCTGACTCCGACAAAGATCAGATCCCGAATCCCCTGTGCCCGCGCAGTGCAAGAGCGAAGCCAACATTCCTCAACCCCCTACTCTCCTAGAAAACCGCGAATCAGCATTCAGTGCTGATTCCAAAATTCCTCCACACCGTCTCAGAACATCATAGCGACCATTCCCTCCAGTTTCGAGCAGGGCATTATGACGTCAACTAGCCTCAGTTTAAATTGATCAATCATGGCTCTGCTATTCAGCTGAGGGCACTGAACTTGCCGTTTGACCAGCTACGAAAACAACCTGCCTAGACCACCGGGCATCCGGCGCCAGACAGTCGCACCCAGCAGGGCATGGTCCACAAGTATTCTCAGAATCAAGAGGAGACTGCAGTCAGTCGGTGCCAGGCGGATTTGTTCCGGACGCGCCAGACCGGTAAACACATAAACTGCGGCGACACTCAGACGTCTCGCAGGTCGTTTCGCCCTGCATACAACAGGCGAAACTCGACCGACGTCAGTCGTTCCGCCAGGCACTTAAGCCCATTGTACGAACCCCTCAGAATTCGTGGAAGTGCAGTCCCTAACCGGAAATGCAGTGTGCCCCGTCCTCCGAAGCTCGCCTCGCACAGGCCACACAGGGAGTAACCCAACATGCATAGGAATCAAGAGAAAAGTAGTTTTGAGCTCTCAGTACAAATACTCTCATTACAATAACCTTATTCGGTCTGTTACCACCGTGCAATGACATAGAACATTAATAAAATTGATGAAAATGAGAGGCGACATGCAAAAGAGGGCATGGAACCTCTCATGGTGGTTTACAGTTGGATACTGCAAGGAATACAGTATATGAAAACTTCATGCTCTCTGTAGCCGGGGTCTTTCTGTGATTTTATCGTATGAAGGCATCGATCTGATATCGATAAGGCGAGCTTTACCATGAGGGCGTGCGGTGCAGTGCATGCGCGGTGACGACTGGGTACACTAGGCATGTGTCGGCGGTTCTTAAAGAAGAAAAGCTCAGTGTATGTTTGCCTGTATTCACCTGAAGGTGAGATGATGCACCAAAATATTATGGCAGCAAGATACAGATATCTAGCAGTTCGCTAGAAATTTCATGGAACAAAGAACATACTACTTAATCTAAAATAGTTAAAGCTACTACATAATTGCTCACAATCAAAATTACATTAGGTGTTAATCTAAGATACTGTCTAGCATGTTGTATATATTATGAAGTGCATTTTTTTTTTTTGCTCTAACACTATATCCATTTTACCACTTTACTTTATTTCTTTTACACCGTCTTGCAATTCATTAAAAACTGTTTCACAGTATGCACTAAATTGTTTTTATTGTTCCATTATCTAGTCCAAGGTACATTAATTTAACACTTCATTCGCCTTGTGGGGATTTGTTTGTATGGAAAAGTGCTTGAAATAGTTTTCTAGGAGACTAAAAATTTAGTTTTTAAAAAGCATTTCTTCCAGGAACTCAGTTAAGTAAACGCCTAATTCGCCTGAAGAATATTTTTCTGACAAAAAAGTCCTCTACTCAAACACAACTTCAAGGGAGTGTTCCGTTTTTCAGTAAGTTATTTATTCATCCGCAGTTAGACATGCCAGCTTAATATATCAATAAAACATATTTAAAAATTAATAATAACTCATAAAAGTTAACAATTTAATACAACTCCGAGATATTTTCTTAATGGCCTATTTCCACAAGTATGTATACATTGTATACAACACTGTTTTATGTACACATACTTGCAAAGAAAGAAGTGTGTAAAAAATTACGTAAAATGTGTGACATGTAGTTGTTCACTTATATGTTTTTTCTGATTACATGTTTTACCATTGATAATTTTCTGCAAATATTTTCTTTTCATTTTAACATAATGTGTTGTCGAGATAAATGCTTATTGTTTTTACAGAGTCGTTCAGACTGTGTTGGTCATTACCAAGTTTTCTAATAGAAAAAGGAATAAATTTACTTACAGCATTCCTTGGGAATAATGATCCTGTGTGCAATACCAACACAAAAATCTGTAACTTCGCCTTGCTGCCTCCTCTTACCTCACAAGAAAAAAATTCGTAATTGGTACCCAGTGTCGAGCACAGTGGCATACCATGGAGATTGAGTGCAAGAAGCAGTTTAAAATATTGCGCCCCCTCATAATGTGTTACAAAGCCAAGTTTGAAAACTATTTATTTTCAAAACCTATAATTATAATTATAAAATCAAATTACTTCTCTAATGTCATCGAAGTTTACTTCCTTACTGCAACAGATTGTAGGTACCATTACTAGGATAACAAAACAGGAGTACAGAAAATGTTATATATATTAAACATTTCAGTTTATAGTTTGCATTCATTTAATCTTATCCATAAGATTAAATGAATGCAATTCTTGCAATTTTATAATTATATCGTCAAAAATTACATTTATTTTTCTTTCAGTTGATGAAATTGCAAAGTTACTTAACATTTCTTGACACTTAGTCTTTATTAGCTTTAATTTGGAAAACTTTCTTTCAAAAGTATCATTTGACACTGTGACTGTTAAACAAATTCTTAGTGCCATCACATCTTATACTTAATTTTTCAGCTCAATAATTGTAAAGTTGTCCATGCAATAATATTCTCTTCTGGATGAGCCTCTTTAAATGAAGAAATGTGGCTTCTAAAACTATGTACGTCAGTAATTACAACTGTGGCATTCAGTTTGGAGTATTTTTCACATAAATGCTATATGTTTTGAGATCTGAATTCCCCTTTTTCTTCATCCTTACTATTTGAAGCTGAAGGAAAGCAAAGAGCTCATGAAGTACATTAATTCACAACGTACGCTGTTATAGTTCTGATGTTAGTTTATGTCTGCCTCAAGCCCTTTCCGAAGGGTTTCCGGAATTAAATTTAAACCAGAGTCGGTATTTTTCTCACCAGACATTATCTTTCGTCTTCTGATTCTGCTTTCTGTTGAAATATCAAATATATTTCGCATGTTCATAGCTCTTTCAGCTACTTTTGTGACTAGAGAATCACGGTTTTCCACACAAAATAGTCAGTGCTCCCTGCTTTTGACGATGCAGCTCAGTGTCGTTCAAGTCAGTAATCAATGGACTCCATAAATAAAGGAATGCAAAGAAAGACACCTTCTAATGCAAATCAACAAACTGTTCAAAATGGTTCAAATGGCTCCAAGCGCTATGGGACTTAAAATCTGAGGTCATCAGTCCCCTAGAACTTAGAACTACTTAAACCTAACCACCCATCCATGCCCGATGCAGGATTCGAACCTGCGTCCGTAGCGGTCGCGCAGTTCCAGACTGAAGCACCTAGAACGGCTCCGCCACAGCGGCCGGCCAACAAACTGTCTGCATTTCCTTTGGTTTCTTGAGTTTCTTCTGATCTATCCCTCAAGACTTGCAAACTTCTATTATTCCTTCAGTGTGCTCAGAAAGCACGTGTATAGATTCAGGTATTGAACTCCATCTTGTGTCACAGCATAGATTCATATTAATTAGAAAATGTAGTTTAAGAACATACTACCTATATGAAGAGCTTGGAAAAAATGTGAACACATTTTGCACAGTGCCAAAAAAGTCGCCAATTTTGGTCCAATAGTAGCAGCATGTATTCCAGCAAGGTTAAGTGAGTATGACACAAACACTGCTTTGGTATTTAAATCCAAAATATGTCTCTGAAGACCACTAATCTGTCGAGCCATTGTCGCAGCATTACCATATCCTTGTCCATAGCATGTAGTCGTGCTCCAGTTTAAACCATACAATTTTGTTCTGTAATTTCATTAGTTGATTTCCGATGTAAATGAATGAAGTCAATGAGTGATTTCACCACTGTGACTACTGAATCTTCAATGTGTATATGACGAATTATTTGACATTTACGTGGGTATGCGATATATCTGGTGTACTATTAAACGTGATGGACAGATACTTAACCTTGGAATTTTTTTAAATACCTCTATTCTAACATGCGCACCAAGCAGTTTGATGAATCATTTTGCCCGCGTGGAGGGAGATATGACACAACGTAGCCATCTGTTTACTGAGCTTTCTGACGGTGATGAGACGCAACTAGATCACATATTTTGGCGAGCAGCTTGAAAGTTTGGAAGAAATTTCCACAGTTATCTCTTTAAAAATGTGTTCATATCCATGTACGAATAAGGACTATCTGGCTAAATATAATACACAATTAAAAGTGTTTTTAACACAGCTTTCCTTGCCCCAAATGACTAAATTCGTTCTAATTGAATACCATCATCTGTTGTTTCACATTTCTGTAGTCGCATTTCAGGTTCTTTCCAGTTTTAAAATGCTTCAACATACTGACCACTTTTTCATGATCTAGTATCATGGGGTTCAGCTTTTTCCATTTCTTAAAATCATGTGGCAGTACAAAGAATACAATAACCATGTTCTTCAAACTCACTCGCCATTTTCTAACTTCACAAAAACCAGTCCTTAGGAAATGACCTGCCAGTATTATCTGTTCAAAAAACGCATCTTTATTCTGTAGTTCACCCTTCCTTTTCTTAACAAGTTCATTTTTCAAAGTGTCACATTATCTGGCCAGTAAGTAACATCAGCGAAATCTTTCAATCAAGACTTCCAGCTAATTTAACAAGCCGTCGCTACTCTAGTTTTCGTCTTTTCCTGCATTTGGCATCAGATTCCTATCTTAAAGACACTGTGAGTCAAATAAGTTATGAAAAAATATTAAAAAGTTGTAAAAAATAAACACAATTAATAGCTAACTTGTGTAGAAACTTTTAGTCAACGTAGTGGCATTACTAGAGGCAAGAAGGCAGCAAAGACGACAATAGGTGACGGTACATATGTACAAGTTAGGGCAGGAACGTAAAACGGGATAAGACGAGTGCAGTAAGTCCTATAGCTAACCGGAAATTACTTGTACAAGGAACACTGAGTGTGGTATTCACTCTATCACAGCTTATTTCTCTAGAGTATTTATTTTTCCACTCTGCATTAAATTACAACTTTCTTCTCTTCACAGACACTCCAGTGGCAAAGATAAGGTACAGTTCCGCATTCTGGGTCCAACCGACAGCCGTGTCAATCTCTGGAATAGCGTCACTGGCTGTGGTATCCAGGGGCATGGGTTCAGCACACCGCTCTGCCAGCCGTTGTCAGTTTTCTTGACTTTGGAGCCGCCACTTCTCAACCAAGTAGCTCCTCAGTTGTGCACTCCAATCCATTCCTCTCACAAAAGAAATCCCTGCCAGTACCGGGGACCGAACGCGAGTCCCCCACATGGTAGTCAGCCTCGCTGACCACGCAGCTGAGGAGCTGAATAGACATTTCAATGGACAAATGCAAACAAAAGATTGTCCATTACTTTTTAAAAAAATACTACATTACACCGACGAAAATAATCGCAACAACAAAAAATAATTAATGTGAGTAGCGAAATGTCGGGAATATGTTTGTCTATGTAACATATTTAAGTGATTAACATTGCAAGATCACAGGCTTATGTAAACTCGAGATAATTGCAAATGTGAAATGTTTGTATATTACTAACCGCTGTAACCGACAAATGCTGAATGCAACCATGCAAAGCGTGCATGCATTGTGTTGTATAGACGCCGGATATCAGTTTGTGGGATGGAGTTCCATGCCTGTTACACTTGGCCAGTCAATACAGCGACGGTTAATTTTGTTTGTGGATGACGCTCGAATTGTCGTCCAATGATATCCCATATGTGCTCGATTCGCGACAGATCTGGTGATTCAGCAGGCCAAGGCAACATGTCAACGCACGGTAGAGCGTGTTGGGTTACAGCAGCGGTATGTGGGTGAACGTTATCGTGTTGAAAAACACCCTCTGAAATGCTGTTTATGAAATGGAGCACAACACGTCGAATCAGCAGACTCACGTACAAATTCGTAGTCAGGGAGCGTGGGATAGTCACGAGAGTGCTCCTGCTGTCATACAAAATCGCACGCCAGACCATAACTCCAGGTGTTGGTCCAATGTTTGTCGAACGCAGTCGCTCAACGGACCTCCTTCTGACCAAAACATGACGATCACTGGCACAGAGGTAGAACGAGCACTCATCAGAAAATACAACAGACCTTCACCCTGGAATGATCTCTCGCTTGACACCACTGAAGTCGCAAATGGCGGTTGTTTGGGGTCAGTGAAATGCACGCTACAAGGCGTCTGGCTCGGAGCTGTCCCTGAAGTAACCGACTTGCAACAGTTAGTTGCGTTGCTATGGTGCCGAATGTTGCTCAAATTGCTGCTGCAGATGCAGTGTGATGTGCTAGAGCCAAACGCCGAACACGACCTCCTTCCCTCTCGGTAGTGCCACGTGGGCGTCTTGAGGCCGGTCTCCTTGCGACCATACTAGTGCCACGAGCAATCATGTAGGGTGGCTGCATTCTGTCAAGCCGTTCTGCAGTAACGCAGAAGGAACATCAAGCTTCTTGTAATCCTATTACACAACCTCGTTCAAACTCAGCGTGGTGCTGATAGTGGCGTCTTTGTCGCCATAAAGGCGTTCTTGACTCACTTCAACACACCACGTCTACTCTCAGAGATAACTAACACTTACGACCGTTGCAGCATGTGTTTAAAGCAAACCTGATTTGTATCCAAATAGTGGCAATTCTAGCGCCACTCTGATGTGACACAGGCGAAATCTGAATAGATATCATCTTTCATATGTAAAAACACGCTTAGCAACTTTCGTTTATTTCGCGTAGCTCCTTCTTGGTGTTGCGATTTTGTCTTTTCCTCAGTGCATGAACAAAAAAAATGCTTGGGTAACTCAGATACGCTTCTCAGGTAGATGAGGGTTAATACCAACGCCAGTAGCTATTGTTTCCTCTCACAAACACGCTAAAACTATTTTTGGGAATAGCAGAATTTTCGTTGTCAAGCGTTGGAAATTGAAAAAGCTTCTGTTCCATCAACTGAAAAACGAATTTATCAGTAAATACACTTTTTATGTACCATTCCATAACATAGAAATATTATTTACCTGTGCGTTGTAACGAAAGGCTATTTTCTTCTGACGTCTTCTCAGTCTTGGGGTAGGCAGCTACGGGGGAACAGTAAAACAACAATGGAGCCGTAAAGCGAGCGAGAGCATTTCTTCTGCACATGTTTACATGTGCTCAAGTGAAAGTGAGCCACACCGTCCAATCGGAGATCTCGTGGCCCTCCTTTTCGAGGGCGGGGTGCCTTCCACTCCTACGGCCGAACATGTAAAACAATAACTGTTGAAAATACATTAACATAGGACTTCAACTATGACGCGACTATAACCAAGCCGTGAATTATCATATTATATTTCACTGTAAAAATTTTGTCTTACAATTTTTTTGCGCTCCTAAAAATTTCGTGACAAGGGCATCCGCCCAATGCCACTATTACAAGTTTGGATCCATGGTAGATTTAAAAATCGAATCCACTATCAGTCAAATCAGTACATGTAATTCAAATACATTGCAGTGCCTATGTTTCTCCTGTAGTATGTTGAGACCACAGTATACGCAGTTTTCGTAACTAGCAATGGTAGTTCACTGATTATTGCTATTTTATGCAAACCAGCATACTTTTAATGCTGATGTTTTTTCCCTAAATACGTTGTATTATTTGCAGTACCAAATGCAGAGTCATCAACGTCAGCCACGGCGGAATCGAGTCCTACTTGTGGCAGCACAACATAGACGTCGCGTTGGTGCCTCTCACGGAAAATTTCCACAAACCACATCTGGCGTCTTCGTCCTCGCCTCTGGAGATCACAGCGTGAGTGCTCTTGTGCATGAAAGACATTATTTCCACATCTAACTCAGATGAAACAAGTGTAAGGTAGCTGCGAAGAACCTGAGGTCTGTTCAGAAGCAGATGTCAATAAATATCGTTTGACTGTCACAGGAAACTAAGTTATTAATCAATACTGCATAACAATGCACTCCGATCTAAAGCGTTAGACGTTTAGAGGCTCTAAATGCAGTATGGGGAGTAGGGTAGAAGGTGAGAAGAACAAATATCACAATATTGTTATCTCAGATTCAGCGATCATGTGGAGTTTCGCAACCCTTATTTACTTATCGACACCAAATTCCGTTTCGTTCACACGTATCGTTGGCCTCGTAGTTCTGACGAAGTGAATTGTATATCGCAGTTTTAATACTGTGCGACAAGACTTTTCACACCCTCCTTGTATTTCTATCATATGATATTTTAACTCGTTTTTTTGTTGGAAATTTTAGTTCCTTATTTACCTCATATTGTAGAGACGCACTTCATGTCCTAAAAAAAATAATAATAATAATAAATCAGACGAGACTGGAGCCTTCATGGTCTCGCCTATATCTCTAATGAGACATCCTTAGAGGGTTAAAATTTCTGTCTTCATAGTACATGAAAGGTACATAATAGCAGCAGCAGCAACAACAACAATACTTAAATAATAATAATAATAATAATAATAATAATAATAATAATAATAATAATAATAATAATAGCTTATCAAAGCTCGAGGTTTTAAACATACTGAAAGTTGGAGACAATATGCGACAACTGAATTACATAACAATGTCTTTTAACACTATTTGTTGTACTTATTTTTTACTATTTCACTGGTTTCGTTCTTAGCAGATCATTTTCAGGGTAACCGTAGTTGCAGAGAAACCAGTAGCAATTTGAAGAGAAATTTTGTGAGGTTGCGTCTGTCTTCCTTCCTATGGCGCGCTGACGACACCTTCCTGATATGGTTCAAGTGGTTCTGAGCACTATGGGACTTGACATCTGAGATCATCAGTCCCCTAGAACTTAGGACTACTTAAACCTAACAAACCTAAGGACATCACACACATCCATGCCCGAGGCAGGATTCGAACCTGCGACAGTAGCAGTCGCGCGGTTCCGGACTGAACCTTCCTGATATGGGCTCATGCTGAAAATGTACAGCAGTGGTTCGTCGACCACGTGAACGGTGTACATCTCAAAATTAAATTTACTGTGGAGGCGGAGAGGGATGGCAAGACTCCGTTCTTGGACATTTCAGTTGAGCGGAAGGCAGGTGGCCAGCATGGTTATTCAGTTTACGAGAAATCTACTGTCACTGACCGGCACTTGATCGCCAATAGCACACTGTACACGAGAGATCAGTCCTGAATATGTCATTACATAGGGCAAATATTATTTTTGTTGACGACCATTTCAACATTTCAGACATGTGTTCAGGAGAAATGGTTACAGCTAAGGGGAGACTGCAGAAGCTTTCATGTGCCATCCACGAATGATGAGTCGTAAATCGGCGAAAGAGGCCAAGCCGGTTGTAGTCCTTCCAAACGACTTGCGGGATAGGACGCCTGCTGAAGAGACATGGACCGATGGACCGAGGCCAGTTTTCCGGCCCGCCCCAAAGATATGAGATCCATTAAAGACAATATAGGTTTTTGAGTTCCTGGCGCGAATGATCTACCCTTGAAATGCGGTAGGACGGACTATTCACTTTGTTGCTGAAACTTGTACTGAACATTGACAGCACATTCAACAGACGGAACTTGAGCAGTCGACTGCGACTGAACAATGGCTGGAAAAAAAGCATACTTAAGATAGCAACGTCGACATTTGTTGTGGGTCGTAGCGAGCGTGGACTCACTTCAGAAGGAGATAGATCGGTTACTGCAACAGTCATGAAATGTTATTTCATTTTACTGTGACTCTTTAAAATGAAATACTTACCTTAGATGCATTCCGTGTCCACTTGAATGACAATATTCAGTGCGTTTAAAAAAGAACTTCCTAGTGCTAAGTATAAATTTAATGGAGAAATTAATGAAAAATTACACCAGTGAGTACATATTATGAAAGAGAATTCCTTCAAGTTTTGTTTAATGGTAGTAGACTTCAACGTAGGATCCATTTGTTGCCCTGCACACGTCCAGATGATATTCCACTTCTCGCCACGTATTCACCAATACTTCAGGTGTAACTGTCCCAACCGCCGCGACTATTCTTTCCAGTAAATCATTGATATCTCTGATCTCTTCACTGTACACAACATTTTTTATGTGGCCCCAAATGAAAAAGTCCAGTGGCGTTAAGTCTGGGCTTCATGGTGGCCAAGGTATTGGACTAGCCCTGCCTATGTAACGGCAGCAATTTGTAGGCGCACGACTTAAGTCTTTTACGCACATCATACAAAGTACCTTCAGGCAATCCTAATTGTACACTACGACTGACCAATGACTCCTTCGGGCTCTGAACACACGAAACACGTATCTCTTTAGCAACATCTTCAGAAGTCCTCGGTCTACCTGGTTTAAAATGGCTCTGAGCACTATGAGACTTAACTTCTAAGGTCATCAGTCCCCTAGAACTTAGAACTACTTAAACCTAACTAACCTAAGGACATCACACACATCCATGCCCGAGGCAGGATTCGAACCTGCGACCGTAGCGGTCACGCGGTTCCAGACTGTAGCGCCTAGAACCGCACGGCCACCCCGGCTGGCGGTCTACCTGGTGATTTTGCTTTTAAAGCACTACCGGTTCCCTTGAAAGACATTAGCCACTGACATATAATTTTTTCTGTAGGTGGTTCACCACCATACTGACGTCTAAAATTACTTTGCACTGTTATAACTGACTCAGTTTACTGCTCCTTCTGTTCCGGAGTACTCATTGTTGCTGAGTTACTCTGCACTGCAGTGCACTGCACCCTTGTCTGGACTGAACTGAGGAAACAGAGGAAAAAAACAGCACTGGTGCCGTCTTAAGGTCAAGCTGACCTGCCAACTGCACGGAGCCAAACTTGGAGAGCCGATGAATCAGACACCACGAACTAGAATAGTGTGTCACTTTGTACAGATTCTAGGACATTAAAACTAGGCAGTTCTTTTTCAAACACACTGTATATTTATTACTGTGATTAAGTACAGCAATATTGTTTATACTTGAATAGTACTGAAGGACATTCGCATATGAATGTACATTTAACTTTAAATTTTAGTGCACAGTTCTGACTAATAATACCAGCGCTGCCGGATCTGAATTATGTTCATGCTGTATTCTTAATTGGCGATTACAGAGTGGGACAAGCAAAAATGGCTCTGAGCACTATGCGACTTAGCTTCTGAGGTCATCAGTCGCCTAGAACTTAGAACTAATTAAACCTAACTAACCTAAGAACATCACATACATCCATGCCCGAGGCAGGATTCGAACCTGAGACTGTAGCGGTCGCTCGGCTCCAGACTGTAGCGCCCAGAACCGCACGGCCACTCCGGTCGGCCTGGGACAAGCGGTGCTACGTTCTAACGTAGTGGATGTCCAGCCGTGGTGGCGTATGGAACTTCTTGATGGCGTGTCTTCGCTGACGTCTCTAAATCGCGGCTGTCTGACAGCGTCTGTCTTCAGCTTGTGATGCTGACGTGAGACACCAACTGTAATCTGGGACCTCACTTTTCGGGCGACACCATAGATACAAAGGAAACGACGACGGTCTTGGCCCACACTTCATCATATCGGGATTCAGTTATAAAAAAGGCTGCCGAAAGTAGAACGAACAGCAATATTTTAAACAGAGACCAGGTGTACTACCGAACGAAAGTAAAGACGGAAGATTGACGCTTGTAGGGAGGCAGGAGCGTCGGGTTAAAATGTGGCCCCAGCCTCTCGCGCCACTTGACTCACTCGATCCCGTCTGGAGCCAAGGAGATGTAGGGGCACTGTGACGTATGTCACAACACGCTACATGACAGGTCTTATGAGTTGTAGCGAACATCTCCAGCTGGGAGTGAATTCACTATTTGGCTCTGATCCCGCTGCGGTGTGCTGGCCAACTCGCATTCCGCATATGCGTCATTTCGGCCCTCTTGGAAGGGTCCAGACGCGGCTATCGCACACCGTGCCAGGCGCGGCCGTCAGTGATTTTAACTCCTGATGACGATGTTGGAGACGGCTATCGAAAGCTCGAGTATTCTATTCAAAGTGACGCGGCTTGTAAACAATGAGGATTTTATTGGAAGGCCTAGCACTGAATATACCGTATTACTGTAATTTTAGACTCCTTAATACCGTCTCAAGCAATTTTCTTACAACACAATGTTCCAGTTGGTTGGCATTAATCACATCCAACAGAAATCCATGGTACTGGTAAGGAAAAGTTGACAGGCCCAGGAAAGAACCAGAAATAACAGGGTTCAGGTGAGATGGAATAAAAGAAATGGAAGCAGAACAGAATGAGGAAACTTCATGTTGATAATGACACAGAAAGACTGATTTGCAGTTGGACAGAAGGAAGATAGCTGGCAAATTCCGAAAGGGAAGGCATGCAGATAAGAAGTAAAGCTTTAATGCGACGGGATTCTGGATCAGAAACAGATTATTGAGTAGCTTTTCCTAGAGTCGTGTGGATGACATGAAGAGAGATGAAGAAATGTTTAGCGTTATCCACAGGTCTATTGCAGCTACGAAATGATGACAGGTATTGGTATAAGAAGAGAAGTACTGATAACACGAGAGAGCAAGAAACCGATGAAGAAAACTTACTGTGTGAATTTACATTGCAACTTGCCTTTAGCAGATTATTAAAAGCCCTTAACATGACTGGCAGATTTCTACCAAATCTTCGTTCTGGAACCGCGTGACCGCTACTGTCGCAGGTTCGCGTCCTGCCTCGGGCATGGATGTGTGTGATGTCCTTAGGTTAGTTAGGTTTAACTAGTTCTAAGTTCTAGGGGACTGATGACCTCAGATGTTAAGTCCCATAGTGCTCAGAGCCATTTGAACCATTTTTATCGTTCTCCCCACAAATCGTACCAGTCACAAATTTTAAATCATGTAAATACAAAGTTCAAATAACAACCAGGGCACTGCGAGCGCAATTCAACGAGTACGGACGAGGCACTATGTCAGCAGCACAAGTAGTACTGGCCAAGTTGATTTTAACGCCATAAACAACACGGCGCTCGAACCCGCTTGAAAGTCAGATCTACAGTAGCATCGCAGCTCACCATTTAACACAATCTACAGCCGCCAATAGCAGAGACACAGGAGCGTACGAAGCACCACACCATCTCCAGGACAGGCCATGGCGAGCGCAGTCAGGCACAAGCATCTCACGAATAGCAACTGCGCCTGCTTCGTGACCGCTCCGAACTCCAGTTCCGCTACAAGAAAGACTCCAAGCAGTGCCGTCCAATACAGCCGCTTCGCCACTGCTCTTCCGTTATGCCAACTCGCTGCGGTGATGCTCCCTACCAAATCACCTCCCCCTACCCCACCCTCCCCTACCTCGCGGCCCATCACCCCCACTCTTCAAGCCGCGGCCAACCAACCCCAGCGCTCCTCGCCAAACCTTAGCGCTCAGGCAGATAAGCCTAAGGCGAGACAAGAACATCGCACGGTGTTACGGATCAATTCCGGCGATCAATCCGACGTCTGGGACATTATCTGCCAACGTATCTCGCCTGTCATCAGCAACGAGGGCATCAACAGCTGGAAAAAGTATCGGCAATGCGGTATTGTGCTCCAGATCGTGCATCATTGGTCAACCACATCAGTCATTCCTCGAATCGCATGTGCCACACCTTCAGCCTTGCAACGGACAATCAGTGCTCTCCATACACAAGTGTCACTCTCTGATGAGTTTCCGTTCCTCACACTCCTTCCGCTGTCGGGAAACCCACTACATCCCGTTGCCTCCACTCCTCTGTTAACAGCACGACTGAGTGCAGTGGATGGTCGACACGAGCACGTGCTCGCTCTGTCATCGCTCATGTCGCTCTAACGGCTACGTTCAGGCCTCAAAGGACTTACAGGAGCCACACCGTCGTCTGTAGGCAATTGCATTACGATCCCTTCTGCGGGTTTAAAGTTAACAGCCTCCTGGTTGCTTTGAATGACCCTAGTGCATAGGGCTGGTGCTTAGCTACAGCAGGAGATGGTCAGCGTGTGACTGGAAGTTACAAGGATGTAACGCAGATTAAATGTAATTGGCATACAGTGAGAAGAACAATGAACTGGAAACTCAACCTTGGGGATACCTGAGAGCATTATGTTGTCATGATTACTTCTCCGATTCACAGGCAACTCAGTGATAACTATTTTTAAGATAGCTTTCGAAACAGTGTCACGCACTGTTTATAAAATACAGCTATATAATTTTCGTAAGTAATATGTAGAAATAAACAGTATCAAATATAAGGCGGCGATTAACCCTAGCCGGCCGTAGTGGCCGAGCGGTTCTAGGCGCTTCAGTCCGGAACCGCGCTGCTGGTACGGTCGCAGGTTCGAATCCTGCCTCTGGCATGAATGTTTGTGCTGTCCTTAGCTTAGTTAGGTTTAAGTAGATCTAAGTCTATGGGACTGATGACCTCAGATGCTAAGTCCCATAGTGCTCAGAGACATTTGAACCATTTTTTGATTGACCCGATGGTGTATTACATGGTTGCGTGTGATACACCATTCACTGTAGATACATTGGACAGTTCGTGTTGCGAATCGTCTTACTGCAATGATTCTACACATGCGTCTGGCATATACAAACCACTTGACCCGAGGCCCACGAGTAAGATGTCTGGTCTCCTCCTCCAAACAACCAACCCAACCCCACGAGAAAGACTGGCCGCGACGCCTACGTCACGAAGGTAGGCCTGAACTCGCTCGCTCGCTCAGCTCAGCAGACAAAATGCATTCCTAAACCTGTTAACTCGCAGCTCGGCGTGTACGTACTAACGAGACTTCTAATGGAATCTGCTACTATGAAGTCTTACTGATTTACAGTACTACAAAAAAAAATTTTATTTGAGATCACTACTCGATATAAATGGTATAATGGTTTGTTTATAACATTTAGTCTCTTTTTCTTAACAGTCCTTATTTGATACAAGAACTGGTGCCTTATGCAACTGATAATCATTTTGGCATGATTTTAATTTTATTGTTCTCCAATACAGCCTTAACAAATTATAAGTAGGCCTATAGACTTTCGATAAATGTAGGACTCATAACAGTCTGACTCCATAATAGCGGATTCCAGAGATGATGCAATTCTCATTTGTACGTACACACCTAGTTACGAGTTAACAGGTGTAGAAACGTAGTTCTCTGCAGAGTTGAGCGAGCGAGCGAGCGCTGGCATACCTTCGTGGCGTACGCGCCGCGGCCTGTCTTTCTCGTAGGCCTCGACTTGACCGCCCAGTGTTAGTTTTACACCCTCTGCGGCGTTTCAAAGCGACAGTGTGTCCTTTCAAGGGATGACTAACATTTTGTTAGGATCAGTTAGATGACGACCCTAAAACCAAGACAAGTTAAGGCACCACAGTGGCAGATCTGATCTTAAGGCAAAGGTCTCGAGTTCGAATCTCGCTCCGGCACACAGTTTTAATTTGACAGGAAATTTCATATCAGCGCACACTCCGCTGCAGAGTGAAAATCTCATTCTGGAAACATCCCCTAGGCTGTGGCTAAGCCATGTCTCTGCAATATCCTTTCTTTCGGGAGTGCTAGTTCTGCAAGGTTCGCAGGAGAGCTTCTGTAAAGTCTGGAAGGTAGGAGACGAGGTACTGGCAGAAGTGAAGCTGTGAGGACGGGGCGAGAGTCGTGCTTGGGTAGCTCAGATGGTAGAGCACTTGCCCGCGGAAGGCAAAGGTCCCGAGTTTGAGCCTCTGTCCGGCAGACAGTTTTAATCTGCCAGAAAGTTTCATATCAACGCACACTCCGATGCAGAGTGAAAATCTCATTCTGGAAACATCCCCTAGGCTGTGGCTAAGCCATGTCTCTGCAATATCCTTTCTTTCGGGAGTGCTAGTTCTGCAAAGTTCGCAGGAGAGCTTCTGTAAAGTCTGGAAGGTAGGAGACGAGGTACTGGCAGAAGTGAAGCTGTGAGGACGGGGCGTGAGTCGTGCTTGGGTAGCTCAGATGGTAGAGCACTTGCCCGCGGAAGGCAAAGGTCCCGAGTTTGAGCCTCGGTCCGGCAGCCAGTTTTAATCTGCCAGAAAGTTTCATATCAACGCACACTCCGATGCAGAGTGAAAATCTCATTCTGGAGATATGATGTTGCACTTGATAACGGAAGCGAGACTGGAGAAAAATCAAGATACGTTCATAGGATTTGCCGATACGGGAAAAGCGTTCGGCAATGTAAACTGGTGCAAAAACAGGGGTAAATTGTAGGGAAGACAGTTAATATACTACATTTACAAGAGCCAAGAGGGAACAATAAGAGAGGAAGGCTAAGGACGTAGTGCTCGATTAAAAAGAACGAAGTAAGGCAAAGACGTAGTCTTTCTCCCCTACAGGCCAGTCTGTACATCAAAGAAGCAATTACGGAAATAAATTAAAGGTTCAAGCGTAGAATTGAAATTTAGGGGGAAAGAGTATCAGTGATAAGTTTCGCTCATGGCACTACTGTCCTCAGTGAAAGTGAAGTAAACTACAGGAGGTGTTGAATGGAGTGAACAGTCTAATGAGTACAGAACGAAGATTGAGAGTAAATCGAAGAGACAAGAAAGTAATGAGAACTAACAGAAATTAGAACAGCGAGAAGCATAATATCGAAATTAGTGGTCACGAAGTAGACAAAGTTAAGGAGTTCTGCTACCTTAGAAGCAAAATAACCAATGACGGGAGAAACAAGGAGGACATAAAAAGCAGTCTATCACAGACAAAGAGGGCGTTCCTGGCAAAAAGAAATCTACTAGTATCACAGACCTTAATCCGAAGAAGAAGTTTCTGAGAATGTACGTTTGCAGCTCAGCATTGTATGGCAGTGAAACATGGACTGTGGGAAAACCGGAACAGAAGATAATCGAAGCATTTGAGGTGCGGTGCTACAGACGAATGTTGAAAATTAGGTGGACAGATATGGTAAGGAATGAGGAGGTTCTGCGCAGAATTGGGAAGGAAAGGAATATGTGGAAAACACTTGCAAGGAGAAGGGACAAAATGACAGGACGTCTGTTAAGACATCAGGGAATGACTTCCATGGTAGTAGAGAGAGTTGTAGAGGGTTAAAACTGCAATGGAAGACAGAGATTGGAATATATCCAGCAAATAACTGTGGACATAGATTTCAGTTACCACTCTGAGATGAAAATCTTGTCACAGGAGAGCATTTCCTGACGGGCCGCGTCAAACCAGTCAGAAGACTGATGACTCAATAAAAAATGGTGCAAATGTTACTGTGAGATGAAGAGATTGCCACAGGAGAGGAGTTAATGGCAGGCCGCATCAAACGAGTCAAAAGGGAAAAAAAAGGAAAGATAGGCCTGTTCCGTCTTCTAAGTATCCAGCCATCTTTTTCTTGGTCTTCCTACAGATCTTGTACCTAAAAGTTTAAAATTTAAGGCTTGTTTTGGTAGCTTTGAATCTGGCATTTTTTGTAGATGTCCTAGCCAGGTTTGTCGATTAGACTTGGTCTTCTCATTTATAGCATACAGACCAAACTCTGTTGTTATATATTCGTTTCTTAGCCTATCTAATCTTCTACAGCCCTTAACTTATCTTCGAAATTTCATTTCTGCCGCTTGGATTCTACTCCCTTGCTTTTTAGTGGTAGTCAAGGTTTCCAAATAGTAACATGGGAGTGGCCACTGTACTGTAAAACTTGATTATTGTGTCTTTTCTCACTTAATTTCTCAATATTCTGTTGATTGTTCCGCATATCATTTGAATTTATGCAGTTTCTTGTCAATTTCGGTAGTTTATAATATTTCGAAGGTAATTGAAATGACTAATCCGTTCAACGGTTTTGTTACCTATTACGACCTTATTTCTCAGCGGTTTTGTACCTTGTTTTTGGAATGGATATTTTCATACTATATTGTTAATAAATTTCGTTCAGTGTACAGATGGATCTTCGTAGCGAAGTTTCGCTGGCGTGTACAATTACAAGGTTGTCTGCAAAAAGCATTGTTTAAAAAATATGTTATGTGATACTCTCAAACCAAAATCAGTTTCTTGTTTCCATGCTCCAATCATATCATCAATACGTGTATTAAAAGGTGTTGGTGATAAACTACATTCTTGTCGAGCTTCTTGGTTTATCGATATGTCTTATGATATGGCATGGTTAGTCTTTATTCTTATTGTTGTACCTTTATATAGGCGTTCTGTCACATGAGGATTCCTGTGTAATATGTTTCATAAGATTTTCTTATCTACATGGTTGAAGGCTTTCTCTAAGCCTATGAATGCGATGTGTGTTTCCCTATTGAACTCTTTGTTTTTCTATAATTTTTTTACGTGTGAACACATTATCAGTTCAGGCTCTTGCTTTTCTGAAACCAGTTTGTTCTTCAGATAACAGATTTTCGGTATTAATTTTTAGACGTTGATTTACTATCTTGGTGTAAATCATATACGCTCTGTCCGCTACTGTTACACCACTTCATTTTCCTTTTTTAAAGACTGAATCTGCAACCGTCCATGGTTATAGGATTTGGCATCCTTGCCAACATATATTCTATAAATGAAGAAGTGTAGGTTTTGAAAACAGTCCCCCGTATTTAAGTAACTTGGAGTTTATGCCGTCGGGACCTGTTGCTTTCAGGTGTTTCGTTTTATTCAGGGTCTCGTTTAGTTCTTGGATCGTTATGATATCTCGCCGTCATAGTAAACCTAGTTTGCACTACACCAGAGCTGTTTATAATGTGCAATCCATTTATATTCTGGTATTACATTTAGGTTTGTTGACTTTCAGTTTTATTTAAATGCTTTATCATCTTGTAAGCTATGAACTGTCTTCCATGGATGTCGTCTTCAATTCCGCTCACGAAGTTATTCCATTTGTTTTCCTGACAATGGTTTTTACTTTATTTCTTTTGTCTTTACATCCTTGTTTCATAGATTTTATTTTCACCGGTAAATACATACGGTACGCTCGTTTCTTTTCCTCAGCTGCTTTTGGGATATTTTCATTCCTTATTCTAAGTCCCTTCTTACTTCTCCCATTCTTTTTTCCCACTGACTAATTTGAGGCCTGTTCAATACATTGCTTTACATTTCTCCATTCGGTTTGCAAACTATCACTTGTGTCTGTTTGGTTTAGGTTAAAGATTTTGTGTGTTCTGGTGAAGATGTTTTATGCTGTCATCCTATAATACGTAGGCCTTAAAACCTTCTTCCGTTCTTGTCTCAACACTTTTTGTGTCCGCCCCCGGTAGTTGCGTGGTCAGCGCGACAAAATGTCAATCCTAAGGGAAACTACCCTTTTTTTTGCTTGATTTCCTTTACTACGTGCCCTATAAAATTTATATTGTTTACTCACACTTTACTCTCTCCTTCTCTTATATGTCGTTGTTGTTGTCTTCAGTTCTTCTCTTATATAATATAATTTTTTCTTTCTTCTTCAATTTATGTATAATCTGTAGTATATGTAAAAAAAATTTCTTCCACTTCTGCTCCATCTATCATGCTGATGTTTTTCCTCATACCGCCCCAACTAACAGTGTAAACTAGAGGAAGAGATCAAACTAGAATGCACAATGCACATGCACATATGCGCGACATACAGAAATTTGAACTCAAAATAATGTGTCGATGCTACATATAAATTATTATGCCTGTCCTGCAATGCTTTACCCAAAAAAAGACGACAAAGAAAAACGAAAAAGAAAAGAATCTGCAAACGAAAACCTATAAAACGACAGTAATGTTAACCAACTCTAGAAATATAATAGGTTAATAGAATGAAATGTTTTTCTTTAAATAATGTGTCGTTGTTAATATATTTAAATAAATATATATGGTTACGAAAAAAAGGTTCGATTCCCGGCTGGGTCTGAGATTTTCTTTGCTCAGGGACTGGGTGTTGTGTTGTCCTAATCATCATCATTTCATCCCCATCGACGCGCAAGACGGCGAAGTGGTGTCAAATCGAAAGACTTGCACCCGGCGAACGGTCGACCTGACGGGGGCCCTAGTCACACGACATCACTCACAACACTTTTTGTCTTCTTTCATCCAGCGAGCATAGCTACTTTTGCTACTACTGGGTACTGATCCGAGTAAATATCACTTCCTCTGAGAAGACGAACGTCCTAAACTTGCTGGCATATTTTACTGTAGGTGATCACATAATCTATTATTGATCACCGTCTCCTCGCGCTCCAAGTGTATTTACTTATGTCTTTCCTCCTAAAATAAAATTTAAAAAAATAAAAAAAATTAGCAGTATCAGTCCATTACTTGAGGCAAAATGTATAAGAGAATGTCCATTATCATTTACGTGTTGTTCGTCAAAAATTACCACTGTTAGAGGCACTGGATTATTTCCTGTTCTGGCATTTAAATCTCCGCGGTTTAAAAGCTGGTCTGTCCTGTTGTATTTATCTACTTCTCTTTCTAGGGTTCATAAAAAGCCTCAGTCTCTTCTTTCCTTTAATCTTCAGGAGCGTGCACGCCAATTACTGCTTGATGCCCACGATATTCTCTGAATGTCGATGTTATCTTTTTGTCATTTATAAAGCTACTCCACTATTTGATCTTTTGTTACTTCCTACACCGCTGCAGATCATTAGGTATCCATCTAAATTTGTAGTTCCTCTCAGCTTTTTCTTCGTTTCTGTAAATGTTACAATGTCAATATATCTTTGTTTCAGTTCTTTAAGTAGCCCTGTTTCTTTTACGTGCAGGCTTCTCACATTCCAAGTAGCAGTGTTGAACTTTTCCACTATCCCAAATCGTTTGCTTTTTTCTTGCTTGGGTCATCTTCTATTTAATCGATCCGGCTGGTTTCTTTGAAGATTATCAATACATTACAGGTCGCTGTCACGGGTTGCCATCCCGTAGCCAGGCTAGATATGTGGTGGGGCTGGCACCTTTTGGCCTCATGACCTGCCAGAAATTTTATCAAGGTTTATTTACTCTAGCCTTTGGTAAGCCAATCAGCTATCTGCAAGGCAGCAGCTGTTTAATTTTTCTACGGGGCTATTTCCCTTAGGAATGTTGATTTCATCACGTCTAAGAGTCTTTCCTGCCCCTTGTTGAGCCTCCTGGAGGCCGCCTAATCTGAAGACATCAGGGGCCTCGTTGAGGACAGCTCTTCGTCTTGTACCAACACTTCGAACTGTCTGGTATGGATGACCCTGCCAGGAGCTCAAGCTCCCCCCAGCATAGCTCTCAAGGTACAACGGGACAAGCAAACCACACACAGTAAGGAGAAAGATCTTAATTTCTGAAACAGTAGCAGAAATCGTAAAAAATGTATGCGGACGCTACATTAAACGTCGAAAACACGGACATGTCCGCATAAATGTGGACGTCTGGTAACGGTACCACACATTATTGGGTTCATTATTTTATAAAAATATTTTCCATTAAGCTGTAATCATAAAAATCGGTACTGAAGATATCTTTTTTTCAAATTGTGATAAATTTCTTTCACTAACTGTTAAAAGATAATGAAGTAATAAGTACTAATTAAAGAAACTAAGAGTAAGTTAATGGATGTTTACAATAGTTACAAGGAATTTAATATTCAGCGGTTATTGGGAAATGTATTATGCATTTGAGAAAGCTAATAAGGAAGTCGGAATCCACTATGGTTTTTTCAATCCGCAGTTGTATGATGACCTTGGTGCAGATTGGCGCGAAAAGAACGAAAATGTGACAGTCGCAAGCAGGATAGTCTGCTGTAAGAACGTAGCTGTGTCGTGACTGGCATTAACACTTTCTGAGTGCTAAAATTGTGCATATTCCAGAGAAAGTTGGTGTAACGGCGGCATCTGTGTCGTAAAATAGTGTCCGAAAATTGCGGGTTTTAGAAAAAAAGATCGTACACTGTGTGATCAAAAGTATACGGATACCTGGGGAAAATGACTTACAAGGCGCCCTCCTTCGGTAATGCTGGAATTCAATGTGGTGTTGGCCCACTCTTAGCCTTGATGACAGCTTCCACTCTCGTAGGCATAAGTTTAATCAGTTGCTGGAAGGTTTCTTGGGGAATGACAGTCCATTCTTCATGGAGTGCTGCACTGAGGAGAGGTATCGATGTCGGTCGGTGAGGCCTGACACGAAGTCGGCGTTCCAAAACATCCCAAAGGTGCTCTATAGGATTCAGGTCAGGACTCTGTGCAGACCAGTCCATTACAGGGATATTATTGTCGTGTAACCACTCTGCCACAGGCCGTGCATTATGAACAGGTGCTCGATCGTGTTGAAAAATTCAGTCGCCATCCCCAAACTGCTCTTCAACAGTGGGAAGCAAGAAGGTGCTTAAAACATCAATGTAGGCCTAGGCTGTGATAGTGCCACGCGAAACAACAAGGGGTGCAAGCCCCGCCATAAAAAACGCTACCACACTATAACACTACCGCCTCCGAATTTCACTATTGGCACTACACACGCTGGCAGATGATGTTCACCCGGCATTCGCCATACCCGCACCCTGCCATCGGATCACCACATTGCGTACCATGATTCGTCACTCCACACAACATTCTTGCACTGTTCAATCGTCCAATGTTTACGATCCTTACACCAAGCGAGACGTCATTTGGCATTTACCGGCGTGACGTGTGGCTTATGAGCAGCCGCTCGACCACGAAATACAAGTTTTCTCACCTCCCGCGTAACTGTCACAGTACTTGCATTGGATCCTGATGCAGTTTGGAATTCCTCTGTGATGATCTTCATAGGTGTCTGCCTATTAGACATTACGACCCTCTTCAACTGCCAGCGGTCTCTGTCAGTCAACAGACGAGGGTCGACCTGTACGATTTTGTGCTGTGCATGTTCCTTTACGTTTCCACTTCACTATCACATCAGAAACAATGGACGTAGGGATGTTTAGGAGTGTGGAATTCTCGCGTACAAGCGTATGACGCAAGTGACACCTGACCACGTTCGAAGTCCGTGAGTTCCGCGGAGCGCCCCATTCTGCTCTCTCACGATGTCTAATGACTACTGAGGTCGGTGATATGGATTACCTGGCAGTAGGTGGCAGCACAGTGCACCTAATATGGAAAACTTATGTTTTTGGGGGTGTCCGGATACTTTTGATCACATGATGCACAACATTAATTTTTTAGGGAATTTGAAGCCAGAACTACATCAAGAAAAACGGCTACCGCAAGCAATATGGTTGTAATATATTAATGCCATCTCAAAGGAGACGTGAAGAACGTAGCCAATTATCATTCTGGAATCCTTAACTTCACCACTACAAAAGCTACAATAAACAAGGAAAGGCAAAGCATTAAATCTAAGTGAATAGAACTGTACTAGATATTACAGTGCAAACTTCATACACCACTACTGAACAGAGTTAGTTTTTTAAAATTGTCTCTTACATTCATAGTCCTAAAGTCACAAACAGAATCCTGTTTCACTTTCACTGGTTTTTTAAATCCTTTTGTGTAAATCTTAATGGTGAAAATATCAGATAAAATTTTCAGATTCATGACAATGGAAGATCGTCATATCTGCAATTAATGCAGCTGGAAAAGGCAGCTTCAAATATATTTGCATTTGTCTCAGATTTACTGGTCGCATTGCTTACTTACTTGCTGATATTGATCAACAGATTAATTCACTCATTTTCCACTTATTTCATTTCCATTAATTGGTAACTACAAAATTTAAAGGTGGTAGCTATTGAGCTATGTTGTAATATCACAGATTGCATTCATTTGCATTCCAAGTAAAATGCAAAAAATAATTACAATAGAGGAAATTCGTTTCAGTGATAGGTAAGTAGCTTCTGAAAGAATAAAGTTAAATTGCTCCTTCTGAGTTCGTGACCACAAATCTTCATAGAACAGAGGGACTTTCGTACCGTAAGATTACACTCGCCACTCGTTACCGTGCTGACGATAAAACTACAAGGGAGGCAATGAAGTGATTATTCAGTGAAATATCCTTGGTAGTGTGCCGAAATTATAGCAGATAGAGACCTGTTATCCACAGCATACTTTGGAGAGAGGTCCAAGATAAAGTTAGCTGCCTAAAAATGAACAAAATATTCCGTTAGGCTACAAATGGTCAACAAGTAATTAAATCCCTTTGCTGTCATAAGATGTACTGTTCAGTCACATTAATGTGACCACCTGTCAAAAGCCTGAACAGTCATCTCTTGCAGTGCAGACCGCTGTGAAAAATGAAGGAAGAGAGTCAATGAGTTTCTGGAAGGTACTGACAGGGATATGATGCCATATCGACTCCAGTGCCGTGGGCAGCTGCACTAGGTTTCTCGGTCGAGGACCCATGGCGCCCGATCGAGGTGGTCTTACAGATTATCGATTAGGTTTAAATCTGGGGAGTTTGGTGGCCAGGGAAGTGCGGTAAAACCATCCTGGTGCTTTTCGAACCACGAATGTACTCCGCAATCTCTGTGACACAATGCGTTGTCCTGCTGGTACATGCCATCATGCCGAAGAAAAAAGAAACTGCATGTAGGGGCGAACATGGTCTACAAGGATAGCTGCATACTTGCGGTGAATGCATTGCACCTTCCAGGATGATGTAAACATTCATCCGACCGTAAGGCCCCCTCCTCCGTAATGGACCCTTCCGACGATTGTTGCAAGATGGTTGCTTTTAGAGGTTTCACGCCGTATCCGACAATGGCCATCTGTCCGATGGAGCATAGAATGTGATTAATCTGAGAAGATCACCTGTTGCCACTGAATGGACGTCAGCTGCGGTAGTGGCGTACAAAAGTCGTTGAGGAGATACTATTGGTAGCCCCTAGGTTCATCACGGTGGTCACTTGCTCAACAGTTGCATATCTATTCGACCATACACATCTGCGCAGCCGTCGTTCACCTCTGTCATCTATGCCCCATGGTGCGCCACAGTTGCCTCATTGCCGGTTTTGGATAGTACCATTTTCCAATGCATGGCATACTTTAACCACTGTAGCACACGAAGAATTTACTAACTGAGCCATTGCGAAAATGATTCCACCCTTGGCCTTGTGAGGTTTCGGGCGAGTCGTGGTGCCCCGAAAATATTCTAAGTTCGGAGGAAGCAGTGGCCGCACGGGCCGTTCGGCGGGCGCAGGCGGCCCGGCAGCAAACACGTGGTGTCGAACGGTAGCTGACCAAGAGGGGTGGCCGGAGCACGTGGTCCATCGGCCGCGTGGCTGGGAATTCCATGTTGAGACTGTTACGAGGACGGCGCTTTGTGTCGAAGGAGATGTCTATGCCGGGAGTGCCAAAGATGGCGGACTTTGTGAACCATAATAGCAGACATTTCAAAGCCCGTGTAGAAATTAATAGTAGCTAGATAAATCATGATACCCAAAAAGAAACATGAACATTACCATTATTTGCACGACGATTCTGATGGTGTAATCAGATTTTCAATATATTTTTGAGTTTAAAGTTTTGTATCTGAGTGTAAATGAGACAAATAACACCCAGCAACGAATTTCCAACATGTAAACGCTTCATCCGATTTCGTCGATCGCCGTGTCTTTAGAAAGCTGTTAGTGTAAACGAATTACAGGCATGTACCTTAAATAGTACATGAGTTATTGGAGGTCAAAGTGGCCAATTACTATCGATCGCGTCAGGCCATAAGTCCTCCACAGTTACACGAAAAAACGGTAGCAGCATGCTTATAAATATATTGGTTCATATATGTCTTTGTTAATATCCGATATATGCTATTCATGAAAAAACTGGTCAATTATTCACTGTGTTTTAGAAAGCACAGAGACCTTAGGCTCCTGGCCCACCTTTTGCCTCTTCTCTTTTGATATATGTTTATTTAATTGTTTATGTATTTAATAATGTGTGTTGGAGCGTGTTTATGGTCCAGCCGTAGGAATATTTATTTAATTTCAGTTATTTATATGTAACTCTAGTATTTCGTATGTGCTTAAGTATGTGTGTGGGTGCATTGGCGCGAGCGCTCTAGCCAATCACAGCGCTCGTGAATGGGGAGACTGGATGGGAGCTTCGTTTCCAGAGAGGACACGAGGTAGCTGGCAGTGCGGCAGTTCGGAAGAGTTGCACAGGACGGAAAGTTCTGGACAGTACGGCAGTGGACACGGGAAGTGCCGGGACGGTACGGGCGACAGACGCACGGTCGCGAGAGAGACTTGTAGTGTGAAGCGGTTTGGGCGTGGTCGCGAGAGATGGAAATAATTCGGAGTGCGGACTTGTGAACTTGTGAGATTTCCGAGGTTTCTACAGTGAAGACGTAGTGCGCGTTTAGAAGTGAATATCTCGCGACCTACGTTGTTGTTCACAACTAACTACAGGGAGTAGGAATCTATTGTTTCCCTGTTATTCAACTTATATTTTATATAATTGCTGGACCATCGACACCAATAAGTGTTTTGCAGAAATATACCGCATTCCCAAAAGTACTTCTACTGTCGTGCTCATCGTTTAAAGTCGTTAAGATAGTACCTGCAGATTTTATTTAATTGCAGTCTTTCATTTATAAATTTATATCTTACATTCATAATTCGCAATTGCCGAGTGATAAAAACCTTTGACCATTCGGTTCGGGTGTGTATTCTTATCGTATATTGTAGACTCAGCAGTATTTGGCCTGTAATGCGGCAACTACGTATCCCAGCCACTAGACAACGAAACCAGCCAAAACTATTAATATTGCAACTCTGAGTCGGAGGGTGCGTAGTTATATTGAAAGCCCGCAGCCTGAAAGCCAATTATCATGCCCTTTTGAACGTCAGACAAACCGCTCCGTTTCCGCAGTACAACAACGACTAACGGCTACCCTGTTTCCCAACGCCCCCCCCCCCCCCCCCCGTCTCCGGCCACGCCTTATACATCCCCCCTACCCAGCTGGTGCTGCCGCTTCACGCCAGTGAGTGTTTATCTCGAACATAGGCGGTGGTCACATTAACGTGACTGGGCCGTGTAGTAACATTATAAGCTGCAGATTAAATGCCAAACAGAGCAGCAAAAGCCGTAGGTTACTGGGAAGAGAGTAGGCGTCGTATTACTGGATTTTTTTTTTTTTTTTGTCTACCTCAGGCAGCGGTTGGGTCGCGCGCCGCGATGCCATCTAATAGGGCGATAGAGCCGCCTATTTTTCCTTAGCGCCGCGCCGGGTAGCCGTGCGATGTGCGATCTAGGGCGTCTTGTCACGTTTCACGCGTCTCCCCCCCCCCCCCCCCCCCCCGTCGGAGGTTCGAGACCTCCCTCGGGCATGAGTGTGTGGTGTGTGCGTTATCCTTAGCGTAAGTTATTTCACTTTAGATTAAGTAGTGCGAAAGCCTAGGCACCGATGACCTCAGCAGTTTGGTCCCATAGTTCTTCCCACAAATTTCCAAAATTTCTCCGTAGTGCCATATTCGTAGAAACATTGAATTTCCAGTAATTTAATAGCGTATTCTCTACCATATTAAATATCCTTGTAAGCAAACAAAGCTATCATATTAGATAACAATTGATAATTTCCTGGTCAAAAAGAAATAACTTCCCTCCTACAAAAAAAAAAAAAAAAAAAGTTTCATTACATGCGATATGTGTGCTTCAAAACCTTTAGACGAATCCGTCGCACGTGGAAGCAGCAGGTCCGGTTACATCTGGGAACCAATATTTAAGGCAACCTTCAATTATCAGATTTATTTTGGTAGCTTAGCTATGTTAGACTGAAGTTAAGAAAAAATACAATCGTGTGCAATTGAATCCAACCATGTGTTATGCATTGCTGTTCCACGAAAACTATTGCACGTATCGCTACTCCAAGTTGCTTTTAACTAACTAACTCCGTCCGAACAGGCCTTGGAAGGCCCAGCGATACCGACCGGCCGCCGTGTCATCCTCAACATACAGGCGTCACTGGATGCGGTTATGAAGGGGCATATGGTTAGCACACCGCTCTCCCGGCCGTATGTCAGTCTACAAGGCCGGGGCCGCAAGTTCTCACTGAAGTAGCTCCTCAGTTTGCCTCACAAGGGCTGAGTGCAGCCCGACAGCGCTTAACTTCGGTGAGTGCATGTTATACAAAGAAGGAGGGAGTTGGTAAACACTAAGTAAGAGTAATTCTTCGCAGTAGAGGTACCTTACAATTCGTTTGTCCTCGTAACACTTGAGCATAGGTCGACAGTCTGCATCCTTATCAGAATGGATTGACAAAAGACATAGTGTTCAAAAAAATGGTTCAAATGGCTCTGAGCACTATGGGACTCAACTGCTGAGGTCATTAGTCCCCTAGAACTTAGAACTAGTTAAACCTAACTAACCTAAGGACATCACAAACATCCATGCCCGAGGCAGGATTCGAACCTGCGACCGTAGCGGTCTTGCGGTTCCAGACTGCAGCGCCTTTAACCGCATGGCCACTTCGGCCGGCAAAAGACATAGTGTATATTTAAAAAACAAAAAAAGAACTATGCACTTCGGCACTAGTTTCTCAGTGCGGTAGTGTACAGAAATGTTTAACAATCGACTGGTGATAGCTATTACAGAGAAGGTCTAGTACTTATTCTTGGAATCCCTATCCCAAAGCTTCCAACACGGCTCGAGAAGCATTTTCCTCTCACACTCATTTATCAAAACGTCCATATTACTAAAATAAGAGACAAATCCTGGAGACGATCCTCCCTTGCAACATCTACAAATGGTGAAGTGAGAAGGTAAGATGACACTGGTGCACTACGTACCCTCTAACACACACTGCACACTGTGTTTTGAAGACAAGTACAGCAGAGATGCAGGGGATGTGTCGCTGTTGCAGGATCCCGACGCTGATCCGCCACCAGGGAGTGCAGCCGGTGAACTGGACAAGCTTCCTGCGGCCTTTCTCCAGAGCCCTCTGGCTGTCCCTGCTGGCCACCGTGGCGCTTCTGCTGCTGTTCCTCGTGCCGCTTGTCCACTTGGACCCGCAACCTGACTGCTACTTCAGGCTCATCTCTGCCTTTCTGCAAAGAGGTGAGATCACCATAGCCTCCCGCGTTCAAAGAAAGCAACGAGTTCTAGGCCAGGGCCGGCCACAGCGTGTCAAACTTCACTCGTCCAGGGTGTGCGGGCCGCTGGCGGGCCGAACCTGACCTGTCACTCGGCTTCTCTCGGTCCTTCTCGGAAATACCCGGAACGGCGCCACATTTGATTTAGCAATTCGGTGCGGCATTTTTCGGTCGGCGCATCTCTCTTCAGTTCGGCAGAACCTTGCGATCAGCGCTGTTTAGCCTTCGGTATTTGTACGTGGTGTGAAGGATGTTCACAGGTCCAGTTGCTGTTTACACAAAACGGGGCAGCCTAGCGATCTATTGTCACGACCGTTTAAAATGAATGGGAATGACAGAAGAGAGCGATACGAATTCTCAATTCACATGAGCAACGGGTACTGCTTATTAGCAACGAAACGACATTATAATGCCATGCAGAAAGAATTCAAACTTTCAGATGACAACGAAAGAGCAAAAAATTACAACGATCGACAGACTGGATTCATTGTTTTGCACATCCAGAAGCACTTTGTGTTAATTTTGCAGGCATGGAGTACTTGAAAAAATTGGTGGTACAAACAGTAAAATATCTGGCGTCGCATCCATTATTCCATGCTCAGTTGCAACAGTTTTCAATGGAAATGAACGAACAGTATGGAGACTTCACATATTATTGTAAAGTACGCTAGTTAACTCAAGGGGAATGCGTGGAACAATTTTTCGATTTAAATCTCACTATTGTTGAGTTAGGAAAAACGGATATAGGAACGAAAATTAGAACGTTCGGAATGGATTGCAGACTTCGCATTTTAAGTGAACTTATTGCACGCTACCCACAGCAACTTCCATCTGATTTGATGGGAATGGATTTAAAAAGAAAATCACATTGTAAAAGGGACTCATTCAGACAAATACAATCTAGGTCCCTCAGCTCACCGGCATTAAAGAAAGCGCAGGGTTTGAAGAATTCATTGTGCCCTTGCCTGAATTACAACAACAGTTTTATAAAGATTTTGAGGACAATTTCAGTCTTACATCTGTTTTAGCGCTGTTTCCGAGACCGTTAGCCGTTGCAGTTTAAAGCGCCCCTGTGCATGTGCAGATGTAACTGACTGACCTGCAAGATAATTCCAGTTCAAAATGGTTCAAATGGCTCTGAGCACTATGAGACTCAACTGCTGAGGTCATTAGTCCCCCAGAACTTAGAACTAGTTAAACCGAACTAACCTAAGGACATCACAAACATCCATGCCCGAGACAGGATTCGAACCTGCGACCGTAGCGGTCTTGCGGTTCCAGACTGCAGCGCCTTTAACCGCACGGCCACTTCGGCCGGCTGATAATTCCAGTCTTAATTACAAATCATTCTGTGCAGGACATCTACAGTGATTTTCTCAGACAGGTTTTCCAAGTCTCCATAATGAGGTAGTAAAAGTGCTACAATATTTCGATCAATGTATTTGCGCCAAAGACATTTTTTTTTCGATCATGAAACTAAGGAAGTCACTATTACGTGGCAATGTCAGACCGAAACGCTATGAGTTTGTCTGCATCTGTCCGTATGCCCACAGTTCGTACTAGATAAATTTATATTATATCTTCAGTGCTCCAAAAACTTGGCCGGCCGAAGTGGCCGTACGGTTCTAGGCGCTGCAGTCTGGAACCGCGAGGCCGCTACGGTCGCAGGTTCGAATCCTGCCTCGGGCATGGATGTGTGTGATGTCCTTAGGTTAGTTAGGTTTAACTACTTCTAAGTTCTAGGGGACTAATGACCTCAGAAGTTGAGTCCCATAGTGCTCAGAGACATTTGAACATCCAAAAACTTGTTTTGTTTGTGCTCTACGTTGCTGAGAAGTACGAAATATACAACCAAGTCGTATGCAGTGCAGCTGTACTGCCATTTGACCGGCCGGAGTGGCGGAGCGGTTCTAGGCGCTACAGTCTGGAACCGAGCGACCGCTACGGTCGAAGGTTCGAATACTGCCTCGGGCATGGATGTGTGTGATGTTCTTAGGTTAGTTAGGTTTAAGTGGTTCTAAGTTCTAGGGGACTGATGACCACTGCAGTTAAGTCCCATAGTGCTCAGAGCCATTTTTTGGACTGCCATTTAAATGCGTCGCGTTGGCTATTTTCCCCCTCTTCACCCTCCTCAGACTTAGACATCACGGAGTGGCGGTGGGGAAAATGTGACACGACCTGCGAGCCGAATTCTTGGCCACCCCTGTTCTAGACCGTTTACGTGGCTTAGTATTGAGTAAAAATTGGAGGAGAACTTAACGGTAGGTACGTAGTGGGCCTTCTGGATTTAAGGAATGCGATTTAAAAAGACGCGATTTAAAGAGACAGTTAATGTGATTTAATGGGATAGTATTTACCGAGGACAAGTATGAGGCCAGACAACAATCTTATCTCAAGGTCACTGATAAGGACTTTCAGTGTCATATTACTTTCACTGTCACCCCCTCCCCCCATCCCCCACAGAACCATCGACAGTTGATCAACATCACCCAAGTGAAAGCCCACATTACACACACCTTTTACGCAAGTAGACAGGGTCAAAACGTAACTCGATACAAGAAACATGATACAGAATTGATGGGAAACACCTGGTCCAATGGAAGCACATTAAAATAGCGAGAAAACCCTCCGCATCCCCCAGGCCCAGTGACATTCAAGCTTTACCTCCTCCATATCATACTTTCCTGCTAGTTCAATTGTGTAGGCCTTTTCATTCGAGGAATGTGCGTTATAGGGACAGATTCAGGTTTCTTATAAGCAAATTATTACTAACAATAATTATATAGTGAAAAGGTCTCGAAATAATAGCAATGATATAAAAAATTCTTGAGGGTATTTATGTTCCGTCGTTACAAGCACAAGAAAACGCGTGTTTTTCTTACCAGACGTGTTTCGCTTTATTGCGGTAAAGCATCATCAGTGCTTTGTAACTAAAGGTCTTTACAATCTTATTTGTTTTTAAGATCTAAAACACTTCGTTAACAATTTCTTAGTTTTTACTTCCTTCATTACTCTTACCCAGTTAATAAATACACAACAACATAATTAAATAGAATAACATAATATAATTAACTACAAGAAAAGTATAGGTCAAAGACAAATTAGTAGCAATACTGGCAACACTAAAAAACACGATACACACTTAGAAGTATACAAATAAATAGTAAACAGTGGTGTAGGAAAAATGTGCTGTGTAAAACGTAAAATATTCATCGTTTTGCAAAGCAGCAAAAAATTAGACTAAAAGTTGTTGTTGTGGTCTTCAGTCCAGAGACTGGTTTGATGCAGCTCTCCATGCTACTCTATCCTGTGCAAGCTTCTTCATCTTCCAGTACCTACTACTACCTACAGCCTTCTGAATTTGTTTAGTGTATTCGTCTCTTGGTCTCCCTCTGCGATTTTTACACTCTACACTGCCCTCCAATACTAAATTGGTGATCACTTGATGCCTCAGAACGTGTACTACCAACCGATCCCTTCTTCTAGTCAAGTTGTGCCACAAGCTCCCATTCTCCCCAATTCTATTCAATACCTCCTCATTAGTTATGTGATCTACCCATCTAATCTTCAGCATTCTTCTATAACACCACATTTCGAAAGCTTCTATTCTCTTCTTGTCTAAACTATTTATCGTCCACATTTCACTTCCATACATGACTACACTCCATACAAATACTTGCAGAAACGACTTCCAGACACTTAAATCTATACTCGATGTTAGCAAATTTCTCTTCTTCAGAAACGCTTTCCTTGCCATTGCCAGTCTACATTTTATATCCTCTCTACTTCGACCATCATCAGTTATTTTGCTCCCCAAATAGCAAAACTCCTTTACTATTTTAAGCGTTTCATTTCCTAATCTAATTCCTGCAGCATCACCCGATTTAATTTGACTACATTCCATTATCCTCGTTTTGCTTGTGTTGATGTTCATCTTATATCCCCCTTTCAAGACACTGTCCATTCCGTTCAGCTGCTCTTCCAGGTCCTTTGCTCTCTCAGACAGAATTACAATGTCATCAGCGAACCTCAAACTTTTTATTTCTTCTCCATGGATTTTAATTCCAACTCCGAATTTTTCTTTTGTTTCCTTTATTGCTTGCTCAATATACAGATTGAATAACATCGGGGAGAGGCTACAACCCTGTCTCACTCCCTTCCCAACCACTGGTTCCCTTTCGTGTCCCTCGACTCTTGTAACTACCATCTGGTTTCTGCACAAATTGTAAATAGCCTTTCGCTCCCTGTATTTGACCCCTGCCACCTTCAGAATTTGAAAGAGCGTATTCCAGTCAACATTGTCAAAAGCTTTCTCTAAGTCTATTTTCTAAGATAAGTCGTAGGGTCAGTATTGCCTCTCATGTTCCAACATTTCTACGTAATCCAAACCAATCTTCCCCGAGGTCGGCTTCTAGCAGTTTTTCCATTCGTCTGTAAAGAATTCGTGTTAGTATTTTGCAGCCGTGGCTTATTAAACTGATAGTTCGATAATTTTCACATCTGTCAACATCTGCTTTCTTTGGGATTGGAATTATTATATTCTTCTTGAAGTCTGAGGATATTTCGCCTGTTTCATACATCTTGCTCACCAGACGTTAGAGTTTTGTCAGGGCTGGCTCTCCCAAGGCTGTCAGTAGTTCTAATGGAATGTTGTCTACTCCGGGGGCCTTGTTTCGACTCAGGTCTTTCAGTGCTCTGTCAAACTCTTCACGCAGTATCGTATCTCCCATTTCATCTTCATCTACATCCTCTTCCATTTCCATAATATTGTCCTCAAGTATATCGCCCTTGTATAGACCCTCTATATACTCCTTCCACCTTTCTGCTTTCCCTTCTTTGCTTAGAACTGGGTTTCCATCTGAGCTCTTGATATTCATACAAGTGGTTCTCTTTTCTCCAAAGGTCTCTTTAATTTTCCTGTAGGCAGTATCTATCTTACCCCTAGTGTATACGCCTCTACATCCTTACATTTGTCCTCTAGCCATCCCTGCTTAGCAGTCTTGCGCTTCCTGTCGACCTCATTTTTGACACGTTTGTATTCCTTTTTGCCTGCTTCATATACAGAATTTTTATATGTTCTCCTTTCATCAATTAAATTTAATATCTCTTCTGTTACCCAATGGTTTTTACTAGCCCTCGTCTTTTTACCTACTTAATCCTCTGCTGCCTTCACTATTTCATCTCACAGAGCTACCCATTCTTCTTCTACTGTATTTCTTTCCCTTACTCTTGTCAGTCGTTCCCTAATGCTCTCCCTGAAACAACCACTTTTTCTGTCAGTTTGTACAGGTCCCATGTCCTTAAATTCCCACCTTTTTGCCGTTTCTTCAGTTTTAATCTACAGTTCATAACCAATAGATTGTGGTCAGAGTCCACATCTGCACCTGGAAATGTCTTACAATCTAAAACCTGGTTCCTAAACCTCTGTCTTACCATTATATAATCTATCTGATACCTTCCAGTAAGTCCAGGCTCCTTCCATGTATACAGCTTTCTTTCATGATTCTTGACCAAGTGTTAGCTATGATTAAGTTATGCTCTGTGCAAAATTCTACCAGGCGGCGTCCTCTTTCATTTCTTCCCCCCAATCCATATTCACCTATTATGTTTCCTTCTCTTCCTTTTCCTACTATCGAATTCCCGTCACCCATGACTATTAAATTTTCGTCTCCCTTCAATACCTGAATGATTTCTTTTATTTCATCATACATTTCTTCTATTTCTTGACGAAGAAATAGAAGAGCTAGTTGGCATATAGACTTGTACTACTGTTGTATGCGTGGGCTTCGTGTCTATCTTGGCCATAATAATGCGTTCACTATGTTGTTTGTAGTAGCTTACCCGAACTCCTGTTTTTTTATTCATTATTAAACCTACTCCTGCATTACCCCTATTTGATTTTGTATTTATAACCCTGTATCCACCTGACCAAAAGTCTTGTTCCCCCTGCCACCGAACTTCGCTAAATTCCCACTATATCTAACTTTAACCTATCCATTTCCCTTTTTAAATTTTCTAATCTACCTGCCCGATTAAGGGATCTGACATTCCACGCTCCGATCCGTAGAACGCCAGTTTTCTTTCTCCTGATAACGACGTCCTCTTGAGTAGTCCCCACCCGGAGATCCGAATGGGGGACTATTTTACCTCCGGAATATTTTACTCAAGAGGACGCCATCATCGTTTATCCATACAGTAAAGTTTCATGCCCTCGGAAAAAATTACGGCCGTAGTTTCCCCTTGCCTTCAGCCGTTCGCAGTACCAGCACAGCAAGGTCGTTTTGGTTAGTGTTACAAGGCCAGATCAGTCAATCATCCAGACTGTTGCCCCTGCAACTACTGAAAAGGCTGCTGCCATCTGTATCGCTGAGGCGGCACATAAGTCTCCCCACCAACGGCAAGGTCCATGGTTCATGGGGGGAAGAGACTAAAAGTATGAGTGTCTAATGAAGAAATAAACCAAAGACATGCTAATAGACGGCATTTTCTGATGCAGGCGAGAAACCAAGCAGAAATTACCGTAAGTAAAAATCAACAAACTGTTAACGAACTGTTTTTCGATATTAAAAAGAAAACAGATGTGAATATCTTTAATTGGCTCTGAGCACTATGGGACTTAACATCTATGGTCATCAGTCCCCTAGAACTTAGAACTACTTAAACCTAACTAACCTAAGGACAGCACACAACACCCAGCCATCACGAGGCAGAGAAAATCCCTGACCCCGCCGGGAATCGAACCCGGGAACCCGGGCGTGGGAAGCGAGAACGCTACCGCACGACCACGAGATGCGGGCTATCTTTAATTACAGACCGCTGATAACGCTCTATCTCGATAAAGTGAAACTCGTCTGGTGAGAAAAATACGCATTTTCTTTTAGTTGTAACGACGGAACAAAAATACTTGCAGGAATTGTAAAGCAACAACGGACAATATGGCCACACAAATGAAGAGTATAACAAATTAACTGATGGTTTGTTATTAATAGTTTCTTTTGCAATACAATTTTCGCACAATTTTGTTTGAAAAATAATTTATTTTTTCGCTTATGCTTACAAATGCAGTGCATAACAATACTCTTTTTCTGATACTTTATATCCACTGGTTTATTTACAAAGCTCGTTTTAAAATTTTTTCTGATGTCTTACGTATACTTCTATCAAGTGCAATTGTTTGACTAAAAACAGTAAAGAGAAGAACAACTTAAGTACTACATTTTCCATTTTTGTTTCTGTATCCTCTTGTTATTCTTTTATAAATTATTATGTTTGAGTGATTTTCTTTCAGTTCGTTCTTTGTACAATCATTTTTCTATACATTTTAATCATTTGCTTTCCATATATATGGGAAGGAGGAATAGCAGCGGAGCAAAACCCACACACATATACACACAACTAAATACGATATTTAATGCACACATACTGTGTACACAATACATACACACAAGATATTTGCAGTCAGGCATGCACACTCATACACACAACTATGACAAGTTGTTCATCCAACTGTTCTACACACTCATCCACTGTTTACAAATAAATAAATACACAGCCACACGCTCAATCACTCAGTGATCAGTGTGAGTATGGAAGGGTATCGATCCTGTCTCCACAGGATCATGGTGTAACAGCCCTGTTTTCAGCTGCAGTTCAGTATGTACCTCATGGCCTCTCCATAGAGCGTCTGCCTGGTGCACTACATGCGGAGCAGTTGCAACGCTTTCGAGCAGGCACCCCTTGTAATTCTCTATGGACATAGCCTTCAAGAACGCATGACGCACAGACTTAACCTGCCTCTGGGTGTCACCTGCATCCATACGGTTGTATACATTTTCGACCTGAGCCCTGCAAACTCCACAGTCTGCGAACCATTCACTTCGTCTTTCGTGGACCAACAATCTTCTTGTTTAGTGCAGTTATTCTAAAAGGGTTATTGGACGCGTATCGAGACATGTCAAATTCTTCGTGATTGTACCTAATTACTTCATCTAGACCACAGTCTTTCAGACAGTAGATCAAACAGTCTGTATCCATACAAAGTAAACTTGGGACCAGTGAAGTCTGGCTTCGGGAACTCGTAGCGTAACCGGTATAAATGGAGTCTGGAGAGGTCCAGAAAACACATACCGATATAAACAGGTTTTGTTAACTGCACTGAAACCTTGGCCATCTCCGTAGAGACCTCATTAGATATGGTGACCTGCTTGTAATTTTATCTGGCAATGTAATCTCTTACGTCATAACGTCCACCCCTGCGGTAAACTAAGTAAATTTCATGGTATGCTGTAACGTTTTCCGTTTTTGTCCGAAAAGTGAATTGTTCATTAATTTGTAATAGTCTTCTTCGAAGTCACACATTGTCAGAGCCCTCTGTTCGGTGTTTACATGATGGAGACCCGCAGGTGATTCTAAGCTCCACCCTCAATCTGAGGTGTTGCTCGAGGTTTCTGTAGTGTAGAAAAAATTGCTGCTTGTTCTCTAGTGTTGTCAACAGTTGCGAGATGGAACCGTTCCGTGGGACTAACTGCTCTGGGCACATCAGGAAGTCGCTGTGCACATCATCCAAATGGATGGGATATGCCACTTCTACATCCAGAACATATCCTTCGCCAGCAACTGCAGCAACATCTGACGATTTTCCCATTTCCTCCAAACGGCAGACTTCGTTTCATGATATACCCATAGAGATTGTTTACATCCAAGTAAAGAATGGAACTTAAATCGTCAGATGGCCTGTACTCTCTCTCGGTCAGTCATGTGTTATTTTCCTTGGCATCCCTGTGCGTGCACTGGCAACGACTCCCGTAAATCCTGCGCTCAAAGAGGAGCAGAATGTGAACATCGGTCAACAGTTCGATGTCGACACATGTTTTTCTTAACATTGCGTCCCTTCGAACTCTCGATGTGGTGTAATAGAAGACAGGGTCCAGAGAGCACGTGCCCAGGCATACACTCCAGAATTTCTCGAAAATGTCTACGACCAGGTGTATAAGTGTATTAGTGTTCATGGATAATCAGCATATTTTCTCAATCAGGGATACTGAACTCCTGTCAAACATTCGTTGTGTGCTCATACTCTGCATCCGCTATGGCAGTGTCATTAGTTTACTGGAGAATGTGGCTATGTTGGGTTCCGTCGTTTTGTGGAGTGAAATGAAATGAGAGTATGGCATCGTTGGCCGGGAGGCTCCATTCGGGGAAGTTCGGCCGTCAAGTGCAAGTCTCGTTTCAGTCAACGCCACATTGAGCGACTTGCGCGCTGGTGATGAGGATGAAATGATGATGAGGACAACACAACACCCAGTCCCTGAGCGGAGAAAATCTCCAACCCGGCCGGGAATCGAACCCAGGCCCGCTTGCGTGCGAGGCGAGCACGTTACCACCCAGCTAAGCAGGCGGACTTTGTGGAGTCTCTCAATAGAATCCAGGTATTCGTAATGAAAGACATCTACTTCCTCATAGGCTGAAACTTTGCATCATTGGGATATATAGCTCCTGTGACCATATCCTCAAAACATGTTGTCTCAGCAAGATTCTGAAGAGACATGTGTATGGCTGGTAGCGAATCCAGGAGGCCTAATGATATTTTAGGCGCAAATTTCTTGGAAAAAAATGCTTTTAGCGGTGACACGAAAGACACTGACCTTGTCATATTTCAAGCCGAAATCTCTTAAGGGTTCAACAAGGAAGTAGGCTCATACCCACTCAAATTCAGAAAGAAGACAGGTATGTGCCCTGGCAGTTGGTACTTTAATAAGTTCCATGCCTTGAGAGGTGTACCACACAACTTCTACATTACATGACAGTGGTCTCTACGTGGAGTTTCTGCTTTTATATTCAACGACAGCCCACAAATATGATAATCAATTGCCTGCTTATATGATGCATCATTCTCCTTCGAGTCGGACATTGGAGTGTTTTGCAATGAATCTCATCAATTTCCCCCGCAAGTTTTTCAAGCTCAGAGAGCAACCATACTGCAGTATTATCCCCAACTGATGATTCGAATTTGTTGCAACTGGGGTGGGATGAGTATACAAGTTGATACACTCCCACATACGGTAGATGTCATTCTATGAAGGTTGTAAGGCAGGCATTGGGATTCTCTACACAACGTGTCACAGGAACTAGGAGGCTCTCGAAATCACGGAGTATAAGTCGAAGGGACATTGCTTCTGGAGATGTGTGTTCTTAAACTCTAAGATTATCCTTGGCAGGCATATTTACACACATACCAGTTCCTGACTCGAGCAATTAATGAGCTGCCTCTGATGGTGGACACTCATGGTGAAAGACTTGGCACATCTACTGCAAAAATGTCCAGCAAAACCAAGTCTGGACATTTGGGACGAAATTAGGTGGGACATGCTTTTGATCCACACATTATGTATGTTCTCACCCTCAGAGAATAGCAATAAATCTACATGTTTGGGACGCTTACCAGCTAATTTTGAAAACAGAAGACTACTTTATGATTTCTTACTTGTTCTTCACAGTGCGCTCGTGGTTATCTGGCTCTTCTACACAGTCAAATGGCTCTGAGCACTATGGGACTTAACTTCTGAGGTCATCAGTCCCCTAGAACTTAGAACTACTTAAACCTAACTAACCTAAGGACATCACACACATCCATGCCCGAGGCAGGATTCGAACCTGCGACCGTAGCGGTCGCTCGGTTCCAGACAGTAGCGCCTAGAACCGCTCGACCACCTCGGCCGGCCCAGAGACTGGGTGTTGTGTTGTCCTAATCATCATCATTTCATCCCCATCGACGCGCAAGTCGCCGAAGCGGCGTCAAATCGAAAGACTTGCACCCGGCGAACGGTCTACCCGACGGGAGGCCCTAGTCACACGCCATTATTATTATAATGACGTCAAAAAGCAGAGCCTCTCCTCGACACCATAAAAACTCTACCTCGCTACGCGAGAGTCAGTTGATCAGTAGGATCACTGCTGTTCATGTCTTTCACACTCGATTCTATGAATGTTCTATTGTAACATCTTGTCCATGAGATTGTTCCAGTACCGGTTATACTCCTGCTGCCTTATAAGATAACCACTGATCCATAGCCAGCCTCCAGTACCAGCCACCACTGAAAGAGTAGTCCAGGGGCTACCAACACCATTCCAGCAAGGGCGTCGCTTGAGTCAGACGGCCTACCGAACTGGCGGGCCAGAATCAGCATTCAACATCACCTCATAGCATCCGAAATTGAGGTCCATCTGATGTGACCACATGATCAGGGACCTCAGAGGGACAGAGTACTCCCAGAACACGCTCGCGCCATTGGCTTGGTATGAGTTAGCTACCTTAGCACAGAGTAGAACAGAGGGTCTTACTGGCCAGTCGTTACACCCCAAAGGCTAGAACTAAGAAATTGTCGACAAAGTGTCAAGGACCATATAAGGTAGTGGAGATGACACCACCAGTCAGTGCCAAGTTGCAGTTTCCGACGAAAACATCGATAGCACATGTTAGTTGGTTAAAATATTTTAAGGATTCAATTGATGCTTTGCCGCAAGCACAGACTCTTTTACTTCAATAGAGAGAGTTACCACATGGAACAGAATAGCACAGAATGTACCAAATGCACTTAGGTCTAGGGATCAATGATAGAGTAACAATGTATTGGGTTTAGTGTTAAGTTGTGTTACCTAGGTTAATGTTATTTTATTTTTTTACATTAGTATGCGCAATTTTCAGTGAGATACTCCTTCACCCTTATGAGGGAGAGGATTCATGATAGTTCCTTTTTTCTATACAGTGTCGAAGGTGATGAAAAACTGTATTACCATGGGCATAGTGTAGTTGCACGCACGTGAAATGGATGTAATTAAGATCCAGCCATTTGAAAATGGAATCTTATTCTCGTAACAGCTGTGTACTACATTGTTAACACACAGCAGTTTCTATTAGGACTACATCAGCAGAACAAGAATTTTCGACAGGGTTATGACATGTTGTACCTACAGTAAAAAGTAACATAGCAGTTTTCTTTCATGTTCTACAATTAAGGTTTATTCGGAGCAGGCTGCATTAACAAACAGTTTCCAGATATTGGGTTAAACACTCTTTACCATTATTTTACGATTCATCTATAACCAGTCAAATGGAAGATTATCAGTAAGTGGGTTCAGGTGCAAACTGGTGAAGTGTTACTTGTTTCAGAACAAAGGCGTACACGCTATGTCAGTAAGAGATCTTAGCAACAGTGTCAAGAAGTTAGTCACCATTTGTCCAGCTCAGGTAGTGTGTACCAACAAGCGATTGCGTGAAACTCTTATTTTTAGAAAATATGGAAGCACTCTAGTTCGAGAGGGTAGTGACAATGCAAGAAGCATATTTTCAGGGGGGTGCCAGTCATTTGATCTATTCCATCTTCTCACCAGAAACAGTAACAGTAAATTGCTACAACAATAAATCATTTACAGTTATGACAAAACTAGAGTTAAGACAGAGTGGGTTATTAGTGAATAGACCAAGTGTGACATAGCCAGAACCCAGTTTCACATTCCTGCTACAATTACAGGTACAATGATTATTACAGGAACCCAACCAATGTTGAATTTGCTGGAGAAACATTTAAGTGTGTTACCCATACAAAATCTAACCTTCCAGAACAGTACCTTAGATCCAACTTTACTACAGGCAATAGATGAATATTAATAATTTCAGAGAGAAAACAAATTTTAGTAGATGAAATGTTATGGCCCGTACAGAAATTTTAAAATAAATCTAGTCAGAATATCATTACGATCAGTGTATCAACCACTAGCATTATTGTGATACCAGCATTTATTTGTGCAGTTTAATTTTGCTCTAAGAAGAAAAATCACTCATGCATAAGAAGCAACTGTTGAAGAAATTCTCATGGAGTAAACTCATAGTAGTAAATAAGAGATTTTAGAGGCCACAATGTATGAAGAAGCAAACTAGAAAAATAATATAAGCTACGATAAGATTTTTTTGTGGTTAATGGAACCAAGTTTCATAGCAAATGTAGATGTGTAAGACAGTTCATTAGTAGGCTAAGAATGAGAGCAATCGGGGTGAATTTTATTAAAGTGGAGGGGAACCTTACACATCAAGAGAATAAGGAAAACAGGGATTGAAATTTTCTAAATTCGAACAGAACGGCATTGCTCAAGCACAGAGAAATATCAACACGAGCCAGACACTAGGTGTAAACATTTCGACGCGGTTAGTCGGTCACCAGGAGTGCAGTATCAGCACTTCTCTGTGTGAGTGCATGTGAGCTCAGTGGAAAAGGGTTAGATGAGTGCAGTCCAGCGTGCCTCTGATACTTCAAAATGGTTCCAAGCACTATGGGACTTAACATCTGAGGTCATCAGGCCCCTATAACTTAGAACCACTTAAACCTAACTAACCTAAGAACATCACACACATCCACGCCCGAGGCAGGATTCGAACCTGCGACCGTAGCAGTCGCGCGGTTCCAGCCTGAAGCGCCTAGAACAGCTCGGCCGCATCATCCGGCTGCCTCTGTTCCTCTCCTAACATTATGTGAGAAGCACTTAGAAGGACACAACACCCATGAGGGGTCTGATGGGACAACACAGCCAGTGGCCTGGGAGGGACAGAGTACTCCCAGAACCACGTGTGAGCCACAACACTCATGCCAAGGTCATCGCCATCGCCGAGCAGAGCTTCCGACGGGGCATGCCTTCCACATACTGGGCGGTAACCTGCTTACGAGAAGTCACTGCCTGAGCACAGGGTTGATGCAGCAAGATAGGGCAGCTACTGAGTTCAGCAGATTCCTCGTCAGCTTACTAAGCCACCAGATGCCGCTGTAGTTACGGTGACAAGACGTATTCAGATAAATATACGAAGTAATAATTAATCCTGTTTTATTGCATCTGGCGACTCCACATAGGTTCCTCGGCCTTCATCCCGACGAACGATAGGGGTTCCCAGCCTCGGAGTGGGCGACCCATACAGTATCAGGTGGAGTACATATCTGAGTGCCTTACCCGACCGTCTCTCCCGCATTTCGGAAAAATGGCGGAGTATGACGGTCAAAACATAAGTTCTGATCCACTCTGCAATTGAATCACCCCCTCAGTGTCACACCAGTTCTCCCCCGTATTTGGATGATGCGCTTTTCCTCACCAGCATCACTGCTCTCTTTCTGGTACTGCGTGAGCTGACTGTATAGCGTTACACTTAATGACGGTATAACGCGGGTCGCTGCCGATTTTGGGGAGCCCCCTTGCCAAAACGACTTTGCAGACATCGAGAAAAGTAGCAGAATTTCCGTAACCCACATCAATATTGGCTCGTGAGACCCTGTCCCATAAGCGCAAAAGCGTCAGCAACCACAAAATAGTCCAGTGCGGCTGCAGGACTTACTTGGTGATCCGCAACAGAGCAGACAGGGGTACTGCTGCTGTTAAGCCAGGTTGATATCGAAGCGATGTTTGATGCTGTGAAAGTCCAAGACGATTGGATGGCGGTCCTGACTGTGGCTGCGTCGGGAAACGAGCTGGTGTCATCAGGCCATACCTTGCTGTCGATGATGGTGTTTTTGGATGAGATGAATACTTCGCCAATGATGTGGACTGGTGCGATGAATGCATCAAAATTCGGTCAAGTGGTGGAGTAGTTGCAGGTGCAAGTCCATGTCCACATACAGCCTCCATCTCATCTGCAAAGACAGTATAAAAGTTGATAAGTTTCATCCATAAAAAATATATATGCAGAGGTCTATAGGAGTTCTACATACGTCCAAAAAAGTGGCGTTCAGGAAAGTTCACGAGGCCCTCGTCACATTGTTATTTGCCATGGTGTCTTCTAATATCACATCATGCCGATCTGTCGCAATACTATAATCGAATGCACCTTGAAATTATCCGTGATGATTGTGAGATGGTCCAGGTCGCGGAGAGTGTGAGTGCACTGGCAAACAAGCTGGTGTAATCAACCCATTCCACGGTGATGATGACAGACCGGGCCATGGTGGTGTTTACATGTGCGGCAAATACATCTTCGACGAACTGGAATGGCGTGTCGAACGCATCATCATCGTGTAGGGTCGTGACACAGGCGCAACCCTGAGCCCACACACGTCCCTCTCATTTCCAACAGAAGAAGAAGAAGAAATTAATCATCAGGTTACAGGCACACAATAACATGAAAAAAATCTGAAATACATTCCCGTACCATTACTGGAGTCAAATTTGCGTCGCTTGTTAGCGTCTGATGAACCATCATTTCTATTATGGCGTTACACCTCTGTTGGTTCTATCAGCCCTGTTGATACTGTGAAACCTTCCCGTCTATAATACATCTACATTTATACTCCGCAAGCCACGCAACGCTGTGTGGCGGAGGGCACTTTACTTGCCACTGTCATTACCTCCCTTTTCTGTTCCAGTAGCGTATGGTTCGCGGGAAGAACGATTGCCGGAAAGCCTCCGTGTGCACTCGAATCTCCCTAATTTTACGTTCGTGATCTCCTCGGGAGGTATAAGTAGGGGGAAGCAATATATTCGATACCTCATCCAGAAAAGCACCCTCTCGAAACCTGGACAGCAAGCTACACCGTGATGAAATTTAACTTACTTTCCGTCTAATGAAAGAAAGAAAATTGAACTTTTGGTGCCTAGCAGCTTTCCTGTCTGGACTTGCTTTGGACAACGTGTCTGATCTGATAGTCTTTAGCTTACACAATGTTGTACACCTTGTGCCTTTATTGGTAGCAGTATTAATGTGACTAATCAAAAGGAGATTATTTCGACGTGAACACATAAGCTTACGCCGTGGCCCTTAGTACTGGTTATCTATGTAGTGAACCTGAAAACATACATATATATTTTCCTTACCTTTTATTTTACTGGGTCGCCTCTCGATGACCTTATCTGACTGCGTGTCTGAATATACTCACTCTGATCTATTGTTGATAATTATTTGGGTTGGCATTTGCAAATATGTGAACTAAAACTGTACTTATTATTCATTTGCTTTTTGATTGAAGTTACTGGTGCAAAATTCAATGTCATTATTAAATAAAAAAATTGAGAAAACTCAACAAAAGTCAAATCTTGTGGTTACTGGGTTCAATGAAAAATAATACGATATTGACGGAGATAAACTGATCTATTCTGAAAATGGTTGAATATAATAAATTTTTAACTCTTTATAATCATTCAGCTTATAAAACTTTAGTTTGGGGATTGTTTACATAAAACAGATAAAAAAATATAACAACTAACTTACAATATGCAGTTAGTGCTTAAATACCTTTGATGTCTTCATGACGTCGATTTTTAATAATTCATAAATAATTATCCATTATACAATTATAGTATTCTTCAAGTAATATATAAGCTGGTGGCGAACAGGCACACCGCTCTGTCTCTACACGCAACTTCACTGCACAGAGGTTGACTCAAGAGTGTTCTATCGACAATGCTCCGCGTTTCTCTCCACGCTCCCTATGTATCAATGCGCGGGATCTCCCGCCAACAAAGAGCTTCGTGCGGATACTTCACTGTCACCATCGATATGCAAAGAACTTAAATAAATTTTACAAAACATTTTTCTTAATATTTTCCTTGCACAATATAATTTGATTTTCTAGTGACATATTTCAATTGCTCCTAGCAGTTATGAGAATGGAAAGACTTCTCGCACTGAAATAACTCTTATTTATAGTCGGAAACTATATCCCTTCGCTTATTTCAACCAATAGGAAAGGAGTATTATTATCTCTCGTCACTTGGTTTTAGGCAGGACAACACTAGCTAGCGGCTGTGCGTAGACAACGCCATCTCATGTCGATTCCGCTGGCGTTCTTAAAACAATGTAGGGTTATATTTCAGCGCAAGTGCGCGCTGGTCCAACATGCGTACGATGCATCCATTGCTGAGAGAGAAGAATAATTTTCCGACGCTTTGAGTCTTGCTGCATGCCACGACCAGTATTTTAGGACTACTACCCACGTATCTGATGGTGCTGTCGGCTCTGTTCAAAGAATATCATAAATATTTTAATAAGGTGCCTTTTTCAGTTTTATGGTAGCGTACAAGCCACCGATGTAAGCATCAGACGTCGCTCAGAGTCTACAGTCGAGTCGGTGTAAGTAGATCACGAACAACTAGCAGCGTTACTGCCAGCTTTCAGCCGTGGTGCGCAAACGTCTGCAGTTGAAAACAATAGCCGTCTATAGAACAGTGACAACACTGAGGTATTGGCATAGAGACGTTTACAAAATCACGTTACATGATTGGTTGAGGCAGGCGTGTGAACCTGACGCGCCCAGCCCACCGCGGCTGCCAGGGTTCAACTTACGCCGACTCAACAATAGCAGCTATCACGGTATGCACTTCTTCCACAATAATAATAGTAACTGAAGGTAGTGAGAACAATTTTTTACACTGCCAGCGAGACAATATCCTGCAGCTGCTTGGTGGCAAGCAGCAGCAGGCAGTCACTTTCGCGAAGAACATGTCCACGGCCATTCGTGCACTATCTGGAGAGTCACGCACATGCCTGTTCCACGATGTTACTAGCTTCTGGAGCGTGTTTAAAAAATATGGTATAAACCCGAAAGTTTTTTACCAATAGCACTCTGCGCGGAGTGATTATAAATCGTTCTGTGATATTTTATACGAGTACACCGACAGCACGAGTTTGCGTAATCGATTTCCTCGTTAAATGGTTTAAATTCAACATCGACGGATAATGCTTTATCTCAGACCCCACCTGTCAAACATGGTTTAGTCGATTATCCATACCGGTAGCAAAAACCACTGAGTAGAGACCCTACAGGACAGCATTTACAGTCATGCCCTTTAAGTGAGGATGAAATTATAGTATTTTGTATGAGTGTGCTGCGAAACGGATACCCCATGGCCAGGGGTAGGGTGGATGTGATCTTTTTAATGTGGATCGTGTTAAAAAAATGGTTCAAATGGCTCTGAACACTATGGGACTCAACATCTTAGGTCATAAGTCCCCTAGAACTTAGAACTACTTAAACCTAACTAACCTAAGGACATCACACACACCCATGCCCGAGGCAGGATTCGAACCTGCGACCGTAGCAGTCCCGCGGTTCCGGACTGCAGCGCCAGAACCGCTAGACCACCGCGGCCGGCTGTGGATCGTGTTACTCGACACACCGATACTCATACTACTGGAGGAAAATCACTTGAACATCGACCAGTATTAGCAAGAGTGTATTTATTTATTTAAATAAATAGTAATGCATGACGGTAAAATCTTAGACCTTAAATCTTAGGACGGTGGCAGGAGCTTGCAGGCTGGCAGATAGGAACACTGGGCGGCTCTGACGAATCAGCAGAGGCAGACCTAAGGGAAGCGATATGGAAGAGCAATCGAGCTCCTCCAAAACAGGCAGTTCTACACTCTTAGGAAAAAAGCATCGCACCATGAACGAATTATCCGAACGGGACGGATATCAGTAGATGTAATGTACATATACAAACAAACAAATCATTTGAATGAAAAATTGGATGTTTATTCAAGATAAAGAGTTTCACAAATTCAGCAAGTCAATAATGCCTTGGGCCATATCCGGCCCTTATACAAACGGTTACTCAGTTTGATTGATAAAGTTGTCGGATATACTTCTGAAGGACATCGTTACAACTTCTGTCCAATTGCCGTGTTAGATCGTCAAAACCCCAACCCATAATGCTCCAAACGTTGTCAGCTGGGGAGAAAACAGGCTACCTTGCTGGCCAAGGTAGGACGTAGCAAGCGTGAAGACAAGCAGCAGAAACTCTCGCCGTGTACGAGCGGGCCTTATCCCGCTGAAACGTGAGGCCAGGATGGCTTGCCATGAACAGCAGCTGAACTGGGCATACAAGAACGCCGACGTACCGCTGTGCTACAAGGGCGTCATGGGTGACACCCAAACGGTCTTGACATGAAATGAAATGGGAACCCAGACCATCACTCCTCGTTTACCAAAGAAAAATCACCAAACAGCTGTATGTTTTCAGAAGTTATTATTTACAACAGCAGTTTCGCCATCTGATTAACGCTTTCTTCAGGCCCCTATGCACCCTGTGCACAGAGAACCAGATACACCGATACATGCATGAACGGAGCCATCAACATCTGGATACCATAAATTTTTTGTGCAGTATGTACTTCGAAGACTAGTAAATAAAATAACGACTTCGGAAAACATACAGCTGTTGGGTGATTTTTCTTTGCCAAATATCTGACCAGGCGCTGTCCTGTATCCACAATGGATCAACAGAGATCACCCCTGCTTGCTGGGCCAAGGCGACATTCAGATTGGTCTCAATGGAGAGGATCCACGAAACTACTTTGTCCAACACATCCACATTCGCCACTAAACAAACAGCAACTGCTATAACGGTTGCGGAGTATGAGCACATGATATATGTTTGGCAGGAGATTGGAAACACTGATTTAGTAGAATATGGTAGACTATCCGTGACAACTGATGTACACCTGTTTGCAGATATTTTCCAGAAATTCTGGAGTTTATGCCTGGGCTCTTACTCTCTGGATACTGCCTTCTATTGCTCTGGTCCAGGACTTTTGTGGGTCGCAGTGTTAATAAGCATGGGACGCAATGCTGAGAAGAACATGTGTCGACAGTGAACTGTTGATAGATGTTGACATGCTACTCTTCTTCGAACGCGGGTTCCGTGAGAAACTTAGCCACTGCGTGCGCAGGAACGCCAAGACGAATAACCCATGAACGAGCGAGGAGAAGTACAGGTCATCTGACGTTTTAAGTTAATTTTTTTTACTTGGAAGTAAACAACTTCTACAGGTATGCCGTGCGATGAAGTCTCCTGTTTGGAGGGTTCTGATGACTGTCCAAGGGAAAAATCGTCAGATTAAAGGAAAAGATCCATGATGTTGCCATGAAGATATGTTCTGGAAGTAAAAATGGCGTATCCCATCCATATGCATCACACACACCCACACACACACACACACGCTCACATACACTGACTTCTCGCTGCGTTCAGAGTGCCTATTTGCAAAAAAGGATTCTGTCCCAATGCCGTTGACAACGCTGTAAAGCAAGCAATGATATATCCTACACTTGAGAAACCTCCAGCAGCGCCTCAGGTTGGGAATGAAACGTGTTAGAATCTTATGGGCAACTCCTTCCAGCAGCATTGCAAGTTGAAGGGATACATTGATGTAAACATTCTCGCGACGTGGAAGTTTGAAAAATGAACACTTCTCTTTTTCGGACAAACAATAGGGAATACTAAAGAATACCATGAAATTCATTTAGTTTACCGCCGGGATGGGCATTTTGGCGCAAGAGATCGCATCGCCAGACAAACTTTCAAGTGTGTCACCATCTTCAATGAAGGATTCGTGTCTATGAAGATGGGCAAGGTTTCGCTGCAGTTCACGAAGCTTGTTTGTATCGGTATGTGTGTTCTGGACATCTCCAAACTCCACATGGGCCGATTCCGAAGCCAAACTTTGCCGACCCCATTTTATCTTATACTGTTACAGACAGTTTCATCTACTGAGTGAAAGGTTGCTATCCATATGCAGTAATTAGGTAAAATCACAATTCGTCACGTTTCGATATCCGTTTTGGAATAACAAAACAAAATAAGAAGGTTATCGTTATGATGAAAGATGGGGCGAAAGGTTCGCAGACTGTGGAGTTTGTAGGGCTCAGGCCGAAAATACGACCATATTGCTTAAATGCAGGTGCTACCCAGAGACAATCTAAGAGTGTGCTTCATGTAGCCTCAAAGACTACCTCGCATTAAGATTACAAGCGGTGCTGTTAGAGGGTATAGCAGCGCTCTGCATATGGTGCCCCAAGTAGTCTTTCTATCTAGATTCTAGATGCCATGAGGTACGTACTGCCCTGCAGCTGAAAATAGGGCTGTTACTTCATGACAAGGGACCGATAGCCCTTGCAGTCTGGTCCCTTCAATCCCACAAACCAACCAACCAACTTCATGACAACAAACGGGTCATTTGTGAGAGTGGGATCAGTACTCCACAGTGCACACACTATTCATAGGGTGACTGAGCGTGTGGTTGTATATTTATTTATAAATAGTGGATGTGTGTGCAGAATACCTGGATGAGCCACTAGTAACAGTCGTGCGTGTGAGTGTTCACGCCAGACTGCACACTATGTGCGCAATGTATGTTGTGTACACACTATGTGCGCAATAAATTTTGTATTAAGATGTGTGTGTGTTTTCTTTATCTGACGCTGGCCATACTCGTTTTCCACATGTATAGAAAGGATATCATTAAAATGTGTACAAAACTGTATATACTGTGTAGAGAATGATCTGAAAGAAAAATATTGAAATGTAAATAATATATTAATGAGTAACAAGTGTGCGTAGAAACGAAAAAGGGAAATGTAGTATTTAAGTTGTTCTTCTTTCTACCAGTTTTAGTTAATAAATGTACCTCACAGTAATATACATACTCGGCTGAATAGTAGCGGCTCCGGTCAAAGAAAACTATCATAACGACCGGGCGAGCGGTGTGCTGACCACATGCCCCTCCTATCCGCATCCTCAACTGCGGATGACACGGAGGTCGGATGGTCCCGATGGGCCATTTGTGGCCTGAAGACGGAGTGCTTTATAGTAATATACGTAAGTCATTAGAAAAATTGAAAAAATTGGCTTTGTAAAGAAACCAATGTAGAGAAGGCTCCAGAAAAAAATATTTATTATACACTGCATTTGTAAATAAAACTGTGAAAGAAACAACTGTTGATACAAAAATATTTGCCTCAAAATCCTGTTACAAAAGGAACTGTTAATAATAAGCCATTATTTCCAAATCCTTTTACTATTGAATTATTACTAATAATAATAATTTGTTTATAACAAACCTTAACCTCTCTCCATGGTGCATAGTCCTCGTATGAAGAGGCCTACACAAATTAAGTAGTGTAAAGGATGATAAGTGGGAGAGTGATCATGAATCTTATTGGTCCAGAAGGGATGGGAGGGGTTACCTCCCATTTTAATGTGCTCACATTGGTCCAGGGGTTTTCCACTAGTTTTATATCATGTCACTAGTATCGCATTACATGAGGACGTAGCCCGCATGCATAAGGTGCATGGGTAGTGTGGGGGTTCACCTGGGTGACCATGAATGTAACTCACACAATTGCCTTAACTGTGTGGGTAGGATAAGTGTTCCCCTGGATGACCTAGCTCGTATGCTGGTGAGTCACTGGAGACAGGGGTCTAGAAGAGTGGGGGTGACCTTGAACATATTAAGCACAGGTGCGTAACATGACACCAAAAGTCCTTATCAAGGACCTTAACATAACATATTTATCTGTCAATGTACACATCCCCGATAACCACTGCCCCTTTAAATCACGTAACTGTACCTATACATCGCGTTACTTTAAATCGCGTCCCTTGAAATCTAGAATGCCCTTTGCATACCTTCTATTAACTACTATTCGATTACACTAAAGGCGATTAATCGTTGGAAACAACAGTAACCGTCTGGAGTACCTAAAGTGGAATAATGGCAGAAATAATTGTAGTGAAATTAGATACCAGATTGGGATTCATTGGAAGAAAACTAACAAAATGAAGTTCATCCACGAAAGACGTCTTTTGCACACTATTCATTCGACCCATTCGTCACTATCTTCAGTCAAGGGCCCCTCACATATAGGGTAAATACAAGAGAGAGAGAGATTATCAAAAGGAGAGCGGTGTGTTTCTTCACTGTATCGTTTAGATGGCCCAAGAGCGATACGGACACGCTCAACAAACTTTAGCGGCAGAAGGTGGAAGAGAAACGTCTCGCGAAATGACCACAGCGATAAATCAGGAGAACCATGGTTCAAGTCCGCCTGGCCATTCAGATTTATGGTCTTCATGACTCTCCTGAGTCGGTCCAGGCAAATCCCGAGATATTTTTTGAACAGTGCACGGCGGTTAGATTCCCTGTCCTTTCGTAATCCGAACTTGTGCTCCCTCTCTAATGACTGCATTTCCGAAGGGGCGTTCAAATCTAATCTTACTTACTTCCTTCCTTCACAACGATGGAAGCTCAGAAATTCAGCTTATAAAGAGGTTTATTGAGAACCATTCTTCCCACGCACTATTCGCATACGAAAAAGGAAAGGGGGAATGATAGTGGTGCAACGAAGTACCCTCCATCATACACCATAAGGTAGCCAGTGGAGTACAGACGTTCAGTGACAGCCCTTTCGCAAGGGACCAGTTAATAATTTCCAAGAATACTTAAATTTAGATTGTCAAGTGTTGAAGCCTTGACCATAACACTTGCATCGTCAGTAAATGGAATACAGTATGGAACTGTGCGACCGCTACGGTCGCAGGTTCGAATCCTGCCTCGGGCATGGATGTGTGTGATGTCCTTAGCTTAGTTAGGTTTAAGTAGTTCTAAGTTCTAGGGGACTGATGACCTCAGAAGCTAAGTCCCATAGTGCTTATAGCCATTTGAACCAGTAAATGGGAACTAGTTGTATTCCAGCGTAATATATGACAACAGGATATTCATATATATAACAACAAAATATCGGACCCAATATCGATCCCTGTATATAGCAGTAAATGTGAAATGGCTCATGATGACGATGAGGAAGAGGAGGAATAACTTTGTTGTTGAAGTTTAATAAATTTGCATATTTGGTATACTGGCCCCATTTCAGGCACTCGGTCATTGCCCTCAAATCAGTATTCGTATGTAATTAAGGAGGCACATCATGTTAAAGAGGCATTAGTTCAGCAGTGTTATACCAAGTGTGCATTAAGAAAAGTCAGTAATCTCCGAAGCAGTTAGCTCTGTCTGGAAACTGTAACGCCAAAATGGTGGTAATGAACTACACTATACAAGCTATCATAGAGAAATGATAGGAGAATCAGAGTAAATTATCTTTTATTTACTAAATGTCAATGACATTTCAAGCAAATGTGACAATGACGAAAAAGATGTGATCACAATATTCCACGCTTGGCTTCACCATATACGAAAAATATTTTACACCGCTTGCGCTGTAAAATGCTGCAATAATGAAGTAGGTTTTTTGAATCTCTAAACATCCTCTTTCAATAGGTATAGTTAAGATAACTCTATGGCCTTGGTTTCCATAAACAACTATTGAGACACGAGTCTCAATAGTTCATAGGCGAAGTAACTGTGTTAAACTGTTCGCTTTGATCCTGTGCCCATTACACATGTTGTACAAATGGAGATGATATTTTAATTACTGACGACGCCTTTTGGCATAATTGTTTTATTATTCTCCAGTGCATGATGTAATTTTAGAAGTTTTACTTCTGATGAAGGTATATTTATATGTACCGAAACCTTGGTCAAGAATTTTAATAAAGAAATTCTATCCTGCAACTGTTTTTGGCTGTCATCCTTTATTGTGATTAACATAAACTCTAAATCTTCATCTCGGGACACTCGGATTGCACAACATGTGGAAAGGACCCTGTCTAGGTTAGTGATGAGGATAATTAAATGATAGGACAGTTCTGGTAAAAGTTTTTTAAGTTGTTATTGAACAGTCAGGAACAAAAGTAACACTGGTCCACACGAATACAGTATTAAATGTTTCAACCTGTTCGTATCGATGCGGCGGTTGTCGGGCGGCGAGATGGCGAGGCGCAGAGCACACATACAAGCACAGCTATGGCTCTTGATGTATCGGCACTTTACTTCTTCATAGCGTCGCAATATTTTTCCATTTAGTGCCTATGTAATTTTGCCATGCTGTATAGTCGTCGGAAACGGCACATCCGAGGCTCAATGAAACTACGTCTTCCTGGAGAGCCTCCTCGATCCAGAACGTGTTACTTAGACCGATGCCCAACTCCGACTACTACTGCTGAGCCCGTTATTATGCCGTACCGCGCCCGCGTGCATTTTCCCGCCCTCGCCTGCCGTCCACCTTTTTCCGCTCCCCTACAGACAGGGTATTCACCAAAGGTTTTGCATTCTACATATCCTAATACAATGCCTACGTATGGACCAGGCGCACAATTACAACTTTAACATCTTACAACAGTTTCAACATTTCTTACATTTACATTTTGTTATAATATTGCTTGCAATTTGACATAAACATTAATATTCACATAGAAAATTGTTTACAGTTTCTTTAACATAATGACATGAAAAGAAAAAAGAAATGAAATCAGAACATCGCTTACACTAATTTATCGAAAATCAGAAGAAAAAATTATTATATGTACAGTTGTTGTTGTTACAAGGTCACACAACAAGGTGGTAGAGCACACATTCTTCCCACTGCCCTTCCTTGGAGTTAAATGACAAAAACAACTTTTTCAATATATGTCATATTTATTTGATAAATTTACTTCTCTTGTTACAATGATTGTTCACAATTACTTGCCATGAAATTTTCTGAAACATGAGTCTATGCAAAGTGGTATTTAACAATATGTACAAACACAGCGAGTGCTCTTTTCCGCAGCTTTGGTACTACAATGACGGCACGTCCAGTAGGTTTCTCCTAAAATGGGTTGATGCTCCCCTACAGCCACATGACGAAAATCTTCAGGTACTTTACCCCTTTTTGCCAGAAAGACAAGTTTTTGTCCACGCCTTTTTTGGGATGAGAAGCCAGCGATCAATTGTCTGGCTAGATGGATCCTGTATGTGAGCTGATAATGCTGTCCACTTTCTCTTTTACTTATTTTCCACAGGATAAAACTGTTCACTGCAGCAACGTCGACCAGGAAATAAAATATTCTGTGCCACCATTTCACAGAACGTCTGCCAATAGCATACCTTTCTCGTAGTTGATCAAACTTATCGTCACCACCCATTATTTTGTTGAATTCTGGCACAACTTCAGGACAAGAAATCTCTGTACTAGTACCAACCTTGTTTTTCCTTTTCACTGTGGCTGTTTCTCATGGGTCATGAATTGAGGACAGGAAAGTGACTGGACGGTTATCCATCCATTTTACTGCAGAAATGGCTCCTTTTGTTTCAATCTGGGATTCTCTTCGTTCCAATTTTACGTTTTCCTTCATAAATTTGGGTAAATCAAAAGCATTTACCTTGTACTATAGCTTTGAGGAAAAAATCACAAAATGTCACGCAAACAGCACCGAAAGGCTCCTCTACAGAGCAACACTGAGCTATACAATGCCTCTGCGCGAAGGTACAGCAAAAACGGCGGGAACTTCCGATTGGAAGTACTACCTTATACTGTTCACTAGGTGGTAGCACCGTACAGAGGTGGGAACTGTGAATCCCACGGGACAAGGAGCGAGTTCATTGTAGTGGGAAGCATGTTTCCCACGGCTCACGAAAGTGATAACGTAGCAAATCTGAAGATAGGCATAATGGCTCGAAACTGGTCATGGCAATGATATAAGGCTTTTTTAAAGGTACTCGTGGGTAGGCACGGTGTCTTCAACAATCATCAATAGAAACTTTTACCTGATTGTATATTTTACCTAGTTGCATCTGTGTCTGTTTAAGGTGAGCGCCAAAAAGAAAAAAAGTATAGTGCCTACCTTTCAATCCTATCCAGATGATTTTTCTTGCAGACCCATGTAGTGCTCCACCGCGAGACTGGTTCCGGGTGCTACTGACGTCTGTCCACATAGCGATGTTTGTGCTGATTTCCGGGTACTCAGCATCGCTCATCTCCTCCCTGGCAGGCTTGACGCCGTATGAAATCGACAGCCTAGAAAAGATGTCTGCCAGCGGGAAATACACCGTCCATCTCACCGGTAATCCAGAGAAATTATTTGTAAGTGAACCTTAACTGCAAGTAGTTGTGTTTGTGTTACCAAACAAGTAATATTCCGTTTCAAAATGCAATGAAAATTTTATTTGCCTTTGCAATTGCTATATTTTTCTTCATTTCGGTTTAACATCACACTTTGAAGTGAAACATACTCTTGTACTGTTCCTGCTAGGTAGTAAAACTTCATTGGGAAAAAAGAAATATAAATCAGAGATCCTGCTAATTTCCTGAGAGGGAAATTCTGTGCAACGTTAGTATTCAAATCTAAAAATAAGAAAAAGCGAGGAAAATGAAATTACTACATACAAATCTCTAACTTGATTATAAGCTCATTTCCACCTACATTTGTCAGTAGTGTGTGACGCAACAACGATTTACTCCAGACTTCCACGAGTGGATTTTATATAGTAAGTAGGTAGAAAAAATCCACCATGAATGATGAATCTGGAAATTATAACGTTACACATATGTAGGCAATCTAGTCGGCCGCCTAGGATTTCACACAGTACCTCACAAGCGGTTTGTAGTGAAATTGCGTGCTTGTGGAATATCGTCTCAGTTATGTGACCGGATTCGTGGTTTCCTGTCAGAGAGGTCACAGGTCGTAGTAATTGACGGTAAGTCGTCTAGTAAAACGAAAGTGATTTCTGGCGTTCCCTAAGGTAGTGTTATAGGCCCTTTGCTGTTCCTTATCTGTATGAACGAATAGGGAGACAATCTGAGCTGTCGTCTTAGGTTGTTTGCACATGACACTAATAAAATCATCAGAAGATCAAAACAAATTGCAAAACGATTTAGAAAAGATATCTGAATGGTGCGAAAATTGGCAGTTGACCCTAAATTACGAAAAATGTGAGGTCATTCAGATGAGTGCTAAAAGGAATCGGTTACACGATAAATCAGTCAAATCTAAAGGCCGTAAATTCAACTACATACCTAGAAATTACAATTACGAACAACTTAGGCCGTGCGGTTCTAGGCGCTACAGTCTGGAACCGCGAGACCGCTACGGTCGCAGGTTCGAATCCTGCCTCGGGACTGATGACCTCAGAAGTTGAGTCCCATAGTGCTCAGAGCCATTTGAACCATTTGAACGAACAACTTAAATTGGAAGAAAACATGGAAAATGTTGTGGGAAAGACTAACCAAAGACTGCGTTTTTTTGGCAGGACACTTAGAAAGTGTAACTAAGGAGACTGCCTACACTACGCTTGTCCGTCCACTTTTAGAATACTGCTGCGCGATGTGGTATCCTTACCAGATAGGATTGACAGAGTACATCGAAAAAGTTCAAAGAAGGGCAGCACGTTTTGTATTATCGCGAAATATGGGAGAGAGTGTCACTGAAATGATACAGAGTTTGTGGTGGACATCATTAAAAGAGAAGCGTTTTTCGTTGCGACCAAATCTTCTCACGAAATTCCAATCACCAACTTTCTCCTCCGAATGCGAAAATATTTTGTTGGCGCCAACCTAAATAGGGAGAAACGATCACCACGATAAAATAAGGGAAATTAGAGCTCGTACGGAAAGATATAGATGCTCATTCTTTCCGCGCGCTATACGAGATTGGAATAATAGAGAATTGTGAATGTGGTTCGATGAACCCTTTGCCAGGCACTTAAATGTGATTTGCAGACTATCCATGTAGATGTAGAACTGGTGCAAGATAACGTGAATTTGTTTGCTATGCTGCGCGGCCCCATAGCCGATAGAACGAGGCCGCCGGGCGGGCCGCCGCAGTCGCTCAATGCGAGCCACGTGCGTTAACGAAGGACTGTATGTGGGGAAAAATCACTAAGCTGGGAATCTGAACGGCTGTTACTCGCATCTCCTTTGGGCAGGAAATGCTCCAGGAAACGGCGGAGTGTCATAAAATCTTAAAGATGGCTAAGTTACAGCTCTTTGAGATTCGACAGTGACTTTCTGATATTAGCGCAAACCTGAAAACATCTGCGATCTCCCAAAAAAATGAGGCACATCCAAAGACACAACGGTATCTCAATATCTTTAAAAACGGCGGAAGTTAATGTTTCACAGTAAATAAACATTTATACAATCAACCTCTGAATTAACTACTTTTAATCGCTTCGTGCGACTTCAACAAAAGGTACCCCTGATAATAGCATTGCAGTTTAGCTATCATCCCTGAAGGCTACGTATCTGTACCTACGCGGGTTGGAACTTTAATAGTGGCAAATATTTATTTACAGCTCGTACAAAATAGATACGTGTTTCAAAGTTTTACTGACCTTCAAAGTAGTCACCAACATTGTGTATAGCCCGTTGCCAGGGATGTGGAAGTCGTAGGATACTCTTAGCAATGCCAGTTGTGTTGACAGTTCGAGCGGCGCGGTTTATTGCCCGATGAATTTGTAGCAGTTCTGAAGCGAATGCCGTGAAGTGCTTCCTTCAGTTTAGAAATCGAGTTGAACTTAACGAGGGCTGAAGTGAGGGGAGTGCAGTTGACGGTACAGCACTTAACAGCCCCATCAAACAAACAAATCAGTAACAGCTTTCACTGTACGTGCTTGAGCATTGTCCTGCAAAATGATGGTCAGATCCTGCGTAAAATGTCATCACTTCTGTCTCTAAGGTTGTGTTCCAAAAATGAACAGCAGTAACCGCTCGGCATCGGCACAAAATTTATCCTGGTACCACAAGAAATTTGGCAACGACGCGCGAAAATGTACACCTCCATGTAAGTGGAAACATGAAATGGAAAACGTAGCAGGCAACAACTACTCACACTGTGAGGTCGAATTGTCTGGGCATCCACCCAATTTTTCTTGAAGTATCAGTCTCATTTAGAGCTCTAACGTCCGAAATGGCTGTTCTGATTATTCGGATTGGCTTGGTAGCAGTACTGGATTGAGGGCGTCCCAGTACCCTGGTGTATGATTTTACTTCTCATCGTTTACCGTGATTTCTTTTCCTGGGCATGTCTCAGAGACTACCAGGTTCGGACACGGAACGCAGTATCCGTGGTCGGCGAAAAGATGCTCAACTTCGTCTACCCTGTCCTAAAGAGTTAGGGTCTGTGCACGCGAGTTGATCTCCCTGAGCCGGCACGAATGGCCGTGCGGTTCTAGGCGGTAAAGTCTGTAACTGAGCGGCCGCTACGGTCGCAGGTTCGAATCCTGTCTCGGGCATGGATGTGTGTGATGTCCTTAGGCTAGTTAGGTGTAATTAGCTCTAAGTTCTAGGCAACTGATGACCTCAGAAGTTAAGTCGCATAGCGCTCAGAGCCATTTGAACCATTTGATCTCCTTGAAGTCTTCTGTAAATTCAGCGTAACATTGCGCTGCTGTGGTAGTTGTCATCGTGGTCGTCTAGGTCTTTCTGTTTATGACAGCCGACACTGATTGTGTGACTGATAGTGTGACGACCGGCACGACTTCTGCCACCGGCCGGCAGGCAGGCTTACCACCCTGGCTGCTAGAAGATAAGCGGAACGAGTGGCGCCCTCCCCCCTCCCCATACTGAGCGATTGTGGGGGGGGGGGGGGGGGGGGTGCTGGCTGATGCTCGCGCCTTACGATCTTCTGTCTGCTCTTGTCTTCTCGTTGTTTTGCTGAGTCGTTTTGGGAGTTGGCGCCTTTCGGCACCTTCCCCCTCGACGGCGCTTCTTTCTCATGGTCTTCCCGTCCGCCACACTGTTGTGTCGGGAGAAGGCCAGGCAGTCGCGCCAATTTGGAGCCAACATGGGCCCGCCGCAGCGGGCGCAAGTTTACTTCTCTTCTTTGCTCCTGTCACCGTCGCGGATTCTGTGCTCTCCTGAACACCTGACGAAGCGCATGGCCCACTTTCAGACACATGAAGCACTGTGGCTTCATGTCCATGTCGGGCGGGAGAGTTTCCACCATCATCGGGAAGCCTAGCAGCTGCTCCTAGGTGAAGATGTCGTCTGCCGTTTGCACGACCACGATAAACAGCGGCGGCTTCGTCCAGTTCGTTCAGCTATGCAACCTGAAGGATGCATCTCCGAAACCGGCGCGAGACAGTTCCCCCTTGATTGCCGTTTCGTCGCAGCTCCTAGGTAGCCTACGGATGGGGGCCTTAGTCGTCTTCTCGCGCCTTTTTGGTGGCGTCTTCTCCTTCTGGGGCGCCTCCACGATGTGGGCGGCCATAGCGCTCTTGGATGCTTTATGGTCGGCCATGGTGGCTCCCTGCAGCTCTGTAATGGCATCGGAGTCGATTGACTTGATGCCGACTTCTTGTTTATTGCTGCTGACCGTCGCATCGTACTTATCTGCCCATATCGTACCACTGCATTCTAATGTGCTGACCCGGAACAGGAGTACGATCGTCTTCTTCCCTCCGTCGATCGGCAAACTCGCTGAGTTCGACTACAGAAGGCCTCTTCACTGCCTTTGGGTACATCTTTCTTCCTTTGCCCATGTTGTGGCGTAAGTACGCGACAAAATTTGCCTTGTGCCGTACAAACAACACACAACAACTCTGCTTTGTCCCGCCACAGCGCAATCACGATGCGTCAGCACGTGGCAGCCGAAGCGCGTCGACATCTCATTGTATCCCCGCAATCGCGAATGTACAGTGGTGTATAAACATTCCATGTGACTATTACTTGTCATCATAATTACTCATCGGCGCTAGTGATGTAGACGGGTCGAGTGGTTCTAGGCCGGACTGGCCGAGTGGTTCTAGGCACTACAGTCTGGAGCCGCACGACCGCTACGGTCTCAGGTTCGAATCCTGCCTCGGGCATGGATGCGTGTGATGTCCTTAGGTTAGTTATGTTTAAGTAGTTCTAAGTCTAGGGGACTGATGACCTCAGATGTTAAATCCCATAGTGCTTAGAGCTTTAGCCACGTACTACTTATTACGATCTTCAGAAAGACTTACGAAGTAGTTAGGCTATAATATTTTATTTTTTTATTGCAACGAAAAGCTCATATTAATATTGAATCAATAACAACAGAACTATTATATATCATCAAAGAATAAACAATCTGTCCCTTGTGCGCGCCGCCACAGAATAATGCTATCCTTCACTGTGCGTCTACGGATGTTCCGCTAGCAACTTCCACAGAGCCCCCCTCTAAGAGACCGGAGCTCCGGAAATGTAGGGGTATTTATATTTCACCCGACGCCCAGCTCTTGTGTGTACTTCTTCAGCTTCTGTTGCTGGTAGTGACGATACCGCTTCCTCTTGTGGTGGTGAGGTGGTGTCATCCTGGTCCAGCGGTGTGGAAGGTGGCGCTTGGTGCCTGACCTCTGTGTCCTCTTCAGTCGGTAACATATGTGCAGATTTGAGCCGTTCCAATGATGCCACTTGACTCTTTCCATTTAGAACTATCTGCATGGTATGTTCATCTTGTGAGAGCACTCTGTAAGGTCCAGAATATGGAGCCTGCAGCGGTGACTTGACAGCGTCCGTCCGTAGCATCACATGTGTACATGAGCGTAGATCTTTGTGCACGAACGTATTTACCGCTCCAAATCTCGAGACAGGAGATGGGCGAAGTCTGGCCATATGCTCGCGTACCATTTTCAATGTAAATGGCAATTCGGTCTGTCGTGTCCCTTCTTTATCGGTGAAGAATTCTGCAGTCACCATAAACCAATTCTGCGGTGGAAGCCCCTAAATCCGTTTTCAGTGCTGTGTGTAGGCCCAACAAAACTAGTGGTAACGCTGACGACCAAGACTGTGCATGGCACATTAATGCAGCTTTTAATGTTTGAAACGTCCCCTTAGAAAAATTAATGAACTACTGTGCTGATAAACCCTGTTACGTTATTTGATTTTCAAACAGCTGAGCAGAACTGAACGTACTCAGACATTTCTCTCTTTACTTATTCCGATCAACACTAAACTGACACACAATATTTTTAGCGCAACGCAATCTGACTTTCAATAATCCCTACAAAACAATGGCCCTGACTAACAATAACCTATACCTTTCATGAATCACTTACCTCACAAAAATCTTCGTTACTCGAACTACTGCAATACAGCGAGCGCCATTACTGCCAGCTAAATAAAAGATTCTAACTACTGAAGGCACTAACTACTTACAGGCATAGTTAGCAAATGAAAGATTTTGATAGAGAACAAACAATGTATTTACCTTAATAGTGTTCAAAAGTCATAATATGTATATCAGTTCATGACATCCAGTCTTACAAATTTACTGTCTCTGATGGTCACACGTCCAGATCATCCGCTCTCATAACTCCGCCATCTCTCTCCCCACATCCACCTCGCTGGCGGCTCACCTCCAACTGCGCAACGCTACGCGCTGTTCACACCCAACCGCCCAACACTACAATAGCAAAAATTCCAACAATGCCAACCAGCTACAGAATGCACACATCACAGCCAGTGATTTTCATACAGATCGCTACGTGACGTTACCAACATAAAAACCTAAACAGCCTACTTACATGTTCTATGCCAGCGTTCCACCATCTCATTGCTTGCTGGGTGGTACGCTGTGGTGCGATGATATTGGAACCCGCAGAGGTTCGCCAATTCTGAAAACAACGTCGATTAAAACTGACGCCCCTGGTCTGTGGTGACATGTAAAGGGCAGCCGAAACGTGCGATCCAAGATCAAAGAAATACGAGTGCCACCGTTTTTGCTGAAATATCCGATAACGGAATAGCCTCTGCCCATCGGGTGAAGCGGTTCACCGCAGTGAGGAGATAACGGTATCCTTCCGACGGCAAAAGCGGTCCCACGATGTCCTGGTGCACATGTGTGAAACGTTGTGTGGTAAGTGAGAAGGTCCCTACCGCTTTGTGCACGTGTTGTCCCACCTTGGCCCTCTGACAGTCCAGGCACGTTTTTGCCCAATTACGGCAGTCTCTATTTATACCGGGCCACACGAATCTGCCTGTCATTAATTTGACGCTGGCGTTTATTCCCGGATGAGCCAGTCCATGGATACTATCAAATAATTGTCGTCGCAATCTCTCATGTACGAACGGTCTCGGTTTTCCTTGCGATACGTCACACCAAACTCGGAAGTGTTCACCCGTAGGTTGTATTTGTTGCAAGCGTAACCCGGACGTACTATCACGAGAGAATTTAGCAAGTTGCTGGTCTGTTTCCTGTGCTAGAGCTATTTCCTTGCAGTCAATAGTCTGAGAGATTGTTTCCAACCTAGACAGGAAATCTGCCGCGACGTTCTCAACTCCTTTTATGTGCTGCAGGTCTGTCGTAAACTGGGCGATAAAATCGAGTTGTCTAAATTGTCGTGGTGAGCAACCATCCTTGTTCTTACTGAAGGCGAAGGTAATTGGCTTGTGGTCTGTGAAAGCAGTGAATGGTAAATTGCCAGTAGCTCCCTATCATAGGCACTCCATTTTACTTGTGATGATGTAAGCTTGCAGGAGAAGAAACCTAGGGGCTGCCAATTGTTTCCCATCTTCTGGTGTAGAGCTGCACCTTTTGCCTGCTGGCTCGCATCCACAACAATTGCCAGTCGTGCTTGAGGAACCGGATGTGCCAACATTATTGCCTGACGTAGACAGGTTTAGATCTTGTCGAATGCCATCTGCATCTCTGATGTCCACTGTGAAGGTCGTTTGCCTACTGCATCCTTGCCGACTAGTGCTGACGTCAAAGGTGCTTGAATGGCCGCCGCATTAGGCAGATATTGTCTGTAGAAGTTAACCGATCCAAGAAACCGGCGTAGTTGGCGATAGTTGATGGGGCGAGTATTCTCTTCTATAAGATCAAATTTGTCTTGCAGTGGGCTGATACCGGCTGCTGTCACTGAGTAGCTCAAGAATGGCACCTGACGTCGTCGAAGTAAACATTTTGATTCAGTGACCGAAATGCCATATGCCTCAATACGTTGGTAAACAGTCCTTAGATGTAGTTCGTGCAATTCCTCAGACAACGAAAAAACCAAGATGTCGTCGAGATACGCGAAGCAATATGGTAAACCTTTGAGGACTTCGTCAGTGAAACGCTGCCAAGTTTGTGCCGCATTTTTTAACCCGAACGGCATCCGGAGGTATTCGAATAAACCGAATGGTGTCGTGACAGCCGTCTTTGGTATATCAGCAGGTGCGACCGGTATCTGGTGATACGCTTTTTTGCAATCAATGACACTAAAAATGGTCGCGCCTGCAAGTGCGTGCGTAAAATCCCTGATATGTGGTATCGGATAACGATCGGGAATGGTACGAGTATTTAGTGCCCTGTAATCTCCGCATGGTCTCCAAGTCCCATCTTTCTTCTTTACGAGGTGAAGTGCGATGACCACGGACTGTCGGATCTACGGACGATTCCCGAGGTTAATAATTCTTCGAACTCTGCCTTCTCTGCAGTAAAACGATCCGGAGCTAACCGGCGTGGGCGTTGAGCGTTGAGACACTGGTTGACCGGGTGTAGTCCTGATGTGATGTACCGTATTGTGCTTTATTGTCTGCCCACCAGACATGGATTCGCAGTTTGCTACTTGTCTGCAATCAGACGTGGACATAGGGCTTCGTCCTAGGGTGCCTCTAATGCACTGTGTCCCCCTTCGAATGCTCACTGAGCTAATAGATACCTCAAGTGCATAATGAAACAAGAAATCTGCACCCAATATTGCGTCTGACACATCGGCAATTACGAAAGTCCATGGTAAACTTTCATGGAACCCGAGGTCTACCTCTAACTGACTTTTTCCATAAGTCGCTATCGACGTCTGGTTTGCTGCTGTGAGTTTCGACTGAGATGGAGGGAGCTTCACATCACAGTTTTTAACAGGCAATGCACTAACGTCCGATCCTGAGTCGACTAGATAAGCACGGCCGGACTTAAACGTCTGTAACAAACAGCCGATGGGACAGTGAAGGTAAAGAAGAAAGGTTACTCACCCGTAGCTGCCCCTCGTCGGTCTCACCTCGTAACAGTAGGCGCCGGTGCTCGAACTCGCGACCGGCGGCGCCTAACGCCGGCCGCTATCGCCATTTGGGTGATTGCAGGGTGACGTGCAGCGCGTCGCCTCGCTTCCGAATCGTCGATGGTACCAGCAGATACGCTCCTTAGACAAAATGTCTTCTTCCTCGCTCTTCTTGTTTGTGCCTGTCTTGCCTCCGAGCAACGTCGATATCTGCTGCTTCAATCCGTCAACTTGTTTTCGTAGGTCATCCAGTTGTTGAGAAACGTCCGGCTGTTGGCGTCGTTATATCGCCGCCGTTTCCTGTGAGTCTGTACTGTTGTGTCCGAACATCACCGTCGACGTATGCGCTGCGTCTAACGAGGTGTAGACCTTGTCGGCTAATGAGATCAACGACGAGATATCTTGTGCGTCTGAGAGCGCCACAGCCGTTCTAACTGCCTCTGGCAACTGCACACGCCATACATGTTGCAGTGTCGTATCTGGCAACTCGGTGTCGTTGATTAAACTTCGCAGGTGCCACCTAAATTCCGAAGGTGACTTATCTCCTCTCTTTTCACCGTGCAATATTTGCTGGATACGTTGTTCCACCGGCCGACGTAGTCGCTCAGTGAGTAACTGCTTAAAACGCGTATACTTTTCCGTGGCGGGCGGCTGAAGTATTACATCTGCGCTGATCGTTGGTGTTTTATTGTCAAGCGCACTAACAGCGATCATAAATTTTGTCTCTTCGTTTACAATGCCATGATGCTGGAAAGTCGGATCAAGCATTGCAGGCCACAGTTCAGGTTTATAGGGTATGAACTACGGTGGGCGTAATTTCATCTTGCTACTGTTCTCTGTCGAAAGGCCGTTACTTGATGGCGCAGAAAAATTCAACACAGCGTTTTCTTGTTCTTCAATGTCGCGTCTGTGTGCCGCGCGGACTCGCCGATCTCCTGGTAGACGAAATTTAACTGGGCTGCATTTGTTCGTCTACAACGAAATTCTTTATACGGGGTCACCACTTTAGCCACGTACTACTTATTACAATCTTCAGAGAGACTCACGAGGCAGTTAGGTTATACTACTTTATTTTTTTATTGCAACGAAAAGCTCATATTAACACTGAATCAATAACAACAGAACTGGCAGAGGGTTCATCGAACCATTTTCATACTAATTCTCTACCATTCCACTCTCGAATGGCGCGTGCGCAAAAGGAACACGTAAATCTTTCCGTTCGAGCTCTGATTTCTCTTATTTTATTATGATGATAATTTCTCCCTATGAAGGTGGGTGTCAACATAATATTTTCGCATTCGGAAGAGAAAGTTGGTGATTGAAATTTCGTAAATAGATCTCGCCGCAAAGAAAACCGCCTTTGTTTCAGTGGCTGCCACCCTAACTCGAGTATCATTTCAGTGACACTCTCACCACTATTGCGCGATAACACGAAACAAGCTGCCCATCTTTGCATTTTTTCGATGTCCTCCGTCAATCCTACCTGGTAACGATCCCACACCGCGCAGCAATATTGCAGCAGAGGATGGACAAGTGTAATATAGGATGTCTCTTTAGTGGGTTTGTCGCATCTTCTAAGTGTTCTGTCAACAAGTGAGTTTTGCGAATATAAAAATATGTGACATAAATGGCAATATCTCTTGATTACGCGGTTGTTGAAATTGTCATTTATCACGAGCTCCCGGCCACCAGGTTGGTAAGGAGCTCTTGTAGTGCGGTGTTCCATTCCTCCAACAGCGCGATTGACGACTAGCTGGGTGGTCGTTGGTGCCCGTAGACATGCTGCAGTATATTATCTCAAAGCGTCCCACATGTGCTCTGTTGGATTTAAGTCGGGAAACGGGCAGGCGAAGTCCAGTCGCCGGATATCCCACGTTCCAGGAGCTCCTCCACTTGGGCTGTTTGATGAGGTCGTGCATTACCATCCATAAAAATCGAACAAGTGCGAACAGGACTGGCGCTCTAAGGCTTATGTACAACTTAATTGTACACTCCTGGAAATGGAAAAAAGAACACATTGACACCGGTGTGTCAGACCCACCATACTTGCTCCGGACACTGCGAGAGGGCTGTACAAGCAATGATCACACGCACGGCACAGCGGACACACCAGGAACCGCGGTGTTGGCCGTCGAATGGCGCTAGCTGCGCAGCATTTGTGCACCGCCGCCGTCAGTGTCAGCTAGTTTGCCGTGGCATACGGAGCTCCATCGCAGTCTTTAACACTGGTAGCATGCCGCGACAGCGTGGACGAGAACCGTATGTGCAGTTGACGGACTTTGAGCGAGGGCGTATAGTGGGCATGCGGGAGGCCGGGTGGACGTACCGCCGAATTGCTCAACACGTGGGGCGTGAGGTCTCCACAGTACATCGATGTTGTCGCCAGTGGTCGGCGGAAGGTGCACGTGCCCGTCGACCTGGGACCGGACCGCAGCGACGCACGGATGCACGCCAAGACCGTAGGATCCTACGCAGTGCCGTAGGGGACCGCACCGCCACTTCCCAGAAAATTAGGGACACTGTTGCTCCTGGGGTATCGGCGAGGACCATTCGCAGCCGTCTCCATGAAGCTGGGCTACGGTCCTGCACACCGTTAGGCCGTCTTCCGCTCACGCCCCAACATCGTGCAGCCCGCCTCCAGTGGTGTCGCGACAGGCGTGAATGGAGGGACGAATGGAGACGTGTCGTCTTCAGCGATGAGAGTCGCTTCTGCCTTGGTGCCAATGATGGTCGTATGCGTGTTTGGCGCCGTGCAGGTGAGCGCCACAATCAGGACTGCATACGACCGAGGCACACAGGGCCAACACCCGGCATCATGGTGTGGGGAGCGATCTCCTACACTGGCCGTACACCACTGGTGATCGTCGAGGGGACACTGAATAGTGCACGGTACATCCAAACCGTCATCGAACCCATCGTTCTACCATTCCTAGACTGGCAAGGGAACTTGCTGTTCCAACAGGACAATGCACGTCCGCATGTATCCCGTGCCACCCAACGTGCTCTAGAAGGTGTAAGTCAACTACCCTGGCCAGCAAGATCTCCGGATCTGTCCCCCATTGAGCATGTTTGGGACTGGATGAAGCGTCGTCTCACGCGGTCTGCACGTCCAGCACGAACGCTGGTCCAACTGAGGCGCCAGGTGGAAATGGCATGGCAAGCCGTTCCACAGGACTACATCCAGCATCTCTACGATCGTCTCCATGGGAGAATAGCAGCCTGCATTGCTGCGAAAGGTGGATATACACTGTGCTAGTGCCGACATTGTGCATGCTCTGTTGCCTGTGTCTATGTGCCTGTGGTTCTGTCAGTGTGATCATGTGATGTATCTGACCCCAGGAATGTGTCAATAAAGTTTCCCCTTCGTGGAACAATGAATTCACGGTGTTCTTATTTCAATTTCCAGGAGTGTATATGTAGACAGCTCATATAAAGGGGATATCTTTTTTTTTCTTTAAGTGAGTTTTGCGAATATAAAAATATGTGACATAAATGGCCGTATCTCTTGATTGCGTTGACTTAGAAGCTTAAATTTTTTACTCCGGCAAGGATCCGTAAACCTTAGTAACTGATACCAATTTAGATTTGATACCTCTAGCCGATCATGTGAAAAAAGGATTCTGACAGACTGATAGACAGACAACAAAGTAAGCCTACATGCATTCCATTTTCAGCGAATGAGATACTGAACCCTAAAAATGGAGTCAGGCCCGACTGAACTATTGAAAAGACGCACATGGGGAATGAATAATGTGTCGCAATAACGTTGACCGATGAGTGCACCGTGTTCAAAGATTTGGAGGTCAATACGCCCACGCAACATTATGCCTCCCCGCACCTGGACCGCCAAAACAATTGTGAAACTGTACTCTTTCTCTATGCGCGTCTTTTTCGATCCTGATTTCTTTCTTAAGGGTGACTGCGCGATCGCATTGAACAGCGCAGCTGTAGAAGCACACGGAACGAGAGGATATTCAGTGAATGGGTTGATCTGCCCGTTCCCCCGACTTAAACTCCAACAAGCACCTATTTTATTCCAAAACAAGAGATATGTTCCAGCGTGAAATTACAATTAAATCAATACCACTAGCTGCTGACGGGCGTTGATATACATCAACGGGGACAGCTGAAAATGCGTGCCCCGACCGGGACTCGAACCCGGGATCTCCTGTTTACATGACAGACGCTCTCTATCCATCTGAGCCACAGAGGGCACAGGGGATAGTGCGACAGCAGGGCTTTATCGCCGGCACGCTCCCCGTGAGACCCACATTCTCAACTTATAGTCCACACAATACATTCGTAGTGCCCCTGCCATTATACTCATTACTCGCGGCAGACAATCCACCGAGTCCCGTAAGAGTTCAAGCAAATCGTGTGCATCCGCACTGAAGAAGGGCATCAGCCAGTTAGCCTTAAAAGATATGAAGATGGCATCTGTTCTTTCGTACAGTGTGCCGGCGATAAATCCCTGCAGTTGCACTAACCTCTGTGCCCTCGGTGGCTCAGATGGATAGAGCGTCTGCCATGTAAGCTGGAGATCCCGGGTTCGAGTCCCAGTCGGGGTACACATTTTCAACTGTCCCCGTTGATGTATATCAACGCCCTTCTGCAGCTAATGGTATTGATTTAATTGTAATTTCGTTCTAGAGAGTTGCACGGTCACCAATGGTATCTGTTCTTTCGGATATGTACGAAAGAACAGATGCCATCTTCATATGTTCCAGCGTGTCCACATGCACCAACGACCGGGAACAGTTATGAACCGTGCTGGTGGAGGAATGAATATCATACTACAAGGACTCCTTACAAACCCTGGGCCAGAGCATGCGCAGCCGTCTGTTGTGATCACAAACCCTATAAAGGACCATGTTCCGCTTTTTGTAATGTCCAGAGGACTATGATAAATCGCAGTGAGTTCAGTGTATTTACTGTTTTTGCTTAAAATGGTATTTGTGTTCGCCCCATTGCGTATTACACTCAGTTACCCTCTGTACTGTGCTATAGTACACTGCGATGACAAAAGTCATGGGATGGCAATATGCACATATACAGAAGGCGGTAGTTTCGCGTACACAAAGTGTAAGAGGGCAATGCATTGGTGGAGCTGTCACTTGTACTCAGGTGACTCATGTGAAAAGGTTTCCGACTGATTATGGTCTCACGAAGGGAATTAACAGACGTTGAATGCAGAATTGTAGTTGGAGCTAGACGCATGGGATGTTTCATTCCGGAAATTGTTAGGGAATTCATTATTCCGGGATCCATAGGGTCAAGAATGTGCCATTAATACCAAGTTTCAGGCGCTATCTCTCAAGACAGATAACGCAGTGGCCGACGGCATCCACGAAACGACTGAGAGCGGCAACGTTTACGTAGAGTTGTCAGAGCTAACAAACGAACAGCACCCCGTGAAAAAGACGCAAAAATTAATTAGGACGTACGACGAACGCATCCGTCAGGACAGTACGGCGACATTTGGCATTAATGGGCTATGGCAGCAGACGACCGACGCGAGTGCCGATGCTACGACATCGCCTGCAGCGCCTCTCCTCGCCTCGTGACCATATCGATTGCACCCTAGACGACTGGGAAACCGTGACTTGGTCAGATGAGTCCCGATTTCAGTTGGTAAGAGCCGTTGGTAGCGTTCGTGTGTGGCGCAGACACCACTAAGCCAAGGACCCAAGTTGTCAACAAAGGATTGTGCAAGCAGGGGGTGGCTCCATAATGATGTGAGGTGTGCTTACATAAATGGAATGGGTCTTCTGCTCCAACATTACCGATGATTGAGTCGAAATGGTTATGTTCGGCTACTTGGAGAACGTTTGCAGCCATTCATGGACTTCTTGATCCCAAACAACATGGAGTTTTCGAGGATGACAATGCGTCGTGTCACCAGGCCATAGTTGTTCGCGATTGGTTTGAAGAACATTCTGGACAATTAGAGCGAACTGTTTGGCCACCCAGAACACCTGACATGAATCCTATCGAATATTTATGGGACATGATCGTTCACAAAATCATGCATCGGCAACACTTTCTCAAATTTGGACGCCTATTGAGGCAGCATGGCCCAGTGTCTCTGCAGGGGAGTTCCAACGACATGTTTAGTCCATTTCACGCCGAGTTGCTGCACTACGCCAGGTAAAACGGAGTCCGACACGATATTAGGAGGTATTCCACGACTTTTGTCGACTCAGTGTATTTCACTCTACCTGTGTTCCGGTTTTAACAAGCTACGTTAGTTGGTAGGGCACGTCATGCGGAAGTTATTTTCATTCTGAAGCTTTACACCCTAGTGTACATACGTCCTCTGCAAGCTACTCTGAAGTGCATGAGAGGGGATACTTAACATTTTGCCACTTTCCCGTTTCGGATGGAGCTAAAGAAGGATGGCTGCTTAAGTATCTCTGTACGCACTGTGATTAGTCAGTTTTATCTTCGCAGTCGCCACGGGACGGATAGACAGGGGCTTGCAGCAGATTTCAAGATTCTTCGCTTGATACTTCCTAAGTAAACTTTCGTGGAATAATTTGCGCTTATCTTCAAGCGTATGGCAATTCAGGTTTTTCAACATTTTCTTCGCCTTCTCCCGTGAGTCAATAAAGCTTGTAGTCATAGAATGAAGGCTTCCACGGCAGGAGTTGTCATCACTTACCATTTCCGGGCTGAGATGCCGTGGTCCATACATAAGACTCTCCCCTGACGTTTCGCCTTCGACTGCGGAAGGCATCCTCCGAGGACAATCGGCGAACTGCAACGAGAGCTATATCAGAGATCACAGCACAGCCGACGTCACGTGATTGACAGCGGCGCCCTCTAGATGGCTTATATATACGGTGCTCACTAGTGCTCTCGTTGCAGTTCGCCGATTGTCTTCGGAGGATGCCTACTGCAGTCGAAGGCGAAACGTCAGGGGAGAGTCTTATGTATGGACCACGGCATCTCAGCCCGGAAATGTTAATTGATGAAAACCTTGTAGTCATTCTTGCTGTCCTTCTGTGGGTATTTCTTCATCTTCTGCCAGACAGTACGTCATTACCTTGCACCATCTGCAAAATGTCTGAGGTTATTGTTATCTGCCATGTCATTAATACACAACTTGAACAGCAAGAGTCCCCATACACATGAAATCCAGTCACAATTTTTTTGTACTCCATATCATCGTATTTTTGTTAGTAAAAAAACCCTTCACATTTGCTCATCAGTGTACAGTTAACTAGAAAATGTGTCTCTTTACAAATTAATGATACTAGTCTCTTCCGGCTCTACTCCTTTTCGTGTCAAAGAAAACGATCGTTTCTGGAATATGTGGACTGTATTCGTACGATTTTTTGCTCCACAGGTGAACGAAAAAGAGGACCTGCATGAGAACTCCCCGATTGACCCATTAGTGAAGGGCTTCACTGTACGCATACACCCCACACACATGGATGCGTTGACTGCGACATGCAAGAAGGATCACGCTGTCACCATGATGAATCTCGGGGAATTCGAGACGTACTTATCCAGTCCAGTTTGTCGTCTAGATATCGTGCCCGATTCCATGTACTGGACCTACGTGATCATCCCTATGAAGAGGAACGCCACTTATCTAGGACTGATCAACTATTTGTAAGTAACTGCGTGTACCACAGCTAGTAGAGAGACACTGCTGAGGCACCTACTTTCAGTAATCTCGTACCTCGCTCTACCTTCCTTTGTTCCCATTCATGGCATTCTCTTCCCCAGTCGCAGCTAGACTTTCTAATCAAGCACGTGCCTTGCCATATTTAACGAATAAAGAGCTTCCAGTTGTATATGAACCTTTGTTTAGAGGAAAACAACCGGTTTCGTAATATCAGATCACATCTTCAGATTTACATCTGTACAAGGATCAAGGCAGTCAGTTGATATTATGATCCAAATACGAACACCTAATAATCTAAGCAATATGACAAACAATATGAAACACCCAGCGAATAATCTCCAAGAGATTGTAATTATGTCGAGTCTGAAGGTGTACCACCAACACACCATTAATACTCCCGTAGTGCGATTGCCTTGTAAGATCGTATTGTCATAATTTTTCGACTGTGTGGTTGTTATATACTCTTGAGTCTGGTCGGTTTTGTTTTACCTATTTTTTGTGAAATATCTTATAGTTTGTACGGTAGTGTTGCGTAACAGGGGCCACAATCATTCCCATGATATTTAGATGTGCGCTGAAGTGTTTGTAATTTTCCCCGTTTATATGTGTAGTGGCGCTAGTGCACTCTGCCGTGATATACGTACCGTACGTGAGTGGTAGTGGTAAGTTCCTATGGGACCAAACTGCTGAGGTCATCGGTCCCTAGGCTTACACACTACTTAATCTAACTTAAAGTAACTTACGCTAAGGACAACACACACACCCATGCCCGAGGGATGACTCGAACTTCCGACGGGGGGAGCCGCGCGAACCGTGACAAGGCTCCTGAGACCGCGTGGCTACCCCGCACGGCAATATACATGATTCGTTGACTAGCACTGTGGCCCTGCACGGCGAGGTGGTTGGAGGGACGCTGTCTGCCGCTTCCTGGTATGAAGGAGCTTTTATTATCCGTCGGCCTTTCAACGTTACTCACTAGACCTTTTTCATATTTTGTTCTTTTCATTGTAGGTTAACGTGGTTTTGCCATGTCAGTTTTTCAATGATAAATGTGATCTGTTACGCCTGCTTGTTGCGGGTAACGGCATTTCATTTTGGGAAGGTTGAGCTCCCCTCCTTCTCATGTTACAGACCTTATGTTTTACTGACTTGTAGGTATTTTTATGTTGGATGTCATATAGCTTAGATTATCAGGGTATGTGCCCATTTTCGGATCATAATATCGACTTGTTGTTTTGTATGTTGTTCAGTTGTACATCTGAGGATGTGATTTGATATCACGAAACCAGTCATGCAAATAAAGATTTATATACAGCTGGAATCGGATTATTCGTTAAAGGTGGATTACTTCAGCTGCAGTTGCGCACAACATAGAATTATTTGTACGTCCCTTGCCACCTGTTTAAGAACTAGCTGAAATATCCGGCATTGGCTAGGCTTCACCCAGAGTGAAGAAGCTGCATTTAGAGGAATGAGGGCAGTTTTTCCGATATCTGACGTAGGCAGTGATTTTTACTCTTATTTTGAACCATGCTCCAAAGTTCAAACAAAGCTTGCCGACATCTGGATAACTCTGTGACAATTAATATTCCATATTCAAAATACCGAATACCTCACTGCATACAAAACTTTGTTATCAAAATTAAAGGGCAAAGTTAAAATTTCCATATGTGTGAAATGTAAATATCGCAGTACATTATTTTTATAATTTACGTTACGAAAGTACTAAAAGTGTCAAAAACCCGCTTACTTTTACAACACTGTTAAACTTAGTGCCTTTTGCGATCAAAGGGAAATATAACTAGATTTTGTGAAATGACCATCCAATCTGAACGACTTTTTCGCCGTTCTCAAAATATTTGTCAAAAACTGACAGAGAGCACTTTTGTTAAACTGTTTCCGAACCAAAGACACCTTTTGACTCTTAGAAAGACGAAATTGTGCACTTGCAATGGGAGTGTTAGGCATAATTTATTTACTTGTTTCATCTGGCAAAATCAGAATGTTCAAGAACTTCAAAACCTCTCTCACATCAATCAGGCATCCTTATCAAGTTACGAGGTGGCGCAGTGGTTAGCATACTGGACTCGCATTCGGGAGGACGACGGTTCAATCCCTCGTCCGGCCATCCTGATTTAGGTTTTCCGTGATTTCCCTAAATCGTTCCAGGCAAATGATGGGATGGTTCCTTTGATAGGGCATGGCCGACTTCCTTCCCTGTCCTTTCCTAATCCAATGAGACCGATGACCTAGCTGTTTGGTCTCTTCCCTCATACAACCCAACCCAACTCTTATCAAGTTAACATTGCAAAAATGTGTAATACTCCCATAATTATGCCATGTCGTAACTAGAGTCAAGTTTAAATCAGAAAGCAGGGTAGTCAGTGAAGTACAGCACATAACTCTAAAAGTAGATTAGTACAAGTAACGCCATACAGCCACAACATAACTGAATTTCTGGACAGGGAGACCGAGCACGGTAGCACGGTGGTTACCACACTGGATTCTTTTTCGGAAGGTCGACTTTCACACCCGCGTTCGGTCAGCCTGCTTTAGGTTTTCCCTGATGGCCCTAAATCGGTTAAAGCAAATGCTAGGATCGTTCCTTCGAAAGGGCACGGCTGCTTTCTTTCTCCATCCTATCCTGATCCGAGCTTGTGCTCCGTCTCTAATGACCTCGTTGCCGGCGGGACGTTAAGCACTAATCTCCTCCTCCCTCCTCTTCCTGGACAGTATGCTGCTATTTGTACAAACACTGAATATTCCAGAACACACAAACAGTAATAACAGTAACAACAGTAATAACAACAATTACACGCGTACAGCTGCAAGTCTCCCACGTATGGCAGTGGAAAAATCAAATACCAGCGGCGGACCAAAACTAGCTAAGGGGAGGAGAAACACCGACATACCAATCAAAATAGTGTGTTAGTAAAAGAAGTCTCGGAAAAAGACACTACCTGGGAGTCACCGGGATACCTCCAGATCTGCAATTGAGGGTGACAGCGTACGAGTCGGTAGTGGTGGTGAGGACGCCACACGGCCTCCCATCAGTTCACCTGAACCAGCTGCCATCACACCAGAAGAGTACCCAGCTTCTCTAGCTCACATTCAGTCACGAGCTACAAGTATTTTGGTTGCATCAGTCAGTTACAACTTTGAAGGAAATGTCACCAGCATTACGTCGTATCCTAAGAAGAGAAAAGCACACATGCAAGGTATTAACTCTAGCAGTCGATCCTGCCAGAAAATGTGGACAATAATTCTGAAAGTACGCACTTATGACCTTCTGGAAGCACAGCTATCAAATCAGTGGTCACCGAACTTCATTACTCAAGACCCAATATCGACAATTTGGCGTGACACCTCGGGCTGCATATGTACCGATGTTATTATTAACCTACATACACTATGTGATAAAACTATCCGGACACTTGGTTGAAAATGACTTACAAGAGCCTGGCGCTCTCTATCGGTAATGCTGGAACTCAGTATGGTGTTGGCCCACCCTTAGCCTTGATGACAGCTTCCACTCTCGCAGGCATACTTTCAGTCAGGTGCTGGAAGGTTCCTTTGGGAATGGCAGTCTATTCTTCACGGAGTGCAACGCTGAGACGATGTCGATCAGTGAGGCCTGGCACAAAGTTGGCGTCAAAACCATCCCAAAGATTCTATAGGATTCAGGTCAGGACTCTGTGCAGGCCGGGGATGTTATTGGTTCAAATGGTTCAAATGGCTCTGAGCACTATGGGACTCAACTGCTGAGGTCATTAGTCCCCTAGAACTTAGAACTAGTTAAACCTAACTAACCTAAGGACATCACACACATCCATGCCCGAGGCAGGATTCGAACCTGCGACGGTAGCGGTCTCGCGGTTCCAGACTGCAGCGCCAGAACCGCGCGGCCACTTCGGCCGGCTGGATGTTATTGTCGTGTAACCACTCCACCCCAGGCCCTGCATTATGAACAGGTGCTCGATCGTGTTGAAAGCTGCAGTCACCATCCCCGAATTGCTCTTCAACAGTGGGAAGCAATAAGGTGCTTAAAACATCAATGTAGGCCTGTGCTGTGACAGTGCCACGCGAAACAACAAGGGGTGCAAGCCCCCTCCATGAAAAACACGACCACAACATAACACAACCACCTCCGAATTTTACTGTTGGCACTACACACGCTGGCAGATGACGTTCATGGGGCATTCGCCATACCCACACCCTGCCATCGCATCACCACATTGCGTACCATGGTTCATCACTCCACACAACATTTTTGCACTGTTCAATCGTCCAATGTTTACGAATCTTACACCAAGCGAGACGTCATTTGGCATTTACCGGCGTGACGTGTGGCTTATGAGCAGCCGCTCGACCACGAAATACAAGTTTTCTCACCTCCCGCATAACTGTCATAGTACTTGCAGTGGATCCTGATGCAGTTTGTAATTCCTGTGTGATGGTCTGGACAGATGTCTGCCTATTACACATTACGACCGTCTTCAACTGTCAGCGGTCTCTGTCAGTCAACAGACGAGATCAGCCTGTACGCTTTTGGGGTGTCATGTGTCCCTTCACGTTTCCACTTCACTATCACATCAGAAACAGTGGATCTAGGGATGTTTAGGAGTGTGGAAATATCACGTACAGACGGATGACACAAGTGACACCCAACCACCTGACCACGTTCCAAGTCTGTGAGTTCCGTGGAGTGCCCCATTCTGCTCTTTCACGATGTCTAATGACTACTGAGGTCACTGATATGGAGTATCTGGCAGTAAGTGGTAGCACAATGCACCTAATATGAAAAACGAATTTTTTGGGGGTGTCTGGATACTTTTAATCACATAGTGTAAATTAGTATGTTGTGGGCCTCAACAGACTAGCTATTGTAAAAGCGCTATGAGTTGGCGCTGGACTCCAGGTGCACGTCATGATAGTTAAAAGTCGGTACCATTCGGGACACGTCGTCGACTGTTCTCTGTTTCGGATTTCTGCCAACCTCAGTGACCTCTAACATTGTGAGACAGTTATGGCCTGACAAAGTGTTGTCGTATTATCCGAGCGACTGGATGATTAGTTGATTAATAACAGTAATTGTACTTAATTGTATAATGCTTTTAAACATGAGACACTATCACCACTGAAACTTTCTGGCAGATTAAAACTGTGTGCATGGACCGAGACTCGAACTCGGGACGTTTCCCTTTCGCGGGCAAGTACTCCACCAACTGAGCTATCCAAGCACGACTCACGCCCCATCCTCACAGCTTTACTTCTGCAAGTACCTCGTCTCCTACCTTCCAAACTTTACAGAAGCTTTCCTGCGAGTGGAAATCTAATTCTGGAAACATTCCCCAGGCTGTGGCTAAGCCATGTCTCCGCAATATCCTTTCTTTCAGGAGTGCTAGTTCTGCAAGGTTCGCAGAAGAGCTTCTGTAAAGTTTCGAAGGTAGGAGACGAGGTACTGGCAGAAGTAAAGCTGTGAGGACGGGGCGTGAGTCGTGCTTGGGTAGCTCAGTTGGTAGAGCACTTGCCCGCAAAAGGCAAAGGTCCCGAGTTCGAGTCTCGGTCTGTGCATACGGTTTTAATGGGCCAGGAAGTTTCATATCAGCGCACACTCCGCTGCAGAGTGGAAATCTCATACTATCACCACTGTTTACTAAATGTCTTGGTTTTGATTTTTCTTCTTTTCTTCACTCACTGCACTATATTACGACAGCTGTATTTAATTTCATACACCGCATTTGAAGATGACCATCTCCAACACGCATTCACGAATCTGTTTTTATACTTGAAATCAGTGCTGTAATAGCTGATCGCTACAAGGCATACACTAGTCAGTGAATTGTCAGTAGTGGCAGACAAACAATAAAACATTGTCACATCCTCTAATCTCGCAGTGTCCGCGATACTTACCTTTCTGCCACTAAGGTAAGTGGCCAGCTTTAGTTAGCTCTTGGTCGAATTTACCATCGTCAATTCAAATTAAACACATCTTAAAATGTTACTGTCCCTGTATTTTTGTTTGTTGCTGAGCACTCTGATGAAGCTCTTAACGATCGTTGACGTTTCTGGATTCAGCAGTTAGTTGGTAGAAGTGTATTATTACGAAAAATAGCTGTGAACCGCGGGTCGTACACGTACTTGATTGGGGCTGCAGTTTGAGGACCACTGTATTAAACTTCTGACCCACTAGTTGTCACTCGCTCTGGAAGTATGAATATGAAAATACGCCAACAAAAACGGTAACACACACTCTACATACCACTACAAGGCAGCTTAAATGTGCGAGCAGGTTCAGCCAAATAATCGTCCTCGAATATCACATTCCAGGACGTTGCGCACTGTTCTCAGCTCAGCTTGCTTCATGATTACAGCTGCTACAAGTCACGTTCTCACTTAGTTTCCCAGCAGCGTGAGCAAATTGGCTGTTACCTAAGTATGGCTCCACAAGCCATTGGCGCTGGTAGTCAAAGTCTGCTTCACCAACCTGTTAAAGATGGAGGACTTTGCAGAACACTGAATCAGAATGCCCAAGACTTCTTTTCACAGAATCTGCAGTCAGAATTGATCTCACTCTGTATCGAAATCAGAATTTATCTACCTTTCTCAGTATGGCTTGCTACCTGAGCTCAGAGCGGTGTGCTCTTCCCAACCCCCTTGACCAATCGTGGCACAGACACGACAGGCATCTCCCAATCAAAAGAACAAACAATAATTGTTAACTTCCACCACTGTAACCAACTCAGAAGAGCTAACCTATTGTGCTCTCGCCCAATGCACGTGCACGCCAAAACTCCCTCCTCCAACTTCTCACGCAAATGCTAAGTGCCTCCACTACAAGAACACAAGTTTTCTAGCATCCCTTCTGCTGTCTGGGCGCTGGGGAAGCCTCAATTTTACTACCCGAAGGGCCTCTCTGCATTGTGCCACTCTGTTTCTAAAGAAAAGGTGCTGACTGGCTAATTTGCAGAACAGGGACTAGGGCTGGGCTACCCCCCCCCCCCCCCCCCCCCCCTCCCACCTCTACTATTTTGAGGCCCAAGTAGGCACCACTGCACCGCAGCAGGTGGCCAGCTAGATGTGTTTCTGTGTTTAAATACGCAAGTATATGGTATGGTGCATTATCCATCACAAACACTGTCGGAACACTAAACTGGAGCAACACATTTTTAAACCACTGTAGAGGCTGTGGGTGGTCCATATCCTCATGATAGTACTGTTTTTTTTTTTTTTTATTGAAAAACTAAAAGTACTTCAGACACAAAGCCATTTGAAGATCCTGCATGGGCCACAATTAATCAGGATTCTCTTCCTGTTGGCTGACGACCGCTGCTATTCGGAGTATCATCTGTGCAGCATTCCTCAACTGATTCTCCAGCGTTGACCTAGGTTTTGTCTAACCATATGACTGAATGTATGCACTTTCCTATAATTCTGTGTAAGAAAATGGTACAAGCTACAATGACATGAGCTATTTCAAGTGACAGTTTTCATCCATCTAAGTTTTTAAAACGGAAGCCCATACTTTTTAATATCATCTTAAGTGACATTTTCCCCACTGAGAAAAGTTCATTTTCTTCTAAAGAAATTACAGCTTCGCTCTTGTGGGGTATTCTTTCCTTTTATAATATCCACATATGTGCCGGCAAATTGCACTGGGCTGGAAAGAATTAATATCTGTAACAGGACATGGCTGGTTTTTTTCCTTTCCCGGAGTACTCAAAAACACACTGTTTCTCCCACAGGGGCTTTCTTCCACACAGTTTACTTTACTGTCTTGTAAGTCTTGAAGTAGCACGCCTTTCCTTATAACTGTTATTTCACTGAGTCCTAGAATTTTCGAGGTACACTCTAATAAAACTTTATCAGCATGAATCGATGCATGCCCATGCACAGAAACAAATTCTTTTTCTTGCTTGTAAAACTCACATGTCCTCGGTAGCAATTCCAAAGCCTGACTATTTAATGGCACTCCACAGTACAATGGATTGTCGTTTGTTGAACATAATTTTGGTGACATTGTTTAACAAATAAAAACTGTAGTCGAGGTTGTAACACAACACAACAGCAGACGTTTGCGCACTAACATACAATGTTTACACAGAAGCCAGCAATGTGGTAGCGTCAATGCTGGAACCGGCTTTTGTTCGGTGCTGTTATTCGTTCAGAAGACGTGGCACCTCACATTCCTCACTTGTTTGTTAGTTATATTAACAACTCTACGGCACTTGGGGAGTGACCTTGAAATGACATGTTTCAGTGGCCCAGGTATAGTCTTCAGAATACTGATCAGCTGCAGCTATCAGACACTCAAGATCCAAGGATGTATGCAGCAGATGGAAATACATAATAGTTACTAAGGAATAGATTTTACCTTATTGTAAATGCAAATAGCACAATTACAATCAAACAATGGAAAATCCAGGATGGAACGCAACAATATTATGATAAGGAAAGTTGCTACTGACAATATAGTGGTGATGCTGAGTCGCAGATAGGCTCAACAAAAAGACTGTCACAACCAAAGCTTTCAGCCATGAAGGCCTTTGTCAACAACAATAGACGACACACAGACACACACACACACACACACACACACACACACACACACACACACACAGTGTGGTTTCAGTTGCTTGGGACTAAAGACGCGTGTGTGTGTGTGTGTGTGTGTGTGTGTGTGTGTGTGTGTGTGTGTCATCTACTGTTGATGAAGGTCTTAATGGTAGAAAGCTTTATCTGTGACAGTCTTTTTGTTGTTACTATCTGTCACTCAGCATCTCTGCTATATGCTGAATAGCCCAATTACGCTATTTTATGTATATGCATTAGCCAATTTCTCATTGGGGCTCCCACCACCTAGGATAGGATTCTAAAGCAGATCTACCCACGTTAGGCTCAGGGTACCATCAACAGCTCGATCCACCAGCATTAGGGCCAGATGTAGATCCATCCACTTTACACCTGCAGTAGTGTCCAGAGATGAATCCATCAGCATTAGGTCCAGGGCCTCTTGCAAGAAAGTGAGGCATGCACACACAAAGTAGTGCAAATGGGCTATGTGTGTTTGTATTATAATAAAGTCAGATACATATATATAAGGGTGACAGTTTCAAAGGACACACAATACCCTTCTGTGGTCCACTGCAAATCTTGATTGGATGTCTTAACATGAAGGATATGGTTGAAAGACTTGTTACTTTATGTAATCACTCCACTTACATTTTGACAGTAGTAACATTAAAGCTTGATATAATCTGTACCGCTATGGGATTCATTGTGCAAGTTTACTTCATTTTATCAGCTTCTCCAGTCACCAAGTCAGAATCATTACAGCACAATGTATATGTCATCCAAAAATAGCTGGGATATTAAATTGTTACATTCTCCATATATCATGGGTAAAGTTAGAGTTCAGTGCTCATTACATTGTGGGTCAACTGGAAAAGTTCTTTCATGATGCTATTGATTTGTGGAAAAACCTCTTGAAACCTGGTACCCAAAAATTTAAAAAAATATCCCTTCAGGCTAAATGACAACGGGAGAATGAAAATCAAATATTACCACATTCTAACACATGACTTGCAAGCAAAAGTAGATAATGGGAGGATATGGTAAGTGATGTAAACAAATTCAAACAGACATTCTTAGAGCTGCAGTTAAGCAAACTAGAAGAGAAAATCAGCACATACAAGGGTTATGAGCACCTATGTGGTACATTTACCACCAGAACTTCCTAGGATTTTCTGTCAAGTCGGTACATAGAATTTTACTTTCGAATTCACTGAACGCTTCACGCATAGCCCTCCTTACGCTAACTTTGACATCGTTTAGCTTCTGTTTGTCTGAGAGGTTTTGGCTGCGTTTAAACTTGGAGTGGAGCTCTCTTTGCTTTCGCAGTAGTTTCCTAACTTTGTTGTTGTACCACGGTGGGTTTTTCCCGTCCCTCACAGTTTTACTCGGCACGTACCTGTCTAAAACGCATTTTACGTTTGCCTTGAACTTTTTCCATAAACACTCAACATTGTCAGTGTCGGAACAGAAATTTTCGTTTTGATCTGTTAGGTAGTCTGAAATCTGCCTTCTATTACTCTTGCTAAACAGATAAACCTTCCTCCCTTTTTTTATATTCCTATTAACTTCCATATTCAGGGATGCTGCAACGGCCTCATGATCACTGATTCCCTGTTCTGTACATACAGAGTCGAAAAGTTCGGGTCTGTTTGTTATCAGTAGGTCCAAGATGTTATCTCCACGAGTCGGTTCTCTGTTTAATTGCTCGAGGTAATTTTCGGATAGTGCACCCAGTATAATGTCACTCGATGCTCTGTCCCTACCACCCGTCCTAAACATCTGGGTGTCCCAGTCTATATCTGGTAAATTGAAATCTCCACCTAAGACTATAACATGCTGAGAAAATTTGTGTGAAATGTATTCCAAATTTTCTCTCAGTTGTTCTGCCACTAATGCTGCTGAGTCGGGAGGTCGGTAAAAGGAGCCAATTATTAACCTAGTTCGGTTGTTGAGTGTAACCTCCACCCATAATAATTCACAGGAACTATCCACTTCTACTTCACTACAGGATAAACTACTACTAACAGCGACGAACACTCCACCACCGGTTGCATGCTATCTATCCTTTCTAAACACCGTCTGTACCTTTGTAAACATTTCGGCAGAATTTATCTCTGGCTTAAGCCAGCTTTCTGTGCCTATAACGATTTCAGCTTCGGTGCTTTCTATCAGCGCTTGAAGTTCTGGTACTTTACCAATGCAGCTTCGACAGTTGACAATTACAATACCGATTGCTGCTTGGTCCCCGCATGTCCTGACTTTGCCCCACACCCGTTGATGCTGTTGCCCTTTCTGTACTTGCCCAAGGCCATCTAACCTAAAAAACCGCCCAGCCCACGCCACACAACCCCTGCTACCCGTGTAGCCGCTTGTTGCGTGTAGTGGACTCCTGACCTATCCAGCGGAACCCGAAACCCCACCACCCTATGGCGCAAGTCGAGGAATCTGCAGCCCACACGGTCGCAGAACCGTCTCAGCCTCTGATTCAGACCCTCCACTCGGCTCTGTACCAAAGGTCCGCAGTCAGTCCTGTCGACGATGCTGCAGATGGTGAGCTCTGCTTTCATCCCGCTAGCGAGACTGGCAGTCTTCACCAAATCAGATAGCCGCCGGAAGCCAGAGAGGATTTCCTCCGATCCATAGCGACACACATCATTGGTGCCGACATGAGCGACCACCTGCAGATGGGTGCACCCTGTACCCTTCATGGCATCCGGAAGGACCCTTTCCACATCTGGAATGACTCCCCCCGGTATGCACATGAAGTGCACATTGGTTTTCTTCCCCTCTCTTGCTGCCATTTCCCTAAGGGGCCCCATTACGCGCCTGACGTTGGAGCTCCCAACTACCAGTAAGCCCACCCTCTGCGACTTGCCCGGATCTTGCAGACTGAGGGGCAACCTCTGGAACAGGACAAGCAGCCATGTCAGGCCGAAGATCAGTATCAGCCTGAGACAGAGCCTGAAACCGGTTCGTCAGACAAACTGGAGAGGCTTTCCGTTCAGCCCTCCGGAATGTCTTTCGCCCCCTGCCACACCTTCAGACGACCTCCCACTCTACCACAGGTGAGGGATCAGCCTCAATGCGGGCAGTATCCCGGGCAACCACAGTCGTAGTCCGATCAGGGGATGCGTGGGACGAGCTGGCCGTCCCCGACAAACCCCCATCCGGACCCCCACAGTGATGCCCATTGGCAACAGCCTCAAGCTGTGTGACCGAAGCCAACACTGCCTGAAGCTGGGAGCGAAGGGATGCCAACTCAGCCTGGATCCGAACACAGCAGTTGCAGTCCCTATCCATGCTAAAAACTGTTTTGCAAAGAACGTCTGAACTAATCTACAGAGAGCGCAAACAAATCAACAAAATTTAAACGGTTATTAAAATACAAGATTGCCTAGTAAATGCAGTAATGCTGCTACTTGCGCACTGCTGACACTGCTCGGCGGCGGAAGGAGACTACGCGGATTTACACTATTCAGGTACTAAAACGCGATGCTCCACTCTCAAATACTATAATATGCCCGAAATTTATGAATTAAACAATGCAAGTACCAAAAACACGCAAAGAAATTAAGAATTAAACTATGTAACAAATGAGTGAGCTAGGAGTATACGACTTGCTGCTCAGCTGCTTATCCAACGGCGGCAGGGAGCACACTGACTGTGACCAACCGACACTGGCCGTTCAAAACAAAAACAGAAGACAAACGACTACGTGAATTTACACTATTCAGGTACTAAAACGCGACGCTACAACTCTCAAATACTATAAAACGCCCGAAATTTATGAATTAAACAATGCAAGTACCAAAAACACGCAAAGAAATTAAGAATTAAACTATGTAACAAATGAGTGAGCTAGGAGTATACGACTTGCTGCTTATCCAACAGCGGCAGGGAGCACACTGACTGTGACCAACCGACACTGGCCGTTCAAAACAAAAACAGAAGACAAATGACTACGCGAATTTACACTATTCAGGTACTAAAACGCGATGCTACAGCTCTCAAGTACTATAATACGCCCGAAATTTATGAATTAAACAATGCAAGTACCAAAAATACGCAAAGAAATTAAGAATTAAACTATGTAACAAATGAGTGAGCTAGGAGTATACGACTTGCTGCTCAGCTGCTTATCCAATGGCGGCAGGTCACCGTGCCACCCCTGTCCAAAATGTTGAATGTTGCATAAGCCATACCCATTGCAAGAATAGCACACTGGACTCGCATTCGGGAGGACGACGGTTCAATCCCGTCTCCGGCCATCTAGATTTAGGTTTTCCGTGATTTCCCTAAATCGCTTCAAGCAAATGCTGGGATGGTTCCTTTGAAAGGGCACGGCCGATTTCCTTCCCTCACCCAAGCTTGTGCTCCGTCTCTAATGACCTCGTTGTCGACGGGACGTTAAACACTAATCTCCTCCCTCCATTGCAGGAAAATTTGTTACATAAATAAAAAAGTATATAGGTTGGTTCATTTAGAAAGATATGTTGTCATGTGTAGCTACGGGTCAGCTGACAAACTCACCTACAGAAGGCAGCAGAGGTTTAATAGATTGTGAGACAAAATATTCAGCCCTTGTGATGAAAACTTTAATAAATACACTGATACTGCCTGCAAGTCAATCAAATTTACTGAAGACTGCATGAGGTATTATGGCTGGAAAACAGGTTACAGACAGATGGGAGCAACTACAGGTGCAACAAAAATGTACAGCACAAATTGCAGGATGTATTCCTTACAAATAGACAAAGAAATTATGGTATATGAACATGGGTCTGGAAACACTTTTATCCAACTCTTTAATCATGGCAAACACACAAAAACAGAACGGACTGGCATACCACGTGCAACTCTTTCTCACAGGAGATGTTCAATATGCCCTCTGTGGGCACTGATAGACACATCAACCTGCTGTCGTAGTGAGTCCCAGATCTGCTGGTGTATCCCTGGAGTGTAGTGTATGGTGTCACAGCCTTCCATAATATGGGTACAGAGACTCTGAACATCTTTCACTGTGATTCCATACACAAGAGCTTTCAAATGCACCCACAATAAAAGTACAGTGCATTTAGGTCCAGAGAGCATGGAGGGCAGGCAATTCTTCCATCTCTACATACCCATCTATCACTGAATCTGTAATTTAAAAGCTGACAGACATTAATACTAAAATTAGGAGGGGCTCCATCATTCATGAAGTACATGTTTTGTTGCACAGCTAAAGGCACATCTGCTGACAGATCAGGTAGACCACTCTCTACAAAATTACAATAACTATGTCTGTTGAGCCCGGGTGGAACAAAGTGAGGTCCTTGCCAAACAGACGCTAACAATCCAATCTTGTTGAAACGACACCTCACCTGTGAACAGCACTGTTGCATAAAATTAGGGTTGACACTTTGTTGGATAAACCATTTGCAGAAGAGTACCCATGCAGGAAAATCAGCTGCTGACAGTGCCTTCACACACTGTAAATGGTATAGATACAGCTGGTCCTTGTTAACACTCACCAGACTGTCATGTGGTCAACATTCCATGTTACAACTACACATCCTGTACTGACACTAGGGTTGTCATCAGCTCCATGAAGAAAGAACTGCCACCTTCAGTAGCAGTGTCCTAGTCCTTCTAGGCCTCCCCCCATCGCGAGTATCAGGGTTAGCTGCCATGTGTTCCCTAAGTCAATGATCATGGGCTTCAAATGTTTTCCTGATAGGGCATCTTCATCCTAGAAATCTCTTCCTGTAGAAACATTGAGCGTGAGTGCCATTTCCATCAGCTAATCCATACATGAAATGGGCATCTGCCAACTCTGTGTTTGCGTACACTGTCAGTGCATGAGCCAAGTCTGTGATTAACTCTGTGTAGTAACCTGTGTGTTTTCAACAATCATACTGATTGCAGGAACATGATGTCACCTATAAACAAGTAATGACATACAATGGATGCCAAAAGGGACATGTAAAACAAAACACTAGTGGTGCAGAATGTAAACAGAAGTCACCAAATGCATGTTTCCTGTAATTATGATGCTATGTAGTGTGTTTCCCATGATTAATGAGTTGCAACACGTAAACAGAACGTTTCCAGACCCATGTTCATATGACATAATTTCTTCATCTATGTGTGAGGAATGTGTCCTGTAATTTTTCCCGTACATTTTTGTTACACCCTGTATATCTGAAGTCTTACAAAACCGCAACATATGTATTAGAGAAGATTCCTAATGGAAGGTCTTATATGACAATGACAGTAATTGGACACATTCAGAAGACAACTCCATGCCTAATTAAACACAAAGACTTAAACTGGAAGACAAATCCATCAGCTCACATGCACACTCAGTGGCATATATGTTTATAAATGATCTAATCCCAGCAGCACTGCATCACTACAAAATAAACCTCACAAGTCATGCATACTGCCAGAACTGTGGTCTAGTTGTCACAGCCATGTGCTAAACAGTAGATTGCTACAGAATTGCATGTTTCTGGCAATGGATAAAGTCTAAGTCAATGAGAGTTAACAAATTAACACTAGAAAGATAATGTGTATGGATGCACCCTCATGGTTTAAAAATTATTACATAAACCATGTCTTCAGTAATGAAGGAGAATCCATAATGATTCTTTGCTGTTATGTGGAAACTGTAAGAATCCACCAATTTCATACTCCTTGAATGAGGAAAAAGGAGTAGTACACTGATGGATAATTGCTCCCTTCTGATGTGTTCAGTTTAATAATAACTTGAAATATTCTTAGGATTTAAAGAGAAATGTACTAATAAAAAATACTAGAGCAGTTAATACCAGCTGCATTCTGGCAAGTTGTAGTTTATAGAGGCTTTACATGTATTCTCTGGTGTGGACTGTGTCTCATGATCAATGTAATTCTACTGGCTACCGCATACCCGCTGCTATCTATTGTATATGGGTGAATGTTTTGACAGTTGGTGCCTGTGCATCATTCTCTTTCTCACTCACTGTCTCTCCAGTGTGTGTGTGGAATGCCATGGCCATTAACCATGTCATGTAAGTTCCGGTGTGGAACATAGATAGAGGCAATTCTCCTTCTCATTCACTCTCATTTCTCCCACTGAATGCTGTATAACATATATGCAGTAGATGTGATAGCACTAGACCTTGAGCTGGCAGGCTGTAGAGTGGAACTAGACCGTGGATATGGTGACACATGTGTTGTAACACGATTCACGTTTTCCATCGCACTTCACATAGTGTAGACCGTGAACTGTCTGCTTGGCATGCCCGATGTGAACTGACTGGGCACGGCCCGTGGTGCCTGAGTTGTTGTTGTTCCACCAGCAGAGGGCGTGGCCAAATTCTCGCGTGCCCTCTGGTGGACGGGACTTTACTTGCGACAACTATTGTCCATGACGTGCTGTGCCAATGTGAGCCTCCCGCGATCTTTCTGGTGGCTACTGCAACATGCATCTGCAGATTACATTTATGATTTGTTTTATGTAAAGTGCATTTCCTCTACCATTCATATCTTGCAATGGGGATACTATTAAGTGCAGTTTATCAATGTATTGTGAATGTATATACTTAGTCTTCCTTGTTATTTGCAAGTCTACTGTAATGCTAGTCATACTTCTCTAAAGCAACCTACTAGTGGCCCCATTGTTTTATAATATACTAGTAATGCAGGGTGTGAGTTTGTCATAGGCATGGTACATGTTTGTTGTAGGGTGCTATTTGTTTGTAGTTCATGTATTTGTTAAAATATCAATCTATGCTATTTGCTTAATGTGTGGTATTGGTGTATTTTTTTAAATATCGTATGTGCAAATTGTTCAATATTTAAAGTTTTGTATTTATGTGTGTCTGCTTGAAAATTGGTTATCTGTGGGAAAATACTGGGTGGTAATTATAACTAATTACACCAAAATTTTAAATAGCAATGGGAGGTGCTCAGATATTGGAGTGCTTACAGAAAATGTCATGATGTCGATAATTTACAGTAATCCAGCAGTTCCCCAGTCACACACTGTAAATTCAAAGAATCTTACATCATAAATTATGTTAATATTTCCTGTCACTTTGAACATTATGTTATGACATCTTTAAATTACAGTAATTCAGCCATATTCAGTCATGAACTGTAATGTCAAGGTGTCTTACCCTATATATTATGCTAATGTTTCCCACCGCTCTGGAGATTATGCCATGATGTCATTAAATGATAGTAATTCAGTCACACACCAGTGATATACTGTAATCTCAAAGTATCTTACCTAAAAAATTATGGTAATATTTGCCACCATTTTTAAGAAGGATAACTCTGTTGCTGATAATTCTTCTACAGCTTACAGACCTCAAATTGTGAAACTCACCCAACTGGAAATGTAATTAAAGGGATAGGAAAATGGGGGAACTTGATTACTACTGGCCTAGAGAGAAAAGGGAAGTAGGGAGAGGCAGACCTCATCTTAGTTCATTATCTTGGCTACAAACCACACAGTGGTGGGTGACTTTTATTTTCCCAACATTTTTATGTCATGTAATTGCCCTAGAGGCAAAGTGGAATATTAGATTACATACTGACCTCAAGTGTACCATTTGCAATTGCCTGAGGGTTATGACCAGAGGGAGGTTCTCCAGAGGTGATTCTGCAGAAGGAATCCATCATGACAGTGAGATAAGATTGTTATCTAAGCTGTAACTTGCAATGATACACTGATAAGCCAAAACATTATGACAAACACAAACTGTGATGTAGGATGCCACCTGGTGGCATTACAGGCACATGACGTGATAGCAAAAGTATGTAAGCAGAGCAGACATGGACGGGGATCACCCTAGCGAATATCTGAGCTGAAAATAGGGAAGTCCATTGACCCAAGTGACATTGACAAGCAGCAGGTTGTCATTGAACAGAGCCTGTGAATGAGTATCTTGAAAACAGTGAAGTTGGTTGAATGTTAACCTGCTACTGTAGTGAGCATCTATGGAAAGAGGTAGAAGGATGGTGAAACTACCACTAGATGCCAAATGGTTGAAGATCCATGTGTCTTCACAAAACGTGGGGTTTGGAGGCTTGCCTGCTCTCTAAAGTAGGATAGATGCTGATATGTGGCATCTCTGCCAAAAGAGCACAATGCTGGTGCACTCACAAGCATTTCAGAGCACACCATTTGTTGCGTATCACTGAACATGGAACTCTGCAGCAGACCACCCCTACGTATTCACACATTGACCCAATGACATCATCAATTACGATTTCAGCAGGCTTTGACCATTGATCAATGGAAACGTATAGGTTCCTTGGGTGAGTCACATTTTTGCTGCACTAGGTCAATGGTTGTCTTCACAAATGCAGTCATCAAGGGGAATGGTAGCTCAGAATGTGCAGCATGCCAGGGATGCAGGCTGGTTGGAGCAGTATTACACTATGCCAAATATTCTCCTCCACCTGCATTGGACCTGTAGTAGTAATCGAAGACACGCTGAGAGTAGTGAATGACCTGCATCCCTTCATGCTTGATGCCTCTCCTGATGGTGATGTTACATTTCAGCAGTTTAATTGTCAAGGTCTTGGAGCCATAAGTGTGCTACAGTGGTTTGAGGAGCATTAGAATGAACTCACACTGACTTTTGGCAACCAAATTCATCTGATGTAAATGTTATGAGATCCATGTGGTTCACTATCCGATGCCATCGCTGCATACACAAATCAGCGGCCTGTTATTTAGGTGAATTACATGACCTGTGTGTAGACATCTAATACCACATACCTCCACAAACCTACCAACAAACTGTTGGTAGGTTTGCTTGATCCTCGATACATCACATTTCGTATTGTGATTTTGAAATGGTATTAACATGTGAGGGTGGGTATTAAGGATGTCAGTGAGTAAGAAACCCACAAACAAAACAGAGTGTGTGAAACTCATGTCGCATATACAGTTGCATCCATCCCAACTGGGCAAAGGAAGGACTGGCGCGATCAAAGAATCAAATATCATGCACATATATTATCCAAGAATTCACAGCTAGCGTGAGTCATTTGGAATTTTCACTATTTCCACCCTGTTGAAGTACATCACAGTAGTAAAGCTTTGACAGGATTACAGACTGGACTAGTTTTTGTTTTATTTTGGTGGAATATTTTTCTAAAATTTTGTATCCTTTGAAGACAGATAGATATTGCCTGCATGCTGTGGTGTTTGTTCTTCCCATTTTAAATGCTTATTCATGATTATACCAACATTTTTTACAGTTTTTCCATAGGATAACTGGATGCCATAAAGACTTATAGGTGTAATAGTTTCATGAAAATGTTCACTAATCAACTTTCAGTGTGATATGAAAATGATCTGTGACTTCTTAAGGTTACATTTAAGGCTTAGATTTTGTGCCCTTCATGGCACTATAGAAAGTCACTATTCATACCTGCTGTAGCAGCAGCAGCAGCATTCTTATTGCTGGTGCTTCGACACAACAGAATATCATCAATATCCTTGTGATAGTTATAAGAAAGTAACAGAGGTGAAATGTCATTTCCTGCTTTACCTCGTATACAGATATCAAGGCTATTACCACTGCATCACATTGATTAGTATATTTCATTCTTTACAGCATCAACAAAATGCGGTACAGTGGAATCCTGAAGAGGAAAGTTGTACTGAGTGCTGGGTGGGGGACCTATCCATACGATAGTGTCGCCTTTGAGAACATATCGCCATTACTGTGTCTGCATGCACTGTTCACTTTGCTGTCGCTAGTGATATTGGTGCTGGAGAGACAAGTCCACAGTTGTCGACAACACAGCCGCAAACTGCAGAGACAGAGACGAGTACAACCGCTACAAAGAAGACGACTCCCACAATATGGCACTAGCATTAGATCGTATTCTCAGTGTCGCTTACTTCACAGCAACATGGAAGCATGGGTGTGAGCTTAAAAAGCATATCCACTTGGCTCTGCTCTGGATGGTGTTAGGCTCAACAACAGGAGCAGTTCACTCTGATATCAACTTTATACTTCATAGATATAGTCTTTGAATAGGTTTCATGCTGGTCTCCACTTTCTTATATCCTAAGTCTTCAGCACTAAATATCTAATATAGTCTACATTTTCAATAATATTTGTTTTTTAAGTCAGCAGTCTTTCACTTTTGCTACTATCATGTACTGATTTATTCATCTCTGCAATGCCTGCACAACCAGTGTCTGCAAATGGTATATTTTTATAAAGTCTTGCCTATGAGTGCTCTTTCTAGTCTCTTGATTTTACACCTCAACCATCTAATTTTCGCCAATTGTCATTATGAATGAGTCATATTTCAGACTTTCTCTGCAATTACACTTTTTTTCATTCTCTGTTACTTCTTCCAGGACCATAAGTTTTACTGAACACCTTGCCATATGTCCCACCAACTTGTCCTCTCATCTCAGAAACTTTACTCATTGACTCCCACTGCCATTGTATATTTCAACTAATACCTATTAGTTCATACTGAAAAAGTGCTATTTGTGTTATGTAATATTTGCATTGTGTGTGTCAGTAATATGAAACACATACATTTTTTTCTTAAATTAGCTTTCAGCCACAATTCTGCTCTAAATCCTAGTTATAGTTCTGTATTACCAATTATAGATTGCTACATCGGGTGTTACAGTTGTTGTTGGAACTAGGATTGTATGCATTCATTGATGATGAGCTCTCAGCACTTGAAATGCAAAGCAGACCACAATCGGATGTAAGGAAGGAGCGTTATGGTGGTCACAATTCCTCCACTTCCCAGCCCCCCCTCCTCACCTCCTACCCCCCAACCCCTGCATCAGGAAGTGCAACAGCATATATTTTGACATATATCAATTTGCAAGTTTCTCAGCCAACTTTCAGAAAATAAAGCTGCATAAAAGCAAAAAGTCTCGAAAATAGCAAGGATTTCTAGAAAACTACATGCTGTGCTTAACACAATATATTTCTCAATCGCTCACCTGAGAACAGCCCTGCTTAAATGTGCTTGTGGCCTGAGTGGCTGCAGAAAAAGCATTCTGCCAGCAAAAGTCACCCATCTGAAGAACAACCACAACTGCTGCAGAAAACCTGAGATGGATTGTGAGTCCAAAGGCAGAATCAATAAACTGCAGGAAGTTGAGCAAAGTAAGTCATAAATGAAAAAAAATTAAATTGACTGACTTCCCCATATGGGAAGATGAGCAGTCAAGGTGTTTGAGATGTCTATCAGGTAATATTAAAGGAAGACATCAAAAAATTCAGAAGTGGGCTGCTAGATTTGTTACTGGTAAGTTTGACCAATACACAATTACTATGAAGATGCTTTAGGAAGTCAAACAGGAATCCCTGGAGGGTAAGTGATATTCTTTATGAAGAACACTGTTGAAAAAATTTAGAATACTGGCATTTGAAGCAGGCTGTGGAACGATTCTACTGATGCCACTATACATTTTGCATGAAGGCCATGAAGATAAATAAGAGAAATTAGGGATTTTCCTTTGCTCTGTTTGTGAGTGGAACAAAAAAAGGAAACAACTAGCAGTGGTGCAAGGTACCTGGCATTCACCATATGGTGGCTTGCAGAGTATATACACAGATGTAGACGAAGTACTGATAATGGTGGGTGTACAATTAGACTTAATATTGTGTAAATTATGACATGGCAAAAACTGGACAATTTGTTTCCTATTATATTTCTTAAATCAATAGCAAACTTTATATTGTGTAAATTATGACATTCTAAAAGTTGTGAGAGTCAGTTTCATATTATAGTTCTTAAAACAACTGTATGGCAAATCCACTTCTCAACTTTTTAAATGGATGCTTCTAAAATGATATTTTTTTCTGAATTAAAAGTTACAGTAAAGTGACTTACTAAAATTGAATGTAAACAAATTATTATGATATTAAAATATTTTGTATATTTTGTTGTTATTCTTATTGTTATTGAAATACTTGACATCTGTCATCCATTAAAATGTGAGATAAAAGTAATAAACTGTGAAACCTATTCCCCAAAAAGCCCACATTGGATCCCCACCTAAAGCAGACAAAGGAGATAACATGGTAATAATTCTGAGTTGTAGTTGATTTCCGAAATCACTTATATTTATGCTGTTAATGTTATATGTCTCCTTCATTCCCAATATCCTATTGTTTAACTGGACTATATACAGGGTGTAATGGGTATAAGGCAGATATTTCTATTGGTGACTGACGACAGTGTTCTGCACAACATTACATCAGTGTTTGTCACTTTCAGGCTGATAATTATAGCTGTTAGGATAGTATGATTTTAGTTTGTTTAGTAGCTCCAAGTATGTGTGAAAAGCACAGGCCATTAATGCTAATCTTTTGCCTGGGCAGAAGGTTAGCCATTGAAGTGTGGAAACATGGATGCAAAATGATTAGTCTATACAGATAGGCGTAATCCACTTAGCTGTGCAGTTATGAACAAGCAGAGAACATCAAGGAGTAAATTATGGGTCGTGTTTGCAGGATGCGTGTTCCACGCAGAGAAAAAACAAACACACTGATGTGTGTACTTAATAAGATACCACATATAAACATATCTGCACTTATACCTGTTACACCTTGTATGTCCACGTACTTGGAGGGAGATCATCATAATTTTACAAATGATATTCTTAGTATTTTATGTGCAGTTAATTTGGTGTATATTTTTTTTGGATGTAGACATATTTTATTGATGAAAAAAATTAATAAGTTTGTGCAGAATTTGGTTGACTTGATGTAATTTCATATTTTATTCATACTGCAACAGTAACTGTAATTGCTTTACAAATATTTTATTAAAGCAGTTGCTGTTTCTGCTGCTATATGTGCATGTAGCTGAATGTGTGTAATATGGATCACAGACAAAACTCAAGCCAAAATTGCATAGTCATTTGAAGATGTAAATGCAACACACTAGCAAATAAAATTTTCTATAGAAGAAGAACCAAAATGTATACTGAAATTTCTTCATGTAGTCATTAAAAATCAGAATCATTACCACATCTACAGTTGGCATCCAACAACAACAACTATCATTTTTCCCCCGCGGGTTTGGGGGTTAGAATAGGCACGGGGTATTCCTGCCTGTTGTAAGAGGTGACTAAAAGGAGTCTATCACTTTTTGGCCTAATCAGTTATGGTCCCCTTTTAAGGTTTCAGCTACACATCTTTCTAAATTATCTGAAGTGTGGGCCATTTGGGGAAGGATGCCTTACATGGTACACCTCATATTGTCCTGGATCTGCAACTCCACCTGCAGTCCAGTTATCTAGGGAAGGATGCCTTGCAAGGTACATCATCTACTTCCATTGTCTGCTGCCCTCTCCCCCCCCCCCCCCCCCCCCCCCATGACAATTTTGGATTTTTTGGCACCCAACATCTAGCACGGTAGCCAGTCCATCATGGTGGGGCCATCACGTACCCATTTGGTGGTAGCCCCCTGACAACACAGGGATTGCACTGAGCTGTAAACTCCCTACATATGCCAAGGAGAAGGTGCCAATCTTTTTGGGGCATTGGGATTCTCGGCGACTGCCATCATGCCAAGTGGCCTTTGCTGTGGCTTGGTGGCGCCCATGGGGAGAGCCCCTGCTTGGTGTGGGTAGCATCAGGGCGGATGACCTGCAATGACATGGACCAAGTCATCTTTTGCTGGGGACCAAATGGCCCCAGCAGTCTCTAAAAGAGGAAAAGTTAACTTTAATGCTGAGAGGTATGACCCCAAAACATTTTCCTCCCTAGTCACACCATTGGAGGAATGTATGTCTATGGACAAGAGGGGACCTTATTTGCCAAGTTATTTAGTCTGCAGCAGAACAGATGGGGACTCCTTTCTGGCTACAAAGCCTCAATTTTTTGTTGAATACCTGGAGGAGAAGTTTGGGGAACTGGCTGCACTGTTGACAATGAGAATTGGGGCAGTCCTAATTCAGACAGTATCCCCAGCCCAGTCCCAGGCATTGCTCACCTGTGACCAGCTGGGTGATATTCCCACTCCTGTCACTCCCCAAAAAAGCCTCAGCATGATCCAGGGGATTATTTTCCATTGTGACCTTATCTTGCAGTCTGTCAATGAGCTCTGTGCCAATTTTGTATAGTCGGGTGTTCACCTCATCCAGCACATCTGTAGGAGACCCAATGATCATTAGGTTGTTACCAGTGCATTCATCTTGGCTTGTGAGGGTGATTCGCTGCCTGAAAAGGTCAAGGTGATGGTTAACCAATGTGACATAAAACCATAAGTCCCTCCCAATATGCAGTGCTTTAAGTGCTGGACATTTGGGCACATGTCTTCCCCCTGAAATTCCAGCGCCATATCAAGACTGCAGATGTCCGCTGCATGTGTGCCTCCTCCCACTTGTGTAAACTGTGGAGAGCACCACTCCCCCTGCTTTCCAGTCTGCACAGTACTCCAAAAGGAGAGGAAAATTATGGCGTGCAAGATCCTGGACTGGCTGACTCACCAAGTGGCTGTAACAGGACGTCCTCCTTTTCCTCAACAGTACTTGTTGATACCAGTGTCATTTTTCAAACTTTGGACAGGTCACTATTACCTCAGCTGCTTTTCTGAAAACTTTCATATAATTTTATATATGGTATGTTATATTTCAAGCTTAAATTTATGGAAAGGAATTACTTTATAAAAAATTTTCGTCTCAATGTTACAATCAATAAGTAATAGTTCCGAATGTACAGTTAAAACTATTTTTTTTAGAAACATTTGAAATTACTAATTATTTGGCACACTTAAAATTTCTGTTATTAATTACACAATCTAGTACTGTGTACAATGTTTATTTCTGGATTTATTTATGAAACACTAATCAAAATTAATAGAAACTCATTTGTCAAGAACAATTGTACATACTTTGGAATATGGTTATTACTGCAGAGTGAAGCATTAGTAAGCATGCTCTGATGTGATCGGATGTATTTTTGTATTTTGGATGAACAATGTAACTTCAGCTTTGATAATTTGAAAATTCAAAAGACTGTATGATATACTAAAATGTGACAAAATATATTAATGTAACAACAAGAATTCTGCAACAACAATCTTCAAATTTATTTAGGTCAATTCAATAATGAGGACCTAAAAACTGAGAATTTCAGCTTCAAGAATCAAACCCCTAGACAAGAAGAACTGGAGCCAACTCCACACAAAAAGCTAAGTAAACTAGAAAGTTTATTTCAATCTTCCTTCCTCTAAAATTTTTCATAAAAGCCTTTGCTTATCGTGCACAATAACTGGAATAAGGAAGGAGGTGGGAGATTAGAAGGCTAACTGTAAATTTGAGCTGTTGCACTCCATTCGGTTAATATCTACATATGCTGCAGCTAAGTCAACATCGCCCTCACTTGTGACTACAATTCCACAATCTCTACCACATATGATGGGCCCTTTTGGCTGCCTGACTACACTTGCCCCCTTGGTAGCGGGGGGGGGGGGGGCACCTTTTCTTCCACTGCTCCCAAAGCACCTACTTTGCGAGTAGTCCACCCCTCCCCCCCCCCCCCCCCCCCCCAAAAAAAAAAAAAAAAAAAAAAAAACAACACCAGGTACATTGGTCCCTTCCCCTTTCACCTGGAAGGGGTCCCTTGGGACTCTTTCTTCCACGGTCTCCACTAGTGCCACAGTGAACACTCGCCAGTGGCTGAAGGAGCCACACGCTGCTGGAAAAAGAGCTTCATAGTCTTACTCCATGCCTGAAGCTACTTCAGAGAAGTCCTCCCAGCAAGCCCCTAAAGAGAGTGAGAGGGCAACCAAATGAAGTAGTAGTCTGCTAAGAAACAGGACTGTCCCGTGACCCCAGTACCACCACTTCCTACCGGTTCTGCATCTGAGGACAAGGTGGAGATTTTAGTGTCCCCCAAGGACCTGGATCTTGCCAACACCTCATCTGCAGTGGCAGTGGATACAAATACTAAACCAGTGGCAGGAGGTGATGCTGAGGTGACCTGCCTTCTTGGTCACTACATGCCTTTCCTGATTCCACAAAGTGTCACCTGCCAGTGGAACTGCAGTAGTTTTTTCTCCCACCTAGCTGATTTAAGATAACTCTTAAGCACTATACCTGCTTTTTGCATTGCCCTTCAGGAAACCTGGTTTCCTGCAATGTGTACCCCCGTTCTTCGTAGGTATTGGTGGTACTCCAAAAACCATAGTGACTGTGACAGATTGTCATGTGGAGTTTGTATCTATGTCCTTACCTCTGTCTGTAGTGAACCTGTGCCTCTTCAACCACCTTTAGAATCTGTGGCTGCCAGAGTGAGGACAATACAGGAAATTATCATCTGTAACATCTACCTCCCTTGAGATAATGAAGCACCGCCCCACGTATTGGCTGCATTAATTTCCCAACTCACCCCACCTTTTTTACTTCTAGGTGATTTTAACACCCATAACCCTTTGTTGGGTGGAACCGAGGTTACTGGCCATAATAAAGATGACGAGGACCTAATTACTCAACTTGACCTTTGGCTCGTAAGTACAGGTAACCCCACACACTTCAGTGTGGCACATGGTACATACTTGGCCATTGATTTTGGCCATTGATCTCTCAATTTGCAGTCCTGTCCTTCTCCTGTCTGTCCACTGGAGAGCTCACAATGACTTTTGTGGTAGTGACCACTTTTCACTCTTCCTGTCCCTCCCCCACCATCCCTCATCTGGATGCTTGCCCAGATGGTCTCTTCCCTAAGCTGACTGGGATGCTTTCACCTCCGCTACCACTGCTGAATCTCCATTGCATGGCAACATCAGTGAGGTGATCCACACCATCACTACTACCATTGTTGCCACTGCTGAATTGGTAATCGTTTGTTCCTCTGGTTGCCCCTGGAGAAAGTACGTGTCTTGGTGGCAACCATAAATTGTTACGGCCTTTAGAGGGGTCTGCAATGTCATAAGCACCACACATCCCCAGAGAACCTCATTGACTTCAAACAGCTCCATGCCCAAGTCTACCTACTCATCAAATGATGGAAGCAGGAGTTTTGGGAACACTACATCTCCGCCACTGGAACTCGAACCTTTCCTTCCCAGGTTGGGACCAGGCTCTGATGACTTTACGGCTATCAGACACCTGCAGATGTAACTGGAATTTCTATACAGAGAGCTGTATCTGTTGAACCAGGCATAATCGCAGAGCATCTTGATGAGCATTACACTCCCACCTCTCAGTCTGAGAATTACCTCTCTTTCTTTTGTCTCCTCAAACAGCAGGTGGAACAACACCTGTCTTTTGCTCCATGCCACATTGAGCCATATAATGCTCCCTTCAGTGAGTGGGAATTTCTCGGTGCCTTTGCTGACTGTCCTGACACTTCCCTCACCCAGACTGTATCCATTACCAAATACTTAAACATCTGTTGGCAGATTACCAGCACCACTTCCTTGCCATCTTGAGCCACATCTGGAGCAATGGCAAATTCCCATCACAATGGCAGGAAAGTATCTTGCTTCAGTGCTAAGGCCTGGTAAGAACCCACTAGATGTGGATAGTTATTGTCCTATCAGCCTCACCGACATTATACGCAAGCTGCTCGAGAGTATGGTGAGACAGTGGTTGTGTTGGCTCCCCGGGTCTCAGGGCCTTCTAGCTTCATCCCAGGGTGGTTTTTTCCAAGGGTTTTCCACAAGTGACAACTTCATCCATCTGGAGTCTGCCATTTGATTGGCTTTTTTCCAGTGATAACATCCAATTGCTGTCTTTTTTGACCTGACAAAGGCCTATGATACCACTTGGTGACACCACATCCTCACTACTCTGCAGGAGTTGGATCTCCAGGGCCTGCCCAATTTTTATACGGAACTTCTTGTTGCATCACACTTTCAGAGTTCGTGTCAGTGCTTCGCACAATGCACCCCATACACAAGAGAATGGGGTCCCACAGAGATCTGTCCTGAGCGTCCCACACTTTTTAATTGCTGTTAATGGTTTCACACTAGCAGTAGATACCTCAGTCTCTCCCCTCCCATATGCTGACAATTTTTGTATTTACTTCTGCTCCTTTCTATTGGTGTAGCTGAACGCCATCTACAGGGAGCCATACAGAAGGTGCAGTCATGGCCCTCACTCATCGCTTTCAGTTTTCAGCTCCCAGGACTTGCGTCATGCACTTCTGTCATCATTGTACTGTCCACACCCATCCAGAACTTTATCACAATGACCAACTACTTGATGTAGTCAAGACTTACCATTTCTTCGGACTGGTCTTTGATGCCTGCTTAACTTGGCTTCCCCATCTTTGTCCCTGCGAGTGGCTCAAAATGATGACCACCACACATTCATTGTCTCCTTGATGACACAGAGTTAGTTTGGTGTATTGAGGGTGCACCATTCAGTATTCCAGATCGCAAAAACTTAATGGTGAAAGATCAGTCAGAGATCAGCCTCAGGCAGGCCGATCTCCAAAGTTGGTATACCAGTAGTCTATATGGCCAGGCTATCAGAAAGTTCATTACCCTGTATCCCAACATGTCCTGAGGCTCAAATGAAGGTCATTGAACGTCCACTGTTGCCGAGGGCATGAACAAACTCCTGGAGAGTCATTACCAAAGGATGTCAAGGGAAGCGCTGGTCGAGAGCTTGTAGGCTACCAACTGGAGCTATCTGGCAAGGAGCACTGTTCAGTATGTCCAATGTGAACATAAGCAAAGCCAACAAGACCATCGACCACTGGTCCATAGGTGTAGACTATTTCTGAGCTCTGGAACTTTCCAAGAAGAGAGAAGAATTGCCAGCAGAGGGCCTCAGGTGGAACTGAGCCATTTGGGGCTTGCGATAGGTCCAGCTGAAGCTATGGGTGAGGCACGGACCATCGAGGTGTATGTAAGTGGACCCGCAGGAAAGGTGGGAGAGCAAAAGCAGCGAGTGCAGCAAGTAATGGCTGGACATGGATGGGGAGTGGATTCCCAGTCTGAGCCGTCACTGCAGGAGATGGATTGCCATGTTAGGAAAAGGAGATAGTAATTTTGATGGCGAGGCAAACTATGAATATGAATGGTATAATTTGCAAGCAGAAGTTGCTGCCAGAGCTGCAATGGAGGAACACTAGCTTCCACAAAGAGGCTGTTCATTGGGCTCATTTGGAAAGCTCCTGTCATGAGCCGAACTCCACAGTGGTGGAGTCATTTGCTGCCTTCGTATTGGCCATAATCAGCTAACACATAGTCACCTCCTCTGTCAGGAGGACCCACCTTGATGTCACTGTAGCTTCCATATGGCTGTCATCCACAATTTGTTGAACTGTCCAATTTTAGCTACTCTGTGGTGGACCTTTAACCTTCCCAGCAACCTACCTATGATGTTGGGTGACAATGCCTCAATGGCTGATTTAGTTTCATGTCTTATTCATGAGGGTTTTTTTTTATCATACATTCTAAGGTGGGTGTCTGGCCTTCTCTCTCAGGCCTCCACCCTATCTTTATTTTACCTCTTCACCACTCTTTCTTTGCTTTTTGTTTGCCTTCATGTTCCTCTTTCCCTATGCATATCCATCTTGGCTTGTCTTTTAACCTGAAGATTTTAATGTATTGCAGAGTGTCTGGCTGATCCTTTTTAATTTTGTGATCAGCCAGCCCAGGCCATCTGCTATATTATTTTAATACCTTCTATTACTTTTCCTTTTAGTATACATTTTCCCCTTTGTGTTAGCTTCTGTCATTTTGTTTTTCAGTGTGTTTTGAAGTTAGTTTTATACCTTCCCTGACTCCTTTTGGGACTGTTTTTAACTTAAGACCTGTTTGAATGAGGAAAAAGGGACTGATGACCCCATAGTTTTGACCCTTTACCCCCCAAACCACCCACCACCATTATCATTTCAGAAAGCTCAAACCATACATAGAAACACAGATAAATTATAAACACTAACTTGACACTCATCTTGTAAAAGAGCTGTACACTGTGAAGCAAAGCACTGAATAATGATTGTAAACAAAGAAGTGCAAAAATGTTATAAAACAAACAAAAAGATAGCTCAAAAAGAGGAAAACAATAAAAGCCAATTACACTGACTGTAAGAAACAGATAGACTGGTTCACAGGCAGATATGATGAAGGTCATGAGAACATGAGACAAATAATGCATTGAAAAAATATGTGCTGTACCCAACTACAGTAATGTATCCAGACGTCTAGAAGAAATGGAATGCCCTTCTATTGTGCATCCACTAACTCGTGAACCACAGCAGAGTCCTGGCACTATCAACAATTTGTAACCACCTCCCTGCCTGTGACACACTAGATGCAATGGTAAGAACAATTTTTCAGAAAATTGAGAATAATAGTGGAAGTTCATGAATTCTATTAATGATGCTGGTTTTATAGGTAATTCACTGAGGGTTGGTCCACATTTGATCTAAATGGATCAGAGAGGTATAAAAGCACATCACTTGAAGCAATATACTTAGATTCACTCTATAAACTAAAAAGGATACTGTGTTCCATTTCATCTGAAACTTAGAAAAAATATTTGAGCAGCAGAAACACTGTAATAGATAAATCTGAGAAATGGTTTTTATCTACAAAAACAATATTAAGCAGAGTCAGTCATGGTGTGCCAAACTGACAGAGTACATGCAGGCTGAGCATCAGCTTTGCTCAGTCCTTCTCAGAAGTATTCAGTACAGCACGGAATTTCATTTAGTATTGCGGTGTGACATTTTTCAGTTGGCACATTCTTCAGTTAGGGAGAATCGTGGTGTCAGCGCTGTTTACTCTATGCTATTTTTTCATGGTACAGTGGCTCTTTGCTCAAAAAGAGGCAGTATAGCTATCAATCATTACAAGCCTTTAAAAATGAATGGGAATTATGAAGTTACATAATTGACAGGTACCACAGATTTGCCGTGGAATGACATTACAACACCATGCAGAAACAATTTAATGATTTAGTTGATGATGAAAGAGTTAAAAAATAAAATGATTAACAGATGGGATTCATTGTTCTGTGCATCACAAAACACACTGGCTAAATTTGCAGATATGGAACAAAAGATGAAACTGGTAGTACGAATAACAAATTTTCTGAAGTCACAAGCTTTATTACGCTGTCAGTTTCCACAGTTTTTGATGAAACTGAATGAGGAATATGAAGACCTTATATAGTATTGAAAAGTACATTGGTTAAGTCAAGGGGTGTGCCTAAACAGTTTTTTGATGTAAAACCTGCTATTTTTATGTTTATAAAGGAAAAAGGAAAATAGGAATGAAATGAGAGTTTTGGGAATGGACTGCAGATTTCACATTTTAAGTGGACTAGAGTGCACAATAAGACATTGCAAGATGAGAACTATTTCTGATTTTATGGGGATACATTTAAAAAGAAAATCACATTGTGGAAGGGACAGATTCTGCCAAAAAGAATCATCCATTTCCCTAAGCTCACTGGCATCAAAGAAAATGTGAGTTTTGAAGAATTCACTTTGGCCTTGAAAGAATTCGATTAGTTTTCTAAACACTTTGAGGACACTCCCAGTATTGCATCAGTTTCTGAGCAGTTTTTGAGACTGTTCACAGTTTCAGTTGAAAGTACCCCTGTGTGTGTACAGATTGAATGTACTATCCATTTAAAAGACAAATTATTTTACTTTGAAACTGTCCAAGAGGTCTACATCGTTATCACTGGGAAGAGTTTCCACCTCTCCATAATGAGGTTGAAAATGTGATGAAATATTTTGTTCAACACATGTGTATGAAAGGCTTTTCCAATTATGAACCTAAATAAGTCATGATTACATGGAACCCTGAATATGAGAATCCATGGAATTGTGTGGGTCTGTCCATGTACCTACAATTTGTACCTCATATAAGTTATATTATGTGTTCACTGTACCAAAACTGATAAAATAATGCTGAAAATTTGTTTTGACTGTGATATACGTTCTTCAGAAGTATGAAATATAAACAGTGTTGCTGCATTACGATTTAAATGTGACATATTCAGTTTCCCCTGTTCCAACTCCTCACACTCATAGCGTGCAGTGGCAGAGGGGAATTGTGCACCCAGGCAAGAGAGGAATGGCCATCCCTGCTATTAAGCATCAAAATTCAGAGTATAAGGGCCAGTGCTGAAATTAATACTTCATTGTGTAATGTTCTGCTGGTTCTCTGTGCATTTTGCATTGCTTATGCATCAAATCATACTCCAGTGGATCAATAGATTCTGTTAAAGATTAAGATAGTTAATACAGTTCATCCTTGTACTGGTAAGTGCCAACAATGACAGTAAACCAGTGAATACAAAGCAGCAACCCATCAGAAGTTTGTGTGTGTGTGTGTGTGTGTGTGTGTGTGTGTGTGTGTGTGTGTGTGTGTGTGTTTGTGTGTGTCTGTTACATTCAAAGTCACACCCACTTCCTTCCTCCCCAGGGAATCGTTGGCAACTGATCAGTGTCACCACCACCCCACCACTTCCCAAACCTCTCCGTCTTCCATCACCCTCCTGCCGTGGACCAATAGCAAGGGCTGTGGACTAATAGTAAGGCTGGACCAATAGGAATTGACTTCTACCCTCCCTCCTCTTTCTTATATTACAAGCCTTTTCCTCAAAATTTCACCCATGTATGCATTAATCACATAAACTGAACACACCTCCTCCCCCTCCCCCTCTCTGTGATCACCCCTGTCTTCCTCTGCCTGTTCATCTTGTCCTCCCACCTGCACCTGTCCATCTCCTCCTCCCCAGTTTCTATGTCTCATCTCCTCCTGCCTCTTTCTGATCTTAACTTCCTCCCCAATACTACTCCAACATGAAATGTCTGTTAGGCAGGGTATCTTTCATGTCAGGGCCTGCAAATGATTTCTTGACCCTGACATATGGACTGCTCTGCAAAGGAGGTGTATTTGGCAGGCTGGTACTGTACCCACACAACATACCTGTCATACAGTGCGACAGATTTTTTTTTTTACGAGCGTGCGTGCTATGCACCATCTGTGGCGGATTATACGTTGCTGATGCAATGCAATTTCTTTTATAATTTTTGTTCACCTACCTCTTTGCAGCGGTAGATCTTCACACGTAAACTCCTGGCTGCAGCTACTTACGAGATCACAGAAAAGCAGTGTTGAGGAAACTGTAACCTCATAGCTACATGCCAGAGGCCGCTATAAGTAAAATTTGCTGAAAATTTTCTATGTACTTTAAAGAAATGATTCAGAAAGGAGATGTCACTCGTACTTTAAACATGAAGTTCAAATTTAAACTTTCAATAGATCTTTATTGCCATTAAACAAGATCATCAGCCCACATTTACGAAAATTACTAAAGTTTCTGCTCACAGTTATCACCATACCTAAAACAGCCAGAACTTTTACCTTCCCAAATTGCGAAACCAATTACTTATAACACAGCCAATGATCAGCCAATTACTTCTGCACATGATATTCAGTGGTTGTCTTTAGTAAAAGTTTATGCTTGCTATAAAATACTCAGTAAGAATATACTCAGTACCACCACGCTATATAATTCAAAGTTCACTCACGACTTTTCGTCGGAACAAATTATCACAACAGTCTAAAGTTTTCATAAACAGTTTCTTGTCACTACCAGATACCATTAACACTGGACCATAATGCTGAAGTTATCCCAAGACTTCATCTTACACATAATGCAAAAAGTCACATCCAGCATAACTGCCTCCAATCAAAACTAGCTCGCGACTCTCCTCTCACTCTCCCACACTCAAAACTATATCTCCTTCCTAGGCAGCCAACCGTTTCGCTTCTCATTGGCTGTCAGCACTTACAACCAATGAGAACTCATTTCTAGGGTGCGGCTCGCGCCAAAATCTAGCAAGCACCAACCATTTCTCTAGGCTCATTGACGTCATCAAATTAAGTAGTACAAAACTCTCTAATTAAATAAACCAAACAAAATGAACTATAAGCTTTACTCTATATCTGGAAATTAATTATATAGTCACAAATGTTCTGGCTGTCTTATACATAAGCATACATACTTGGACATCTGACATTCACTAGTAGGGGAACCACTAGTGGATTCATTCCCACGTTACAGAGTTGGAACACTTGCCAGTTCCTGTATAAAATTACATGAATGATTTTTAATAATGCCGAATGTCCCACATACTCTCATGCATGCATTCTCATTCGCACGCACCCTAACACACAACACACATATTTACTTAGAATTCTTGAAATTATTATTGTAGGAAAGTCACAGAGGTTTTCTGAAACTAAAAACTTTCCAAATTTATATATGAAACTGAAAGTGTTATCAGATCATTGTACATAGTCACTGAAGGTGAACTACTACATCACTGTATTTATTTAAATTCTTGACTGTCGGAAAATTACGTTTTTTTTATGGAATTTTACTAAGTTCCAAAATACAACTATTTTTGATCTCAGACTTTGACATATTGTTTGTTTTCTCAACAGAAGGATGTACATCAAATATGACGTTCCTCAGGTTATTCCTTTATTAGTTATTAATATTTTTAATTTTGTATAATGTAAGTGGCCTGCCAGCGCTGCTCCACTGCTTTCACATGCGCAGCTGCAACAGCTGGTCATGATGTCAGTCTGCAGGAGACAACTCATCTGTTACTGACCGTATAATACTCTACCGGCTTACATTGCAGCCCACATACATTCTGAAGTAAAGCTTTTAATAGACAAATGGGTGATTGCGCACTAGTTGCGATGCCACACATCTCCCGAGGAACTAAAATTTTTAATTTCTTAACTAATTTTTGTTTCTTAATATTTTTCTATTATAGATTTACTTTAACTATTATTATTTGTCATTTCTGGTTCTGTATATATTTCATTCATCAATATCTAGGGCTGATGACCTACAATCAGTTAACTCTAAACATATATGTTAAATCATCAATACTAACATAAAAAAGTTACAATCCTCATATATATATATATTGAGGTGACTTACCGAACGAAAGTGCTGGCAGGTCGATAAAAATTCTAGCTTTCGCAACCAACGGTTGCCTCATCAGGAAAGAAGGAAGGAGAGGGAAAGACGAAAGGATGTGGGTTTTAAGGGAGGCAACTGTTGGTTGCAAAAGCTAGAATTTTGTGTGTATGTTTGTGTTTGTTTGTGTGTCTATTGACCTGCCAGCGCTTTCGTTCGGTAAGTCACCTCATCTTTGTTTTTATACATATTTTTTCACACGTGGAATGTTTCCCTCTATACAAGTTGCAGAAAAGAAACAAACCTACAATACACTCTTTTTACATCACACGCACACTAACAACATAATCGCTTTGGTGAGCATCACATTTGAACACTTACACTTTTCACTTCTGCTAGCACTTGTCCAACTCGGTCCTGTTTTGGTGGTCCATATGAGCCTTGTGCTACTACACCCTTATGCCAGGGCACCTGAAAAATTCAGCTGGCCTCAGTTTCCATCCTTAAATGCTACCTCTTAACCTAACACAACAACCCTCTCAAAATTATTTTAAACATAGTTTTCATGACTCTTACTGAATAACTCTACTTTTCCAAGTCATCATGCAAAATTTTCTTTCCAATATTTCCATTTACAAATACCCCTTTTTCTTTAGTTAAAAGTGAACTAACTTTCCTACCAGTAGTACCAAAGTGGCACATTTACTATTAACTTTTCTTCAATTTTTTTTCATCGCAATGAATCAAACAAGTTAATGTTACATATAAATATATACAAATTATTTCTAACAAATAGTACAAAAATACACTTCAAATTTCAGCCAGTGCTTATGGCTCTCCAAAATCTGGTACACCACGTAACCTTACAATACATAAAATTATTCATATATATATACAATTTTTCTCCAGGCAATCTCCTGCAGTCCTGTACAAGAAAAACATCTGAAAACACACATAAACACTACACATTCCTTAAAACTATTAATCTTAAAATTGTTCTATTGACGTCTGGGGCATTTGAATGGTTCAGATTCATATATGGGTTCCTCTTGACTAAAGTCAACTTAGGGTTTCTCAAGCCAGCCTTTTGCTGCTCTGTTACAATAATCTCCAACTCAGGTTTCACAAAATTCAACACCAGGTTTCTCTAGTCACATGCAGTATTTGTTACATAGTCATATCCATACTACACTCACTCAGGTTAGTAATGGTTAATAACATCTCAATTTACTCTGGGTTACGTCAGGTTCCTTCTCCCTTCTCTCATTTGTACATCCAACTGTTTTTAAGCTTTGATCCCGTTTTCGTTTACTTACATTACCTCACTCTGTTTACAAACATTGCCTCTCCTTCTTTTACCAACATTGAGCAGGCGACACCTTGCCTCTCACTCCTTTGTTTATTATTATTTAGCAGGCAACACTTTTACTGCTCTGTTACACATTACCATCATTTTACAGCCAGTCTTGCCGCTCTGTAATTATTTCCTCACATACATTCTTATTGAAACATTTTCTCATTACCTTACACAAATATTCTTCTTACAACATATTACCATTATTTTACAGACAGCCTTGCTGCTCTGCATCATACCTTAACCTCGCTTACCAAAACAACCTCCCGAGGTTCTCATGCCATTTATTCACATACTTAATACTACGATTGAGCAGGCAACACCTAGTCTCTCACTCCTTTACTGACATTATGCAGGCCACACCCTGCCTCTCTTCCCAAAACAACCTCCTGGTACTCTCTCTAATGCTAGATAGTGAAGAAAGAAAGAAGATAGTAAAAAGTTCTGAATGAAATAAGGGGAAGGTTGACAATACAAAATGAAAGGAAATAGTATTGTCATACAACTCAAGGACTAGTGTTCGTCACGCACTTAGCTCTGCAAAGAGTGCAAAGCCCTCTGAGGTATTTTCGTCTCCGACGCTATCCAGCTCAGACGGATACACTTCTTTACCTCCACCTTACTCATTGTAGCCTTCCATCAGTTTTGTGGTCTTGCAAACATGGATTGGAAAGTCATTCAGTTCTGTATCATCACATGGTTTCTTATCTATAAAGGGTATTGTTATAAGGTTATCTTTAATTCTAACCATTACATCATTTGTCCCGAAATTTACCCATCCTTCATGTTTACTAAGAAAATCAGCACCTACCAGCATGTCTACGCTTAGTCCACTTATTACTAAGATGTTCTGCTTAATTACTACCCCCTTTACAACTATGGATAGGAATACTTCTTGCTTTACCACCTTCTTGGTTTTTCCTGTTGCTCCAATTATATTTAAGCCACTTACTGGCATCTTTACTACCTGTTTATTATCTGGGAGCCCATCCACAAAATTTTGTGACACAGCACACACCTCTGATCCTGTATCTATTAAACACTTTACCTTTTCATTTAATACACTTAACTCTATTATTGGCTGTCCTAAGTACTCTTTTTTGATTTCAAGTTTTACTTCAAGTTTTACTTCGTCTAATAAATCCTGCACCGTTTCCCTTCTGTCAAAACCTGTCTTCTGGGTGGATACCACATTCACACTTACAGGGTCTCCGTCATGCTTAATATTATCCCTATTATTAGTGGCAGCTCCTACCAGTCTGCCCACTAGTGCTAAATCGAAACATCTCTCTAGTGTTTCTCTTCCTTTACTCACCTCTGTTTCTGCGACCCTAACCCAGGTGTCATTGGCAATATATATATATCCTCCACTTCTTCTTTCTTCTCTTCTTCTTCAGGACCCTCAAATACTTCAAATAACCTATTAAGCACATCTTTGACCTCTGCTTCATTTCTGTTTCCACCACTGTCAGACAGATCCTCATCTGTTTTGCTGTGCAGATTTACCTTCACCTCCTGATTCAAAGCCTTATTATCAGTTCTTACTTCTTTGACAAGCGTGTTCTTTTTCTTATTGTTAATATTACTGTGCCCCATTAACTCTACTTTAACTAATTCTGCTGTCTCTTGTTGCTCCCCGTTATTCTTCCCTTCTTTTGTAGCAACTATATTAATGCTAGGTGGTTTTACTGGTGCCTTTCTTATGAATGGTTTTGCCAGCGGGTTTAGCTAGGAATGCCATTGTCTACAAACACTAGCATAATCGTAGACAGCTACATGTTTTCCGACCGTGGTGTGTCACCGCTAACTGATGTCCTTTGCCAGCTGGTTGCGTCACGTCCTGGCATCTGTCGGTCGTCTCCATACTGCCCCGGTCACTGACCCGATTATCATATGTCCTGCCTCTCCCTTGTGACCTACCTCGATATCCGCCTCCCCTCTGCACACTCATTCTGCTTATGTTTACATCGGTGCGATTGTCATTCCACCTAACAGGAGGGCGATACTCTCTTCTCGCATTTTCCTCCTCTTTGAGTACTGATTCAACGCGTTCAAGATATTGTACAAATTTATCTACATTGTCTCTAGGTGCAGATATTATTTTATTCTTTCAATTCCAAGGTAACTTATTTTCTACCACCCAAAATGATTTGCTCCGTTTCTACTTTATTATTAAGATAGGATAGATTAGTTACCCACCTTTGTACAAATCTTTTTATTCCTTCTTTCTTGGGGTCATATTTTTCCCCAGACCAGAAACAGTTAAGTACATCCATTTGCTTTCACTTACCCCAGTACTCCTCAAAGAAAGCGTGTTTAAATTCCTGTAATTTAGTACATTTTTCTGAGGCCAAGATCCCCCAGAGTCTTGCCTCTCGCATTAAGTTTGGAGTAATAAATCCGATCTTCTGCTTATCACTCCACACTTTAGGCAAGATATCCTCAAAGTCATTCCAAAACTCACGTGGCTGTACACTTTTATTGGGATCAAACTTGAGAAACTGTCGATGGGTGACATAAGCAATCACTATTCCACTAGACATAATGCTACCATTATTGTTAGTAACACACTGTTTTACTTTTGTTAGCCGACAGTCGTGCTCACACAATTGCTCATTCGTACTTTCACTGAATTGATTAATATAATTTTCCAAGCCAGTGACTTTATTTATTACCTGAGCCCCAAGTCTGTCCCACTTATCTTTATTTTCCTTCAACTTACATTCTAAGGCAGCATGATTTATTTCACTATAATTTTCTACCCCTTTGATATATTCACGAGCCTTGACTATTTCTGAACTTACATGCACTTTAAATTGCTGGTGGTCATCAGTAACTTGTTTGATTTGTGTAGTTAATTCACTTTTTACTTGAACAATAGTTTGCATACGTTCCTGTTTAACCTGATTTATTTCAATTTCTACATTATTACTAAGCACTGCCATGTCGTGCTTCCAACAATCTCTTAGATCTGAAATTTTTGAATCCAGCTTAGATTCTATTTCCTCACCCATATTACTCATTTTTAACTCTATCCCACTCATTTTTGAATCTATCTCAGAACCCATTTTTGTCATATCAGAACCTAATTTGGTCATATTAGCTTCCATCTCCTCACTTAATGAGGTACCCATTTTTGTCATATTAGAATCCATTTTCGTCATATTAGCATCTAAACCATTCAATTTTGCCAATAGACTCATTAACATACCTGCCACACTATCTTTTGCCCCATCATTTACTGATACAATGTCTCTAGTAATATTAGCTACTGCCGCAGGTAGATCTGAAACACTGGGACCTGATACATTCTGTTCCACCTCTGATCCATAATTAACACTTAATGACTCTGTCAAACTACTACTGAAATTGGGTTGGGAGACATCCAAGCTAAATTTCATGGGATCAAAAATCTCTTCCCCTTGTTCTTTCCCCCTATCTACCCTCAGTTCGTCCTCTACATTTGTTTGCTTACACTTAGCCAATTTACGCAGTTTTTTTTTTTTTTTTTTTTTTTTTTTTTTTTTTTTTTTTTTTTTTTTTTTTTTTTTTTTTTTTTAACAAACAGACACAAAGTTTTAAAAAGCACACTACTTAACTTTGCCCTTCTGATGTCTCCAACACAGCTAGCTGAGGCTGTGGGTCCGATATCACCATGCACTGGGTCACCGTACCGGTTTAAGGGCCACCACTCCAGTCAGCAGTGCCAACTGCTTCCGCTGCCACCGTTGCGTCGTCTTGTAGCTCGTAGTCTGCCAGATGTCACCGTTATCAGCTCAGCTACTTCAGTCAGCCCGATATAACCGAAAAATTCATCCGCCAAGCACATTAAACACACTCACAGTTCATGGGCTATCACTGTCTTTCTGTCCACGTGGCGATAGTTCACTCTTAATATTTGTCCTTTCCCCAGTTCCTATTTATTCGTGAGCACTTTTTCATCATCTGGTTACACACACACTACTGCTTTTAATGAAATGTTTCATTATCTTTCCCGGCTGATGCACCAATTGCGACGGTTTTTTTTTAACGTGCGTGCGTGCGATGCTCCAATTGCGACGGATTATACGTTGCTGATGCAATGCAATTTCTTTTATAATTTTTGTTCACCTACCTCTTTGCAGTAGTAGATCTTCACATGTTAACTCCTGACTGCAGCTACTTATGAGATCACAGAAAAGCAGTGTTGAGGAAACTGTAACCTCATAGCTGCACGCCGGAGGCCGCTATAAGTAAAATTTGCTGAAAATTTTCTATGTACTTTAAAGAAATGATTCAGAAAGGAGATGTCACTCGTACTTTAAACATGAAGTTCAAATTTAAACTTTCAATAGATCTTTATTGCCATTAAACAAGATCATCAGCCCACATTTACGAAAATTACTAAAGTTTCTGCTCACAGTTATCACCATACCTAAAACAGCCAGAACTTTTACCTTCCCAAATTCCAAAACCAATTACTTATAACACAGTCAATGATTGGCCAATTACTTCTGCACATGATATTCAGTGGTTGTCTTTAGTAAAAGTTTATGCTCGCCACAAAATACTCAGTAATTTTATACTCAGTACTGCCACGTTATATAATTCAAAGTTCACTCACGATTTTCATTGGAACAAATTATCACAACACTCTGAAGTTTTCATAAACAGTTTCTCATCACTACCAGATACCATTAACACTGGACCATAATGCTGAAGTCATTCCAAGATTTCATCTTACACATAATGCAGAAAGTCACATCCAGCATAACCGCCTCCAATCAAAACTAGCTCACGATTCTCCTCTCACTCTCCCACACTCAAAACTATATCTCCTCGCTAGGCAGCCTACCATCTCGCTTCTCATTGGCTGTCAGCACTTACGACCAATGAGAACTCACTTGCACCAAAATCTAGCAAGCACCAACCACTTCTCTAGGCTCATTGACGTCATAAAATTAAGTAACACAAAATTCTCTAATTAAATAAACCAAACAAAATGAACTATAAGCTTTACTCTATATCTGGAAATTTATTATATAGTCACGAATGTTCTGGCTGTCTTATACATAAGCATACATACTTGTACATCTGACATTCACTAGTAGGGGAACCACTAGTGGATTCATTCCCACGTTACAGAGTTGGAACACTTGCCAGTTCCTGTAGTAAATTACATGAATGATTTTTAATACTGCCAAATGTCCCACATACTCTCATGCACGCATTCTCATTTGCATGCACCATAACACACAATACACATATTTACTTAGAATTCTTGAAATTATTATTATAGAAAAGTCACAGAGGTTTTCTGAAACTAAAAACTTTCCAAATTTATATATGAACACTGAAAGTGTTATCAGATCATTGTGCATAGTCACTGAAGGTGAACTATTACATCACTGTATTTATTTAAATTCTTGACTGTCGGAAAATTATGTTTTTTTATGGAATTTTACTAAGTTCCAAAATACAACTATTTTTGATCTCAGACTTTGACATATTGTTTGTTTTCTCAACAGAAGGATGTACATCAAATATGACATTCCTCAGGTTATTCCTTTATTAGTTAATAATATTTTTAATTTCGTATAATATAAGTGGCCTGCCAGCGCTACTCCACTGCTTTCACATGCGCAGCTGCAACAGATGGTCGTGATGTCAGTCTGTTGGACACAACTCGTCCGTTACTGACCGTATAATACTCTACCGGCTTACATTGCAGCCCACATACATTCTGAAGTAAAGCTTTTAATAGACAAATGGGTGATGCGCACTAGTTGCGATGCCACACATCTCCTGAGCTATATGCCAAGGGATGGAAAAAGCTTCTTTTTGCCTGTTTCTCCACTCCTGTCATAGCTAGGTTTTATAAACCACACAGTGCTGAGACTTGAGACCTGGGAGGCCTGCTGTTTCTGAGCCAGATCGGGTTGCAGTTGGTCAAGGGGTGTTGGAGGAGATCCCGTACATACACACATACCCTTTGCTTTATGCTTGCGACAGATGAACCCAGCTGCCTAAGCCACTCCCTGCATTCAGGGTCTGATCTTCATAGTGAAAGGATGAAGTGTCAGCAGGGACCAGCCAACTATAGCATAACCACAAGCAGTCTTACAGAATAATACTCACTAGAACACTAGACAAAGGGGCAACATGGTGTAAGTATAACACATAAGAAAGAAAAAGTGGATGTATAATATACTAAAAAGGGGAAATGAGAACATACCTAGGTAGACTAAATCAGACAGGGGGTAACATAAAGTTAGTACTGGGCTATGGTTGAATTTAAAAGTGTGGAGCACAAAACCTGAACTACTTGCAGTAATTATCAGTTGGTCTGAGGAAAAGCTTTTGTGACATAAATTATAGCTACATAAATGGTATAGCACTCATGTAATGTAGTGTTGGTGGTACATCCAAATAGTCAAATTTGTGATTATATATTATGAAAATATGAATTTAAAGGGGTTGTGGAAGAGAGCCTATACTTTAAGTACCCTATAATGAAGTAATAAGTTTGGATAGTGATGTGGATGACAGCTAATCAATTAAAGTACTGCTTACAGAGACTATACCAAGAAATATGCTACTATAGAAAGGAAGCTGTAAAATAAATTATCAATTCCGAGTGACTAATAGATGACTGCAAGAAGCTGTGGTCATATAAGTTCTATTAAAAAGAAAAAGTTGACAGAGAGTAGGTATACAAGTACCGTATTTACTCGAATCTAAGCCGCACTTGAATCTAAGCTGTGCCTGAAAAATGAGACTCGAAACCAAGGAAAAAAATTTTTCCAGAATCTAAGCCGGACCTGAAATTTGAGACTCGAAATTCAAGGGGAGAGAAAAGTAGTAGCTGCGCCTCCAATTCGAAACAAAGTTAGTCCATTGTAATATGAGACACAATTTAGGTCGAATGAATGACGATGCAGCTACAGTAGTTGTTTCGAGTCGTAAGCTTAGCAGTTAAGCTTTACCAGGTAGCCATTGCTATGCATCAGGCTCCATCTGTATTTATACGGGTACCCTTCCTTTTTCACATGCTTCGTCTGGTTTGAATTGACAGCTTATTTTTCTTTGATCTGATAAGTGCCGTTCTCTTTGTTATAGGTGTTTATGTCACTCTAAGCTGAAAATGCATTATTGTACTGTGTCATGCATTGTTTGTCGCATTTTGATAATGAGTGTTTATGACCTGTCGCCGCTCGCAGCATGGCTTGCTTTAGTGCGCGCTACCGCCACTTCAAAAAAAAAAAAAAAAAAAAAAAAGAAGAGAGAGAGAGAGAGAGAGAAGAAACGTCTCATTAGCAAAACAATGACAAGAGACTGACATTTGTTGTTACTTACACTGCTGCTTTCTTTGATAATAATCAACAAGAACCAAATAATAGACTGCGTGTGATAGAAGATGTTGTGAAGGAGAGTTTAGCGAAAATTTTTCTCCGTTTGAAAATCTTTGCATATGCCTCTTTAGTACATTAAATTCTGCAAAGAAATTAGAGTCATCTTAGATTTAAAAATCTAGTCAGTTGACATGCTTCATTCTGACTGTATCACTATTCGGCGTAAGAATGATACGAAAATAAACACGACATGATATGTATATTCTTCCGTGTTTGCTGTTGTCTCACTCCAGTTTTGTAGTTTATTAGGCAGACAGGATTTAAATGAGATAGCAACAAACACGAAAGAATACATGGCAAAATGTTTATATTCATGTTATTCTTATGGTGAAGAGAATACTGCATGTGATTCATAATTCATAAAAGTTCCTATTGGCAACCATCTCTTGTCACAGGTAGGAAAAAATTCAGAACATAGAATTGGCCTTATTGACAAACATCCCAAACAGTCTTGCCAGTCGGATTTTCATAGTACATTGAAAGGCTGCTACATTCAAAGATGAACAATACGGAATTTGTATTTACTTCATTGGATAATGTATGAAAATGTAGTGGTCGAAACTCGGGGCGGAGAAAAAAATCTCGTCTTCCACCATTTTTTTTTTTAAATTTATTTACTGACGCAGAGGTTTTGGCGCCAGTATTTATCTTTTTGCCTGCAAAGCATGCCTCTGTAGCACTACATATATTCGACGGCAGAAGTTAGTTGTGGCAGCACCTACCAACATTTTACAGAACTTCCACTTACTTTGCACTTGATTCTAAGCCGCAGGCGGCTTTTTGGATTACAAAAGCTGGAAAAAAAGTGTGGCTTAGATTCGAGTAAATATGGTAACAGACAATGTGCCTGCCTGGTTAGCTGTGCAGTCTAATGCACTGCTTTCTGGGCGGGAAAGCATGATGGTCCCCGTAACAAATCCGCCCGGTAGATTAGTGTCAGGGTCCGGTGTGCCGGCCAGTCTGTGGGTGGTTTTTAAGGTGGTTTTCCATCTGCCTCAGTGAATGTGGGCTGGTTCCCCTTATTCCGCCTGAGTTACACTATGTCAGCGATTGCTCCGCAAACACTGTCTCCAACTAAGCATACACAATAATTACATAATTACTCTACCACACAAACATTTGGAGTTGCACTTGTCTGGTGTGTGACGTTCCAGGATTGGGGGAGAGGGGGGGCAGGGGGGGAGGGGGGGGGGAGGCAGGAGGGTGGGATGTCCACTGGGGACCAAACCGCACAATAACCCTGGGTTCGGTGTGGGGCGGCAGTGGGGTGAGTGGTCTGCTGTAGCCTGTTGTGGAGTTGTGTACCACTGGGGATGAAGCCTCTTCATCATTTCTAGGTCCCCAGTTCAATACAATACCACAGATAATATTAGTAGAATAATAAGAATAGGCTTCATAGCTTGGGATTCTTACAAAATTAAGTACTTATCATGTGGTATACCATGCAAAATTTAAATTTAAGAATTGAGCAACCTTGATCTGGGCTACTGAACAAAATGTCTCCAGTAATGCAGTGAATCTAGATTCCAGAAGGTTACTAATACTATTTGGTAGGTATATTGCTTATAATAAGCTAATAAATATAAAAAATGAACCTTATGACAATAAATTTGAAAGATGATTTTCAGTGATTAACACCATCTATTGCCATTATCAGACGTTGGAAATTGTCTGAGGAGGTCAATCCCAACAGGCGTTTTGGCTGGTGGAATCGGTATGAGTATGAGTCAGATAGGTGGTTTTGTGGAACTGCCTTTCTCCTCTGGCACTCTTGACAGTGCAACACATAATGACAGACACTCCTAAATAAACCAGGCCAGAAAAATCTCTTGCAGATCCTACTGTATATCTTAATAAATCCTAAATGTCTGATGTCCGGTGTGCCATGGAATTTCTGTAGAAAATATAAGTGCATGTGTTTAGGAATCACTGGTAGCCATCTCTTTCCAAACGGGTCAAAGTTTTCCTTGCAAAGTAATCCGTTAACTACCTTAAATTGTCCTTTCACATCCTCTGACTGATTTAAGGCAAGCATAATTTGAGATATCTTGGTGTCCTTGCGTCCTTCTTTTGCTCAGCAGATAGATCCTGGAGAGCAGCGAGACAGTCACTATCTTCTTAAAAGTCTTGATGGTCTTGCACAGGGTTTCTTGAGAGACAGTCAGCATCTTGGTGGTTTTTTTTTCACTTTTGTACACTATGGTAATGGTAATGGTAATAAAACACTTGGTGAGTTGTCCTGTTGGGTCCGTAAGACCTACCAACCAACAAAGTGAATGATGGTCTGTAACAACTGTGAATGACTTTCCATAGAGACTGTCAAAATTTACACATGGCCCAGATCACATCAAGACATTCTCTTTCTGCAATTGAGTAGTTTCTCTTGACTTTTGCAAGTGCCCTAGAAGCAAAGGCTATAACCTTCTCTTTTCCATCCAAAATTTGCACCAGAACAGCACCGATCCCATACCCACTGGCATCTGTGTGTAGTTCTGTAGGTGCTCTCTCATACAGACCAAGTGCAGGGTCAGTCATTAGAGCTTTTTGCATCACACCAAAAGAATCTTGTTGAGCACCATTCCAGATAAATTTAGCATTAGCTTTTAACAACTCTTGGAGTTGACATCTTGGATATTTGGGAATCCAGCCGGATGTTCACATTGTTCTCACATGATATTTCAACAGCGTGCCTCGCTGTCTTCTTCAGGTGCTACCAGAGACTCAGGTAGAATCTGAAGAAGACTGAGAGGCATGCTGTTGAAATATCGGGCAAGAACGACACGAACATCCAGCTGGATTCCCGAATATCCAAGACGTCAACAGATCACCAGGAAAGCATGAAGAATTACAACTCTTGGAGTTGCCTAGCTTTGATACAAAAGTCTTTGATAAAATGATGGTAATAAGAATATAATCTGAGGAAGCTTCTCACACCTCTAATACTTTTAGGAATAGGAAATTCCATTATAGATCTCACCTTTTCTGGGTCTGGCCGCATACCTTCATTTGACACAACATGTCCAAGTTTTTTGGTTTCTTTTGCTCCAAAGAGACACTTTCTTGAATTAAGTTTCAGTCCGTCTTGGTGGAGACACTTAAGAACGGCCCTCAGTCTTTTTATGTGTTCATCAAATGTCTCTGAGAACACTATAACGTCATCTAAATAACAAGGACACATTGTCCACCTCAGGTGACTTAGAAGATTACCCATCATGAGATGTGCAACCTTATCTTCCTCCTTCATTCTAGGATCCACTATTGTACAAAGCTCCAAGACGTCTTGAATGTAGGATGCTGTAGTTTCTCCTGGACGTTGTGCCCTGCACTTTAATTTATCTTCAACCTTGCACTTCTGTCATTGTGTGTCACCAAAATACTTGCGCAGTTCCACCTGGAATACTTCCCAGCTTGTGAACTTCTCCTCATTGTTCTCATACCATAGCTTGGCAGTGCCCTCCAAGAAGAAAAATACATTAGCCAAACACACGGTGTCATCCCATTTGTTAAATTTGGCTATACGCTCATATACCTTCAGCCACTTGTTTGGATCTTGGCCATCATCACCAGAGAACCTGGAAGGATGTCTCATGTGGTCGCACACAGTTGCTGTCATCGTAATGTCCTCTTCTTCTTCTGTCTCTGATAGATTGCCATCTATTGGATATGGCTTGAACTCAGGTTTCTCACCACGTAAAAAGCGGCTCTGTCATGGTCTGATGGGGGCCACTGTGTTATCGATAATGTGTGCTATCACAAGTTCCAATACCCAGCATGTCCACCAGAATAGTGTCATGTTGAGGAAGGTGTAATTAGATGAATGATGAACACTAACTTCACTTAACAAATGTTTATTCAGTATTTGCACATGCATGAGTGTGGAGCAAACTGCCTCTGGCCAGAACACTTACGATATATATACAGTTACAGAACATTCCAGTACCATGATTCTTGATGTTTGTGAGTACTTCTAGAATGCACTTGAACCAAATATAGAAATTAAAGTTTTACAGTGTAGGTGAGTTTTGAATGCATGACCCTCCATGCAACAATCTAGTATCATAACCACTATACCATGGTGACTGTGCTACTCAACTTATTCCGAAACAATATTGTCCGCTCCGTACATATGACTAACATGTATTGTGAACTGTGAGATGTGGTCCAAGTGCCTAAACCTGCATGGTGTGGCATTGGCAGACAGATTCTTAATGTCAGCTAATGGTTAATGGTCTGTACAGATAGTAAGTGGCCTCCCTTCAATATTGTCATGGAAGTAGCACACCTCTTTGTACATGGCCAGTAGTTCACAGTCATAAGTTCACCACTTCCTTTGAGAGTCTGTCAGTTTCCTTGACAAAAAATGAAGAGGTTGTGTCATCCCTGGCACTTCCTACTGTAATACTATGCCTGTCACTCAGACGCTCACAGCTGATGTAATGATAAGATGAGCATCCAGTAAAATAAAGTGAGACTGACAACATGGGCTAGTTGAGCTATAATGTTGTCGGATGCAGTTTGCATCTTTGCTGTCCACCTTAGCTTCCTCTTCCCCAATGTACTTTTCCCCCATATATCTTCTATGATGGGAAGTAGAGTTTCAGTTGCATGGGGTAGGTGTCACCTGTAGAAATTGTCAACACCGAGAAACTGATGGAGTTCTTGGTAATTTGTGGGAGTGGACCAGTTAGTAATATGCTCAATTTTGTCCTGTGTGGGCCTTATGCCTGTAGTGTTGACTAGCTGGCCGACAAACATGATGCAAGGCTGTCGCAGTTGGCATTTGTCAGTAATAATTTCTACCCCAAGATGTGACACTTGTTGTATACTCCATGCAGGTGTCGGTCATGTTCCTCTTGGATTTTGAGAATATAACTAAATCTTTTAAATAGTACTAACAGTGTGGCACATTGAAAAACAACCTAAAATGCATGAATAAGAATTTGTATAAGCCAAATAGAACGATAAGGGCCGTTTTGTGAAAGTCCTCCAGGGCCCTAGGTATTTGGGAGTACGCTCTTTTACAGTCCAGTATGCTAAAGATGGTTGCCCCTGCCAACTCATGTGTAAAATCTTGGATATTCAGGACTAGGTAGCTACTTATAATCATTCTGGGGTTGAGGTACCAGTAGTCGCCACAGAGGTGCCACGTACTGTCTTTCTTTGGCCGCATAGTAATAGGTGATGCCCATGCGCTGTCTGAAGGTCTGATTATACTATCCTGGAAAAGTTCTTCAATGGCTGCCTTGGCCATCTTGAGTTTGTGAGGGGTTAGATGGTGGGGGAGAGTGGTGTACGGCCAGTCCCGGAGTCATATTAATCCTGTGGATGGTGCTGTCCGTAACTATGCTAACTGTTTTGTTTGGTAGGGGTGGTCCAGGGGGCAGAATCCTGTTGTCTGATTGTCTGCAGGGGTGGTAGCCTTGTCTGTGGGTAACCCACTTGCGAGAGCAGAAACGCTGTTGCTATTCAACCTGCTCACAAGAGCATAAACACTGTCACTGTTCAACCTGCTCATGAGAGCTGCATCACCAAGTGTGATAGGTGCTGTACTAAACTGTGTGTCTGTGGTAGTGGTTGTATAGTTATCCTATGGTTTTCAGGTGTGCCAGGCTGTCTGTAGTTGCTGACGAATTCATTGCAGTTGGCTGTCCAGTTTGTGATGTCAGCTGCATAGCTGCTCATTCTCTGTACATGTTTTGTTGTCACCTTTACAGATGTTCTCATAGGTCATAACCTTTTTATGGAGTTTGTTGTAATGTGTTGCACATTGTGATGCTAGATCCACTGCGGTCTCTGTAGCTAGCAGTGGAGGGGGATGGTCTGTGGTGGATGGCAGACTGTCACTGTAGACACTCCTTAAAGGGTGTAATCCATCACTTTGTAATAACAGAGCCCTGCTGAGATCTGGGATGAGGCAGTAATGATGAAGGAAGTCCGCTCTGAGCACCGGTTCCACCAGTTTGGCCACAAAGAAAGTCAATGGACATGGTGTGTGACCGTCTAGCCAGAGCGTGGTGGAGGTTGTCCCCATTACTAATATTATTGAATCATTTGCCACTCGGAGCTCTATGGTTGAGGGCTTGTAATCTCCTGTGGTGAAATGTGGGGGTAGCATGCTGTGTCTGCACCCATATCGTCCAGCAGATACTGGTGTAGCCGGCAGTTATAAACAAGCAATTGTGTGCCATCTGCCCATGGGTGTGGCATGTTATGTGCTTTGGTATCTCCAGTAGAAAGGCAGCTTGTTGTAGAGAGGCGGGTTGGTGCACCTAGGCCGGTCTGCCAGTTGCCATTGTAGTTTGGGTAGCTGCATGGCTGTTGGCAGTGCCATGTGTTGGCACCAAACTGCGTGTGAAACCAGGAGTAGCTGCTTGTTGCTTTGTTTTGGCTGGGCTATGTTGTGGCAACTCAGGTGTTGGCCATCTCCCTCATTTGTTTGTTTCCTGCAGGAGCTGGGTCCATGCACCATGCAGCAGTCACAACCTGCAAGGCAGCTGGGGTCTAGTTGCGGGAGGAGGAGGAGGTGCACCGTATCCATCGCTAGTGTGGCAGCCATAGATAGATGTCATGGTACTGATCAGTGTCTGATGGTGTGTGAGCACCAACATCCTATTGGCCAGTTGTAGTCGTGTTTCCAATGGTGTGTTTGCATGTACTAGAAGTGCTGTCGTATTTGCTCTGGGAGCTTGAGTAACCTTAATGACCATAGGGCCTGGTCTGGTAGTAGGTTGTTATCAATATTCAAGTGCATTTTGTGCCATAATGCCAATGGTGTGTCATCACCCAGTGTTGTCTCATTTATGGCGAGGTGCAGTTGTTGCTCTGGCATGCATTATAATTGTTGCAATATTAGTGATTTCACCATCTCATACTTGTGGGCAGTTGGGGTATTTAGCAGCAGATCGCTGATAAGATCCACTTGTTCACCAAGATGCTTGAGAAGTATTAACAGCTTGCTCTGGTCATCCTCAATCCCTGCTGTCCTCATCATACATTCACATAAAGCAAAACACACTTCTGGTGAGTCTGTGTGAATGGGTGGCAGATGGAGTTTGATAAACTGTGGTTGGTTCCCATAGTGGTCCTTCTGTGCTGGTCCCACTGAGTTGCCACTATGCAATAGTTGCACAGCATTGCTCGGACCGACTGTGGTGGCCTGATGAGGTATGGCTGCTGTTTGTTGTGCCTGTCAGCATGGTGTGGTGCGATAATCCAGTTGGAGCTGTGGTCCGGCATGCGGCACTGCCAGCCGGGCTGTAACATCATGCCTGTGGAGTGACTAGTGTTGTGGCACAGCTGATATCTCTGTGCCATTGCCCATGTGACATATAGAGGCATATGCAGACTGTGGAGAAATATAGTTCTGTTGGATATCACAGTTTTCTGGTGGTGTTTGTCCATGTGTCCACTGTGCACACTTCCATTAGTTGCACAATGGCCGTTGCAGTTGCTGTGGTGGCGTTGGTGTAACAAAACATAGCATGCGGCGTAGGTGATGTAGGAAAGTAAGTTCAAGATAATGGTGTCACACCCTTCGTTTGAGACACGCATCATGGTAGGTCAGGCGAAGTCACGGTTGGTCGGAGGATATCGCGACACGGGAGGTCCATGCGATGTGCCCATAGGATCAGCAGCGTCTCGTGTAATCACTGTCAGCTGAATAAATTCTTGGAATATCATTTGCCCATGTGGTATGTGGTTAACTGTAGGCATGATGATGATGTCTGGCTTGATCTTGATACCCTTCATTGTCAGTGCATGTGGTGTATCAGTCAGGTTTTGATTCTGGTATCCATCTTGTGGTCATAGTGCTGTTGATGCGTCTGTTGTGGCATGGTAATTTTGTGCATCCATTCCAGCAGGTGGCAGGCATCAGTGTATCCCAATGTGAGCTGGGGTGTGGGGAGTGGTGCGATGGGTGGGGCCATGACATCCCGCCTGACATGTACTGTGTTACACGGAGCAGCTGCCGTGATGTCACCTGTGTGACGTGTGACAGCAAAAGCAGTTTGCAGAAATATGCCATTCTGTTCAAAATCACTGTTAAACAGCACTTTCTGTCCCTGAGACTGGCAAATACACTGACCTGCATGTTTGTTTGTTGTCGCTAATTGTTCGGTGTTTCTTAATTCTCTGTGGTTGGTGCCCATAATTAGCCTGTCAGTGCCTAACATCTCAATAATGGTAGAGTCACTAGACTGACAGGGAGACTTGTGAGTAGCATTAGTACTAGCTGAATGTATATCAATTGGAGTACTGAACTCAAGGATGGCAGGGGTGGCAGGATAGTGCCATGTTTCAATAATTCTGATCATTGTTGTCCCTTCATTATGTAGTCTGACAAGGTTAGTGTCCACATAAGCACTCCTACCACTATTTTCAGTGTTCATTAACAACACTGTTGTCAAAGGAAGTTCATTATCATTGTCCTTACATGTGTGCTGATGAGACAATGGTTGCATTGTTGTGTGGGTATTAAACATTGAAGTATTGCAATTTCCGTCTTGTAACGGTGAAAAGTCATTAGATAAACACACAAAACACTTGCTATCATAGACTATAGCTGGCTGACTGTCAGTGTTTGTAGGATCCACGTTGGTAAGGTGTTGGATTCTCACGTCAGGTGGAGGTGGAGCAATGTGTCACAAAAATGTTGCAGTGCAGTTGTCAAAAACCTCAGGGCCAATGTAGGATTTGGATAACGAAAATGATGTTCATGATGTGTAATAACTGTTAATGTTACTGATTCACATACACAATATTTATTTATACATATTATATGGACAGATACAACTTAAACACATAATGTCTCAGAACGCACTGCCCAAGGTCCAGAGATACTGTTTTTGCAGCAATATTCTTGAGGACGGAAGTCCATAGACCTTGTGTCCCCACATACACAAAACAAATGTGGTAATAATACATGTGATACATCATTAATCAGTGAGCTAGCAATCCAGACTCTAGAAGAAACAAGAAGTAAATTTGTACCAAAATAACACAGTAATCTGGTCTCATCCATCATTACACTGGAAAAATAACTCATAAATACCAAAAATAACTAACATTATAGGTTGTAATTGTTTCAAACATTTTGAGTTTGTAAGTTGCCTGAAATCACTGTATATAACTTTGAATAAGGTACTATGTGTCAGAGTAATTACAAGTAGCATATCTGGTTCTCACTGTGTTATTCATTTTTCTAATAGACAGGTAAGTATGTGTTCTGAAGTGGTGCCAACATCTTTCCATATTCCATTATGATAATAATTTGGTTACAATGGAATTCTTTTGGTTTCAAACATATGTGTGTATATGTATATTGGGCATTGTTTTAATTGTATGAATATTTCCGTGAGTTAGACATTTTCCATATTATGTGGGTGTCATGTGCTAGTTTTATAAACATTTCAAAGAGTTAAGACATTTGCCTCATTGTGTGTGTGTGTGTGTGTGTGTGTGTGTGTGTGTGTGTGATGCATCCCTCTGAGGTTTGAACTCCTCCTTTGACTTTGGGGCAACTATGGGCAAAACTGTATCACTTCAGGCAAGATTACTTCCACTATAATGCCATTACCAAGACAAATCAACTGTTCCACTGCGAATTTACACTTTTCCAACTTAAATGACATGCCTCCTTCCCTTACTTCTCTCAACAATTCCAAGTGCTCTTCAACTTTTTCCAGTAACTAAAATATCATCTACATATATTATCAATCTAGCAAATAATTCCTTTCCCAGAAAAAATTCTTAACTTCATATATATCAGCCACAGAAACATTTTACCCAAATGATAAAACACAGTATTGATAAGATGAATGAAGAAATGTTTAGTTCAAATGGTACAACACAGTACTGATAAGATCTGCCACTATATGGAAAAGCAAGGTACTTTCTACTATCGGGCTCCACAAATATCTGGTGAAAACTCAAGGTGAGATGAAGTTTAGTAGTATAAGCTATATCTTTAAATTTGTGTAATAGTTCATTTCTCTCTGTAATATTATATTTAAGTGTCTGGAACAGTGGTTGTCAAACTGCAGACTTGTTAAAATGTCAGGTTTGGCGAGAAAGGAAAAGCAGTGGGCATCCATTGAGGTGAAAAAGTTAAACATTTTATAATGGCATGGTAATTTAATGCAGTAAAAAAGGCAGGCCTAAAGAAGCCACTGAAGCTGCTGCCCAAGAGAGCAGAACAGGAGAGCATCTAGTCAGGTCGGAAGCTGCCAGCAGAAGAGAATGGATGGCATGTCCGCTCCCGGTGGCTGGCCGCGGCTCCACCTCCACATGACCAACTCTAACCCTCCCTATTGGACAGCCAAATTGTAGACAAACAGTTCGGTAGCATTACCTTGTCAGCAACATGTGAGTTTAGCTGCTGATGGTTAAACACATGAGTTTCAAAGTGGTTCTGTCCAGTTTCATGCAATGTGACTTACACTCTGAAACTTCTGCCAGGCAGAAGGCAGTGGTGAACATTAAGTGAAAAACAAAAAAAATCAATTTTTTATAATATTAAATCCATTCAGTAATGGCCCCAAATATACACCCTTCTCCCCTCCACAGGAGTGAAACATGGGGAGACAAATTGACAGTTACTATGGGGCTCCTACAAAGGACAGCCTTACATAATTTTGACAATATATTTTTTATTTTTTTTATTTGCATTTTTGCTTAGGAAAAGTATTGAAAGAGTGACAACATTTTTTTTTTATAATGAAAACTTGCGTGACAAAATTTGGACAGTGGTGGATGTTGTGGCAGTGGTGTGGGGCACTGCGAGTGGAGTGACGGCACAAGGTGCAGTGATCAGCTGTTGGCACTGGCAGCGACGAAAGTCAGTGGCCATGGCAGGCAGCAGGGCACTGTTTTGCACTGCAACTTCCGCTGGAGTGTATAAGTGGGGGGTTCCAGAAGGGGCGATGCACAGATCACAAGGGGGAAGGGGGTTGCCATTTTTGCATCACTTCACACACATATGGTGATTGACTTTGTTGCTTACACCTAAAGGAGGGCTATGCCTTTTCTTTTGGAGGTATTTTATTTATTTTTCCTTTTCTACCCACATGGTACTCAGACCATGGCTATTTTCTGCTGGACTACTACATTCCTGCTCCCGTTACAAAACTAAAGTGTTACGTTCCCCAGGAGGTTGCTGTTCAGGGACAGCAGGAAGGGGCAACCAAAGTCATGCAAAAAGTCCTTTTCTAAAAGCTACCCATAGTGATAAACCAATATGGGTAATTATTAAAGTGGTACATACAGAACTGGGAATAACTATATGACTGAGATACTGGTGGTAATGCAAAAAGGCCTTTTCTAAAAGCTACCCTTAGCGATAAACCAATATGGGTAATTATTAAAGTGGTACATACAGAACTGGGAGTAACTATATGACTGAGCTACTGGTGGTAGTGCCAATCCATGATATGCACGGTGGCATGGTCTAGTGTGATCTGCCCTGATTCTTTGTTTACCAGGTCAGTTAAAGATTGGACCAGCTGGGAATGTGAGTGATTGGGGAGATATGGCCAACTGTCAGGTGACAGTAATACCTTTGGTTGTTCTGGTAAGTACCACATGAGAGGTGGGAGACACACTTTATGGGCGTAAGATAAGTATGCAAACACTTCCTCAGTAGGGGTAGCAATATTGCAGTCATCCTATCATAAACTAAAGGCTGTGCCTTGTGCAGTGAGAGTTATTAAATAATAACCTGCTACCATTGAGTAGCACACGACAGGGCTGGGTTGCCCGAAGGTACTCGTAACACATAATAGTGGCTGTTACTGAGTGGGTTGTGATGTATAAAATACTAATAGTGGTTGTCATAGCATCAGGTGGTAGTACAGAGAGCAGGTGGTCAGGCATAAGTACTTATAAGCACAATTTAATCTTGTTAGCTCCAGCTGGTAGTTAGGTTATGAAAAGGAAGTATTACAGTTAACAAAAAAGTAGTAAATAATTACCTGAGGTTGTAGTGGCAGGTGAAAAGTCGATGGTTAACAATCACGTGGGCACTATGTCACTGGGAAACCTAAACTGGCGATTCCAAAGAACTACAGGGGTATAAGTTAGTAGCAACAGCATAGTGGGGGAAGAAGGGAGGTGTGGTCAAGCTGAAAAAAGGCTTACTCATCATCCTCATCAGCATGAGTACAAAAATGTGGGGAGCATTAATCCATGCCTGAAATCGATGCATAGGCGGAATTCCCAGTATGTAGTCATTTCATAAGTGATCTGCTGAATCGAAAGCTTTAGTAATGGATGTTGTGGCTTAGAAGGAAAAGGGATTTGACCAATGAGAAAGCTATGTTGCAGTTAACGCAGGTTTTTTTTCTCGGTATATTCGTGAAAAGCTGTCCGCGATCGCAACGCCAGGGTAGCTCAACATATTGGCCATCTATGCCAAGCGGCCCACTCGCAATGAACTGGAAGGGTGCTCACATTAAAGAATAAGGAATTAGGTATAATCAGGAACAAGTTCAGATAATGGGTTTCAGAATAAGATTGATTCAGCAGTGATATATCCACTAGTCACATGGGGTTTTTTCTTTCCCTCCCTCTGGGGGGGGGGGGGGGGGGGGTAGTATGTCTGAGTAGCATTGGCTACTGACCTGGGTGCAGACAAACGTGAGCCTTGTTGTGATGTGTCATTGATGCGTAGATGGAAGAGATAGACCAAGTGGTCAATTTATGAAAGCGAAAATTGGAAGAATAACCCAATCAGCTGGGCATTCTGTGGCCACTAGCCGCACTGTGTAAGGCACATGGATCTGGTGGAGGGAGGTACTAAGTAGTGGTTGAGATTGGAATGAATAGACGAGAGACTCAGAGCAAGGGTAGTAACCCAGAGCAACGCATGGGTGAGGCAGGAACTGTGTTCTGTCTCCATAGGGGCGATTACATCTCGTGGGGTTAACTAGTAGAAAATTCCCAAAATCCATGAAGTAACAGGATGAGCTACGAAAAATGGGGGGCATGCACTACTGCAACATTGTGCAATAAAAACTTTTATTCATTAGGGTGGAAGTCTCTTGCTAACTATATTTCCCACAAGATAACACATAACTGTGCTTGGGTGATGACATCACGTCATGGGTGCTAATCATCAACAATCTAGTGCTTATCTCAGTGGGTGCTTCAACCTTATGATGCCATGGGTGTATTTTTTTGAATAAACAAGTGGGTGTCTCTCACTTCCTAAACACACAGTGGAGCACTGTATCCAAATGGTAGCAGTGCTGATTTCCATCCTTGCTCATAACATCTTCACTTCACCACTAAATTACTTTGTAAAAAATAGGGTGAACAATAACGAAACTTTTGTTCATCTGTGTGAACTATTAAATGTGCAAATCGCACATGGGGTGCAAACTACAATTCTACACTTACTTGGGTGAAACTTCTTTGGTTTTATCCTATCACAAAATCTGTTTTGCTTACCGCTCTGCAGCGAGAGGGTAGTAAACTTCTTCTCAACTTCAAGGGTGCATTCAACTCTTCTCTATGAGTATCTTAGGTAACTCGGGTGCTTCCTTTCTTCTAAACATACCAGTCCAGCTCTGGGCATGAAAATGGCACAGAATCACTAACTCACAAAATCGTGTATTACAACTGAAGGGGAATCTTACATAATGGGAGTGTTGCTACAGTGCAACATATCTAGAATCCAGGGCTGTGGTGGGCCTTTACATACTGGGGTCATAAAAAAATAAAAAATAATAATAAAGAAAAACAAGTACATATTGTACAAAACAAATGACATAAATTTAAAAAATACACGAATGATCTAATATATAGGGTATAACAAGGGCTTTGCTGTGCAGAAAAATGATTGTGCAATGCTTAAACGTAACACAAAATCTTAAGGGGAGAAAAATACAAGTTACTGGGTAACAATTATTAAACAGCTAGCAACTGGCAATGCATAGTGGGTCAGACATTGGTCAAAACCTCTAATCACACAAAATGCACTTAATACTGAACCTTCTGGTATATCTCTGGGTGGGGAAGAAGAGGTTAGGCACTGTTTACTGGTGAGGTGTAAATGTTTTAGTGTTCTGGTGGTGTATCCTGCTTTAGTGACAGGATGGAATTACCTATGATTTTTTATTTTATTTTTATTTTTTATGTTGGCTGGGACCGGGGCTTGAAGCCTGGTTCTCTTGGGTCATATGCTCTCTCCTAATACCTGTAAAGCTATTGAGAGTATAAAGGGGACAATTCGATAGTCGATTTTCATAAATCTTATTTTCAAGGTGGGGGGTAGAGTGAATAGGTACGTAATATTTAATTCATGGTGTTAATACTTAAATTTGTCTATTTGGGGGTTCTGTTATTGGTGGTGATGCATGTATGGTAAGAGTTTTTCGGGTGCTGCCAAAACTGGGTGGTAAAACAATTTATCACATTTGGTACATGGCAAAGCAGGTAGCCTTATGAAACTGGTGAGAGACACAAGTAGACATGCTGCGACGGAGGCAGGTTCCAGATTAATGCTGAAACAACGGAGCAGCTGTGTGGTGCATGTAGTGGCAACAGCTCCAGTGTGTTATAAGTGAAAAATTTTCATGACTCCTTGGGATGTTTGAATTAACCATTTATAAAATGAAGTTTATGTAAATTAATAATATTAGAGTGGGATTAGTGACTGTCACAAACAGTACTCTAACTCCTTTCTTGAATGAATTGATTTATATGGGTTTATTGGGTAAAATTTCTATAGCTCATTAATAAAGTTATCACCTCCCCCCCTTCCCCTTACCCCCCCCCCCCCTCCCCCCCCCGCATGGTGGCAAAAGGGAATAGGCTGTGATGGGCACATAATGGTGAAACTGTTTAAAAATTTGGAAAAGGAGCAGGTAGTCAGTACTTAAGATGCGTCAGACTAGACAGAAGGCGGTATGGTGGTACTATACGTCGGAGGAGACTCAGAGCACCACCATACTAAATGGCGGTGCATGGGAGGACACTCCCTAATGGCGCACTTCATTATTGGCATGCTTTTCTGCTTCATGTTCCTTCAGCTGGAGGTTGCTTGCTTCCAAACTCCCCTTGGAATTATAGTCTGGTCAGCAGGGCTTAGGTGTGCATGCAAATTTAGGGGTGGGTTTTCAAGTTTGTAGAAGTTACCTGGGTATGAGATGGAGGGTGGAAGAAATCACATTTGAAATAGGTATTACATAAGAAGATGATACCTTTCTGTATTTAATTGATATACATTGGTTGATAGCAAAGATAGTACATTCTAATATGTGTAAGGTCTCTTCTAACACTGTGGGTTGGGGAGGGGCAGGGAGGCAATAGCAGTGCCAGGTGTCTGAAATGACTCCGCCCTTTACATTACGGCTGCCGCACGTGCAACTCCTTGTTGACAGATTCACCTGATTCTGACAGGCAGAGCACACGTGTTTACAACTTTGCACTACTGCCGAGCAGCTGTACTTACCTTCTGAGTTAACTTGAAAAAGAATGGGCATCCGTGAGAGATGGTAGGGGAAATGTGGAGTGTCACTGTTGTGTGTAGGGCACGTGGCTGTGGTCCAGGAATAATCATTGAATTATCTAACATTTCTTTTGGTGTCAAAGCAACAGGTTATGTATTTTTGTTAAGAGCAAATTTCTCAGTTAGTACTGCATGTTATTGATTAACAGTCTGGTTGTTCAAACAGGAAAATTACTTAATGAAACATGGTGCCATTTCAGAGAGAAAGTCTTTGGAATGAAAAGGTAGAGAATGCTATCATTACTTCATACGATATTCTAATACTGATCCATAACTTCTCCATATGATACTCTTATTTAGAATTAAATGTATTGGTATTGAAAATAGAGCTGCTGTTGAACCACTAGGCGTGTCATAACACCTAAATAACATAATAAAAATACTGGTTAAAACTAGGGATTACTTAGAACAGGCTGGGCAGGTAAAGCTCTGATAACCTCTTTCAGAGAGGAGAGAGGGAGGCTGGGGTGACATCTTCATTTGCAAAGGAAAGTAATAAGGTGGTTACTTTAGCCTTTTTTTTTTTTTTTTTTTTTTTTTTTTTTTTTTTTTTTTTTTTTTTAAAATATATAACTGGGAATCTCCTAAGTAAGAAGAAGTACCTTGGTGTTTAGTCCCTGGATCTCAGGGCATATGGGTGTTTAGGAGGGTGTGGAACTTTACTTTTCCTCCACTTCATGGGGGGGGGGGGGGGGGGGGGGGAGTGGGAGGGTGTGGAACTTTCCTTTTCCTCCACATCAGGGGGAGGGGGGGGGGGCAGAACCTGCTCAAGGTCTGGCACTTGTCTCAGAAGGTCAGGCAGTTGTAATTCTGTATTGACAGGGGAAGTGAGCCAAATGATTGAATATGGACCGTCATACAGAGAGGTAAGTTTCTTCACTCTTTGTTTCTTTATATTAGGTTTTTTTTAGCAAAACCAAATCACCAGGTTTATAGGGGGGGAGGATGGCATTTTTATTACTTCTTTCCATCTGTTTCCTGGCTGCCTCGCAGTTGCTCCCTTGCACCTTCTTCCAAATGGCCTTAAGGTGGCGGGCTAGCCCCTTAACAGCTGTGTGATCGATTCCTAGAGGTAATTTATCAATCTCAAAGGGAGATTCCATAGGGCGGTCAAACACTATCTCATAAGTGGTATGTTCAGTGGCTTCGTGGAAATGGCTATTGTACACACTTGACACGTACGGAATGTATCTTTGTCAGTCTCTGTGGGCTGAGTTGATGTAATAGGAAAGCATTTATTTCACAGTGTGGTGGACATGCGCAAGGCGGCCATTTGCCTGGGGGTGAAAAGGGGTGGTTCTCCATTTTCTAATTCTCAGCAATTTGCAAACTTGGACAAATAAGGCGCACATAAAATTGGTTCCTTGATCTGTTTATAATGGCTTCAGGGCTCTCAAAAGGAAGGACAAGATGATCCACAAAAGCTCATGCTACAGTTTCAGCTGACATGTCAGCAATGGGTACCAAAATAAGGTATCGGGAAAAGTGATTGATAAAGGATAGGATATATTTACTTCCACAAACTGAAAGGGTTTTGATGCCTCAGGAAGAGATTGTAAGGCAATTTTAATTTTTGGGGGTGGTGCTCTTTGGGCACATGGTAGGCAGTTTTTTATATACTTAGCAACATCTCACCATCTTTTGTCCCACCAATAATTCATGGAAATGTGGGCGTTTGTGGCTCTTCGTCCACTATGGCAAGCTTGAGTGTTGTTGTGGCACTGGGCAATAATTCTGGGTTGTAGATTTTTAATTATTACTCTACGTTTACCCGGGGGGGGGGGGGGGTGTCTTGTGGTATAGAATTCCATCTTCTGTAACAAAATCCAGATTGGGGCGATACTGGCAACATTTTGCATCATTCTCTTGTGAGTCTTTCAATTCATCAATTGACACACTGTCTGTTTGAGCTACTTTTACTTTTCTACTAAGGGCGTCAGCATTCTGTTGCAATTTTCCAGCTTTGTGTTGCATTTGGTAATCATACTCACTCAACTTCAGGGCCCAGCAGGTGAGATGGCTGCTAGGGTCTTTTAAACTTAACAGCCACTGAAGTGCTTTACTGAAGTGCTTTACTATTGTAAACTTTCTCCCACAAAGGTAGCATCTAAAATAGTTGACTCCAAACATTAATACCAGCAATTCTTTCTCTGTAGTACTGTAATTAATTTCTGCCTGGTTCAGCTGACGGGATGCATAACCAATTGGTCTTTCCTCACCATCAATAATTTGACTCAGAATAGCCGCTACTGCAAAATCAGATGTGTCACAGGAGAGAATGAATTGTTTTTCAAAATCAGGATAGATCAATAAGGGGGAACTAGACTGAACATCTCTGATATGCTGCACAGCAGCTTCACACTCGGGGGTCCATTGATAGGGTACATCTTTTTCCAACAGGTGGGTAAGGGATTTGGCTACTATGGCACAGCCCTTTACAAAACGCCTATAATAATTGCTGAGTCCCAGAAAGCTTTGCAATTCTTTTACATTTTAGGGGAAGGGAATGTTCTAACTTCTTCAGTTAGGTGGTGATCTGGCTTTACTCCATCAGCACTAATAATATGCCCTAGATACTGTACCTGACTCTCAGAAAAGGAACATTTTTCTGTTTTCAAACTTAAATTGGCACTTCTTAGTCTAGACAAAACATTTCATAACCTGGTAACATGCTCATCTATGGTTCTGAAAAGACAATGATATCATCTAGATAAACTAGGCACATTGTAGGTTTCAGTCCTCTTAACAGTAAGTCATGAAGCATTGGAAAGTGGCTGGCACATTGCACAGCCCAAATAGGATACTCAAAAATTCATATAGACCGGATGGAATTACAAACACTGTTTTCAGCCTGTTCAGGTATTTGATGGTACCCACTCTTCATATCAAGTGTAGTGAAGTATTTGCAACTTCCTAGCCCATCCAGTGTTTCATCAATACGTGGAAGAGGGTAAGCATCAGGAGTGGTTACCTTATTTACTGATCTCATATCAATGCAAAGACGGTCGTCTTCTCTCCATTGATTGATTTCCTTCAGACAACTATGATTGGAGGTGACCAGGGGCTGCAGAGGGTTGTATTATCCCTGTCTCTAGCTGCTGTTGGATAGTTTCCTCCACAACAGGCTGGAGGTGATATGGTATTTGCGCAATGGGCCTTGCATCTCTGATGGGAATTTCATGGTATACAAAGTCAGTAACTGGCAAATAATGCCTTTCCTCGAATAACCAGGAGTGTTCTTCCAAGATGGAGTACAGTTTATTTTGGTCAGAAGCAGGCAGGTGAGCTAACTTATCTTTAAATTTGTCTCTCAGCATGGGAGTAATATGACATATGCTGTGTCCTGGAAGCCGATGTTTTCGGTTAGGTTTTGGCTTCTCTTGTACAGGGTGGTTTTCTTCAATCTCGTGGCTGCTAGCTATAATGGTGCCACTAGGAATTTCTACCTCTTTCATTCCAAAATTGTCCAAACAGATGGGAACATAAAATTTCTTTCCTGTACTTCCGCTGTTGTTAAGCCACGTTTAACATGTACCTGTAATCTGTCAAGGACATTGTTTTGATGGAGTAGGTCCACCAATACGGCTGTTCTTGGCAGTTCATGGGATTTGACCCCAAGCCAGACAATGCATCCCATGCCACCACTGACTCTAAAAGAGATAGTTGTACCTAACATCCATGTTTGTGCAGAAGGAACCCATGGAAGTGGCTGCGTTTCACAAGTACCTTGTGGTGGAATGATGTTGGGGGCCACCGAAATGGTGGGTTTCATCACAGAGATGAACAGTTTGCATTCTGTGATCTACTACACTCTGATGGTGGTGGAGGAAATCATTCCCCAGGATGACGTCAAAATTTCGCCTTCATTTTCAAAGTACATCCATGTCAAAACGGTAGTGGCTGGCTCTGATTTTCAGTGTAACTTGGCAATACCCAGTGAGTATGATTATTTCATCACTCAGTTCATTACTATGCTGACCGGGTGGTTTTAACACTCACCTATCCCAATGTCCTATGAATAATACGCTGGTTTGCACTCCCATGTCGATAAGCACTCTTACATTTTTTTCCTCAAACTTTGCCATTGAGGAGGACATTCACTGCTTCATTTACGGCACCCTGGCAGACTGGATACATGAATTTTACAGGGGGCATGGTCGGACAGTGTGACTTGCCCCCCCCCCCACTTGACCTTTTACCAGCTGTTTTTGGGGTTGTGATGAATTGCTGGTGACTTGTTCCCTCTGCGGACTGCGGACTGTGCGAGGGGCTCCCGTTTCCAGTCTTCTGCAAACAGTTTCTACTTGTATGCCCTATGGTTCCACACGGAGAACAATAGGGTGCATGACACTGCATGGCAGCATGACCTGCCTTTCAGCAGCGTTGGCATGCCTGCTTCTATTTAAAAATTGGATGAGGTTGTTCATTTCGACACACCGAACAAGCAATAAAAAGTCATACCTCATCTCGCATCATTGCGAGTCGCGTGGCATCATGCAACGAGTTGGGTGATGCTATTTTTACCTCTCCTACAACAAATGGGTTGATTCCACATATAAATATGTCAGTCAAGTGGGCTTCTGCCTGCTCAATTGACACCTCATTATGGATGGAATCCGAACCCGGAGTGCAAGTGTGGCAAGCCACAGCACGGATTTGGTCAGCAGATGTCTCTACATCCTCCCTTTACATCTAGCGGAGGGTGGACAGCTTGTCCCTGTAATATCATGCATCAAGCCTGTCCAAATATTTCACTTTCAACCCAGCCTCTAATGTGGCAAAAGAGGTGGTGTCCCTAAAGGTGTGAACTGATTTGATATATGTACAGGTGTCACCTGACAATTTAAAGCGGAGTACATTTAATAGGAAATCATTTGGCCAAGCACAAGCATGGCCTACAACTCAGACAGTTTGTATAAAGGAATTTATTTGTTCATTAGGTTTCCTGGAAAACATCAGAATCAAATTGACTGCAGGGAAATTGTTAGCCAAAGTTACAGTTGGTGGCTGGGGTACTGTGCTACTTAAGGTGCTTGCAGCCATCGTTTGCAGCACAGCAGGGTGTGTTTCTGATGCACTTAGACTGGCAGACTGGGTTTGAAGCAATTTTTGGCATTCTTCTGTCAATTCTATCTTTCTCAACATTAACTTCTGGATTTCTAACTGAAGGGCAGCTTCTAGATCAGGTTTCTCTGTAGGTGAGGAGTTCCCTTCGGCAGTGGCAGTACTACAGGTTTGAGGCATGGTTACAATATTAGGACACCTAGTGCTTGCAGAAAACATTACAATTAGAGCACTAAAAGAAGAAGGGCCTACACTTGGCAAGATGATGGCATAACTGGCAGCAAGGAGGCAGTGGCGAGGGGAAATTGATCAACAATCTTACAGAAACTGTAGTTGTGGTGGTGGTGGGTCATCAATGGCTGCATCCCATTGGATGATGGCAGCAGGAAACAGTGGTGAAGATGATATCGGCGGTGTTGATGGCTGTGCGATGTGCCTCAGCTAGTCGTCCAGAACATGCCTGTTTCCTGGATGGCAGCACACAGCCAGAACATGCCACTGTGCTACATCGGAGTGGCATGGAAGATGACTACCCACAGCACAGCGTACCACCGGACTGCCTGGGAATGGCAGCAGTGGTGGCAGGCTGTGTGGCATGATGAGACACCTAGTCACGCAAGCAGCCTGGTGCTTGCCACAGCAGCTGTTAGGAGAGAACGCTGAAATGGCAGAAGGCTACATGACGAACCACGAATGCGTGCACTCGTTATTGTGCATTGCATCTGGCACGTCAAGCACAAAGTACTACTGGTAGCTTTTTTGGGTACGGCATGTTGAACTTCAATTAGGCCAATAAGAGGGCCTAACGGTGAGCAATCCCACTTCTGACACCAGATGTTAAAGTGTCAGGATTGGTGAGAAAGGGAAAGCAGTGGGCACCTGTTGAGGTGTAGAAGTCAAACATTTTATAAGGGCATGGTGATTTAATACAGTAAAAAAAGGCAGACCTAGAGAAGCCACCAAAACTGAATGGGCTGCTGCCCAAGGGAGGAGGAGAGGAGAGTGTCTAGTCAGATCAGAAGCTGCCAGCAGAAGAGAGCGGACAGCGTGTCTGCTCCCAGCACCTGGCCACAGCTCCACCCCCACATGACCACCTCCAACCCTCCTTATTGGACAGGCAAATTATAGACGCGCAGTTCGGTAGCATTACCTCGTCAGCAGCATGTGTGTTTAGCTGCTGATGGTTCAACATGTGAGTTTCAAAGTGGTTCTGTCTGATTTCATGCAACATAACTTACACGCTGAAACTAGCCGCCGGGCAGAAGACACTGGCGAACATCAAGTGAAAAGTAAAAAATCAAATTTTTATAATATTAAATCCATTGAGTAATGGCTGCCACTACACAGACTGCAAGCCATATACGGCCTGCATGTGGTTTGAATCAAGTATTCCTGTGGCCCAAAAAATATGCATCTAGTAACTAAGAGTCGAATCCAAAACAGTCATTCAATGTTAAGAGCTTCTTAAGAGCATAGTTTTCCTAATCAGTAACAAACAAAAATATTTACATGACAGTAATATTTTGAAATGTGCTTGATTTTAATTGATATTTATGTATTCGAATGTGCGCTAATTGGCCACTTATCTCAAAAGAGAGAGGTAAGTACTGTAGTCTCAGCAGGTTAAGAGGATGTGAGAGGGGAAATGTTTTATTGTTTGTCTGTCTGTACTGACAGCTCACAGGTGTGCACAACTCATATTGATTTGCTGCTACAATATAAATTTTGATTGAAAGTAAGCACACCCCATGCATACATAACTGCCAACTTTAGCATCTTTGGCATGACATGTGTTTGCTTGTGTCTATGAATGGCGTGTGTCTCTCTTTTACTGATGAAGGCTGTGGCCAAAAGCTTATGTAAGTGTCTTTTAATTGTGCCTGTATGCAACTTAATGCGTCTTCTTTACTGTAAATAGCAATCTGCCTTTTCCTACACTGTTGGTACTTCTGCTTAGAGTCTCCACTGTTTGAAATGAATGTAACAATGATTCACGAATATCCTTTATAGAGACAGACATCAAATGTGCTACATATTTGTAGCAAAGATTATGAAACTTAATTAAGGCTGTTGTAATACAATGTAATGAATAGAAGGAAAGCTACACTAAAAACATTTAGTAAATATTTGTCACCATGACTGATATTCAAATATGCACTTAAATATAAGTACAATTACACTTATTAATCTATCACTTGCTCATACAGACAACACAACAACACTTCATCAAGCAATTACAATGCCACAATTTGGGATTCTGAGGGTGGCAGCAATCTCAAATAGAAAACAGTCGACATGAAGTTTTCTTAATGGTGTCGAAATTAGCAATCAGTACTTGAGGGTGTAAAGAGACACCCTCCTCTAGCATTACTTTTCCTCAACAGAAGAAATTGATACCAGAAATATCATCAAATTTTGAATAGGTTAATATTATGTCAGCTGTTTTTTTAAAACAAATTTCATGTGATTTTGTACACAATGTATTATAATTCAAGCTAAAATCTGTAAAAATAAACTACTTTATTTTCTTTATTACAATCGATACATACTGGCATTAAATGTACAGTTTAAATTATTTTCTTTTAGAAAGATTTGAAATTACAAAATTTTTGGCACACTTAAAATTTCTGTTATTATTTATGCAATATAACACTTTTTATTATGTTAATTTCTGGATTCATTTATAGAATAATAATATGTATTAACAGAAAGTCATTTGTCAAGAAAATTTGTAAGCCCTTTGGAATATTGTTAGTACCGCAGAGTGAATTAGCAAATAGAGAGTGCCTCCAATGGGATAAGAAGTGTTTTTGTTTTTGGGAAGAACAATGTAATTTTTGGCTTTGTTGACATGGCAATTGTATGGACAGTGTGATATAGAAAAATGTGAGAGAATAAAGTTTTGATTAAAACAGAAAATACAGCACAGGCTCACTTCAAATTTATTATATCAGTTGGAACCATGAGACCCTATAACATCAAAAATTTCAGCTCCAAGAATCAGCCCATAGACGTGAAGAACTGGAGCCAACTATGAGAAAAGAAGATAAGTAAAAAGTTTATTGTAAATCTTACTCCTCTTGAAGCTTATTAAAAGAGTTAACCATAAAGAATTGTCATTCAACAAATGATGTGGAGGGGTAGATTACAGAGGCCAGCAGCCAAGTTATTGTGGCATTACTATTGCTAGTCTTTTGCGGGCCCATAACATACTATGTAGGTTACCAGTTAATAATAAGAATGGTACATAGGTGGCATGAGGTGACACCCCACAATGTCAGTATTGGCTCTGGAGCAAAAAAAGTTAAGTTGATCAGTGGTCTGGAATCTAATAAAAGCCTTATTTCTCCATCTTGTTTAATACTACAATGAGTGGATTATTATAGTCATTGCAACTCCTCTCTGCAACTACCCACTTTTCATCCTTTGTAATTCCCTTTCTACAGCTTCCCATCTATATATCGATATTCCATAAGCTTTGATGAAAAATGATTCGTATCATCTTAGCTTAAGTTTACACTGATAATTCTTCATTCTTTCTTGTTACTCATTAAAAACATCATACTAATCCCATAAAAATTTCCTTAAATCATCTTTCTGACTCTTGTTAAGTCTTGCAGCACCTCCTAATTTTGTTTCAACTAAATCATAATATTCTAGATCTCCCTTCTCATGTAAACTATCTTTCTCTTCTTCAGTATATCCTCTATCATCTAAAAACTTTGCCCTGATATGATTGCTGTTATTCATGCCATTTGCAATGGTCAATTTGATATAAGGTGAAATACCACTTCTTGGTTCAGTAAAACTTCATTATTTAGTTACCGGATTAGATCCAACTTCATATTTTACAATCCACTTCATGCCCCAAATAACGTCATTACTCAGATCTGTCATTGTAGTGCATCCCTGAATGAATGGTGTGTTATTAATTCTGAATGACAGTAACATTTGCTTGTTCAAAACTTTACTGTATCTCCCTGTAGCTCTTCTAACCTTAATTCGTATCACTGGCAACTCAACAAAATCTTGACTGTGCTTTATTATATCGCTTAATTTTTCTGATACATCACAAATTGGTTTCCGTGTTTCTAACAAACAATTGCCTTCCCACTTATCAGTTTCAGTTTAAGTATATGGCCTTCCCTGTACCTCATTATCATCTTTATTTTCTGCCTTATATAAAAAGTCATTCTAAATTTCTTCAAATCCCATGTCTTTTATTTTATACTTCTTTAAGTATGTCTGTGCCTTTGGTTGCATAATACTGATTGGTGTACCAGTTTCTTTTCAAATTTCTCTCAATTATTTCTTGTTTCTTCCCACCATTCTATATGCAAACTAATACATACTTTTTCCAGTGTACCTTTCATTCTACTATTACTACTTTTGTGACCATAATGGTCCCAAACCACTTCAAAAACTTCATTATTTATGCATATTTTTATATTCCCTGTCATTCTCATAACAACTCACTGTGCTACTGATGTCTGTTGGTAAAATCTCACTCTTTTGAGCCTGCCTATTACAGTTCTGGCCTCTTGGCTACAATAATCGCTGTCCCCGTAAACTACCTTCCTCTAATATTTTGTCTTTAATTTCTATATACAGGGTGATTATAATTAAAGTTAAACTTTCAAAACACTGTATAAATAACAGCACTGGTCAGAATGACATCAAATTGCAACAGAATATTATCAGAGCAGGGGAAAACATATGGCAGAAGAAAAAAATTGTGTGAAAATTGATCAAGAGACAGTGCTGTATGTGTCAGAATACATAAATAAAAACACTTGTCATGTACAGGACCCATTGAAGTTGGTATTATGGTTTATGGTAGAAGGACCACAAAAGACAAGAAATGATGTATTTATTTGTTTAATGAATACTCAAAACATTGTTGATGTGAACAAGATCAGAGATGATAACAGTTTCTAAGTAATAAGAGTGTAAAGAAAGTTCCGAGATATAATTTACAAATAGTAACACTTGAGTCTACCACACACTCCCTCCACAGTGACAGCATCCATGTATTTTTGAGGGAAGGTTACCTGTCAACCTGGTCTGGTGATCTGTGGTGAAGGTGCACTGGCTAGATTGCTGTCTATTGTCTTCTGAAGGTTGACAGTCTTTGAAATGGAATGTGTTGGAATATCCAAAATGGTGTTTCCTGCTGTGTCTTTCATGTTGTCCGATGAATAGCCTGTCAGAAGGAAGGCCGGTTTCAATCAGTCAATGCTAATAGTTTGTTTTCCTGTTGGCATTTCCACCTTAAAGTGCTTGTCATTGCAAGACAGGACTAGATATGGCCTGTCATATGTTGGCTGAAGTGGTGTTTGGTCAGCATCATGTTGAATGAAGATGAACTCGCTTGTCATCAGTTGTTGGTGAATAAAGATCTTGTGGTCATGATGTTCTGTTGGAACTGGTCTTAGGCTCCTCATTTGTTCCTTCAATTTGAGACAAAGGTTGGGGGTGTCAGTTACTAATTTCTGTTCATTGAGAAATGCTCCTGGTAAGCTAACTGCTAAACCATAAGTCATTTTCACTGGTGAGGTATTGACTTGGGGGATTATGTAGGAGCGAAGCCCTAACAGGACCAGAGGAAGCTTCGAAAGCCAGTCATCAGACATCTGTGATTTTAAAGCAGATTTTAACTGATGATGCCATTGTTCAATTTTCCATTTGCTGCAGGATGATATGCTGTAGTTTTAGTGTGGAAAATGCCCAGTGTGCTTGTGAGGCATTTGAAATGTTGACTTCAAACTGCCGTCCACAATCAGTAGTTATGATATGAGGCCGCCAAAACGAGATATCCATGTTGAGACTATGGCAAATGAAACTGCTTCTGCTGCGATGTCAGCTAATGGAATTGCTTCTGGCCATCAGGAAAAATAATCAATAATTGTTAGTATACAGCGATATCCTTGTGATGGAGATAGGGGCCCAACTATATCCACATTAATGTGACTGAATCTTGTTGTTGTTTGAGGATAATGTCTCACTGTGCTGTTACTGTGTCTCCAGACTTTACTTTGCTGGCAAGGAACACATGATGAAGTCCAGGTCTTCACGTCTTTTTTTAGTGATGGCCAAATGAAGTGCTTCCTCACCAGATTAATGGTTGCTTGAACAACAGGGTGAGCTAGATTGTGTAGCAAGTTGAAAATTGCTTGTTGTAGTTGTTGAGTTACATATGGGTGAATTATATCTCGAGCTATGTCACAAATAAGTTCTTTACCATTTGGCAACATTATTGTTTGAAGTGCAAGGGGAGTTGTATTCTTGATGTGTGGAAACTCTTTGTCACATTGTTGGCTTTCTGCAATTTGTTCCATGGTAACAGTTAGAGGTATAGTGATTGAAGCAATTCGTAAACAAGTGTTGGCTGTGAGGTTCTGTTTCCCCGTAGTGTAACATATGTCTGTGGTGAAGTGTCCAATGAAACTAATGTTGGATCTGATGCGGAGAAGCTTTGTCCATATGTTGCTTGAACATGAAGGTGTAAATTGGAAAATCACATCCTTCAGGCATGTACTAAAAGTGCCTCACTGCTGAGTAGGCAGCAAGGAGTTCTCTGTCATAGGTTGAGTAATTCCTCTCTGCATTTGTCACTTTCTTGGAGAAGAATGCTAATGGTTGCAGATTATTATCTTTGATTTGTTGCAAAGATACACCAATAGCATAATCTGAGGTGTCAACCATTAAAATTAGAGGTAAATTTGAAGATGGATATAATATCTGAAAAAAACAAAGCCAGTACAGTAGACACCAAAAATAAGGCCTTTCAGACCTATAAAAAAAAATAGAACCACCCCACTGCACAAAACCACACTCTATCTACCACTGAGATGGTCAAAGCTTTCATTAAGTAAAATAACAGATTTATTTACCACAGTATGCAGAACTAGACTTGTGGAGCAGAAAAGGTGCTGGTGTTAAACAACATGTAACTGCCTTCAATTAAATATTTAATGCACATTAAATATCCAGGTCATGGAATACCAATTAACAGTCCTGAGAAGTGCCCTTATACAATAATTCAGTACAGCTCCATTGACTTGTCCAGTATCATATGTGCAAATTATACAATATTATGATTACTTGAATCAATAAATTAAGATACAGTACAATACCAGCACCTTTTTGCTTTTTTACATATGAAAATTGTAAACTTACAATTTAATTTTTTTAACTGATTTAAACAGAGTAAAAATCTTAAAAATTCCTTATGTGTTTTCAATAGGCAGATGTCATAATACAATCATATGCAAACACCTTTGAAGCATAGATACTTAAGTATTTCAAATAATTAAAAATTAGTGCTACAAGCTCAGACAGGCACTACTTTAACACATGAAGACATGAAGGATTGGTTAGATTGTGATCCAACAAAACCAGCAACTAGCCATGCCCCTGCATGACCATGGTCTCCCCATGCCACCAACTAAATAGCAGAAAATCAAAAAATACTGAATGTTTCCTGCAGCACATGAAAACTGCTTAAGCACTAAAATACAAAATAAACAGACCAGCTACAATGACTTGCTTGGTTTAAAATTTTAATCCAACAACACAAAGTAAACTTTAGTATTATCAGCCAAGGTGAAGGAGCTTCAAGATTAGTTATTATCATCCAAAGTTTCCTTAGTGGCACAGTAAATTAAAACAAACAATTTGACTGTGGTCATAATTCTGGAAGCACAAACTATTAACATCAGCACAACTCTAGAACTGAAAAATCATCATTTGACACCTTAACAGTACAGTAACTTATAAGTATCTAAAGTTGCCAGTAACAGCTAGTTTCCTGAATACAACAGTTAGAAAATTTACCATTGAAAACCAGGATGGCAATAGCTTTACATTTGCAGACCACATTCATTACTTCATACCAGACTAGCAAAAGGTAAGTGCTCAACAAATTAAATAAATCTCCACAGTGTTCACCACATTTACAGCAGATTTCCAAGCTTTTGCAAACTTCAGTAAAATTAGAGTGGGATTCAATACACAGCCATGTCCCCATTCAAGGAACAATGACTCCTCTCAACATGGCACACCTGAAGTCAATGTATTCACTTACTTCCCACAGCAAACCCTCACAGTGCCTTCAACTGCTTTCACCCAAGCAGCATTACTCACTAGGGCACAAATAACTTCAGTATCTCTCTCTCTCTCTCTCTCTCTCTCTCTCTCACACACACACACACACACACACACACACACACATACACTTTCTCTTTACAGTCACAGAAACACTTCTCTGTACCTGCTCTTCATCACTTGAACTAACTGCCACACATACAATCAACTGACCACCCGCCACAGCAGCTCACACTCTGCACTCTACTTCCTGCGTGCATGGGTCCGATTTTCGACTTGACCTTGCGATTCTCCAATCTGGTAAGGACCACTGCACAACCAACCTGCGACTCAGTGATCAAAGATCATCTTGAGCCAATAGCCATATTAATATGGAACATGTCATGGTCCAATATTAAAAGAAACGAGGAGAAAATATCTGTGGTTTGACAGTTACGAATCTGGTTGCAATAGATGGCCTGTAAGTGCTTGTAAGCAGCTTGGGGGAGTCAATTTGCTCCAGTCATACTAGATTGTGTGAGAATGCCTTTTGTTGCTTGAAGCCACAGCAAGACTCTGTCCAGTCTTATGAGTTTATAAAGTATGACAAGAAAGAAAAATAATTCTTAAAGTACAACTGGATAATGTATTGTATAATTACAAATACACTTTCTGGTGACAACATTGTCCTGAGGAGTCCCCAGCTTGATAATTAGGTTACAGACTATTTTACCCAAGACTGTGTCACTATCTTTAAACCATACAGTAGAATTCTGTGTCTTTGAGAAATATAACATCTGTGGTTTATATCTTCTACACCTACATACATATTCTGGAAGCCACAGTGAAGAGTGTAGTAGAAGGTGTGTACCATTACACCACATATTGTGCATGCTGTAATTGTCTCTGCAGTCCTTACAGGAATTATTCTAAAGGGCTGAAGTGTATTCCTAGATTCCACACTTAATACTTGCGTGTGTAGGCTTTTGTTTGACAGTTGGTGTACATTTTAAATCATCTGCCAGTTCAGGTTCTTCAGCATTTTCATGATGCTTTCAGCTATATTCAGTACCAACTTGGCATGGTCATATTACAAGGTAAGATCAGCCAGTCATCTAGGCTGTGGTCAGTGTAATTATTGAAAAGGCAGCTGCCCCTTTTGAGGAATCATTTATTATGTTGACCTCTCCACACATACCTCTCTGCTACAGTTGTACTTATATCATTGCTAGTTGCATTAAGCCACCCACCACTGCATTAGTATGCAGCTGACCAGTACAAGAGGAAGAGCAGTGGCTTGTTTCAAAGTAGATAATTTTCTCCTAATATACAGGGAAAGTAATTCTTACAATTATCAATGAGAAATCCAGTACAGAATGTAACAAATTTATAAAAAGGATAGTTGCTAATAACCATGTAGTAGAAATGCTGAGTTGCAGAAAGTGGTTGTTAGTACACTTTATGAAAATTATCTACGTTGGCTTTCTCTGGCTAACAATATACAGTAAGTTTTACTTATTCACATCGCTAAAGGCTCCTCTCCCTTATGAATTCTACAGAACAAGATGTGTGAAATGACAGCTGATTCAATTTGGAACTCTGTAATCTTTTGGTTGAGCTACATGCTTCATGGCTTCCCACCTACTGCATTTGTTCAATATTTTTTGAAAAGATGTTGAAAGGCCAGATTTAAAACAAAGACTTCTGAGTGAAATAATTGTCTCATTGTTGTTATGCTGTTGTAATTACCTTCATGTTCTAAAACATTACAGTTTCATTTTTTTCAGGAGGTTTTCAGGTCTTTCTTTAATTTACTTATTTATTATACTTTCTGCACCATAAACGGAACACACTGTGATTTTCTCTCAGCCTTTCAATGACAAAAATTGGTGTTGTTTTGATTTTTGCAGATGTAATGCCTATTTTGGAAGCAAATCTGTATACATCTTCAATATTTTTCATACAGTTGTCTTTTTCAAGTATACAGTACAGTCATGATTTTTACAATGCTCAGTTATCATACATATATGGTCACAGAAAGTAAGTATGTTTGTAACAGCAAAAATGAGGTTCTCTTTATCACTTAAAAAAATTATTGTAAAGATATTCTAGACATGCTTGTAATATACTGTTACATTAATCTGGAGGTACTGAACAAGTTAAGTACAGTAATTTATTGAACAACATTTTGCTTATTAATTATAATTATCAAGATTATAGAAATTCTTAAGAATATAAATCCAACAAGTCACCATTTCTGGTGTGTATACATATCTATTTATCATGGGAGATTAGTCAAGAGATAACTCACTTTGATATGAAATATAAATTTATTAAACACTTTTCCATATGACAGTTATGGCTATTACACATGTCACAAGCAGAAAGTTCATGCCAGAATCACTAGTCGAAAGAAAAAGATCCTGAAGATAGGGCGCTCTGTGCCAGAGATGCAACACCTACAGCTTACATTGATTTTCTACACCATATATTAAACAGCCATGTATGTAGAGGCTAAGTGCTGTCATTGAACCAAGATATTTAAAAAAGTCTCTGCAGGACCCCCTGGGCGTTGATCATAATAGACATCTAGTTTTTTCCCCTGTCAACTGAAAATACACTTTGCTCCTGAGCAACTAATCCATACCAGTATTACATACTACAGAAGGGAATGGAAGAAAGCAAAATATAGCTGGAGTAACAATTGTTTGCTCACATTTTTTTCCTAATTTATGCAATAAAAAATTACAGAAGCTAGTTTACCACACAAATGATTTGTGTGTACTTCCCAAAAGAGGTTTTTATTCATGCTCAGTCCAGATAATTTCACTGTTTTATTTTCGTTTTTTATTTTATAAATTTGAGTCTAGTGTTTCCTGAATAATTAGTGCATTTTGAGATGAAAGTTCACTTCCTTTCCCAAACCTGAGGCCACTTCTTGATGACACTAAGTTATATGATCAAATCATAATGGAGACTAGACATGATTGTGTGATATATTTTGCAAATTATTTATAAAAAAGCTCATGAATGGATGTTGAATAATGTAAAATGCTTCCTGTATTTAGTGTTTTAATTAAACTTCCAAGTGAGTATTTACACTATATCACCATAAATCTGTGAGAGTTTCCATTTATTTATTTATATATAAAAACAAAGATGAGGTGACTTACCGAACAAAAGCGCTGGCAGGTCGATAGACACACAAACAAACACAAACATACACACAAAATTCAAGCTTTCGCAACAAACTGTTGCCTCATCAGGAAAGAGGGAAGGAGAGGGGAAGACGAAAGGAAGTGGGTTTTAAGGGAGAGGGTAAGGAGTCATTCCAATCCCGGGAGCGGAAAGACTTACCTTAGGGGGAAAAAAGGACAGGTATACACTCGCACACATGCATATATCCATCCACACATACAGACACAAGCAGACTGTGTCTGTATGTGTGGATGGATATGTGCGTGTGTGCGAGTGTATACCTGTCCTTTTTTCCCCCTAAGGTAAGTCTTTCCGCTCCCGGGATTGGAATGACTCCTTACCCTCTCCCTTAAAACCCACTTCCTTTCGTCTTCCCCTCTCCTTCCCTCTTTCCTGATGAGGCAACAGTTTGTTGCGAAAGCTTGAATTTTGTGTGTATGTTTGTGTTTGTTTGTGTGTCTATCGACCTGCCAGCGCTTTTGTTCGGTAAGTCACCTCATCTTTGTTTTTATATATAATTTTTCCCACGTGGAATGTTTCCTTCCATTATATTGATATCATTTATTTATTTATTTATTCTTTCATTCATTCAAAGTGTTCCATAGATCCTATCAAGAAGGGGAACCTTCATGGATCTAGAACAACTCAAGTTATATATTCTAAAAAGACAAAAAAATCATAGATACATTATAATGAATTAAAAATAATATACAATATACTGGTTAATGCTATTCATGCATTTAAATTTAATTGTCTAAATCAGGAAAGGGAGCTACTACTTTGAAAAAAGCTGCTATCTTCCAGTTACACTATACGGTATTTAAAAGTAAATGTCACATATTCCTGCAGGAGATAGTATTGGTCAAAACTAGAAGAAACGCTCCTATAATTTTAAATACAGAATACGATGCCTGCTGAGATATTGGCCATTTTACTTGTGATGAGTAATGTATAATATTTGATGGTGTAGGGCATCTCACTGTTGCACACTGAATTGCCAACATGTTTGGAAAATATTAACCTTGCAGAAAGACAATGACTGTGGTTTATGCACAAAATGGTATCACACTGTTTTCTACAAGTCATGTGGAAGAACTTCACAGCAACATTTCCTGATTAGTGGATTGGTCAAGAAGGTCCTGTAGCATGGCCTCTCTGTTCATCAGATCTGAATTGTTGGTTTTCTGGCTATGGGGACATTTAAAGGTGATGGTATATGCCCAGCCCAAAGACAATGTGCAGAAATCACAGGAGCATGTGACTAGCTGCATGTGACACAATCCAAATGCATGTGCATGATTCACTGCTGAGAAGAGCTGAAGGATGTGTCAGTATGCTTTGCAAACACTGCCTATAGTGGCTACTTCCATGTAACAGGCAGATGCAAGTGAGAGAACAGATTGGCCCATATTTCAAGAAGTATTGATTTCTGAATGTATCATTATAGGAAATTTTCTTATAGTTTTGACCATTACTACCACCCATAGGAATCTATGACAGTTGTTTTAAACATCCTGTATAGCTGCCATTTATCTGCTATTAGTGGCGTAATATTTACTTAGGCCTACAGGTACTTGTATACTTAATATTTTCTGTGCAATTAAGTTTTTCATATTACTGCTTTTATCTCACAACACACACATGAATTATCAGTTAATTGGTGTTTGATTGTGTAATGTGTGAAAAGTAATTGACAATACATGTTATCTGATAACATATGCATTCAGTATCAGAGACAAGTTGCTTGTCACTTCCAGGTCAAGAGTATGAAAGAGAACATTTTGCTGTTTGAAATCAGATACACTTAGCAAGAAATAAAAATATATTCAGTTTCACTGAAGTGAATGATGTGCAGCAGAGTTTTATGATTGATGGGAAGAATTTCTTGATGCTTTTATCATTTAAAACAGTAATTATCAACAACTCAACTTCAGAGAAATAGTGGCTGTTTTTGAGTAAGTTTTATGCTGCTTTCAGTAACATGTCATTTTTCTATTGCAACATATATATAATATTTAATACAGTTTTAACATTGCTTTTAATTTCATTGAATGATGAAAGTCAATACACATAATTACAACTTGGTAACATGAAGTGGTCAAAAATTAAAATGTCAACTCATACACATTTTAGTAACATCTAATTTTTGACTGCCATAAAGCATAACAGTTTCAAATGAGGTGAAAATGCAAATTCCAGTGTGTCTGAAAATTGTCTCTCTCGTCCCTTGTAGATTTTTTTTTCATTGTTCTAAAGCCCTGTAGCAGTATATTTATGCAATATAACTATTCTTAAAACTGTTGCAGTTACGAATTCTTTTTTGGATTTCTTATGTATTTTTTGTATTTTGGTATGTTCAGTCAACTCTAATGATTGTTCAGTTAACAATTTATACTGTGTGCATGAGGAAAGGGTGATTCTGGTTAAGTGTACAGCAAATAATCTCTTGGTATTAGTAAGATATATTTACACTATGTACTACTTCAAAATGTTATTGAAGACAGGATTTCATTTTGGTTTCAGGAACTTCTCTGCACATTGTGGTTGGCTATAAGAAGGATGGCAGCACAGAATTGCCAGCGGAGGTATAAATTCGATATGGTATTGTTCCTGGTGATGATTTTTAACTCACACCTGAGTTGTATGTATGTATCAGGAAATTTCATTTCTGGAGATCATAATGAGTCACCAGGCACAAACCAATCACCAGATGTAACAGATTCTGTAGCTGCAGTACAAAATAATTTGACACCAAACATTGTTTTGATTATGGCTGATGACCTGGGCTGGGGTGATTTTGGGTCATATTCACCATACACAGCTCTAACACCAAACTTAGATGCCATTGCCAAGGAAGGAATAAGGTTAGTGATAAAAACTGTTATCAACTGCAGTGTGACAAAAATTTCACTAAATAAACATTTTCTCAGAAACATTTGCTCATTACGGCAAAACTTCAAGGATATTTTTGCATTTTTATTTCATGTTACTGATTTCACTACTTTTCTATTATGAATTAATATTCAAAACAGAAAGAACAATTAAATACCAAAACTTGTCTGTAGCAGCTTGAGAATTCTGCAAGTCAATGTGTGTTGCACAGATTATTGAGCAAATTCATCTTTCAACAAAACTGAGCAAATGTGTAGATATTGAAAAATTGATAGCAGATTCCTAAGCAATTTTGTGTTTTGGATCAAAGCAGCTATTATGCTGTGAATAAAGATCATACTCTGGGCAGAAGTATATTTAATATGTTGGCAACAAACAGATTTGACATCCTTCAGGGCATTCACATTCACATGAGTTAGTGGTCATGGTTGAGTTATAGCAGCAACGATTACCATGGTGCAAAGGGCCTTAAAATAAGCAATATACTTTCTATGTTCAGAAATTATGTAAGATGCAGGTCAGTTCAATGACTGAGCTATAGGTAATCTTCTAACTAGCAAAATAAATACATATAGCAGAGGTCCCCCTTGGTATAAAAGTAGCATCAAGACACTTCCTGAGAAACAAAATAAACCAGTTAACTACACAAGACAAATTATCAACGCAATATGATAGGTTCAAAGAGAAAAGCCTGCAATAGCTACTATCATCAAACGTTTTTAGTGAATTCTGCCAAAATACTAAGAAATGTTGGTTATCTATAAAAACTGTTAGTCGCACAAAAATTAGTGTCATTTATTCATTCATTCACTTATTGTATTCCACAAATTCCAATGAAGGAGAGCCTTCAGGATTTCGCATGAATCAAGCTTTACATTAATAGGCAGGAGCAGCCACTGCTTCCTTTTTCTTTGAAATATATTAACATATTATAAATAATGCTAATCTATTCCTACCAGTAATTGTGACAGTTACTTCTACATTACTGTAAAAAGCTACATTGAAAATACCACTACTCCAGGTTTTATACAACTCAACTGCTGTTTTTATCTAATAATCCAAACAAAGATTTACTTTACATGGACCACTATCACCCCTTGATACACTGACAATCTCTAGTTCTCTTTAATACAGAAACTTGACTTATAGAGAATTTACGCCTCTAAATCCAAGTGTTCCAATAAATTGTAGAAGGCATGACTGTTGTCATATTATTTTACTTTAGTTTTGATTATCTGCAGATTTTTGATTTCCTTCTTGATGACTATCACTATCCTGTTATGGACTATTGCAGCGAGTATAATACTTTTCTAATATGAAGTACAACTAATATAGTTAAATTAAACAATTCTTTCTCTTAAATAACATATTTGCCTTTATATTTGGAACAGGTTCACAGATTTCCATGTAGGGTCATCTGTATGCACACCTTCTCGAGGTGCACTTTTGACAGGTCGCCTGGGATTAAGAACTGGGATTGTGAAGCATCTTACTGCTGATGCTGTTGGAGGTATTGCCGAAAATGAGACAACACTGGCAGAAATCTTGTTGGATGCTGGATACAGAACTGGAATGTTTGGTATGTATTAATTTTGTATGTCTCACCCTGCCTCATCTCTGCCATTAAAATATGCAAATTTGTGTTTATTTAATAAGAGAAATGATGATAATATTTTTACAATGAATAATAGTTCTGGAAGCTAATTTAATTTTCAGACCCCATTATGGAGACAGAAAGAAAAATAATTTAGCATTTTGTACAGTACAAATTCAATGTAATTACTTATATTGTAACTAAGATGTAATTTCTTAATTGTGTAAAGTATCAGCTAGAGGACTCAAGAAAGCTGTACATTATTAACTGTAGCTGAAGACTCTAACAGTTAAACACAATGGAGTAAGTACTGGGCATAAGAATTACTGTCATTAAACCAAAAAAATGTGAATATTAATTGTCAAACAATGGAAAATACAGGATGGAATGTAACAACATCATCAAAAGGATAGCTGCTACACACCATATAGTGGAGATACTGAGTCACAGATAGGCACAATAAAAAGACTGTTGTAAAGTGAGCTTTCGGTCAACATGACTTTTGTCGAAAATAGACAACATACACACACGCACACACACACTCACACAAACGCAACTCGCACTCACATGACCACAGTTGCTGGCAGCTGAAGTCAGACTGTGAGCAGCAGTGCATGATGGGAGATGCAAGCAGGTGGTGGGGGTAAGGAGGAAGCTGGTGTGGGGAGGGGAAGGGATATCAGGGTAGGGGTGGAGGATGGTAAAGTGATGCTTGTGGGAGCGTACAGGGATGAGGTGGGGAGAGAGTAGGGCAGCTACGTACAATCTGGATGTCAGACGGAGGGCAGGGGAGTCCAAGGTATGAGGGTGGGGGGGTGGAGGGGAGGGGGTGGCAAAAGGAGAAAAGTAAAATGACTGAGGGTACATTGATGGAAGAGAAGGCTGAGTAATGATGAAATGGGAACAGGGAAGGGGCTAGATGAGTAAGGACAATGACTAATGAAGGCTGTGGCCAGGAGGGTCATGGGAACGTAGGATATACCACAGGGAGAGTTCCCACCATCACAGTAAAGAAAAGCTGGTGTTGGTGGGAAGGATCCAGGTGGCACAAGCCATGAAGCAGTCATTGAAATGAAGAATGTCATGTTGGGTAGTGTGCTCAGCAGTGGGGTGATCTAGTTGTTTCTTGGAAACAGTTTGGTGGTGCCCATTCATGTGGACAGACAGCTTGTTGGTTGCCATGCCCACATAGAATGCAGTGGAGTGGCTGTAGCTTAGCTCGTAGATCACATGACTGGTTCCACAGGTAGTCATGTCTTTGATGGGATAGGTGATGTTTGTGACCTGACTGGAGTAGATGGTGGTGGGAGGATGTATAGGAGAGGTCTTGCATCTAGGTCTAATACAGGGATACGAGCCATGAGGCAAGGGTTTGGTAGCAGAGGCTGTGGTGGAATGGATGAGGATATTGTGTAGGTTCAGTCATCAGTGGAATACCACTGTGGGTGGGGTGGGAAGGATAGTGGGTACGACATTTCTGATTTCTCTGCATGACGAGATGTAGTCAAAACTCTGAAGGAGAACTTATTTTAGTTGTTCCACCCCTTGATGGTACTGAGTCATGAGGGGAATGCTCCTCTGTGGCTGGATGGTGGGATTTTGGAGAAGGTGGGTGGCTGGGAAGTTAAGGCATGGGAGATCTGTTTTTGTACAAGATTGGAGGGTAATCATGGTCTATGTAGGCCTCGATGAAACCCTTGGTATATTTTGAGAGGGTTTGCTCATGACTACAGATGCAACAGCCATGGTTAGCTGGGCTATGTGGAAGGAACTTCTTGGTATGGAATGGGTGGCAGCTGTTGAAATGGAGGTATTGCTGGTGGTTGGTAGGTTTGATATGTACAGAGGTACTGATGTAGCTATCTTTGAGGTGGAGCTCAACAACAAAGAAGGTGACTTATTGGGTTGATTGAGTAGGATCAGCTTAAGTGAATAGGGAGGAAGGTGTTGAGGATCTGGAGGAATGAGGATAGGGTGTCCTCACCCTTGATCCAGATCACAAAGATGTCATCAATTAATCTGAAACAGATGACGGGTTTGGGATTTTTGGTGTTTAGGAAGGATTCCTCTAGATTGCACATGAATAGGTTAGCATAGGATGGTGCCATGTGAATGCCCATAGCCATACCCTGGATTTGTTTGTAAGTTATATCTTCAAAGGCGAAGTAATTGTGGGTGAGGATATTGTTGGTCATTGCAACTAGGAAGCACTCTCAGTGGTGGCACAGTAACTGGTCTCAATGGGACTTCCTGGGAGGTTGGGTAATGGCCTTTAAGAAGCGTGTAGAAGGTAGGAGTATGGGAAGTGGTAGGGAGTGAGGAGGGAGAAGGACTCTGGGAAGAGGTTCTGGGATGTGCCTAAGGATTAGAGGAGAGACCAGGGATCATACTGGTTTTCTGAAATGGGGTCACTGTGGCAGGGTTTGTAGGTGGATGAATGTGACAGTTGGTGGAGTCCTTCTGCCAGGTAATCCTTATGGTTCAAAACAATAGTGGTACAGCCTTTGTCAACAGGTAGAGTTGTAAGATCAGGATCAGTTATTAGGTGGTGGATTGCAGCTCTTTCTGCAGATGTAAGGTTAGTTTGCATGTTGAGGGATTCAGGAACTGAGGGTGAGACAAGATTTGAGGTTAAGGAATTCTGGATAGTTAACAGGAATGGATTTGAGGATGGTGGAGTTGGATCACGGTTGGGTGGAGGACTGAACTGAGTCAGATAAAGTTCAACATTGATCCTTGGTTGAGTCTGATTGGTAAGGTTGGTGAAAAAAAAGTGTTTCCACTGTAGAGGCAGGGAGAAGAGAAAAGTCCTGCATGATAGAATTTGGGAGTGGGGGATAGGTGAGGCATTCGGAAAGGACTGATACTTTTGTGGGGATAAGGCTGTTAGAAGAATGGTTGATGACTGTGTTTTGGATCTGTTTAGGTTCTGGAATCAAAAAGGAGACTTTTCTGTACTGACACAGATGGAAGGAGCAAGGGTCCATGGTGGTGGATAAAAATGTAGATACACTCCAGACCTTGTACGAAAACAGATATCCCATGCCTTATCTTCCCAGTTGTCCAACACATCTAAAATCCCACCATCCGGCCACAGAGGAACAATCCCCTCATGACTCAGAACCACCTAGGCCTGGAGCAACTGAATTACATTCTTCATTAGGGTTTTGAATACCTCTCATCATGCCCTGAAATGAGAAATGTCCTACCCATTCTCCTTCCCATCCTTCCCACAATGGTATTCTGCCACTCAATGAACCTATGCAATACCCTTGTCCATCCCTACACAACCCGTGCTCCCAATTACTTGCCTCATGGCTCATATCACTGTAAAGACCTAGATGCAAGACCTGTCCCATACATCCCCCAACTACCACCTACTCCAGTCTGGCCACAAACAACACCTACCTCATTGAAGATGGGGCTACCTGTGAAACCAGTCATGTGATCTACAAGCTAAGCTACAACCACACCACTGGATTCTACATGCACATAACAAACAACAAGCTGTCTGTCCGCATGAATGGCCACTGCCAAACTGTTGTCAGAAACAACTGGAACACCTCACTGCTGAGTGTACCACCCAACATGACATTCTTCATTTCAGTGACTGCTTCATGGCTTGTGCCACCTTGATCCTTCCCACCAACACCAGCTTTTCTGAATTGTGCAGTTGGGAACTCTCCCTGCAGTACATCCTACGTTCCCATGACCCTCTTGGCCTCAATCTTCGTTAGTCATTGTCTTTACGATCTACACCTTCCTCATTCCCATTCTAGCACTACACAGCCCTTTACTTCACCAATGCACCCTCAAGTCTTTTTAATTCTCCCCTTTTCTGCAACTCCCCCTCCCCCCTCCCACCTGCCCATCTTCTAACCTCCCAACTGCACCTCGCAACCTTACCCTCTCTCCACCTCTTACCTGTACAATCCCACTAGCAGTATTTTACTGCTCCCCTCCCTCCCCGACTACCCTACTATCTCTTCTCCTCCCTGCCCCATCCCCTTCCTTACCCACACCACACGGATGCCTCTCCCATCATGCCTTGCAGTCTGACTTCAGCTGCTAGCAACTGTGGTCATTTGTGTGTGAGTTGCAACTGGTTACTAATGTTTTCGTAATATTGTTGAATGTTAGACATCATATGAAAATAGAAGTTTGGAATACCTCAAATTTGGGCTGAGACATGTTACTCTGGAGAGTTTAAGAATGAAACTCTCAGGTACAGTGAGATGAGAAATATTGAAGTAAAACATCTTTGTCAGGAGATGCAAGTTGGAAAATGTACCAAAATTGTGGAGATTCTATTTGTTCATTATGTTTTGAGCCTGAACAAGCTTTATTTCTCATAGCAAAATTTGCATGTAAAACTGTGCATGTCATAGTCACAGTTCAGACAAAATGTTGCTTGTTTGTTTTTTTTTCCAGAAAAAACCTGGACTTCAGTCATTTTAAATGTACATATACTAATACTTGTGTATGGCAATGAACTTTACTGCAGTCAAGTAGTTTCTACCATCACAAAAACTTTTCTTCTGCACACAAAATGTATTTGTATTTGAAACAGTGGCCGTCCTGTTTTTTATATCAGTATTGTTACTATTACAATTTCTGGTGATTATTTTTAGGTACAGTTACTTTTCTATGCATGTTTTGTAGTTTGTGATACAATAATTGAATAAATAGGAACATTTTCCAGGAAAATGGCATCTTGGTACTCAACCTGGTCACCAGCCACTGGATAAAGGTTTCCAAACTTACCTTGGTATTCCATATAGCGTTGATATGGGCTGTGCTGATCCACCAGGGGCAAATTATCCATCATGTCCTGCTTGCCCGTATGGTAAAGTACTTGTTTTACATTAAATGATAAGCTTTGGGAGTCTTGGTGCTTTGATATCAGACACTAATAAAACATAATGTGACATTTTTTCATTTTATATCTCACTCTTCATTTTATACTATGCCATAAAAACACATTTTGTATTTCCAGCATAGTAACCTTCAGGGATTCTGATTTTTCTCCACCTCTCTCTCTCTCTCTCTCTCTCTCTCTCTCTCTCTCTCTCTCTCTCTCTCTCTCTCTCTCTCTCTCTCCCTCCCTCCCTCCCTCTCCCTCTCTCTCTCTCTCTCTCTCTCTCTCTGTCTCTCTTCTCTCTATTTATCTATCTAGGCATAAATCTGCAAAGCTTTATTTGATATGGTGTATGAACAGAAGTTATTATATGGTAGTTAGAGAAATGATGGTTGATAGTAAAATATCTACAAGTGTTGTTCCAGCATCGAACATTAGGAACTCGTTTCGATTCATACAGTGCTCTTCTCTGTGGTATATAATAATGACAAGTAGTGACAATTATGACCACTTGATCGATAGCTGAAGATCATGCACTTCAGAAAACAGGAAAGTGAGCACCCTGAACCAGTGATACACACACGAACAAGGTTTATTCCCATATACTAGGGCTACAGTTTATATGTCATACACAAAATTGAATAGAGGCTAACTTTTACCTGCAGTTCACTGATCTGTGGTGCCTAGAAACATGGAACTGCATAGAAACATCATCTACAGATGGAAAGTATTCCACAGTTCTTCCACCTGATATTGCGGTAGCTCACCATCCAGAGCTGACCAGACACCATTCCATCAAGTCTTAATTGGGCTGAAAGGCAGGGGAGGTGGGGGTGGGGATGTGGGTCTGAGGATCACAACACTGGTAAGAAAGTAGAAAAAGATTGTAGAAGGGGAGCCTTAGGAGGAAATCTTTCACATTAATTTTGAATATTTCTGATTTTTTTTCCTGCTTGATATACACTGGCAGTGTGTTACAGAGTAAAAAAATCCACTTTGTGTCATATAGAGGGAATCAAGGCCTATATGAATATTATTTTTCCTTCCAGTATTGTGGTTGTGAACTGGAGAGTTCATCCTAAATCACCACTTGTTATTAAGCACAAATACCACTAGGGAGTACATGTATCAGCATGACAGTGCAACAATCCTTAAGTCCTTGGATAGACTTCAACATGATATTCAGTTATCAACTTTATAAAACATTCTTACAGTGCTTTCTTGTAGAAGACATACTTTTTTCAACCTAGGTGCATTGCCAGAGAAGACTACGCCCTAGGACAATACTGAGTGAAAGTATGCTAAGCATGCTAGCAATCCCTTCTGTAGATAAACACAATGAGAGCATTTTGTAAATGCAACACACGCAAAACTGAGCTTTCTTGGTTAACTTATCCACATGCTGGTGCCATCTCAATTTATTATCCATGTGGATGCCCAGGAACTTCATCACTGGAGCCTTATCAAGTGTATGTCCATGGATCTCTATTTCTGGTACCTGGAAGTCATTTTAATTTGTTTGGAATTGGATAATACAAGTTTTTGTAAGATCAAGTCTTAAGCTGTTGGCTGTGTACCAATTGTAACACTGCTATGTAATTCTCCCAACTGTGTTTGGCATGAATGTGTTTTAGCCCATTATCACTATGCTTGTGCCATTAGCAAACATTAGTTTTTGGATAGTTCTACAATGTTCCTGGTAAATCATTTATGCAGAAACAAGAACATGAGTCAGCTTGATACTAAACCTTGTGGCACATCATATTTAACGTTTTCTCACTATGAATTTAGATTTAGTTCTATTGCATAATTTGCTAATGTGACCATCAGTTTTCACGAGTGATTTAATTATTACACAAATTAAAATCCTGAGTGAGTGAAGGACAGCTTCAGTCTTCGTACTAGTATTCTTCCAATATCACTTAGCTTACAGAAAGATCCTGTCAGCTAACTGGTTCAGAAACATTTATGTTGGAAAAAGTGATGTGAACAATTGCAGGTATTCCAAACAGAAAGGCATGCAAGCCACATTTAAGAGAAATGAAAATACTAACTGCATCTTCCCTCTAAATTAAAACCTGTACTATCTCAATGGAAAAGCATCCAGGGACTTCAACTTGCAGAATTTCTGTTTGAAATTATGGAACAATGAATGGAAGTAATATATGTATAGAATATACTAGATTAACTAAGTCCCAAAATAATTTTAGATATTCTGTCATAAAGCTGTATTATAAACCACTGCTGGCAGTTAGAAATGTACCACACAATTCCTTTCAGGCATATCTGCAGAACCTATTAATCAACAGCTATGTCTATGATTTAGAAGAGCTGAAGACCTTGGTGAAAGAAAGGGATAACTCATTTTTAGGAGGCACAAAAAATTAATTTTAAAAAATTTAGACATAGTATTTTGTTATTTCACTTATATAGGTCTTCAGATTTATAATAGTGTCGTTTTCTAAATACAGTGTGTAATTTTTAAAGTAAAATGTAAATGTAATGTGTAATTTTTAGTGTGACATCTCATTGTTGTGTACACTGAAGAGCCAAAGAAACTGGTAGACCTGCCAAATATCATGTAGGTCCCCCACGAGTAAGCAGAAGTGCCACAGCACAATGTGTCATGGACTTGACTAGTGTCTAAAGTAGTGCTGGAGGGAACCGACACCATGAATCCTGCATGGCTATTCATAAATCCATAAGATCTCTTCTGAACAGCACGTTGCAAGGCATCCCACACGTGCTCAATAATGTTCATGTCTGGGGAGTTTGGTGGCAACTGGAAGTGTTTAAATTCAGAGGAGTGCTCCTGGAGTCACTCTGTAGCAATTCTGGACTTCTGGGGTGTCGCATTGTCCTGCTGAAATAGCCCAAGTCCGTTGGAATGCATGGTGGACATGGATGGATGCAGGTAATCAGACAGGATGCTTACATATGTGTCACCTATCAGAGTCATATCTAGACATATTAGGGGCCCCATATCACTCCAGCTGCACACGCCCCACACCCTCACGGAGACTCCACCAGCTTCAACAGTTCCCTGCTGACATGCAGGTTCCATGGATTCATGAGGTTGTCTCCATTCCTGTACACATCTGTCTGCTTGATACAATTTGAAACAAGACTCATCTGACCAGGCAACATCAACAGTCCAATGTTGGTGTTGACAGGCCCAGGCGAGACGTAAAGCTTTGTGTCGTGCAGTCATCAAGGGAACACGAGTGGGCCCTTGGCTCCAAAATGACACAGTACTGATGTTTCATTGAACGATTTGCAAGCTGAAACATGTTAATGGCGCAGTATTGAAATCTGCAGCAATTTGTGGAAGGGTTGCACTTCTGTCACATTGAATGATTCTCTTCAATAGTCATTGGACCCATTCTTGATGGATCTTTTCCTGCCCACAGCAATGCCAGAGATTTGATATTTTCCCAGAGTCCTGATATTAGTGGTACATTCTAAATGGTCATACGGGAAAACCCCCCCTTCATCACTACCAAAGAGATGCTGTGTCCCATCACTCGTGTGCCGACTATAACATCACGTTCAAGCTTACTTAAATCTTGATAACTTGCCATTGTAGCAGCAGTAACCAATCTAACAACTGCACCAAACACTTGTTGTCTTATATAGGTATTACTGACCACAGTGCCATATTCTGCCTGTTTATATATATCTGTATTAGAATACACATACCTATACCAGTTTATTTCGCACTTCAGTGTACATGATCAGCAGCTGATGAATAACATTAAAATAACAAATAAAACTCCATTCATGCATAGGGAATGCTTTAACCTCATATGATTTTAGTTTACTTAACAGTATTTTGCAATTTGCATGATCAAAGGACTTGGCAAGATCATGTAAAATGTTAACAGGATAATTTTTCTGTTTACTTCCATTACAAATAAGTCCATAAGACCAGATATTGTTTTCTCCATAGAAAAGCCTCATTGAAACCAAATTCAGCTGTAGTTACAATGTTATTTCTCAGAAAGGTGGTCCTCTATTCTGTTGGTGGCTTGTACAGTGTGCAGTATGTGGCAAGTAAAATCATTGTCTTAGCAGATGTTGTTTGTTCTTATGAAATACATTGATTGACAAAGCTCCCCTTATTTGTCTTAGAGACCAGTTAGGAGTATGGGTGAGAAATCACATACTGGTTGTGGGACATGGCCAAAGCATCAGGCCAACAAATGGATGTTCTCTCTGATTCTCAGCTAAGTGTGATGTCCATCCTTTCCTCTCTCTCCAATTGCTCTTGAACTTTGTTCCACTGCAAAACAACATCTTATATGACCAGCCTGATGGACTGGTTGTCTGTTTTCCTACACCAGGACATGCACTTCTGTTTACAGATATTTCAGAATATAATGAGAAGTCATGAAGTCTATCTTTTATTCAAAATGACACTCCATTTGGATGTACACATCTTGATATCCCTTAAATTTACATCTGATACCCAGTGCAAGCTGGTATCAGAAGTGGGATCCCCATCTTTCAGTCTACAATCATCATCAATAACATCATCGCTGATGTAGCAGACTTCTGCGAGTCTTGGCCATCTGTAGAAGGTGATTCCATTCCCCTGTTTAGTGTTGAATTGCTCAGTTTTGACTTCCAATTTTCCTTACATCCTCTCTGACATCTTCCTCCCACCTTAGCCTTGGTCTTCCAACTCTCCTGGATCCATCAGGCACTGTGCTGAATATCTTCTTAATAATTACGTTATTTGCTCTCAGTACTTGTTTTGTCAGTTTGAGCCTTTCAGTCTTAATGTAGCTAACAATATATGGTTCATTATATAGATTATGTGATTCATAGTTGAATGTCCTCCTCCAGATACCATTTTGTTTCACTTGCCCAAGAATTTGTCTCAAGATCTTTCTTTCAAACAAGCTCAGCTGCCTTTCTTCAAATTTTGTTAATGTTCATGTTTAGCACCAGATGTCAGCACTGGTCATACTAAAACTATATACATCACGATTTTAGTTTTTCTGAACAGCAACTTAGATTTCAGAAGTTTTCTGTGGCCCTGGTAGCACTTGCTGGTGGACAATATTCATTTTCATTTCAGAGCTGTTCTTACAGTTTACTTCTGATCCTAGGCAAGTTAAACTATGCACAACATCAAACTTACATGAATCAATTTGTGTGGATGGGGGTACATTTGTATAATATTTCTTAGTTAGAGGCATACACCTAATTTTCCCTTCATTTGTCTGTAGGTTCATTTTTGTAGTAGCTCTTTCAAGACTTGTAGAGGATTCTTCCATTGTTGTTGGCATACTTGCAATTGTATCAGTATCATCAGCATATACCAGCATATGAACTGATTTGTACAGGATAGTTTCTCTTGTACTGATGAGGGATAATGCACCTCCCTGTCTTACTCCATTGTTTGCAATCACAGCACTTGTAATTAATTCTGTATTTTAATTTGACTCTGGGTGTTTTATCAATACTGTCATAGGCTGATCTTAAGTCTATAAAGACGTGATTTATCCCAATTGTTTTCATTTTTCTAGTATTTGCCATATCATGAAGATTTTATCAACAGTAGATCTTTCTTGATGAAGCTGGAAGCCTATTAAAAAGGATGTTTCAGAATATTTTGTATGCTGTAGGTCAGAGGCAAATTCCCATGTAGTTAGAGAACACTATAGTATCACCTTTCTTGTGTATTGGGTATATGACATCTATGTTTCATTCATAAGCAGTATTTCCATCTATCCAAATCTTAAATACAAGCTTGTGCAGATATTTGAAAAATTCCTTTCCTGCATTTTTAATGAGTTCTGCTTGTAGTAGATCCATTCCTAGGCCATATTATTCTTTGGCTTCTTGATGGCTGCCTCCATTTCCTCAGCAGTTGGCACTGGTTCCTCTGTTTCTGAGTTCCTTGTGTTTACAGAGGATTAGATTCCTTAGTTTTCAGCTGTACCGTGATTCGACAATTTGTCAAAGTGCTGGTCCCATCTTCAGTATATTGCTTCATCACTACTCAAAATTGAACCACCTGTACTTCTACATAAATTCATTCTTGGTTGAATATCCTTTCAGGTCTTATTTAAATTCAGATAAAAAGCTCTCACTTTATTCATCTCCTCCAGCTGTTCCATTTCTTCCAGTTCTTTCCTTTCATGCTCTCTCTTTTTCTTCTTGTGCAGCCTCCTTCCTTCTCTTCTTGCTATTCTATAACCTTCTACAGACCTTCAGGTATGGTTTACCTGAAGCACTCTCCTAAAGGCTTCATTTTTAATTGCTGTTAGTAGTGTATACTCTTCATCAAACCAACCATTACGTATGGCTCAATTTACTCTTCCTAGACCCTTATCACCAGCTTATGTAAGGATGTCCTTTAGGTTCTTCCATATTTCCTCAATACTTTCACTGTCAGGAAATTGTGGCAGGTCTTCCTTAAGGAGGTCAGAGACTCTCTGAGTAGACTCAAGTTCCTTGAGAGTATTAACATGGAATTTTCTTGCATGAGATCCATGTACCTTTTGACAATATACACATAATTGAATAAACAAATACAGAAATGCATATTTAAAAGAATAAAAGGCTTAACTGTTACAGTTTTGTACACAGTGTTTTAAAAATTGAATTGAATTGAATTGGAAAATAATTAAAAGTGTCTTGGCTTACAATTCACACCAATTCTGAAATATCTTCATCAGCAAGACATATTTATAATTTATGTACACCATTAAAACCTACAGATTGTAACCAGTACTCTTGATGAAGTTAACTATCACTTTATGTAGACAAACATCTTTAGTACACAAAAGAGAAGAAGCTGATTGAGGAAGATGGTAGCCCATACTCAGCAATGTCTTCAGAAAGACCAACCATTCACGATCAAATTTGGGGCACATAAATAAGATGTGGTTGACATCAGCTTCCGACTCAGAATCACACTCACATGTTGGTGAACTGTAAACATTGATCGAATGTAGATGTTGTGGGAAAGAGGCATGATTGAAGCGGAGTCTTATGATGGTAGAAATCGTGGATCGGTCCAGATGTGTCCTCATGAACCATGGCTGTGAAGGAATCTGAGGTTGTAGCACTGCATAATAACCACCTTTTGTCTGTAGAGAAACGTTCCACATTTCCTGCCATTGTTGTCTTGCGTGATCCTTGACTTCACGTAAGTAGTCTGTATAAGGAAGGTGCAGATCCAGGATGGTGCCTAAGGTTGCCACTTGTTTGGCTAATGCATCAACTTCATCATTATAGAGGATACCAGAGTGGGAAGGTACCCACAACAAATGGGTCGTCCGGCCCGTGCATGTGCTGCAAATATATTCAGATATCACACCCAAGATATAACTGTTGGTTGTTTTGTTCCATCGACTGTACTGAATGTTTTTAAGAACGCTTTGTGAGTCAGATACTATCAATATCTTGGGGAAGGAAGTGCTAGAGACAAACTTAAGTGCTTCCAAAACTGCCACTGTCTCCGCCGTAAAAATAGAAGTGCACGTAGGCAGTTTGAAGGTTTTGTGGATCTGGATCTGAGGGCAGAAAAAAGCGCATCCTTTACACTCTTCTTGCGGAATTTTGGAGCCATCAGTATATACACAGAGAAAACCTGGCCATTGTGCTTGAACGAGACGATTGAAGCCAACGTTGACATTAGTACTGTCCAGTCAGGTCATACTTAAATAATGGACTGGGATCTGGGAGCAGAATGTTTGAAGATCATATTCAAAAACAGGTAGATGCGCTGAACGCCATCCTTGTAATAGATATTCAAGTTCTGATTGTTGCTATTACAAGGCAATGGGTCAGAGTCAACATTAGCACTTATCTAATTTCTAACACCCATTAGGTTGGACAGATGTTTTGGATTAGGAGGTGGTTGGTCTGATAAAAGTGTTTTCATCTGGAGACTTCCAAGTCATTTTATGAGTATTTCTGCTGTTAAAAATTGTACTGCCCACTACTGTAAGCCTTGAAGATGCAATGTGTGCAAGTCTGATGCCACTGACATTGAGCTACCATGAAGGCTGTATTTACCAATACAAGACTGATATTCATCTTATTTTTCTATTTTAGCATTCATATCTCCAAAAATTATCCTACAGTATTCTCCTGAAGAGCCATTGTGTACTTCATCTAACTCATCATAAAAAGCAACCTCCTTTTCTCCAGTCTTCTCTTCATTTGAGGCATGAGAGCATGTAAGACTGTAGTTGAAAAATTTTCCTCTGATTCTGAGTCTATACAATCTGTGTGATTTCATCTGGAAGTCCACAATAAGATATTTTTTCTTCTTATTTACAATAAAATCAATACCAAAACATCTCACATCTTGAATAGCTGAAATACCTGGTTGGCACTCGTCCACCTGATCAAGTAATTTCTTTAAACCTCCAGCACAGCAGAGAGTTAGAACATTCTGTGTTCCTAATCACAAGTCCTTTAGACATCTGCCAGTTTGTCGTAAACAGGCTGAGCTGTGCACGGCTCACATTTATCCCATTTATTGTTTGTCATCTTCTATTACAGTACTGCCACCTCGTTTTCTTATTCCATTTACTGGCATCACTAACTTCCTGCCTTACCTGCCCGTGAACAGCAGTAGCAGTGCGTATCGATACCGGGTGTACCGGTATGAAATGAGCGTTCAGATACAAATGTTTCGATAGGGAACATTTGTTGTGAATGACCCTTAATTTTTTTTGTTCGGTTGGTATGACATCTTTCAAAGATATTTAGTATACATCAAGTCATGGAACAAACGACATCATATGTTTTCATCATGTTAACAATGTCGAATTTTGTACCAGAAAGTGATGATTTGTGGAAAGCATTAATTTTTTGTTTTCATTTGAAAAAAAGTGCTGCAGAGTCGCATCGAATGCTTGTCGAGGCATATGGCGATCATGCTCTATCAGAAGCAACATGCAAAAGATGGTTTCAACAGTTCAGAAATAATGATTTTGATGTAAGAAATGAAGAACATGGAATACCACCAAAAAAGCTCAAAGACGCCGAATTGCAAGCAATATTGGATGAAGATGATACTTTAGTCAGAAGAAAATGGTAGAAATGCTAAATGTTGCACAACAAACAATTTCCGTCCGTTTGAAAGTTATGGGAAAGATCCGAAAGTGTGAAAAATGGGTGCCACATGAATTGAATGAAAGACAGATGGAAAACCGAAAAACCATTTGTCAAATTTTGCTTCAAAGACATGAAAGAAAATCAATTTTGCATCAAATTGTTACTGGCGATGAAAAATGGATTTATTTTAAGAATCCTAAACGGGAAAAATCATGGGTTAATCTGGGACGACCATCAACATCGACTGCAAAACCAGATCAATTCGGCAAGAAGACAATGCTGTGTGTTTGGTCAGATCAGAAAGGTGTGGTGTATCATGAGCTTCTAAATCCCAGTGAAACTGTGAATACTAATCGCTACAGACAACAAATGATCAATTTGAACTATGCATTGATCGAGAAAAGACCAGAATGGGCCAGAAGACATGGCAAAGTAATTTTTTTACACAACAGTGCACCTGCACACAAAGCAAAACTGGTTCAGGATACAAGTAAAACACTTGACTGGGAGCTGCTACCCCACCCTCTGTATTCACGACTTGGCCTCTTCTGACTACCATTTGTTTGCATCAATAGGACACGCATTGGCTGAGGAACACTTAGATTCCTACGAAGAAGTTGAAAATTGGGTGTCTGGTTTGCTGCAAAAGACGAACGTTTCTATTGGCTAGGTGTCCACAAATTGCCAAAAAGGTTGTTAAAATGTATAGAAAGCAATGGTCAGTACTTTGAATAAAATGTTTTTACTTTTCAATTCAATATTAGTGTTTCAAATTCACAAAAAAACGCTCATTTCATACCAGTACACCTGGTAAGTACACTGTCGTACCATCTCTAGAGTGACTGATAGTATTTCTGGGTCATTGTTTGTCTGGCAGTCAGTTGGAGATGGACAAGCATTGCAGTTGGGACGCAGCAGCAGTGAAGTCAGGGACGGAGCACCAGTGACGCACCGACAGCCAGTGCTCGCCAACCGCTGGCGACACACGTGAACTATCTGACGTAGGGAGATTGGAGTGGGACAACCGTTGGTTGGTCATTCGGTTGGTCATCTCATTGGCTGACGTATATTTGTTCCTTTCACCATTTCCAGGTCTGGGCAGTCGGTCGGTTGGCATGGAGCAGCAAGGAATTCTCCACGGGACATAGTCTGGCTGGGGCCGCTGGCGGTATCTATGCGGTGTTGGAGTGTGTGGGGCTGTTCCCATTTGTTCCCATTGCTAAGAGGTCTGGCAGTTTTAGTTTAATCCACCAGCAAGTCAAGACTGTTCACATTGTGTCGTTTAGAGTTTGTTGTCAGCTGTTGGGATATTCCCGCGAGCGACAATGTGGTTTTCAAGTTGGAAAATTCTAGCCACCCTCCGGGGGAGTTTCACTGTATTTGGTTACTTGAATTTAAGTGCACCAGCGGAATCTTCTGCCTTGTGGCCGTTAATGTTCTGGTTACCTGCCCTGGATGTTGACGTAAATTTCAGGCAGTGTAGTTCCTCATTGTCTTGTTGCTGTCCAGCATAGTGTGTAGTTTGACAGCTCCATGTATGATTGGTTGTGGGCGCCAATATCTTCTACGTTGTTCCATTGTACTCCTTGTTGTGCCCTGGTCAGGTGAAGTGGGAAGTTATCTTGTTGGTGGGTTTGTTGACTGTCAGTTGGTTGGGTTGTCGTCAGATCATGAATGGTTGGCCTGACTGCCTGTCTCACCTAAGCAAGTGTTAGTGTTTGAATTCTGAGTCGACCCTCGAACATCTGACCACCATTGGGTGTATTGCCTTTTTTTTTATTTGTTCTTGTTGTTTGTACTTATATGGCTTCTAGCCGATTTTAAATTAAGGTTGTTTTGCCTTAAGTCGTAACATTCTTTAGGTCTTCAGCCTTATTTAAAGAACTGTTTCATGTAAGACCTTTGGCATTTTAAAGGTTTTAATGTTGTTGAATTTTAAGTGCTGTGCTTTCAGCCGATTTTGAGTTTGAGTTGTTTTGCTGTTAAGGCCTTCAGCCTAGTTCAAAGAACTGTTTCACGTAAGGCCTTGAGTTTTGCCTAATTAAGAACTGTTTTAAGTAAGGCCGTGTTTTCTTTTTTTTTTTTTTTTAAATTAATGTTGTTTAGCCTTAAGTGTTGGGCTTTCAGCCGATTTTGAATTCAAATTGTTTGCTCTGAAAATCTCAGATTGTTTGGGCCTTCAGCCTAAATAAAGAACTGTTGTAAGATAAGGCTTGCCTTTTAAATTTCTGATTATGCTTGCGTTTTAAGTTATTGGCCTTCAGCCATTTTTAAATTAAAGTGGCTTTCAGCTGGTAATTAAGTCCCAAAGATTAAAGCCGTGTGTTTAAAAAAAATTTTTTTTAGGCTCTTGTAATGTTTGATCATATAATAAAGTTGTATATTCGAGTGTAACTAACAGTCCCTTATTTTCGCCCCTTTTCACAATTTAAACTACCTGTCCTGCCCCTCGGGTTTAGTGGGGTGTATCACAGGTCATGCCAGCTATTTCTTCATTATATTTCAGAACATTTGATTTTTACAGGTTGCGTTGTTAGCCCAACATCAACTCCCAGTGATGTTGGAGTGCTGATGTTTTCTGTTAGTGTTGGCTCCATTAGCTGATGGGTCGTCATTTGAAAGCATAAGGAACTCATTTTTTTGCCATTGCGTGACTTAACCATAAACATTGTGTGCATGTTGCCCAGGGGTCATGGCATGTATATGCATGCATCAGACTTGGCAGGGATACAAGACATTTCTTGTGTTTTGTTAGTACATTTGCACCAGCTGGAAGTGCACCCACAGGGCCATATAGTATCTCATTAACTGTTTCAGTCTATAAGGAAGGCTGTAATTTTCATGATAAGCTTTGACATGAATTAGACAAAAAGCCTAGTTGGTGCAAGCATGTATCAGGACACTACATTGTGACATTTCTGCCACTTGTCCATATGCCAGCATCTAAGCTGGCCATTCAGATGCCATATGCCTGTGCCATGCTCACTGGCAAGTTCCTCACCGCTGCTCCACACCTTCCTTCTGCTTCCTGCCTGGCCTTGCAGCTCACCTGCTATCCAGTATTGCACTGCTGAAGTGTGATGCTTGATTTGTTGCAGCCAGCCAGCCTTCAGCTGTCACTGCAGACCGCCCAGGCCATCCTCATCTGTCATGTCATTCACAAAGTCTGACAGATGCCATGGCAGTTCATTTTCCATTGCTCATGGTTGTCCAATTTGCCACATTGACAGCATCACTGCACATCACAACTAATGTAAGTGTCTTAGAGACAGCAATGCTTTTCAGCCACCAACCCATCATCCAATGATTCCGAGGATGTAGCTATTGCCAGGGAAGAAAAATTGTATTTTTATCCCTTATGAAGCTGAGTTCCAGGGAAATAGTGCAGAGTTTTGTTTATCCTTGTCAGCAATTTTGTTGAAAAAAAAGTCCACTCCACTAACACACACACAAATTGAGTGTAGTGCAGAAGCGAGCAGCAGTGATCCACTTAGAACTTTGCAAGATCAGAAAATTGCTCTTATTCCTGAAACACTGAACTGCAGGAACATCTAAAAGCAAAACAAAGGCCATCATCAGCTAGAAAAGCAGCAGACTTAAATGTTTAAGCAACCCCTGATGACTCTGTATGGCACACTTTTTTTTTTCATCACAGTCCAGCATAGTCCTGCAGTTACTTTTATCCCTCCCTTTTCAGGAAATTTCTATGAGAATGTTGTCACATTCGTCGTCATTGTCGTGTTTTTATGTAGGACCAGAATATCCTTGGGTTCTCTGCAAGATCTTTTGCTACATTATGACGGCAGTAGAAGTTGAATGCTTTGTGCACTGATCTTTTTGAAGATGCACAAATTTCTACCATTTTTCCCTGTCACCAATTCAGTGGTGGATTAAGAGACGGGTGGAGGTGGCAGTCAGCCCCAGGCCTCTGGTCCTGGGGGGGGCCCTCAAAAGGTCGAGGCTCTCAATATCCCAGGAATACACAATTTTTAATCAAAGCCCAAACAATGCAGTTTGAAGTTCTAGGTCCTATATGTATGCAAAATATAAACATAAGTGCAAACTTACCCTATTACCAAACCATTGCAATTTTCAATGGATGTGTTCAGAATCTTTGAAATTTTTGTAAAATGAATGAAAATTAAAATGTGTAGATTAATAATTAGTTGTCTCTTAAACACAATTATTCTACATGAAACATTTCTGATACCTATTCCATCTACACAGTTGAACATTCCTGATACCTATTCCACCTACACAGTTGTACTATAAGTACAGTTTAAAAATATAAGCATTAGTGCAATGAATAGCTTAACAGTTTGACTGATCAGTTTTTTAACTAAAGTATTACATTATGAAAATTACTTTCATTTTATAAATACTAGAGTAGAGTCATCTAGATCCAAGCAGACAGTTTTCATCAACCATAGACATCAAGATCAACACAAGACTCATCTCAGAGAAATTGCACACCTAAGTAACTGTAAAAAAACCTTTTGCAACTTTTTTATGTCGGAAAAGACGACAGAGGATATCTCGAAAGGTATTCAACAGCAGCTGCATACTGTAATGTGCACTGGTCTAGTTTACATCAATGGCATTTCAATGTTAAGTGTACATGGAACAGTGCAAAGAAAAATTCAGCAAGACAGTACAGCAGCTCTGTTCAGTCACTGTGCTAAACATTCCATAAATCTTTGTGGAATTCACGCATTCTGATGTGCTTCCTTTAGCATCACCTGTTTTGGAACTGCAGAGAAATTATATTCATTGTTCTCATCTTCTACGTATTTGTTGTTGTTGTTGTGGTCTTCAGTCCCGAGACTGGTTTGATGCAGCTCTCCATGCTACTCTATCCTGTGCAAGCTCCTTCATCTCCCAGTACCTACCGCAACCTACATCCTTCTGAATCTGCTTAGTGTATTCATCTCTTGGTCTCCCTCTATGATTTTTACTCTCCACGCTGGCCTCCAATACTAAATTGGTGATCCCTTGATGCCTTAGAACCGATCCCTTCTTCTAGTCAAGTTGTGCCACAAACTTCTCTTCTCCCCAATCCTAATCAATACTTCCTCATTAGTTATGTGATCTACCCATCTAATCTTCAGCATTCTTCTGTAGCACCACATTTTAAAAGCTTCTATTATCTTCTTGTCCAAACTATTTATCGTCCATGTTTCACTTCCATACATGGCTACACTCCATACAAATAGTTTCAGAAATGACTTCCTGACACTAAAATCTATACTCGATGTTAACAAATTTCTCTTCTTCAGAAACGCTTTCCTTGCCATTGCCAGTCTACATTTTATATCCTCTCTACTTCGACCGTCATCAGGTAGTTTGCTCCCCAAATCGCAAAACTCCTTTACTACTTTAAGTGTCTCATTTCCTAATCTAATTCCCTCAGCATCACCTGACTTAATTAGACTACATTCCATTATCCTTGTTTTGCTTTTGTTGATGTTCATCTTATATCCTCTTTTCAAGACACTATCCATTCCGTTCAACTGCTCTTCCAAGTCCTTTGCTGTCTCTGACAGAATTACAATGTCATTGGTGAACCTCAAAGTTTTTATTTCTTCTCCATGAATTTTTATACCTACTCTGAATTTTTCTTTTGTTTCTTTCACTGCTTGCTCAATATACAGATTGAATAACATCAGAGAGAGACTACAACCCTGTCTCACTCCCTTCCCAACCACTGCTTCCCTTTCATGTCCCTCGACTCTTATAACTGCCATCTGGTTTCTGTACAAATTGTAAATAGCCTTTTGCTCCCTGTATTTTACCCCTGCCACCTTCAGAATTTGAAAGAGAGTATTCCAGTCAACATTGTCAAAAGCTTTCTCTAAGTCTACAAATTCTAGCAATGTAGGCTTGCCCTTCCTTAATCTAGCTTCTAAGATAAGTCGTAGAGTCAGTATTGCCTCATGTGTTCCAACATTTCTACGGAATCCAAACTGATCTTCCCCGAGGTCGGCTTCTACTAGTTTTTCCATATGTCTATAAAGAATTCGTGTTATTATTTTGCAGCCGTGACTTATTAAACTGATAGTTCAGTAATTTTCACACCTGTCAACACCTGCTGTCTTTGGGATTGGAATTATTATATTCTTCTTAAAGTCTGAGGGTATTTCGCCTGTCTCATACATCTTGCTCACCAGATGGTAGAGTTTTGTCAGGACTGGCTCTCCCAGTGCCGTCAGTAGTTCTAATAGAATGTTGTCTACTCCAGGGGCCTTGTTTCGACTCAGGTCTTTCAGTGCTCTGTCAAACTCTTCACGCAGTATCATATCTCCCATTTCATCTTCATCTACATCCTCTTCCATTTCCATAATATTGTCCTCAAGGACATTGCCCTTGTATAGGCCCTCTATATACCTTCCACCTTAATGCTTTCCCTTCTTTGCTTAGAACTGGGTTTCCATCTGAGCTATTGATGTTCATGCAAGTGGTTCTCTTATCTCCAAAGGTCTCTTTAATTTTCCTGTAGGCAGTATCTATCTTACCCCTAGTGAGATAAGCCTCTACATCCTTACATTTGTCCTCTAGCCATCCCTGCTTTGCCATTTTGCACTTCCAGTCGATCTCATTTTTGAGACGTTTGTATTCCTTTTTGCCTGCTTCATTTACTGCATTTTTATATTTTCTCCTTTTTTTTTTTTTTTTTTTTTTTTTTTTTTTTTTTTTTTTTTTTTTTTTTTTTCCCCCATGGAGACACCAACTGGTGTCTTTTGCAAACATCATAGCGTTCTTTTACAAGTTTAGTACAATATACATATATATATATACACACACACAATAATTTATTTTAGTTTAATATTAATATTCACTTAAAGAGTATAAACACGCTGTCAATCAAGAAATGTTTCAGTTTCACTTTGAATAAGTTCCCTTTGTGGCACCTTATAGAGCTCGGTAATCTGTTGTACCATATTTGACCACTAATGCATGGACTATGGTCTGTTGTTTTTAATTTCGTTCTTTGTCTGTAGTAGCAATCTTTATTTCTTGTATTATAGGCATGCATATCAGAGCACTTTGTTTCTTTGTTTTGATGCGTCACAAAAAATATAATTAATTTGTAAAGATACAGTGAGTAGACTGTGAGGTATTTATGATGAACAAAGATTTCCCTGCATGAATCTCTATACCCTAATCCATGGATATTTCTGATTGCTCTTTTCTGTAGTGTTAATATTCTGTTCATATGTGTGTCGGCAGCACAACCCCATATCTCTATCCCGTAATTAATCTGTGCAAAAATGGTTCCATAATAAATTGTTTTTAATGTCTGATGTGGAACTACTTTTGATAACTGGCTGATTAGATGTAATGAACTGCTGATTTTATTGCATAAAAATTTGATATGGTTTACCCATCTTAGATTTTCATCTAGGTGAATACCTAGAAATCTGCAGCCTTCTGAGTCCACTACTTCAATTCCACCTATGTTATTGATAGAGGTTTGGTGTGAGTTTGTAAGTTTAAATGGCAATAACTGAGATTTACTGATATTAACTTTCAAACCTTGATCTTGGAAATAAGTAGTTATTTGCTGTACTCCCTCAGTTGCTACCAACGTTAACTCATCATTTTGTTTACCAAGAAATAACAGTGAGGTATCGTCTGCATAGGTTACCAATTGGGAGTTGAAAGGTTGCTCTATATCATTTATGTACACTAGGAAAAGGAAAGGGCCCAAAATTGAGCCCTGGGGTACACCTTGTGCGACTGTCTCATATTTGGACTGGAAATTAATGATCTGATTATTGATTTTGTAAGTCAGCTTTGTACACTGCATGCGGTTAAATAAATATGTAGCCAGCAATTGCATGGATGCAGCATTTACATTGTATGACTCAAGTTTACTTAAAAGTAACTCATGGTTTACCGAGTCAAAGGCCTTAGTAAGGTCTAGAAATATGCCAGCTGTTTGCATTCCTTGATCAAGGGCACCATATGTTTTGTGGAGAAATTCCGTAATTGCTGTGATAGCACTATGATCTTTTCGGAATCCACGTTGTGCCTCTGTTAGGAACTTATTTTTCAAGAAATAGTCACTAAGTTGTGTCAGCAGCACAACTTCAAATACTTTGCTGAAGACAGGTATTAATGATATGGGCCTGAAATTTGAAACCTCTTCCTTGGATCCTTTTTTATGCACTGGTTTAACTGTGCTCCATTTCAATACATTTGGAAATGTATGTTCTCTGATACTGCAGTTTATCAGGTGGGTGATTATTTTAACTAATTTCTTATTACATTTTTTAATCACGATACTACTCAAACCATCCCATCCAGATGAGAACTTATTCTTTAGGTTATTTATTATCCTGCCTATTTCTTTTTCACTTACTTGTTTGAATTCAAAAGGTGGCTCTTCAAAGGGGCAGAGCTTTACCTCACTACTCACAACTGTGTTATTAATTGGACTAACAGCTGCAGATATAAAGTATTTATTGAAAACATTGCAGACTTTATTAGGATCTTTAATTGTGTTTCCTTCATGTCTTATAATTAAAATTTCAGTTTCTGGCTTCGGTGTGGCTTTGCGAAATTGATTTACAATTCTCCATGAGGTCTTGGCTATATTGTCTGATTGAGCTATCTCACTGCTGTATATCTGTTTTCTTAGATTTGAAAGCTCTTTCTTAAAGATTTTCTTGGCTTCGTTGTACTTGGCCTTAAAAACCTGCAGGTTTGTTGACTTGTGTAACACATCCAGGTCCTGGATGTTTTGCCTGAGTTTTATCATATTTGCTGGAAGTATCAGTCTGTTGGTTTTTGCACTTTGGTTATGGGTGAACACTCTTTGTATTTTCTTAACAGGGCAGCATCTGTCAAAGTGTCTTAGCATAGTATCACAGAATTTGGCCCATTTGTTTTCAGATCCTTTAGTCTGGTAAACCAGATTCCAGTCCTCTACAGCTAATTTATTTCTTAGGGCAAGGATGTTACCCTCTTTTAGTATTCTTTTATTTTTGATAACTTTTGTCATTTTTGGGATGCTTGTGTTTACATACTCTACAAGCTGGCATTTGTGGTCAGAGTAGTGAAAATCCATATTCCAGCACCTAACACTGTCTTTAATATGCTTACATAGTATAACGTAATCAATTCTGCTAGATGTGGACTTTGTTGCCCTGGTATCACTATTTACTACATTTATGAGATTATACGAGTTAAGAGTATCTATTAACCTCATATTACACAAACTGGAAGATTTTGCCTCAATATTCAGATCACCAAGTATAGTTAGGTCACTGGGACCACAATGTCCCACTACTCTACTAAATATGTCTAACTACATCAACCTTTGGTGGATGGTAAATCCCAATAACTTTATGTTTTCTCATAACCTCTCTACACTCTTTGGTGTCACTTCAATCAAGCCTTCTTTGTTGTACTGGTCTAGATAGTTTATTTTCTTGTACTCGAGATTCTCACTAATGTAAACTGCCACACCACCACCCTTATGTTGCTGTCTACAATAACTATTTGCTAAGGACTAGCCCCCTAGTTTACAGTAAATAATTTCATCAGATTTTAATCCATGCTCAGTTAACACTACTATATGAAGTGACTGTTCACTTACAAAAACCTGTAATATATTAAGATTATTTCTAAGGTACTATATGTTTATCTAAAAACAAAGATGATGTGACTTACCAAACGAAAGCACTGGCACGTCGATAGACACACAAACAAACACAAACATACACACAAAATTCAAGCTTTCGCAACAAACTGTTGCCTCATCAGGAAAGAGGGAAGGAGAGGGAAAGACGAATGGATGTGGGTTTTAAGGGAGAGGGTAAGGAGTCATTCCAACCCCGGGAGCGGAAAGACTTACCTTACGGGGAAAAAAGGACGGGTATACACTCTCACACACACACACATATCCATCCACACATATACAGACACATATATGTTTAGGTGCATGAGCCTTAGTGGTATTTTTAACCTGTCACTCTGATTATCTTCCTTTAAAATGCACTGAGTTGGTTCACTTACGTAAGTTCTGGATCCAGGCACTAAAAGTGTTCCTGTTCTTTGGCGATCTTGCATTTCTCGATCTACTACCCAACCTGGCTTCTGTCTGTCTAGTTGTCAAGGTAGCTGTTGAGGTGCCTTCTTGCTCCGTACAGTCTGAGGAGTTGCCGAGCTGCCTGGTGTTGCAGTAACTGGAGTTGTATACTCCACCACATTTGATTGAGTAAGTGATGCTGAAGAGTCTGCAGTTGATGCAACAGCTTCTGTTGTTTTAACTAGCTGGCTTGGCCAGTTGTTTTTACCCAGTCCTGGGAATTTGTTAGTTGCTTTACTTTCCCACAAAAACATGTCACTTTGAACATTGGGTTTTATTGGTCTTGAGGGTCTTCTAGGAGCACAATGTGTTTCTGGACTTTTGAATATCCTGTTCCTGCAAACTGATCTTCCTACTCCATTGTCTGTAACTGTCCTCTTGACAACATTGTGGTTGATTTCTGGTACTGTAATTTTTTCTTGCTGTGGTATTATTTGCTCAGTTCCATCTGGACCCTTCCGCTCAAGTGATATTGCAGGCTTTAGTTGATTTTTTGGAGAGACGGCGGCAAGTAGAGTTCTGGCCATTTCTTCCTTGCCGTTAGCATTTAGGTGTAGTCCGTGAGAAGTGTACCAGTCTCTGTTCTCAGGGACTGTTACAAACTGAGTGTTTTGGAAAGATTTCACTATTTTGGTTGTTTTCCTATTTGTTCGCCTGGTTTCATCGTTCACACAATACCAGCTTTCAAGATCATATCTATGGGGTATCCCTACTATGATTACATTTGTGTGCTGAAGCTTAATTAATGCTGATGTTACAGCGTTTAATGCCTTGTCTGCTTCGTTTTTGGCTACATCATTTGTGCCACCCCAGATTATAACTGTGTCATTCATTGTGAGATCTTGTAAGTTGTTGCAGCTTTCAAGTATTGAAGTTAATGGTGCACCTGGTATAACATTTCCTTGGATTACGAAATTATTATGACTTTGATTCATTAAGTTAGCTGCAACTGATCGCCCATGGCTGTCTGCAAACACTGTTATTCTTATTTTGTGTTAAGATGAACTTTTTGTGTTAGTGCTGTGTCTGTTGTACGAATGTTTCTTGCTACTTATGCTGTTTTCTTGAACTATGAAGTTTTTATTTGCCCCAGTGCTTTGTTGTTCACAATTTTCATCTTTTTGTAGCACATCAAACCTGTTCCTTGTCGTAATGTATAACGAGGAATCATTCGCAGTTTTTTCACAGCTTTAGATGTTGTTTTAGGCGTAATATACTGTTTTTGTTCGTTAGTTGTAGTTGCTACACACTGGAATTTCTCCGATTCAGCATGTCTCCTTTCCGCAACTTTTGATATTTTAGTGCAAGCTAAGCACATCCTGTCACTGAAAGTGTTGTACTTTTTACACACGCAACACGTATTTTCGTAAATTTTACTCTTGTTGGTCGAGTAATTCGACTGATTATTTACAATTGGCGCCATGTTGCGAGAGACTTTCAGCTGCTCAGCATTTTCGTTTCTTAAACGCGACCTGTCATATCCTAAAACGTCCACAGTTTTTTGTAAACTTGAAATTTGTTCTTTTAGCTTCACGATTTCACTACTACAATTTCCATAGACATCTGTTTTTAAGGCACAACTGTAACTTTTGTTCACTTGATCACTACACACAACCGCACTAGACGCCATCTTGGAAGTGAAGTTACCCAAGGATTTCTACTAGCCCTCGTCTTTTTACCTACTTGATCCTCTGCAGCCTTCACTACTTCATCCCTCAGAGCTACCCATTCTTCTTCTACTGTATTTCTTTCCCCCATTCCTGTCAATTGATCCCTTATGCTCTCCCTGAATCTCTGTACAACCTCTGGTTCTTGCAGTTTATCCAGGTCCCTTCTCCTTAAATTCCCACCTTTTTGCAGTGTCTTCAGTTTTAATCTGTAGTTCATAACCAATAGATTGTGGTCAGAGTCCACATCTGCCCCTGGAAATGTCTTACAATTTAAAACCTGGTTCCTAAATCTCTGTCTTACCATTATATAATCTATCTTAAACCTTTTAGTATCTCCAGGGATCTTCCATGTATTCAACCTTCTTTCATGATTCTTGAACCAAGTGTTAGCTATGACTAAGTTGTGCTCTGTGCAAAATTCTACCAGGCGGCTTCCTCTTTCATTTCTTAGCCCCAATCCATATTCACCTACTACGTTTCCTTCTCTCCCTTTTCCTACTATCGAATTCCAGTCACCCATGACTATTAAATTTTCGTCACCCTTCACTATCTGAATAATTTCTTTTATTTCATCATACATTTCTTGAATTTCTTTGTCATCTCCAAAGCTAGTTGGCATATAAACTTGTACTACTGTAGTAGGCGTGGTCTTCGTATCTATCTTTGCCACAATAATGTGTTCCTATGCTGTTTGTAGTACCTCACCCACATTCCTATTTTCCTATTCATTATTAAACCTACTCCTGCATTACCCCTATTTGATTTTGGGTTTATAACCCTGTAGTCACCTGACCAGAAGTCTTGTTCCTACTGCCACCGAACTTCACTAATTCCCACTATATCTAACTTTAATCTATCCATTTCCCATTTTAAATTTTCTAACCCTCCTGCCCAATTAAGGGATCTGAGGTTCCACGCTCCGATCTGTAGAATGCCAGTTTTCTTTCTCCTGATAACGACAACCACTTGAGTAGTCACCGCCCGGAGATTCGAATGGGGGCCTATTTTACCTCCGCAATATTTTACCCAAGAGGACGCCATCATCATTTAACCATACAGTAAAGCTGCATGCCCTCGGGAAAAATTACGGCCGTAGTTTCCCCTTGCTTTCAGCCTTTCGCAGTACCACCACAGCAAGGCTGTTTTGGTTAGTGTTACAAGGCCAGATCAGTCACTCATCCAGACTGTTGCCCTTGCAACTACTGAAAAGGTTGCTGCCCCTCTTCAGGAACCACACATTTGTCTGGCCTCTCAACAGATACCCCTCCGTTGTGGTTGCACCTACGGTACAGCTATCTGTATCGCTGAGGCATGCAAGCCTCCCCAGCAACGGCAAGGTCCATGGTTCACGGGGGGGGGGGGGGGGGGTCTACATATTTATAGATGGGTATTACTTATAGAGAAAAAAAAAACATGAAAAAATTTGAAACAACTGTTTGATACCAGTATTCAGTGGAGTTGTCATTAGTTCAGTTAAAGTCATAAAAAGAAATGTGAAAACAGTTGCCAGCCTTTGAAAGATACAGAGGATCCATCTAAGGCAAGCAAGGTTGCTCCTTCCAGCTACAAGTTATTCTACCTTTTTGACCTACATCAACACACAATACTGGAAGAAGCAAATTTTGCCCAACAGTATCTACAGTCTCCGGAAATGACTTTAGATAAAGGACTACCCAAATTAAAGACAATGAATAAGTTTTAGTTATGGAACAAACTACTATTATACACAATGCTGTTACTTTCTGCACTGCACTAAAAATGCAGTGATATGGACATTAACTTTGGCTGACAAGGAACACAGTGAGTAAATAAATTAATGACGAGTCAGTTGGCTCATGATGCTGGATTATTGATTCAAGTAGATCGTTGATGAATGTTTGAATGCATAGAACGATTTACACAAGAATTATCTCAACGATACCCAGCCATGAAAGAAATCATCAAAAATTTTCCAGATTGTTGAAACAAAATTTATGCTTGATGCTTCCACTGACGCTCTTGCCGTAGCACTGAAATATCTTGTACAAATGTATGATGCATTTGTGATGTAGTGGACGCAGCAAGGAATAAAAAGCATAGCATTGTTTAGCTGCAACAGGCAGAACACGTGCGTTGTTGGTACCGCACATTTTAGCGATTTTGATCGAGATAAACTTATACAGAATCAACTACGTGAAAAATCCGTGCAATACGCATGCTTGGGAATTTTCCCTTTGTGAGACCGTTTATACAAGATTGTGTGTCAATTTAAAGTTCTAGATACGCACATTTTACCGTTCGCGTCGCTTCTTCTGCCTAATCTTTCATTGATTGTATCAATACCTTTTTGTATTGCGATATACTGGGAAATTTCGAACATTCACGGAGTGCTGCGATAAACTAGTACTGTTATCGTCAATTGTAAGCTTCGTCTAAATTATGTTCTTGTAAAAATTTTTGAGAACAGTTAACCTATCGTCGACCAAAACAATCTTTCTCTAATTTCATTGCACAATTACGAAGAAACAGGTTAGTTTCAGAATTTTCGGACGCTTACAAAACTGTAAGTTAGTGGTACGAGTGTTTTGGTTACATAATGTAATTCGTAGCCAAAGCCAAAGTATGTCACCTCTGAATTTCATTGTATATCAACGCAAATAAACGTGCGTTTTTGAGACTTTTCGGAAGCTACCATTGCCCTTTACATAATCTACGAGCAATTTGTAACAAATTGGCGTTTGTGATTCAGTTACTCTAGCAAATTTTCTGACACATTGTGTTACATCTAGTTTTTCCGTAAAGAGGAGTAGCCAGACATATGATATGCATTTATTGTAAATTAACTCTGTTTTCGAGTTTTCCAACAACTACAATTATTGTGAAAACGTAAAGGGAAACTAGCAATTTGTGTGTGTGTGTGTGTGTGTGTGTGTGTGTGTGTGTGTGTGTGTGTATGTGTGTGCGCGCGCTTCCATTCTTGTGTCAACTGAAGAATGGGATACAACCCGTCGGTTTTGGCCAATGACGTCATAGTATACTCATAGACATTAGTGTATTTTCGATTCACGGATAATTAATCGTTTATTTTGTGTGGCGAGGCGTCGTCATTTTAAATTGAAATAAATATATGAGTTTCTAAAAGGCAGAGCTAGACGATGTGTACGATTTTTGTCGCTTTTATTACTTCAAAACATTTGTTCGTTGCAATTCATTCGATACTTTCATTCTTACTGAGTTTGATGTATTTTGGAAGACTTGTTTTACATTCTGAACAATTTTTATTTTTTGATTTTCGTTTGTAGGTATGGATTTATCTACCTAACTGCAGCACGAGATACAAAATTTTATAGTTGTCGCTTTATTTCGCCTGCACTAGCACTTGGTATTACTACGATATTTTTCAGTCGATAGCTAGTACTATCAAAGGCGAAAAGACTGACATAGAAAAATTTCTATCCCGTACTTCAGTTGACTTATATAGCTCAGCTGAAGAATGTTATACTAGTGCTAGCAAAGACGAAAAAAGTGACATAGGTACGTAACACTGTCATCCTGTACGACAGTTGAACTACGAAGGTTCGTACGTACGGAATACAAATGTTATGTATGTCGCTGTCTCACGCCTTTCGCTGGCATTTGTATCCTATTGCTCAGAATCAGATTCCTGCTGGGAGTCGAGTGGTTGTTGCTGTCTTACTGGCTGTTGGTGGTGGATTGGTTTCTGCTGCTGGGCTGGCTGTTGATGGTGGGATAGTTTCTCCTCCTGTATCAGTACATAACATATATTCAAGTTGGTGAGAGTGATCTGCTTCTAACAAGATTGTAGTTTTTGGTTTAAACCAATCCGTAATTCGTGTTTTTCTGGCGATTTTTCAACTTGGTGTATGTGTCCTCATGACACAGGACTGGTAAATAGTTTTGCTGCTAAAGGTTATTTTCCTAATTTATTTAAATGGAGTCCATGAGCTGTGAAAAACCTTCAACATTCTGAAAGTCAGAACATATTTCAGAGATCTTTTTGTTAGCAGCACAAATATCACCGTTTACACACGTCCAGATAGGAAAGTCATAACGAGGTGGTTCAAAATGGTTCAAATGGCTCTGAGCACTATGCGACTTAACAGCTATGGTCATCAGTCCCCTAGAACTTAGAACTACTTAAACATAACTAACCTAAGGACATCACACAACACCTAGTCATCACGAGGCAGAGAAAATCCCTGACCCCGCCAGGAATCGAACCCAGACGCATAACGAGGTGGTATGTTTAAACCGCGAATAGTGGTGTGTGTTAATTTGTTTAAACCGTTCTTCAGTTCTTTTATTAACTTGTACTTTTCATTCCGATAAACATCGTTTGAGCCACCTAAAATTACGACAAAAATCATCTTTATTTAAGTTGGATATCTGAGCAGAATTTGTTTGTGCTGCTATCTCAGGAAGCGGCGCTCCTGGTTTGACAAAGCCTGGTACCTTTAAATTACATTTTTCTGTCAACGGTGCAGAAATTCCACGTCCGTGCTATCACCTAACACACAAAGATCTTTTTTTAATTTTTTTGCACTAGATGTTAATGAATACATGAATTTGCCCCCAGAAGCCATGTTATGTTTCTGCACATTTCCTACAGGTAATATCTTCTTTACTTTAGACTCCGAGTTAGATATTATTACACATTGTCCACTGTTGTTTACACTGGTAGGCCTACTAGTGTGTCTATTTGATTTGTTTTGGCCGTTATTTTTACTCGGAAGTGTGAGTGGTCTTTTTACGCACTTTTGACTATTGTTTCCCACTGATGCATTGTAACCAGTTGTGCACATGAGTTTTCTATCTGCTTCAGTTATCTGTATCACGTTTATACCTGGTAATTTACTTTGCTGCTTGTAGCTCGCGGTTTTCTTCTTGAAGATTACAGATGTCTCGCCACAGCTTCTCGATTTCACTTTTACAGTTATTACAAACTCCGTTTTTTACGGTAAAACTACAACTTTTATTCACATTCAGTTCACTTGCTTCTTTACTTATATAGGTCAACTGAAGTAGGATAAAAAATTTTCGTATGTCGCTTTTTTTCGACTTTGCTAGCAATAGTACCTGTTCTTCTGTTGGCTTATACGTATATTTCAACTGGAAAACAGGATGCACCTTCACAGTTCAAAGAACAGGATACACCTTCACAGTTCAACTGAGGTAGAGTATGCCAGTGTTACGTATGTTGGTGTTTTTTGTCTTCACTAGCAGTAGTATCTTATTCTTCAGTTGACGTATATAGGTCAGCTGAAGCGTGGGATACAAAATTTACGTATATCGAGTTTTTGCCTTCGCTAGTATTAGTATGTTACTCCTTAGTTTACATACGTAGGTCAACTGAAGTACGGGATGCAAACTTTACTGTGTCGGCATTTTCACCGTCGCTGGTACTACAATGATTTTTTCGGTCGATACTGTTACTATCGAAGGCGAAAAAAAATTTGTATTCCATACTTCAGTTGACCTATATAGGTTAACTTAAGAATAGGATACTTACTAGGACTCAAAGAAGTGATATACCTAACATTATGTTCGAAATATGGGTGTACATCATATACGTCTCTGTCCTGTTTCCTCTGTTTCTCAACATTCGTCTTTGCTGTTAGATCTGTGCAGTACATCATCTTTGGTAACTTCTGATGCTATTGGTCAAAGCTGACAGGTTGTATCGCATTCTTCAGTAATTTTCCAATTATTATAAGGAATTAGCAACTCTTTAGCTCATCAGATTAAAAGATAATCAGCAAGTTTAATTTAAAGTTATTTGTTCATTGCTGCCACCACCACCAGTCAAAATACAGCCCCACTGTGAATACAGTTCTCAAACATGAGATATGACGTTTGCAAGCAGCTGGAAATCACCCTGACTACTGTCAGACAATTGGCAGCTGTGTCAGGTACTATCCTCCCATGTGGATCCTGTCTCCTCTGCAGAAAGTACAGGATCTGTCATTACCCGTCCACTTGACTGAGAGTGATGTGTCAATGGTAGACCTGGGTGTCCTGTACAGGGAGGAGAGGGACCAGGGAGGACTCAGGGTGTTGTATCGATCCCCTTACCAACAAGTTTGAGGTGCTGCCATTCCCTGAAAGCGAAATTGAGCCAATAGGACTCACTTCCCCAATTTTGGGGAAACCTGTTTTGTCTGGTGTCAAGAGGAGGTAAATGCAAAAGGATGGGGATCTATTAATCATCAGCAGTTCAAACATATGGTGAATGATGGTATCCCTTAGGAAAATGGCAGGAAGGGACAGGAAAGAACACCAGGTGCAATCAGTGTGTATGCCCGGGGCCCTCATTCAACATGTTGAAGAGGATAATCTGGAAGCCATTGAGAGAATATGGTGCAACCAACTGCAGATTGTGGTGCACGTTGGAACAAATGATGCCTGTTGTCTGGGCTCAACATGTTGAAGAGGATAATCTGGAAGCCATTGAGAGTATATGGTGCAACCAACTGCAGATTGTGGTGCACGTTGGAACAAATGATGCCTGTTGTCTGGGCTCCAAGGTTATTCTTGAGTCATTGCAGAGACTGACAGAGAAGGTTGAGCAGAACAACAAAACACATGAAGTTTTGACAAAGCTCGCAATTTGCAGCATTGCCTCGGGACTCATTAAGGCCCTTTGGTTCTGAGTCAAGTGGAAGGATTGAACCAGAGACTTCGAAGGTTCTGTGACAAGCTAGGCTGTGACTCTCTGGACTTGCACCATAGTGTTGAGAACTGTAGGGTCCCCATAAATAGGTAAGGTGTGCACTACACATCAGAGGCTGCTACTCAGGTAGCACACAAGTGTTTTTCAGATTAGGTGACTCTCCGTCCAGTCCAGATAACGACAGCTGTAGCAAAAACAGAAGTATCAGTGTAAGATCAAAAGAAATGCCTGCGACAGGTGAGAGTATTAAAATCCTAATGTTAAACTGCTGAAGCATTCGCAACAAAGTGCTGGAGTTTGAAGTTCTCATGAACAGCAATGAAGCTCACATAATACTAGATACAAAAAGCTAGGCTGAAACCTGAAATTGATAGCAGTACAATATTTGGGGGAAATTTGAGTGTATGTCAAAAGGATAGGCTAATGGGGTATGGAGGTGGTGCATTTGTTGCAGTAGACAAGAAACTCAGATCCACCAAGATAGAAATCGAAGCTGCATGTGAGATTGTTTTGGCAAGACTCAGTACCAGGGTTGGGCATTAAATGATAATTGGATCCTTCTATTACCCACCAGACTCATCTCCTGATGTAACTGAAAACTTTAGAGAAAAGCTCAGTCCACTTGTATTTATGTTTCCTAATCAAACTGTAATCATCAGTGGAGACTTTCATCATCCAAAAGTTAGTTGGAAAAATTACAGTTTTGTTAGTGGTGGGCATGATAAGATATCCTGTGATATTCTAATAATTCCCTTCTCTGAAAACTACCTAGAACAGATAGTTAGGAACTACACTCATGATGGAAATATATTGGATCTATTGTCAACAAATAGACCTGACATCTTTGAGGATGTCCACTTAGAAACTGGTATCAGTGACCATGACGCGGTTGTGACAACAATGATTACCAAAGTACAAAGTACAACTAAAACAAACAGAAAGATATATGTGTCCAGTAAACTTGATGAAAAATCAGTAACCTTATACCTCAATGAGGAACTTGAAACTTCAGCACAGGTCAGGAACAGAACTCTTTCTCAAATTTAAAATAATTGTTGACCATTCACTGTATAGATATGTACCCAGTAGAACAGTTCATAATGGGAGGGAACAACCATACTGTAAAGTCACTGTAAAGAAACTTCTAAACAAACAGAGATTACTGCATAATAGCATAAGGCTGTGGGTAGAGAGATGTTGAATTAAATGCATTTGACTGTCAAGAGAGAAGTGCATGATGCCTTGAATGACTACCGTAGCAGAATATCGCCAAATGATATTTCACAAAATCCAAAGAAATTCCGTCGTATTTAGAGGCTTATAGTGGCACCAGAATTAGTGTCCAGTCCCTAGTGAATGACACAGGAAATGAAATTGAGGCTAGCAGAGTCAAAGATGAATTGTTTAGCTCTGTTTTCAAATATTCCTTTACAAAGGAAAACCCAGTTGAATTGCCTCAGTTTAAAACTTGTACCATTAAAAAGATGAATGAAATAAGTATTATTGTCAGTGGTGCTGAAATTGTTAAAACTGAACAAAGCTCCAAGCCCCAATGGAATTTCTGTCAGATTCTATACTGAATTTGTGGTTGAGTTAGCTCCTCTTCAAACTATAATCTATCATAGATCCCTTGAACAAAAATCTGTGCCCAGTTCTTCAGAAAAGGCTCAGGTCACACCCATCCACAAGAAGGGTTGTAGAAGTAATGCACAAAAGAACCATCAATTTGTTGTAGAATCTTAGAACATATTCTGAGCTCAAACATAATGCGGTATCTTGAACAGAATGACCTCATCAGTGCCACCCAACATGGATTTTAAAAACAGCAATCATGTGAAACACAACTTGCACTTTTCTCACATGACAGACAGAAAGCTATGGATCAAGGCAATCACGTAGATGTGGTGTTTCTTGATTGCTAAAATGCATTTGACTCAGTATCACACCTACGCTTATTGTCAAAAGCACAATCGTATGGGATATCAAGTGAAATATGTGACTGCATTAAGGATTTTTTGTAGGGAGGACACAGCGTGTCATCTCAGGTGGAGAGTCATCATCAGACGTAGACGTAACTTCAGGTGTGCCCCAAGGAAGTGTGTTGGGACATTTGCTATTCATGTTGTATATTAAGACCTTGCAGACAATATTAATAGTAATGAGGCTTATTGCAGATGATGCGGTTATCTATAATGAAATACTACCTGAGAGAAATATTCAGTCAGATCGTGATAAGATTTCAACATAGTACAGAGATTGGCGATTTGCTTTAAATGGTCACAAATGTAAAATTTTGCATTTCACAAAATGAAAGACCATAGTATTCTATGACTGTAATATTAGTGAGTCACTTTTGGTATTGGCCAACTCATACAAATACCTGGATGAAACACTTTGTAGACTATGAAGTGGAATGAACACAATACAGGTTCAGTTGTGGGTAAAGCAGGTGGTAGACTTCAGTTCATTGGTAGAATACTGGGGAAGTGCAATCAGTCTACAAAATAAATTGCTTACAAATCACTCATGTGACTCATCTTAGAATACTGCTCAAGAGTTTGGGATCCATACGAGATAGGACTAACAGGGGATATTGAATGTATGCAGAGGAGGGCAGCACAAATGGCTACAGGTTTGCTTAATCTTTGGAAGAATGTCACAGAGATAGTGAAGGAACTGAACTGGCAAACTCAGACTATCCCGTGAAAGTCTGTCAACAAAGTTTCAAGAAGTGGCTTTTAATGATTACTGTAGGGATATACTAAAGCGCTATGTATTGCCTACACAGGTATCATGAGGATAAGATTATAATAATTACTGCTTGCACAAAGGCATTCAAACAATCATTCTTTCCACACTCCATACATGAATGGAAGAGGATGAAACCCTAATAACTGGTACAATGGGGCATACCTTCTGCCATGCACCTCATGGTGGTGTGCAGAGTATAGATGTAGATGTAGATCTAGAATCCTATATGAGTGTGGCTGTTGCTGTCAAATGGATACCCTGAGAAATCCTTCCGTTCTTCCGTTCATAGCACTTTGTAAGATGGCGGTGCGTGTAGACATACTAATAAACTGATCCGCGGAAAATTACGAGTTTTTAAATCCTGTGTGTGTAAAATGCAGTAAGAAGGTGAAATATGGTGTTAAATTATGTTCGTGGTCACAGAAATGGATCCATCATCAATGTTTAAATGTCTTAGAGAAAAAAAAACATGACCTGTGACTGTGGAAATGTGCACTGTAACTATCGTCACATCGTGTGTTTACAAACGGAATGCGAAGAAGAATGCACGACTTCTTCATTAAAATATGATCTTATGTTAGCTAAACTATATGTAGAGAAGCTTGAATCAGTGATAGATAGTTTACAGAAGCTGGAAGAAGTGATAGACCATTCAAAGGGTAGTGAAACAGTTGTAAACGAACAAAACGGTAACTTTATTAGGCCTAAAAAGTTTTGTCATGTTAATCGTAATGAAAACAACTTTCGTCTCCCACAAGCAAATAAGTTTGAATTTTTAACGTGTGATGAATATGAAATATGTGAAAAGAGCCAAAGAAAGGAAGTACTTTCATCAAATGCAGCGACCACAAATCATTTCAGTAGGCCTACGAAGTCCTGTAATAACAAGAGAGGAAATACCAGAAAATACATGGAACGTACTTATCGTGCAAACAAGATATCTACCAATACAGGTAAGAAGAAAAAAGAAGATATTTTCATACTTTCAGACAGTCATGGAAAGGGCTTAGCCGACATTTTGTGTAACATGCAAACTATATTCAAGGTTAGTGGAATAACGAAACCGGGTGCCCCTTTGCGCGAAGTTTTAAAAGACTGTGAACATTCTTTGAAGCTGGGAAGCAACTGTCTAATAATAGGAGGTGCTAATGATGTTCATAGGAACGAGGGCAAACTCGCCACAAGAGCTCTAAGAAGTACATTACAGAAAATTACAGATGTTAACTTCTTCATTGCCAGTATCCCACAAAGACATGATCTTATAGAAGAATCCTGTGTCGACAAAGAAATCACAGTTACTAATAGGAAATTTGAGAAAATCTGCCGAAGCCTCCCAAATGCCACATATGTGGACGTACCATCCGCAGAGAGAAGTCATTTTACAAGGCATGGGCTTCACAGAAATAAACTCGGAAAATCATTCATTAGTCGAGAAATCCTTAATGCAGTGAAGGCAGTTAAGGACAAGAATAGCACGACCATACCACTTCCACCACCAAACACAGCAACTGAAAATTTCCAACAAGAAAATGAAACTGAATCACTGACAACAGGTCCAGCACTAGAATCTCCACTTCCTTCAAAAACAGCTGAGATAAATGATTCAACTAGGACAGAAGTTTCCAAAGCAGCTTCAGCAGAAGCAGCTACATACTACGCAACTGTATCATTAACAAGAAAAAAAACGCCTGATGTGCCAACAGCCAATGACCTTCCATCAGTATTGGCCACTCCTCAGTCTTCAACAGTGAAAGACTTTTCACCATCATCAGCAGTAACAGAAGCAAACAGAAGAAGCACAAGAACCAGGAAACTTTCAACTCTGCAGGATTTTTGGTGCCTGGCATGAGTTACAAGACCAACATAAGGCAGATACCTTCAGGTACACCAACTTCCAAGTCAAAGCGGCAACAGACTCACCTCCACTGTCATCAACAGAAGAATAACCATGCCACCAGCTCATCTAAAGGATTTTTTAGCATCAGGTCTAAAGGGAAAGGCGCCACCATGATAAGTGAAAACAAATGCCTAACAGTGTTTCACCAAAACATTCAAGCCATAAAGAACAAAGCACAACAGCTAGAAGTAGAATTGGAAAAATTTGATAGCCAAATTTTGTGTATCACTGAACACTGGTGCAAAGGGAAGCAAATTGAACACATTGCATTAGCCTCATTTGACCTTGCATGTTACTATAGCAGAATCTCAATGAATGGTGGAGGTTCATGTATCTATGTAAAAAAAGGTATGTCATTTAAAGTAAGATATGATCTTTTAGATCTAGGTGAGGACAAACATTTCGAACTTTCCGCCGTTGAAATAATAGGACCTGGCATAGCAAAAAAATTAGTCATATTTTGTGTGTACTGCTCTCCCAGTGGAGACATTGATATATTCTTCTCAAAACTGAATCAAAGCTTAGACAAGGTTTCTGGACCAAAAGCAAATGTAATTATCTGTGGTGACTTAAACATTAATATGATGAAGCCTGATAAGGCTAGCAACATATATGTGAATATTCTAAGCTGTTATGGAATATCCTCCCTTGTTAATTGTCCAACTAGAATAACGAAAGAATCCTCTTCATCCATAGATCATGTAGCTACAGATATTGATAGTAAAAAATGTCATATTGTTGTCCAAAACCTGGGCTTAGCAGACTACCTCTGCCAGATCTTAAAAACTAACATTCATGTAGAAACTCCTCCTAAACTTTGTACATACAAGAGAATGTTTTCCAAATCAGCCCTGCATCAGTTTAAATACCAGCTAGAATATGAAGATTGGAGGGAAGTCTATGCAGAAACCAATGCAAATCAGAAATTTATCAAGTTCATGTCAATTTTTAAACTCAGATTTGAAGAGATGTTTCCCAAAACTCTTTATCAAATTAAAACTACAAAGAGAAATCAGTGGGTGACTACAGGTATCAAAAAATCCTCAGAAACTCTTAGATATCTCAACTCCATAAAAAATAATCAATCTAACCCAGAAGTTCTGCAATCCTACAAAAAGTACAGGAAAATTTACAGAAAGGTGTTGCTAGCCGCAAAAAAACTTTCAAACAACAAAATATTACTTGAAACTGAAAACAAGAGCAAAGTAGCCTGGAACATCGTCAAATAGGAAACATCTAACTCTGCTAAAAAGGACCTCAATTCACATATTAAAAACAAAGATGTACCAGTAGGTAACCCTAAAAGATTAGCTGATTTTGTAAACTCATATTTCAGTAGTATTGCAAAAAAATCACAGCAGAAATTTCCAGATACGTATGATTTACCTACTCAGAACCAGCCAACAAACTCAATGGTGCTCTTGCCAACTACAGAAAGGGAAGTGGCACTAGTAGTACACCAACTAAAAAATAAAACTTCAGTAGGACTTGATGAAATCCCAGTCTGCGTGATTAAAGATTGTATAGACTCCATAAAGGGCCCATTAACAGACATAATTAATGAATCTTTCGAATCTGGATACTTTCCGGAGTACCTAAAACAAGCAAAAGTTATACCTATCCTTAAAAACGGAGATGTGGAAAATGTAGAGAACTACAGGCCGATCTCTATACTGTCTATCATTTCTAAAATAATAGAAATACTAGTCAAAAAGAGACTGCTAAATTACCTGAATAAATATAATCTTCTTTCCAATGACCAATTTGGTTTTAGACCCGGAAAAGACACACAATATGCTATAGCACAGTTCACTAAAGTAATTTTAGAAGCACTGGACAAAGGTGAAAATGTAAGTGGTATCTTTTTAGACTTGTCCAAGGCCTTTGATACAGCTGACCACAAAATCTTACTTCATAAATTAGGGCAAATAGGAATAAGAGGTGTGACAAAGGAGTGGTTCAAATCATACTTGGAAAACAGAGTTCAACGAGTTGAGATATCAGAAGTTTCAAACAATTCCCTTATAAAACACCTGTCTGAGCCAGAAAATGTGAACATAGGCGTCCCACAGGGAAGTGTATTAGGCCCAATATTGTTTCTTATATACATTAATGACTTCCCACAAAGTATCAGACATGGCGAAAAAATACTTTTTGCTGATGACAGCAACATAGTAATAACAGGTGAAAATCCAACACAACTGTCAGAAAGAGCAAAAGAGGCTCTCAGTGATGTCCACAACTGGTCATTAAAAAATAAAGTAACCCTAAATGTAAAGAAAACTAACTATATTAACTTCCAATTGAACAAAAAACACAATGCCACTAGAATAAAAGTTAATAATAATGAATTAGAATGTGTAACAAGTACCAAATTCTTAGGGATGAATGTAGACAGCCAACTGAAATGGACAAACCATGTCAACATTTTGGCAAAGAAATTATCCACAGCATGCTATGCTCTTAGAATCCTTGCACCGGTATGCAGTAATACCTGTCTTAAAATAACATATTACGGATATCTACACTCAGTCCTCAGCTATGGGATCATGTTTTGGGGAACAAGTGCCAGTAACATACAAACTGTGTTCAAAGTACAAAAAAGAGCCATAAGGATAATAACAAATAGCAACAACAGGACCCACTGTCTAGAATCGTTTAGAAAGCTAGGAATTCTAACTGTTTCTTGTGAGTATATCTTTCAGAACATAATGTTCACTAAGAAAAATCTCAACATGTACAACACAAACAGCCTAATACATGACCATGAAACAAGAGCTTGTCACCACCTCCATCTAGACAGAAAGAACAAGGCAAAGACACAAAAAAGTATATTTTGCAATGGGATAAAACTGTACAACAAATTACCACAAGAAATTAAAGAAATAAATGAGCCCCTCACTTTCAGACAAAAGCTTAAAACCTTTTTAGTAAGTAAAAGTTGTTATACTGTAAAAGAATATTTAACATAGATGTAGATTATTAGCAACATATGACATTATCACCAAAATATTATGTAATTACAAATATGTGTATGACTAGTTATAAAAACTACACAAAATATGAGAAACCTGTTTAATTGTAAATGTAAATGTGTGCTCATGTGTTGTAATCTGATGACATCCATACAATATTTATTGTTCCATGGATGAATAAATAAATAAAATAAATAAATAAGTAAATGGGACTTAAATGAGTCATTGCCCTGGAGAAGTTTTTATAAACTGAGACTAAAGAAAAATTATATTTGTTCTTCATCTACATCTAAATCAATACTCCACAAGCCACCTGACAGTGTGTAGCAGAGGGTACTTACAGTACCACTAACTAATATCCTCTTCCGTATTCCTCTTGCAAGTGGCATGTGGGAAGAATGATAGTTGATAAGTCTCCTGTGGTCATATTTTGAGATGTATGTGGGAGGAAGTAATTTGTTGTCCATCTCTTCTCATAAAGTACTCTCTCAAAATTTCAATAGTAAACCTCTTTGCATACACAATGCCTCTCTTGTGGTACCTGTCAGTGGAGTTTGTTGAGCACCTTGCTAATGCTCTTGCGCTGATTAATCAATCCTGTGACAAAACACGCCACAATTTGTTGGACCTTTTCTTTCTGTTCTGTCAGTCCTATTCGGTAAAGATCCAGTGTTAATGAACATTACTCAAGAATTGATCAAACAAGCACTTTAAACCCACTTCGTTCATGGATGAGTCAGATTTCTTTAAGATTCTTCCTAAGAATCTCTGTCTGACATCTGCTTTTCCTACTATTAGTTTTATGTGGTCATTCTAGTTAAGGCTGCTCTGGACAGTTACCCCTAGATATTTTATGGTAGATACTTTTCCAGCATATTGTCATCAACAGTGTAATTGTACATCAGTGGATTTCTTTTCTGATTTATGCAGAATATGTGAGTCATTGAAGTGCAGGGTCAACTGCCAGATCCTGCACCATTCATCAATCCTCTGTAGGCTATTATGCAAATCAATACTGTCTCCTGGCATTGCTACTTTCTTGTAGGCAACCACATCATCTGAGAACAGGCTAAAAGAGCTTCTGACACTTTCTACTACATCATTTATATACATTGTAAATGTTAATTGTTCTATCAAACTTCCTTGGGGTACTCCAGAAATTACCCTTACATCTCTCAACTTCAGATTTTGCATCATTCATCAAACCTCTGTAGGCCATTATGCAAATCAATATTGTCTTCTGGCATCTCTACTTTCTTGTACGCAACCACACCATCTGCACAAACAGGCTTAAAAAGCATCCAATACTTTCTACTAGATCATTTATATACATTGTAGACATTAATGGTTCTGTCACCCTTCCTCAGGGTATTCCAGAAATTACCTTTACATCATCAATTTTGTTCCATTAAGAGGGTCATGTCGAGTTCTCTCAGAAAGCAAGTCTTGAATCCAGTCACATAACTGGTCTGATACTTGGGAGACTCGCACTTTTTTCACTAGGTGGCAATATGGGACAATGTCATATGCCTTCCTGAAGTCAAGGAACAGGGCATCAACCAGAGCTGTTGTCTACTGCACCACGAATCTTGTGGAGTAACAGAGTGACTTAAATTTCATAAGATCTCTGTTTGCAGAAACTATTTTGATTTTTGTAGAGGATATTTTCATTCTTCAAAAATATCATAATTCTTAATCAAAATATCACTGCTGGTCTACAGTGTCCAACGGGCACAATATTTTGGCGATCATACATGTCGCCATCATCAGGTGAACTGACGGACTGAGCTCCTGTGAATATGCCAGCACGGAGATCTGTACACTATGGCTGTTCAGAGGCCAAATACCTGACGGGAATATTAAGTCCTTATGTGGGTAAATGCCCTCATCACATCCGTAATTCCGTGGATTTTGTTAAACGCCTTGATAGCTTTAGGTTGGATGAGTCAGATATCATGGTGAATTTTGACGTCGTTTCCTTTTTTACAAGAGTATCCCTGCGAGAGTCACTAGAGTTGGTTAGTCAGAAGTTTGACGAGAGACCACTGAACTTTTTAGGCATGTCATGACTTCCACGTATTTTCTTTTCAATAGAGAATATTACGAACAAATGGAGGGAATTGCCATGGGTAGCCCTCTCTCACTGGTGGTAGCGAATTTGCACATGGAGAACTTCGAGGAGGAAGCCCTGTCATCATCCGAATGGAAACCGTTATGTGGACGACACGTTCGTCATCTGGCCACATGGTATGGATAAACTCCTTGACTTCATTACACACCTAAATTCCATGCACCCAAACATCAAATTCACTATGGAGACTGAAACGGAGGGTAAATTTCCTTTCCTTGACGTCTTGATCAAGAGAAAGGCTGACGGCACCCTAGGTCATGGGGTGTATTGGAAGACAACACACACTGATCTGTATTTGCATGCACACAGCTGCCACCACCCTTCACAGAGGAGTGGGGTGCTTAAAACTCTAGTACATAGGGCGCGCACTATCTCTGATGCAGAGAGTCTACCCCAGGAATTGGAATGTCTGAGAACTGTATTTCGAAAAAATGGGTACTCAGACTGCCAGATTCAACGTGCTCTCCGCCCAACCACTACAGCACAACCTGTGGAGATGGATGAAATCACGAGGGAGGAGCTAGGCACTGCGTTTATTCCATATACAGGCGCACTCTCGGGGAAAATCGCCCGCATTTTGAAGAAACACCAGGTCGGAACTGTGTTTTGTCCTCCGAATAAAACTCGTGCACTGGTGGGGATCGCCAAAGATGACCTCAGTTTGAAGAAGGACGGTGTGTACCAGACTCCGTGTCAATGTGGCAAGACGTATATTGGGCAGACAATGCGTACCGTCAATGATTGATGCCGTGAACACCAGAGGCACACTCGACTGATGTATCCGAGCAAGTCGGCGGTCGCTGAACATTGTTTGTCGGAAAATCACGCTATGGAGTATGAATGCACGAGGATTCTGGTACAGACGTCGAGATACTGGGACAGTGTTGTTAGAGAGGCCATCTAAATTCGCACCAATGATGACCTCATAAACTGTGACTGTGGCTATAATCTTAGCAAGGCTTGGGAACCAGCGATTAGGTTAATCAAGAGTAAATCAAGCAAACGTGTAGTTGTGACGACCATGGCGGACAGAGCCATCACACTGATGTCATCTCAGATGCTGTCGCAATCTGTTCCACTGCACGACCGTGGCGCGGGGCGCGGACGGCGGAAGGAGTGCGCCGCGGGCGGAGGGTATTTAAATCGGCCGCCGCCGCGACCGAACCCAGTTCCTTCTGAGCAGACATAGTGTACAGATCTCTGTTCCGGCACGTTCACAGGAGCTCAGTCCGTCAGTTCACCTGATGATGGCGACATGTATGATCGCCGAAATATTGTGCCCGTTGGACACTGTAGACCGGCAGTACACACGTGGATATTTTGATTATAAAATACGCCGGGAGAAACTCAAGAATCACATCATAGTTCTTGAACATAAAACATGGTCCATAATTCTACAAATGACCCTACATTTTTTCCAGTCACTAGGTGCCTCCCACTGCTCCAGCAATCTATGGTAAACTGCTGAGAAAAGGGCAGCAAGCTCTTTCGTACAATCTTTGTGGAATCTTGAAGATATCTCATGTGGTCCTGATGCCTTTCCACTACTGCACAATAGTAGTTGCTTTTCTACTCCACATCAGTTACCTCAGTATCTGCCATTTCAGCAACTGAAAGGGGAGACTGTTACAATCTTCTATGGCAAAACAATTTCACGAGATCAAATTCAATACTTTGGTTCAAATGATTCAAATGGCTCTGAGCACTAAGGGACTTAACTTCTGAAGTCGTCAGTCCCCTAGAACTTAGAACAACTTAAACCTAACTAACCAAAGGACATCACACACATCCATGCCCAAGGCAGGATTTGGACCTGCGACCATAGCGGTCGCGCGGCTCCAGACTGTAGTGCCTAGAACCACTCGGCCAGTACGACCAGCAATACTTTGATCTGCTCTTTGCTCTCTCATCTCTCAATGCCAGTATAGTCATTGAGTAACTTACAAGATGATTTTGAACCACTGACTAGACCAAAGCCTTGTAGGTTTTATGGTCAGATTGGTTGACAAAATTTTACTTTCAGAGTCATTGAACATTTGTCTCATTGCTCATGTTATGCTCATTTTTGATACATTCATTGTTTGTTTGTCAGCAACGTTCTGACTTCTCTTGAAACTGTGATGAAGTTCTTTTTGTTTGTATAGCAGTTTTTTAACATGGATATTAAACCACCGTGGGTCTTTCCCGTTGAAGATATTGCTCAAAACATACTTGTCTAAGTCATACGAACAAGAATGACTAGCCAGTCTGTCCGTTTTATCAACTGAAAGAAAAGTTTCAAATAAAATAGATTTAAATGATGTTAGTAACTACTGGTATTTCAGTAAAATAGAGACACAAAAACATGTACTGTAATAATATTGATAATAACTACTGTCTTGTACTTAAATCAAGAAACTAACTGAAGTTATAGTTCTAAGAGCATTGTTTCCAGACATTTAAAATAAAAGATAATTTTCTTATTCTGTTGATTATTATTTCTTTCCACTCTACCTGACGGTTGCTGTACTAAATGATGATTCACATTCTCACCTATACCTTTAAGTTTGTAGGCCTATATTACATTACTAGAGCCTAGAGTACACAAATTATAAAGAGTTAATTTTTTTCTTGGCCATTATACCTATAACATACAATTTTTTCCAAAATATTCACTGCAAATATGTCAGTTTCTAAGCAGATCAGTGGCCTCATTTAATTATGCTGCCCTGGGCCTCTGACAGGCTTAGTCTGCCACTGAATCATTTTCACCTTCTTTTTTGAACTGAGGTTGTAGTAGCCCTTACTTCCTCAGCATTTTTTAAATTTTGTTATTAAACCAATGTGGTTCTCTTTTGTCCTTAGCCACTTACTCTGCACATACTTCTCCAGAGTGCAATTTATGGTCCATTTGAACTTTGGCCATAATTCCTCTATGCCCTTCAAAATGGAACAAAAGAATGTATATTTACCGTCTAAGTGGAATGCTAATTACTGCTAATGTGATGTTTCTAGCAAAAATACTTTCATAGCCTTCTTTATGGATTTATTAACTGTAGTAACCATCTTCACTATAATGACATCATGATCACTAATCCCTGTCCCTTTACTGACACCATCGATAAAGTCAGGCTTGTTTTTATAGACATGATATAAAATGTTTCAACTGAGTGTAAGTTCTTGAACTGACTGCTTATGATAGTTTAAAGAAAATGTGTTTGAAAGCACTTTGCAAGACTTTCTGCCTATACCACCTGTAATGAATTCATAGATGTCCCAGTTTAAAATTAGTAGGTTACAGTCACGTCCATCTAATATTGCATGATTGTGTATTTCTGCTCTGCTGAGCATAAAAGTTCCTTGAATGATTCTAAAATATCACTGTGGAATCAGTTAGCCAATAGAAATATCTGATCATTAACTTGAGTCCAATTAGACTTGTTACATGCTTCCAGATAACTTCATAGTGAGACTCAATTTTGACCTTGACATACATAATATTTTTGTTGACTGCCATGAACACTCTCCCTCCTGTGATGTCCAATCTGTCTTTCCAATACACATTACATGCCTTGCTAAATATTTCAGAGCTTTCTACTCTGGATTTCAGCCTGCTCTCAGTTCTAAGAATAATATGAGCAAGGCAACTTTTCTGGAGGGCAGTAAATTCAGGAAATTGGTTATGAATACTTTGACAATTTAGTGTAGAAATTTTGACTGTTAAAGTGGCTTTACTTCTTACCATGTTTGATTTTGCTCTCTGCATATCAGCTGATGAGTATTATCAGAGGACTCAAACTACCACCTAGCCCTTTAAAAAAATATATAAGGTGCATTCCACAAGGTGTCCTTTGTTGACAAACAGGAGTGCTACGCACAGAATGGCAAGGGTAGTGAGACAACACCCTGCTATCCAAGAAGCTGCTTTATTTGTGTAGTGCACCCCTGACCTATGAAGGTGAGTCCTAAAATTCTCCACCCCATTTGCATTTGTGTGCCTTGCACACACCAAGCACAAAAAGCTAAACCTCAGATTCCACTGCAAAGACTACCTGATGCCTCTGGACCATTTGAAGTAATGGCTTTGAATGATCTAGGGCCATTTCCACAAATACAGAAAGAAATTAAGAATATATTATCAGTTAATGATCACTTCTCATACTACTTAGTCTTTGTCTCCATCTCTGACATGACAGCAGAGGTTGCAGCAAAAGCTTTATTTATGCATTTAGTTTTATCTTTAGGAAGTCTTGACCTTGACAGATCATGGGATGAGTATCATGTCTATACTGTTCATACAAGTTTGTAAACTGCTGTACATTATAAAATGGAGGACAACACCCTTACATGTCAAGACAGACAGAAGGGGTGAGCATGTACTCAGAATCATAACTAAGATATAACTAAGATGCTTTTTTATCAGGTCAATAAAACTCACAGTGATTGGAATAAGTAGGTGCCAAATATTGTGTCTGCTGACAATAATTGAATACATAAGTTGAGTGTACACACTCCTTATGACATTGTGTATGGACGAAAGTTGATCTTCACTTTTGAATTAGAAGTTACATCACCTGTGAGTAGTGTTGCCTGTGAAGCATCTGGAACACTTTGACCTGTGCAGGGGGTGGGTATACCTACATTCTGTGGCTAATGACATCATCAAGATGGCAGATGATTCAAAAACACAAGAAGGTGTGGGTGGGAAATTTAAAAATGCAAGTTGGCAAGAAATTAAAAAATTAATAATAACAAAAAATACAATTTGGTGGAACTAGTCTAGTTGAAGTGTTGGAACATGTGAGGCAATACAGACCCTACGACTTATCTTAGAAAATAGATTAAGGAAAGGCATTTGTAGCATTTGTAGACTTAGAGAAAGCTTTTGACAGTGTTGGCTGGAATTCTCTCTTTCAAATTCTAAAGGTGGCAGGGGTAAAATACAGGGAGGGAAAGGCTATTTACACAATTTGTACAGAAACCAGATGGCAGTTATAAGAGTCAAGGGGCATGAAAGAGAAGCAGCGGTTGGGAAGGGAGTGAGACAGGGTTGTAGCCTCTCCCCGTCGTTATTCAGTCTGTATATTGAGCAAGCAGTAAAGGAAACAAAAGAAAAATTCAGAGTAGGTATTAAAATCCATGGAGAAGAAATAAAAACTTTGAGGTTCACTGATGACATTGTAATTCTGTCAGAGACAGCAAAGGACTTGGAAGAGCAGTTTAATGGAATGGACAGTGTCTTGAAAGGAGGAACATCAACAAAAGCTAAATGAGGATAATGGAATGTAGTCTAATTAAGTTGGGTGATGATGAGGGAATTAGATTAGGAAATGAGACACTTAAAGTAGTAAAGGAGTTTTGCTATTTGGGGAACAAAATAACTGATGATGGTCAAAGTAGAGAGGATATAAAATGTAGACTGCCAATGTCAAGGAAAGAATTTCTGAAGAAGAGAAATTTGTTAACATCGAGTATAGATTTAAGTGTCAGGAAGTCGTTTCTAAAAGTATTTGTATGGAGTGTAGCCATGTATGGAAGTGAAACATGGACGATAAATAGTTTGGAAAAGAAGAGAATAGAAGCTTTCAAAATGAAGATTAGATGGGTAGATCACATAATTAATGAGGAGGTATTGAATAGAATTGGGGAGAAGAGAAGTTTGTGGCACAACTTGACAAGAAGAAGGGACCGGTTGGTAAGACATGTTCTGAGGCATCAAGGGATCACAAATTTAGCATTGGAGGGCAGCGTGGAGGGTAAAAATCGTAGAGGGAGACCAAGAGATGAATACACAAAGCAGATTCAGAAGGATCTAGGTTGCAGTAACTACTGGGAGATGAAGAAGCTTGCACAGGATAGAGTAGCATGGAGAGCTGCATCAAACCAGTCTCAGGACTGAAGACCACAACAACAACAACAGTCCAGTTGTAAATTATCCTCCCATAAGACCCCCCTCTCCTCAGTCAAGCACAGTGAAGTATTAAAATGAGGTAACCAATCAAATGTAGTTTCAATAAATAAATAAAACAAGTCCTATTAATCCAGTTGTCTTTTGTCTACCAGGCACCTGCTCCAGCCATTCTAAGTGTAGTATTAAAATGAGGCAGTCCGATCAGAATGTAGTTGCAATAAATGAACAAAATAAATTTATGAAACTCCAGTTAGACCAGTTGTGCATTGTACCCAACACCACCTCTCCAACCTAACACTGTGTAGCATTAAAACAAGGTGCCTGAGTCAAGTACCTGTCAAGATCCAACTGAATTGCCTAAAATTGGCTCCAAGATATTTTTTAATGCTGTAATATTTTTCTGCATTGTGAAATACATAATCTTCATTTGAATTGGCGTCATGTTCAAAGACATTTTCCAGTGCTACAATTATTTCCATGCTTCCTCACCTTAATTTTGTAAATCCTCACTATTCAGTGCCCCCCCCCCTCCCTCCCTCCCCCCCAATTCCTCTTTCTCTCTCTTTAAACCAGAAACTCAGTCTTCTCCAGCCATTTTGGTAATTTTATTGAAATTGTGTTTACAACCTAGTTTCTGGGTGAGGCCATAGGCAGTTCAGAGCAACTCAATCAGGAAAATGCCATAGGATAATTGTGCCTAGGTAGTTTCATGGTTGGCTAATTCTTGTCCTTGTTCAGCAGTAGAAACTGATCTTCTCCCCAAGGAGGGATTCTTGTCTGAATTTCATTTTAATCAACTGTAGCTCCACTGGCTACAGTTCTAGTAAGCTGAGAAAACAATGGTTTCAATGAAACTTCCTGGCAGATTAAAACTGTGTGCCCGACCGAGACTCGAACTCGGGACCTTTGCCTTTCGCGGGCAAGTGCTCTACCATCTGAGCTACCGAAGCACGACTCACGCCCGGTACTCACAGCTTTACTTCTGCCAGTATCTCGTCTCCTACCTTCCAAACTTTACAGAAGCTCTCCTGCGAACCTAGCAGAACTAGCACTCCTGAAAGAAAGGATATAGCGGAGACATGGCTTAGCCACAGCCTGGGGGACGATTCCAGAATGAGATTTTCACTCTGCAGCGGAGTGTGCGCTGATATGAAACTCCCTGGCAGATTAAAACTGTGTGCCCGACCGAGACTCGAACTCGGGACCTTTGCCTTTCGCGGGCAAGTGCTCTACCATCTGAGCTACCGAAGCACGACTCACGCCCGGTACTCACAGCTTTACTTCTGCCAGTATCTCGTCTCCTACCTTCCAAACTTTACAGAAGCTCTCCTGCGAACCTAGCAGAACTAGCACTCCTGAAAGAAAGGATATAGCGGAGACATGGCTTAGCCACAGCCTGGGGGGTTTCAATATTCCCCAGTATGTCAGTGTTCTTCCAGTCTCCTCTACACACCAACAAAATGTTAGTGGTCTCTGTGTTTTACATTTCCACCCTTAAATACTCCCTTGAAAACATGACAAATCTCATGAAGGAAATTAACAGTCATGAATATCTTTCTTCAAGACTAAAATATGGAATTTGTGTGGGAAGAGATTGGTACTATATGGAGGATGTGTAAGGACATCCCACCAAAACTTACCCAGCATAATTCAAACAACCTTCACACATTGATATTCCTAGCGGACATTACTACATATGTATGATTTCATAACTTCTTCATTCATGGCTTACACACTCCATCTCAACCCCTCAATAGTACACCATCACATCTAACAAATTCTTAATCTGACAGTAAACTTAAGTGATCTTAAATTTTTAAAATCAAGTAGTTAGCATCTACTGCATGTACTCTCTCTCTCTCTCTGTGTGTGTGTGTGTGTGTGTGTGTGTGTGTGTGTGTGTGTGTGTGTGTGTGTGTGCGTGCATGTGTGTGTGCACATGTGTGTGTGTGTGTGTGTCCAAATAGGGGGAATTAACACAATTAATGTGAAGAATCTTGAAAATACTGTAGTACTAGCAAATATCTTTGAACATTAAGCCAATTCTGTTGGATCTTGACAGGTACGTTGTGACTGAAGCTGCTTCATGTTAATACTATGCTAAGATTTGCTGGAGAGGGTGTGTGGGGTTCAAAGCACAAGTGGGCTAGTTTCATTTTTCTAAAGTTATTTTATTTATTTATTGCAACTACATTTAATACTTTGCTGTGATTGACTGGAGAGAAGAAAAGCAAGAAAAAATGGGGGGGGGGGGGGGTGTTATAAAACACAGCTGGGCTAGTTATATCATATTGTTTTTAATTAATATTGTTGTTTGTTTTAATTTCCCACCATCTTGAATTTTTTAATTTCTCAGCACCACCATCGCAAATTTTTAAATTCCCTGTCAATCCCATCACAGATTTTGTAATTATTTGCCATCTTGATGACATCATAAACGCAGACCCTGTGTGTAAGCAAGCCGAGGCGCAAATATCAAAGTTACCAGGAAGCTTCATAGACAATACGACTCCTGTGAATGCTAGGTTACAACCAGTGGAGCACACATTGATCATTCATTTTGGTGGGCTTAACTCATACCACTGTCATTTGACATTGCCACCAGCTGTAATTTCTGTGGCTTCTGTGTGAGCAAAATTCAGTGCCCCTAAGGTATTAAATAAAGGACATAAGAAGCTCACATACTTATCATCCCATTGATACCCATTGTGCTTCAAAGAACACTGTGTATTAAAGCAAGAGTCTGAGTCCCATTTTCTAAAACTATTCATGCAAAATTTAAAAAAAGTTAAAAAATTTAATTCTGAGATATCGACTCCTGTTTTCTGGATTCCCTGTTTCCTATAAATTAATATTATTCATTCTACATTCTCAGTGACTGTTTTGTGAATATGCAGCAATCTCCCTTACCAATTCCTTCCCTTCCAACTACTTTCAAGTCAAACCCTAGAGCCTCACATAATGACTCCTATTCTTATTTCCCTTCTTTTATGGGCTAGAACAGTTTCAGAGACATTAAGCTACAATACTCTACTATGTGGTCCTTGTATGGCATCAACTTATGGCTTCACCCACTACTGGAGCTCCCAGGACTACAGTCCTGGCCACAACATTTACATAAAACTCCTTGTATAACCTTTGTGAGCCCATCTGGCACTTTTGGCCACAATAACCCATATTGCATTTAGCTGTTAAGTCCCCAAAATGCTTACTCCATCTTCTACGAGAGAGGGAAGGATGTGCAGCTCATCTGGCCCGAATAGGGCATATCAGGGATTTTTATTGTTATTTCATAACATTTTCTGTTTAAATTATCACTTTCAGTATTCACATGTTGCCTATTGTGGCCTACAAGCTAATTATAATCATCAACAGAAACACACCAACAGGCAAGTTCCCCCATGCTGTGTCTGAGCAACCAGGGAGTAGTGTGGGGGAGAAATCACATGCTAGCTGTAGGATGTAGCCAGAGTGTTAGGCCGACAGACAGTCACTGCTCTGGCTCTGACTTCAGCTGGGCATGACATCCATCCTTTCCTCTTTCTCTCCTAATTCCTCTGTAAAACAATACCTTCCATTGCCAACAAGACTCATTGGTGGTCTGTTATTTACCACAGGGTGTACTTAATTATACACCAAAATTTCTGAATGCAATGAGATGTCTTTAGCTGGTCCTGTTATTCAAAAAGACACTTCCTTTGGACACTCACAATCCTGAGACACCTTAAGTTTACTTCAGCACCATACAGATTAAGATTGTAAACATAGTTTCTGTTTTGTTAATATATTTTTTGATTCATTCCACGTCCTTGTAGGTTGTCGTTTTTGGTATAATCTGCAGAATGTAGTAGGAATATGGCGAATGAATGAGTGAAATCGTTACTTTGTTGTTTCATTACTTCAATCAAAAAGCCAAAGTTTCCATAAAAGAGCAAGTAGTATGTCAGTTGAATTTAAATATTCTCTGTAACAACGGTTTTATACTTTTGCTTTGTATATAATTTCAACAGTTCTGTCTCATGTTTGAAAGAGTTCTAGAGTGGTTCATACAAAGTGCTGACTTCTTGCTGGAATGTAATACACAGTTTCCAGAATCATCTTCACATTGTTCTTTCTCATGTTGATTTAATGAATCCTCTAACCCAGTCTGTACTATACCAAAACCATTACAGACTGGCTACTGTTAGAAACAGTATAATATACATGAGGATCACTGTTCGCTTATGTAAAGTTTAAATGAAGTAATAATGCTGGACCATATGCTTGCTAACTGAGATTTAATATTACTGGTTATGGAGATTTATGATATTTATTTATTTAGCCATCCGTGGACATTTTAAAATGTATGGATGTTGTCAGTTGTGTACATTCATATATTTATACAGTTTGTTGTTACATGTAGTTAAATATTGTGACATATAAGTTATTTACAATCATTTTTGCTCCTTATCAAAATATTGTGAAACAAAAGCTATTTACAATCATTTTGTATTAAGGAATTCACTTATAGTGTAAATGCAGTGTTCCTGCAAAAACAATTTAAGATTTTTCCTAAAGTGGTACATGTTATCTGCTTCTTTTATATTCTGCAGCAGTTTATTATACAGTTTTACACCTTCACACAAGAAGCTATTTTAAATCTTATGTTTATTCTTCCTCTCTAGGTGAAGACAGTGACTTGCTCATGTACTATAGTTATGAAAACTGCTATTTGTGCTATAATTTTCTATATTTTTCTTGATGCACACTATGGTTTGGAATATAAATTCACAAGGAACAGTTAGAATTTCTAACATTTTGAAAAGTTCTCTGCAGTGGGCCCACTTACTGCTTTTTGTTATTATTCTTACTGCTCTCTTTTGCATTTTAAATACTGTTTGTAAATTCTGAGCACTGTTTCCCCAGAAAACAATACCATAACTGATTACTGAATGAACATAACTAAAGTATACAGTTCTTAAACATTCACTACTGCATGCTGATACAAGGACTTTTAAGTGCATGATGTTGTGGATATCTTTTTTGAGAGTTTCATAGCATGTTCATTCCACTTCATTTGGCTGTCAGTGTGCAACCCTAAGAATTTTGTTGTAGGCATGTCATCTATGGAGATGTTATCTAGTTTTAAATTTAAGGGACTCTATTTTCTGTTCATTCTAAACCATATTGTATTTGTTTTCTTTACATTGAGAGTTTTCCTGAGACCATTTGTGAACGTCCCTCAGCACTTCAGTAGAATTTTCCTACATTTGTGCTGGTGTCTTACTAGTGATTACTATGTTGCTGTCATCCGCAAACAATATCTTCTCTGCATGGCTGATATGTTACGGGAAATCATTTATACATACCAGAAATAATACAGGGCCTAGTAAACTTCCTTGAGGGACTCCAATATTGATATATTGTGGATCAGATATATGTTTCTTAATGTACTTTGATCCACTGGAGAAATGTGTGATCTCTACTGACTGTACTCTGTTTTCTAGATATGAACGAAACTATTTGAGAACCACTCCCCTTACTTCTAGTGCCTCTAATTTATGCGACAGCTTCTGGTGGTCAAATGTATCAAATGCCTTAGACAGGTCTAGGAAGAGGCCAGTTACATAGCTGTTCTCATCAAGTGCTTCTAAAACTGTTTTTGTAAATTGTGCTATTGCAGATTCTGTACCTCTACCAGGCCTGAAACCATGCTGGTCATTGCAGAGGAAGTTGACTTTACCTAGATAGCTCAAAAGCCTGTTTTTCATTATTGTTTCTATCACTTTCGAAAAGCATGACAATAGGGCTATTGGTCTGTAGTTTTCAACATTTTCTGTCACCTTTCTTGTGAACTGGTAAAATTTTTGCATGCTTCAGATAGTCAGGGAAGCAACCAGTTTTGAAGGATTCATTTATGTTTTCTGTTAATGGAGGTTTGATAGCGTTTATGCATTTTTTCAGCACACACATTGGGATTTCATCTAAACCTGCCGAGTTTTTGTTCTTTAATTGCCTTACAACATTGCATACTTCCTCATTAGTAGTTGGAAGCAATACCGTTGAGTTTGCTATATGCTTCTGTATTGTTTGATTAGCACCTTTTCGAAAAATTTTCTGTAAGTTCATTGCAATGCTGCTAAAGTAGGTATTCACATAATGTGCTAATTCTTTTGGGTTACTTTCTAACTTTTCCTTGTTCCTGATTTGCATGTTTGTACTTCTCTGCTTCACAGTTCCTGTTTCTTGTTTCACTACAGCCCATGTAGCTTTACTTTTTTTATTGGCTTAATTTATGAACCTATCATTGGCTGATTTTTTTGCAGTGTTGAGTACCTTCCTGTAGATCCTTTTGTAGTCTTTGTAGTAGTGCAAAAAAACTGGATCACTATTGTCCTTTTTAATGGAGTTTAGGTATTTACAAGTTTGAGTACTTTTTCTAATTCCTGTAGTAATCCATTTATTTTTGGTGGGTGTTCCAATGGGAATTAATGCTTTGTGGAATGTTTCTTCAAATTTTAATTTAAACTCAGACATAAAATCGGAGAACTTACTATTAAGTTTAGTTTCTATTTATACTGCTTCCCTACTTTCATGTGCTAACTTTAAGGAAAACTCTTGCAAAGCAGATGGAGAGTAGACTCTTTTATATACATGCAGTTTTGATTCTTTTTTTACACAAGCTTTTACTTTTATAATCTGACATTCTCTGCCTACATCTGTAGCTACATGGTCAATCGTAGATGATGAATGTGTGGTTATTCTTGTTGCACAGTTGACTAGTGATGATAGACCAAAACTATGTAGGATATTCATAAATGTGTTACTAGTGTCATCTGTTTTAGTTGTATTTATGTTAAAGTCCCCACACAAAAGGATATTATGTTTCAGAGTCAACACTAGTTCTAGGCTTTGTATAAGTTTTGAAAAGAATATCTCTAAATTACCACTGGGAGAACGATATACACATAATATAGTTAGTTTCTTGGGCATATTTATAGCAACTATCTCTATTGCTGACACTTCAAAGTCTTTGTCTACACTTAGCATGATAATATCATTTCTGACTTTAAATTCAATGCCGTTCTTAACATAAATACATGATCCTCCACCTTTCATTGTGTTTCTGCAATAAGAACATGCTTGGACATATGAGGGTAAATTAATATATAAGATTTCACTTTCTTTACACCAGTGCTCTGTAATGCAAATAACAGTGCTGTCTAAGATTTGTAACTCGACTTCCAGCTGTTGCTCTTCACTTTTTTACACATTGAATATTTTGGTGGAGTACTGTTAGACATTTAATGTTAATTATCTTGATGGCTTCTTTTGTGTCATATCTACAATTAAAAAATCCTTCAGATGGGAAGGAGGTGTCCTTTTCTGTCTACTTGGTTCCCCATGGATGGTTGTTTCCATGTCTGCTGCTGCTCCCGCTATTGTTGGGATTTCTGCTGTTACTGCTGTCTGTGATGCTGCTGTTGAGGGTGATGCTGTTGTTGACATTTCTGTTCCAATTATTGTTTGTACTGCTGCATTTTGTGTAACTGGTACTGGTTGTGTTTGTTCTGCTGCTTTGTTTGTTGCTGGTATCATCTGTGATAAGATGACTTCTCCGTTTTGAGTTGATACAATAATAGGCACGATGTTGTTTTTTGTGTACATCATCTCAGCCATCTCATTTATTCTAGAACCTATAAACTTTTTGCCATGAGTATTTAAATGCATACCATGCCTGGTGAAGTGTTTCCTTTCCTAGAATTTCACATCTAGTAAGTTTGTGTTTCTGTATGCTTTGCATATTTTGCGAAATTGCCTGTTGGCCTTAATAATTTCCCGGTTGACACATGACGTTTATATTACATCATATCTGTGTGGTATTCCAGTCACTATTACACTTTCATTTTTCACTGTATCTAGGGTTTTCCAGAGGTCATGGACGGCACTTTTTAGTTCATTGCAATTAACATTGTTTGCACCACCAATTATAACTAAAACCCAATTTTCTTATGTAGTGTTATCACACTGTATGTTCCTTATAACTTTGTTCATAGGGGCCCCAGGTTTTACATAGCTGGTAGCTCTAAGATTGTGTTCATTTTGCAAGATTTTTGTGAGATCGTGACCATGGCAGTCTGAGTAAACAACTAACTTGGATTTCCTAAAATTTGTGTTTCTGCCATTACTGCCTTTTGGGGCAGTGCTATTTCTATATTTTAATATATCAGCGGCGTCTGTCAGATGGCAATCAGTATCATTAAAGTCCTCCTTGTTTGCTTTTACACCGTCTAGAATGGCGAAATTGTTCTGTAGTTTTTTAGACCTAGCCCTGCTGTAAGCACTTTCTGATTCACAGTTTTTGTTTTCGAGAGGATTCCTCAATACTTGCTTTAGATTTTCCAGAAATTCTACGTATTTTCTAGCTGCATTTATATTACAATAAAGCTTATGTAACACATTTAGTTCAATTCTGGCAGTGCACATTTCCGTTGCTACTTGGAGACCGTTACACAGTTGACCACAATCGCACGAGATAATATCAGAGTTTAATTTCACAAAACAACTTGAGTGGTACCATTTATGCATTAGTGAGCATGCTCTAATACCTTTTTCCACTATATCACATGAACAGCACTTTACTGATGATAATAACTCAAAATTTACGGAGCAATTTACCACAGTTTGTATATACGCCGCCATCTTGCATCTTATCCTGAGACTGACAAGTTTACTGATTTTCTATATTGTTAGAAGATGTTGATCATATGCTGCAGCTAGAGATACTACTTGACAACTAGTCTGTTCTGTAATGAGCTCCTTAAAATAGACCTGTAGCTAATATGACCCAGATTCTTCTTGTGTATTAAGCCCAAACTCATCACACTGCAACAACAAAGTAACTTTTGAGATCTATAACAGTGTCTTATATTAACCATAACCAGTGACAAATCATCTAGACTTGGAATGTTTATGATTGCAAATTCCTAATAGTTATGTAAAAAGACTGGAAAAAATTATCAGAGTCACATTCTTCCAATTTTAATTTTATAATGTTTTAACATTGTAATGAAAGCATTGTTCCATTATTTCCTCTGGCACACACACACACACACACACACACACACACACACACACACACACACACACACACACACACACACAGAGACACACACACACACACACACACACTATAATCTTTATTGCGTTGTATTAATCAGTTCATCTTCCAAACCCACTAGTTGCAGAGCACCAAACTTTGGGGGTGGGGTATCAAGAATTTCATATTATCTGTTATTGACCACAACTCACAAATAACCTTCAAAATAACCACAATATGAAAGCAACACTGAAATTCATGAAACATGTAATTTACAAAATTTCATATTACAAAAATTATTTACTTTTTTCTGAAATTTGTATCTCACTAGAAATCTCAGGTGATGAAGAACTTGCTGGACTGAGGATTTATAGAAATTAATAAGAACTAAATTGCATTATAAATGATATCTTTAAAACACAAGGGTTCATCTTGATGTTAATACTAAAATTCCACTTATATTTTTACACTGTTAAATTAAATAAAGAGCACTGAAAAAGTCTCAACTTTAAGAAAGTTAATTTTAAAATATAATTTCACTCTCTAGTCAAATTATATGCACTGTTGACAACAAAAACTGTAAATACATATTTCAGTAACTAAGCAAGGATATAACAACATTTCATTTGTTTTAAAGAATTCGTAATATCTGTTCTATTTGTAACTCTGATACTCTTTTCTGACAGACACCTGTATACGAAAGTAACATTGCAGGAGATTTGTTGATACTGTGAGTTTGTCAAAGACCTTAAATGTCTCTGAGGCAAAAGTTTCTCATAATTTGTATGCTCTAGATGCAGACATGTATACAATGAACTCTTTAAAATTACTTATTGTGCAACACTGGTGAAAGTGGTGCAATGTATACACTGAGTAGATATCAACCTACCAGTGAATAAATGAAGATATTTATCAATATCAGTCGCCTGTTTATTGAAGAGACAGCAAAGGACATCAAAATAATACCTACTTGCAATTTAGTCTTTGAGAATACATAATGCATTTCTACAACTGGAGAAGAATAACACAGTGAAATAATCACAAACATTTCAATCTGGCCCCTTTTAGCTAACCTTACAGCAGTGGAATTTGTTGTGCATTCCTCATAACCTACGAGTGTACCTAAGAGTTCTGCACAAGAAGTGTGAATGGCAGTTACAACACACACAGGCTGATCTCACCCCACTCAACTTCACTTGCACATTCATTAGTAATATTTACCAGGATCATTTTGACAGCTGATTGGGTATACAACTGAAGTGAAATCATCAGAACAAAGAAGCAGCAACAAAAATATTCTCTATTTGAAACACATAGCAGATGCATTATGCACTTTGTTTAACAAAGTAACAGACAGGAATCAAGGTGAATAATCTATGTATTTCTCAGTGTTATAGACACTATTAGATATCAATTTTTTAGTTCTTTCTAAATAAATCTTACGTTGAGTATTTCTGCAGACAATATGTTTATGATTATTTTCAGTTGATGTAACATACCTTTTATGTTTTTCTTTGTATAGAAATCATTCCTACTTGTTTTCATTTCTGCCTTTCATGTACAGGGAATGTAAGCAGAATGGACCCATTTCCAATATGCACCTCAGATCTCGCTCTTCCTTTATATTCAAATAGGACAATAATACATCAGCCTGCTAAGTTAGAGGAGCTTTCAGACATATTTGCTGATTTTGCGGATGAGTTTATATCACAAAGGTAATCTTTTGTTATCATACAGATGGAAAATAACTGTTTATGTACATTTACTTGATAATATTGTGCCTCTCACATATATGTACACTTATGTAATAATATTGTGCCTCTATTATGAAACCATATTACTGTGCCTCTCATACACTGGAGACATAAAAATTACTTCCAGCTGAAATGATATTTGAAATGACAGAGCAAAGGTGGAAGATATTTTTTTATTCATTGTAAATTACGGCCTGCCATCTTGGTAATTAAAATAGCCTATTTAATCAAGTACATCATATTAAGATATATGTCTAAAATGTTAATTATTGCTTGTCACATTTTACTATTAAAGGCAATTAGCAAAGAATTGGTAATTAATATGACTAGGTTGTGTAATAGGAGCAGTTACTGTTGATAACCCCTCCCCACAAATTTCCTTGTAGGCTGTTAGAGTCTACCCACCTATACAGAATTTGGAATCTGAAGAGATGCTTCTTTGTGTAGAAACCAAAAAATTTTTAGCAAAGGTGTCACAGTGACATTAATCTCCTGTACAACAATGATTATCACAATTATTGCTATATGTGTCAGTTATGTTTCACTGAGCACTTTGTCCTTTAAAATTTGCATATATCTGTCCCTGTGTCTCAAAACACAATCCACCATTGTTATTGCTCATCCCCAGATTCATTTTTTTCCCTGTAAAATGCAGCTCTGTTTCTTTTTAGTTAAGTGGAATATAGTATTATGCTGGTTCAGTCACAACAAGTCTCTAGTGGCTGGCATTAGTCTTATCATCATCTTCATTTTTGTGCTCCCTTGATGTTGGGGAAATTCTAGAAGTTCATTCTCAAGATGGAATGATAGCACTTGCATCTCACGTGTGATTACTTCTAAAGCATTAAAGATTGCAGTTAATTTGTCTTACAATTTGCATGCATGTAGGGCATCTGCTAGGATAAGTTCAGCTCATTCATTTATTTATGCATTCATCATATTCTATAGACTACATAATATACAAGAATCTTCCAGATTATGGTAAAAGTCATGGAAAGACAAAAGAAACAACTCTCAGAGATTAAATCTCCCAATTCTATTAATAATAAGCTATCTGCAAAGTTAAGATTGTGTGTACTTAAATAGGGTAAATTTAACATATTTAAATTAACACAAAAGCTACTACTTTGGAAACTTTGCTACTTTCTCACTTACATACTAGATGATCTGATAGAGTGTTTCTGGCAGATGTGCTGTTAATTCCTGTCTCAAATGATCCCATATCAGAATTTACTTAGGGCACATGAAAGACACAACTGCTCAAAAAGTCACCATTTAGTGAATAATGCTATCAAGTACAAGAACTAGTCATGGAAGGTGACCACAATATAACAAATGTAATATGTCACAGGAGTAACCACTCAGCCACTGAACATTGCTGGTTGCAAGAGCAGTAACTGAAATCACAGTACACAATAAGTTACTCAAGTGACCTTTGCAAACAGTGATGTACCCTGTTACTCAAGTGACCACTAATGACACTACACAATATGTCACTCTGGTGACCAATGAAATCATGTCACCATCACAAAAGGCATCTAGAACTAACAGAAACATGGTCACTCAACTATCAAGCAGTCCAATAGATGTTGCTGTGGTCATGCTACCATTATCCATTGCAAGTCCAGGGTGTCCATTTCTGCTGTTTACTGTTTAGCTTAGCCTGGAAAGTCAGGAGACACCAATTCAAAACAATGGCTCATTGAAGATTTATACAAACTGGTGATTCTTTCTTTTATGAGACCTTTGTAAAGATTTTGTTGAACTTCTTTGAACAAACTACTTCACAGGAACTGCACTGTCTTAAAATATTTCTTCATGTTGGTAGTTAATTTTAATACTGGCAGTGAGAAAATTGCTTGAAAACAATTTTGTGTAAAACCATAGATAGTGGGAAGAGCTCGAAGTGTTCACTGCAATTAGCTCCATGGGTACAGAGAGAGTACATAAAGAACAATGAAATCATTTGAGAATGGGTGAATAAAGATTTCAATTTGCCATTATGAAAGTAGCCCCCCCCCCCCCCCCTCAATATTTGCGAACAAGATACACATTTAAGAAATTTCATTACTTAATTTCATTCATCATAACTGATGTTTTTGAAAGGCCTGTAACTGTCTCGTTCATGATCAACATAATGAAACACTGCATTAGTACATATATTTTCATGTTTAAATGATGTCTTCTGTCAAGTTATTCTTATTATCAAGAATGAATATTTACATAGGTATTTTGTAATGCTTATATGTGTAACTGTTCCCATATTCCTCTCTTCTTAAACCATGAATGCAATTTCTGCCAAAGATTTTCTCATGGTTAGGTTAAGATTCTTATCAATAGGTGAAAGCTATACCAACTTGCAATATAGAACTCAAACCCCACAGTGTATTATTCCAGAAACACATGAACCAAAATATAAATCACTTTAGGAGGAATTTCTGAAGGTGGCAGTTAAGATATTTAGAATACAAATAAACACATCTATTTCACTTATGTATCCTACTTTTATTGACACTTGACATCCCACATCACAATAGACTCCTTAGTCCATTTAATTTCTTCCTTACCTCATCCACAGTGCAGTCACTTTCACACAGCTGATTGCTGCACCTATTTCTTTACAACATTCTAATCACCTGTCATGGTTTTTGTTGTGAAAATACTTTGTGTTATCAAGAATTTTGTATTTTTCATACTTTGCAATGATCACTGTGGTGATAGCCGCATACCAAATAGGTTTTGATGTCATTTTATAGGTTAAAGGCACTACAGCAAGTGAAGTTACACTTATACATTAGTGAACTGAAGGCTTTTAAAGACATTGAATTACAACAAATCATAAAAAAGAGTGACATGTTTGTGACAAATCTCCAGTGTACCATTGTTTTGAACTGCCTTCTCCCACTGTCCTGAGCAGTGATACAAGGATTAAATTTGGGCAATTCTCCTAGGTTTTCCTGTGTAATGGAACATTTGAAAATGGAGTTAAGCATTCAATTTTCAAATGTTCCATTACAATGGAAAACCTAGGAGAATCACCCAAATTTAATCCTCATATCACTGAAAGGATAAAAGAAATAAGTATTAGTGTCAATGGTGTTGAGAAACAGCTGATCAAAGCTTCAGGGCCTGATGGAATCCCTGTCAGATTCTATACTGAATTTGTGGCAGAGTTAGCCCCTCTTCTAACTATAATCTATCGTAGATCCCTCGAACAGGAAACTGTGCCCAGTTCTTGGAAAAAAGCACAGGTCATATCCATCTACAAGAAGGGTAGTAGAACTCTACCCTGTTTCAATCCCCATCTCATTCACTAGGCAATGGACAATAACTTTGATGCCAGTAACAGCTTTCACATACAACCAGAATTTCTTTTGGTTTTGTGGAATAAAATGACAATATGCTGCTGTGCTAGTTACTGAAGACAGCAAGCGTTGCTATCTTGCGAGCCAAATGCATTTCATTCAACATCTCTCTATCCCTAGGCCTATGCTTTGTTTTACACCTGTTATGCAGTAATCTCTCTTTCTTTAGAAGTGTCTTTACAGTGACTGTATACCATGGAGGTTCCCTTCCATTATGAACTGTTCTACTACATACATATCCATCCAGTGCATGGTCTACTATTCTTCTCTATGTGCTCCTCCCCTGTGCTGAAACTTACAAGATCCTCATTGAGATATGACCCTAATGATTTTTATCTAGTTTACTGAACATATATATCTTTCTGCTTGTTTTAGTTCTCCTTCGACCCTTGGTAATCATTGTTGCCACAACTGTGTCATAGTTACTAATACCAGTTTTGATGTGGATGTCTTCAAAGAGGTCAGGTCTATTTGTTGCCATTAAATCCAATATATTTTCATCATGAATAGGGTTCCTAACTATCTGTTCTAGGTAGTTTTCAGAGAAAGCATTTAGTAATGTTTCACAGGATGCCTTATCATGCCCAACACTAACAAAACTGTAATTGTTTCAATTAATTGTTGGTGGGTGATAGAAGGATCTAATTATCATTTTATGGAACTGGGAGATATTATCCACTCGGTGGAACTGGCATGTTGAGCAGCAGTTGTTAGTTTGCTGGGAGACATATGTGATGGGTTTGTTGTTGATAAATATCTTAAAGTTCCTGGCCTCCAACTGGGTGAAAGTAGCATATCCCTCCATTTTTGTTGTGTAGCCAAAGCTTCTTTGAAAAGAAGTTCAACAGTTGCCAGGAACCACTGAAGTCTTGCTCTAACACTATGCCTAAGGTATGCTAGTTGGCACTGAATACCAGTGTCAGCCAGGTGTGATGTGCTGGGTGAGTCAGAAGTGCAGCATTAGCAAGGCTGTTCTTGGCAGCAGTTAAAGCAGTGTCCATTTGGTCTATCTAAGGGACAGGGTTGTTGTCTTTTGTGTTGGGACCAGCAAGGGTGTCTGTCAGCAGTTCTTGAAGGGAAGCTGTGCCAGGGGGGTGGCGGGAGATGAAGTTCAGCATTCTAGCATTCTGAGGAACCAGCAGAGTTCTTGGAAGGTTTGTGGGTGCATAATTTCCTGAACTTTCTGAAATTTTTCAGAAAGGGGAGTCTGCACAAATCTGGTGGTCCAGAAATGTCACTTGGAAGGCACCAAAGATGCATTTTGAGGGCTTAATGATAACTACAAAATTGTTGAGCCATTGAAACACTGCTCTCAACTGGTCATGATGTCATTGATGTGAAAAAGAAAATACCACTATGTCATCAATATAGTCTGAGAATAAGGGCAACTCACACAGCATGGTGTCAATGAATCACCTCCATTCTTGTGCAGCATTTTGAAGGCCAAATGTCATGAAAAGCAAATCAAAGAGACAAAAGGACATGGTTGTAGCTGTCTTCAGTCTATTTTCTGTGGCAACTGGTATCTGGTTGAATGCTTTTGTGAAGTTGAGGACTCTATACACTGAGGCATGGTTGAAGTCATGGAGGTTTGGGACTGGATATCTGTTCATGTTGGTGTGTGCGTTAAGAGCATGATAGTCACCGCAGGGTAAGAAGATGAGTTCTTCTTTGGTACAAGGTGGAGATGAGAGAACTGTATGCCAAATGATACCGTCCTGAAGCATAATCTTGAATGTTGTTAGCAGCAGCAAATCATCCCGATGCAACACATTGTGGTCTGCCAAAAACCAGAGGACCAGGCATGGTGCTGATGTGATAGAGTTGCTCTGCTGTATCTCTTGTGTTGCTCCAGATGAGAGTGCAATGGCTGGGAAATGTCTGAAAAAGTCCTGGTACTGCCCTGTATCAAAAGCACGAATAAGCTTTGGTGTTTAATTTTGCATAACATTGCAGCACCTGATGGGTGAGTGACAAGAGCCCTTGTCAATAAGAGTTAAGAGTAGAACCAGCAATGGTTCGGGGGGTGGGGTGGGGTGGGGGGCAAAATGTGCAAAGAAATCAGTGCCCCTTACTGAAATGCGACATCTGTGATAGTGAATTCCCAGCTGGAGATCCAGTTGGTCAATACCCAGGGAATACCGCACAACAGCAGATGCACAGGTTGGGGCAAAAGTCTACATTGAAATGCTGGACAGACTTTGTGTCTAAGATGAAAAAGTGCTCCAAGACAGCGTAACATCTGTGCACACTCACTCACAGATGCCACTGGTGTCTGGGTGGTTGCACCATGAGTAGCAGTGAGAAGCCTACTCACCAAATATGTGATAGTACCAACACATAATGGATTGGTCTTTAGGACACTGATGATGATGGCTGCATTGGCAAAGACATGGTAGTGTGGGAACAGCAGCTGGTCATGCACAGACAACAGATATTTGTGCATTGAGAACTTTTATCTAGGCCAAAAGTACCTGGAATTCCTGGCTGGTCACAGTGAGTGCCAAAGTATTGCAGTCCACTGTATTGGTAGACAGTGTAGTTGTCATGTCAGAGGCAGCTGTATTAGTGACAACATGAACTGCGCCAGAAGATGGAGCTGCAGTGAGGGTCTCAGCCACAGTGTCAGTGAGTAGCTGTTGCAGTGGAAGTGCCTCCTGAGTTGTGAGGATTGCACATGCCTGACTAGGCAGACAGTTCAGCTAAGGAGGTAGTGTAGGAGCTGTGACAGCTTCCCATCACCAGTGTCATCACCAGTATTCAGATAATGTACAGTCTCAGATGGGGACACAGAGAGGCCGCATATGAGCTCCCTCTTCAGGTACTGATATGTCTTGGTACATAGTGGCACAGTTAGGATGTCAGTGGCATCGTACTTGGTGATCCTGGCTGACAATATAAGCATACTATGTATGCTCTTATGTTGAGCCACTCCAATGAAAGCTGGCCTCAGCCTGCACAAACCAGAGAGCTGACCACGTGGGTCAGAAAGCTGGTAGTCAAATGGAGACATGGGAGACCAGAATGTAATTTGTTGGGCAGTGATGAGGCTCTAATGTCAGCAGCAGCAGTGCAGCCTCATCAGAGGTAATTGTGATGTACCCACACACACAGTAATTGATCTGTAGCAGCTCAGAAATTTCCAGTTTTGATTAATTTACAGAGAGTACATGAAAAGACACAGCTGCTCACAAAGTCAACATTTATTGAATAACTAATCACAGAAGCTAACCACATCACAAACACCATCTGTTCCACAGGTGACCACTTAAGTAACAGTACAGGGCCTGTCACAGGAGCAACCACAGAAACTTTTATATTTTTTCTCCCAATACATAATTCTACATACATTGACAATGTCAACAAACTAAATATCAGAGCATTATTTGTGTGTGCATAGAGAAATTTTTAACATTGGTCTGCAATTAAATAATTCAGACAGTAGGAAAATAATTTATTCCTTACAAAACAATTGGTTTTCCAAGCGATTTAGTACTATACTTATTTTAGGGCAAAATTGTTGCACATTTCTGTTTGTTACTTCAGTGTCTTCTTTCACTAGCATAATTTTTTGGACAGTATATGTGGCATAATCTATGTTGTTGTTATTGTGGCCTTCAGTCCTTGCATAATCCATGAGGCTATTAAAATTATTAAATACGCTTTTACAAGATATCCGTGTTTCATGTTCATTGCATCATCAAAACTCACTGCTGCAGTATGAAGGCCCTTTTCATATAGGTCACACCTTACAGTACTATTCCATAATCCAAAATACAGAGTCATTAGGGTCTCAGAATTAAAATATGGTGGACATTTTTTCCAAACATGCTCAAACTCCTGCTTCTACAAAAACAGTCATCTATGTATAAACCCAAAACTTTACATCAATGAATCTCATTGTAGCAGTTCCACCTGCTTAATTTATTTTATATGTTGTTTGTCCTTGCTGTCAATGTACTGTAGTGGTTCTGCCTCATTTTGTTTCTTCATTTGTTGTCCTTGGTGTCGACATACTGCATTGCTACACTGGCTGAAAAATGGGGTCTGTAATTCTGACACTGAATACTGCTAATAATGTAGCTGACAGCTGCACAGTTGGGTTTCACAGTTCTTTAGTTTCACTGCTCACAACCCCCTAATAATACGCAGTTATATGGCCAGTGCACTATTGTTCAACCTTCGATAAGCCTCATTAATAGTTAGCAGGCAAACCTCCACCTACTGCTACAATGGTTTCCTGTTGAACATCTATGAGCAGTAAAACCTAACCACAAAGTTCACAATTCTTGAAGAACAGAAAGGTACATATGGAGCAGACACTGTTATTGTTTTTACACATGGTCTAATTGTTTAACATTTATTCCACAGTTAATTTGAAGCATTGTTGTTGTTCTAATCAACACAGGTTTCTTGTCTGAATCTTGGACATGGGCTGATTGTCTCATGACCAAAAATCAGGCCCTTATATATCATCACAATAAAGTTAAATTTACAGAAATTACAATTAAAATTAACTCATTAAATTAACTGTATACATCAAAAATTCCGTCTTTTTACCAGTTTCTTCTACTACAAGAGTTAGGCCGAATCATTTGTTTAAATTATGAAATTAACAAATGTAGTTATGCAAACAATACTTTTGACAAAACTGTTAATTACTTTGGAATTAATTAAGGGCTGGCTTTGCTATATACGTCAACAATAAAATTTAAGTTATGAAACAATTACTGATTTCACCCTATAACAAAAGATACTACCTAGGAATAGTCAAACCAAATTAGAAAATCAATTACATACATAAAACTAAGCACAAAATCAGATCTGGTGTTATGTTCTTTGAAAATGAGGGCCAACCTTTCTCTTTTTTGGAAATGCAGATTCTATTCACATTTGTTAATGGTCATTAGTTCAACAATGAACAAAACAAATTTAAGTAGGCAGATAGCAAAACAAGAGAGGAATTTAAAATATACCAGCTTGCTTCACCACATCATCATTCACAGTAATTGGTATTTTTGGGTGATCTAGTTTAAACTGAATATTATTTGGTTTTCTATATTAATTTTTAAATTTTCAGTTAGTTAATGAGCACTTTAATTTCAGTAAAGTTTTGAATCTCTTCAGTAAAGCTGAGCACACTCTTGGTACAACAGACAATAAATGTGTCATCAGCATACATAGTGATCAGATGCTTGTTATCTAAAAAGTTTGGGGAAATTATTTACATAACATATGAATACGAATGTACCAAAAATGGAGCCCTGAAGGACATCAAAATGTATGTTTCCTGTTTTTGACTGCCTTATCTCTAGTATTTATTCCTTATAATTTATAATTTCTGGCCACTATTGTCTGTGATTTCTAATAATTGCATTCGTTTTCCAGTGACTCCACTCACTTCTAATAATTTTTCCAATGACACCACTCACTGCAATTTTTGGTAACAGTGCATCACAGTGTACTCTATTGAAAGATTTGCAGATATCCAGGAATATTTCTGCTACTTGAGACCTTTCATTTTGTTTTTCAAGGCCATAATGGACAAATTATACTATTGCTGACATACTCTGACTGCTTTGGAAACCATGCAGGAAGTCACCTAGCATGTCCAAAATGCTTTTTAGCATTATTTTTCTCTAGTAAGTTGCTGAATGTTGAGATTACTGCAACAGTTATGTAGTTCTGAAAATGATTTATTTCCCTTTATGTATAAGGTAAATATTTCACCGTCTTGTTTGTACATTTTTTCAGTTGAAATGGACAACTTTCATATAACATTGTAGATTTTTGTTTCTGATGCTATCAATAAGCTTCACTATGTCATCACTGAGCATTGGAGGTACTGTATTGTTGGTCTATTTATTAGTTGACTTACATACATATTGTGCATCTGATTTTATGCAGGTATTGCTTTCAACAGTATCTACAATGTAATAATTGAAAATATTGCTAACTAGAAGGGGATCAGAAATGCCACCATTTTTCTCAGTTAATTCTTCATTATTAATTTTATTTTTTGTTTCATCGTTTCTAATTTTATTTATAATTGACTAACAAGACTTTGAAACACTACCTGCACTTTATATCTGTTGGCTAAATTTTTCTTGCACTGCTTGTAGAGTTCTTCACATAACTCAGACTTGGCCAGTCTATAGACCTTCCACATAACTGACTTTGATGATCCTGCCCTTGGTAATGACTTCCTCTGGTTGTTCTGCCTCTCCCCCAACCTGTGAAAAATGTCTTTAGTTCACTATGACGCAAACACTCAATGTGCATGTGGTGACTACACAATCAACTCTCTTATGTCCACTTTCTCTGAGTGCACCTCTTTATCAGCAAGCCTGGCCTCCTCACTCATCATCCTCATCACTGAATATCCGAGGTCCACACCCTCCACATGCGGAACAAAGAGATAAAATGCCTGGTACACACACAATGCCTACTCCTTTACCTCAAATCTTTGTAGCCATCATCTGACATGGACCTTACCTTGGCAGCTGTTCTACATAGGCTTGACCTGTAGCTCTCAAAATGTCAGGTTAGTGATCATGTTATCCCCAGGGACACTACCCACAACCCATGACACTAAACACAATAATGAGTGGCACATGCCATAGGATCAATACTACAGACCCCCCGCCCCAGTGTATGACATAGTGTGCCATCTGCAGTTCCATAAAGTTCACCATGCAAAAGAACTGGTCCATGAGCTCCTTTGGGTGGGCATCATATGTCCTTAAGGCAGCAATTCGTCATCCCCAATCCACTTGGTACTTAACAAAGATGATTCTTTTCAGCTGCTTGGTGGTTACAGTCACCTTAATGCTCTCACTATCACTGACAACTACCAAACCCCCACATTCAGCACTTTGCAGAACTTCTGAACAGCACATGTGTTTTCAATCTATTAGGTGGACTTTAATTAGAACGTCCCTCCTCCTTCCACTTTTCCACTTTTCCTCAGCTGCATATGACATCAACCCACTGGTGCCCTCATCCAGGTGCCTCTTGCAGATACATTGGCTGGGAAGTAAACATCTAGTAAACATTGGATGCAGTGGTTAGACAAAACAATCCAATTGTTTAAGGCAATGAAGGTTGCAGTAGCTAATGCCATCATACTTGTGCATCCAGTTGCGAACACACATATCATCATAGCCACATATGTGAGTGATTCCTCAGTAGGTGCGGCCCTCCAACAACACGTATGCAACTCTGTTCTACTATTATGTTTCTATTCCAAGAAACTGACAAGTTCATAATGAAACTGGTCCACCTTTGATTGTGAACCGCTGATGTTTTGTGAAGCAGTGAAATATTTCTGCGATGACATAGAGGTTCATGAAGTCACCATATTTACTGACCATAAATCTTTGGCAAATGCAATTTGCCACCCTGCGCTGGATCTACTGCTGAGACACTTTCAACACATTAGCCACTTCACAACAGACATTGAAATATTAGGGGAGTAGAAAATTTAGTCACGGGTTAGCTGTCCAGAGTGGTGGCGATTACTTCTCAGAGGTTCGGAGGCTGTGAGCACTATGGGACTTAACATCTGAGGTCATTTGTGATGATCATCAGTAGCAATGAAACAATGTTTAAGCAGTGAAGCGTGTTGCTCTGCATGAACACTGTGCTTTGGTTTTCTGTCTGGGTGATATGCACACCTGTTATTGTTTGTCTAGTTCAGTGAATAAAGTCAGTTGCAATAAGGTGTTGAAGTATTCCTGTCTGTTCTATAACTGATAGGACAGTGAATATTATCACATGTTCGTCATGAGTGGGGTTCTGAACTATCTGTTCTAGCTAGATTTCAGAGAAGGCATTTAGTAATGTTTCACAGGATTTTTTTTCACATCCAGCACAAACAAAACTATAATCATCCCAGTTGACTGCTGGATGATTAAAGTCTCCTCTGTTGATTACAGTATGACTCAACAACTTATGTACAAGTGCACTAAGGTTTTCTCTAAAGTTTTCAGTTACATCAGGAAGCAAGTCTGGTGGTCAGTGGAAGTATCCAGTTACAATTTTATGCTCACCTCTGATACTGAGTCTTGTTCAAACAATCTTAGATGCAAGTTCAATTTTGATCTCATTGGATTTGAGTTTCATATCTAGTGTGACAAGTACATCACCTCCACTTATCATTACCCTATCCTACTTACATGTAGTTAAACTATCCTCAGAGATCTCACTGCTGTCAACTTCAAGTTTTAACTGGCTTTGTGTACATAGTTTTATGTGTGCTTTGCTGCTTTTGAGGAGTGCTCAAACCCTGACTCTCTGTAGTAAATACTTTGGCAGTTAATGACTAGGATTTTAATAGTCTCACTTGTGGGTGACATTTCTTTGGATCTTACTCTGATATTCCAGGTCCCCTACATGTACCATTGGAAAGTACCTAGTTTTAAAAAACCGCACACATAGTAAACTACTTGGATATCAGCCCATAATGTGTGACCCACTTAGGGGGATCTCCCTACAGTTCTCAACCCTATGGCACAAGTCTAACTCCAAACTGCAAGCTTTGTTGAAACTCTGTGCACAAGGCCTGTCCTAAGTACCTTCTCTGCCAGCCCATGGAATTATCCAAGTATGACCTCAGAGCCCAGACCACATGCATCATTTTTTCCTATGTGCACCACAATCTACAGTTGGTTGTACCCTGTTCCCTCAATGGATACTGGGATAGTCTTTTCAACATACCGAATGAGGCCTCTAGGCATACACACTGGGTGTTGCTTCGTGGCCATTTATTTGAAGTCTCTGGTTCAATCCTTCCACTCACCACACTTTGCAGTTAGTTGCACCCTGTTCCCTCAATGATGTGCCTGGTGTTTTTCCAGAGTGCTGTTGCCATTTCCCTATGGGGTGCTATTATTCGCTATATGTTTGAACTGCTGACAATTAATGGATCCCTACCCTTTTGCATTTGCCTTCCCCTGATGTAGGACAAAGTGGTTTCCCAGGTGAAGAAAGTCCCACTGGCCCAGTTTCAGTGGAAGACAGAACCCCAAACCTATTGGTTAGGGGGACATATTTGGTCCTCCCTGCTCTCTGGTTCCTGTCTATCCTGTACAGGATGTCTATACCTACCATTGACATACCACTCATAGTCAAATGGATGAGTGGTGATAGATCCTGTATTTCCTGCAGACAAGACATTATCCACAAGAAAGGATAGTACTGTAGATACCTTTGATACCTTTGGTATATGTTTCTTGGTTTCCTTCCCAAAACACCCATTCATAGCAGCTTCCAATAACTTGACAGTAGTCAGGGCAATTACAAACAACAGCTAACTCATCCCTGCCCTGAGAACAGCATACACAGTAGAACTACATTGTACCTCATGCAGTATTCCATAGAACAGTGAAGGAATACCAATATTACCAGTAGCCTTTTAGAGCTGAAGCAATTCACAGACAAAACATATTATCTATAATGACAACAGAAAAACTTAGTATAAATTTTACTGTTTCTCTGAAATGTTTTTCAGGTTATGAACACTGACAAATTCAACAATGGTGTCAGTTTCAATGAATGCAGACAATATAAACCCCTGTTAAATGAGAAAACTAACATGACCCAATATGTTAGTCATTTACAGTAACTGTAAATCAGAAATGCTGATTTACTACTACTTCCAAATTTTTTCTAAAATGTACATTTATTACTTTAATATACACTGAAATTTGGCATGAATTATTCTTTGAATGACAGTACAACTACTAAAATGTGTTTTAAGGCATAGCAGAGTTTGTTCTGTTCCATGTTCATGTTAAGTCATAGGCGAGGACAGCCTTATCCAAGGACTTCCACTAGGCCTTGTGTATTTGTCTAGTTTTTCCTATTACCTTCACTGTCTAATCTCTCAAAAGTAACCAAGTCATCTATTGTATTCCTATTCTCTGTTTCACTTATTTAATGTTCCGTTTGAAACTCTCAACAATTTCTGGTTGTTTCAGGTTATTCAGATCCGGTCTTCTTAATTTCTTACCTTTTTGCAGGTTCTTCATTTGATAATCAGCATCTCATGAACATGTTTTTCAGTTTAAAATCTGGCTTCTAAATCTTTGTCTAAATCTTTGTCTTCTAAATCTTTGGTTATGTATAACCTTCCTCCATGGTTATCAAATCAAATATTAGCAATAATTAAGTTGTGCTCAGTGTAATATTTTAACAGGTGACCTTCCTTTTCCTTCTTTTGCCTGGTCCATGGTCTCCTATTATTTTTTGTACCCTTATTTTTCCCAGTATGGAATTCCAGTCCCCATTTAAAATTAAATTATTGTGTTCTTAATCAACCAAGTAACTTCTTTTATCTCGTCATACATTTTTTCGAATCTCCTCAGCATCTCATTAACTAAACAATGGAAAATATAGGATAGAATCTAACAATATTATGAAAAAGATAACAGAGATGCTGTGTCACATATGGGCACAAAAAAAGATTGTCACAAAATAAGCTTTCGGCCAACCAGGCCCTTGTCAAAAATAAATGTTGGACACACACACACACACACACACACACACACACACACACACACACACACACATACTTTGACAAAGGACTTTTTGGCTGAAAGCTTATTTTATGACAGTCTTTTTGTTGTGCCTAACTGCAACTCAACATCTTCACTATATGGTGAGTAACAACTATCCTTCTCACAATATTGCTGCATCTTATTAATTAATAGAGGTGTATATTTATATAACTTCGGTCATTTAATGTCTTCTTTTCTATACTGGCTATAATAATACATTCACTTTTTGTTCATAATACTGGCACAGTTACCATTAAAGATTAAAAACTATTTGTGTGAACAATTATTGAAGCAGTGTAGCAGTATGTAACAAATTATTGTGAAATACTTTAAAATTTACTTTCTTTGTCTTGGTTTAAGAATGCATAAAAACTTCCATAACATTTCTGAAATTTCAGTACAGAGCCTTTCTTCTTATATGCTGCTCTGCAACATGTTCATGTACCATTGGCACATGGACCCATTTTTGACAACATTACTGGAAAAGGAACATTTGCTGACACTTTACTGGAAATGGACTGGCTTGTTGGGAGGGTTGTCCAAGTTGCTATGAATCATAGCAGAAACACTTTGGTCTGGATATTAAGTAAGTTCTTTCATCTATTCTGCAGAACTTAATGATATCTTGCTGTTATTTGGGTGTTACATTTTATGCACTTTAAAAGTAGGATGTTTTCCATTTACCAATTTTTTTTTACACTAAGAGATTAAACTGTATATCAAAATATGAACCAGAGCATTTATGTGCTACATACACTATAAAACTCACATAGTTAAAAAACATTAAACACTATGGTTAACCCTAATATATTCACAGTTTTGAAATGAAAACCCACATATTAATTTTTTATGAAAAAATTATTTAACTGCTTTGTTAGAACTCGCATGGGAGGACACCCAGAAATTTTTAAGAAAATAATGATGATCCTAGCTTCATTCAAAACCTACTTTCACATGTTTTCAAAGTATTCTTCCACAACTGTGTGTACTTTGCTCTCAGTGAAGGCACTCATTGTGCTTCTTGGGAACTTCGGTTAAAAACCTCTGTAAGCAGAATAATTACTTCTGAGATCTGAAAATCATCCCCATGTTTATTTTCCTTTTTGGTATGAAAAGATATAAAATGAGACAATGTTGAACTGTAGAGTGGATACAAAAATGATCAGACTGGGCCTGCTGAAGAAATACTTATTTTTTCGCCACCCAATGAACATGTGCACTTTCATGGTGAAAAAACTTTTCATGGTAAGCTCCCCAGTAGTCACTTACTTTTTATTTTTCAAAACATGTAATACAAAGACATACTCCTTTGATGTGGTATGTGGATAATAAGCGCCTTTCTTTTGGTGTGGTTGTGGCAATGTATTCTTTTACAACAAAGAATATCTTTTCCATTCTTTAGGCAACACTGCTAACTGCACTTTTAGTGGATCAGTGAGCAAGTTTTAAATACATAACTCCATCCTACTCTCAGGATTAAACTGGTAAAACTATGCTTTTTCATCACCTGCAATGTGGAATATAGATGGTTATCCGGAATTAAGCTTTCTAAATTATTTGTTAAAAAATATGAATGTTAAATGTTCTCTTACTAGGTCACCTTACATGATATTCACTAATGGTAAACTTTTCTTACAAGAAAAATCTGATAAAAGCTCTTAGGGAAGCCAGTAATCCATTGAATCTTTTCAGTTCACTAAATGTACTAGTCTGTGCAGAGGGATCCAATTGTCTCATTCTCCAAAAAAACTTGTTTCTTCAGTAGCATCACAATGACTGACTTCCATCTTCAAGACAATTTGTTTCATTTGTTTTCATTGTACCAATCAAAGGAGAAAATCTCCCATTGTCAGGTGCTATGACTCAATACAGTTACTGGCAGCAAATAACATGGATTCATAAAAATCCCATCATGAAGTAGAGACTTCAGGAATATGGAATGATTCAGGTTGTACATTAACAGGCAGAAGCAGCCACTATGAGATTGTTCTGTGAAGTATAGAAAAAAACTAATGTTAATCTATTTGTACTGATTATTATAAAAAAACACTGATAGATGGCTTTTTGCATATATATTATAAATAAAAAGGAACTACTTTGAAAATAGAAACTACTGCTCCTCCTCTTACACTACGCAGAGCCTGTTTTTATCTACTTATTCATACAAAGCATTTATGAAACTAGACTGATTTCAGTGACCAGTATACTCTGCTAAAGCTAAAAACATGTTTAATATGAACGATAGTGTTGACTGAAATTCATGTTCCCAAGTCCAAACATTCTCATAAATCATAGAAGGAGAAGCTAAGAAACTACTTCCAGTTTCCTGTTTGATGCCTTCCATCAACCTGTTGATGGCTTTTGCACCAGAACATTAAACTCCATTCTGAGCCCTCAACAGGGATGCAGTCCATATGGAAATTATTTTTGCTTCTAGTATTGTGGAGATCATATGGCTCCACAAATGAAGGGGAGGTGGGGAGAGCGGAGAGAGCAGAGGAAGCACTTGCCCACACATGGGATCTGCGATGTAGACTACAGAAACATGGCAACCAGTGTATATGATTCATACCAAGACAAATAAAAAGTCTTATTCGTAATATTAAAATCTCCAAAAGTTTGGCGTGTACTGCATAATGTGGAAATGTGGCAAAGCTTATGTGGGGCAGACTATTACGACAGTCAAGGAGAGATGCAAGCCCCATCAGCAACACATCCAACTAAACAACCAAACATATTTTAAATAAAAAGACTGACCTAAAAGACAAAACAATTGTTGAAAATTTCACTAGTATTTTTTTAGTCACAACACATTTCTTTGTTGTACTAATAGAGATAATATAAATCAGAAGTAGAATTACAAATTCTGTGATACATAACAAATAATAATCTTTGCATGTACATTAATTGACTATTGTAAAAAATACCTTATGCTGACTGCATTTATATACATATAAATCATATAACCATATTATTCTACAATTATTTTGAAATATCACACTGACATTCACTAAAAAGCATTACGTACAAGGGAAGTCACATTACAATGATACGAAACATCACATACTCATAAAACACCACTGTATATAGTAGTAATGTATTACAAGAAAGGTGTGTCTTTTGTAATACAGACACCACCCAAAACTAGAGCAGTAAAATAAACTACTACCATTAAGCAGCTTATGTCAAACAATGAGTTATTAATATCACATCTTTACAGTTTGAGTTATCAATGAGGACTGCCTCAAATATAATCATGAAATGAAATATGATTAGACCACTATCAAGGTGCAAATGCCATTCTGAGACAGCATAGTTAAGGAAGCTGTCAAAATGAAGATATCAGAAAACCTGATTAACAGGGATGGAGGTTTCAGTGTAAACAAGGATTGGGTTTGAAACAAAGCATGTTTCATTCAACCAGTTAATGTGCTACAGAGAACCCTCATTATTGTTTTATTACACAGATGTACTGTATGAAATCAGGGACAATGTGGTGTAATTTTTTTCACTTAAAGGAAGTTTTTCAGACGATATCAAGATTTGAAGATATCGTAAAGTCATCACCATACAAAATTACAAGCATCAAAATTGAAACCAAGTAACTTTGTAGACCAGTTGTCCATAATTCTGGGAAAGTGATTAGTTCAGCTCAAATGTCCATAATTCAAAAGTTATTAATAGTTCAGATAAAATTTCAAGACACAAACTGCTAAATATTTTTAAATTCTGTTTTTATAATATTGTAGCCAAAACTTTTCTGGCCACAGTGATGTTCTCATATTTCATATATTTTTAGATTCATAAAGGAAATGTTTACAATTTAAACTTTTGTGAAATTAGTTATAAATAGTGGCTCTCTTAGAATGCAGAGAATTTTATTGAACATGAAAGTTATGGTATCATTATGATACAAAAAGTAGCATCTCGTTTTTATGTAAAACACAAGGAGACAAAACACTGTGCACATGAAGTAAATGATCTTTAAAAACTGGAATGGTTACCTCTTTTGTATAATTAGTTATTGTAGAATTCTCTTGTAAAGTACAAAGCCAATGAGTAAAATCATAAATAACAATTGTCAGACATGAGTTGGGAGGAGGCAGCTGTGGTTAACTGAAATTCAGGTCCAGTCTAGTACAGTTATAGTCAGTCAAGAGCATGGGCTATGCTGAAAGCCTATGTGAAGTGTACTGTGCAGAGATGCTATCTGAATGAGCAGGAGGTATGGTCAGTAGTGCAAAAATCATATAGTACTAGGTGGAGGCGACTTTAACCTACCAAGTATAGACTGGGATTTGTATGGATTCATTGCATGAGAAAGGGGGGGGGGGGGGGGGGTTACAGACAGACAGCCATGCAAAGTGCTTTCTAACACATTTTCTGAAAGCCGTCTTGAGCAGATAATTCATCAGCCCACATACAATGCAAATATCTTAGACCCTGTAGTTACAAATAGGCCGGACATTAATGACAGCGTCAGTATAGAGATGGGGATTAGTGGTCATGATGTCATTATAGCAGCTAGTTACAAAAAGTTAATAAATCAGGCAAGAAGGCTAGGACAGTTTTTCTGCTAGAAAGAGCAGATAAAAAGCTGTTAACATTTCACTTGGACAGTGAACTGACATCACTTAGTTCCAGTAAGAGGGATGTAGGGAATTATGGGCAAAGTTTGAATAGATTGTAAATCATGGGCTGGATAGTTATGTGCCTATTAAGTGGATTAAGGATGGAAAAGCCCCACCATGGTTTAATAATTAAATTCAGAAAATGCTGAGGAAGCAGAGGCTGTTTCACTCTCAGTTCAAAAGAGAATACACAAATAATGACAAGCAAAGATTAATTGTTGGTAAGGCGGGTACCAGGTTGAGATTCATTGGGAAAGTGCTTAGAAAATGTAGTCCATCAACAAAGGAGGTGGCTTACAAAACACTCGTTCGACCTATACTTGAGTATTGCTCATCAGTGTGGGATCTGTACCAGATCGGCTTGACGGAGGAGATAGAGAAGATCCAGAGAAGAGCGGCGCGTTTCGTCACAGGGTTATTTGGTAACCGTGATAGCGTTACGGAGATGTTTAATAAACTCAAGTGGCAGACTCTGCAAGAGAGGCGCTCTGCATCGCGGTGTAGCTTGCTCGCCAGGTTTCAAGAGGGTGCGTTTCTGGATGAGGTATCGAATATATTGCTTCCCCCTACTTATAGCTACCGAGGAGATCATGAATGTAAAATTAGAGAGATTAGAGCGCGCATGGAGGCTTTCAGACAGTCGTTCTTCCCGCGAACCATACGCGACTGGAACAGGAAAGGGAGGTAATGACAGTGGCATGTAAAGTGCCCTCCGCCACACACCGTTGGGTGGCTTGTGGAGTATAAATGTAGATGTAGTTGTAGATGTAGTAGAGATTTGCATGTCTTTGAAAAGATCTATGTGCAAAGCATGTAACAACTACCATCATCATACCATAGCATCTGGCATAGAATACGAGAAAATTCAGGTCCTACATAAAATTGCCAAGTGGGTCTAAGGCTTCCATCCAGTCACTTGTTGACCAGTCTGGTGTGGCAGTTGAAGACAGCAAAACGAAAGCCAAAGTTTTAAATTTTGCTTTCAACAAATCGTTTATGCAGGAGAATCATACAAACACACCATCATTTCACCATCAGACAGACTCCCGTATGGATGATATAGTAATAAGCATCCCTGGCATAGAGAAACAACTGAAAGATTTGAAAGTCAATAAATGGCAAGGTCCTTTTACAATGAGTACTCTATGGCATTGGCCCCTTACCTACCTTGCATTTTTTGTGAATCTCCCATCCAGCATAAAGTCCCAAATGACTGGAAAAAAGCACAGGTGACTCCATTGTATAAGAAGGATAAAACTATGGACCCTCAAAATTACAGATCAAAATACCTAACTTTGGTTTGCTGCAGGATCCCTGAACATTACTTTAGTTTGAATATAATAACCTTTTTCGAGGCTGAGAAGCTTATGTCCACAAATCAGCATGGTTTTAGAAAGCATCACTCATGCGAAACTCATCTTTCCCTTTTTTCACATGATATTCTGTGAACTATGGATGAAGTCCATAGAGTCCATGTTTCTAGATTTCAAGAAAGCAGTGCCCCATTGCAGGCTGTATGAGCATATAGAATAGGTTCACAGGTATGTGAGTGGCTCAAAGACTTTCTAAGTTATAAAACACAATATGTTATCACTGATGGTGAGTGTTCTTCAGAGACAAGCACTTCCCCAAGAAAGTATGATAAGACCACTGTTGTTCTCTATATACATAAATGATTTGGCAGAAAGGGTGGGCAGCAATTTTCAGATATTTGCTGATGATGCTGTGGTGTACAGTAAGGTGCTGAAGTTGAGTGACTGTAGGAGGATACAAGATGACTTGGACAAAATTTCTGGTTGGTGTGATGAATGGTAGCTAGCTCTAATTGTGGAAAAATGTAAGCTAATGCAGATGAGTAGGAACACCAAACCCACAACGTTCAGATACAGTGTTAGTAGTGTCCTGCTTGACACAGTCACATTGTTTAAATATCTGGACATAACATTGCAAAGCAGTATGAAATGGGACAAGCATGTGAGGACTGTGTTAGGGAAGGTGAATGGTTGACTTCAGTTATTTGGAGAATTTTAGGAAAGTGTAGTTCATCTATAAAGGAGACTACATGTAAGATGCTAGTGTGACATATTTTTAAGAAATGCTTTAGTATTTAGGTTCCACACCTGGTCAGATTAAAGGATGACATCAGAACAGTTCAGAGGCAGGCTGCTCGAGTTATTACTAGTAGGTTCAAGCAACACATAAGTACTGTGGAGAAGCTTCAAGAACTCAAATGGGAATCCCTGGAGGGAAGGCGATGTTCTTTTTGAGGAACACTGTTGAGAAAATACAGAGAACTGGCATTTGGAACTGAATGCAGAATGATTCTACTGCTGCCAACATACATTTTGTGTAAGGATCAGGAACATAAGATGTAAGAAATTAGGGCTCATATGGAGGCATACAGACAGTTACTTTTCCCTTGCTCTATTTGCTTGTGGAACAGGAAAGAGAATGACTAGTAGTAGCACAGGGTACCATACGCCATGTGCTGTATGGCGACTTGCAGAGTATCCCTGTAGATATAGATGTAATGTACTGACAATGATGAGTGAGAAAAATTATATACTGAACTGTCAACCTTGCATGTATATGTAAACAAACTGTGAGCAGTTATTATGGTGTATGTATTTCAAGACTGTCTGTAGTATTGTAGTATCTCCACATTGTGGAGATGTTGAGTCACAGATAGGCACAACAAAAAGACTGTCAAACAAATAAGCTTTCAGCCAAAAAAGCCTTCTTCCAATTAAACAACATAGACACACACACTCACAAAAATGCATCTCACATGCATCAGAGCATTTTCTCTGGTTGCCTCAGCAGCTAAAGGCAGTGGGCATGTGTGTCTGTGTATGTTGCCTAATTTGGAAGAAGGCTTTTTTGGCCGTAAGCTTACTTGACAGTCTTTTTGTTATGCCTATTTGCCATTCAACCCTCTGCTATATGGTGAGTAACACTGTATCTTTTTCACAATATTGTCATTATTCCATCTAGGATTTTCCACTGTTTTATTTCAAGACTGTGTTAGTGATTAGAATCTGGAATCATAAAACAGTATTTGTTTATTGAGATAGAAACTTAACATCGTAAGAAACACCCTCTACAAATCATATAGTGGAGATGCTGAATTGCAGATAGGCACAATAAAAAGACTGTCACAAATAAAGCTTTTGGCCACTAAGGCCTTCATCAACAATAGATGTAGACACACACACACACACACACACACACACACACACACACACACACACAACCACAGTCTCAAGCAACTGAAACCACACTGCAAGCAGCAGCACCAGTGCATGATGGGAGTAGTGACTGGGTGGGAGTAAAGAGGAGGGGAGATGGAGCGATAGTATGGTGGGCATGGTGGACAGTTAAGTGCTGCAGATTAGACAGAGGGCAGAGAAAGGTGGGGAGGGCGGAGATGTAGTAGAAAAGGAGAGAAGTAAAAAAGACTGAGTGTGATGGTGGAATGACAGCTTTGTAGTGCTGGAATGGAAACAGAGAAGGGGCTGGATGGGTGAGGACAGTGACTAACAAAGGTTTAGGCCAGGAAGGTTAAGGGAATGTAGGATTTATTGCAGGGAAAGTTCCCACCTGCACAGCTCAGAAAAGCTGGTGTTGATGGGAAGGATCCATATGGAACAGGCTGTAAAGCAGTCATTGAAATGAAGGATGTCATATTTGGCAGTGTATTCAGCTACAGGGTGGGCCACAGTTTGTCGCTGGCCATTCATGTAGATAGACCGCTTGTTGGTTATAATGCCCACATAGAACACAGCGCAGTGGTTGCAGCTTAGCTAGTAGATCACATGACTAGTTTCACAGGTAGCCCTGCCTTTGATAGGGTAGGTGATGTTCATGACCAGACTGGAGTAGGTAGTGGTGGGAGGATGTATAGGACAGGTCTTGCATCTAGGTCTATAACAGGGTTATGGGGCATGAGATGAGCAGTTCGGAGCAATCAAGGCATTACCTACAAACAAATCCAGGGTACAGCTATGGGCACCCGCATAGCGCCACCCTACAACAACCTATTCATGGACTATCTAGAGGAATCCTTCCTAAAAACCCAGACTCAGACTCCTAAACCCCTACCTGGTTCAGATTCACTGATATCTTTGTGATCTGGATTGAGGGTGAGGTCATCCTATCCACATTCCTCCAGAACCTCAACAACTTCTCACCTTTTGCTTCACGTGGTTCTACTGAACACAACAAGCCATCTTCCTAGATGTTGATCTTCACATCAAAGATGGCTACATCAGTACCTCTGTCTATACCAAACCTACTAACCGCCAGCAATACCTCCACTTTGACAGCTACCACCCATTCCATACCAAACAGTCCCTTCTGTGGTCATTGCATCTGCGGTGATGAGTGGTCCCACTCGAAATATACTGAAGGTCTCACTGAAGCCTTCACAGACCGTATTTATCTTCTCAACCTTGTACAAAAACAAATCTCCCATGCCTTATCTTTCCAGTCTCCCACCACCTCCCACCATCTGACCACAGAGGAGGATTCCCCTCGTAACTCAGTACCACCCAGGACTGAAGCAACTGAATTACGTTCTCTGCCAGGGTTTTGACTACCTTTCATTGTGCCCTGAAAAGAGAAACATCCTGCCCACTATCCTACCCACCCCTCCCACATTGGTATTCCGCTAACTTACACAATATACTCTTCCATCCTGACACAATCCATGCTCCCAACCCCTTACCTCATGGCTCATACCCCTGTCCCATACATCCTCCCAGTCAAAGGCAGGGCCACCTGTGAAACTAGCCATGTGATCTACAAGCTAACCTGCAACCACTGTCCTGCATTATATGGAGGGATGACAACCAAGTGGTCTGTCAACATGAATGGCCAGCAATAAACTGTGGCCAAGAAACAAGTGGACCACCCTGTTGCTGAACACACTGCCAAACAAGATATCCTTCATTTCAATGACTGTTTCACAGCCTGTGCCATACGGATCCTTCCCATCAACACCAGCTTTTCTGAGCTGCGCAGGTGGGAACTTTCCCTGCAATATATCCTACATTCCTGTAACCTTCCTGGCCTAAACTCAGTGTGCAGTTTCAGCTCTCTGAGACTGCAGATGTGTGTGCAAGTTGTGCTTGCATGAGTGTGTGTGTGCGTGTGTGTATGTGTGTCTACTGCTGACAAAGGCCTTAATGGCCGAAAGCTATGATTGTGTGAATCTTTTTATTGTGCCTGTTGCGGCTCAGCATCTCCCCTATATGGTGAGTAGCAGCTTCCCTTCTCTCATATTGTTACATTCCATCCTGGATTTTCCATTGTTTGATTTTTGTCTAACAGTATCATACATTTCTTATTGTATTATTGGCCTGTTTGTACCACACTGGTTACTCAAATATTAAAATTATTACATTTTTGTATGTCATTAATGTGATTAATAATATATTTTTATCATTCTGTAAGAGCCCAGACATGCATTTTGGATCTTAAAAAGTGTATTGATAGCTTTTATGTAAACAAAATTACAGCAGACATGTATTTTTAAACAAAATTCAGCAAAATACGTACCTGACTCAATCAACTTTTAATAATATTGTCAGGCTCTTCTTAATTTGGGCTGACTGACCTCTGAATAACATTTTCACTTTGAGACTAGAGATTGCACTGTATTGCAATCCTTTATTTATGAATTAGAGTGCTTAATTATCTAGGATGAAGAAGGAACTCATTACACTCCAACAAATAGATGGTGATGAACAATTAGCACAATAGCAAAATCATTCCTGATCATTAGAATATTTTTGAGACAAAGGTTGCTCATTATTACTGTAACAAGGGGTGACAGTAAGCAAAAATAGAACAAAAAACATGGAACATACAAAAGCATATAAAAATCACACACCAAAGAATAAACAACACGTAGAAAAACCATAAGAACATACAAAAACACAGTGGCCCTGGTGGCTGGCTCGGAAGCTCCTTAATGGCTATGATTACCTTGTCACCACATACATGTGACTCTGCACAACAGAATGCAAATAATGTCTCTGGTTGGTGTGATTCTTGATTGATGGCTGCAACCATGACATACAACATGTGTAGCAGATGCTACATCAGCCTTCTCAGTGGATGCAGTGCATCATCTTGGAAACAGGCAGGAAAATTGATGTGGTGGCTAGAACAGGTTGTGCATACTAGTAGGTGCTCTGCACTCATTGGGTTTTGCACCTGCAGTGGAGATTGTGATGCTGGCACTGGAGGATGCTGAGGTCTTGATGCCATTGTGGATGGAGGTGCTTCACAGGAAATGCATGCTGGCTTGACACAGTAGAGTGAAATGGTTGTGTACTTGCAATTTACCACAATGTGCAGCATTTGAGTACATCTTCTTAAGATATGGTATGAGACAGTGTAACAGGGTTCCAATTGTGGCTTGACACTCTCTGTCTGAAGTGTTACATGTGAGCAGCTGTCTAAGCCATGGTGAACCTAACTGTTTGGCGTACATGTCTTGATGCTTTGGAAGGTTGGATATGAGTGACATGCTCTCTTAACTGGTGTAGAAAATCCGGCTGGTCCTGTGTTGATGTTTGTAGAGAACTGGCATTGACAAATTTTCCAGGAAGACACAATGTTTTGCCATGGACCATATCTGCAACTAAGGACTCCATGTCCAGCTAGTATGTGGCTTGTAGGACAAGGAGAACTATCAAAAGCATGGAAATTCAAGAAATTTGATGGCACAGGAATGCTGCCTTCAGGGAATGATGCTGTTGCTCAGTCGTTCCATTTGTTGATGGGCTGACGGCTGATGATGCTGACATTAGGGACATGTCCTTGTCCACTCCTGTCAGTATTCCTCCAAAACAAGCCAGATGAAATGCTGTGACACCAGATGTAAAGCTGTACAGGCTCCAGGGTGACACAGACTGCAGAGACTGTTGAAAACTGACTGCCAAAACAAGACAAGTAGGAATTGGTTGATCTTATTTGCAAAACATCACAGAATAGTTGGACTCTTCTCCAGGAACATTAACAAGTTGTAACTGTAACAATTAAGTGGCGTCACTGAAAGTCCAAAGCTCTTGGTTTTCCTGCTGAGTCTTGGCCAGTTCTGAAAAATCTATAGGTCTCAATATGCTGGTGTGCAAGAGACAGTCAGCTACTACATTATTAATACCAGAAATGTGTTTAATATCCTTACTAAATTGTCTTCCTCAAGGATAGCAATTATTGTTGCTGTCCTGCTTGAAGGCATAGATTAATGGTTTGTGATCTGATCATAAATTCTCTTGCTTCTATCGGTGGCCTCAAGTACAGTAAATTCTTCCTAATCTGGCCCCCAGTAGTCCAGACCTCCAATAATCTTACCGCATCCACCCTCTAGTCGCTGATGCACACAATAATGTATTCTTGCGTGCAACAATGTTGTTAATTAATTACAGTGTTTAAAAATCTTACACATATTTGAAACTGTGGTTTTCTATACAGTTCAGTGTCACCGCTTCTAAAAGAAAACATTTTATATGAGACATCAAGTGTAAACCCAAAATTAGAGTTAAGTTGAACTGGTTGCTTATAGAAATCCATTTCTGGATGAGCCACTATTTATGACCAACCTTAAACAGACAAATACATAATCAAAAGCCTACAAGAAAGTTATAATGAAAGATATCTAGAAGAGGATGTAAGAGTGTAGAGCATGAGGATATCTCATGCAGCTGGTGCTGAAGCTGCAGATATCTTCCTGGAGTACATTATGCAATCAGAAATGTGCAGTACTGATGTAATGCTTGTAAAGCTATTGAGTGATAAGGTTTGCTGTCATAATGTATCATCATTGAAACAACTAAAAATCTGAGACATGTTTCATAGTGAGTGATATGCTGTATATATACACACTCAAGGACTGAGTTTTCTATGAAAATGAATTTGTCTTTGAATTTAATGAAGTTTAATATACAAGTGATTACAATAAATTTAATATGCTGTCAACAATCCACCACTTCTACTAACCAGGAACCCATATGTGCAAGGAATGGCCAGATTAGCAAGATTCTACTGTATTTAACCATCTCGTACACAGCCTGTTGTTCACGGTCGTAGGCACTCCACATCTTATGTGATGGTAACACTTTAAACAAGAAGTATGCAAGCAGTTGCCATGAACCATCTGGCAATTGCTGCAGTGGCAGCCCATGTCCCGTATCAAAGCCAAGGGTGTGTCACGCTTGAGTTGTGTGAGGAGCTATGTGTTTACCACACTTTGCTTTGCAGTCTCGAAAGTGGAGAACATCACTTCGGTCCACTGCAGTGGGATATTGTCGCTGACCTTTGAACTGGTGAGTGCCACATTTCAGTGATTCCTACAGTTCTGCTGCATACGGTAGATGGCAGTGGTAAAAGCTCAACATCCTTAGAAACTGGTATAATTCCTTACTTGTTGTCGGCCTTGGTATCTGCAAGAGGGCTTTGACCTTCTAAGATGGCTTTGACCTTCTCAGTTAATGGTAGGAAGCCTACATATGATATCCAAGGGCCTAGGAATGTGGCACTGGGTAGCCCAAACATGTTCCTGGCCATGTTTAACATCACATCATACTGTTCCAAACGTTTGAATACTTCCTAAAGGTGCTGGTGGAGTTGCTCCTTGATGGTTGAAAACACAAGTACATTGTTAAGGCACACACAGCAAAATGGCAAGCCTTGCAGGACAGAATCAATAAATCTTTTCCAGGTTTCAGCTGTGTTCTGTAAACCTAAAGTCATGAACTTGCTTTCAAAAAGTTCAAATGGAGTAATAATTGCCGTTTTTGGGATGTCTTCCTCTGCTACAGGAATCTGCATTTAAGTCTTGGTGCAGTGCTAAACACTGAATATTCTTGCTCCCTGTATCGTGTAACTGTACTCTGGCAACAAGGGAAAAGGATAGCAATCAGGTACAGTTCTAGAGTTGAATACACTATAATCACCACATGGATGCCAGGCTACTCCTTTCTTCAGAATAAGGTGTACAGCAGATGACCATGGGCTACTTGGTGGTCAGATTATTCTTTCTCTAAGTATTGTGCTGAATTCAGTTTTAACAATGGCCAGGTAATCAGTTGCCAACTGCCTAGGCCTGCAAGATATGGGCAGGCTGTAGGATGCACTGCGTTGTGTGCTATGTGACACTTGTTTAGGTATGCTTGGCAATCTGTTCAAAGCAGGAAATTGTCTTAGCAGAGAGGCACACTCCTTGTCACATGTCTGTATCATTGTAGCACTGTGCACAGTTGCACTGTAATGAAACTCTGCAGCAGTCAGTCCAGTCCAGCCAAGCATTGGCTGCAAGAGGTGGTAAATGAAATGTCGTGTGGCTAGGGCCTCCCGTCGGGTAGACCGTTCGCCTGATGCAGGTCTTTCGAGTTGACGCCTTTCGGCGACCTGCTCGTCGATGGGGATGAAATGATGATGATTAGGACAACACAACACCCAGTCCCTGAGTGGAGAAAATTTCCAACCCAGCCGGGAATCGAACCCGGGCCCTTAGGATTGACAGTCTGTCACGCTGACCACTCAGCTACCGGGGGTGGACGCAAGAGGTGGTAATGTGCCAAGTTATGAGCTCCTTTATTAACCCTGATGATGTCCATGATGGTGAAGTCCCAGGTGAATGAGCAGAATAATCCTAAATTCTATTTGATACACAATGTTTTGTACCTCAAGATACATGAATTATTAGTGGCAGATAAACAGAATGCTATCAACAGTCTGCAGCACATCACAGAAGTTCAAACTAATATAGTAAAATCTGAACCAGTGCCTATCAGGTACTTCTGGCTGGATCTTCAGTCACTGATGAACAGGCATTGTGACTTCAGGAGGCAGTTGACTGCACCTACAACTTACTGCTGCTGGCATTTGGAAATGAGCACAGTGTTGTACATTTCTGCACCTGCTCATTGAACCTATGATGGTACCAGCGCATGTGTTGTTCTGTGCTACATGATACAACACTGGTCAAAGAATGGCTCCTTGATCTCCTGCAGTAATGCGCTCTACCATTACCAGTACCAACTTGTGTCAGCAGCTTTCCAATTGCTTATATAATGATTTGATTTTTGCTACCAAAGAGTCAGAATCTGCGTGCATGACCATTGCTGCCACTGCCATACTACCACCCAGCACTGTCACTGCAGGAACCTGGGCAGATACAATGGCCTATTGGATTCAATTTGCAATCTCTGCCATGGCACCTAATGATACCTCTTTGGTTGTGCCATGAGTGCTTTGACCTGTGGTGGTCAGCTGCACCACAGGGTGCACAGTAACTTGTCTGGACTGTCAGAAATGGTAACTGTGTCTACCTCACTCCGTAAACTTTGCAAGTATCATGATGGCTTGTAATCACCTAAGTCCTTTTGCATAAGCATTTGTCATTTTCAATCTTCTTGTGATGCTGTAATCTCTTGACAAATTCTGATTTTAAGCTTTTAGTATGAGTTCTGCAGTAAAATGGTGGTGTTGCTGACTCATGACAAGGGCAAGTTTTGTCAACTCAGCCATTATTCTATTGCAGCAAAAGGTTGCTTGTACCTGCACAGACCACAGCACCAGATTGTTTGGCCAAAATGGAGGCAAATAGACTGCTAGTCTGGACACTATTGGCTCATCACTTATCTTGCATAACTAGTAAAATCCAATGGTGGTTAGCCCACTTCAGCTTAGATCATGTTGGGGTCACTCACTTGTCATATTCAGCTTGGGCTGACCAAATTCTGAGTACCATGTTCACTCTGAGGCTAGAGATTCCACTGGATTGAAATTCCTTATTTGCAGATAACAGTGTTTCATTATCTAGGACAAACAAGCAAATTATTACAGTCCAACAAATACCTGGTCAGGAATGCGTAACGAAATAGCAAAATTGTTCCTGAGCATGAAAATATTCATGACACAGAGGTAACTAATTATTACTGCAGTCAGGAGTGACAGTAAGCAAGAACAGAACAAGAAGCATGGAACTTACAAATTCACACATCAAAGAATAAACAACACCTAGAAAATTCTTAAGAACATATAAAAAACACAGTGTTGTTTGCAACTGGTGCGGAAGCTGCCTGACAGCCGTAGTTCACTTGTCACCATACACATGCTGCACAGCACAATAGACTAAAATGACATCTGGTTGGCACGAATCTTGACTGACGACTGTAACCATTATGTGCAACATATGTAGCACACGCTACACTATCATATTCATAAAATCTTGGTTTGGTAATTGACATATTACAACATTTGTTTCTGAAGTAAACAATTTGAAAATGCTATTAAAAGGACCTCATGTTCCACTGATTTTCAAGAATATTCTATGAAATTAGTTCTCAGAACAATGACAATAACAATAACAATAACCTGATATCCAACAGTACACTTTTTAAACATAATGACATTTGTAAACACATTTTGCAGTAAAATTAATAATGTCAATGTGACAGTAATTTACAAAATATTTATTCTATTCACTACTTATTTATCAGGATATAAGCTAAAACAAGGCTAAAAAAATCCCAGCATCAATCACTTCACTCACTATAGTGTTTCCTGGTTTGCGCATTACAGCATATGTTGAATTTCTTTCCTATTTATACTCAGCACATACATCTCTGAAGTACTTGCACAGAATTGGTTCCAGGTATATGGCTATTTCTCTCTTAAAAAGTACTGCTGATGTGTCTAAAATCTGTTCAGAAGGTGGTCTTCCATAGTTTTTATTCTTATCTGTATCTGTAACTGTGTATTCTTCATGACATTACGACAACTCATCATTTCTCTTTTTTTGCCAACAACTAAGATGAGTATAATTTTTCTATCTGTCTTCATTTCACATAATGTTACTTTGATGAAATCTGGCATTTTGAGACTGTGGCTGTGTGAACATCAACAAATGTGTACCTACTCATGAACAGCCATTTGAAGATTGGATTGTTGATGTTTTCTAGTTTGCAAGAATCAAACTTTATTTCATATCTGACTTTTATTTTCAAATTTTTTACTCTGATAATCCTCTAGAATTAATTTCTCAATGCAGCTAGACAATGTGAGGGAGGTTTATGACGAACTTTATTGTAGTTGGCTATGGTTTGACATTTGATCTTCTTGTTTGCAAACAGGTGACAATGGCCCATGGGAAATGAAATGTGATTTGGCAGGATCCTGTGGTCCATTTGCTGGGAAGTGGCAGAGGGATGTGCAGGGAGGAGGAGGTGGGGGTGCTCAGAAGAACACTGTTTGGGAATGTGGACATCGTGTTCCCAGCTTGGTGTTATGGCCTGATCACGTACAGGTAAAAGATTAGGGAACCAGTTTCTTCAGAAACATAATCAGAAAGTTCTTATTCATACTTTTTGGCTTCACACACAGATTTGATAGAATTAGTTTTTATACATTCTTTATTTATCATCCCATCTTTTTACTTTTCTTTATTTCCTTCTTCTCTTTCTCTTCCAGTTACTCCTGTTCTTTCTCACCCTCCTCCCTCTTCCTCATCTCACTCATTCTGTCTCTTTTCTACTGTTTTTAACGTGGTTGTATAAGAATGTGTGACAATAATTAATAGTTTCTTTGCTTTTCATTCCCAGCTGGGGAGAATTATGACACCAGAAATTTGTTGGTTATATAAAGGCCCGATCACTTAAAACTTCTGCTTTTTTTTCTTCCTACTTCCTCCTAACGGAATTTTACTTTACTGTCTAACCCAATAACAGTGACTCATAGTTGCCTTCACAGTCTGAAGTGTTTTAAATATCTGCATAAACTGTAATGTTAACTTAAGTTGTCATTCCTGCTATATATATGAGGGTCAGTCAAAATGTAATGCCTCCTATTTTTTTCTCCTTAAATGAAGTTTGTTAAGTGAAAAATTTGAATTTGGTGCTATTCCAAAAGGCTTCTTCTCCAATCCATTGCAGTAGTAGCTTTGTGCATCAATAGACGAAAGTACTGCAGTCGCTTGCAAAGTGGCTACATCGATGTTTGTATCAGACAGCATTCTGCGATAGAATTCTTAAACACATCATAAGAAATGCCCATTTGCATTTGTGATTGACTGAAAAATGTGTACAGTGATGCAACAGAGGAAACAAGCCCTTTTACATGATGAGTTCATCACTGTAACAAAGCTGAAGGGCAAACATCATTGGCAGGCAAAATACAGAGCAGCAGGCCAGTGACTGCAGTGACTCCACACAACATTCAGTGAGTCAATGACATCATTCATGGTGACTGCCAGGTGACTGCAAATCATGTGTGTTGCATTACCTCCCTCAGTAAATGCTGTGTGATGATGACTGTCCAACAACTTGGATACTCAAAGGTTTATGCAACTTGGGTATCAGAATAAAAAGACAAGATAAAGAACTGCCTCCTGACTCTTGCAGTGCTTCCATTTGGAAGAAGAGGAGTTTCTGCAAAAAATGTGACTGGTGGAAAAACATGGGTCATTTTTTTTAACTACAATCAAAAAAGCAGTCAATGAAATGCCATCACAAAAACTCACTTGAGAAGGAAAAGTGCAAAACTGTGTGTACCTATGGCTACAGTGTACTGGGATGCAGAAGTTGTGATTATGGTTGATTTTTTGGAGCAGGGTGCACAATAAATTCTGCAGAGTCTAATGAAATGAGGGCATGTGATACTGTTGACAGTGATCCATCAGATGGATCAGGATGTTAAGTCCGACAGCCCCTTGGTGATATTCAAAAAGAGTAAGCTATGTGCTGGCACCAGGTTTCACTCTTTCCCTTCTGTCTTCATCATCATACAACACAAACCTGACCCCACACTATACACTCATCCATTAACTTGCCCACACTCAATAATTACATGCAAGACACATTTTTATGTAGCAGCGATGAAAGGTGCCATTGTGTGCAGAGGAATCAGGCAACTGAACCTACTGCATGGTGTCTCTCAGCCAGTAATGCCATATGACTCTTTCTTTGTTACATCTTTTTTTTTATTGTGGGGAGTGGGCTCCACTATCATACTCTAACCATACTTCATGTATATTACTGTTATTATTATTAAATCCTGGTCAACAGTGGTTTGTTAAAACTGGAAGTGACAGTTAAAAGGAAAGGGAGGAAGGCAGAGTAAGAAACTATGATCCCTTCCAGAAACTAACCCTACAGCCCTAGATTCATTCCTGATGGATAGACTGTACATATTTCCAAGTGACAGGCTCATATAATTAATCAGTTAAATCCAAAGTTTGCCAACTTGATATAACGCAATCCTCACTCAGATAATCAGCATAAGGCTGAAACCTTTGACGTTTATACAATTTGCATTTACGTTCTGAAGCCTGCACTTCAGTAAATGAGGTACATAAATATTGTAGGTGCAACAGCAGTTACTTCAGACTTGTTATTAAAACATTATCCAGTTAATGTGAAAATTATGATATGGACTGAATGAGCTCCTCTTAGAACCTCTGAAATATAGCAGGCGCTGGCCACCCTGAAAGATAACCATCTGTGCCTTACATTTTGAAGAATATTGGCCATTGGGTTCCATGTAATTGAAAAACTAAAAATTTTCTTTACATAATGTTTGGTCTGAAAGGTTCACAGCCTAATAGTGGTGATGAGAATTTATATTTTCAAAAAACACTAACTCCAGTGACACTCCAGTGCCATTATTACATCTTTGTAGTATTCCAATGGAGCTGCAAAATATTCATCTGCAGCTATAGTCACATCTTGGTTGGAAAGAAACATTGAGTTTTGGGAAGTTGTGAAAGTCTGAGGTAGCCAAATCTGGAGAAACAGGGTTGATGGTCTAACACTGAACAACACAGATCCTTCAATTTTCCCATTGTCAAGACACTTTCATGGGCTGGTGCATACATTTCAGAAAAATAATTTTTTTTCTGTAAACAAGGTCTCTTTTCTTGAATTTCTTGCATCCAGATCCCTTAGAAAGTTAGAATAATACTCCCAAATTATTGTCTTACATTTTGAAGACAGTCAATTAACAGAATTTCTTTCACATCTCAAAATACCAGTGTGTAGATCTCTCCTTCTGATGATATCATCTTCATGCTCTTTGTAGCTGAAGAACCAGCTCTTGTCCAATACAAAAGTAAAGAACCCAAGAAATTATTTCATATTTCAACTACAAACTGTAACTAGATACAAGTGACAGTTATCCTCTGCTTAACTGATAGAATTTTAATATTAACCATTTTTTAAGTCAGTCATTGTACTGGTACCTTGAAGAAGTTTTGGTCATGTGCCAGTTCATTTTTTATCAGTTCATCATTACTGTGGTTGTATCAATATCATATATATATTAAGTATGTTACTTTTCCCCCCAAAATGTAGCAACAGAACCACTATTTCTTCACTATGAGGATGTCTCGAGTGACCCACTAAGATGGTAATGTCTTCCGCAAAGTTAAATTTTACAAACATTATAATAGGAACTAGTGCATGGAAATGAGTCAGTCAGAGCATCAAATGTAATTTGGGGCACTTATAGTTGTTGTTTGGATTTCAGTAGGGCTACTAAGTGAAGTGGCACATTGGTAAAATACTGAACCTGCATATGAGAACACAGTAGTTTATTCATGTTAGACTGTTCAATTATACTTTTTCTGGGGTTTCTTTAAATTTTCTTCAGCTTATCCAAGATATTTAAGAGTGTTAGCCATAGCTTTCTATTAAAAAAGTTATCATAACAACAGAACCTTCAAGATGTTTAATAAACATACAGACACACACAGTACTTGATTTGTGAGAGTATGCACCAGTACACTGTACCAGAACATCTTACGAAAAAATGTGGATTCTGAGATGAGATGCGATATAGCTTTTGCTGTGGTTAAAGTAACGTAAAAGAATTGTTGTGTTCACACTTTTAAAATGCTCAGAAAAGTATTAAAATAATGTAATTTAAATTTCAAAAACACCTCCCTTGAAGATCATAATACTGGAAACTCTTTTATTACAAATCACGTACTGTGTGTGTGTGTGTGTGTGTGTGTGTGTGTGTGTGTGTGTGTGTGTGTGTGTGCACGTGTGTGTGCGTGTGCACATGTGTGTGCATGTGCGCGCGTGCACGTGCATGCGCGCATGTGCACGAGCGTGTGTCATGTGTGAACAAAGCAATATTACTACAGTACATTTTTAATATGCTCTATACCTCTTTTTAGTTAAAACACAAAAATGATGTATAAAATCATTAAAATTTCAGCCAGGGAGTGTATCTGAGGCTTTAGTGTCATCACTTGACATTATGCCAACTATTGCTGCAATACTCAACATTTCTCTGCCGTCAGATCGATTCTATGATGGTATAAATATACAAGACATTCTAATAGGACAGTCCAGTGTGGGCCATGAGGTAATCTTCATTTTCTGTTTTCACATCTGTAATGTTATAGACTTCAAAGTGTTTGTGGTGCAAGTAATCAAGTTGTGTCTATTCATCTGTACAAAGTTTTTAACTTTCTCTTCGTATGAGAAGACTGTAATTACTTTCCTTATTTATTTGAAACTACAGATACACTTATCAGGATGAAATACTAAACTAGGATAAAAAATAAAATTCTGACACATTAACATTTTGTGATTTCCACATTTTTCAGATAGATGTATGTTTGTCTACATGGCGATCAATTTGTGGAGGTTAACAATCTATGTTATTAGTAGTTTTAAAGGTCTCTGGCAGACTGATCTTTATGTTGATAAATGTGTGGACTTAATTACCACTAAAGGGTTATCACAAACAACAGATTTTGTAACAAGTTAAATTGTGTGTGTTTTTTTTTTTTTAATTTTTTTTATTTTCCAAATCACTCATAATGATTTTGGCCATTATGCTCTTCAGACTATGGCACATAAGACCTTCAGTTTGTATGAATATTGTTATGAAAACTGAAGAAACTGAAGTTGAGAAATAGCTCCCACATCTCTATTAACTCAGCAATGTTCCTAATGCTCATGATGTTATGGGATTGGATAGTGTTTTGACAAGATGATGTAAGATGAACATCGACAAAAGTAAAACAAGGGTAATGAAATGAATTTGGCTTAAATCATGTGAAATTTAGGAAATTGATTAGGAAATGAGACACCTAAAGTAGCAGATGAGTATCATTATTTGGTCAATGAAATAACTGATGCTGACAGAAGCAGATGTGATATGAAACTGAGATTGGCAATAGCAAGAAAAACTTATGGGTAGCAGGTCACACAGTCATCATATTAATAATCTGAACATCACTTTATATGAAACTCAGTATTTATCACAAACACAGTATATGACACAACACCACATGCCAAATGCTAGAATAAGACTACGGAACAAACTGCAGTGGTGGTGCGAGTTTGAAAAGTCAAAGATTTTGGTTAATTCAAAGACAGCACATTGTGTTAACACTCATATCTGGTGGTTGGTGACCACCATAGAGTTCCCCATCCCCACCCCCTAGAGCAGAGTGGGGAGAGGTGGTGATGTAGGTTGATGTGGTGCTTGGTCTGTGATCATGTCTAAAGATGTCCCCGCTGGGAAAGAGGACCTATGGGTGTAGATTGCATTAATGATGAAGTCACATTGCTACATTGTTGGGCAGAGTGGATGGCCAAACAGATAAACTGGGATCGGCGACTCAGCGATGCGGGGGCATGTCACACTGAGTGGCATGTGAATAGAAAGGTGGCCATCATCATCTATTGAGGCAGTGATGACAGTCTCCTCTGTGTCTGGAGGGATCACAAATGCGCAAACAAGCATGACCTGGGCCATCGAATCATCCAACGTGCATGGAGGGGTGTGCAGGATGAACAGTGTGCCATCATGTAACTCCAGAGAGAGGTTCTCAATGGGAAAGGATAACACGTTTATGTGGAAGATGGCAACACAGGTGTCGTCGGACGGTTTTGGCCAGTCAGTGGAGTTACCAGGTTGGGGGAAAGCTGAGGGCAATCTTTCACAGGCAACATAATCTTTCACAAACAACCTCCGAGCTGGATGGAGGACAACTAGTGTCATATGCATCATCATACACACTATCAGAGCCAGAAGGGGAGCTCAGCTCATTAGGAGAACTCGGAGTGAGGGGTCACATGGAAGAGAGATTGGGTGGGTTTGGTGTGGGGGGGGGGGGGGTCGTCCTCCAAATCTGTGTTTTTGTTGAGCCACCAAGCTGGTTTGAGATGTGAGACAGATACTGTTTATCTTTTATCATTGAGCAGAATGTCAAAGGTCTGCACCAAGCAGTGTAATAATTTATGTGGGTCCGAGTAGGACAGGTGCAGTGCAGGTCACACTGTGTCATCATGGAACATCATGCAGTCGCAAACATGTAGGTCTTTGTTCATGGAGATATGAGGAACCATGTGCGCCCTTGGTGGCAGGGGGCATAAATGTGTGACAAAGTGTCAGATGCGTTCTACTAATGTCAGAAGCTTGGGCTGTGTGGGAGGGTTGGAGTCCTTGACAAATTGTGCCAGAAGGATGAAAGGTTTCCCTTACAATGTCAGCTAGTGAGGCTTTTAAACCCTCTTTGTAGGCTGTACGGGCGAAAAGCAGGACCCAGAGAAGAGCCTCTGACCAAGATATGTCATCACATCAGCACAGATTTTAAAGTGCAGTGTCAGTGCTCAACCAACCCATTGCTCTGCGGGTGATAGGCTGTTGTACAAAATTTGTTCACACGGCACAGGTCACACAGCTTGGAGAGAAGGACAGCTGCAAACTGTCATTCCTGGTCCATCGTGACCAAAGACTGTAGGCTGAACTGCATGAACCTGGAGGTGATAAAGGCCCATGCAGCAGAGTAGACTGTTATATCTGTGATCAGAATGACCTAAACCCACTGAGTAATGTGGTCGATGATAGACAGGATGTATCAAAAATCCTCTGATGGAGGGAATGAGCCAAGCAGGTCAAGAAGTACATGACAGACTGCCTTTAGATATGTCAGATGAGCCAAACAGTGGAGTGTTGTCAAGGTGCACATGCACAGGTCCAGCTTTTGCAGTTTGCCCTAAACCCTGCCCATACGAAACACTTCATTATTAGGCACGTGGCGGCCGAAATACTAGTATGCGCAAGATCATGGATAACAGCAGAACTAGGGGGCAGGCTGCACCTGTGGAAGTGTCGCAGAGGACAAAATTTGTTCACACGGCACAGGTCACACAGCTTGGAGAGAAGGACAGCTGCAAACTGTCATTCCTGGTCCATCGTGACCAAAGACTGTAGGCTGAACTGCATGATCCTGGAGGTGATAAAGGCCCATGCAGCAGAGTAGACTGTTATATCTGTGATCAGAATGACCTAAACCCACTGAGTAATGTGGTCGATGATAGACAGGATGTATCAAAAATCCTCTGATGGAGGGAATGAGCCAAGCAGGTCAAGAAGTACATGACAGACTGCCTTTAGATATGTCAGATGAGCCAAACAGTGGAGTGTTGTCAAGGTGCACATGCACAGGTCCAGCTTTTGCAGTTTGCCCTAAACCCTGCCCATACGAAACACTTCATTATTAGGCACGTGGCGGCCGAAATACTAGTATGCGCAAGATCATGGATAACAGCAGAACTAGGGGGCAGGCTGCACCTGTGGAAGTGTCGCAGAGGACAAAATTTGTTCACACGGCACAGGTCACACAGCTTGGAGAGAAGGACAGCTGCAAACTGTCATTCCTGGTCCATCGTGACCAAAGACTGTAGGCTGAACTGCATGATCCTGGAGGTGATAAAGGCCCATGCAGCAGAGTAGACTGTTATATCTGTGATCAGAATGACCTAAACCCACTGAGTAATGTGGTCGATGATAGACAGGATGTATCAAAAATCCTCTGATGGAGGGAATGAGCCAAGCAGGTCAAGAAGTACATGACAGACTGCCTTTAGATATGTCAGATGAGCCAAACAGTGGAGTGTTGTCAAGGTGCACATGCACAGGTCCAGCTTTTGCAGTTTGCCCTAAACCCTGCCCATACGAAACACTTCATTATTAGGCACGTGGCGGCCGAAATACTAGTATGCGCAAGGTCATGGATAACAGCAGAACTAGGGGGCAGGCTGCACCTGTGGAAGTGTCGCAGAGGACCAATAGAAAAGAATCCAAAATTTGGTGAGGCTCAGTTGAGGGTGAGGTAGACTCACTGTCTAGTAACCGCTGTATGTCATCATCTATTTGCTGTTGGACTGATAGTTCATCGAATTCCTAAGAGAATGAGATCACACTAACTTGTGACATGTAGGCAGTGATACCATTGTCCTTTACATTCATTTAATGGACATTGGTGGTGAATTGACATATTAGTTCCATGTGTCAGAAGCATCAGGGAAGTAGGTCGTGTGTGAGTTTACACACTGCATTGGCCAGCAGCTTGTGGTCTGTATATATGATCATTGACTTACCCTTGCTGTCCTTGCAGAAATGTCAAATTGCTTCATAAATGGCAAAAAGTTCTTGGTCAAAAGTGGACCATTTGTGCTGGGAGGCAGATAACTTATGTGAAAAGAAACAAATTGGTTGTGCAGAACCCTCAACCTGCTAAAGAAGTTTAGTGCCAATGGCTATGTCACTCGTATCCACTGTGATCGATATTGGAGCATCAGAGACCAGGTGTGTGAGAGTGACAGCTTTGGTGCAAACAGTTTAATACGTTGAACATGCATTGCATCATCACACCATGGAACATTGCGAAGTCCGGAAGCATTCTGTCCTGTAAGTGCAACAGTCTACGGTGATTACAGGGACACAGTGTGTGGCATGTGTTGTTGAAAAACATTTATCATGCCTAGGAAAAGGCATACATCACAGTAAGTCTCAGGCAGAGGAAGGTCACGAATAAAAGTGACTTGTTCCAAAGTGGGATGGATCCCTTTCACAGAGACATTATAACCTAGGAATATCACACTAGCTGCTGACAACTGTGATTTATCATTGTTGGTCATGACCCCATTCACAGCAAGTATGTTAAGGACTCTTGATAGATGTTGTTCATGCTCCTTGAATGTAGTTGACAAAATAAGAATATTCTCTATGTATGCATAACAGTGTGAGAGCAACAATCGTATGGAATCAATAAAACATTGTATGGCATGTAACAGTACTCATAGAGTCTGAAAGGGTGATTATTGTAGTCTTGGGGACATCATGCCGATGCATTGGGATCTGGTGGTATGGTTTCCAACAATCTATCCCACTGAAAACCTGCGCACTATAGAACTGTTGGGCGAAAACCTGTATGTGCGGTATTGGGATAGTTATCTAAGATTGATTAGACATTCAGTTGTTTGTAGTTGCCACACAGATGAAATGAACCATCCTACTTGGGAACTAAGTGGATCGGTGTGGACCAATTACTGTTGGGCAGATGGACAATACCAGAGTCTATCAGTTCTTGTACCGTGATTTTTGCATGCTTTAATTTAGTGACGTTAAGGCATTAAGCCTTGTGGTGTATTAGGGGGCCTTCCCTGGTCTTCAGTCAGTGACAAATACCATTAGTAATTGGGCTTACCACCAATGGGATTCCCTGAGTAACATCAGTTGAAATGTGAGTGAATTCCTAAGGGACAATCTGCTGAGGTCATGGGTCCCAGACTTCCACACTACTTAAACTAACTTATGCTAATAACAAGACACACACCCATGCCCGAGGGAGGACTCGAACCTCCGGCAGGAGGGGACGTTCAATTAATGACATGGCGCCTCTAACCACACGGCCACTCTGCATGGCTGCAACATCAGTGGGGGCAGATGTAGGAACACTAGTGACTCTAAAAGCTGGAATGTCACTGACTGTGGGAATAGGCATTGCTGTGAGGGTGTCTGCAGCATCTGCATCATGATGATTTTGGTGCAGGAAAGCTGCTGCTTCGAGGTTTGGTGAGAACCCAAAGTTGTGTAAGAAATCCATGCCACTAATGGGCAGTCAACATCCATGATGCAAAATGTCCAGGTGCAGCACAAGGCGAACAAGAGATTCAGCTGAGCCATGGACACGAAAAAAGTCAAAGATTTTGGTTAGTTCATAGCATATTGCATTGGCACTCGCTTCTAGTGGTCAATGACCACCACGAGCTATAATGAAAAAGAGAAATATGTAGGATCCAGGAAATTTTTTCTGAAAGTATTTTGTTGCATATGAAATGAAGATGATAAAACAGTTCAGACAAGAACTGAAAAATAAGCTTTTAAATGTGGTGCTACAGAAAAATGCTGAAGATTAGATGAGTGGATCAGATAATGAAATAAAAGGTCTGAATCGAGGAGAAACCTCCATATCACAACTTGAATAAAAGAATGGTTTGGGTGATAGGATATGTGTTGAGGCACCATGAAATAGTTAATTTGGTAATATATGGAAGCGTGAGGGGTAAAAATCATGGACAGTAACCAAGGTTAGACTAAAGTAAAAAGGTTCCAGTGTATGGAAGGTGCAGCAGTTATGCACATATGAAAATACTTCAAAAAAAAAAAAATAGGCTACTCTGGAAAATTACCTCAAACCAGTCTTCAAAATGAAGGCCACAACATCGGCAAACAACAACATGACAAGTACACAGATCATGTACCACAAGTAATCCCCTGAATAACACTCTGTAGTTATATTTGATTCATTATTGCTTATGAAAAATGTATGTCTTGCTGAAATGTACACTGAAAAGAGATAACAGTATCAGCATCAACGGCATTACTTAAGCTGTAAGTGTTCCCATGAATATAGCAACAAGCAGATTTTATCGTATTATCTCTGAGGTTATCTCAATATGACTGATCAGTAATGTGCTTCAGGATGTTCTGCCCACTTGTTGATCCCATTTTTTTGCAAAATATTTTGATAACCAATCCACCTGTCATCTTCAGATTTGCAAGTTTTGCTATTATATGTGCTCAATGCCTGGACTGTAACCAGACCATGAGTTGTCTGCTTGGAGTTCAGATAGTGCGTACATGTACCAGCAAAACTGGCAACAATTGAAGAAGATGGCTGGATCAGTTGTCAAAATACATGGTGATTCAGAAGAAATGTCACATAATTTGTGAAGTTATTCTACATGTGAAAATAAACTGAAAAAGTCTTACGAACAACTGTCCAATTTTTTATCATTACAGATTGAAGACTACACACATCTATGAGTGATAATGAAGACAAATGTAAATATTACTTACCAAAATGGTGTGTAGTCGCTGTGGTGGGCAGAATAATGTCGAGACAAATGACTGATCCATCCTACAGGAGGTGTTCAAAAAGTTCTCCACCCGCCTCAAAGCACTTGTCAATGCAATGGAGGGTGTGTTGTGTTGTCCATCACATATCATCTTGGTGGGCTTTAATGCAGGCAATAGCATGGGTGATGTGAGTGACAAGTTCTTCGCATTTACCCACCTTCGTAGCATACACAACCCCCTTTAAGCAGGCCCATAAACACATTTCTAATGGGGTGATCAGGTGATCTGGCAGGGCAGTTAATGGATCTGCTAAGGCCAGTCCACTGTTGAGGAAATGTGTTACTTGTCTGGTACAGTGAATCAGTGGTCCATCATGTTACAGGTTCATTTGCTGTCATTACTCTAATGTCATATCTTCCAAGAGTGCAGGCAGATCTCCTTTCAGGAAACATGTGCATGGTGTGGCTGGTATGCAATTTGGCAGGAACCAGACCGTATCACCAAGTCATCAATCGTACCACACCAGATGTTCAATGAGAACCTAATTTGGAATCTTGTTTACTTAGTATCATGTGGGTTCTCCTTCACCCAAGCATGAGAATCATAAGTGTTCATGATACTATTCCATGTAAATGTAGCTTCACCTGTAAATAAAGTGTATTGCATGATGCCTCTGTGTAGGCCTACAGCCAACCATTCACAAGGCTGCTGTCTGCTTACTGAGTCACCTGGATGCAGATGTTGCATGGGCTACTCATGGAATGGGTATTAGTCCTTGGAATGTAATGTACACCACACTCATGTTTGTGGAATATGAAGGTGACAGCTAATATGCCATGTACTGGGGGTGGGACTCCTTTCTACCAGCGCAGTACTGCCTTCCCTTTGCCCAGTTGATGGACAGCCTCACATTTTGTTGTTACTTGTCCACTGGGTAGTGTTCCGGATTCACATAACATTTGTCAGGGAAACGTCTGATATTCTGTCACAGGCACACAGCCAAATGAGCACTGCCATTACAGTATCCATTCAAATTCTGAAGGTGGCAGGGGTAAAATACAGGGAGCGGAAGGCTATTTACAATTTGTACAGAAACCAGATGGCAGTTGTAAGAGTCGAGGGGCATGAAAGGGAAGCAATGGTTGGGAAAGGAGTGAGACAGGGTTGTAGCCTCTCTCCGATGTTATTCAATCTGTATATTGAGCAAGCAGTAAAGGAAACAAAAGAAAAATTTGGAGTAGGTATTAAAATTCATGGAGAAGAAGTAAAAACTTTGAGGTTTGCCGATGACATTGTAATTCTATCAGAGTCAGCAAAGGACTTGGAAGAGCAGTTGAACGGAATGGACAGTGTCTTGAAAGGAGGATATAAGATGAACATCAACAAAAGCAAAACGAGGATAATGGAATGTAGTCAAATTAAATCGGGTGATGCTGAGGGAATTAGATTAGGAAATGAGACACTTAAAGTAGTAAAGGAGTTTTGCTATTTAGGGAGTAAAATAACTGATGATGGTCAAAGTAGAGAGGATATAAAATGTAGACTGGCAATGGCAAGGAAATCGTTTCTGAAGAAGAGAAATTTGTTAACATCGAGTATAGATTTAAGTGTCAGGAAGTCGTTTCTGAAAGTATTTGTATGGAGTGTAGCCATGTATGGAAATGAAACATGGACGATAACTAGTTTGAACAAGAAGAGAATAGAAGCTTTCGAAATGTGGTGCTACAGAAGAATGCTGAAGATAAGGTGGATAGATCACGTAACTAATGAGGAGGTACTGAATAGGATTAGGGAGAAGAGAAGTTTGTGGCACAACTTGACTAGAAGAAGGGATCGGTTGGTAGGACATGTTTTGAGGCATCAAGGGATCACAAATTTAGCATTGGAGGGCAGCGTGGAGGGTAAAAATCGTAGAGGGAGACCAAGAGATGAATACACTAAGCAGATTCAGAAGGATGTAGGTCGCAGTAGGTACTGGAAGATGAAGAAGCTTGCACATGATAGAGTAGCATGGAGAGCTGCATCAAACCAGTCTCAGGACTGAAGACCACAACAACAACAACAACACAGACAACATGTGTGCATATCTTGCATGAGTGAATGTATGCAGCATGTTGATATTCATGGAAACAATGGACTTGCTCAGTTCAGCAACAAGACACGTACGGGGCCTCACAACTGCTGACTAATCCAACCCATGACTGCACACTGGGCGCGCTTGCAGCTGTTGCCTCAGTGCGACATCACAGTGCTGCCATCTGTTGGAGAACCCCAACACCTCTTGTAGGATGGATCAGTCATCTCTCCCACCATTATTCTGTCCACTATAGTGCGTAAACAGCATTTTGGTAAGTAACATTCACACTTGTCTTCAAATTTATTCATAGATGTGTGTAGTCTTCAACCTGTTCCAGTTCCCTAATGAGCAAAAATTGGACACATGTTCATAGTACTTTTTTGGTTTATTTTCACATGTAGGATCACCTCAAAAATTATGTGACATTCCTCCTGAATCACCCTGTATAATGTAGAACTTGGAAAAAACAACTTGGCAGAACACACAGGAGCACATTATTAGATTTTATCATTGGGACACTGTAAATGCCACTACTCACTCCACATTCAAGGAATAGCCTAGAGACAGGTATTGCATGAAGTGGTCACAAAACTCTAGGCACTGATGTGGCTTTTGTTGAGAAGTGTGCAACACAGGCTCATCTTTCACAAATAGAGCCTACGGATATCCACAATACGTAGATTAACCTCAAAAGTGGGGAACTACCTGCCAGATCAGTATTCTTACCAAATCTCAAAGGTCTTCCCAGACAGATATCTATAACCTACAGTCACATGAATATAAGATTATTTGGGAGTCACTACTCCCAGTGTACCTCAGCATCATTTTATTGTAACTAGAAAGTTGAAACATTATAATTATGGATAAAAGAAATGGTACTTGGATTTTAAACAGAGAAAGATGCAAAAAATATCAAATAAATTAATTTTAACTTCTTGTCTGATATGCATTAACTGCACTTGACACAACAGTAAAAGTTAAGAGCAGTATTAGTTTGATGTTGCTGTCCTCCTATATTTTCTTCTTAAAGCTTATCAGTTATTATTCTTTCAGGTATTATTTCATCCCAACAGTGGATCAGGAGGACCAGATGGTGAAATTGGAGCAGTACGAATTGGTGATTATAAAGTAGTCTACTATACTGGTAAGTTGTGTATCACCTAGGAAAAGGAAATATACACTCCTGGAAATTGAAATAAGAACACCGTGAATTCATTGTCCCAGGAAGGGGAAACTTTATTGAGACATTCCTGGGGTCAGATACATCACATGATCACACTGACAGAACCACAGGTACATAGACACAGGCAACAGAGCATGCACAATGTCGGCACTAGTACAGTGTATATCCACCTTTCGCAGCAATGCAGGCTGCTATTCTCCCATGGAGACGATCGTAGAGATGCTGGATGTAGTCCTGTGGAACGGCTTGCCATGCCATTTCCACCTGGCGCCTCAGTTGGACCAGCGTTCCTGCTGGACGTGCAGACCGCGTGAGATGACGCTTCATCCAGCCCCAAACATGCTCAATGGGGGACAGATCCGGAGATCTTGCTGGCCAGGGTAGTTGACTTACACCTTCTAGAGCACGTTGGGTGGCACGGGATACATGCGGACGTGCATTGTCCTGTTGGAACAGCAAGTTCCCTTGCCGGTTTAGGAGTGGTAGAACGATGGGTTCGATGACGGTTTGGATGTACAGTGCACTATTCAGTGTCCCCTCGACGATCACCAGTGGTGTACGGCCAGTGTAGGAGATCGCTCCCCACACCATGATGCCGGGTGTTGGCCCTGTGTGCCTCGGTCGTATGCAGTCCTGATTGTGGCGCTCACCTGCACGGTGCCAAACACGCATACGACCATCATTGGCACCAAGGCAGAAGCGACTCTCATCGCTGAAGACGACATGTCTCCATTCGTCCCTCCATTCACGCCTGTCGCGACACCACTGGAGGCGGGCTGCACGATGTTGGGGCGTGAGCGGAAGACGGCCTAACGGTGTGCGGGACCATAGCCCAGCTTCATGGAGACGGTTGCGAATGGTCCTCGCCGATATCCCAGGAGCAACAGTGTCCCTAATTTGCTGGGAAGTGGCGGTGCGGTCCCCTACGGCACTGCGTAGGATCCTACGGTCTTGGCGTGCATCCGTGCGTCGCTGCGGTCCGGTCCCAGGTCGACGGGCACGTGCACCTTCCGCCGACCACTGGCGACAACATCGATGTACTGTGGAGACCTCACGCCCCACGTGTTGAGCAATTCGGTGGTACGTCCACCCGGCCTCCCGCATGCCCACTATACGCCCTAGCTCAAAGTCCGTCAACTGCACATACGGTTCACGTCCACGCTGTCGCGGCATGCTACCAGTGTTAAAGACTGCGATGGAGCTCCATATGCCACGGCAAACTGGCTGACACTGACGGCGGCGGTGCACAAATGCTGCGCAGCTAGCGCCATTCGACGGCCAACACTGCGGTTCCTGGTGTGTCCGCTGTGCCGTGCGTGTGATCATTGCTTGTACAGCCCTCTCGCAGTGTCCGGAGCAAGTATGGTGGGTCTGACACACCGGTGTCAATGTGTTCTTTTTTCCATTTCCAGGAGTGTATAAAATTTAAAGTACTGTAAGTTTCACCGCAGGAACATACCGTATTTCTGTCTGTAACGGAAAATGGCTTGAGGAAGTAATATTGTTTTACTTTCAATAAAATTCTTCTATTAAAAACAAGTCTTAAAATTAGTGTTTGGTGCCCATTTTAAGACACATCTAAATATCAGATATACAATCTGGTAGAAATATTTTTGTTTCTATCGTTAATTAATATGACATAATTCCCTCTGCCTGTATATCTCAACAGTTGGTATGCCTGCCTGTCACACAGAGGTGAGTATTTTCTATTGTGGGACAGCTGAAATAGAAACTATTCTTCCTTATGAGGACAACTGAGGTGTGATCTGAAGAACAATGTTTTGCATTTTAGAGCTAATTATAAACAGTTCAAAGGTAAGTGTCCCTAGCACGGTCCTCCCCTCTACTGGCACCCATTGATGCTAGAAGAACTAATTCATTCATTGTCTTGTTCTGCAGATCCCTTGAAGAAGGAGAAGCTGTAGGGATGTGGAAAGAGTTGTGTTATATGTAAACAAAAGTCAAGGAAATTGTAGAAACTTAATCTGTATACTGGGTTAAAAATTAACTAAACTGCTTAGTGAAATTTATGTACATTTTTTTAAATTTAATCCAGTTAGTTTGTTTGCCCTTGTTAGTTTAGTATTTTACCTGATTACAATGGTGTTTTCAAAGGAAATGTTTGCCTAGATTTCTAAATACTGAGTTCTATTTATAGTACACTATTGCTTGCCATGCAGCTTTACAATGAACACTGTTACTTTTTCAGTCCCAGAATCTAGATATTAACATCATTTGTAGATAGAGTGACTAATGAAGCATGTTTTAATTCTCTTTTGAATTGGTAGTAATCCCAATTTCTTACTTTACGTTAGACAGCAGCTTGTTGAATATATCCCACCAAATTACATAACTCCATTCTGAACTATAAGCAAGGTGCAAGGTAGGCAAAAGTTATTTTTGTGTGTTGTATTGTGGCTGTGGAAATCACAGTTCAGCTGAAGCTGATTTTTACTACCAGCAATAAAACCATTAGTAGTATGTTTATATCAATTAGCAAAAGTGAAAGCTTTTGAACTCCCATTTAAAGTTATTGGAAGATCATTTATGTAGGCTAAGAACAAGAGTGGGCCCATTACTGACTCTTGTAATGTTCCACATATTATTTTCTCCTATTGTGAGACTAGTTTCAGGCCTCTGAAACGGTCTGTCAATGAGATACTCTGCATTCTGTTATGAAGGTAGGATTCCATCCACACAAGAGGAATACCATTACTGCCATAACACTTTAGTCTGTAAAGTACAATTATGTAGCCACACAATCAAAGGCTTTGACAACATCATTAAAAACTTACCAGCTAATTTTTCTTGATTAACTTTGTTAGGACTTCACTGATGGTATCTTGTGTTGCTTTCTTACAAAATCAAAACTGAGAGACAGTTACAAAGTTCTACTCAGTTAAATGAGACAGTATTCAATCATATCCCACTTTCTCAAGTATTTTTCTCTCTAAACACTGTGACTAAGCTTTTGTTTAAGATTCTTTCTTCATGATAAAACTGCTCAGTTCCAGCAATACCCATGTGTTTTTCTGATATGCCCAACAAGTCTGCTGAAATGCCACTTATCCTTTCATTTTTCTGTATGGACACAAGAACTTCATCCTTTCTATTTATGAGGCTTCTGAAATTTTTGTGGGAGACCTGAAATTATTTTTTTTAAAATATTGTTGGCTTTGTCCACAGAATTTTCTTGTGCTGACTTAAAGCTGTGAAACTCTGTTTCTTGCATGTCAGCCACTATGAATGGCATTGTGTGCATACCTTCAATGATGAGGCAAACTAATTTTTTTGGAATTTCACACTCAGTTAGCCTGTTCTCCTTCTCAATGTGAGGAAAATTATGAATGCAAGACATAAAAGAGTACTCTTTAACCAAAAACTTGTGTTCTATTTCCATAAAGTAACCCTTTGCTGTTAGGTAAACCCTAGAAAAAGTCAGAATCTTATTTTTGTTTTGTCCACAGCAGTTGTCACTCCACACTATCAGTTTCTTTTTTAGAAGCAAGATCAGTGTAAAGCAATTTCATACCCACCCTTTGCCACGTATAGCATCATGCCAGAGAATCATCTGACTGTCTAATTTTCACCAACATGAATGCAGAAGTTATAATTTGAGAGTTGTCATAAATAGTACATTTCACTATGCCTTAATGAAGGAAGAGAAATCAATTTCTATAAATCCATTGTAGCTATACATACTTCTGACCTAGGCATTTGATTTGTGCTTGTGTGAGCTTTCATGGAACCCATAGTTTTGTTTACTTTCTGGGGTTAGAGTTCTAGTTGCAGCTTATTGTCTTTATTACTGGGATCACCCCTCAGTTTGGCTTTAAGAAGATGACGTATAACATGTAACAATTGACAAATTATGAAATTTTAATTTGGACAATCTGTCTTTAATGGCTGTAGCAATATATGAGTTTAGTGTCTTCATGTTGCTTTTGAAATTACTTGAATGATCAAAAAACAGTCAGGTCTTCACTTAATTATTGTTTGTCAGCTGATTTTTCTCTCAATTAGTAGCTTTCTTGCCTTGGCTTGGTTTGGCATAAATGTGAACAATAACCAGCTTTTCATCTTCTTCTGTATGTTTCCTCTCATTTCTTAATAGACAATCTCACCATTCTGCTTCAATTGCGTTAATGTCTGATCTCCTCTTTTTGTTAATCTGAGAACCTCACAAAATGTTCCTTTACATAATCATGTTTTATCTTCCTCACTATCAGGCAATGTGTATCACACAGTTACTTCTTTCTTCTTTGGTATTACTGGTTATTCAGCATCAGACAGCTGAGCAGTTTCATTATTGTCACTATTTAGTTTTGATCTTCGCCTCTTCACTTTGCAAACATATATGTGAGACATTGCACGGGTACTTTGCTTCACCGTATCTTCTAGTGAGTAGAAATCATCAAACAACTTAAGTCACTGGTCATATGAAAGCTGTGTGCATTTAAAGCAACATTTACAGGAAAACTGAAAGAGTGAAATAGTATCTATAATAAAAATTTTAAAATAACATTCCTAGGTCTTTGCAAGAAAGTAAATGATTGCATTCAAGTAGTTAATTAAAGCCTCATAATCAGAACAATGATTTTTGTTGACATGGAATTCATTTCAATAATAAATTAAATGCATTAATATACTTGAACATTCTCTTTGAGCACTACCTTCATCTCTTTTCCTCCACTGTGGTGCAGTTTTCCTCTCTTATTTTGAAATATTGTGTATTATGTATCTGTAATAATTCCTTTAGCAATGCCCTACTGTTGCAAACAAACTACAGAGCTACTTCAATTGTCAGCAATTCATACAAGTTTGTGCTAAGACACTAACAGAGAACAGCGATTTGGTATGTGACTCATTATTTGAACATTAATTTAGGTGTTACGCATTTGTGATGGCTGTAAACACTGGTTCCCACTGTTCTGGTGCTTGTATCGGAATGTGTGTTATTGGCCTTGGCGTTTGCAGTGGATTTTCACCAATAACTCAAATTTTCATTTTCTGGCACTTGACTCCTTATTTACTTACATGCCACAACTGTAAAAGGGCAGCTTACAGCCAAGACACAATAACTTGACTGGTGTGTTAATTTATTTTAGTTAATTCAATTGAAATTCCAGGATGGAATAATATTTCAAATAAAGGAAAGGCAACCACTCACCTACAGCTTACTGATGTGTAATGCATAGAAGCACACAACAGAAAGCAGTATGTCCACTAGGTTTCAAGCTCTTGCTCTTTCTCTAGTAAAACTACACATATTTACACACACAACCACACAACCCCCTAATACATACACCTGTGGTTATCTTTCCTTTCTTTTACATATTTTAATGTATTTCATTTGTCAACTTCTTTATATCAGAATTTTTTCAGTTTCTTTTTCCTTACTTATCTTTCACCCTTACTGAGTTATTACAATTTTGCTATGTTGTATTGTTGTAGTCACAGTTCATCATATTCATACACCTTTGTCTCAAGTTACAGTAGTCCTGATTTTTCAGGATTCAGTGTCACTTCTGTTCCTCCCTCCCCTTTCTCATCAACCATGGTCCAAATCCACATATCTCTCCTTTTTTGTCTATCTTTTTATTCCTTGGTTAGCTAGCTGCTTATTCATTCATAGATCATTTTACAATGATATTGGACATGTTAGCTTAAATATCATTAGCAGCAGCAACAGCCCAGTCAGTCACTTGGTGATGTAGTGGGACCTCTGAGTCAGCACACAACATACAATCCCAGCACATTCTTCCATTTATGCCTATTTTGTGGTTCAAATTTACAGCTGAATACAGTTGTCTTTCTAAAGTCTTTGTCACATCTGTCCAATCGTATTCCTCTCAGCCTTTTTTGGTAAATTGGGCTCCAATATAGTATATCTTTTGACCAGATGAAAAGAGAGTAGCATTTTCCATCACAGATCTTGGGCATCATATTTTCCAGTAAAATGTATTATATAAAGCATGCACAGCCCACTTCCCTTTCAAGGCATTTACTCTTTACACTAATCAATGACCTTAGCTGTATTGTCTGATATCTACTGCTTTCTTTCTGCCTTTCTTTGCAGAGTCCGAAATTAGTATTTTCATCCTCTTTGCATTACTGTAAGTTTTGTAGAAATGAATTAATTTAATGTCCATGGCACACAGCCATAAGTTATTACTGGTAGTATACATAGGTCAGGAACTATTTTCTTCAGCTCAGTCAGCATAATAGACTTAAATACTGAAGAGTCTATTCCATAAGCTTGCCAGCCAAATTTCATATGTTAACTTGAAAATACAATAAAATGTAATTAAAAGGTAACACACAGACAGGTGAGAAATTTTTCAAGGGTCTTGTTAATTCCACAATTAATGTCACATTATTTATTTACGTCTCATCACAAGTCACTGCACACATTGAATTCGTTGCACACACTACACTCACATTCTTTTGGCTGACATCAGGGCCATAATCATACTCCTGCATAACCATTATGCTCTTTGTGTGTTCCTATTTGTCCTTCTATGCAACTGAGTCAGCATCCTTCCAAGATAGAGATGTTGAGTTCTGGGAGATGAAAAGAGAGTAGCTCTTTCTATCACAGATCTTGGGCATCATATTTTCCAGTAAAATGCATTACATAAAGCAACTCCATGGAAATCTTTTCAAGGGCAAGTTTAAACAGTTGTTAATAAAAAAATGTTTATACTCACTGAAGGATTTCTGAACTCAATAGCTGATATTACTATTTCTATACAGTGCAGTGTATTAGCTGGTAAATATTTACATACTGCTGATTGTGTGTATTAATTATACTTATGGCATAATATCAGTGTTGTAAATGTACAAACTAGGGTGATGTCTAATACTATAAAATTATTATGCACTTTTACTACCTTATTGACCAGTATGGTTCTATTTATCTCCCTTTTTTTCATTTCCTTGTGAAGTTTGATGCTCTGATAGAAAATACTATTTTAGTTATTCATTTAATTTTTCTCAGTACTGCACGTATAAATTAAGTTGATTCTTGTTCCATGATCATGAAGAGAGCTTTTAGTTTCACAATTACTGAAGTTTCTTCCTGTTTTGTATGTACATGATGAAGTGGTAGATGTGCTCAGTAGTGAAGTTAAAATGCCCAGCGCCGGCCGCGGTAGCCGTGCGGTTCTGGCGCTGCAGTCCGGAACCGCGGGACTGCTACGGTCGCAGGTTCGAATCCTGCCTCGGGCATGGGTGTGTGTGATGTCCTTAGGTTGGTTAAGTTTAAGTAGTTCTAAGTTCTAGGGGACTTATGACCTAAGATGTTGAGTCCCATAGTGCTCAGAGCCAAAATGCCCAGCTCTTTAAACAGATATGAAAAAGGAGTCCAGTTATTGTTGTTAATTATTATTATTATTATTATCATTACTATAAGTATGATCCTTTTCTGTAGTTTGAATATTGTTGCCATATGTTGTGTGTTGGAGCCCACCAAAATGATACAATAACTAAGGAATGAGTCTGCACAGTAACAATAGCTCTGTGTAACTACAAGGCACTGATGAAAGCACGCTAAGGGCACAACATGCTGATAAAATTCTCCTTGCTAGTATCTTATGGAACTTATGCTCTTTGAACATAAGAAACAATGTTTTATGGGAATTATGTGGTACTTTGGTCTTAATTTCCTCATGATAACTCCTTAAAACTGACGGCAATTAAATGATCACCAGCCCTGAAAAATTGCATTGTTTGATTAAGATTGAAATTTTTGAATGTTATTTGGTTTTGGTTCAGTTTAATAAAGGCCAATAATTGATATATATTTTTCAATTTTATACAGTCTATGCAGCTCATGTTTTGAGGCATTGTTGTATCCCTTTCCATATCACCTTTCCACTTTCTAATAAAAGCCATTCATTTCTGACTGCGTGCAGTCATTCAGCTTGTCACTACATTATTTTATCATCAATCATATGTTACCACATTTCAAATTAAAATGCTCTCAATTGCTCTTAATTTTCAATTTACAGGTGGCTCTCAAGACTGTGATTACAATACTGGTCCCACAATGTCTCACTTTTCATCCCCACTGGTGTTCAACATTAAAAATGACCCTGAAGAAGGCACTCCATTGAGTGTCAACTCTACAGAATGGCTGTTAACAGTGCAGGCAGCTGAAGAGGCACTGACTTCATTAGAGATCAGTCTGCAACAGGATAACACCAGTACTGTAAATTACACCACTGATCCCAGTGTCCGGCCATGTTGTAATATAGAGAACTCCATTTGCCGCTGTCCTTGGGACTAATATTTCAGCTACATTAATTTGTGATGCTTTTTGTACTGAAATAAATCTCGCAATAAAGAACAGTATTCTTAAAAATATTTCTAGAAACATCTGTTTCTCCTTTTTATTAGTGAACTCAATGAATTAATAAATTGTTACAGTATTAGAGAACTGTTTGTCGAAATCAAACAGTGGGGTAAAGAAACTTAACCACTCACCATATTAGGGATACACTGAGTGACGGGTAGGCACAGAAACAAGAACTTGAACATTTTAGTTCTCCTTTTAAACTCACACACACAAACAAGGAGAACTAATTAGCATTAATCTAGGGAGTCATGAGTTCTAACAGTCTTCGGATGACAGTAGAGACAGTGCGGTACTGGGGTGCAAGACTCACAAGTCTCTCACAGTCGACTCACATATTGTGTGCAGCTGATCTTCTTCTTGGGTCAGACGGCTGCATTGATCTTCACAAACTCTTCTTCTCCAAAGACTCTAGCTGGTTAAGGCAATTTCAAAATAGACTTCTTTTCTACTCTTGAAATTATTCTGTACTCTCAGCATAATTTTGTTCAACTCTGTTATATTTTCATCTCCACAATAAAACGACTTCACAAGATTCACACAAGCATTCAACTCTCACAAATCAACCCCATCTTGGACCTTTAGAAACTAACAGATACAATTATAATGTGTTTGGTTTAATAATCACTATAAAACCAATTCTTGCTTCTTGCAAGTCCAACAACCAAAAGTCAAATGTAAAAGTCTTTAGTTCAATATATAATTCATTTGTTCACAACAATACAGCCATTACACGATCAAAGAATAGAGTGTGCTTGCTCCTTGTACTGGACATACAACTTCTCAGGCGCGCACTGCAAACACTTGTCCACGCAAATCGGCCGTCACTATTGTCTTGTTCTCCCAGTACATGTCCATCCTACACACACACACACGCAAACACAGAAACTGGTGGTGAGGTAGACACATCTCCACTCTCTCAACCTCACACTTAAAATATCAGGTGTTGAGATGGTGGAAAGCCGAGTGTCTCTAGAATTTACTCCCCTTAGCTCAAATGCGATATTTTATACATATTCATTATGTACAGTTACACAAGATAATTCTTTATTTTTTTAACAATGCCTCTCTTTCTACTAATAACTGTGCATATTTTGCCACAATTATAATACATGAGCCTTCCAATCCATGTTGGAATTAACTCTGTTTGCTACTCCTCTTACAATCGTAAATTACAGGTGTACATTACTCATGAATACTCTACTGCTTTGTTCTTACTTCCTGTACTACTTTTTCTAAGTATGTACTTATTCATCAACTAATGTATTCTGGAGGAACTCTGGGTAGAATAAAAGTGTTCCCTTCTTGGATATTTGTAACCCCAAAACTTTAAGAGGCTATTTATGCATAGAATTTAAACTTTCCAGACTCATTCCTTTAAATGTGTGACTTCTGTCATGACACTGCCCTTTTTCCCTTTAGGAACAGTACCTATATCTTACATGGGTTGGTCCTAGGAGTACCCTTTCTCCTTCTGTTTTGGTAGGTATACATCTTTCTCATTCCTATCCTCCTATGGCACAGGTCAATCCCCTCCTTGGTGCCCCTGTCTGCGCAGTGCAGGTCAGCCTTTCATAGGTCTGCCTGTCTGCCCTTTTTCTCACCCACTAAATGTCGAGTGCACCCTCCATGTCTTTCTTGAGCAGGCCTCCTGGTTCATTGTCCTAACATACATCTTTATGTATACTATACTTAAATACTTTCTGGTAAAATTACAAATCTACTTTACACTCATGTTCCCCTTTCTAATAATTCAGCTTATGCCCTAGAGTCCTCTTTCACTCCTCACTTTTACTATACAAAAAGATATCATGTCCAAACATAGTAGATGCTATGTCTACATGTATTTACCAACTCCCAGTAGATAGTATGCCTTTTCTCAAAGGACCAGAATGGCACATGTAAATATATATTTGAGATAGACAAAATTAATGATGCAGAACCATCACCAATAAGAACCATAATCATAATAGTTCTTACACATTGGCACTTACATGTATGTGATGTGGAACCGTCACCACAAAAAACAATGTGTGCATATTTTTCTTTGTGCACTTACTTCCCCCCTACAACATGTGATGGTTCTCACAACATTTCAATCTGTACTTTCCCTGTTTGCGTCTTCATGTTATGTTGTGTGTATGATTAAGTGTGTTTGTGTATCCTTATTCTTCAGCTGACTCACGTGAAATAAGTTGAAGGTTATAATGAACCACGGAAATTGAGAAGGACTTCAGAGATAGAAGAATATGCATATGGAAAGAGGGAAAGATAGATAGCTACTCAACAGAAAAGTTGGAAAGGAAAAAGTAGAGATGATTGCTAAGACCAAAGAAGTGAAAGAAGATAGCTACAAAGACAGGAAACCCTTCCAACACCCCTTCCCTAGGATCCTTCGGACGACAGGAGAGAGTGTGGTACTGGGGTGCAAGACTCACACGTCTCTCCCAGTCGACTCACATATTGTGTGCAGCCGATTTTCTTCTCGGGTCAGATGACTGTGTTGATCTTCACAAACTCTTCTTCTCTGAAGACTCTAGCTGGTTAAGGGAACTTCAAAGTATACTTCTTTCTTACTCTTGAAATGATTCTGTATGTTCGGAATACTTTTGTTCAACTCTGTTATATTTTCATCTCCACAATGAAACAGCTTCACAAGATTCACACAAGCGTTTAACTCTTGTGAGTAAACCCCATCTTGGACGTTTAGAAACTAACAGATACAATTATAATGTGTTTGGTTTTATAACCACTATAAAACCAGTTCTTGCTTCTCGCAAGTCCAACACCCAAAAGTCAAATATAAGTGTCTTTAGTTCAATACGTATTTCGTTTTTTCACAACCATATAGTTGTTACACCGTCAAGGAATAAAGCATGCTTGCTCCTTGTACTGGACATACAGCTTCTCAGGTGTGTGCTGCAAAAACTTGTCCATGCCAATTGACCATCACTATTGCCGTATTCTCCCAATACACGTCCATCCTACAAACACAGAAACCGGCAGTGAGGTAGACACATCTCCACTCTCTCACCCTCGTACTTAAAATATCGGGTGTTCGAGACGGTGGAAAGCTGAGGGTCTCTAGAATTTACACCAAAATTCTTGAGAAACTACAGAGTGTCAATATGTATAAATAGCAATAGACTTGTTCTTTATGACAAAATTAACTTCATTTCTTAGACAGTTAGTCCACCGATGGTTTAAATACTAAGCAGTAGATTGCAAAATTCTTTTACAAGGCAAGGAACTCTTGGGATATACATGGTTTATATTACTCATTTCATGAAGATTAAAACATTGCTTCCAGCTCGTCTACCAGACAGCAGAATGACACTACTAGCTAAAGTCTCACTTTGAGCATTGTTCATTGCCAGTGTGCGTCACTGCACAGGTACTGGTGCCTCTACCAGACAGTAGAATGACACGGCTGACTAGAGTCTCACATGGAGCACTGCTAATTGCCACTGTGTAGTGGGTGAAGTTTTTATTTTGTAAATGAATACTGGTATTATACACGGTGTTTGGATACTCACGTTAGAAAATTCTAGGACTTGTAGAGGGAAGTGAGTAAATAATATTTTGAATAGGAACCCATGTCCGGAAATACATCGTTTCCATCCTACGATGGTTTCAACTCTGATGTGTAACTTCCTTTCGCTCAAGCTAACTGGTTCTGCACACTTGCTCTTCCTACAAAACAGACTGGGTCTGTTACTGGAAGCTGTGCCACTCAATGTCCGTCAGAAAATGTGGTTTTCTGTATGATGGTGCACCACCTCCTTCTCGCATGCGGTTAGGAGACCTCTCAACAGACGATATGGTGAAAAATGGATAGGCTCAGATAGTCTAACCACATGGCCATCGTGATTGCCAGATTTAACTCCTATGTACTACTTCTTGTGAAGTCATATGCAAAGTTTAATTTAAAAGACTCATGTATAGACAAAGGAAGATAAGCTGTCATGAGTTCTGGTTGCTGCACTAGAAACTGAAGAGTGACTAGGTGGGATGGAGAGTGTGTACCAGAGCATGCTTCATAGGTACACTGTCTGTAACAATTCTGGTGGTCACCACATCGAGCCGCTGTCGTAATGCATTACTGTATATGCTGTATATACAGTATGCTGGGTTCTTTTTTGTTTTGGAATAGTTTAAACATATAATGTTTTAAGTGTTAATAAAAACAAATATACTTAGCTGATAAATGGACGCTTTGTCATATTTCCTTTTGAGTTGTTACCTAATAACTCTACTGTATCACACCTAATTCAATTCCTCAAGCCGCAGTAGATGAGTTAAACGTCTGAATTGAAACCATCATAAAATAGAAATGGTAAATTTACAGACATGGGTTCCAGTTCAGATATTATGTACTGACATCCCTCTACAAGTCTTAGAAGTTTGTAACGGGAATTTATGAACATCCTGTATTTTGGTTGAAAATGGGGAGAAATACTAGGTGACATTCATGACATGCTGGGCATTTTGGAGCATTTTTTGGGGCTGTCAACCATGAAGAGTCACTGAAGCCAAACCATATAGTTTAAAGTCTTCTGTATTACTTGTAAGTAAATTTTTGTTATTCTCTGGCTGATTGTTGCCTCAAAATAATATTTGTTTATATATTCTTTCCCTGTGGACTCTAGCTGAAGTCTAAAGAAAGACGCTGCAGTTGACCTTGCCATCATAGTTACAGTGGTGGTAAAAACAAGGCTGTGTACCTATAGTTGAGATTATGTAAGATCCCTGACTGTTTCTGTGGACTGGATGCAGCTGCTTTGCACACTTTCCTCAACCAGTCACATAATGTGAATTTGTAAACGTCTCTGTGGCAATGCCTCATTGTTGATGGAGCTTTGTAGAAGGCTATTGTTTCATCTGCAGTCATATGCACTTCACAGTTGGAAGCTGGCAACAGTGTTGCTAGCTTTCAGGGATTTTCATATGCTATCTTGACTTAAGTAGTCTCTGGAGAAACTAAGTAGATACTCGGCATGGTGGCTGATGGAAATGATTGTAAAGGCATTTCTCATTTACTCACACTCCTATGAGGCACTGCGCCAAGTGTTAATTTGTTTGTGTTTCATCATATACATATTTCAAATAAATAATCTCCATGTTTGTTAGTTAAGAGGCTGTAAAGCAATTGCTTCTGTAGCTACAATCAATGAGAGGCTGTGCTCAAGCATATTTCTTGTACCAGTGCACTGTCATTGTGACAAGTGCAAGAGCTGATGGAGGTTAGAATAATGTCCTTGCAAGCAACTATTCTAAACAAAATTACTGTGTTCTGTAGCTATAGCTATCATTGTAGAGGGCAAAGATCTAGCTTTCAACAAGTGAGAAAATGGGAAATTACTTATGAACATTCATTACAGAAGCAGATCTCAATAAATGAACTGTGTAATGTATTGTGCATTTGTAACACTAGATGGAAAATCAAACTTAATATATGCAGTGAATAGCTAAATACATTAGGGTGTGCTCAAAAGTAATGCCTATGAATTTTTTATGCTTAAGTTCTTAAAGCTTTTTAAATAAAACAAACTTTATTAACATGCTACATTTCCATTCTTCAAGTCTGTATTTATTTCTCAACACAGTCACACTGGTGATGAACACATTTCTCCCAATGATAGACCAGTTGAAGAGCTGAAATACAAATTGAATTATATCCACTTTTATTTTTTTCAAGAATGGTGCCATAAACTAGTACCTAAGAACTGTTCATCACCTACTTTCTTTTAGATAAACAGACATATTAACAGAAGTTTATAAGCAAAGTTCAAAGTACTGTACTCCAGATTGTACTTGCTTGCATGAATTAAGTACATAGAATTGAAATTATTATCAACTTGTGGTAACGTCATACATTAAGACTGACACAAGTTGAAACAGTGTGAGCATTAGTGTTTAAGAATCTTGTGTGCTGTTTTTGTACCTTTGTTCTTCGATTGTTCTATGTTGCATTGTGTGGTGGAGTTAACACATGTTCGGTTAATGTGTACTCATTGTGAAAATAAAGTGTACAGCGCATTAACATCCAGTGTACATGCTTTTATTGATGAAGAAATCATAAATTTCCCATAGTGGTGACCCCGAATTGGAAAATTATCTTCTACAAGTGTATTGCTACAAACTGTTCACAGTGTGGCTTCCAGCACCTCCAGGTGGAAACTTCAAAGTTTTCTTAACAAAGTTTTGTGACATGATAGAGAATGTTTTTATGTCACACCTGAACAAGTTAGTAATTATAGGAGATTTCAACATAAATGTATTAGCAGATAAGTTACACACTAGACCATTCAAGAATACTCTGCTTGAATATAATGTAAGATACCTTATAAACACTGCAACAAGGGAGACTGAAACATGGCAGTCTGCAATAGATAACACAATCACTGATATTCATCTTTACGATCTTACACCTTCTGTTATTATAAGTGCTTTGTCAGACCACTATGCAGTAGAACTAAGTGTGCACATGAAAAAGGTTCCTACACACAGTTGCTATTGATATATTTGATTTATTATTGGTCCTGTAGATCATACAATTTGTACAGCAAAGCACATCATGATATAGGACAAGTCATAGGATGAATACAGACCAAAATATAACTCATTTGAATAATATGCTAAGGAATGTGGATTGGAACAGTGTTCTAATGACACTTCATAGTTATGGCAAATTCTCAAGTGAACTATTCTACATTCTTACTTAACCAAGCCTGTCCATTAATAAAAAGAGAATTCAGTCACGTGCTGTAACCTGAAACTGGATATCAAGTTCAGTCACTGAGGCTAGAGAAAAACTAAGATGGTATGAGTATGCTATGTTAAATGACTTGAGCAATAAAAAAATTTAAAGAAGAGTTCAAAAAGTATCAGAAATACTATGTAGACATCATAATTTCGGAAAAACAGAAACATTTTGAAAGTGTCATTCAGAGCTCAAATAATATCTCCAAAACATCATGGTCACTATTAAATAGATAAATAGATAAATCTGGAAAACATACAACTGAAAATCACTTGCTGATAAATGGCACAATAGAAACTGATCAGAATAAGATAGCAGATCTATTTAACAATTACTTTGGTTCTGTCAGCTTAAAAATCATAAATACAAATTCAGAGGAACACCAGTGTCAGAAAGTATATTTTTGATGCCAACAAGTCAAGAAGAAATAATTAAAATAGTGAGTAGCTTAAAGAATGCCCATGCAGCAGGATATGATGGCCTTAGTCTGGACACTCTTAAGAAATGTGTACATAAAATTGCATCAACTTTATCAACTCTCATATGAAAGATGGTCTATTTCAAGATGAGTTGAAAATTGCTTGAGTTGTGCCTATTTTTAAAAAAGGAAACAGGAATCTAGCGGAAAATTTTCGACCCATTTCTGTTCTTCCATCTTTGAGACAGTAATATACATAAGAATCTGGAACTTCCTGGTATGCAAAAAAGTGATTTCTAAGGGGCAGTATGGGTTTGTCAAGGGGTTGTCCACCATTACAGCAGCATCCAACTTAATCGAAGGTGTCACTCAAGCAATAGATAAAAAAGAACATGTATGTGGCATCTTTCTGGACTTAGAAAAAGCATTTGACTGTGTTGACACGACCATATTGCTGGACAAACTGTGGAACTATGGCATTCAAGGCACAGCCCATAATCCGATGAGGTCCTACTTGACAAATAGGAAGCAGTTTGTGTCTATTAGCACTACAGAGAGAGCATACAAATCAAACACCACTGACATAAATTTTGGTATTCCACAGGGGTCAATATTAGGACCACTTCTTTTTATTATTTATGTTAATGATATTCAGTCCATAACAAACCATGCAAAGCTATCTTATATGCAGATGATACCACGTTAATATGCTGCAATCCAAGCTATTCGCAGCTTGAAGTGGAATCCAATACTGCAGCAGGCTTAATTCTGCAGTATTTTAATGAAAACAAACTGAAATTAAACACAAATAAATCTGTCTATATGAATTTGATCTTGGGAGGCAAAAAACTCATGAAAACCAAATCTTAATGGGTGACGAATACATTAAAAAACAATACTCGACCACCTTTTTGTTACATCAGCACTCTGAGGCAAATATAATTTGCACTATTTGAATCCCATCTAAGCTATGGGATAGAGGTATGGGGATCCAGCAGTAAAGGTAATATGAAAAGTGTACTTATCTTACAAAAGAAGGCACTTAGAATTTTGGGAAAGAAATGTACCAGGGAGTCCTGCAGAAATTTGTTTAAAGAATTTAAAATACTAACTGTTCATAACCTGTATGTGCTGAAGATAATCATTATGGCAGAAAACAGTAACAAAACTCTTAATAAAGGAATACACGATCACAACACTAGAGATAGAGAGAGACCCTACTTCGTATCTCATAGAACAACACTTTATGAGAAAAGCCCACACTATCCAGGCATAAAACTACTGAATTGCTTCCATCCTAATATCTCCAAATTGCCCATTACAAAACTAAAAACGAAATTAAAATTATGGCTCCTAAACAATCCTGTATATTCAATAGATGAGTTTCTAGATTTAGTACACTTGTATGATGGAAGATCATCTATCTAAAAATATATGTAACCTCGGATCTTAGACTGTGTCACAAACTGTAAATATTTGAATGTCGGATATGAATACTGTGTCACAAACTGTAGATTCCTTAATCTAAGTATGGCATCATCATCATCATTTAAGACTGATTGTGCCTTTCAGCGTTCAGTCTGGAGCATAGCCCCCCTTATAAAATACCTCCATGATCCCCTATTCAGTGCTAACATTGGTGCCTCTTCTGATGTTAAACCTATTACTTCGAAATCATTCTTAACCGAATCCAGGTACCTTCTCCTTGGTCTGCCCCGACTCCTCCTACCGTCTACTGCTGAACCCATGAGTCTCTTGGGTAACCTTGCTTCTCCCACGCGTGTAACATGACCCCACCATCTAAGCCTGTTCGCACTGACTGCTACATCTATAGAGTTCATTCCCAGTTTTTCTTTGATTTCCTCATTGTGGACACCCTCCTGCCATTGTTCCCATCTACTAGTACCTGCAATCATCCTAGCTACTTTCATATCCGTAACCTCAACCTTGTTGATAAGGTAACCTGAATCCACCCAGCTTTCGCTCCCATACAACAAAGTTGGTCGAAAGATTGAACGGTGCACAGATAACTTAGTCTTGGTACTGACTTCCTTCTTGCAGAAGAGAGTAGATTGTAGCTGAGCACTCACTGCATTAGCTTTGCTACACCTCGCTTCCAGTTCTTTCACTATGTTGCCATCCTGTGAGAATATGCATCCTAAGTACTTGAAACCGTCCACCTGTTCTAACTTTGTTCCTCCTATTTGGCACTCAATCCGTTTATATTTCTTTCCCACTGACATTACTTTCGTTTTGGAGATGCTAATCTTCATACCATAGTCCTTACATTTCTGATCTAGCTCTGAAATATTACTCTGCAAACTTTCAATCGAATCTGCCATCACAACTAAGTCATCCGCATATGCAAGACTGCTTATTTTGTGTTCATATATCTAAATCTCACCCAGCCACTTCAACATATGATCCATAAATAATATGAACAACAGTGGAGACAGGTTGCAGCCTTGTCTTACCCCTGAAACTACTCTGAACCATGAACTCAGTTTACCGTCAACTCTAACTGCTGCCTGACTATCCATGTAAAGACCTTTAATTGCTTGCAAAAGTTTGCCTCCTATTCCATAATCTCGTAGAACAGACAATAACTTCCTCCTAGGAACTCGGTCATATGCCTTTTCTAGATCTATAAAGCATAGATACAATTCCCTGTTCCACTCATAACACTTCTCCATTATTTGTCGTAAGCTAAAGATCTGGTCCTGACAACCTCTAAGAGGCCTAAACCCACACTGATTTTCATCCAATTGCTCCTCAACTAATACTCGCACTTTCCTTTCAACAATACCTGAGAAGATTTTACCCACAACGCTGATTAAAGAGACACCTCTGTAGTTGTTACAATCTTTTCTGTTTCCATGTTTAAAGATTGGTGTGATTACTGCTTTTGTTAAGTCTGATGGAAGCTGTCCCAACTCCCAGGCCATTTCAATTATCCTGTGTAGCCATTTAAGACCTGACATTCCACTGTATTTGATGAGTTCCGACTTAATTTCATCCAACCCAGCTGCTTTATTGCACTGCAATCTATTGGCCATTTTCTCCACCTCCTCAAACATGATCCTATTTCCATCATCATTCCTATCCCATTCTACCTCGAAATCTGAAACATTACTGATCGTATTTTCACCTACCTTGAGCAACTCTTCAAAATATTCCCTCCATCTGCCCAAGGCATCCACAGGATTCACCAGCAGTTTTCCCGACCTGTCCAAAATACTTGTCATTTCGTTCTTACCTCCCTTTCGAAGACTGCTAACTACACTCCAGAGTGGTTTTCCTGCAGCTTGACCCAATGTCTCCAACCTGTTTCCAAAGTCTTCCCAAGATTTCTTCTTGGATGCTGCAATTATCTGTTTGGCTTTGTTTCTTTCTACAACATAACTTTCTCTGTCTACCTGAGTTCTAGTATGTAGCCATTTTTATACGCCTTATTTTTCCTTTTACAGGCTGCCTTGACTGTGTCATTCCACCAAGCTGTTTGCTTCCTCCTACTTTTACACACTACTGTTCCAAGACATTCTTTAGCCACTTCTAGTACTGTGTCCCTGTACCTTGTCCATTCCTTTTCCAATGACTGTAATTGACTACATTCAACTAACTGGTACCTTTCTGAGATCGCTGTTATGTACTTGCGCCTGATTTCCTTATCCTGAAGTTTCTCCACTCTTATCCTCCTACATATGGACCTGACCTCCTGCACTTTCGGCCTCGCAATCCCAATTTCACTGCAGATTAAATAATGATCAGTGTCATCAAAGAATCCCCTGAATACAGCCTTCCTGAATTCCTGATCTGTTATTATATAGTCAATGACAAATCTGGTTCCCCTGCTTTCCCACGTATACCGGTGAATGTTCCTATGTTTAAAAAAGGAGTTTGTGATTACTAAGCCCATACTGGCACAGAAATCCAAGAGTTGCTTCCCGTTCCTGTTGGCCTCCATATCCTCTCCAAATTTACCCATAACCTTTTCATACCCTTCTGTTCGATTTCCAATCCTGGCCTTAAAATCACCCATGAGCAGAACACTGTCCTTGTCCTTTACTCTAACAACTACATCACTGAGTGCCTCATAAAAACTATCCATCTTATCTTGGTCTGTCCCTTCACAACGCAAATATACTGACACAATCCTAATTTTCTTGCTAGACACTGTCAAATCTATCCACATCAGTCGTTCGTTTACATACCTTATTGCAACTATGCTGGGTCCCATTTCTTTCCTGATGTAAAGCCCTACACCCCATTGTGCTATTCCTGCTTTGACTCCTGACAAGTAGACGTTGTATTCTCTCACTTCCTCTTCTTTCTCACCCCTTACCCGAATGTCACTACCAGCTAAAACGTCCAGCCCCATCTTACTTGCAGCCTCTGCCAGCTCTACCTTCTTCCCAGAGTAGCCCCATTGATATTAATAGCTCCCCATCTCATTACCATTTGTTTGCCAAGTCGTATTTTAGGAGTCCCTGGTTAATCTAAGTATAGCAATAAACAATTTTTTTATGTATAGTTCATATATGTAATTCTGTTCTCTCAACTAAATTTAGAAACAGTAATATACATAAGAATCTGGAACTTCCTGGTATGCAAAAAAGTGATTTCTTAGGGGCAGTATGGGTTTGTCAAGGGGTTGTCCACCACTACAGCAGCATCCAACTTAATCGAAGGTGTCACTCAAGACAATAATATGTAACCCTAGTAAGTAAGGCTCTGACTTATCCAGAAGACTGGAACAAAAAAAAACTTTTTTTTAATCAGTTGATGTTGGATCAAAATAAATAAAAAATAAACAATAAACAGCAACCCCACCTCTGTAAAAGAACCGCGCCACACTCAACAAGAAATTTCTACTACACACCTACAGCAGCAGCAATCACATGAGCAACAGGAACATTAGGATTCCACTTTCATGCCATTATGTTGGGCATGGAACAATTCACAGTAATTATTGCACAATTAGACATTATTGTTAGTGAGAAACTAGCAGACATGTTCCATCAACAGTTTTTCACAGTTCGAAGAGAAACAATTTTTCAACGTTTTGTGCCGCCACCAGAATCATGGTTGCATAAGATCATTGATAGTGGAGAAATGCCTGCAATTCCCCCTCCCAAGTGCTCCATTCGCTGTGTGTGCTGGCTGGACAGGGTCTACTGTCAGAACAATCTCTCATACTGTTTTGGCTTTGTTGTTTACCTTAGTATGTTCAGGCTATTTTATCAGCCCTCACAGATCTACTTATAGATGAACTTGCATGCAAAGCTGATGCTATTGCTATTGCTTATACTGACGTTAATGTTAGTGTAAATGTTTTTAGCAAACTCCAGTGTAGCCTGTTTATGTTTTGGTGTCAATGTGAATTTCTTCAGTCAGTTCTTGAATCAAGATGTTTCTCATGTTACGGAATTTGTTATATATGTCTGGCAGTTGCTGCCAACTGTAAATCATCAACAAGCTGAGAAGTATAACAGTTTTTGGCCCTATCTTTGTGAAAAAGTAACCCTTTCTATGCCTTAGACAATTTTATGCTTTGTTCACATATTCCAGTCTGTCCACATCGTGTGCCCAATCTAAGGAAATTTTTATTCGATAACAGTTTGATAGAGTTCCATTTCCTTTTACATACCAATTTTTTCATCACAAGATAACTATTTTATGTGTGGCATTGTCACAATCATGGTATATGACAGGACATTCACTGTCACTAATTGTGTCTGTTCCCTATCTGCAGTAAGAGCACAGACACACAGAGACATATCGAGTCCCACCCTCTACCATCTGAATCAGTGATGTGTTGTATAATGTACTTCTGGCATCAAATGCAGTACCACTTGACTGCATTTGTCAGTATATTGGATTTCGTACTATTGCACATACACTGTGCACAACTATTCCAACTGATAAAATTAATTATCCTGCAGATACCCATGCCTTTATACTGATTTCCACTACTGTATTCTCAGAGCAGCCAACAATTCACTGATTTCTACATTTGAAAGGGTAAATTTGACTCTGGATTTGTATGATAACTTCCACTGGATCTTTGGTGTGGCAGATGTTAGTGGTGTATCTTGGTTGCTGATTCTTATATTATATCTCCATAATATCTGATTTAGTGAACCAAAAAGCCACACTCTCCTGTTCACTCTATCGTGCCAGGTTGTTTGTTGTGTGATGCTGGTGGGTCATATTACATAAAGATTTCCACTCTGACCTCTTGTTCAGCATCAAGCCATCAGTGTTCACTATTCCATCTGCCTCCGTGCAAATTGCATATGAGTGTGTTACACAAGAAGAATCTGACACACATTTCCCCAGCTGTTGCCAAGTTACAGGAGGATTGTCAGTTAATCACACTAAAGATCTCAGAAATCAAAGCTCTCTACCAGGAGGAACAGTGTGTCATGATGTTGCTACTTGAGGGCAATGCCTCGTTGTGTTGGCATATCTCCAACATTTCCAAACAACTGGACACAGCCTACATGCCGCTACATGACCTTCACTGCTTGGCCTCTACACAGGACCAGTGTCTCACCATCATCCCTCTCCTCAGGCCAACAGCACAACAGTGGATGATGATCTGGCCTGTGGCTACTACGGAATTTCCAGTGCTTACTGACCCACTCTTGTCTAGGCATAACTACTGCCATTCAACTCAGCATTTCATTCCCACTACCCCTGGCCATCCTGTTGCTATGAAGCCCATACACCTGATTCCAGACAAACTGTGTGTGGCTCAGTCAGAATCTAATAAGATGCTTTTCAATACTTACTTGGATCGATCTCACAGTGCATGGGCTTCCCCACTATACCTGGTAAAATAAAAATAGAGGAATGGTTCCTGGAATTTTTGCAGTGATTACAGAGAGTTAAATGCTTGTACCATCCCAGATAGATACCCTGTGCCAGACATGATTGATTTGAATAGCAATGTGTCCAATGCATGTGTCTTCAGTGCTGTTGGTTGCAGCAAATCTTTTTCTTAGATTCCAATGTTTAAGAAAGACAAACACAAAGCTGCCATTACAACACCATTCAGACGTTATGAGCACAACACTGTGTCTTTTGGTTTGTGCAATGCCATGCAAATTTGGCAGCACTTTATGCATGAGGTCTTCCATGGGTTGCTGTTCACTTTTTGCTATATGGAGGATATTTTGATCCTCTTGAAGAGTCATGAGCAACACCACCAACATTTGTGTCAAGTGTTTGAGAGATTACAGAGCTTTGGTACTATGATTAAAATTGAGAAATGCACATTCGCCATTCAACAAGTCCTATTTCTTGGATACACAGTCTCACGTGCTGGTATTATTCTGCTGCCTGGAAAGGTAAACGACAGTATGCAGCTGCCACCACTGACCACCTTAAGAAATCTCCATTGCAACCTGGGTAAATTATTTATTATGAAGTCATCTGCCTTACTTGGCTGACCTTCTAAAACCTATTTATCTCTTCCTAACAGGCAAAAACATATCGGGCAACCGACATATCCCATGGACTTCTGTGAGTGTAACTGCTTTCAACTCCATGAAGACTATGCTTGCTAACTGCACATTGCTCAGACATTCAGTTGTGGTGTCACCCATTGCTTTAATGGTTGACATAAGTCAGAAGGCTGTCAGTGCTGTTTTGCAGCAATGTTTCCTCTTCCTGGCAATATAGTTCATCCCCTTACTATGGCTAAATGTCTTCCTGGCAATAAGCTTCATCACCTCATTCTGGCTAAATGTTATCACCCAATTTTTGACATTTTTCACAATGTGTCCCACCTGGTATCAAGGATAGTACTAAATTAGTGATTAATAAGGTCATCTGGGCCAGGCAGCAAAAGCATTGTTGGCAGTGGGCAAAGTGTTATCACAAATGTTGACCATCAAAAATTGCTCACCATGCTTCTGTTTCTATCTCTTCTTTCCCTCCCCTTCAGGGAGATTTTCATTCATTCACTTGGATTTTGTTGGCCCCTACACCATATTCTCAAAGAGGCCCTGACATGCCATTCTGTTTCTTGGCCTGACACCTTACCTACAGTTCTTCTAGTACTTCGCTCTGCTGTAAAAGAGGATGTCATGTGCTCTTCGGCCCAGCTTGCATATGGAGTGACACTGAGGGACTCAGGTGAATTTTTTCCCCCCCACCCATCTTTCTGACTTTGAACTCTTCTCACAGAAGTTGCAATGGTATATGCAATTCCTTTTGTTACAGAAGCCCCTACATCACAGTACAAAACCTATTTTCTGTTACAACGATTTAAGTACGTGACCTTTTGTCTGGCTGAGGGAAGGGGCTGACAAGCCTCTGCTCTCCCCATTATATATAGGCCCCTTTAAGTTTTACACCATTTGGATATAACCTCTGTCCTGTATGTAAACGGACATTGAGATACTGTGTCAGTCAACCGACTGAAGCTGTCTTATACAGAGGAGTATTCAGGTTCTACCGTTACCCCTCAGGTGTCACAAGTCCCTCAGTCAGTCATACCTCCTCCTCCTTACCTTCTTACAAACATACCAGTCATTATTTCTCAGGGCAATAGCCACCTACCTGTTGATTTCCACTCAGTCTGGGGGGCATATAACATGCAGAGCCTTGATTCAAATGGAAAAAAAATTGTTTTTCTGAGCTCTGCCCTTCAAAACAAAAAATTAGAGGGCTGTTGAGGTAACGTTATACATTAAGACTGACACAAGTCGCAACAGTATGAGCTTTAAAGTTTAAGAATCTTTTGTAAAAGTGTATGGTATCTTTGTACCTTTGCTCTGTGATGGTGAAGTTTGGTTCTGTGTGTGCATTGTGTGGTAGAGTTTATACATGTGTCCAGTTAATGTGTATTAATTGTGAAAATAAAGTTTACAGTGTATTCACATCCATCATACATCCTTTTATTGAAGATGAAAGCATAAATTACCCACAAACATAATAAAAGGAATAATCAGTTTCGATTGAAACTGGTGTGTACCTTTCCTTCACTGATCACAAGATTTATATTGTGATCGATTCAGTGAAATGAAATAACATATTGAGATAAGACTAAAACAAACCTGATGAACAGTTAACACAAAAACATTTACTCTTATAGTGAGTAGAAAACACACAAATCTACATTTTACATTTTCACTGACACTTCTCGAAATTCACACAGTTGCATTTTTCGCGAGGTGTAGAGTCTTCAGGATGTGTCAGACATGCAGTTAATGCTGTGTACAACAGAAGTTTATGGTATGCTTTCCAATTTTCACTGAAAACTCTCTGGACCATGGGTGTAGCTAGGATTTTATTTCTGGGTTAAGGGGGCAGAGGGGCATTCAACAAATGGACACCATAATAAAATGGACTTCTAATATAACACAAAACAGCACTACATGTATAACACTATTTAGAGTCAGCAGAGAACATTTGCATTACAAGTGGTATAATTCCAAACAATAATGAGTTAGCGATGCCTGCCTTTATCAGGATTGTAAATTGTTGAAATTTCAAAATGTTCTCACAAAACTATTTTAATACCTAGATCACATTTAAATAGGGAAATTTAAGTATGAGGACTTGCTAGTTTCAGTAGTAATCATCTTCCAATCATGATCATATTAAATGCAGGTTGAACACAATCTGGATGTATCAGTAATAATCATCTTGCAGTGATGTGCATTTGTATAGAAAGCAACATGAGTACAAAATTTGGTGCTAACAGTTATAACAAAACAGAGCCTTGTTGCACACCATACCTGTACGAGATACAGGTTGAAGAAACTGGTCGTACCATGCAGTGCACCAATTTGTATTTATTTCTCTGGTTGAACAAACTCAGGTAAGCTCTGTTTGCATTAATAATGTGAATACATGTTTGTTAAATACAGGGTGTTCAGTAATTCTCATTACAAACTTCTAAGACTTGTAGGAGGGGGGGGGGGGGGGGGAGTAGTGAGTGCATAATATTCTGAATAGGAACCCATGTCCAGAACCATACCATTTCTGTTCTACAACAGTTCAACAGTTTCAGTTCAGATGTTTAACTCATTCGCATCTGCTTGAGGAATTAGGCGTGACGCAGTGCAGTTACTACATAGCAGTTTGAAAGCAAAAATCACTTAAGCACTTGTTTGGATTAACACTTACACATTACATATTTACATTATTGAAAAACAAGAAAAGAACCCAGCATACTGTAGGTACAGAATGGTACCTATTTATCACAACAGCAGCTTGATGTGACGCCCACAATTGTTGTTACAGATATTGTACCGATGAAACATGTGGTACACACTCTACATCCCACCTGGTGTCTCTTCAATTTGTAATGCAGTGGCCAGAACTCATGCCAATAGATCTTCCTCTGTCTCTACAGAAGTCTGAAAAATTAAACTTTGCACAGAACCTCACAAGAAGTAATCATAAAAGTGAAATCCATGATACACATCATCCAGTCTACCGTATTGCACACCAGGACAACTAACTCTCAGAATTTTCTCTTTCCCTCAGTAGATGTGGACATGTTACACACCTGAATTAAAACCGGAACATTTCCAGACACGGGTTCCTATTCAAAATATTATGTACTCACTGCCCTCTACAAGTCCTATAAGTCTACAGCGGGAATTTCCTAACACCTTGTATATATAGCCTACTCAATTTTTTTCCTTTGTTTGTTCTACATAACCTGAAGAGAATGCAGATGATGTGTACCAGCAGTGTTCCGCTCAAGGCAGTGTTTGCAGTGTGGGTCACTTCAGCAGATAGATCCAACAGTTGTCAGCGGTGAGAACATTGCTCCACTTGCATCTAATCTCTGTATTCATTGCTGATGAACTGCAAAACAAAAAATATTGTAAAAAAGTTTTAAAAAATTACAAAAAATAAATTCTAATACTGAGGAAGCTTTTCTTGAGTAACATAGTCAATAGTTATTTACATGAAAATTGTCTTTTTAGAAAAATGTCGCTAGTCTTCACATTGGAAGCTGATACTAAGAATTAACGTGAAAAGAAAGTCCACAGAAGATACTGAAGTCATTTCTTATTACTTAAGTGTTGTTAAAAATTATTTTATTATGCAAGTCACAAGTTTGACGAAACTGAATGTTTTATAGTTTTGATTTGAAAGTGTTTATGGAGAACAGTGCTCTGAAACCAGTGATGAGACCAAAAGTGATAAAAACAGAATTTCTTAAAAACTAATCAGTGATAAATAGTCTTTAATTCAAAATCTCTTAAAAGTGCTTGAGGTCAGTTTTGATTAACATAGTACCTAGTTGTCGATTTCAGAACAGATAGATTACATGAACTTGGCTGTTGATTTTTAAGGACATTAACCACTCCGGTGCATAGAAAGTGGCACTTGAAGTTAGTTAAATGCATGCTCAGCTTGCATAATCAAGGTTAAACTGCTGAAACGTTATTGCTAACGGTGTCTGATTATTGGAATGCTGTGCAGGGTAGCCAAGAGGTCTGAGGCATCTTGTCACGGTTTGAGCGGCTGCCCCTGTCAGAGGTTCGAGTCCTCCCTTGGGCATGAGTGTGTGTGTTGTCCTTAGTGTAAGTTAAAGTTACATTAATTAGTGTGTAAGCCTAGGGACCACAGAACTTCACCACAAATTTCCAAAGTTATTGGATTCAAGACATTTGCTACAGCGAAGTTATATCGTACAACAATGCTCATTTATAAGTTTATTTATTTATTTACTTTTACACTTCATTGTTTTGTGCAACTTTGTGCAGCTTGTGACCTACAACAACAAATTATACACTGCTGTTTAAGCCATTCATTCCCCCTAGGCCAGACAAAAAAATCCTGAGCATGAAATTAAATGTAATCCGAAATAATAATACCAATATAAAGCAATATTAAGAAGCAACAGAACTTCATATAAGGCTTCATCCCACTCCGACAAACATGGCCACATTTGTTGGCTGAAGAGTATTCCTCGAAGAAAGGAGCTTATAAAACACTTAATACACCACATAACTGATGGGATACCCCAACCAGTGGAAATAACATTAGTCATTAATTTGCAATTATATGAAGTTTTTTTGCTGAATCTACATTTTAACAAATAATGAGCAAGTTGCTGTAAACATTTGAAAACAGGACATGCTCATGAAGTTTGGATGTCTACACTACAAGAAAGGAATACTGGAGCTGTGTGTCATGCATGCACAAGTGGTACTTGGTGTCATTCACGTGACAGTTCTGAAGATGTGACTGGAACATCGAAACTGGTTGCCTACTAAAACAACATCAGAACAATGGTTGTTAGTGCAGTATTACTGCAGTTTTCACATTGCTCCCACCCTCAGCAACTGTGACAACCAGTATTATTGCAATTTTCACATTGCTCCCACCCTCAGCAACTGTGACAATTGCTCCCAGCCTCAGCAACTGTGACAATTAACATAGCCTTCGAGTAGCGACAGTGCTACCTGGATTTCCAATGACTCCAGACGAGCTATATTCCTTTGAGGCTCAGTCCATGCATTGGTGCTAATATTGTCACCAACACTGGCTCATAGCTGCCGTATTCCCCTTGTGCACTGTGCCTCACTGACAGTAGCCGCAGTTCGAAAAGATGATAATTTTGAAACAGAGATTACATTACAATTTATTTTAAGATCAAATCTTTTTTTAGCTTTAGCAACATTTCGGGTGGTTTCTGAACCCCCCCCCTTTCCCCCCCCCTTCCCCCCTCCCCCCCTCCTCTGGCTATGGCCATGCTCTAGAGTAGGTCGTGGATGTGCCTGAGTTTCAGGTAAGTAATACCATTGGATGGACGATTTACTGGAAGCTTTGTGCTGTTATGCATCAGTCTTGTTTGAGAAGGGATGTAAATCCATTAGTGTTCCTACAGTAATATTCTTCATTGGACACAGTGATTTTGTACAAAGTTGCTTGTTTATGTCTGTGTACTATAATTCGTTTTGCTAACTGTTTGTTACAACTTCCTGTAATTGTGTGATCCGAATTTCCTGTCACAGGTTTGGCAATCTTGTGGGCAGCGCCGGCTTTAGGGTGGGGCGACTCGGGCGGTCGCCCAGGGCGCCGGGGCCCAAGGGGCGCCACGTACTAAACGCATGTAAAAAAAAAATTACAATTTACAATCACCCATTTTGCGAAACTAAAATATTATTCAGTCTCATTCAACATACGTCGCTAATCTCACGAATGCGCGATGAATTCGGGGTAGCAGAACAGAAATCATGCTGAATGTAATCTTCGTATTGTCTGCAACCATCCATGTTTGACGCGGGCTAGCACGGGCTCTACCAAAGCGCCTCTCTTATTTGTTTCAAGAACTGCAACAAGGAAGAGCCCATGCAGCCGCACCATCTCTCGTTTACAACAAAAACTACCGGTCGCTCCAAATAAAAGAAAATACAGACTGTGAAATATACATTACATTATGATTTAATTAATACGAATGTATTTATATCGAATATTTGTGACTTAATAACTCATGTACATTAATTAATAGATCATGCAATGCGTGCACTGCATTCATAGAGAATTCTCCCCTAACTTACTGAAATAATACAGCGCCACACAATGTTTGTTAGACTGCATATGTTGGCAGCGCTGCGATTTGCACCCGCATGTCAGTAATTGTCAGTAAGAGTCGGAGGCAGCGGTCATGTTTTCGTGGCTGAATAATTGTGAGTGAAACGAGTGTCGTGACTGAGTCAACATTTTAATTTTCTGGTAGGTGCGAAAAACATTTTTATCTTTCAGTTCAGGTTTTTTTCTAGTTACGTCTACTGATAGGTGAATTTCTTTATTTGTTATAGATCGAATATTGTGGTCGCGAAATAGAGCAGTGTCCAAGCAATAATTTGTCAAATTATTAAATCATGCCAGAAGAGAAGGAAATGATTAAAAAAAAGCTTTCTGGTTCAGAAAATCGGAAAAGAAAAGCTGAAAAAGAAAAAGTTCTTGAAGAAACTAAAAAGCACATGAATATTTATAAGTACCTTAAAGGAAATTCTAAGGCAAATACTTCAGATATTGAATCAAAAGTCTATGTATCAGCAAATATTTCTTCAGACTGTGAACCATTATACACAAAAAATATACAATCACCTATTGAAGGTGATCAAATTGACCAGCGCAGTACATCTTTGCATGAATCCTCTGATATTTCTCCAAGTCAAAATCAGCACATGACATCTGTGGTCAATGAAAGTATCAACGTTCTTGCAATAAAAGAATACAATGTTTCTGATGTAGGTACGTGGCCAAAAGTACTTAATGCTAGAGATATAGATCGCATTATAATAGTGGACCCTCACAAGTATGTCTAAATAACTTTCCAAAAGATGAAAATGGGCGTCATTTCTCTTCAACTCATTACACAAGAAAACTATCAAACGAAGAAACTATCAGACGACGGTGGCTAGTTTATTCTGTATCAAATGACAGTGTCTTTTGCTTTTGTTGTCGACTGTTTGATTTAAAGTCAACTACTAATTTGACCACCACTGTGGGTTTCAGAAATTGGAAACATTTAAGCGAAGCTCTGAAACTGCATGAAAATAGTCCTAACCACAAAAAAGCATTTACTCAATGGACTGAAGCTGAAATCAGGTTTAAAGCTGGATTAACTATTGACAAGGAAGAACAAAAGCTAATTTCTAAAGAAAGTTTACGATGGAGCAATGTGCTTCAAAGATTGATGCACATTACTTTGTATTTGGCTGAAAATAATATGGCATTCAGAGGGTTATCAGATAAATTATTTACCCCAAATAATGGAAAATGCTTAGGTCTTGTACAGTTATTGGCAAAGTTTGATCCAATCATGGAAGAGCACGTCAGACTGGCATTGAATGGTGATTTGGCTGACCATTATTGCAGCAAAAATATACAAAATGAATTAATAGAACTCATGGCATCACACGTTATGTCTACAATCGTATCCTGCATAAAGGGTTCAAAGTATTATGCAATCATAGCTGACTGTACTCCAGATATAAGCCACAAAGAACAACTTTCGATAACTTTAAGATGCGTCGACATAACAGAGGATGGCGTAAGTGTAAAAGAACATTTGATCTCATTTCTGCAAATAGATGATACAACCGGTGAAGGCCTCACAGAAAGCATTTTAAAAACATTGAGTGATCTTAACCTTAACATTAACGACTGCAGAGGACAGGGCTACGATAATGGCGCGAACATGAAGGGGAAAAATAAAGGTGTCCAGAACAGAATTAAGAAGTTAAATCCACTAGCTTTTTTTGTGCCATGTGGATGCCATAGTTATAATTTGGTATTGTGTGATGCGGAAAAATCATCAGTAAAATCCGTGACACTGTTCGGAATGTTACAAAAAATGTTTAATCTATTTGCTGGATCGGTAAATAGATGGAAAATTTTGACCGACCATTTGAAGATATACACCCTGAAAAATGTAAGTGACACACGCTGGGAAGCTCGAATTGATAGCATCAAAGCGGTTCGTTATCAATTATGCAAAATGCATGACGCTTTGGTTTCCTTGGCCGATGCTACTGAACAAAGCGATGCTGCGGTGTCACACGAAGCGACAACACTAGGAGGACAATTAAAAGACTTCAGCTTCATTGTTTCTCTCGTGACATGGTATGATGTTCTGTTTCAAATTAACGTTGTGAGTAAAGCAAGTCAGTCACCCACAATCAACTTTGTCGAGTTTATGGGAATCCTTGACAAATGTTGCTCTTATTTGGAAACATATAGGCAAACAGGTTTCGAACAAGCTATTGTAACAGCAACTGAACTGGCTTCGGATCTTGATACGCAGCCATTATTTAAACCACAAATGCGATTAAGACGTATTAAACGCAGGCCGGGTGAAGAGGCTGTTGATGATCAAATAACTGACCCAAAAAAGAAGTTTAAAGTAGAGTTTTTCAATGCACTGTTGGACACCGTGCACATATCCATGAAAGAAAGATTTGAACAGATGCAAGAATTTTCTGCGACGTGGAGTTTCTTGTTTGACATTTAAAAAAATCAAAATAAAAAAGAACTAATACAATGCTGTTCTAAATTACAAGAAAAGTTAACTGTCAACATGAAGTCAGATATTGATGGAAATTTGCTGTGTGACGAAATTTTAGGCCTGCAACACTATCTCGAAGACAGCCAGGCAACGCCTATTGAAGCCTTAAACTTCATAAAAAAGCATAATCTTCAAGAGTTATATCCCAACATCTGGATAACGTTACGTATTTTGCTAACAATACCAGTGACTGTCGCAAGGGGCAAACGCAGTTTTTCCAAACTGAAGTTAATAAAAACGTACTTGCGGTCTACAATGTCTCAAACAAGGCTAACCAGTTTGGCCTCACTGTCCATTGAAAATGAAGTTGCAGAAAACCTGGACTTTGCTAATCTGATCACAGACTTTGCCGACAGAAAAGCGAGAAAAGTAAAATTTTTGTCATTTATAATTGTTTTTCATTAGGCGTAATATGTCTTGTGTTCAGATGACTGACAGAAAATATAGGTTTGTGGCTTACAGTTATATTAAATTCAATAAAAATATGGTACCCAATTCAAAATTAGTGTTTTTTCGTTATACATATTACCTCCCATATATAAAAATCAATTGTTGTGTGTTAGTCTCACCAAAACAAAGAAATGGCTTGACCAATTTGAATAATTTTTGTTTTGTTTTGTTCGCTTTAGTACAGGGGTGCTTCAGAAAAGAAAAGAAATATTTGGGATATACGAGCCTGTTTCAACCACATTTTACGCATCTTTTCTTTGTTTGGAACACGCAAAAACAATTTTCTGGAGTTGTTGTAGATGTACAGTGCAGTACTAAGCAATATTTTTAGACAATTTCCCAAAACGTGAATGCCCAAACAATATATCACTGCTATATTGACTGTTACGGCAGCGACAGCAGCATGCTGGACTGACGTCACAGGCTACACAAGACTCACATGGAGCGTCTTAGCGGGCTTTCAGATTATTTGGATTTCATTTCCATTTAAAAAAATAAAATACTGAAATTTACTATGGAAAAAACCATGTTATGATCATAAGATGACGCCATTAACCACTTAAGATGATTTCTAGAAAACAGTCAAATACCGTGTTGCAAAGCACTGCCAGGTTCGCTATTTATACAATAAAGGGCGCCAACTGGACGACTCGCCCGGGGCACCTGGATGGCTAAGGCCGGCCCTGTTTGTGGGTATACAGAGTCATCATAGTTTTTCTTGTAGACTCCATGGTAGCAGTAGAGCAAACTATGTTGTGGCGCATTTGTTAGTGCAGGTTGCCTGCATCAGGGGCAGGTATGCACTCAGGGGCAAACCTGTTGTTCTCCTTTGATTGACAGGCACTTAACCAATTGTCCCCCCCCCCCCCCCCTATTGGAAACCTCACCACTCGCTTCTACAGGTACACTTTCAGGTCTGAGTTATTGGAATAGCCACTCTCACTCTTATCGATTTGATTGACTACTTAATTAAATTTATCCCCTCCCCCAGAAAATGGTAGGAAGTTCAAATTCTATCAGGACAATGCAACACAGCACGGCCACCGCCACTAATCTAAGAAAATGGTGGGAAAAAGGGCACTTGGGCTACCTCCACTGACCTAAGTCATCCGACTGCCACCTCTTCCTAGGTATTTGTGGGAAAAGAACTCAGCCTGTGCTGTATAGGATGGATATAAGTCTTTATTTAAACAATTAGAGGCAGTACCTCCATCCACTGTGTTCACCACGAGGTCTGGAGTCCAACTGACCTAGTACACAGTACTACCACCAGAGGGCGGTGTCGCCCTCCCACGATGTATTGCAAGATGGCGGTCTGGAGGGGGAAATAGGGTGGGAAAAGAACTCAACCTGTTCTGGGTTGCTGGAAAGAGGAAGGAGTGTACTTTATTTATTTTTGGAACAATTTATTTAGGAATGGATTTGACATAGTATATTTATTACACTGATACAAAACACTCTGACGTGCTTGGGGTCACGATACACAGTTTACAGACCTGCAAACAACTCCTAAATAATGCAGTACATTGATGTGCAGACACAAAGACAACTTGTAAATTGCTGAAACGATACAGTACACAGCATACAGACACCTAAACACCTCTTAAATTGAAACTTTCTAGCAGATCAAAACTGTGTGCCGGACCGAGACTTGAACTCGGGACCTTTACCTTTTGTGGGCAAGTGCTCTACCAACTGAGCTACCCAAGCACGACGCACGACCCGTCCTCACAGCTTTAATTCCGCCAGTACCTCGTCTCCCACCTTCCAAACTTCACAAAAGCTCTCCTGCATACCTTGCAGAACTAGCACTCCTGGAAGAAAAGATATTGTGGAGACATGGCTTAGCCACATTCTGGGACATCCTAAATTGTCAAAATAATGCATGTATAATGCTCTGCAAACACACTTGCTAATTGTAAACTGTCAAAATAATGCATTGCACGCAAACTACTCGTAAATCACCGAAATATTGCAGTAGACTGATGTACAGACACGAAAACAACTCCTAAACGGTCGGAATAATGCATACAATGTATTTAAGAACGGATTTCACATAGTTTATTTAGTACACTGTTACAAAACACTCACCTTAGCGTGCTTGGGGTCTCAGTAAATAATCTACAGACAAGTAGACTACTCGTAAATCACAAAAATAACGCAGTACACTGATGTACAGACATGCAGACAACTTGTAAACTGTCTAAATAATTGATTGCACAGCACACAGACTCGCAAACTACACATAAACTGTCGAAGTAACGTCTTGCATAGCCTACAGACACGCTCACAATGCTTAAACAGCCGAAAATAATATAGTGCACAAACACTCAGTGCACATAAAAAACACTACCTATCAGAGAACTGTTCCAATGCACATATGCACCAATGCCACCGAATCCGCACACATTCCCCAGGAGTTGGGCTGCATCGGCGGCCCCGCAAAATTGACGACAAAGCCGTCAGCTGCCGAGCCATGCACAGGCATCCATTCGGGTCCCACAAGCATGAAGTGGCCGAATCTGTTTCATACTTGACACCTGAGAAATTCCTGTCAAAATACGTGTTCACCTAGGCATTGTTGCCGACGGGATGATGCATAGCTGCGGTTAGGGTCCAGTACTGAGAGAGATGTTTGAATAGCAGCTAAAAGGTTCGCAATGTTATAGCTTTGCGCATTGCTCGTTCCAATTTAAGTTGGAGCTGAACAGAAGTCAGAGAGGGCTGCATTCACCACCTTCTGCAACCCATGTAGAAACAGTGACCTGAGTTACTGCAACAGGACTGTGTTTTGACCATTCAATGGAAACGGGAACTGGGAGAAGGATGAAGTTTTTGCTATTGCACTGACGTGCAACCCCAAACTACGTACAATTACTACAGATCTGTGTCCCTCAGGGCCCTCTACCGTACAAATCAGAGAAACGATTCCTCTTTAATGCAGCCTGTATTGTAATTCCTTGTTTACGTTTATGCCATCTTCAGTTACTTCTCCAGCTGCCACACTGCCATCTTCAATGATAGTATTCCTTTGATTTTCAATAGACGCACTCACTTGATCAGCCATGTTTACATATTAAAGGATGTTACAGTCGTTAAGCGGCGCAAACGAAAGTAGATTTGAAGTCACATTAAATATATCGCTATGCAGTTGACAGTTGCTGAATAATAACTTGTACGATAATATTGACAATACCATAGTTAGAATAAGGGCAAAACTTTGCACCCTGCATAAAAACGTCAGTAAGCAGTAGTAATAATTCGTAGACAGTTAATGTCCACCTATCACAACACAAAAAAGATCCACTACAGTAACTTTTAACATAAGATACGCCATCCTTCTCGTTTGAACAGATTATTTTTTGGGGTTAAATTTCCGATAAAGATTTTACTTAGTTGTGGTTTCCAATAAACCCGCAATTTCGGTAGACAGATTCCGAACTATATCCCGATTATGATATTTTTATCCTTAGGGTGTCGCAAACTCATTCTCTCTTGGATTAAACATCAGTTTCTCATAGATCATATGTGGGAACTTCAGTCGATTTGACCGAAGAAAACAAACTGGTTTGAATTTCACCGATTGTCATACGAAGTTTATATGTCTGGGTGATGAGGTCATATACAGTGTGACTGCGTTCATAGTGGCGTACTGATTTGAAATGATCAGTTGTCTTCGACCGATGCTGGTCGTTGGCGGAATTCACCGATATTGGTGCCACTATGACTGCAGTCTAATACAGTAAAAACTCGATTAACCGTCACTCTTTAAACCATCAGTTTCTGTTAACCGTCACTGCTGTAACAGCATAATAATACTGTAATAACAGAATGCTCTAAGGTGCAGTGACGCGTTCGCTTTGTTTATTTACTCTATTTTAGTGGGAAGTGAATGTACCCGTCCGCCGTAGAATGGCACATAAAATATGACCTTCAGTTGACGTGCTACATCTACATCTACATCTACATTGATACTCCGCAAGCCACCCAACGGTGTGTGGCGGAGGGCACTTTACGTGCCACTGTCACTACCTCCCTTTCCTGTTCCAGTCGCGTATGGTTCGCGGGAAGAACGACTGTCTGAAAGCCTCCGTGCGCGCTCTGATCTCTCTAATTTTACATTCGTGATCTCCTCGGGAAGTATAGGTAGGGGGAAGCAATATATTCGATACCTCATCCAGAAACGCACCCTCTCGAAACCTGGCGAGCAAGCTACACCGCGATGCAGAGCGCCTCTCTTGCAGAGTCTGCCACTTGAGTTTATTAAACATCTCCGTAACGCTATCACGGTTACCAAATAACCCAGTGACGAAACGCGCCGCTCTTCTTTGGATCTTCTCTATCTCCTCCGTCAACCCGACCTGGTACGGATCCCACACTGATGAGCAATACTCAAGTATAGGTCGAACGAGTGTTTTGTAAGCCACCTCCTTTGTTGATGGACTACATTTTCTAAGCACTCTCCCAATGAATCTCAACCTGGTACCCGCCTTACCAACAATTAGTTTTATATGATCATTCCACTTCAAATCGTTCCGTACGCATACTCCCAGATATTTTACGGAAGTAACTGCTACCAGTGTTTGTTCCGCTATCATATAATCATACAATAAAGGATCCTTCTTTCTATGTATTCGCAATACATTACATTTGTCTATGTTAAGGGTCAGTTGCCACTCCCTGCACCAAGTGCCTATCCGCTGCAGATCTTCCTGTATTTCGCTACAATTTTCTAATGCAGCAACTTCTCTGTATACTACAGCATCATCCGCGAAAAGCCGCTAACACATCTCCCCCTTTTGTTGTCCTTGTCTCACTTGTGAGTCAACAATCACCACTGGATCGGTTTCCAGTTATGGCGAGAAGACTGTAATTGTCGCAGTGTATCTAGCGCGCTGTGCCGTGTTACGTGTTTTCCACTTGAATGAGCTTTATTGACTAATATTTTACACAACCGTATTTAGTGCAGGTTTGTGTGGTACAGTGACTTGATAAAATGTCTGAAAAACGTAAACGTGTTGTTTTAGGACTTAATCAAAAACTCGAAAGTATAAAACGCTTAAGAAAGGGCGAAACTGCGACAAGTGTAGCGCTGATTTATTGTACTGGAAGAACAACAGTTAACAATATAAAACGTGATGGTGATAAAATAGAACAACATGTGTCAACAATGCAGTGCATGGATGGAGATGTGTGAACAAGAAAGACAATGAAACCTGCAAAATATGATGAATTGGACACTGCAATGTACTGATGGTTTATACAAGCAAGAAGTCAGTGGATTCCACTTTCAGGGCCTATAATAACGGCCAAGACTGTTGAAATGCACAACAAACTTGATGGTGACTCGTCTTTTAAAGCAAGTATCGGATGGCTCGACAAGTTTAAATTTCGTCATGGCATTCGCCAACTTGATATCAGTGGAGAAAAACTCAGTGTGGATAGCTCTGTAATTGCTGAGTTCCGGGAAAAATTTAAAGAAAAAATGCCTGAACTGAATCTTGTTAGGGAGCAAGTTTACAATTGTGATGAAACTGGGCTTCTTTGGAAGGCTTTACCACAAAAGACATTAGCATCACTCTCTGAAAAAGCTGCTCCAGGTTTCAAAGTACAAAAAGATCGCATCACTGCTGTGGTTTGCGCAAATGCGACTGGCAATCATAGGCTACACCTAGTTGTGATTGGGAAATCAAGAAAACCTCGTGCATTCAAGAATTTGAATTTGAATGCTCTCCCTGCACAATACTATGCCCAGAAGAGTGCTTGGATGGATCAATCAATTTTTTCTGAATGGTTTCGCAAACAATTTGTACCTCAAGTTAGAGCACATTTGGCTGAAAAAAGTTGCCACAGAAAGCGCTATTGCTATTAGACAATGCCCCAACGCACCCTACTTGTGAAATGAAAAGTGATGACAGCAACATAACATGTTTCTTCCTTCCAGCAAACACAACTTCACTTATATAGCACATGGGTCAGGGAATCATCGAAAACATGAAACGTCGTAATAGAAAAATATTTATAGAAAGTTTGCTCTCATCCGATGAATCAACATCTGTAAAGCAGTTTTGGAGGTCTTACAGTATTAAAGATGCCATTTTGAATGTTGTCAGTGCATGGAGTGCTTTGTCAGTGTCAAATCTCAAGAACGGTTGGAATAAACTTTGGCCTCAACCTAGAGGTGAAGAACGGAGGAACTGAGTGTGTGACAGTTGACGAGATGGTCAATTTCTGCAATAATTTACAAATCAGCACAAATTTGACGTCAGAAGAAGAATCAGAGTGGTTAGAGTGTGACAAAGTGGACGGGGGTTTTCAAATTTTGAGTGATGACGAAATTGTTGCCAGCGTAAGTGCCACCAAAGAAGAAGAAGAAGAAGAAGAAGGGGCTGATGAAGACGAGTGTTCAAACCATGAAGAAAAACAAACTATTAGCCATTCAGAGGCCGAAACAATGCTGTCAAAGTGTATAGAATGGTTTGAAAGTCAAGAAGAGGCTAATGCAACGCAGGCACTACTGCTCCGAAAAAACGAAATATTGCCGCGGTGAAAGCACAAACATCAAAAAGGCAGAAGAAATTGACTGACTATTTTCAAGCTAGATAAACTATTTCACCTGTAAATTTATAGTACAGTACAGCACTGTACATAACGTATTTTGCAACTTTTGTAGCTACTGTACGGATGTTTTTATCATGTAATAAATAGTTTATTTGCTATTACAATCGTGTTTAATTTGTTTTCGCTCCGAAATATTATTATATTACTGTGAGAGCGATATGTGTCCATACATAAAATAATTGATTGAGGTTATGTTTTGGAGGAATACAGTGTTTCTGTTATCCGTCTATTCGCTCAATAGTCACGACCACGGCCCAAAGATGACGGTTAATCGAGTTTTCACTGTACCTTAACTGATATGATATTGCAAACTGAATAAAGTATTCCGAGTCACTATTTCTCAGCATGAGCTAGTATTTGCACCATGAAATCATGGAGAAAAGACCTAACTTAGTCACTTTTCCTGCTGCCTGAGGTTTCACTACTTTTGTAGTCCTGGTTCTGTTGCTGCCATGTTCACTCAATGAGCTCTTTGTGCACATCAGTGTGAGATCGAAAGAAATGCCTCTCACAGGTAAATTAAAATCCTAATGGTTAACTGCCGAAGTATTGGCAGCAAGGTGCAAAGTTTGAAGTGTTCCTGAAAAGTAGTGAAGCTCACATAGCACTAGGTACAGAAAACTGCTTGAAACCTGAAATTGATGGCAGTGAGAATTCTGGGAAAATTCTACATCTACATAGATACCCCATAAGCCACCTTACGGTGCGTGGCGGAGGGTTCCCTGTACAACTACTTGTCATTTCCTTTCCTGTTCCACTCGCCAATAGAGCGAGGGAAAAACGACTGTCTGTCTGCCCCCATATGAGCCCCAATTTCTTGTACCTTGTGTTTGTGGTTCTTACACGCATTGTCTGTTTGCGGCAGAAGAATCGTTCGGCAATCAGTCTCAGATGCCTGTTTTCTAAATTTTCTCAGTAGAGTTTCTCGAAAAGAACTTCGCCTTCCCTCCGGGGATTCCCATTTGGGTTCTCGAAGCATCTCCATAACATGTGTTGTTCGAACCTACCAGTAAGAAATCTAGCAGCCAGCCTCTGAACTGCTTCGAAGTCTTCCTTCAATCTGGTCTGGTACCGATCCCAAACGCTCGAGCAGTACTCAAGAGCAGACTGCACCAGCATCTTATATGCGGTCTCCTTTATAGGTGAGCTGCTCTTTCCTAAAATTCTTCCAATAAACCAAAGTAGACCATTCGCCTTCTCTAACACAATTCTCACATGCTCGTTCCACCTCATACTGCTTTGCAGTGTTACGCCCAGATATTTAAATGACTTGACATTGTCGAGCAGGACACTAGTAATACTGTGTACGCCCATTACAGGTTCGATCTTCCTACTCATTTGCATTAACTTACATTTTTTCACATTTAGGGCTAGCTGCCATTCATCACATGAACTGGAAATTTTGTCTAAGTCGTCTTGTGTCTTCACTCAACTTCGACACCTTACTGTACACCACGGCATCATCAGCAAACAACCGTACATTGCTGCACACCCTGTTCGCTAAATCATTTATGTATATAGAGAACAGTCCCATCACACTTCCCCTGGGGCCCACCCGACGAAACCCTTGTCTCCGTCGAGGACAGCATACTGGGTTCTATTACTTAAGAAGTCTTCGAGCCACTCACATATCTGTGAACTTTGTCCATATGCTCGTACATACGTTAACAGCCTGCAATGGGGCACCGTGTCAAATGCTTTCCGGAAACCTGGAAACATGGAATCTGCTTGTCGCCCTTCATCCATAGCTCTTAGTATATCATGTGAGGAAAGGGCAAGCCGACATTCGCACGAGGGTTGCTTTCTGAAACCATGGTCACTCGTGGACATTAGCTTCTCAGTCTGAAGAAAGTTTATTATTTTGAACTGAGAATATGTCCAAAGATTCTGCAACAAAACGAAGTTAGGGGCATTGGTCTGTAATTTTGCGGGTCCGTTCGTTTACGCTGCACTCACCTTCGCTTTTTATCAGCCGTTTGGGACTTCATGCTGGGAGAGAGGTTCACGAGAAATGCAAGACAGGTAAGGGGCCAATGCTGTAGAGTACTCTTTGTAAAATCTGACTGGAATGCTATCCGAACTTGGTGATTTACTTGCTTTCAAATCTTTCAGTTGTTTATCTATGCTAGGTATACGTATTACTGTGTCGTCCATAAGGGAGTCTGTTCGTTGGTCAAATGACGGTATTTTTGTACGATTCTCCTGTATGAACGATTTCTTGAACGTGAAATTTAAAACTTCGGCTTTTGTTTTGCTATCTCCAACTGCCACACGAGACTAATCAACAAGGGACTGAATAGAAGTCGTAGAACCGCTTAGCGATTTTATGTAAGACCAGAATTTCCTCGGGTTCTTTGTCAGGTCTTTAGCTAAGATGTGACGGTGATAGTTGTATGGTTCGCGCATACATCTTTTCATAGATGCACGAATCTCTACTAACCTTCGCTTGACGTCATTTGCGCGTTCACTGTTTAACCGACAGTGCAACAGCCTCTGCTTCCTCAGCATCTACCGAATTTCGTAACTAAACCATGGCGGGTCATTTTCATCCTCTATCGACTCAATACGCACATACGTGTCCAGACCACTATTTACAATCTGCTAAAATCTTGCCCATAATTCTTCTACATCCAACGTACTGGAACTAAGTGATGCAAATTCACTCTCTAAGTGAGATGCTAATAACTGCTTATTTGCTCTATCTAGCACAAACACTCTCCTGGCCTTCTTAAAAGATTTATTAACTTTTGTAATCATAGTTGCTGTAATGGCATCATGATTGCTAATCCCCGTTTCTATACTGACATTGTCGACAAGGTCTGGCGTATTTGTAGCTACAAGGTCTAAGATATTTTTAATGCGTGTGGGCTGCCAAGTTAGCTGCTCGAGAAAATTTTCAGAAAACGTTTTCAAAAGTATTTCGCATGACTGTCTGTCTGTACCCCCCACAATTAATCCATAGACATCCCAGTCTATACTCGGCAGGTTAAAGTCGCCTCCAACTAGTATTGCACGTTATGAGTATGAAGTGCTATTGACTGTAGACTTTTTTGAATGACTCTAGAACTGTCACGGTAGAATCGGATGGCCAGTGAAAACATCCAACAATTAACTTGGCTTCACTTACACCAGTTATAAGCGACTAGATGACTTCACTGTTGCACTCAACTTCGACCTCAATAGAGAGAATATTTTTGTCAACTGCAATGAACACTCTTGCTCCTAAGACCTCTAGTCTGTCTTTCCAGTGTACGGTCCACGACTCGCTAAATATCTCAGAGCTTTCCACATCGTGTTTCAGCCAGCTCTCGGTACCAAGAATAATTGGAGCGCGAGAACGTTCCTGGAGGTCAGTAAATTCGGGAACTTTATTAGGAATACTTCGACAGTTTACTTATGAAATTGTGACAGTCGAAGTGTCTTTATTCTGAACGCCGTTTGACTTTCCTTGCTGCATATCGACTGACGAGTGTTCATCAGTGGATCTCAAATTACTGCCTAGACTAAAAAACCCTCAGGTGCACTCCACGAGTACTCTGCTACTCGAGTAGCTGCTTTCCTTTGTGTACACACCCCTGACCTATCAGGGGGAGTCCTACAAACCCCCACATGATAACACAGATCTAGAAATCTGCAAGACCGTCAGAGAGTCGAAGAAGTCTTTGGGTGAGACCCTCCACTCAGCTCCAAAGCAAATGACGCCAATCAACTATGGGAACGATGCTGCAAAGTGCGAACTCTGCTTGCACCCCACGCGCGAGGCCAACAGTCTTAATCACCTCTGCCAGCCACCTCTATGAACTGGGAATCATCTCAGAACCCATGCGACAGGCGTCATTGCTACTGAAGTAAGTCACAACTTGCAGACGACAGCACCCTAATGCTCCATAGCCACAGACGGGGCTGCCTCCACATTTCGGACGAGGCCCCCAGGCAGATATAACGAGTGCACATTGGCTTTCTTCACAACTCCGGATGCTATCTGCCTAAGAGGCCTAACAGTTAAACTCCCAATAACTAGAAAACCCCGCCCACTGAGTGCCTGCTCGGACCTTGCTGAACAATCGGCACCTGTCCACTCACAGGGTGAATGGGTGAGGCCAGGCACCCAGTCTCCATGTTGGCCTTCTCCTTGAGCAAAGCGAACGTGTCACTACCCACCACTCCCCTGCTATGAGGGTGGATCCACCCCGTTGGGTGCATTAGGAGGTGCCTCAGAAGCAGAGCCTGTCTGCAACACAAGTGACACCTGAGGTGTCCAATGCAACGCGGCCGATTCTCCGCCACGGCTACACCCCGAGGCAAAAGCCTGAAGGTGACTGAAGGTAGCCAAAAGCACATTCAGTTGTTCACGAACTGCGGCCAGCACCTCCTGTGTCTGCACACGGCATGCAACATGCTTTCCATCCTCGCAAGACTAAATGAAGAATGAATTATGAAAGCAGACAATCATAGATATGCAACTTGCTACTCTCCTGATGTTTCACCAATGGATGGTGATGCGTTAATGAGCTACATAGGTGGCTTTTCAGCGAGCGGCTATTGCGCTGCAGACTGAATGAATTTACACATACAAAACGCGAGACTAAACCTCTTAAACAAAGAAACACACACGAAATTTAATAAATACACTAAGTGGAAAACACAGAAAAAGCTAAACACTTAACTTGCCGCTCTGTAGACGTATATCACCGAGAGCTGGAGCATGACTGTCTGCAATTTTAGTGCATATCAAAAGGATAGGCAAATGGGAAATGGGGGTAATGTACTTGTCACAGAAGACAAGAAACTCAAATCCACTGGGTTAGATACAGAAGCTACAGATGAGATTGGGCAAGACTCAGTACCAGGGGTGGGCATCAAATAATAGCTAGATCTTCTATCACCCACCAGACTCTTCTCCTGATGTAACCCAAAACTTTGGAGCAAACCTCAATTCACTTGTACATAAATTTCCCAGTCATACAGTAATCATTGATGGAGACTTTAATCATCCAACAATTAATTGGAAAAATTACAGTTTTCTTAGTAGTGGGAGTATTAAGACATCCTGTGAAACATTGCTAGACGGCTTCTCTGAAAACTACCTGGTACGGATAGTAAGGAACCCCACTCACGATAGAAATATATTGGATGACCTCCTTTTTGGTAGAAAATCCGAAGAAATTCTGGTCGTATGTAAAGTACACAAGCGGCAAGTCGCAGGCAATACCTTCTCTACGCAGTGCCGATGGTACTGTTACCGACGACTGTGCCGCTAAAGTGGAGTTATTGAACGCAGTTTTCCGAAATTCCTTCATCAGGGAAGATGAATGGAATATTCCAGAATTTGAAACACGAACAGCTGCTAGCATGAGTTTCTTAGAAGTAGATACCTTAGGGATTGCGAAGCAACTCAAATCGCTTGATACGGGCAAGTCTTCAGGTGCAGATTGTATACCGATTAGGTTCCTTTCAGATTACACTGATACAATAGCTCCCTACTTAGCACTCATATACAACCGCTCGCTCACCGGTAGATCTGTAATTACAAAAATGGTTCAAATGGCTCTGAGCACTATGGGACTCAACTGCTGAGGTCATTAGTACCCCAGAACTTAGAACTAGTTAAACCTAACTAACCTAAGGACATCACAAACATCCATGCCCGAGGCAGGATTCGAACCTGCGACCGTAGCGGTCTTGCGGTTCCAGACTGCAGCGCCTTTAACCGCACGGCCACTTCGGCCGGCCTGTAATTACAGATTGGAAAATTGCGCAGGTCGCACCAGTGTTTAAGAAGGGTAGTAGGAGTAATCCATCGAACTACAGACCTATATCATTGACATCGGTTTACAGTAGGGTTTTGGAGCATATACTGTATTCAAACATTATGAATCACCTCAAAGGGAACGATCTATTGATACGTAATCAGCATGGTTTCAGAAAACTTCGTTCTTGTGCAATGCAGCTAGCTCTTTATTCGCACGAAGTAATGGCCGCTATCGACAGGGGATCTCAAGTTGATTCCGTATTTCTAGATTTCCAGAAAGCTTTTGACACCGTTCCTCACAAGCGACTTCTAATCAAGCTGCGGACCTATGGGACATCGTCTCAGTTGTGCGACTGGATTCGTGATTTCCTGTCAGGAAGGTCGCAGTTCGTAGTAATAGACGGCAAATCATCGAGTAAAACTGAAGTGATATCAGGTGTTCCCCAGGGAAGCGTCCTGGGACCTCTGCTGTTCCTGATCTATATAAATGACCTGGGTGACCATCTGAGCAGTTCTCTTAGGTTGTTCGCAGATGATGCTGTAATTTACCGTCTAGTAAGGTCATCCGAAGACCAGTATCAGTTGCAAAGCGATTTAGAAAAGATTGCTGTATGGTGTGGCAGGTGGCAGTTGACGCTAAATAACGAAAAGTGTGAGGTGATCCACATGAGTTCCAAAAGAAATCCGTTGGAATTCGATTACTGGATAAATAGTACAATTCTCAAGGCTGTCAATTCAACTAAGTACCTAGGTGTTAAAATTACGAACAACTTCAGTTGGAAAGACCACATAGATAATATTATGGGGAAGGCGAGCGAAAGGTTGCGTTTCATTGCCAGGACACTTAGAAGATGCAACAAGTCCACTAAAGAGACAGCTTACACTACACTCGTTCGTCCTCTGTTAGAATATTGCTGCGCGGTGTGGGATCCTTACCAGGTGAGATTGACGGAGGACATCGAAAGGGTGCAAAAAAGGGCAGCTCGTTTTGTATTATCACGTAGTAGGGGAGAGAGTGTGGCAGATATGATACGCGAATTGGGATGGAAATCATTATAGCAAAGACGTTTTTCGTCACGGCGAGATCTATTTACGAAATTTCAGTCACCAACTTTCTCTTCCGAATGCGAAAATATATTGTTGAGCCCAACCTACATAGGTAGGAATGATCATCAAAATAAAATAAGAGAAATCAGAGCTCGAACACAAAGGTTTAGGTGTTCGTTTTTCCCGTGCGCTGTTCGGGAGTGGAATGGTAGAGAGATAGTATGATTGTGGTTCGATGAACCCTCTGCCAAGCACTTAAATGTGAATTGCAGAGTAGTCATGTAGATGTAGATGTAGAAAGTACAAAGGACAACTAAAACAAGCAGCAAGATATGTAAGGTCAATAAACTCGAAAAAATAATCTGTGGTGTCGTATCTCAATGAGGATCTTGAAACTTTCAGCCCAGAGCAGGAGCCTGTAGAAGAACTATGGCTCAAGTTTAAAAGAGTAATTGACCATGCACCAATTTTAGGAGAGTTAAATGGGAGGGACCCTCCGTGGTATACGGTCACTGTAAAGAAACTTCTAAAGAAACAGAGACTACTGTATTGTTGTTGTTGTGGTCTTCAGCCCAGAGACTGGTTTGATGCAACTCTCCATGCTACTCTATCCAGTGCAAGCTTCTTCATCTCCCAGTACCTACTGCAACCTACATCCTTGTGAATCTGGTTAGTGTCTTCATCTCTTGGTCTCCCTCTACGATTTTTACCCTCCATGCTGCCCTCCAATACTAAATTGGTGATCCCTTGATGCCTCAGAATATGCCCTACCTACCAATCCCTTCTTCTAGTCAAGTTGTGCCAAAAATTTCTCTTCTCTCCAATTCTATTCAACGCCTCCTCATTAGTTATTTGATCTACCTATCTAATCTACAGGATTCTTCTCTAGCACCACATTTCGAAAGCTTCTATTCTCTTCTTGGCTAAACTACTTATCGTCATCGTTTCACTTCTATACACGGCTACACTCCATACAAATACTTTCAGAAACGACATCCTGACACTTAAATATATCTTCAGAAACACTTACCTTGCCATTGTCAGTCTAAATTTTATATCCTCTCTACGTCGACCATCATCAGTTATTTTGCTCCCCAAATAGCTACTCATTTACTACTTTAAGAGTCTCATTTCCTAATCTAATTCCCTCAGCATCACCCGATTTAATTGGGCTACATTCCATTATCCTCGTTTTGCTTTGGTTGATGTTCATCTTATATCCGCCTTTCAAGACACTGTCCATTCCGTTCAGCTGCTCTTCCAGGTCCTTCGCCGTGTCTGACAGAATTACAATGTCATCGGCGAACCTCCAAGTTTTTATTTCTTCTCCATGTATTTCAATTCCTACTCCGAATTTTTCTTTTGTTTCCTTTACTGCTTGCTCAATACACAGATTGAAGAACATCGGGGATAGGCTACAACCCTGTCTCACTCCCTTCCCAACCACTGCTTCCCTTTCATACCCCTCGACTCTTATAACTGATAACTGGTTTCTGTATAAATTGTAAATAGCCTTTCGCTCCCTGTATTTTACCCCTGCCACCTCCAGAATTTGAAAGAGAGTATTCCAGCCAACATTGTCAAAAGCTTTCTTTAAGTCTACAAGTGCTAGAAACGTAGGTTTGCCTTTCCTTAATCTATTTTCTAAGTTAAGTCGTAGGGTCAGTGTTGTCTCACGTGTTACAACATTTCTACAGAATCTAAACTGATCTTCCCCAAGGTCGGCTTCTACCAGTTTTTCTATTCTACTGCATAAAAGGTGCAAAACAAGGTGTAGAGCTATAGATAGAGAGATGGTGAATGAAACGCGTTTGGCTGTCAAGAGAGCAATTCGTGATGACTTCAATCAGTAAAGGAGCAGAATATTGTCAAATGATATTTCACAAAACCCAAAGAAATTCTGGTTGTATGTGAAAGCTGTTACTGGTGCCAAAGACAATGCCCAGTCCCTAATGAATGAGACAGGAACTAAAATAGAGGGTTGTAAAGCAAAAGCTGAAATGCTTAACTCAGTTTTCAAATGTTCCTTTACAAAGGAAAACACAGGAGGAATGCCCCAATTTAATTCTCATACCACTGAAAAGATGATTGAAGTAAGTATTAGCGTCAGTGGTGTTGAGAAACAGCTGAAGTCATTAAAATTGAAGAAAACTCCAGGGCCTGATGGAATCCCTGTCAGACTCTATACAGAATTTGCGGTAGAGATAGCCGCTTTTCTACCTATAAGCTATCGTAGATCACTCGAACAAACAACTGTGCCCAGTTCTTGGAAAAAGCACAGGTCATACACGTCTACAAAAAGGGTAGTAGAACTGATCCACAAAACTACCGTCCAATATCCTTGACATTGATTTGTTGTGGAACCTTAGAACATAATCTAAGCTCAAACATAATGAGGTATCTTGGACAGAATGACCTCCTCAGTGTCAATTAGCATGGATTCCAGAACATTAATCATGCGAAACCCAACTTGCACTTTCTCATATGATACACTGAAAGCTATGGATCAAGGCAACCTGATAGATGTGATGTTTCTTGATTCCTGAACAGCATTTGTCTCAGTACCATACCTGCACTTATTGTCAAAAGTACATTCATATGGGGTAGCAAGTGATATATATAACTGGACAGAGGACTTTTTAATAGGGAGGATGCAGCATGTTATCTTGGATGGAGAGTAATCGTCAGATGTGTAAGTAACTTCAGGTGTGTCCCAGGGAAGTGTGTTGGAACATTTGCAGTTCATGTTGTATATTAATGAGCTTGCAGACAACTTTAATAATAAAATCAGGCCTATTGCACATGATGCAGTAATCTATAACGAAATACTATTGAGGGAAGCTGCACAAATATACCTTCAGATCTTGATAAGATTTCAACATGGTGCAGAGATTGGCAACTTGCTTTAAATGTTCACAAATGTAAAACTGTGTACTTCACAAAACGAAAAAAACGTAATATGCTATGACTATAATATCAATGAGTCACTGCTGAAATCGGCCAACTCGTACAAATACCTGGGTGTAACACTTTGTACACATATGAATTGGAATGATCACATACGATCACTCGTGTGTCAAGTAAGTGGTAGGCTTCGGTTTATCGGTAGAATACTGGGGAAGCACAATGAGTCTAAAAAGGAGATTGCCTACAAATCATTCGTGCGAATGGTTATAGAATATTGCTCATGTGTGTGGAACCCGTATCGAACAGGACTGATAGGGAATATTGAACGTATACATAGAACTACAGCTTGAATGGACCACGTTTGTTTGATCCATTCCAGAGTGCTACAGAGGTGCTGAAGGAACTGAACTGGAAGAGCCTTGTAGGAAGACGTAAGCTATCCCGAGCAAGTCCACTAACAAAGTTTTAAGAATTGACTATAAATGATGACTCTAGGAATATACTACAATTCCCTATGTATCGCTCACATAGGAATTGTGAGGATAAGATTAGAATAATTTCTGCAAGTATACAGACATTCAAACAATAACTCTTCCTGTGCTCCATACTTGAACGGAATGGGAAGAAACCTTAATACCTGGTACAACGAGACGCACCCTCTGCGGTGGACTTCACGGTGGTCTGCAGAGTATAGTTATAGATGCAGATGTATACCTTCACCAGATGGAAGAAGACACACAATTCCAGGGAGGTGTGACAGAGTGATACATTTCATGCGATGGAGTCGTAAGTGGAGATCACAGCAAGGTCTCAGGCATTATGTAATGGGTTACTGTAGTGACTTGTTGTATGATTACTTACTCACTTCAGTGTAAACGATACTTCAGAGGAAGCAGGCCTACTGCCTGAAGCTTAGGAGAACGTGGGACAAGGAATGTGGTTTTCGAGTTGGTGATAAGTTCTAGACAGAGCAATAACATACCATTCTAAAAACGTTGCTCTTCATGTAGCTGTGACAGACTTGAAGAGGGTCGAACGACTTGAACGGTTTAGATCGTCTCACCTCTTCACTGCATTGACATATCAGAAATAATGTCGATCTGATTCTCCCTCTGTGTGTACATCGAAGGTTATCAAATTGTGTGGGCGCTAGTGGGGTTGCTAATGGCGTACAACGGGGCCGGGTACATTCAAAATAAGAACTTTCTTCGTAACAAATAATTACATTTACCTTTTTCTTCGAACAAAGCGACGCCGTTGATCTCGAATTTCGCCCGATGTATGTGTTACGGCAGACGCGGTTGACTATAATGAAACCACAGTCATAGTTTTAGCATTGTTTTAATTGATCGAGAGAGCTGGCCGACGTTGTCCGTTGGCGGATTTGCCCGTTGTCGGCTGCACTGTGACTGTATCCTTAAGTATTAAGCGCTGTGCTAGCTCAAACTCAGAATGAAGCGGTTCCTGGTTACCGACAGACATGAGGACACTAGTGGTCCTGTCAGCTGGTGGGGAGTAGGGAGACACTCCAAAGGCGAAAACGATACGTATGATGAAAAGTATTTATTGCTAGGCTTCACGGAAACCTCAATCAGCGGTGAAGAACGTCCACAGTGCGTGATTTGTTTAACCCTTTTAGCTGCTGACAGCAGTAGTCTAACAAGTTAAAGAGACATTTTTAAACCAAACATAATGAATGAACGGGAAAACTAAGCCTTTTATTGTCTGTCCAGAAGAACTTTGCTAAAACCCTTTTAACCTCTTACCAGATTTCACAGAGTATTGGTAAATACAAGAAACTAAACACAGTTACAGTAATAAATAAACAAATTCTGCTCTTATCACCAACAATTGATATAGTATCAAAAATGTTTGGTGGTTCATTTGCTCCATAGTTGAAAAGTGTTCCAACCTGTTACGACACAGTGCGTAGAAGAAAGTTAGCAATTTCTGGCGATTCAGTCGAGCTGTTCAAAAAATTCAAATGGCTCTGAGCACTATGGGACTTAACATCTATGGTCATCAGTCCCCTAGAACTTAGACCTGCTTAAACCTAACTAACCTAAGGACAGTACACAACACCCAGTCATCACGAGGCAGAGAAAATCCCTGAACCCGCTGGGAATCGAACCCGGGCGCGGGAAGCGAGAACGCTACCGCACGACCACGAGCTGCGGACAGTCGAGCAGTTAATCGATAAATTGCACAAGAGGTGCTTAGCACTTCGGGTGGACGAAGCCACTGATATAGGTAAAGTTGCTCTTTTGATTGCTTATGTTCGTTTTGTTGATGAGTTTAGCTTTCGAGAGGATTTGCTTTCCTGTGAACCAATACTGAAAACAGCTACAGGGATATCATGAAATAGGTGCACTGGAGTATACACAGACGAAGCTCGCTCTATGTCTGGAATTCATGGTGGACTGCAGGTGAAAGTTAAAGCTGTAGTAGGTCCTTATTCAGCCTGCGCTCACTGCATGCCACATCGGGAGGCTACGGCCGCTAAAGCACTTGGTCCGCACATTGTTGAAGTGCTGCAAACAGTTATGGAAACAGTTAACATTACTAAGGCAAAATCTATAAATTCAAGGCTTTCTAGAGTGCTGTGTGAGGAGATGGGTGCTTAACACACTCAGTTGCTGTTCTTTAGTAATGCTCGATGGCTTGAGAGGGGTAAAGTACTAAGAGAATGTTTAAACTGAGGAGTGAGGTATCCGGTGTCTTAAAGGAGATAACTCACTCTCTGGCATACTGTTTCAGTAACGGAGATTTTCGAATAAAAATGGCCTACCTCACTGACATTTTTGCGAAACTAAATATTCTTCACACTTCACTTCAAGGTAATCAGGCAACTGCACTAACTTGGAATCAAAAAGTGAAGGGGTTCATAAAGCAATTTGAGCTGTGGCAAAATCGAATCAAAAGTAGCATGCTATTAATGTTCCCCGCTCTAGTGTCACTGTTAGAGGACACAGATAATCCAGTACTTCCAATGGAGATAAAAGCCTACCTTCATCACCTTGAAACACTAAAACTTCGCTTCGAAAAGCGTTTTAGAGACGATTCTGATAAATTTAACTGGATTAAAAATCCTTTAAAAACGCTCCTGGACTATCATGTCTAAATATAAAAGAGCAAGAACGATTTAGCTGATCTCATTTGTGATACCTCACTGAGGAGTAAATTTAATGACGTGTCTTTGTTGGCGTTTTGGATAGCAAGGCATTCCCAACTCTTTCGAAACAGCCTACGTGTCCGAGTCTGTTTTTTTTCCGTTTTGGCAGCTATGAAGTCGAATAACGTTCCATAGTTAAATGTAAGCAAAGAACTTCAATGTGACTTTGTAATCTAAATTTTAATGCTCTTGTAGTTCTTGTTTGCTGAATTGTGAACATTGTTCATTTAATATTTTTCGAATAAATGAAAATGTGATACAAATAAACAGTTTTTTTCGTATTTTCGTTATAATAATTCATGTAGTTTTGTTTTCTGTTTCGTAAAATCCTTCTAAATGGGATTTTTCAAAACAGAGAATAAGGCAAAGAAAATATAAAAAAAGACAATTTTTACTAAGAAAATAGGTTGGGGGCGATACTGTTTTTCCTTGTGAAGGACGCCCAGAGGAAAAAACTTTGAGAATCACTGGTGTACATAATATCAGTAGCAGTTCTATCAATAATTTACTAGTAATGGTACTGAATATGCAGCTACTAAAATGCTTTTTATTCGTCACAGTAAACGTCGTTCATTTCTTGGTTAAAATATGGGATGTGGTGTCTGCATGTAAGTTTCACCAAACCCATCTTCTTCCTCACCGTTGCTGTTAAAAGAAAAAGTCATCTGGGGGACCATGCACAGGCATCTGGCGTCCAGTAACACCGACCAATGGAACTGCAGTGTAGAAGGAAGATGGGGAAACACTGTTTCCCCCACGACCACCTAATATATATTTCCCTGCTCTCCTCCCTACACCTTGCAAGAATTTTTCATAAGCGCCCATTGGACAGTCCGTGGTACAATCTGCGATTCAGGATTTGTCATTGGTAGTACTGGTGCCTGAGCAACATCTTGTCCTTGTGACTAGGAAAAATATGAAATTTGATTGTGAAGTTTTTAAAAGTAGCATACGTTCATTTACATCTCCGTATTATATGAAATCAAGAATTGAAAGCTAAGGTGCCTTAATTAAATTATAGCGTAAAATCTCTGTACACTAATTTGCTATTCGCACACATATTGCATTCTAAGTCCGTAAGTGCTTCGCCAGGAAGCCGTGGTTCAGCACGAATTGAACGTGGGTTTCACTTCATAAGTTGGTGACCCTGTATATTGAGGCGTAGATGTCAAGGCTGCGGCGTGCCAGAGGAGGTTAGAATTGCAATACGAGGTTGTCGTTTCGTCGTGTGCTTCGCTATAAAGATCGTTCCTTTCAGATGAGGATATAAGGTGCACTCATTGTATTAGTTAATAGTAAACATGGTAAATCTTTATTACTCGTGATAAATTCTAGTAATAGTTGTCCGCCAATGAATAGATTAGTTAGCCTACGGCACATCGCAAGTACGTAATTAAAGAATTCGTGTTGTGAGCGGTATTAGTACAAGTTACCCTAAACTAAAGAACGAGACGCTTGCCTATACCCTTCTTACCTACGTGCTTCAAAAGCAACACGAGCAAACTCTGCCACTAGGTTATACAGGCACTTGACGCGGCGCGCATTTTAAATAGGTACCACCACTGCACAGAAAAAATATAAGTCCATGGAGTATTTCTTTAACATGTAATTTGTATGCTGTTTATAGCAGATGAGTAACTTCTTTCAAATCATAACATAGTAGTGTGTGTTACACTAAAATCGGAACAAAAATCAGAACAGAGACAAATTTTAAAACGGGGTTTAGTTTGATTCTATAAACGTAGAATGTAGTTTCTACTCATCTGAAGCCTTTTTATTCCAAATCTGTTCGTAAATGGATGGACAGAGTTCGATAGGATTGTCAGCACGCTATACTTCTGAGATTATTTTTCCGGAATTTGTTGATTCTTAACATTCTCAGAATTTTTCGCGTACCGGTATTACCCGACAATCAGAATGAGAATTTAGTTCCCTGTTTTTTAGAATTTGATAAATAGAAACCTGGAAATATATTCGGTGACAGCGTACTTTCATAGGTATCACTTCTTCCAGCTTATAGAGTGTTTTTCTCGCGCAGTAGCTAAAAACGAGATACTATGTTCGCTGCACACCACCGTACTAAGATGGTAGACGGGAAACAGTATTAATATTTGTCTATGCAGAAAAGTGATTTATGTGTGTTACACATTTCTTTCTATATCGTTCAGCACAATCACATGGCAGTTTTGTAATGGCAAATTACTGAGTCACAAATGCATCTTCATTATTCTTTTCACTTAAAAAACCTATTTTAACTCTTCTGTTATCCATCGCGAGTCACAGTCGTGTTTAACTATTTTAGCAGTCTTGCAAAAGTTTTTGGCCCTTGCGTGTGTCTAAAAGAAGTTCATAATGTTAGAGTACCTGTACAAAAGTTGTAGGGAAGGGGGGAAGAGATAGAGTTATGGGAAATAACGTCCGCCACACATCATAAAGTGGCTTGCGGATTAGGTTTTTTAGATGAAGAATGGCGTTCACTTGCGGAAATGCACTTCCCCCACCAAGATCGCTTTTTGCTCTTCAGTTTATAGAACGTAGTTTTCAGCAGCTGAAATTTCGTGACTCATAGACTTTGTTATGTCTTTTTGTGTGGTTTTTAATGTCAGTTCCCGGCAAGAGTGAGAAGTCCGCTAGCAGTTTTGGTACGATGGTAACTGTTCAGAATAAGTTTTGCTGTATCCTCATGACTTGCATAATTTATGTTTTCCGATCAGGAACCTCTACTCTACAACCTTTGACCGCAAAACATGACCGTCTAGAGCCATCTGTGCACTGGAGGTAAGAATAAACCTCTTTACTGACGAGGAGAGGTCCCCAGAGGTGCAATCGACTGGTTGAAACTATCTATGGGTCTACGGTGATATAGGTTAAAATCTCCACCTTCTCAAAATAATTAAAAAAACGCAATTTTATATGACACTCAATAGTGTTAAAAAAAGTCGCGTTTTACAGTCTGGTTGCGTGGTATAATGGATAGGTTAACAGTTTCACATGTAAATTGTGGGCTCCAATCTTTTTTTATTTTCAAATCTTTATCGATATGACTTTGATCATAAGTTTTATTCAATTAATTGATGCAAATGTAATTTTCTAATTCCATTCCTTTGTCAATAATTCTAATCATGATACCAGCTTCATCATTTGCTCTCATTTTCCTTCCTAACACTCTTTCTCCACTTGAAATATTTGTACGTGTGTTTTTAATTAATTTTATGTATTAATTTCGTTTTTTTCTCGCCATGATTTTTCGTCCACATTATTGCGTTCATTATACCTATTTCTCATTTTACTTGAATTTTGTTTTACTTATAAACCCGTCTTTCATTTAAATTTTCATCTGTGATATTTTGTCCACAGTGCAATAGATATTTAGGTTGTGTTTTAAACGTTAGTGTGACGATTACTATGCAAAAAAATTGCGCATCTGGTAACAAAAATATATTTTTCACACCATTGCACAAATATAAATTGGTTATTTCTTTTGTCTTTTGTTTTTAACTGATAGGTTGGAATTTTCAAATAATTGAATATTATAACAGAAAAATATAATTAAACTCGTATTTACAAAAATTCCGATTGGAAGAAGAATAATACAAAGAAAAAATGAAACAAATGAAAAAGTTCATACAGTGATTAAAATAATGTGACAAAGGAATAAAAATAAAAAAAAATTACTTTTGAATCAATCAGTTGAATAAAAATTACGATCAAAGTCATTTCGATGAAGATTTGAAAATAATAAAAATTCGAGCCCACAAGCACCTACAAGTGAAACTGTTATGCTATCCGTTATACCACGCAACCAGACTCTAAAACGCAACTTTGTTAACGCTATTGAGTGTCACACAAAATTCCGATTTTTTTCGTCAGTTACTTGCAAATGAGTGCCCACTCGGGCGAATAGCTGCAGTGTGTGATACCTGGGATCTTAACCTACATCACCGTATGGATGATTTCAAAAAGTCGATAGCACCGCTGGGTACCTCTCCTTTTGAGCGCAACTCAGCAGATTGTACTTCCAGTTGTTTATGGGACGCTGCGGCTTGGCACACTGTTCAGTCTATCTCGTACATGCCACAAAGAGTAATTTTAAGCTTTAATAGTGTGTGCACGGCCGTATCGAAGATATGGCAAGGCAAGTGTTGGCTTACAGAAGCCACAGACTGACCCGAAAAAGAAAGAGAAAAAAATTTAAGAAAGAAAAATGCAATCATTTAAGAGTTAACAGGGGATGGTTACGTTATTTCACCTATCTCTCAAGGACCTGTCTTAACCGTACCTCGCCCTCGCCTGACGTCTATAAAAGCACATTGTTGACATATTGCCATTTCTACGCGAGTCAGTCAACAAGTAGTAAAACACATTTTTTTCTGAACGCAGGTTGCTTTTACTCAGGATTCTAGTACACTATATTAAGCCTTCTCTTTTGGCTACAAAACCATATTTTTCAACATAATATCTATTCAATCCAACAGCCTTACGCCATGTTGTTGGGAGGCCCGCATAGTACCACTCTGCTGGTCGACATTGGAGCTGGCCACTTGCTGCATCAAAAACCTCCCCGTTATGCATGCACTACTTTCTGCGGAGTGCATTCTTCATTGGACTAAACAGATGGAAAGAGCGAGATCTGGGCTGTAGGGTGGATGGGAAATAACGGACCAATGAAGGTTTGTCAGTTCCTCTCGTCTGTGCAGACTTGTGAGGCCTTGCGTTGTCATGGAGAAGTTCGTTTGCAACTTTTGTGGCGACGAACACACTCAAGTCGTTTCTTCAATTTCCTGAGGGTAGCGCGATACGCTTCCGAGTTGCTCGTTGCACCATGAGGGAGGACATCAAACAGAATAACCCATTGAGAGTCCCAGAAGACCGTCACCATGACTTTACAGGCTGAGCGTGTAGCTTTGAACTTTTTCTTTCGAAGACAGGTGGTGTGGTGCGACTCCATGAATTGCCGTTTTATGTCCAGTTCGAAGTGATGAACCGATGTTTCACGGCTTGCATTGCTGTTGGACGAAAAATTGTCACTCTCAGCCTCGTAACATGCAAGCATTTCTGCAGAGGCAGACCTTTATTGTCTTCTCTTAAGCGACGACGAACCAAGTGAGAACACACTTTTGATTACCCTAACTGTTGGGCAAGTGTGTCATTACTACCAACAGAGATATCCAGTTTAGCAGCAAGGTGTCTGACTGTAGATTAGAGAATAGTTTAGATTAGTACTTGTTCCATAGATAATGAATACGATACTTCGTAATGATGTGGAACGTGTCAGGTTAATAAAAGGTGTCCATACAAGATATTACATTACACAAAATATTACATGACACTTAATATTTTTATTAATTTTTTTTTTTTTTTTTTTTTTTTTTTGCAGGCGGCGGGGGGGGGGGGGGGGGGGGGGGGGGGGGGAATTACCAACGTACTATATCCAAAAATTCATCTAATGAGTAGGAGGAGTAGCATTTAAAAATTCTTTTAATTTCCTTTTAAATGCTATATGGCTATCTGTCAGACTTTTGATGCTATCAGGTAAGTGACCAAAGACTTTTGTGGCAGCATAATTTACCCTCTTCAAAGTTAGATTTAACCTTGAGTAGTGAAGATCATCGTTTCTCCTAGTGTTGTAGCCATGTACACTGCTATTACTTTTGAATTCATTCGGATTGTTAATAACAAATTTCATAAGTGAATATACACGGTGTTACAAAAAGGCACGGCCAAACTTTCAGGAAACATTCCTCACACACAAAGAAAGAAAATATGTTATGTGGACTTGTGTCCGGAAACGCTTACTTTCCATGTTAGATCTCATTTTATTACCTCTCTTCAAATCACATTAATCATGGAATGAAAACACACAGCAACAGAACGTACCAGCGTGACTTCAAACACTTTGTTACAGGAAATGTTCAAAATGTCCTCCGTTAGCGAGGATACATGCATCCACCCTCCGTCGCATGGAATCCCTGATGCGCTGATGCAGCCCTGGAAAATGGCGTATTGTATCACAGCCGTCCACAATACGAGCACGAAGAGTCTCTACATTTGGTAACGGGGTTGCGTAGACAAGAGCTTTCAGATGCCCCCATAAATTAAAGTCAAGAGGGTTGAGGTCAGGAGAGCGTGGAGGCCATGGAATTGGTCCGCCTCTACCAATCCATCGGTCACCGAATCTGTTGTTGAGAAGCGTACGAACACTTCGACTGAAATGTGCAGGTGCTCCATCGTGCATGAACCACATGTTGTGTCGCACTTGTAAAGGCACATGTTCTAGCAGCACAGGTAGAGTATCCCTTATGAAATCATGATAACGTGCTCCATTGGGCGTAGGTGGAAGAACATACTGACGAAACTAAAATGAGCTCTAACATGGAAATTAAGCGTTTCCGGACACATGTCCACATAACATCTTTTCTTATTTGTGTGTGAGGAATGTTTCCTGAAAGTTTGGCCGTACCTTTTCGTAACAGCCTGTATATATATTGTGAGGCTACAGTGAAGATCTCTAGCTCTTTAAATAAGTGTCTGCAGGATGATCTTGGATGAGCTCCAACAATTATTCTGATTACGCGCTTTTGTGCAATGAACACGATTTTACCCAATGATGAGTTACCTCAGATTATGATGCCATACGAAAGCAGAGAATGAAAATAGGCGTGGTAAGCTAATTTACTGAGATGTATATCGCCAAAATTTGCAATGACCCTAATAGCATAGGTAGCTGAACTCAAACGTTTCAGCAGATCTTCAGTGTGTTTTTTCCAGTTCAACCCCTCATCAATGCATACACCTAGAAATTTCGAATATTCTACCTGAGCTACCGATTTCTGATCGAAGTCTTTATTTATTAATGGTGTCATTCCATTTACTGTGTGGAACTGTATGTACTGTGTTTTTTTTAAGTTTAATGAGAGGCCATTTGTAGAGAACCACTTAATGATTTTCTGAAAAACATCGTTTTCAATTTCACCAGTTAATTCTTGTCTATTGAGTGTGATAGCTATACTTGTATCATCGGCAAAAAGTACCAGCTGTGCATCTTCGTGAATATAGAATGACAAGTCATTAATATATATTTAGAACAGCACAGGACTCAAGACCGAACCTTGCGGCACCCCATTTTTGATTGTTCCCAAGTTTGAGAAATCACCAGTTTTTGCATATTATGTGAACTGTTTATTTCAGTTTTCTGCACTCTTCCAGTTAGGTATGATTTAAACCATTTGAGCGCTGTCCCATTCATACCACAGTACTTGAGCTTATCTAGAAGTATTCCATTACTTTTTCAATAATTTTGGATAAGGCAGTCAGAAGAGAGATTGGGCGGTAGTTGTTGACATCAGACGTATCCCCTTTTTTATGCAGTGGTTTAACAATGGAATACTTCAGTCTACCTGGGAAAATACCCTGCTTCAGATAGCTATTACATATGTGGCTAAGAATCTCGCTTATCTCTTGGGAACAAGCTTTTATTATCCTGCTGGAAATGCCATCAATTCCGTGTGAGCTTTTATTCTGTGATCACCTTAAACGAGAGTGTCCGCATGTTTCAACATTGCATGGGTCACAGCTGTGTGCTGCTGTCCGGTACGCAGGAGATAGGACAGATTTGCGCAATCTTTTTGTGATGATAACAAGACTCCTCGCACAATGACTCGCTCTTTTGTGCACTGCCGTACACATTGTGCAAGCGCCAAGAATATCTGCGATGCTCAGGTTTCCCAGCAAAAGAAACTCAATGACAGCTCTCTGCTTGGAACTCTCTTCCATTATAGACGCCAATTTGAAGGGTATGTATAGCGTCGATATGCATTAGAACTTCCTGAAAGTATAAGGGCTGAAGCGGGAGTATTTCACGATACCCCACAACATATTCCGAATTTTTTCAATCAAATCTGCCGAGAAAAAAGTATGTTGCGTTACTTATTGAACGCCCCTCGTACAGTGTCATTTCACCCATACAGCATCGCAAAGAAATGACTGCTACTGAACATATACCTATTGCTAACTTGATTAACGTGGCAAGAATGCACCTGGTTCACACAAATGATGACTACATAGCTCGCTCATGTTCAAAAATGTAGTACTTGTTAATATTTTGTTACAATATTGTAGGATTTCAAGTGGTATCCAAGAGGCAACCGAGAGAAAAGGAATAGGAGAGGATGGGAAAGAATGGCGAGATCGAGAAGTTTTGCAACAGAGATGCGGTGACAGCTGTAGGATCCCACAACAAAAAGAAGAGCATGTCAAAGATAGTCATGAGGGTCCGAAGCTTCTACAGTGTATGAGAGAAGGCTTCCGATTTTACCCAATTTCTGCTGATGGATGACTGGAACGAGATTCGACATTGGAGGAAGCAAGAAGGAAAGGCGGAAGGTATACAGGGTGTTACAAAAAGGTACGGCCAAACTTTCAGGAAACATTCCTCACACACAAAGAAAGAAAAAATGTTATGTGGATATATGTATGGAAACGCTTACTTTACATGTTAGAGCTCATTTTATTACTTCTCTTCAAATCACATTAATCATGGAATGGAAACACACAGCAACAGAACGTACCAGCGTGACTTCAAACACTTTGTTACAGGAAATGTTCAAAATGTCCTCCGTTAGCGAGGGTACATGTATCCACCCTCTGTCGCATGGAATCCCTGATGCGCTGATGCAGCCCTGGAGAATGGCGTATTGTATCACAGCCGTCCACAATACGAGCACGAAGAGTCTCTACATTTGGTAACGGGGTTGCGTAGACCAGAGCTTTCAGATGCCCCCATAAATTAAAGTCAAGAAGGTTGAGGTCAGGAGAGCGTGGAGGCCATGGAATTGGTCCGCCTCTACCAATCCATCGGTCACTGAATCTGTTGTTGAGAAGCGTACGAACACTTCGACTGAAATGTGCAGGAGCTCCATCGTGCATGAACCACATGTTGTGTCGTACTTGTAAAGGCACATGTTCTAGCAGTACAGGTAGAGTATCCCTTATGAAATCATGATAACGTGCTCCATTGAGCGTAGGTGGAAGAACATGGGGCCCATTCAAGACATCACCAACAATGCCTGCCCAAACGTTCGTGAGCCCACACATGTTGGTTGTGAAAATTTACAATTTGATCACATTGGAATGAAGCGCCATCCCTAAAGAGAACATTAGCACTGAAATGAGAATTGACACGTTGTTGTATGAACCATTCGCAGAAGTGTACCCGTGGAGGCCAATCAGTTGGTGATAGTGCCTGCGCACGCTGTACTGTAGAGCAATGAGTCGCATGTCAACACAAGCACTGAAGTCAACATTACCTTCCTTCAATTGGGCCAACTGGCGGTGAATCGAGGAAGTACAGTACATACTGACGAAACTAAAATGAGCTCTAACACGGAAATTAAGCGTTTCCGGACACATGTCCACATAACATCTTTTCTTTATTTGTGTGTGAGGAATGTTTCCTGAAAGTTTGGCCGTACCTTTTTGCAACACCCTGTATACAGGGTGGAGAAAAATTGTGTCACGAAATTGTAACACTTGATAGCTGATGCCAGTAGGAACCAAAATTACTAATGTTGTGTAGATCGGCAACGCACAATTTTTAATCTTCGGAAACTTGGCGCCACGCGCTCCGATTGGCCGCGGGATTGCCCTGTTGCGGGATGCTCTGGACAAGAGAATCAGCAAGACCTATTCGATTGCGCTGCCCGTCAACCGTCGAACGGCACAAGGCAATTCCACGGTCAATTGAAGCGTGTAGCGCCAAGTGTTCGTAGTTTATAAATGGTGCGTTGTCGACCAACACATCAGTAATTTTAGTTCCTACTGGCAGCAGCTATCCAGGGTTAAAATTTCGTGACACAATTTTTCTCCACCCTGTATAATTTACTAGCCCCTCTCGTCAGAGCTGGCGCCTAGGATTTTCGTGTCCCTGGTTTCTTTGGATAAAGTGAAAAATATTTAACGCAAAAATCATTTTTTTAAGAAGTGTTTTTAATATTTAAAGTTTTCCACGAACTCTTTCATAACCCTGACATAATCTAATACACGGCTAACTTTTACTCTATTACGAACATAGTTGCTCCGACAAGCCGCTCGTTCCCCTCTGTAGTTCTCAAGCAACTTCTAACGCTTCCAGAAATGCTCAATGACCGCTCTGCTTGGGCAATAGTAACAGGCAAAGTGCAGAAAATCTGGAAGGCTACAATTATATTTAGAAACATGTTATTAAAATTGCACTTACAGGCAGCATCGAGAATGTGCAGAGGGGGAACTGTTCACACAGAAAATTAGCTGCAAAAATCTTGTTTGACTTAAAAATTTCATCTTTTAAATCATGCTTGTTAACGTCTATGCCGTACAAAGGTGCCATTGTAGATGCAGATTTTAAAACTTCCGTTCAGTTCCCATTTAGTGAGGCATCCGGCCCGGCGGGCTAAGGGCTACTTTTGCCCTGCTTAACCCATTCTCTCGCACCCCACCCCTACTCACACTGCCCCTGCCTCCCCCCCCCCCCCCCCCCCCCCCCCCCCCGCCAACTCTGATCCTGCAGTTAGTACTTTTTCTCTGCAGTTTGACTCTCCCATACTAAAAGTTCTAATAGCTTATGGGAATGAAACCAGGTAATGTCTTTGACAACCTCCAATATTTTTGCATGTGACGATCCAGCATCTTCAAAGCACAAACCAAACAGCATCTTCAAAGCACAAATCAAGGGAGAGACAACTGTCTATGGCAACTGATGGCAGCAATATTTTTCACTAATTCTTCATTTTATTAAACCTATTTACAACATTCTAAAATTTGCTAAATCTGTAGTAGAAAATTACCGAAATTTACTTTTACAGGAGTGGAAGGCGCATGTTTGGTAGTTCTACCAGGAGTGTGGGATCACTTCGGTCAGGCTCTCAAGTGCATGCATTTTCACTTAATGGCAAGAAGAGTTGTCAATACAGGATGTTGCCCACCTAATTGGCTTACACCACAGTGACATTACTCACACATTCAACCACTATCGTGAGACGTTGAAAATTGAAAATCTGTCTCGTAATGGTCACTCACGGACAACAACACCAGCTAATGATAGCTGCCTGTACCACAATTTATGTCTTGTAGGTATCCCAAAGAGAAGACAATGGGACAGCATATTGCCTTTTTGGAGGCAACTGAAACAGCTGTGTTGACCAAAATATTACACAATCTTCTCCACACAATCAGTTTGGACTCTATGCATCAATTGCAAATGACAATACAACCCTCCTCTCTCCCCATCCAGCACCATGGTGCAGAAAGGAGTACTAGGAAGCAGATTGGATGCTGGCCTTCCTACATGACCTACTTGCAATTTTCTAGGGACTCCATTGCCCCCACCTAATGTTGGAGCTCCCAATAACCAGCAAACCCACAGTCTGCACTTGTTCGGACCTTTCAGGGGGAGACACTCCAGTCCCAATACACAAGACTGTTATTTTCTCAGCAATGGGGCAGACCTGAAACCTATATTTAAGATGTAAGGGGACAACTGTGTGGCCAGTACTCAAGATTGTCTTCCACTCAGCAGTTTGCGAATTTGCCATTGTTCATCATTCAGACAGAGATCAGTGTGAACCAACCAGGACATTTTTATAAAATGCCCTAGGACAACAGGGATCCCAAGCAATTCTAGAGGCTGTAAGGAAGTGGCTAGAGCTTTTGCTGAAGACTTGTCAGCACCTTCACTATTCTGAGCCACTTATAAAGGATTTTGCTTTGCACATTCCTGGCAAGACAGTTTTCTGCATGATCGACCTTGTTCACATTATTTACCATGTACTCAATGCACTGGGAATATATCCACAACTGCTGTTTGCACTCCATGTGGACACTACGGGTTTTCCGAAACGCCATTTGGACAGTGCAGGGTCTGGTGCTTCATGGAAAATATATCTATATATTTGCCTGCTATGTCGCTGAGCAAGACAGAGCACTACACTACCTACAAGAGCAGTTCATCTATCGAAATTAGCAGTTCCATAGACTATAAGAACACAGCCTAGTGATTAACTCTCAAATTGTGCATCTGAGGCAACTGAAATAAAATTCCAGACCACCTTACCAATGCAAAAGTTAACCTACCACCTCAAAGCTCAGTGGAAGCTTTCTCTCAATTTCCATTGTGCACTTGACAATTTTATATGTACAGTTTGCATGAAATCATGCATTATCAGCAGCATCTCAGAATGAATTTGTAAAAGGACCAGCCAAGCTAGAAGACATGCAGCAGGAAGAAACCATCCTTCACCATATTCAAAGACTGTGTGATTAGCTCATCCTCTTCCTAATGCACTGCTTGCACTTACAATGGACACATCATAAGCTGCCACTGGAGCTGCATTACAACAATGTGTACAACATGATTGGCAATCTCTGACTTTCGTCAGTAAAAAATTATGAGCATCAAAACAAATTGGCCCACATACTACCTCTCAAACGAAATATTAAGACACATGCTGGAAGATAGACATTTCAGCCTTATCAAGGATCATAAGGAGCTTGTGTTCACTTTCCATCAAAGCTAGCAAAGGTATAACAACACCAGGTGTGTCATTTGGACCTCATCGTGCTGATCACTAAAGATATTCAACATGTTGATGGCAACTGGAATGGATGAACAGACAAACATCCTGCACTGACACAATTGCAAAGCAACTTGACATCATTGCACTTAATGGTGCCCAGGAAGGAAACAATGAACTAAAGACATTTGAAATATTTTCAGGAACACTGCTGTATCTTCAGATACCATACTGAAACATAGCAGTATATTGTGACATAAAATCATATCACTAATAAATGCAAGTGTTCTTTACAGCTGATTTACAACAGTAAATAATTTCCTCTTTCCATAGCCTCACCTATTCAGAAGCAAGGGTTACTATATGACTTGTGAAAAAAATTATTTGTGTGGCCAAATAATGTATCGAGAGTGATTGTAAGCCATGTATCCACTAGTGAAATGCTTGCCAGCATAACAGTATAACTTGGCACGTTACAGCTCTGATCAGTACATTACTGCACCAAGTCAATTATTTAAGCGGATCCTTATCAGTGTCATTGCTTCTTTATTACCATGTTTACTGAGAGGAACTAACTATTTCTCTTCTTGCTCTGAAGTGTAACCAATGAAAGATGCAACAGCACTGACTGTTGCCGACATCTTTTTTTGTGAGTGGATTGGATGCTGATGTGGCGTGTTTCACCATGAAATCATTTGGTCAGAATGAGTCTTACATAGATGCTCAATAAACTCCACTGGCAGACATTACAAGAAAGGCGTGTGCATTTACTATTGAAATTTCGAGAGAGCACTTTCTGTGAGTAGTCAGACAACATATTATTACTTTCTGCACACATCTCATGAAATGCTCACGACAGGAGAATTCAAGAAATTGGAGCTAATATAGAGGCTTACCAACAGGCATTCTTCCCACATCTCATTTGTGACTGGAATGGGTTTGGGGGTATCAGTTAGTGGCACCAGAAATGCCCTCCGCCACACACCTATAGGTGCCTTGCAGAGTATGATGTAGATGTAGATGTACTGATCAGGGCAAACAGTCTGAGTGATACCTCTTTAAAGTACTTCCAACATGGTTTGGCATGAACTGAATTCGAACCTGTACCTACCACCCTCCTGAAAATGATGTTGTTGAACAGCTCCATCACCAAGTAAAAGCCTCAGTCAGATGCCATACAATGAGCAATAAGCTGACAGTCTCCCGATTGTCATACTACATCTCTGAATGAATTTCAGAGAGTACTGAATACAACAGTTACTGAATTAGTATGCGGACAAACACTGTCACACCTTAGATAATTCCTCACCAACAAATGAAAACAGACCATTGAAGTACAATCCTTGCACATCTTCTCTTGCAGATTTGTAAGCTCTGCCCCCCTGTAGCAAAAGAGCACAGTATCCATTGACCATATATTTTCTATGACTTGCATTCATCTAAAAAAGTTCTCATCTGACATGGCTGTATTGAAAAATCTCTCCACCCACTGTATGGTGGTCTGTATATAGCTTGGGTAAACTGTGATAGAACAGTGGAAATTGCCATCAGTGTCTCTTCCATCATGATATCCAGCAACAGACTTAAAATGGTATCTATCCCATCTGAGACTCACACCGGATCAGAGACATCAGCCAACACCAAATGCACAATAGACATGACTCTACAAGGACACCTGATGTTCCAACCTTCTACTGCCACCTACTGTGCCTCTGAGTAGACTTCCAGTCACTCTATTTTGGGTTTGTTGTGTACATTTAAACCCTAAATATCGTTAACACCAGGAGGAAGGGGCAGGAGGAGGTGGTCATGGGGCGGAAGATACAGATGTATCCAGTGAAATGTAAGCTATATTTTATGTGATGTGTACATTAGTTGATTATATTATTATTCATTTTGTGTCTGGACTTTGGACAAATGATGCAAATGATATTTGTGATTAACTGTTAAACAACATAATTGACTGTAGCACGTTATGTTAAAAAATAGTTCTTTCACACAATAATAATACAAGTACAGGCAGAAATACAGATTTGCTTTAATGACACAAAATATATAAAATTGATGCCAAAATATGATGAATGCATAAAAGAATTAGAGATACTTTTCTTTGTTAATGACTTCTTTGATTTTTCGCCCACCCCTACATGCTATGATGCATAGAACAAATAAATGAAATTACCACTGAATAATATGTCATTACATTTTGTGAAATTTTAAATGAAAAGGCCATATGATCCTTACTATATTCAGTTTAAATTGTAATTGACCTAGTAGCAACTTTAAAATCGAGGCTGCTGTGTTTCATAGAAATTAAAAGATTGTAATATTCACAGTCCTCATTTGAAATACAAGCAGAATGACACTTTTGAACAGAGAAACTATTGTGGTAATACACTGGTCATGATTTTAGTCATTGGCTGCTGAAGGCTATGGAATGCACTTGTCTCTGTACATCCTGGGAGAAATCAATTTCTAATGCCCCACATTCAAATACCTCCATTTAGGTGTGTGTAGGGGACACGACATCCAATCATCAAACATTGTCTTGTCTCCTTGGTACTGCAGATCCAACATAGATGGTGTTGACCTTGGAAAGGTAAAGTCTTGTGTACTCTCCAGTACACACTTTGCATCAGTTATAATCCCAAGTTCAAAGGCAGTTAACTCTCAATGTGGTACAATGTTTGTTTCACGCCTGTTTGTAACAGACTACTTGGTTACCTTATTTACCCTTGCATCAATTCACCTCTCGTAGAAATATTCAGGCATCATACACAGCACACCTTTAAATGGGACAACCATTTCCACGACTTCTGGCCACTCAGTCTAATATACATAATTATAGATGAGTTACTTAGTGATTGCAGTTTAGAGAGTGTGTTGAAGTAATTACAAAAGTCACATTTTTTTTAAACTTCTGTGCTATGACTCTCATATAGAGAAAATTTTCATGTGTAACCTTGGTGCATAGCTTATTTCTCATATTTAAGTGTAAGTAGCACCAGTAAGCAGATGTATGTACAAAAGTCATAGCAAGTGAGAAATGATACTGTAAGTCAGCATAGCATGTTAAATTGCTGTCAGTGTCCCTACCTACCATCATAAACAGTGGCACAGCTTTGTTGGCAGTTTTGCAAGAATTTACAGTGGCAAAGCTTTCAACTATGTTTATTATGAAATATAATCATGAAGACGATCTGAAAGAGAAATCTTATTGTTTTATAATTCATGAGATTACAGTTTCTTACATCTGGCTATTCTTAGTGGTTGAATGGCTCACATTTTGTAAATATTAAATCTGTCTCAAAGAATAAATTCCTATATGTACCACACACTCATAAAATATGTTAGTGGTACACTGTTAATGTTGTTTTAAGATGGCAGCACTGTTTCTCTTTGGTTTATGTTAATTTCCATTTTTCAGGTGTTTTCTTGTTTTTGTTGCTTATCCTACATATATATTATTGTCTTACACCACTGAGTGTAAACTATCACATATTTCAATAAACTCTGTACAAACAGCCTTACAATAGAGCTTCATTTATTGTGCCTGATTACAGGTTATGGGTCCAGGAGAATAATTATGTTTATCAGAATAGTGGCATTTTTTTGGTAATATCACAAGTAATAGTAAATTTAACATTAATGGCATAGTGTTGGCATGGCACAGTGGAATGGCCTATGCATCAGTGTTTAAAGTTGTCTGGAGGGGACAATTGGGCAATATGGTAATTTCAAATGGAAGTGATATTCAGAGGAAAAGGTGTTTTAGATATTAGTGATGGCATAGCTATTAAACCCACTAAAGCTGAGGAAGAAACATGAATGGAAAAGGACACAAAAGCACAGACCTTACTGTATTGGAGTTAGCGCCACTAACTCATCTACTTTCATGTATGACATCAACTAACATGTGGACTGAACTGAAGATTGTGTACAAGAAAGAGTCCACTGTGAGCGTTCACCTACTTCGGCAAAACCTTTGCTTGCTCCAATTTGGTGATAAGTCAGTTGTTACAGTTATGTTAGAAATGGAAGCAATCAACACTAAATTGAAGCAAATCACAGAAAATGACAATAATCAAAGTGTTGATGTTATTGCCAGAGATATAAACATTTCGACCTGGAAGTCTGTCTCCTTTGGGAAGCAAACACTTAACAAGTTAGCTTCAAGACCACATATTGAAAAAGAGAGAAACAATCAGTTTGCGATAAGGAGGGCCATTTTGCAGATGATAGCAAAAACAAAGTGAATAGAGAAATGAGAAGCTGCAATTATTGTAAGAAGAGAGGTCATTTGAAGTCAGATTGCAGGTAGTTGAAGTACAAGGGATGTAAAAAGGCTCAGCATATGAATGCATTTATGTGTATGAGTCAAGGAGTTGGTCCAGAAGATTATTGGTTTGGGGATACAGGTGCTAGTGATCATACGTGCTATAAGAGAGAATTGTTTAAGAAACTGAACTATGTGCAAAGCTCAATGAAAGTTACTGCGGATGATGGTAAACTTCTTGATGTGATTGGGTTTAGTACTGTGGCACTGTATGCATGGAATGGGGTTGAGTTTATCAAAACAGTAGTTAGTGGAGTGCTTTTTGTCCTGAACTGAAATTCAGTCTGTATTCTGTGGGAACTGTGTTGCACAAAGGTATGTGTTTAGTGTTAAACAAGGAACAATGTGAATTCTTGAACAGAAAAGGGTAAGTTTGTTCATTATCCAAATGTGTAAATAAAATGTATCATATGTGGTTTTCTGTAAATGGAACAGTCAGAATTGTTAATGATTGCTGTGATGTGTGCAGATAAAAAATGCATTGTAGTTGATGATAATGACACTAGTGAGCTTTCATTGGCCAATATTGATTCGCCTCAACATGTTGAAAGCTTAACTATTTGGCATAAAAAATGTTGCCATCAGAGCATTACACATGTGATAGAGCTCTTGTCACATAAGGGAGTGGGCTTCATTGGTGACTTGTTACCTGTGCAGAATGCCATCAGTTCATCAAAAGCTAATGCCCCTCTAGAATTGGTTCCTGCAGACATCTGTGGACCAATGGAGATGAACTTGCTTGAAGAAGTGAAATATTTTTTTTGTTTTTGAAGGATGGCTACTCCAGTTATTGCAAAGTATTGTTTATGAAAGAGAAGGGTGAAATTAAAGGTTGGATCAAGAACTTTATTGCAGAAGATGAGAGAGAAACTGGTTTGAAAATTAAAGTTTGAGGAAATGATAATGGACTGGACTTTATGAATACTGACTTAGGTACATTTTTGAGTGAAAATGGCGTAATCCATCAAAGAAGCACTGTGTACACGCCAAGGCAAAATGGAAGAGCTAAGAGAGAAATGTGCGTCTTGGTTGAAGATGCTAATTCATTGATTTCAAGAATGCCCAAATGTTTCTGGGCTGAAGCACTTAATGTCGTGGCTTATGTACTAAATTGAACTGGTCCAAGTCTTGTTGAAGACAAAACTCCTTTGGAAGCCTTTTATGGCAGAGAATTATGTTTATAAGATTTGAAAATATTTGTTGTTCATGTGTCTGTCCTTGTACCCAAAGAAAAGAGATTGAAACTAGACATAAAGAACAAGATGGTTTATTTATGGGTTACGATAATGATGTGAAAGGGTACAGAATATATACACCTTTAAAACAAGCCACAAGGTGCATTGAGATGTGGTTTTCTTGCCACCAGCAGTATCTGAAAGGGAGAGAAAAACTGATGTTCTTGTAACAGAATCAGATACTGGTTGTGTGATGAAGAGAACATAGATAAAATTTCAGAATTGGATTGGCAGAAAGAAGAAATGAGGTTTGAGGTTGTGGAAGAAAATAGAAGTCAGCTTAGAGAAGAACAAGAAATCAATGAAGACAGAGAAAACAGAGAAATTTCATTTGAGGATGCAGAGGAAAATGTAGATGATGAGGATGAGAAGACATACAATCTGAGACCCAGGATGAATATTCAGGGCCCAAATTACTTAGAGGATTATGAGTTGGGCCTGTTGACTGCATTGAATGATGATGACCCCAGCACCTACTCTGAGGTGAGGCCTTGTAGTGATGCTGAAAATTGTAAAGATGCTACAGCAAGAGAGCTTCAAGCCTTGGAAGAAAATAATACATGGTATTATGTGTGTAAGACAAATGATTGTAATGTTATTGACACAAGTGTGAATTTTTAGGTGAAAAAGAGATGAGAAAGGTCATGTTGTTCCTTATAAAGTTTGTGTTGTAGCTACAGGTCTCCAGCAAAAATTGACTTATTCAGAAATATACAGTCCAGCAAAATTAACTTCAGTGAAATTTTTCCTGGTTTTATTTTATTATTTTTTTAATGAGAATAACTTTCTCTTTTATCTACTGCATATTTGCAGTGCTTTCCTCTTTGGAAAGATAGTTGGAGACTTCTATGTTAAATTAACTACTGGATGTTGCAGTAACATGAACAACTTGGAACGACTCTGTTTGGTTTAAAGGAGTCACCAAAAAACTGGAATGTTAAATTTTACCAAGTAATAAATGGCTTAGGATTTGTAAGAAGTGATTTTGAGAATTGCTTTTATATAAAGACAGAAAATAGGCATAAAACATACACACTTCCCATAATGAAACTGATAATTTAAATTTTTAGTTAAGTGATAACTATAAAATGAAAGATTTAGTTCACATGAGGAACTATTTGGGAATGAATATTGTTCAAAATTTAAGGGAGACTACTATTACTATTTGTCGATGTAGCTATCTTGAAAAAGTATTGAAAATTTTTGAATGTAATTCTGTTTGAAATACCATGGGGGAAAATTTTGATCACAGTGTGTCAAAAAGAGAAAAATCTGAAAATGAAGACACCGAGAAAGATGTAGAAAATTAACAGAGTCACTGATGTATGCCATGTTAGCTCCATACCAGATATTTGTTTAGCAATAAGTATTCTAAGCAGATACCAATTGTGTGCAAACCTGAATTTATGGAATACTTTAAAATGTATACCATGTTATATTAAGGGAACCCTAAAAATGAGTCTGTTATATGCTAGGTATAAAAAATATACCAGTCGCATAATTGGTTATATTGACTCTGATTCGGCTGCTGGCAGAATAGATAGAAAGTTGTCTTTTCAAAGTTTTGGGTTGTAGTGTTACATGGGCACCTAAGAAGCAACCCACAGTGTCTCTGTCATCAACAGAACCAGAATTTAGAGCCATAAGCATGGCAACTAGCAAAGCCTATTGGCTGTGTGTGTGTGTGTGTGTATTATTGTCATGCACCACTGAATGTAAACTATTACATATTTCAGTGAACTCTGTACCAACAGACTTATAATACCAACTCTGACTTGCATAATTCAATCAGATAATGTCAAAGGTGAAGTGCATTTGTTGTCCATGAATAATTCATTGTTTTGCGTCAGTAAAAGAAATTGTTAATGCCATCAGTAAAAGCAAGATAACATAGAAAAATTGGTTTCTGATGCAATGGATTGGTTTAAACACTAAAACTTAGCTAAGCTTAAGACACTGGACTAGCATTTAGGAGGACCTGGGTTTGTATCCTCCTATGGCCTTTAATTTTAAGTTTTCCCCAGTTTCTTTAATTTGTATTATAATCTTCGTGGCAGTCAAACCACTGTTGTACTTTATGAAGACAACATGCCAATAACTGCAAGAACCCACAGTTCCACCATAGACTAAAGCATATAAATTAAAGCATAAAGTAAAATTTATTTGTGAAGGAGAAAGTTTTTGCTGAGAAATTTTGTTAAGGCACATTAGCACAAATGAGCAGCAGGCAGATGTTCTGACAAACCACCAGGTACAATAAAAATTGAAAAATTTAGAACCTTGTTACAGCTTACTTGAAGCTAGTATCACCGATAATTAACACTTGAAGGAAGATGTTAGTGGTTAATGCTGTTTTAAGGTGGCAGCACTGTTTCACTTTGGTTTATCTTAACTTCCATTTTTCAAATGTTTTTTTGTTTTTGTTGTTTACCCTGTGTGTGTGTGTGTGTGTGTGTGTGTGTGTGTGTGTATTATTGTCATGCACCACTGAATGTAAACTATTACATATTTCAATGAAATCTGTACCAACAGACTTATAATACCACATCTGACTTGCATAATTCAATCAGATAACATCAAAGGTGAAGTGCATTTGTTGTCCATGAAGAATTCATTGTTTTGTGTCAGTAAAAGAAATTATTAATGCCATCAGTAAAAGCAAAATAACATAGAAAAATTGGCTTCTGATGCAATGAATTGGTTTAAACACTAAAACTTAGCTAAGCTTAAGATACTGGACTAGCATTTAGGAGGACCTGGGTTTGTATCCTCCTATGGCCTTTAATTTTAAGTTTTCCCCAGTTTCTTTAATTGTTCACAGAAATTTTTGGGACTGTTCATTTGAAAAGCTCATGGCCGCGTCCATCTCCAGTCTGTGCCAAATTTCAGCTTGTGTTCCATCGCTAATAACTTTATTGCTATTCAAAAGAAAACAGATGTCAGGTGTGAATTTTACTGAACCATTAGTTTAATAAGTCATGGCTGCAAAATACTGACACAAATATTTACATAAGAATGGAAAAACTGTTATAAAATCACCTCAGGCAATATTGGTTTGGGTCTAAAATGTAGGAACTTGCAAGACAATACTGACCCTACAATTTACCTTACAAGGTAGACTGCAAGAAGGCAAACCTACATTTACAGCATTTTAACATTAAGAGAACATTGAGACATAAGACAACATTAACCAAGAGATGAATACACTAAGCAGATTCAGAAGGATGTAGGTTGCAGTAGGTACTGGGAGATGAAGAAGCTTGCACAGGATAGAGTAGCATGGAGAGCTGCATCAAACCAGTCTCAGGACTGAAGACCACAACAACAACAACAACATTAAGAGAAAGCTTTAGACAATGTTGACTGCAGTACACTCTTTGATGTGCTTTCAACAATGTTGACTGCAGTATACACTTTGAAATTTTGAAGATGGTTGGGCTAAAATACAGAAGTGAAAAGTTATCTACAACTTGTGCAGTAGCTAGACTGTAGTTACAGGAGGTAAAGGACATGAAAGGGAAGCAGTAGTTTTGAAAAGAGTGGAACAAGGTTGTAGACTATCATGATATTTTTCAATATGTATAATGAGCAAGCAGTACAGCCAACCAGGAATAAACTTGGAAAGGAAATTAACATTCAGGGAGAGGAATTAAAAATTTTGAGGTATGCTGATAATGTTATATTTCCCTCAGAGACAATGAAGGACTTGGAAGAGCAGTTGAGCTGCATGAATTGGCTTCTTCTCAAATAGAAGATACACACAAGAACACACACAAACACACACACACACTCATTCTCACAGCATAGATACACACTTGACCCCTGTCTCTGGCCAAACTGTGGACAGCAACTGCACATGATGGTAGCAGGAACCTGGCATAAGTGGTGGGGCTAAGGACAAGGAATGGGCAGACAGCAGGAGGGATAACAGAGTAGGGGTGAGCCAACATGTAGTGCTGCTTGTGGTACAATGCAGAGATGTGTTAGGGACAGGGTAGGGCTGCTAGGTGTGTCTGTATATTTGGGGGATGGGCGGGAGAGAAGTACAGAAGGGGAACAAGAATGGTGGGTGCATTGGCAGAATAGATGGTTTTGTAGTGCTGGAGTGGGAGTAGGGAAGGGGGCAGGTTGGTGGAGTGCAGGGACTAGTGAAGGTTGAGGCCGAGGAAGTTATGGGGATGTTGGATGTATTGCAGGGAGATTTCCCACTTCTGCAGTTCAGAAAATCTGGCATTGGTAGGAAGGATGTAGATGACACAGGCTGTGAAGCAGTCATTGAAATGAGGCACATGATGTTGGGCAGTATGTTCAGTAACTGGGTGATCCAGCTGTTTCTTGGTCACAGTTTGTTGGTGGCCATTCATTCGGAGTGATAGCCGGTTATTAGTTGTCATGCCAATGTAGAAAGCAACACACTGGTTGCAGTTCAGTTATTAGATCACATGACTGCTTTCATAGGTGGCCTTGCCTTTGATGGAATAGGAAATGCGTGTGACAGACTGGAGTTAGTGGTGCTGGGAGGATGTACGAGACAGATCTTGTATGTAGATCTGTTACAGGGATATGAACCAGGAGGCAGTAGGGTTGGGAGCAGGGATGGAGTAGGGATGGAAAAGGATATTCCATAGGTTTGGTGGGATGTGGAACGCCATTGTGGGAGAGGTGGGAAGGAAAGTGAATAGATTGCTGCTACAATCAAATGCAACTGCTGTCTGCAGTCTGGCCACAGTGGCCAGAGACAGTGGTCATGTTTGAGTGAATTGTGAGAATGTATGTATGTGTCATTTTAGAAGAAGGCCTTTTGGCCAAAAGCTTAGCTGTACAGCAGTCTTTTCATCGCACCTGTCTCCAACTCAACATCTCCTCTATATAGTGAGTAACAATCTATCCTTCTCATAATATTGTTTTTATTCCATCCTGAACTTTCCATTGTCTCAGCATTAACAAATTTAAGACAAGATTAGCTGAAACAAATCTGTTATAATGGAAACTAATTGTAAAATATTCTATGTTAAACTTAAATAATAGTTGTTTGTCATTTTTCAGATGAAAACTCAATTCTTTCTTTGTCTCATGAAATAAACAGCATTTGATTGTTATGTATCTAGATTTTTCCAGTCTAAAAGATATAAAACATTAAAGGTCTCCATATTAGCTCTTAATAGTTTACTCTAGTGTTACTTCAAATCCACCAGACATAGGGCACATATATATGGATATTATTCAGACAGATAGAGAATGAATAATAAAAAAATATTCAAATGTGATAACCAACCATTACTTGTTTTAAAAACACAGTTTTTATATTTGACTTGGCTTTGCCTGTGAATGGAGTTTTAATTCTATAACTGAGACTTTGTTCAAAGATGTGATAAATGTATTTATTTTTCACTCATTATTTCACCTATCTTCCTTTCTTCAAAAAACAAAAAACAAAAAAAGAATCAAACTTATATGATCCACCTATAGTGTGTTTAGCAGTAATTATAATAAACTGCTGCAAAGCAATTTACTATGTAATCCTGAAACTACATATTTCTTTGCATCATGTCGGATGTTGATTCTTCTAATATCCACTTCTTGCAAGATGTCCTTGCCTTTTGTTGATGAAATTGAGTAATTTATTGTTCATAAGTCACAGGCTTTGAACATGCCTTTTACTGTGTTTTTTATTTTTCTAATTTCCAGCATTATAGTCAAATAAAGTTCTCATCTTTTGTGAAACATAACGTAGGACAGAATACTATAAATGTATCCAAACTCTGAGGATATGTGGAACAGTTTACTGTCAAGAAAATTTTTGGATTGTAGAGCGATGGCTTACATGTAGGCCTAACAGTAGCCTCTCCTGTCTGATGGGAAAGTTTGTCATGAAATTCAAACCATTTAATTTCCACAGACAACACTGTCCACTTTTTCAAGACAATAGTAATCCATTGGTGGCTTAAATAGAAGGTTTATAACATGAAACATGTTTGTATAATAAAAGTGGAATTTTCTGGTGGCCTTTTCATGCGGAGTTTTGAAGTTCTTGCCCTCAGTACAGGATTCACACTGGTCTGTAGGGACCTATATAATTCCACTCATCATGAAAGATGTCATACATATATGCACCATGTTTTATCTGTAGTAAAGTTCTGTTCAGTTAAATAATTAGCAAGAATAATATTGTCCAATTTGATTTTCAATTAAGTCCATTTGATTAAAAATTGCACCTTGAATAGAAAAGACACATATCCACATCCTCCAAAAATAAATAAATAAATAAATAAATGTATTAGAAATTTAACTGTTTTCAATTTATTATACTGATACTATTCAGCTGGTGCAGAAGACTATCTAGTTTTCAAGTAAAATTGGTAATTTAAATGCCTACATATATTTTTGCTATAGGACACAGTACTATAGTTATTGTGGATCAGTCGACCGATATGACAAGCAAATTAATTGTTTTACATGTTACACAACTTTAGAATATTGTCTGACAAACCAGTTCCTTCCACAGTTTATAAATGCAACACACAATTTGGACCCACCTTTGAGGTTTCATTAGTGTGCCAACACCCAATGCAAACAGGCTGAATATCACTTTATACCATCAAAACTTCAATATAGTTAATGACACAGTTAATTGTTGAGTTTGCCACTACTGGGCCTCAGCTTCGTTGATGTAAACACACACACACACACACACACACACACACACACACACACACACACACACACACACACACACACAAATACAAAGTCATATATGATTTATAATAAGAAAGCTTTTGTCAGTTCATACTCATGCACACAAAACTTTTTCCAGTCAGCTCATAAGACAAATATACACTGTCTCCATACACTGTGAGTTGTTAATGTTAAGAGTTGCATTGATGAAGAAGCCTAGCACTCTGTACAAATGAAATTTACATACAATAACAAAACAAATGTGAGTAATGAGTCAGTATTTACACAGCCAAGTCAGTTTATGATTCAAATTTTAGAATGATAAACACTGAAATAAATTTAACCTAAATTTATCCATGTTTCATGGAATTGACTGAGGTCAGCAACTCTGTTATAAATTTATGAAATAACTTATAAAATAACTTTTACTGCTTCAGTCACTTTTTACTAATGTTTATTAGTACAACACATTTCAGCAGAATGTTGCCATCATCAGGTGCTTTACAGATACACATTAATTGGTCTGAATTGTAATGAGTGTTATTTGCTGGGTGAGCCAGTGAGGTTATATACCAGAATTTAAACATTTTGCTGGAAATTTATTGTCTGGAGCACAGAGCACAATAAGAAACACACCATCAGCACATAACACTTTCATATTCACATGTTTACCTTCCATAGGCTCTTAATACTTTGTCTTTGGAATGTAAACATCTGGATGTAAATGTGTTAAATGGTGATGGTGTTTTACTTACTGAGTTTGTGTGCCAGACTAATAAATTTCTATGAAAAATGGTTAAATTTCAGTGTATAACCTCACTTGCCACCCATCAAATAATCCTCCTCACATTCCAGATCAATGTACATGTAACGGTAAAGCACTTAGAGCAGCAGGCAGCTAAAACATGTCGTGCTGATAAATAATAGTAAAACGTGACTGAAGCAGTAAAAATTATTGCTTGAGTTGTAATATGTAAGACTGAAAATGTAAAAGCCAATAACTATGTCCAGCAGAGGAGTACACCTGTAATTTTTGTTCACTTATCTGGCAACTCCTACCATGTTGACTACATCCCAGAGGACTACATTGGTGAGTGGTATAACAGGCAAATGACAAGTGTGGAGGTTCTTATGACATTGGGCACAGTATACTAACCTGATTCCTACAGATTAAGGGCACTGTGAACAGAATCCTCCATATCATCAAGGTCTTAATATGTGAGGTATTATCCCTCTATCAGGCACTAAAAGTTGGAAAATCAGTTAAGGAATGTGAACATTTTGTTTTTAAATAAGACAGACAAGAAAATGATAACACTGAGGAAGAAGTTCAGAAGACTGGCATGGATAGGTCAGGAGATAAATCAATGGAATTCAGTCAAGAAGCAAGATGAGTTCCCAGATACATTTGAGCAAACTGCGATTACTCCATATTATGCCAAAGTTATTAAAAATGTATTTAATTTACTTAAATGCAATAATTCTCACTGTCAATATCTCAAGTGAATTACTAAATCCTTGTTCTCCATATATATGTAAAATTTTCAGTTATATGTGCAGTATACCATGGTCACAGGGAATATTTACACAATGACTAAAATATGTTAATCAGACTTCTCTGCTACCAACCAGTCCCACAAATTATTTACCTTCATCTTGAAGATAGCAGGGAAGACTATATATGCAAGAACCATAACACATGTTGAAGCATTACTGACCTGGAAGTCTTGTCACTTTTCTTTGTTGTCTGTTCTCCTGTGATTATTTGATTTAGTGACAAGTTGTTAAATAACCAACACAACACCACTAAAATTAACTTTGAACTTCTAATATTTATTAACACTATTAACATTGCAATGGCCAGCTTGTATTCAAGCACGTATCAAAGGTCAGCACATATCAAAGGTCAGCATTTCACCTAAACTAAGACTGTTTTGGCAGAGTGGCAACATACTAACTGTACAATTTTGCTATCAATTTTTGACTGACAAATAGCACGAGGAAGTTTATTACATAGCAAACTCGACACTTTTACTGTTTAACCGCAACTCTGATGGACTTAGGTACTGTACTGAGTCATATATTCTGATAGCCTGTCATGGACTGACTCACTTGTACATAGTACCTGACTGTACAATCTTAACGAAATAAAATGATGTTCTCTAACTGACAGATAGCAACACAGAGATGTTGGCAGTTTAGCTACTGAAAACAAATTCATTACATAATAGTTACACAGTTAGACACAATGAATGCAAACTAATGATTGAGTGCATCATTGTATGACATGCCTACTTATAGGCATGCATGATATTGAAAATCATAATTTGTTATTACATTTTGAATATTAACAAAAATATAGCAAATTTGTTTAAATGTGAGCTGGACACATAGAAAATGACAAAATTATAAGTACTATTTTATGAGAACATTTTCTATTTATGCAGGGATTCCCAAAGCATGCCAAAAAGTTAAGACAAGGAGAAATTTTCCAGACTGAATAGTTAGAAAAATAAAAAGTTCCTTTTATGTAAGTAGACATGTTAGGAATCAGAACAAGCAGGGCTACAAAACTTTGGTACTGAATTTTGGAAATAATCACAAGTTAAGGGTGCAACATTCTGCGCCATAAAATTTTTGAATATGAATAAATTTTAAAATATGAACTTTCTGAAAAATAGGAAGACATTTATTGGGAAGAGGAGAATCAGGGCTTTCAAATGAACTAACTTAATTTAGAAAGAAACAGCTATTAGCAAACTAAAAATTTCACCTTCACATTTATAGATTCACATTTCTCATCTTCATCTCCTCTTCAGGTATTAGGCAGGAATTGCCTGTTATGATACCCATCTCTGTCTCTTCTCCCGTGGCACTTATAATTTCTTGCCTTTAACAGAAGTCTCTCACTCTCCATTCTTTGTAGATGTTTGTTCCATTTTCTTCTTTAATCTCGAATTTTGTCATCCCTAAAGATTTGCAGTTCTTCTCTAATATCTTGATTTTTTAGCCTGCCTTCTCTTGTGCAACCTTTAACACCTCTAAGGAATTGCATTTCTTGTGCCTGAATATGGCTTTCTTGCTTCTTGGTAATCACCCATGTCTCACTTCCATAGAGCAGTGTGGGAACTACAACAGTTTTGTAAAATTTAATTTGAGTTTCTTTCCTAGTTTTGTTTTTTAGGTTTCTGTTAATTGTTCCACATAAGCGGCTGAATTTACTAAGCTTAATTTCAATATCTCTGCTGTAGCGATATGTCATTTCACATCCGAGATAGTTGAAATAGTTTACTTGCTCTAAAATCTTCTGATATATCACTATTTTGGTTCTGATAGGTTCTTTCCCCTTGAAGGCCATTGACTTAGTTTTTTCTTTTGAAATTTCCATATTAAATTTTGCACTTATTTGTTTTAGCAAGTAGATTCCTTTCTGAAGGTCATCTTCCTTATCTGCTAGGGTTACTGCATCACTGGCATATAGTAAATTATTTAAAAGAATGTTCCTGTCTAGGTAGATGCCTTTCATACACCTTGTATGCTGAGTTCAGTAAACTTATTCCTCCATATTTACTGCATAAGCTTTTATCTCTTTTTTTAAAAACTGATATCATTCTAGCTGTTTTCCAGTCTTTGGGAATACTCTTCTACTTCCATCATTTGTTGAAGAGATGTAGCAGTCGTTGGTGTAGCATCCTTCCTACATATTTTAATCATTCAGCATTAATGCCATCTTTTCCTGTTGTTTTTCTATTTTTAAGTGATGTTAGTGCAGATGTTAATTCGTCAGACTGTATTTCATACAATCCTTTCTCGTCTAGTTGTTCAATTTCAATTTCTTGTGCTGTATGATCATACCACAATTTGCTGTAACGATTTATCCACTGTTCTTCTTCAACATGATCTGTTGGTATCTTCTCTCTTTCTGTTGTGTTTAAGGTTTTTAAAACCTTATATGCCATTTGTTGTCTTCCATGGATATCATGTTTGATATTAGAGGTAAACCTATCCCAATGTTCCTGGTGTGCTTCCCTTACTAAGCATTTAGCATTATTTCTTTTCTCCTTATAGTATTGTTTGTTCTTAATAGTGGGGTTGCTTAAGTATTTTATATATGCATCCTGTTTTTCTTTGACAGCTTCCATTATATCCTCATTCCAAATTTTTAGATCTTTTCTTTTCCGTATTCTTTTCTTTTTACCGAGAGCTTCTCCAGCTACTCTGCATACAGTATTCTTCAGAGTTTGTCATTCTACTTCTATATTCTCTTTAGTTTGAAAGTTTGCTACTTCTTCATTTAATCTTCTTTGGTACAGCTGTCTGTTACTGTCCTCTTCAAGCAAGTATACCTTATAAATGCTTTGATCTTGTTGGTTTGTTATTTGTTTGGTTATTTTCTTCCATTTTGTAAAAAGATCTATTCTGGAGATTAGTAGGAAATGATCTGATCCTATATCTTGTCCTCTATAAACTCTTGTATCCCTTCACATTTATAAACGTATGGGTTTACCGTGGTAGGGTTGCCGAATCCAATGATGCACGCTACACCACGTGTAATAAACACCATTAGCCCCCCCCCTAGAGTGTGGAGCACAAACATAAATATTGGGGCATACATGTAAAGGGAACACCCAGGGGGGAGGGAGAGGGTGTTTAATCAGAAACCATACCTTACATTACATTACATTAGTAATTGAAGTCTTCGAGCCAACGAGGGGGGCGGATGGTCCTGCCTGACCGGGTGAATCCTCGTACAGCAGTTGAGGGATCTGGGGAGGGGATGGTGGGTTGTGAGGGGCCAGGATAGCAGATCTGAATGCCTGTGGCGGTACGTAGGACTTTGACCGTTGATGAGTCAGTACCAACAGGCAAGGGGACAGACTGGAGGAGATGAATGTGAGTTAAGTTGTCACTGGGGAAGCTGGCTTGTTCGTAGAAGATGTACACATTACCCGGCTGCATAACAAAAAACACATTAGAGCTGCAAATAAGATCTGTGTTGACATTCACTACCACTTCCTTATACGGGTTGACAGAATCTCCACACAAGTCGTCATCGGTGACATCACACGCTCTGAGGCTGGTCCCTGATACATCACTGAAGCCTAACAGGGGAGAGGCGAGGGGCTGCCTGTAGGAGGGTAAGTCATCACACGCATCACTCTGCATAGGAATGTCACACGCACCTGTAGCACTGTCACACGACTGGGAGTGGGGAACGTCACACGTGTGGGAATGGGCGTCGCTCATCCATGGACTGTCGGTAGATGCCTCATGCGAGGTGGGTGCAGCAGGGGATGGGGTCTGACTGGGTGGGGTATCGGGCAGTTCTCCCAGAGTCCATGCAGGTTTGAGGCGGCAGACGGATACCGTTTGAGGCGTGCTGTTAATGAGCACTTCGAACGTGTTGGTACGCCGTGATATGACTCTGTGCGGGCCCGTATATGGAGGTTTGAGTGCCGGTCGGATGGTGTCATCACGCACCATGACATGAGTGCACGACGCCAAGTCCTTATGCAGAAATACGGGAGGGGGCGTGTGTGGTCGAGGAGGCGGCACGCGGATGTTAGCAATTAGCTCCTTGACCTGCCCGACGAATGTCGAGTCGCAGATTTGATCTGGAGGAAGTGAAGGCTCGACTAACTCTGCTGGGAGTGTGAGGGGTTCTCCATACAGTACCTCTGCCAGGGGTGCGCCAAGGTCCTCTTTGTACGCGGCCCGAACGCCTAACATTACCCATGGTAAGGCATCGGCCCACTCACCTCCGTGGCACATCAGGGAAGATTTAAGCGTTCGGTGCCAGCGTTCCACAAGCCCATTGCTCTGGGGGTGGTATGCTGTAGTCCTAAATCGTTTCACCCCACACAGTTCACAAAGCTGTCGGAAGAGGGCAGACTCGAACTGGCGGCCCTGGTCGGTGGTGACAGAGACTGGGCAGCGGAAGCGCGAGATCCACATTAACAGCAGGGCTCGGGCCACTGCATCGGCTGTGATAGTAGTGAGAGGAATTACCTCTACCCAGCGGGTAAACCTGTCAATTGCGGACAGTATGTAACGGAAGGGGCCTGAGGGGGGTAAGGGCCCGACGATATCGATGTGTATGTGCTGGAATCTTCTTTTTGCCACATCGAATGTACCCATGGGGGGCTGTGCATGACGTCCTACTTTTGCGCGCTGACAAGCCACACATGCTCGTGCCCAACTGCGACACTGTTTTATCACCCCGGGCCAAACAAAACGTTCAGATACCAGACGTGTGGAGGCGCGAATGCCAGGGTGTGCCAAGTCGTGGATACTATTAAATATGTCCCGGCGGAGAGGTGCAGGAATCACCGGGCGTATGCGTCCTGTTGAAATGTCGCACCAGATGGGTGATGAAAACCCAGGAAGTGTCCGTAACTCTAGTTTGAGTCCTGTTTTGATATCGGAACGCAATGCTGCGAGTTCAGTATCCTCTGTCTGCAATTTAGGGAGCTCACTGAGGTCCAGTTGTGAAGATAAAACCGACACCCGAGACAGAAAATCAGCGAAGACATTGTCTGCGCCTCTGACGTAACGTATGTCATTCATAAACTGACATATAAGGTCCATATGCCTAAAACGTCTCGGGGATGAGTCCTTACCTGGGTTATGGAAAGCGTAAACCAATGGCTCGTGGTCGGTAAATACCACGAGATGGCGACCTTCGATATCGTCTTGGAAATATTTGATAGCAGTGTAAATAGCAAACAGTTCCTGGTCGAAGGTCGACCATTTACGTTGGGAAGCGGTCAGTTTGTGGGAGAAAAATCTGAGCGGCTGTACAACAGAACCCACGGATTGCTGAAGTACTGCCCCACTGCTGTATCACTTGCATCTGTAGTAAGCGAGATGGGAGCATCAGGAATGGGGTGAGCAAGCGTAACAGCTGTCTGTAAGGCTGACTTTAGATTATCAAATGCGCGACGCATATCTGGAGTCCACGTGACCGCCCGAGACTCTGATGTGTTTTTTCCTGCGAGGGCATCCGTCAGTGGGGCTTGTATGTCGGCGGCGCGGGGAATATGTTTACGGTAGTAATTTACCGTTCCAAGGAAGTGGCGGAGGCCCTGAAAATCTTTGGGCAAAGGCACCGTACTAATGGCCTCCACCCGTTCAGTTAGGGGGCGGATGCCGTCGCCAGAAACTCTGTGGCCCAGAAAAGTGACACTGGTGCGGCGGAGTTGTGACTTAGTATTGTTCACTGCGATACCGTTTGCTTTTAATAGTTGGAACACTGTATTTAAATGTTGTTCATGTTCCTCGAGGGAGGAAGAAAAAATTAACAAGTCGTCCAGGTACGCATATGCAAAGTCCAGTTTTCCAACCAGCGAGTCGATGAACCGTTGCCACGTCTGTGCAGCATTTTTAAGGCCGAATGGCATAAACAAATACTCGAACAACCTGAACGGGGTGATGATAGCGGTCTTTTCAACGTCCTCAGGTGCCATTGGCAGTTGGTGGTACGCCTTATGACAATCGACTACACTGAAAATTTGTGCCCCATGCAGCTGGGAAGCAAAGTCTTGAATATTTGGGACGGGATAATTATCTAAAATTGTTCTGGCGTTAAGCGCCCGATAGTCACCGCAGAGGCGGAAAGTGTCATCTTTCTTGGGCACCAAATGAATGGGTGATGACCAACAACTAGAAGAAGGGCGGATAGTCTTATTATCTAAAAGTTCCTGAACAATAGCTTTAGCGTGTTTAAGTTTTTCCGGATTTAAACGCCTAGCCTTTGCACGTACCAGTGGGCCTTCTGTGGTATTTATTCTGTGGACAGTACCGTTATTGATCGCGAACACCGATGGGGATGCTGGACCAGCACCCGTTGCACTGTGACTAACCTGTAATGCACACGTGTGTGTGTCCAAGGCCGGCAGTTCAGCAGCAGTGGCGGTGATCCACTGGTAGTCCTTGTCGAAGCGCTCGGTGGGGTACCTGGTAGCGTCGCGGGTACAGCTTCCGTCCGGCAGTAGAAATGTCACGCGGCGTCGGCTGCAGGTGCGAGGAAGTGGTGCGGGGGTTGGGGGCGTGGCCGTGTGCGACAGCTGGGCGGTCTGCTTACGCGCGTCCGTGAGCTTGGCTTGCACGGCGGCGATGCGTAAGTGGAGGGCCCCATTGCTGTCCCGAAGTTCGTCGTTGTGTGATCTAAGAGAAAGCACTGCAACAGCAGTTTCCGCTAGCTCACACAGCAGAATGGCGCTTTCGGATGAGAGGGGTAAGATATCTGAACCGGTGGTACGGTCTCCCGAGTTAAAGGTTAGTGTACCTCGTTGTAGGTTGGGTGACAGTGCGTGGGCTAAGAGAAAATCTACCCCAAGCACGGGTTCATCCACATCCGCGATAACGAAAGTCCACTGTAAGGGCGTATTAATGTCCTGCAGTTTAAGGCTTAAATTCGTTATTCCATGAGAGCGGATCAGGGAATTATTGGCGGCTCGAAGCGGGGGGCAAGGCTGAAGCTCGAATTTAATACCTGCGGACAAAGGTATCACACTAACCTCGGCCCCCGTGTCGACTAGAAATGAAAGGCAAGACACTGCATCTTTCACGTACAAGCTTCCTGGCGCGTGAGGAGAAGAAGTATTTAGTGATAGGCGTCTGTGCGGTGCAACGCGGCCCATAGCGCCTGAATTGGGTCGCGTTATTAGTTTGGGAACGCGCATGGAGAACGACATTTCTTAGCCGCGTCGCCAAAGTGGGAGTGGAAATAACACCAAGCGGGGCGGCGCGTGGCGTCGCCCGTCGCGCTGGTTGAGGTCGAAGCAGCAGTGGAGGGGGACTTGTTTGTAGTTCCCTCCGATGGCGATGCTGCAGTAGTGCTGGTAGGAGAGGAGTTACTGCGGCGGTTGCCAGGCGGCGTTGGCTCCGCGCGCATGCGTGGAGCGAGTCGTGCGCACTCTGTACTGCAGGATGGGAACTGCCGCGCAGGTGTGCCAACCCCTGAGGCCTGAGGGCACCCTGGCGGGGTATGCGGGGGGGCATAATGTTGTAAACCTGGTCTGCGATCTTCAGTTTGGCATCTAGTGGGGCCGAAGTTACATGTAGAAGGTGAAATTGAACTTGCGGGGGAAGTTTCAGCAACCAGATGGTCCAAAGTGTAATGTCCGGCATGTGATGCGTGTCAATCATAGCGCGGAGATGACGCCAGAGTTGCGACGGGGACCTGGATCCCAGCGATTCCTGACTGATGAGGCGGATAGCTTCCTCTGTCGATGTGGATAGTCGCTCGAGGATGGTGCGTCGGGCGAACGCATATTTGTCCGTAGCAGGGGGCGAAGCCACAATGTCGCGGATCAGATCCAGTTCGTCATGGAGGTGACACAGTAAGCATAGGAACTTCGAATTGTCGTCGGCGACGCCGTGTAGCTGCAAGACGTGGTCGACCAAGGCAAACCATGTGCGTGGGTGATCCTTGCGAAGGGGTGGTAGCTTCGGCCAACGGGTGGGAAAGTCTTGACATAAATGTTTATCAGAAACTGTCTCTCCCTGTCCATAGTTCTGCAACGTAATTGTCTCGGGTGCAGTAGCGGTGCACCAGCTTCCGCCACTGTCAGTGGCACGCGGCACGGTAGGTGCGGCTGGCTCGACCTTGGTCGAGAAATCAACGAATCGAGCGGTCGACGGAGTAACGCCGACGGGCGTAGAATGGACCGGCGCGGTAGAATCGACCGTAGTCGACCGATGTGCGGCGAACGACGGAATATAGTTTCCGGGCCCCTCCCCTACAGGTGCATTAAAATAGTTAAAATCCTCTAATGTTTGTGGAACACACGCGGCAGGAACGGCGTGTGCCGTCGGAAACACTCGTAAAGTGGACGCTGGTGGTGTAGGGGGGGTTGGTGCAAAATCCGGAGTTCCGGCTGAAATATGAACTCTCCTGTCTTGAGCGTCCGGCTCGATTTGTACAGTCACTGATTCGGGTGGAAAATTCACACTTGCACTTGGGAAACGTGTAAACATAGTCACTGGGGTTTGAGCACATTGCGTCGGCTGTTGAGCACTCGGAACACATGGCTGTGGAATTGTATAAACACTGTCCTGTTGAGTACAGCTAGTCGATGTGTTCGGAAACTGCGTAGAACTATTGCGGACGCCCGGTGGATAATTGTAAAACCATGCCGAAGCGTCCGTTGGAACACTTAGTTGGCACGTGTTCGGTGTAGCAGGCGGCCAGCGATCCATTGTGTACTGCTCGATGGTATAAGATTTCGTTGTAGCACTCGCGAACAAAATTCGGGGTCACCAGTATGGGTTTAGCGTGGTAGGGTTGCCGAATCCAATGATGCACGCTACACCATGTGTAATAAACACCATTTTTATTTCTCGTAAGCACACATATACAGTTGTTTACATTCTGAATTCTTGGTACACGTCCGTACACTTTCACGCGCGACCACAGACTGGGGCAAAGAGCTTGCCAAAAACAAAGATATTACCCGCGACTTGGTCGATAGTCGCCACAAACGTTTATAGATGATCACTAAAAATTCTTGAAAGAGAATGTTTCTACATGAACTAATGATCTTATTGTTACCTTTTATTAAGAAACTGAACTGCAAATAACGAAGTTTTGCTAATCTCTGCTCAAATAAGAAATTGAATATTTTGCATAATGTACTTAAGATTTAGAATTGTAGTGAATAGGGCTATCCAGACTTGTTACATCTTGACATCACTCAGAATAAGGTAATTAATAAATTTCAGTTTGCTCTGTGCAGAACAAACCAGTTTTCAATTTAAGAATCAGGCGCTGTACAGTCAACTTTCGACACGGACAATTTGCCTGTTTCACAGGAGAACGAAGATGTGGTGGAGGTTCACTCACGTAAACAACATCGCATTGGGCCGCAACGCTCGCAGCGAAAACAGCAACCACAGAAGCAGGTGCGTTCCGCACTTCCTTCTTGTCCACGTTTCATACAGCATGACAGGGCCACGTGTCCAAAACGTTGGGTCACGTGTAATTCATGTAGGAAAAAAGGCCACATTGCTTCTGTGTGTCAGTCCCCTAAAGTTCCTGTCGACGAGGATGAGGCATTGGACATGGATGTTAACTGTGTGCTTTCTCAAACAAATAAGTTGTTTGTTACTGTTCGTGTTCTGGATAAAGACATTCGCATGCAAGTGGACACTGGCTCTGCAGTAACTCTCATTAATTCTCACACATATTTGGAGTTGGGCTCCCCTCCCTTGTCTCCAGTTACGCGAAATCTGAGAACTTATAATAAACAGAAAATTCCTATCATTGGCCAATTTGATGCTTCCACTGCCTACAAGTCTGTTGTTAGGCCCCTCACGTTTTATGTGGTGGATCATGTGGGCACTGAAAACCTGTTCGGTTATGATGCTCTCCAGTTGTTCGGGTTCTCCATTGATGATGATGTGCACCTCATATCTGAGGATATTCCGTATCAACAGCTGGATGGATTGTGTTCTGAATTTTCGTCCGTGTTCTCTGCTGGTCTGGGTCGTGCCAAGAATTTTGAAGCCCACATTACTCTTAAACCTACAGCTCGCCCTAAGTTTTTCCGGGCACGCCCTATTCCTGTGGCATTGCATGCACCTGTCAAGGCTGAGATAGGCAGGTTAACAGCTTCAGGGATTCTCCTTCCTGTTACCTCCAGCGAATGGGCATCGTCAATCATGGTGGTTTCTAAACCAAACGGGAGTCTGTGATTGTGTGGTGATTTTAAAGCCACTGTCAACACTCAGAGCCTCATTGACACTTATCCTCTTCACCGTCCTGAGGAGTTATTTACCAAGCTCACTGGGGGCCAGTTCTTTTCCAAACTTGACTTATCGGAGGTGTACCATCAGTTGCCGTTGGATGCTTCTTCCAAGGAATTTCTCGTCATCAACACTCCTTGTGGGTTGTATCAGTACCAGCGGTTACCATTTGGCGTCGCTAGCGTGCCGGCCATTTTTCAGCAGTTTTTGGGACAGCTCACGGCTTCCGTTCCCGGCTGCATAAACTATCTGGATGACATTGTTGTCACGGGGGCCTCCACTGAGGAGCACCTTCGCAAATTGCGTTCACTGTTTCGGGTTTTGCATTCGACTGGGTTGAGGTGCAATCTGGCCAAGTCACAGTTCTTCCAACCCTCCATTGTGTATCTTGATTTCCACTTGTCCCGTGAGTGTATACATCCTCTACGTCAGCACGTTGTGGCCATTACCGCTCTACCCCAGCCGTCTACGGTCAAAGAACTTTAGGCGTTTCTAGGCAAGATTGCCTATTATCACAAATTCATTCTGTCCGCAGTGGTGGTAGCTCATCCTCTGCATCAGCTGTTACGCAAAAACGTCCCTTTCTGTTGGTCCGACGAGTGTGAGCAGGCTTTTGTCCGCCTGAAGGCTCATTTGCAGTCGGCGCCTTGTCTTGGCACATTCTGTCCGGGTCAGCACTTGGTTCTGGCAACCGAAGCGTCACAGGATGGTCTAGGGGCTGTTCTCGCCCATCGGTATGAGGATGGGTCGGAACGACCCATCGCCTATGCTTCCAAGACCCTCAACGATGCGCAACGGCGTTACTCTCTAATCGAAAAGAAGGCGCTCGCTATCATTTATGCTCTAAAAAAGTTCAGCGTTTTTTTGTATGGTTCTAAGTTTCACCTCATCGCCGACCACAAGCTGCTGGTCTCTCTGTTCAGCCCATCGGCGTCGCTTCCAGATAAGGCAGCTCACCGCCTGCAACGTTGGGCCTTATACTTGTCTCGTTTTCACTATGAGATTCACTATTGCCCCACGGCCCAGCATGCGAATGCTGACGCATTGTCGCGATTGCCGATGGCCCCCGACCCTGTTTTCAATCGTGATGAACTACTCTGTTTCCACACTGATGAGGAAGAACGTCGTGCGGTCAAGGGTTTTCCAGTTACAGGTTCGCAGGTCGCGTTGGCTACTGCGCGGGACCCGGTCCTGCGTCAGGTGATCGGTTTTGTTCAACGGGGTTGGCCGGACAGGACCAAGGGCCGGGCTTCGGATCCCCTTTGCAACTACCATGCCTTGCACCTTCGTCTGTCTGTTTGTGATGGTGTTGTTCTTCTGGCCACGGATGGCGCATCTCCACGGGTCATGGTGCCAGCGTCTCTTTGCAAAGATGTTCTCAAACTGTTGCGTGAAGGCCATTGGGGTATTTCTCAGACTAAGTCCCTAGCCCGCAGGCATGTTTATTGGCCCGGTATTGATTCGGACATCGCCCACATGGTTGCTGCATGTGGTCAGTGTGCTCAACAACTGGCTGCACCTCGTTCAATGCCCTCTCCGTGGCCTGATCTGGGCAGCCATGGGAACGGGTGCACGCTGACTTTGCCGGCCCCTTCCTCGGTACTTATTGGCTACTGTTGATTGATGCCTTCTCAAAGTTTCCGTTTGTTGTTCGATGTCCATTGCCCACCACTGCAGTGACGACGCTGGCTTTGTCCAAAATCTTTGCGCTACAAGGTCTTCCATCCACAATCGTCACGGACAATGGCCCTCAGTTCTCTTCACAGGCCTTCCGTGATTTTTGTACTGGACAAGGGATTCATCATGTTACAGCACCGCCCTTCCATCCGCAATCAAATGGGGAGGTCGAGTGCCTTGTCCGCACTTTCAAAAGCCAGATGAAAAGATTCCCTAGTGGTTTTTCCACAGATGACGCTCTGCTGCAATTTCTGAGTTCTTATCACTTCACGCCTCTGGGTGATTGCAGCCCTGCTGAACTCTTGCATGGCCGCCAACCACGCACTCTACTGCACCTGCTTCACCCTGTCAGGCCTTGTGCTGTGTCCCCTAGTGCGGGAAAATACTCAGTGGGCGCTGACATGTGGGCACGAGGGTATGGATCTCGCCCTAAATGGATTCCAGGGGTGGTCAAGGCTCTTCGCGGCTGCCGGCTTTGTGAAATACGTACGGACGACGGCATGGTTGTTCGCCATTATGACCAGATGCGCCCACGAGTGGTGGCCATGCCGGTGCCACCGCCCCTTCCTTCGCCTCCGCCAGCCCGAGAAGCCAGTCATGTCACTGCTGCCGATCTACCGATCTACCGTACGTGTTGATGCAGCCGATGTCGCTACCGCGTCCGCGTACGCCGGAACTGGCCCCAGTCGCGACGCCGCCTCCTCCAGGACCCATCTCGCTGGAGCACACCCCCAGGTCCACGACGCCTATGGATGCTGCTCCGGAGTCCAGGAGGCACGTTCCACGCAGGAGCTTCCGTCCTGGACATTTTCGACCATACTCTCGTGTCTCTCAGCAGGATCTTCTCGGGGCCTCACAAGAGGCCATGGATGTCTCCGCACTGTCCATGTCTCCCAGGAAGTGAGTTTTTTTTTTTCAAGGGGGGAAAAGTGTTGTGACAGTGCCATGACATTTATCAGTGCCGCCACGACAGTACGCACAAACGGCGATAGAGGTGCTCCACAACTCGGTTGAGCGCGGGAGCGCTACCTAGCTACGAACGGCGCTGGCCGCATGTCACGGCATGGCAGTCGAATAAGAGATACTGAGTTGTTATCATGTAACCAGCTATTGTTTCTAAGTGAGTGTGTTTGAATATCCATGCAATTATTGGTGATTAAAGGTTATAACAGATCTTAAATATCTAAGCTCAGAAACTTTTGTGTTACAGATATCAGATTTTGAAAATGAAACTGTCAAAAAGTTGACTTACTTTTCCTTAGTCCCTTAATGTATTATGGTGTCATATTCTGGTGTAACTCATCATCCAGAAGGAAAGTGCTTGTTACAATGAGGTATATGATAAATATAATGTGTGGTGTCCACTCTAAAACATCTTGCAGACTGCTCTTTAAGCAGTTGTGCATATTAAAAACAGACTCACAAAATATTTACTCCAATATGAAATTTGTTTGTCAACAATGAATTACAGTGTGAAATCAGTGGTAACAGTCATGAATATAATACTAGAAGGAAAACTAATTTACACTATCCTTCTTTCAGCCTTAGCATGTCACAGAAAAGAGTAAAGCATTCAGCCAGAAAATTCTTTGATCACTTACCAAGTGATATAAGGAATTTAATAAATAGCAAAAGTCATTTCAAATGCAAAGGAAATCTCTTCTGCTTGACAACTTCTTCTTCTCCACAGAATAATTTATGAATGTGCATTTAAATGGTATTAAATCTATGAGCTCCTTCACAGACGAGGTGACTAATTCTTGCTTGTGAGGCACCGTTGATCTAGAAGGTGGCTGATTTGAATCTTGGCTGCAGAAAATTTTCACCATCAAGTCCAGCAACAAGATTAGAGGTGATAGTCTAGAATTCCTGCTCAACAGCTATTCTGTCAGTGACCTGGGTTCAGATGCAGAATTCTCATAAAGTGAGGGCATGTTACACCACTAACAATGATTTGTCTGCTAAATATGGTGGCCTTTATGTTTGTTTCTGAGGAGGCTATGTACTGGCATCGGGCTTCTCCTTGCATCTACATCCTCAACAGCAACAACACAAACATCGCACTGCACTACACAGACAGTCATCACAGTTACCTATACGAAATCAGTTACAGTGAAGGAAATTGTTGCGACAGATGCCGAGTGGCATCAAATGAGAGACTTGCACCAGGCTGCGAGCTACGTGAATAACTGAATTTGGGAGACACTTTCCTATGTATTATTTTTAGTTTCAAAATTATATTGTGCTGCCTTTGTAGATCAGGTAGTGTGATTATCATTAGTGAATATTTGCATCCAGCTAGGTAAATACTGAGCTGGTACCCATGCCCCACCTCAGATACACATTATATAAACACTTAGAAAATGTTCTCACACTTGAACACGTGACTTAACTCAAGACACAGGCAGATGAGGTACACTAATTCTGTCGCAGGACAAGTGGTGGGAGCACGAAGGACATCCAACCACTAACTGTTACTAACATGAGCAAGACCCACATAACAAAGCCAATTACATAGAGGATCAGTAAAAGGTGAGGAAGAAAACAAAAATATTGTAGTACTTCTGTGTATGGATGCATATAACTTAGATTTTTTTGTTTGCAATATAAAGATTTGTTATGTTGAAATGGTTAAAATTCCATTTCACAAGATGTTTTTTGCTAAATTATGACAGAAAATGTGGTCAATATTCTGCCTTACATCATGTGATGTTTTTATTGCAGGTTTGTGCAAGTCATAGGAGGCAGGTGTCTGAAATACTAAGAACATATTCTAATGCATTACACACACCAAGAAGAATGCCTACAAATAAATATCAGTGCAAGAGCAATGTGAAGTTAACATCATTCTTTGCTTTGATTGTTAACTTGCACTTCAGTTTTGCGTATACAAAAGATAACTTTATTGTTGAAGGTGACAAAAATTCACCAGTTGTAAATCAATCACAAAATACAATATGTTCCAAAACTGCAATAGGAGATGATCTGAAACCAAATATTGTCCTGATTATGGCGGATGACCTGGGCTGGGGTGACTTTGGCTCATACTGGCCTCACACAGCTTTGACACCAAATGTTGATGCCATTACCAAGGAAGGAATGAGGTAAATAATTAAAAGGTTACATTAAATCCCTTCAACAAGTAAATTTTCTTGAAAGACAACTGTTTCTTTAGTAATTTTAATTTGAGATAATGTTTAATGTGGCTGATAAGTAATTTCTTACTTCAGTCATTATTATACATTTCAAATGAAGGAAGCTCTGGGTAGACACTTAACATGTCTTCTTTACGGTAAGTAGCAATCTATCTTTCCTCCATTGTTGTTATTATACACTTCAAATGCATATCCCCTTCAAGATTTATGTAATTCACACCTGTAATGTTTAGAAATAAAATATTGATGGCATTGTGAGATCAGATAACTTTTCATTTGCTTTTGGAAATGATGTTATACTGCATGTAATATGGCACCCAACTATTATGCAGTGTTTTGCACTTTCCTTGGGATGTTTTCTCATTTTGCCCTTCATTATCTTTGTGCACTGTCAAACTACAGGATGGTCAAAATCAAACTGGCCCAGATAATACTTCATGCATCTTAAGATAGGCAATCCAACCCTGCACAAGTGTCCACTTCTGGTTGTCAGCACGTTTTTTCAGTGTGTCCAAAGAATTAAAATTACTGGAGCTGCTATACCAGTAATGCTACAGTTAGTGAACACCATAGTGTTAACTAATACTCGTGGGCAGGGATTGTCTGGCTGGTACTGATTCCATGGCACATAAATACCATGTAACTAGTGTTTTTTAAGACAATTACAGGGCTGGGTCAGCAATGTTCTACACAAAAATTTTGGCAGAGAAGCCCTCCTTCTGATTGTTTCAAGCATTAATCTAGATGGCAACCCTCAATTATGAAGTTGAGGATCGAACAAGATGCAAGGTTGAGAATGATCCCAGCTCTTGCATGAAGACAGCATTACTCTTTTAGTATTATTACAAGCCCAGCTTGTGTTCAGTGACACACGTCAGTGTGGATGTCAGAAAATTATGTGCAAGAAAGAACAACCTTATGTTGGTGTGACTGTTGTAGAATCCTTTTACTTCCCTGCACTGTATGCAACATGGTCTAGCACTGAATGCTTTTGGTATTATGTTACTTACATCACTGATAGCCAGAAGTAATCAGCCTGACAAAAGCAGAATCCAGTTTCTGATATTCGCAATGTATTTTGCATAGATGAGCCTGTAAAGTAATGAACAAAATGAACTATATAATCTTTGACATAAGAATACACATGTTATGAATTTTATCATAGTTACATACAAAAGAGCAAGTGTGTGTGTGTGTGTGTGTGTGTGTGTGTGTGTGTGTGTGTGTGTGTGCGTGTGTGTGTGTGTGTGTAAAATTGTATGTTAAAATAATAAATGAAGTGAAAGAGTGTGTACAAAAAACAATTAAGATTTTATATGTGCTCTCACTTTTTGTTGGTAAAATTGTTAAAGAGTATTTCAAATTGAGAACCGTATGCATTACGACACATTCATACACAATGTTCAACTGATGAACGTACTTCTGTCTGAAGTAATCATATTACATGCAACAGCAATTCACTCTCCCATATCCTCCACAGTTACTAGAATTTTCCTGTAGACCACATTATTGACTCAACCTCAGAGAAAGGAGGGTAATGATATCAGGATAGGCAGTTGTGCTGGATATCTCTGAATAGGACTGCTGCTTTCCACCCATTGGTTTGAAAATAAGCATTTTAATGCATCTCTTGCTACTGAATAACTATGGGCTGGACATCCGTCATGTTGGAACTACATCATTTGGCTTCTCATGGGCATATTTTTAATAACAGGAGTAAAGTATTTATCACAAAATGAGTGTAAATTTTCCCATTTAATGTACCATCAATTAAATAAGAGGTAATCATGTGCTGTCTGACTATACCACACCACACATTCACATTCCAGTGTTGTTGGTCAAACATCTGATGAAGCCAATTTTGTTTTCTGTTTGGTACTATGCAAAAAGATACTGAAAATCACTACTATTTCTGTTGTAGTGTAGGGAAATATGGAATGAGTAATATTTATTTTTATGAAAAATACACAGAACCCTTCTTTAGCTGATACAACCTGGCAAGGGCTGGCACGCAGATTAATTGTAGTACCTGGAAGAAATGTCACTTATGCAGCTTCATTGCTAGCAATCTTTCATTGTATTTCTGTTCTTGGGTCAAAACTTCCTCTCTCATGGAGTGGGGCGAGGTAAACAGTGTCTACCTGGGAACCATTCTGCATACAGTTCTGCTGCTCTTGATGCACTTTGATGACATTATCTATAAATTAGGAGCATGTTGATCCATTCTTCATTAGTATATGGCATTGGATTCCTGAAAGTAATTAATGCATTACCAGTGATTTGATTATGTGGATGTTTTACAAGCAACACACAGTTAAGGATTTACAGCATCCCTCATAACAAACATGATCTATGTAGTAAGTGATTCAACTGCACTCAGGTAACTATAGATGGTTCAGTGTGTTCAATGTGTTTTTACTCTGTGATTTTTTGTTAGATCTGCAAAGTCATCATGATCTGCTATTCTAGTGTCAGTAAATAGCATAGCTCAGTTAAAAAAATTGATGCCTGCTCCTTGGTTATTAATTAAGTTGCAAGAAAACATTGTTGTTTGTTCCATGATCCCCTGGTTGCTGTTCATGTAGGTGAAAACAGATTACAAATATCATTAGTATATCAAATGTAATTTGAGGTAAAAAAGTTAGGTGCCTCATTGTGTATGATTTATGGCTATAGAGATATACAGGTAAGTCTATAATTTTGTAACTGAAACAGTAAAAATGTTCACAATAAAATTCTTTTCCACTAATGGGTCATAGAGCAATATTTTCACAAATCCATCCTCCATGTTAAGTATAAACCTACCTTTTAATTGAAACTTCCTCGCAGATTAAACTATGTGTCAGACCAGGACTCAAACCTGGGAACTTTCCCTTTCGTGGGCAAGGTCTCTGCCAACTGAGTTACCCAAGTGCAACTCACAACCCATTCTCACAGCTTTCTTTCCACCAGTATCCCACCTCCGACCTTCCAGACTTCACAGAAGTTATCAAGAATAACTTGTAGGATTAGCACTTGCAGAAGAAAGAATAGTGCAAAGATGTGACATGCCCACAGCTTGGGGGCTGTTTCCATAATGAAATTTTTCATTCTGCAGCAGTGTGTGCACTGATATGAAAGTTCCTGGCAGATTAAAACCGTGTGTCAGGCCAGGACTCAAACTGGGACTTTTGCCTTTCACAGGCAAGTGCTGTACCAACTGATCTACCAAGCATGACTCATGACCCATCCTTACAGCTTTACTTCTGCCAGTAGCTCATTTACCACCTTATAAACTTCATGGACTTTTCCCTGCAAACTTTTTTTAATGTCCAAGAAAGTTGCACATCACTGCATACTGTGCTTCAGAGTGACATAAGTTCATTCTGACTACATTTTATTTAATTACTCATATTTGAGCCCAATACACTGCCATGTCTGTGTATGAAGTTTCAAATGGTGTGGGGTGAGTCTGAAACTTTCTCTATGACAAATATGATACAAGTATCTGAAACAGGAATATCTGAGTATATTTTGATCATCTTATGCAATATCATACAACTCAAATGGTCTACTGGTGCCATAGCAGAACATCGATGACCACACACAAAATGAAACATTGTGTGTAAAATTTGTTGGAGTCAGTGTGGACGGCGAGCTTACAAAATGTCAACACCTAGGTAGGCTTAACAAGTGTCACATTTTGTCATGTTTTATACAAAGACACATTCCTCAGTCTACTTACTTGGAGATATAGTTGCTACCTTACATTGCTTAATTTCATATCACGTAGTCTTAGAGAACTATCTCATGGGGCAATACAGTTAATTCATTCATTTACACTTACTGCTGAACTACAACCAGGAAGAATTCACTGAATTTAATGGTTAATGAATTGAGCTTAATATACATTGAAATGGTACTAAACTGGTGATGTCACTGTAAATCATTGGTGGTGCATGTTGCAATGAAGTTTCCTACTCTGAAATAGTTTTAGTTGGTGGTCAAACTATTCAATAACACACATAACATCATTGATTTAAGTTGAATATCTTTTCACTTTCATTCACATTGAAGCACACTTCAATGATTACCAGATCACAAACTTTCCTTTATACTAATAATGTTATGAAATTTACCATATAGCGGAGATGCTGAGCCGCAGATAGACATAACAAAAAGACTGTCACAAATAAATATTTCAGCCAGTAAGGCCCACACACGCACACACGCACACACAAATGCAACTTACACACAACTGCTGTCTCAGGCAACTGTAGCCACACTTTCATAATATTGTTACACTCCATCCCAGATTTTCCATTGTTTGAGATTTATATTAATAACTGTTTGACAGTCAGAATATGTTCTGATCATCCCAATTTCTTTCAAGTGAATATTAGTACACCAAGTTAGCTACTGCCCATAATAAGGTCTATACAGTGACAATGTCACCAATTAAGAGTCCCATACTGAAGTCAGGCAAAAGCTGAACTCCTTTTTACAGTTTGGACTTTTCGTATTATCAAACCTTTGCACTGAAATATGACTCAAGTTATATCTGAGAACTGTTATTTTTGCACATAATTGCTGTCAGAAGGATTCCCAATCACATTCTTTTATCACATAGATGCCACTGAAATAATTACTGGGTACAAACTTTGTCACTGATACACTTACAAAACGCTCCCTGCTTGGCAGCTACACAAGCCAACATAGAGATGTAAGCTAGGTGATAGCTAATTGCAGTGATGTTAATGCAGATACCACCATGCTACCCAAGTGATAGCTAAGTTTGGACTGCTGACTTTTGTGTGGTAGAGCTATATAAAGACAGGAATATGGAATATTAATGAACTCAGTAATTACATTCTCCTTTACACTGAGGTGACAAAAGTCATGGGATAGTGATGTGCATATGTACAAATGGAGGTAGTATCATGTAAACAAGATATAAAAGAACAGTGCATCATTTGTACTCAGGTGGTTCCTGTGAAAAGGTATCGGACGTTGATTATGGCCGCACAATGAGAATTAACACTCGGAATGCGGAATGGTGACAAGAAATAGAGGAATGGGATATTCCATTTTTGGAATTGTTAGGGAATTCAATATTTCAAGATCTGCAGTGTCTAGAGTGAACTGAGAATACCAAATTTCAGGCATTACCTTTCACCATGGATAACACAGTGGCTGACAGCTTTCACTTAATGACTGAGAGCATCAGTGTTTGTGTAAAGTTGTCGTTGCTAACAGACAAGCAACGCAGCTTGAAATAACTGCAGTAATCAAAGTGAGATGTATGCCAAACATATCCATTAAGGCAGTGAGATGAAATTTGGCGTTAATGGGTCTTTGCTAACAGCGCAATATCACCTGCAGTGCCTCCCCTGGGCTCATGACCATACTGGTTAGACCTTAGATGACTGGAAAACAGTGGTCTGGTCAGATAAGTCCTGATTTTAGTTGGTGAGAGCTCATGGTAGGGTTCAAATGAGGCACATATACAATGAAGCCATGGACCCAAGTTGTCAACAAGGCACTATGCGAGCTGGTGGTGGCTCCATAATGGTGTGGGCTGTGTTTACACACAATGGACTGGGTCCTGGTTACATTCAGCTACTTGGAGACTATTTCAAGATATTCATGGACTTCAAGTTCTGAAACAACAATGGAATTTTTATGGATGACAGTGGGCCTTGTCACCACACCACAATTGTTTGCGACTGGCTTGAAGGACTTTTTTACAATTTGAGCAAATGATTTGGCCACTGATATCACCTGACATGAATCAAATTGAAAATTTATGGGACATAATCGAGAGATCAGTTGGTGCACAAAATCCTATACTGGCAACACCTTCACAATTATGGTCGGCCATAGAGGCAGCATGGCTCAATATTTCCGTAGTGGACTTCCAACTACTTGTTGAGTCCATGGCAAGTTGAGTGGCCACTCTATGCTGCCAAAAGGAGGTCTGACCTGACATTAGGATGTATCCCAAGACTTTTGTCACCTAAGTGTATAATAATGTAAATGTCAAATTTATTAGAGTTGTTTCTTGGTTATTCAAGTAGGATTTTGTTTAACTGTATGGTAGTTAATTATGAAAATATAAAAGTCAGCTGTACTGTTTGGTTGACACACTGTGTACCTATGTGGTGGTTTACTGATTTTCGTGTAAACTTCTCAGGTTAGTAATTTCCCTATTTCATTCAGTTTCTTAATTAGTGACTTATTCAGATAATCAGATGTACTATCTGGGTCCAAAAAAATTAGGCTAACAAAAATATGTCAAATCTGGGAAATAAATAAGATTAAGATAAGGAAAGGGCAACCAGTTGCCTATAGCGGACTACTGTGTGATACACAGAAACTCATAAGAGAAAACTTTTCACTCTAGCTTACAGGCTCCTGTCCTTTTTTGTAGTAAAAGTATACATATTCGCACCCAACATCACATGAACACTCAAATGTACTCTCCCCATATGTGGTGAGATTCATTACTGACTACTGATTATTGCGAGCAGTTGCATTGACAGATGGCAGTGAGGAGGGTCTAGGGAAGGACACACAAAAGGAGGAGGGGTAGCAGGATAGTGTGAAGCAGGTCTGTGAACACATGAATCAGTGGCTGCACAACAAGACAAAAGGAGTTCAGACTGTAGAGCTGTGAGGTAGAGAAGAGGAGAGGGAGAGGGCAGAAGGGAGGACAGGAAAGAAAAGAAAGGTGGAAATAAATGGGGAGACAGGGAGGGGAAAGGGACGGAAAAGGGGGGGAGAGGAAGGGGGGACAAGAGGAGGTGTAGACAGAAAAGAGAAGCAAAAAGAGCTGAGGCTGTGGGTAACAGGTTACCAGAAGTTTAGGCTTGGTGGAGTGCGAGAGCGCAGAATATGTTGAAGAGACAATTTCAACCTGGATATCTCAGAGAAACTTGTGCTAGAAAATAACCTTGTTAATGCAAAGACCTGGGTCTTTTTGAGGGTAATCGGTTATTACTCCACAAAATTTTCACTATCACCTGGTGTGGGAACAATTTCAATTACAGATTTATCTTTAAAAGAAGTGTTTTTTGGACAACTAACTCCACCATTGGGAGTAGCAGCACTGAAATGATCTAGTGAACTACAAAATTTAATAAGCTACTTGTTAGACAGGAATTTCAAAATTTCAAATAAATGAGATACATCTGTTATCAGTTTAGTAATTTAAAAAATTGTTATTTAAAGGAATACAATCATAATAATAATTCTACCTTGTTACATTTATGATACCCCTGTCTACACCACTGAATTAACAGAAAGTTATTGAAAATAATTAACCAGATATTCCAATACAGAACAACCAGTAGTTCTGCATTTACATTTCGTAATTTCAGTTTTAGAAATGAATGACAAATATGACTACCAAATTTTCATAGAACACAAATTTACGATAGTGCATATGCATATGAATCTGAAGTTGGTCATCACTGTACATTACAAAAATACAGATTTGTAAATGTGCAAAAATGATTTTACATTTTCTTGAGTAAATTCTTTTGATACACATTTTTAAACAATTTTTTTAAGTATTTCAAAAATTTTTGATTGCTATAACACTGTCCATTTTAACTTTGAAATGCACTGTACACAGGACAGATAACACCATTTAACATAGTCTTTAGCTACTGTGAAGCACTGAACATGAAAATTCTCTTTATTATACTTTTTTTATTTACTGCACTGCATAGTTTGGGAAAGAACATTATTCTTATCTTAGCCTGATCTCTGGCATCTATTAGTCCATTTCATTGGCACTGCTACTCTTTCTCTGTGACGAAGTTTCCAACCATGTGATGCTCAAGGCATATACTGCACATTTGCACCTGGTGGTCAAAATAGGACCTACTTTTTTCCCAGTGTAGATCAGTTTATAATGAATTCTACTCTGTAAATGATGAAAGTCTATGTGAATGCAGCTTGCCGCTAACTTGGTGTAATGTTTTGTCTGTATAGAAGTGTATCTGTCGCCTTTATCGCTCTTTCACCCTCACACATAAATCGGTACAATAAAGTCAGGGCTTCGTGTTTTCTTATTAGGCTGATCCGTGAAAAGACAGACAAACAATTATGCTAATGGAGGATTCTGAGTAATTTCTCAAATTTCATTCGCTCTCTCTCTCTCTCTCTCTCTGTCCTTTATCTGTGTACAGTTTAACTATATTATTTACGTGAAATCAGCTCCTCTCTGGTGGAGCCCTTCGTCTTAATATTCAGCGGCTGGCTTGGTAGAAAAGATCTTTACATTTGTTATTATTATTAAGCGCTGCATTCAGTTGGGAAAATCGATCGTTTGAACAATTCGTTCAGTTTACGACAGATCTAAAATTTCAGATGTGGACGAAGCCTTTTTGGACGATTTCAAAAAACTCAGAGATTGCAGACTCTCTTCGTCACAGCTGAAACTTCCCAATTAATTACAGGGCCCAGACAATCATCAATGATTCAGACAGAGAACTCATTCGTCATTCACTCTAGAATAAAATGGTCACAAACCTTATTTCTGAGGAAAATTGTATATTGAATCCATTTTCGTACATGTTCCGTTTTCTGTTGGTTCCAAGTCTCATGTAATTTTCTTTTACAGGGTTTTCTTTCTCTTTATATATCACGCTAGCGGCACAAACTTCCTAGCTCGCTTTAACGCGAAGACGAGTAAATAAATCTCTTTTAGCAATCCGATAATCTTCCAACCGATACTTCCGAAGCTGTTCCTTTTTCCCACTATAATAACCATGGAGCATACATTTCTGTACCTCTGTTGTTCCAAAGAATAAACGTGCTAGAAAAATACCTTGGCGTCGACGAGCTGTCGGCGCATATATTACTAGAAAATCTGATCAGATACTTTTCAAACGTAAATACATGTGGATGATTTGGTTGACCATTATTAATTATTGCGTGGTAGTGGGTAATTTTCCGTGGGGAGATTACAATGCCCCTCGCAGCGAGCGAAGTTTGTGAGCTCAATTTTGATTCACCGAACACACTTCGCGAGCTATCTATTAGTGTGGATAACCTGGAAGTGATGATTGTCAGTCCTCCGACTGAAAAAGAATATTATATTTGAGACAGACGAAGAAAATAAATGTTGAAAACAGAAGAAATGAAGAGACCGGTACCGCGGCTGTATTGCTTTTACGTGCATCTAGGTGTTATATTTGCTGTGCACAACCAAGGAAGATGATCTTTCATGAACTGATGTCAGGGTCTACCCATTCGGGAACTTTCTTAAGCAGGGAAACCTTGGAAAACCTCTTAAGCCTAGACCCCCAGCCTACGGTACATAGAAGATAGGAAAGCCTGTAGAAGAAAAAAAAATATAATTTTGAAATAGATCTCTAAAGGAAAGACCGGGATCAATTTGTATCCCGATTTGGAGAAGAGTGGTTTGTGCCTCTAGCAAAAAAAAAACGTTTTACAATAAATAACATGAATTCTCATTTTACAATCTTGCTCCTGGTACAATATCTTGCGGTGCTAAACTCCCCCAGGTCTTGCATGTCCCCGACGTCCACATTTGTAGTCGGTCTTCTACGCGGCCCCCTCTGTAGTTGATCTTCTACGCGGCCCACAATGGGAAGAGTAGAAGGAACAGGGATACTCGAATTCACATGCAACATTCATTCCAAAAGAATTAGCAATGACCAAAAGGAAAACTCTTCCTGTAAGAGAACTGATTAGGTTGCACCGTCCAAGATTCTCCTTTTTGAAAGCAAAATCCTTATGGCTTCATGGATCCTTTTTGTTACGACGTACTTCAAGGAATTCAACCATTAACTAATGATGTTGCCAAAAGCATCATCCGATTTACTCCCTTTTGAATACTCCTTCTGACTTTGCCTCCCCCCTTGTGCTTATAAGTCCAAAAGTTCTAACACATTTTCTATCATTGATTTGTTCTTCGTAATTTAAAGGATTCATGTAACTTACTATAGATTTTGGATTCAAATCATCGAATAATGGAAAGTGTAGTTCATTTTATACCAAGACATCATCTATATTTCCTTGATAAGTCATATAATTTAGCTATACTCAAAACTTTTTATTCTAAATACATATATTTCTTCGCTTGAGTGCTGAAATGTAAAAGTTATTAGCATTGAGGAATGCGGATTCGCTTCTTTCAATTACTCTCTGATTCATACGGTGTTCATCCATGCTCATATATGGAAATGGATTTTTCACACAAAATTCCCAAACGAACACGAACCATTAAATTACTACTGAATCTATGAATATTATTTTCTTTAATCATTCATTAATAAATTAAAAACTCTTAACTTCTAATTATAACACCTATTCCTTTTAGAGTTCAACATGAATCAGTTTATCCTCGCGTTTGTTGCGAGTCTCTTACAAAGCATATCTGTATCGTCTATATCGATTTTAACTCTCACGCCAACGTCAACTGTTTTGCGTCGGAAATTATCTTTGCGGCGTTAACCGTCACTCACGATTCACTACCACAACTCATTCCTTCACACGTTTACACATGTAAGCGTTCACATGAGATTATATATGAATCTTCACTCGAACCTCTTTAGGTTATTCAGCATCATTTGCGGGAAACATTTCATTCTTCTTGAAGGTCAGTTAGATCCTTAATCATTCTTTATGTGCTGTTTAGAATTTTGTGCAGTCCTGATTACTTGCACCTTGATCCCACTATTATATTTTCTGGTAAGGCTTTCCTTTTTCAACAAGTCCAACTCAATTTCTTGTTTATTTACATTTAACCAAATTTTTCCTGTTTTAAAATCTATTCTGCATCCGTATTGACGTAGGCTGTCGACTCCTATAATGCAGTCTACCACCAAATTTTTTACAACAAGGAATGTGCTTAATATTGCTACATTTCCGACTTCTACACTAAGTAGTGACTGCACTTTTACATTAGCCGATCTAGCCCCAACGGCGTCTATTATTCTGCAATTTTGAACTGTAAAAATTGGTACTCGTCTTATATTTCTGATCTTGTTGAATAGAGCCTCCGAAATAACATTTGTGGTTGCAGCTGTGTCTAAAACCGCCACTATCGGTACAGTCTCTAAAATGACTTGCACTTCGGCTACTGCCACCTGTTCCTTATCCTCATCTTGGGGTTCTAAGTCCTCGGTCAATTCATCTGCCAGTAATCGTCCATCATTATACGTTAGCATTGGTACACATATCCTGTTGCCCCTCAACCAATTGTTGACCGCTCCTCCGGGGCACGAGTGGGTCCATACAAGTTTGTTGGATTTTGATTCGCCTGGTGGTTGACATCGTCCGTCACTTCGGTAATTACCGGTTCATTCGCAGATGTCCGTCCCCACTGATGTTGGTTATTTGAGTTTATTCCCCCCGGTTGATTCCACTTTCTATTACCGTTATTGTTCCAGGCTTGCGGTCTGAAATTCCTTTCGTTTCTCCATACGGGATTGTATCTTTTCCCATTCCTGTTGTTCCTTGGATAGCCCCTCGCAAGACTATTGCCGGTATTACTGTTGAGATTTTGAGGGGTTTCTCCACTATTTATCGATCTCTGTGCGTTTACTTGCCTACCATTTGGCGGAGGTTCTATCTCCCTATATTGGAATCTGTTGTTACGGGCTTTCTGGTTTTTTCTCTTCTATAATGTCTATATGATCTAACGTCGTGAGGAACGACTCCAGGTCTTTATCATTGCCGTAAATTAATTGATTCCGTATACTAGTTGGTAGTCTTGCCTTAAGTATGTTTATTATGTCTGGCAAAGGCCTGTCCCAATATCTAGTTTTATTTATATTTTTTTCAAAATACTTCCTAAGGCTTCCTTTTGAAAAAGAGAATGGCTCTGGGTAGAGCACATCTTGCCTTAGGCGTTCCTGTACCCCTTCTGACCAGAATTTTGCTAAAAACGCTTTCTCAAAATCTTCATAGGTCGAGCAAACAGAAGTCATGTCCGAGGCCCAGATCGCCCCCGAACCTTGTATATACCCAGTCACGAAACTGATCTTCTGCCACTCCGACCAATTTCTGGGTAGTACTCCTCTAAAACTTCGAATAAAAACAATCGGATGGACCCCCCTTTTGTCAGTGTTAAAAATCTGAAATTGCCGATGCTTTAGCATTTTTTCTTCGGCATGGCAAAGGCTTTCGTAATCTCCGTCAGATAAAACTTCACGCGAACAACTAGCTCGTGGCAATTTAATATTCGAGTTACTCACACAAGTCGGTATCGTGTGCGAATGTGCAGTAACTGGCTCTACAGTCGCTGCCAACTTCTGCTGCTGGCCTGTACTCATTTGTTCTGAGCCTTGTTGTGAAACGCGTATCGACTCTGCTATCGTTTGTTTCCAATGCTCGAAATCAGCCCCTAACTGCTGTCGCACTTTCTCAAGTCCTTTCGCAAACAAATTCTCTTCCTGTTTGCCACATAGACTCTAGAATGCTGCTTTAACATTTTGCTCAACGTTTTCACACATTAGCCTTTTGTTTTCTAATGTGATTTCGGATAATTTACCCGTTAATACATTAATTTGGTGGTCTATAACGTCCTGACGTTCTGTCAGATGTTCCACACTTTCCTTTAGGTTCGTCTGCGTACGTGCCAATTCAGGAAGTTGCGCAATTGCACATGACATGGCATCTTGCTTTTGTACTAACTGCGGAACCATTTCCATCTGTTCGCATACGGTATCTATCTTAATCGCCACATACTCCTTCATTTCTACACATACGCGGTGAGTAGATTCCTCACATTGAGCTTTCACCAATTCTATTTGTGCAGTTAATTTTCGTTCCGTCTCTTCAGCCTGATCTTTAAGTTCCTTTGTCTTCGCCTCTATCCGCTGCTCTAATTCGGAAAAACTGTCGTGTAACTGCTGCTTACTCTCATCTTTCAAATTCTCCTGACCTTCCGTAACTGAGGCTAACTTCGTATTCAAATCATTTTGCCCCTCAGTAACTGAGGCTAACTTCGAATTCAAATCATTTTGCCCCTCGGTAACTGAGGCTAACTTCGCATTAATGTCAATTTTCAGATTTTCTTGCCCTTCAGTAACTGAGGCTAGTTTCGCGTTAATGTCAGTTTTCAAATTTTCCTGACCTTCAGTAACTGAGGCTAATTTCGCGTTAATGTCGATTTTCATATTATTCATGCTCTCGGTTATCATCTGCATCTGTCTCATTATAATTACTAATGGATCTAATCCATGTTGCATACCTGCTGTTACATCTCCAGCCGTGTCTACAGGGCGTTCTATTGCGCTATCTGTAGCGATCGGTTCTACAACATTTCTTACTCCATCATTATCATCAGTGCTAACAGCTGAAGGCTGTTGCGTGTTGCTCTGCTCTGTTTGACTCATCTTAAACATTGCCCTAGTTAAAACCATATAAATGTTCTACAGTCAAGGTGTATATATCTCCCTTCACACAAGAATACTTCTGTGGCTACTTTCTTATAGTATATCCAGGTAAATGCAACTAGGGCAGATCAATCAAACTACATGTAGCATGAGCACGATTAGAAAATGTTCCAATCTGCGTCTACTTCCTCAATACTAGCAAGCTTTAATAAAAAATTATAGATCTGGCCCTTTTTCTGCGCCCAGCGTGCTGCTTTTATTTGTAGATCCGACTAACTTGGCTGCGAGTATTTCTTCTCTTTTCCAAGTTAAGTTGTTTCGTCGTAGTTCACATGAAACAGAAACCAAAATTATTTTAACAACGTCCTGTCACGGATTGGCCATTATAATGAATTCTACTCTGTAAATGATGAAAGTCTATGTGAATGCAGCTTGCCGCTAACTTGGTGTAATGTTTTGTCTGTATAGAAGTGTATCTGTCGCCTTTATCACTCTTTCACCCTCACACATAAATCGGTACAATAAAGTCAGGGCTTCGTGTTTTCTTATTAGGCTGATCCGTGAAAAGACAGACAAACAATTATGCTAATGGAGGATTCTGAGTAATTTCTCGAATTTCATTCGCTCTCTCTCTCTCTGTCCTTTATCTGTGTACAGTTTAACTATATTATTTACGTGAAATCAGCTCCTCTCTGGTGGAGCCCTTCGTCTTAATATTCAGCGGCTGGCTTGGTAGAAAAGATCTTTACATTTGTTATTATTATTAAGCGCTGCATTCAGTTGGGAAAATCGATCGTTTGAACAATTCGTTCAGTTTACGACAGATCTAAAATTTCAGATGTGGACGAAGCCTTTTTGGACGATTTCAAAAACTCAGAGATTGCAGACTCTCTTCGTCACAGCTGAAACTTCCCAATTAATTACAGGGCCCAGACAATCATCAATGATTCAGACAGAGAACTCATTCGTCATTCACTCTAGAATAAAATGGTCACAAACCTTATTTCTGAGGAAAATTGTGTATTGAATCCATTTTCGTACATGTTCCGTTTTCTGTTGGTTCCAAGTCTCATGTAATTTTCTTTTACAGGGTTTTCTTACTCTTTATATATCACGCTAGTGGCACAAACTTCCTAGCTTGCTTTAGCGCGAAGACGAGTAAATAAATCTCTTTTAGCAATCCGATAATCTTCCAACCGATACTTCCGAAGCTGTTCCTTTTTCCCACTATAATAACCATGGAGCATACATTTCTGTACCTCTGTTGTTCCAAAGAATAAACGTGCTAGAAAAATACCTTGGCGTCGACGAGCTGTCGGCGCATATATTACTAGAAAATCTGATCAGATACTTTTCAAACGTAAATACATGTGGATGATTTGGTTGACCATTATTAATTATTGCGTGGTAGTGGGTAATTTTCCGTGGGGAGATTACAAGTTCCACATTAAAGCGTTAGAAATTTTGCTGCCATATGTTATTACTGCCCACAGTGGATCTCTGTGAGTGGCTGCACTTAATTGTAACCACCCAGTCCATACCAGAAATAACAAAATTACTTTACATTAGTAAGCTAAAATATTTTTATGAAACCTGTAAAATGTATATTCTGTTTAAAACACTTAGAACATATATACAGCAAAATTCTGTATATTAGACTCTCAAATAAATTAAGAGGATGGAAGCTATCTTTAAGGTCCAAATGACCTTTAAACCAAAGCAAATTACTTAACCTTTTCAATTTTTAATTGTTCAAAAACTACAGTATTTATTTCTCTCAGATTTTTGCACATTTATTGTATTTTTCAGCAGATTAATCACTAACAAATTTTTCATGGAAGCTTACTAATTAAGTTCACTAATGCAGAAAGATAAATGGCTAATTTACAGCATAGAGGAAGTAAATGCAACAGTATCCTGAAAATAAAATTTGCAGCCATCTATATTATGTGTCTGAAAGTGTCACGAAGAAGACGAGTTATGGATGTTCAAGCATGAGTGATGCCAATGTGGCACCAGTTTGGCACTTTGTGAAGGATGCTGTCTACCAGTCCCCTGTAAGAGTCCTGCAAAAACTGCAATTTCTCATCAGAGCAGCAACTGCACATGTTAATAAGGACATGATAGCCTGGACATGGGAGGAACTGGAATAATGCTTACCTGCCCTGCACGCTACAAATGGGGTGCAGATTGAACTCTGTTAAAGTGCAACAGAAACTTGAGGTGTCTGTGTGGACATTATGCTGTGAGCTTTACCTTTCTACCTATCCCCATTTATGACATACAGGGTGAGTCACTAACTATTGCCACCTAGAATAACTCTGAAAGTACGATAGTAGCTGAAAAGTTTGTGGGAAAAATGCTACATGGGACAACAGGGGCCATAATATGACATTGGTTTTTTGTTGCTAGGTGAGGCCATGTCAGGGATATGAAGGTCAATTTTGTTTTTTTAAATGGGATGCTATAGTTTGGTACTTATTTTCTGATAGCGGCTATTGAGATGAATCCAATGATGTGTAACAGTAAGGTGTTTGAAGGTCACGAAGGTCAAAAAGGTGGCATGAATGTCCATTTACAGAAGGTGTTTGAAGTGATAACCATTGGTATCAATGCAGTGCTGCAATCTTCTTACCTTGGATTGAGTGGTATTCCTTATCACATTGGCACTTATCAAAGCACATACTCTGACAATTCTCTCTCGTATATCGTGCAAATAGTAAATATTCGCCAAATACAGTGTATCCATCTAACGTGCCATTGACATGTAAACACCATTTGATGGTTTTGAAATACAACACTAATAGGAACAGTAAGATTAGTATCATTGAATCAAGTGAATATGAATGATCTATTCCTTTGAAGAACAAGTCGAAATGCTTCTCATTTACGGAGAATGCCAACGAAATTCAGTGAGAGCTAGAGACTTATACACTGAAAGATATCCTCAACATACTCACCCTAAACATCATACATTTAAATATGTGTATGACAAATTGAGAACAGCTGGATCTTTAACTTATCAGAAACATGTCCATCAAAGAAAAGTTACTAACAAGGAAACAGAAATTGATGGTCTTGCCACTGTGGTTCGAGATCCTTGTGTTAGTTCACGTCAAATCACAAGGGAATCTGGCATGAGCCAGAGTAGTATTGTTCAGGTTCTGCATTGCCATAAATATCATCCTTACCATATCAGTCTCCACCAAGAATTAACTGGTATGAATTGTATGCATCACATTGAATTGTGCCAATGGGCTAAACTTCAGATTCAGAGGGACGACACATTTATTCATTTGATTTTATTTACTGATGAGGCTACATTCATGAACCATGGAAATGTTAATTTTCATAACATGCATTACTGGGCAACTGAAAATCCATTTTTACTGCGGCAAGTTGCACACGAAAAACCATGGTCGGTGAATGTATGGTGCGGGATTTTGGAGGACTGAATCATAGGCCCCTATTTCATCAAAGAGAATCTTAATGGTAGGAAGTACAGCACATATCTGCAAGAAACATAAGGTGTGTTATTGGAAGAAATACCTTTAGGAACAAGTAACAGAATGTGGTGTCAACACAATGGGTGTCCGGCACATTTTTCGCTGATGGCTAGAAATGAGTTGCAGAGACAATTCCCAAATCATTGAATTGGACATGGAGGAGATGTGTCAGGGTCAGCTTGTTTGCCAGACTTGATGCATCTGGATTTTTTTCTTTTGGGGATTCATAAAAGGCATTGTTTATAAAGACATTCCAACTACATCTGAAGATATGCAAGAGAGAATTGTCAGAGCAAGTGCTCTGATAAGTGCCGATGTGATAAGGAATACCACTCAATCCATGATAAGAAGATTGCAGCATTATATTGATACCAATGGTCATCACTTTGAACACCTTCTGTAAATGGACATCTGTGCCACCTTTGTGACCTTCGTTGACCATCAAAGACCTTACTGTTACACATCATTGGATTTGTCTCGATAGTTGCTATCAGAAAATAAGTACCAAACTATAGCACGCCAAAAAAAAAAAAAAAAAAAAAAAAAAAAAAAAAAAAAAAAAAAAAAAAAGGGTTGACCATTATATCACTGAAGAGACCCCATCTAGCAACAGAAAATCAACATCATATTATGGCTCTTGTTGTCCCATGTAACTTTTGTCCCCCAAACTTCTCAGCTCCTATCATACTTTCAGAGTTATTCTTGGTGGCAGTAGTTAGTGACACACACTGTATAGCTGATGAAAGTTGGAAAGTTCATTTTGGAACATTCTGTCCATAATGTCATTCAATTCTTTTCTTACAAACCTGTCAACAGAAGGAGTGTATCCATAAAAATAAACTAACAGAACAACAGGGTCCCCAGCAGCTTCCTCAGCCTTCACTTTCTACCTAATTTTTTGTTATAGTCACCATTATTAGCTGATTAACTTCATCATTACATGTAAAAAAAGTAAAGTTCTGCATTCTGGCCCTAGATGGGCCATCCAGGACTGACTGACAGTCATGTCATCCTCTGCCAAATGTGACCTTGGGTGTAGTGTGGAGGGACATGAGATTAGCACAGCTCTCTCACAGCTGTTGTCGGGTTAATTGACCTTATTATTACATATACCTCATATGTTTTGTCACTTCATTACTGCATCACTACTTCATTAATTAAACATCAAATACATTCCTTGTCCTTCCTACAAAAATTACTCTGAAGAATGACTCTTCATGGTAACAGACAACAACGATATTAAAAAAAGCTTCACTTCCCATGATAGGACAGACAAAATACCAATTAATTACTTCATTTTAAACAACACAGTTATCATTTCTCAAGCCTGAAGGGCTACCCCAAGACAAACATTGTTCTCAACAAACATTACTGTGGAGAAAATTGCTTATTTTATTTCAACTTTCTTTACTGTGGGCTGAAGGGCTGCACAGTGATATTCTTTTACTGAAAAGGCACTTTCCTATACATAGACCACTGAACTTACTAGTTCAGCAATATTCTTACAAATTGATAACAAATGTCACTGAATGTGTTTGAAATAGCTCAGCTATGTAATATTAAGCTGAAAAAGATTTGTTATGTTTTCACAAAATATTCATTAATATTGAACCAAAAAATAACAAGGTATTTTTCACTATAATATTGGAACAGTGTATTTCTTAACATATGCAGACATTATTATGTAATCAAGATAAACTATGAATAAAATATTATATAAATAGGACTGGATGGCTTAGAAGCTATAATCATTTAAATTGCTTCAGGCAGGCAAGGAAGGAAAATAGTGAAGTGTAACTTTTGGATCCTAATGAGAGAATCATGTTGGATCAGAGTTAATAACCATAGTTTTGGAACACTGGAAACTGTAGAATGGGTAAAACACTGGTTAGGATAGAAAGACATGTTGGTACAGAATCTTGGATACAAATGAGATGGATATGAATGAACCAGGAAGGGCAGAATGGATTAATGTAGTTGTGGAAAGCACTACTTTCCACTTAGTGTTTTCACTGAAGAATGGTGAAGTCCCTACTTGATCATTTTATTTACATTCCACAGTGTTTTCAGTTGTATTCACCAGATGAATGGCTCCCAGTTTCAGAAATGGTTTCAGCTCATATTGTTGTACTTTCAGACATGTTACTGAAGATATGTAAGGTTTCAAATCAGTTATATTTTTCAGGCCATGTATTTTATTAGATATAGGATATCTTAGTTCATATTCACTATCATCAGTAGCTCTTATCATTTTAAATGAGCCATGGTACACATGTAGGAATTTATGTATCTCTTCATTCACATTACTGGATTTTTCTTTGGTTTTGACTAAACCAAATCTTCTACTTTATAACTGTGTGGTTTCACCCAACTATCATGACTTCTTTTCTCTTCCTTAGCCTTTATTTTCATCGTCTCATTTGAGACTATAATCTTTTCATCCTTAGATATTTCACTTAAAGCTGTAAACTCTATATCTACCCAAACATTAATTCACTGGGAGAAAATCAGTAGGTTGTTTATTGTATTTTCAAAATTTTGTATGTGATGTGCCCAAACAGTGTGTTTTTTATTACAATGTAAACAACATAGCCTTTTAATCTCTTTCATTATATATTCCCTTGGGGAAAGTAACTGGAATTATTTATAAGTTTAATTATATATTTTCCCATATATTGCATAAATCTTTCAGAATGAATTGTGGCCTTTGTCTGATAATAGAGATTTTGCCACAACTTTATGAAAATACTGTGTTTCTAAGTTTTCTGCAAAGGCTTTTGTGTTGGCCCTTTTTACTGGATAAAGCTTTATATGTACTGAAAAAGTTGCCATTACTATAATAATGTATTTACACAGGCCATTAGAAGTAGTTAACGGTCACAGTATATCTACTACAACTAACACTGTTGGAGCATTGGTTAGAACAGAATGTATTAAACCTTTTGAAAATGCATTAGTGGACTTACGCACTGGGATTTATCACATCCAGCAAATATTTTCTTGAACCTTCTCCACAAATTATTAAATATTACAGTTTCCTGTATTTTTGATAATACTTTATTGATTCCATAATGCTCATAGCTTCCATGCAAATAATTGAGTAATTTCTTCCTGTGTACTTAAGGACTTTCTATTGAATAGAAAAGCCTTTGTGAATAAAGGAAAATTATAAGAATTGTAATACAATTTCATTAACTTCAGGTTTGCATCACCATTCTCTTCACTAAACATGTATTTATAAATTTTTCCTTCAAAGTTTTGGAACCCATATACTATGGCAAGTGCTTCCAATTCACATATGTAATAATGTTTTCTGTGAAAAGGAAAAAAAAAAAAATAAAATAAAATAAAACAATATACCTTCATAACTAATAACTCTGGAAGACATAACAAGAAGAGTTTTTAATATGAAATAATACAGACAACCACCATTGATAATAATCTGGGTCAAGGAAGAGCTCTTAATGCTGTTTGCTTTTGTTAAAGTTGACTTGCTCGTGTGGGGCTAAGTGCAATGACCTAGGGTGCATATTTTGAGGAGAAAAATCAACTTTACTTTGTTCTTGATGAACAGATGGATTTTTAATATTTTATTTGTTTAGGCTCACAGATTTTCATGCTAGTGCATCGGTGTGTGCACCATCTCGAAGTGCACTCCTCACTGGTCGACTTGGACTAAGGACTGGAGTTGTGCAAAACTTTGCTAAAGATGCTGTCGGGGGTATTCCTGAGAATGAGACAACGTTGGCAGAAATCTTGAGAGATGCTGGATATAGGACTGCTATGATTGGTATGAATTATTGATCCACAGTTTCACTCTGTTTTTCCTTATTACTCAAGTCATTATCTTTCTTTTATTGTCATGTTTAGCTTACTGCAGTATATTTTATGTTATTAAACACAAATATAATTATTGTTTTAATTATTTTGACATATCATGTTAAAATGTCCTACATTTCCAACTTCGGTAGTTCCAAGTGATTCACTGTTTAACAATATTTTAGAGGATGCTTGTTATACAGTTAAAAGAAATTTTAAAAGAATCTAAGCATAGCATTCTTCAATAAGCAATGTAATTCAGCATGTTATGTTTCTGTAGATAACTGGTTCATTATATGAATTGTGGAAAATATTAAAACTGGGAATCAAACAAATTATGTCATTGTCAACAGGATATTGAACATCCTTTGGATTAGATCAGATACACTTTTTATTCCTCAGACCCAAAATAAGGAGCTCCTCAAGGGTGCAGAAGATATCTTAATACATAACTGCCTGGATATCTGAGTGCATTTAAGTGCCCAGTTTTGTGATATGGGGAGGTGTGCTGGCCCAATATCATATCTGCCTTGCAGATTAATGATGGGAACCATTGTGCCGTTCAGCCTGGATGCAGTTGTTAAGTGATTTTCCACATCAACGTATGCTACTGGCCATTAAAATTGCTACAGCAAGAATAAATGCAGATGATAAATGGGTATTCATTGGACAAATATATTACACTAGAACTGACATGTAATTACATTTTCATGCAATTTGGATGCATAGATCCTGTAAATCAGTACCCAGAACAACCACCTCTTGCCGTAATAACGGCCTTGATACGCCTGGGCATTGAGTCAAACAGAGCTTGGATGACGTGCACAGGTACAGCTGCCCATGCAGCTTCTACATGATACCACAGTTCATCAAGAGTAGTGACTGGCGTATTGTGACGAGTCAGATGCTCGGCCACCATTTACCAGACATTTTCAGTTGGTGAGAGATCTGGAAAATGTGCTGGCCAGGGCAGCAGTTGAACATTTTCTGTGTCCAGAAAAGGCCGGTACAGGACCAGCAGTATGCAGTCACGTATTATCCTGCTGGAATGTAGGGTTTCGCAGGGATTGAATGAAGGGTAGAGCCACGGGTCATAACACATCTGAAATATAACGTCCACTGTTCAAAGTGCTGTCAATGTGAATTAGAGGTGACCGAGACCTGTAACCAATGGCACCCCATACCATTACACTGGATGATACACCAGTATGGTGATGACGAATACACGCTTCCAATGTGCATTCACTGCGATGTCGCTAAACACGGATGTGACCATCATGATGCTGTAAACAGAACCTGGATTCATAAAAAAAAAAAAATGACGTTTTGCCATTCGTGCACCCAGGTTCATCGTTGAGTACACCATCGCAGGCTCTCCTGTCTGTGATGCAGCGTCAATGGTAACTGCAGCCATGGTCTCTGAACTGGTAGTCCATGCTGCTGCAAACGTCGTTGAACTGTTCGTGCAGATGGTTGTTGATTTGCAAACGTCCCCACTCAGGGATCGATACGTGGCTGTATGATCCATTACAGCCATGCGGATAAGATGCCTGTGATCTTGACTGCTAGTGATACAAGACCATTGGGATCCACCAGAGCATTCTGTATTACCCTTCTCAACCCACTGATTCCATATTCTGCCAACAGTCATTGGATCTCGACCAGCGTGAGCAGCAATGTCGTGATACGATAAACCGCAATCGTGATAGGCTACAATCCGACATTTATCAAAGTCAGAAATGTGATGGTATGCATTTCTCCTCCTTATACAAGGCATCACAACAACATTTCACCAGGCAATGCTGGTCAACTACTGTTTACGTATGAGAAATTGGTTGGAAACTTTCCTCATGTCAGTACGTTGTAGGTGTCGCCACCGGCGCCAACCTTGTGTGAATGCTCTGAAAAGCTAATCATTTGCATATCACAGCATCTTCTTCCTATCAGTTAAATTTTGCATGTGTAGCACGTCATTTTCATGGTGTAGCAATTTTAATGGCCAGTAGTGTAGATAAATCCCAGGTTGGTTCTCAAGTCCCATCTCAACAGCTTGATGTGCAAACACTTTGGAAAATGATGTTACATTTGACCATGTGGTGTACACTAGACTCAGACAGAAGAAGTACATTGAATTTTGCCTGGAAGGGGGGGGGGGGGGGGCTGACATTAGCTTTAAGATGCCTTTGAGAGTGGTGACCCCTTTATAATAACAGTCAATGTACAGGAGTTATGGCTGGTCTGTAAGTTGGAGAACTACGGTACCAGTCTCAATCCAACAATGTCTGGAATGGATGGATGGATGTAACACATGTTTACAAAAAGAGAAGATGTCCTAAGGTTTCTTGCGGACTGTTGAAACCTTGTGCTAACTTGATGTGATTACCCATAAGTTATCTTTGTAATAAATCTTTTAATCAAGTCATATTTAGTAATAGAATTATATATGCTGTAGTAATACCCATCTATAAAACCACAGATAAGCAAACTGCTTTTAATTACAGATCTGTGTCACTCCTAGTCTTTTCAAACACATCCAGTCAGGAATTGATTTAAAATGGAGTCAAAACAGATAAACAGATCAAGAAACTTAATTCAGTATGTTTCTCCCCTAGAAGCACCTCTAATCATGCATAGGAATATTGTGTAAAGTAGATATCAGCACATCTTGCAAAAGCCTTTTCAAAAACTTGCAATTATTTCACTCCTTCCCAATAAATTTACTCCTTAATGATTTTTAAACAAGAATGGAAAATCCAGGATGGAATAATGACAGTATTATGAAAAGGATAGACTGTCACTCACCATATAACAGAGATTCTGACTCACAGACAGCCATGACAAAAAAGACTGCTAAACAATAAGCTTTCAGCCAAAATGCCTTCTTCTGAGCTAGACAACATACACAAACACACATTCTTGCAAACTCAACCCACACACACACTTGACCACTGTCTCTGGCTGCCGAGGCCAACCAGAGATGGTGGTCATGTGTGTGTGAGTTGTTTTTGCATGAATGTGTATATGTTGTTGTATATGTTGTCTGATTCAGTAAAAGCCTTCTGGCCAAAAGCTTACTTGTTTAGGAGTCATTTTGTTGTGCCTGTCTGCAGCTCAACATCTCTGCTAAATGGTGAGTAAAATCTATCCCTTTCATAATATTGTTCTTAATTGTTTTTGTTGTAGCAAACATAAGTTTTAGTTGAACTGTGATGTACACAAACACCATAAAAAATATAAAAAGAATTGTGATGTACACTGTACCTCCAGGACTAGGACTTAGAGTGAAGATGTGTACTCTGGTACAAAGTTTTTCTGAAAGAATGATAATCTCAGGTAGTGCAGTAGAGGAAGTGTGTAAAACTCACACAATTTTCACATAAGGTAAGTATTAACCAGTTATTGCCTTTCATTTTTCATTGTGATATGCGATAAGTATAAATGTTTGTGATACACATGTTTGTAAGTAGTCAATAATGTAGCAAAGCTCTTCAGTAAAAAATATTTTCCAGGAAAATGGCATCTGGGTACATCACCTGGTCACCATCCTATAGATAAAGGTTTTCAGGCCTATCTCGGAATTCCATACAGTATTGACATGGGCTGTACTGATCCACCAGGGGCAAATTTACCAGCCTGTCCTCCCTGCCCCCATGGTAAATGAAGTGTTAAGTTTATTGAGTCTATGTTTAAAGTATTAACCATTTATAGTCTAGTATCTTGTGATATGCAATATGTTCCTTCCTCCCTATGTTCCTGCATCCTCCCCCCCCCCCCTCCCTCCCTCTCTGTCTGTCTGTCTCTCTCTCTCTCGCTCTCTCTCTCTCTCTCTCTCTCTCTCTCTCTCTCTCTCTCTCTCTCTCTCACACACACACACACACACACACACCACTGGACTCTAACTGGTGCAATCAATGTTAGCATATGTACTGGGTCTGAAATGTTAAACACTGTGCAACACAATTAAAGGACTGACACTGTATAAACACAGATGTGGTAACCATCAATGATGTATCCATGGCTCGACAGGCTAAAATGATGGTGAAATATTTGTCTCTGCCTGTGTGAGAGTCATGAAATGTATAAGTGTAAGGGTCATGGACTCTGTGACATATGAAAGTTTGGGTTGGTCCTGGAGATGCACTCGGATGACTGAAGTGGTTAAGGCGACTGCTTGATAAGCAGAAAATCCAGGTTTCAGTCCTGGTCTGACACAAATTTTCATCTGTCACAAACAGATGATATCAATGTCAATTCCATTTCATAATACTCGTATTTACCACACCTGTAATCATTAGAATAGTATATTTCCTTCAGATATGCATTCATGCATTGTAATGTATAGATACAGACACTGTATAAACACAGACATTGTAACCATCAATTACCTAATTAGTTAGTAGTTAGTTATGTGTTCCATAGATCATCTGAATAATTCTTTTATAAAAAATGATGTCAAATGAGTCAGTTTACAGGATAAATATACTTGTTATATTAATATTAAGCGGCAAATTACTTTTTAGTCTCACTCATACGATTACACTTACAAACTTACTTTTTGTTTTTACTTGCTATCAGTCTTTTTAATACAAAGGTGTTGTCCAGGAGAAATGATTTATGCTAAATTTAAAACTTGCTTTGCCATATGTTTTTATTTTATGTTATTGGGTAAATTAGCGAACATTTAACTTGCTGCATTTTGAACTCTTTTCTGAGCCACTGACAGCTGTAACAATGGAAAACAAAGGTCATTTTTTCCTCTAGTGTTGTAGATATGGACATCACTTCATTTGTTACTCTCACTAGCAATTATATTAAGAGCAAAAATATTAAATTAATTATTTGAGCAGCTCAATATTATGCTTCTTCCAGTTCAAATTTTTATCAGTATGTGCACCTAAAAATATAGAGTATTTTTCCCTGTTTACTGAGTCCTATCCAAGTGCTACATTAATTGTCAACTTACCTAGATTTGTTTACAAAACTGTTTTCTCATATTTTAGGGTGAGTCCATTTTTAAGGAACCACTTAATAATTCCCTTAAAATATCATTATCAAACTCTTCTATGTCTCCTCTCCAATGGAATAATTGTGACTCTGTTATTGTCTGAAAAAGTACTCATTCTGCTTGATGACCGCCTTCATGATTTCTACCCAGTAACCAAAATATTTTCTCCTTTCAACTTTGTCTGAAGTATTTAGCACATTTTTTTGCATTCTGTCAGTTAAGTATGATTCAAAAGAAATTTGTGTAAAAGCATCAGTGCCATAAGACTCAAGTTTTTTGTAGAGAGTAAGTGATCTATGCAGTCAAAGACTTCATATTCCTAGAAAGAAAATGGTACTGGTAGCAGTTGTGTTCCAAATAACTGTTCCTGTAAACCCATTTGGTTATATGTAATTTAATGTATTATCTGCATTAAAAAGGTAAGAGAGAGAGGTATGAATGCATTGTCTCCTTTTATTTATTAATTTGTTTTGACTGATGAAAATCTGTTTCTACTCTTATAAGTAACTTGTTGTTTTATTTTTTACTTAGAAAATATGGTCTTCAACAAGGAGAATGATTGTTACATTTCATGTGATGAAGAATTGGCTCTTCCTTTGTATGTAAATAAAACAATAATACAGCAGCCTGCACAGTTAAGGCATCTCTCAGAAATGTATGCCGAATTTGCAGAAGAATTTATGTCAGAAAGGTAGCACTCTCCAAATCACATTATTTCTTCTGTAAATACTTATTTAATGGTATATATGAATGAGCTATGAGATTACTTGACTTTGAGGCATCACCTTGTATAGATGAACTTCAGACTGTTCTGTTAGATTAATATCTAGACTGTAATTGTAACATTTTGCTGTTACTGTCCCCAGACTATCCATGGCATCTGAATCATCATTATGTGTTTATGAGCATCACTTTAGAGTTCTCACAGTGACTAGGTTCTGGCCAAAGATGATGCTGTAGTATCATCCTGTCAGGTATGACACCATAATTGATCCCTAGGATAAAAACAAGAAAAAATGTTTCAATGAATGTATGTCATACAATGTGCTGATAGTAAGATACAAGCATTGCACTAAAATGAAATATGGTGACGTATTTGTTGCTCATACTGCTATAGTACTCCACATGTTGAATAAAACAAATGTGTCTTGCTATATCAATAACATGTGGTACAGAACAGTTATACATAGGCATGAGTAGGCTACTAGCTGACTGAGTGTGAAACATGAGGTGTTATTCAAAACAAAAACAAGGTGATGTGGATTTTATGTATGGTAGTTCAAATAACAATTGGCTATAAGTAGCAAGCATTCTGCACAGAGAGTGACTGTTTTTCAAGACACCTGCAGTAGTTCCACTGGAAGGTAAGCCTCTATCAGTTTGCTGCACTTTATGTGTCATATATGAGTATGATGATGCTCCAGTGCACTTCAGTTTGGATGTGTACCAGTTTCTGGACAAAACTTCCACAAGACAATGAATCTGACACTGAGGTGCAGTACATTCTAAAGTCAAATATCCTTGCCTTTATCCAGTGAAAACTTGGTTTCATTATTATTTTATGTATTTGTTGCTGAATTTCACTTTAGTATGTATCCTCTGCAGCTGAAGTGGATTCTGAGTTACAGAGCAGTTAACTAGAAACTGAGGTCTTGGAAAGATGCAATGATGAATTATTCAGTAGTCTCAGAACTTTGCAACTACTCCCTTTGTCAGAGAAGTTCCAGGACAAGTCTTTTTAAAATAGAAAACTGCACTTACAGAGTAAAGATCCTAGTAGTCCCCTTGGCTATCTATAGACAGTTTCTAGCATTCCTGCAGGTCTTGGAAGCAAGAAGGGAAATTTTCAACTGTGATGCTTATAAGCTCATTTGTCACAGCCCATTGGACATCTGTGATATCTTGATGAAGCTTTCCTTTCAGTTGCCTTTTCACTTGCTGAAACAAGAAAAAAATCACAAGGTGAATATGGTGGATTTGAGATGGCCATAAGAGAATGTCTGGCCAGATACTCAGTAAGAGATAAAGCAGTATGGGGTCTTGCATTGTCATGCAATAAGAACCAGTCCTGAGAATGCCACAAATCAGGGCAGCAATGTTGAATTGCTTGTTGCAAACGTTTGAAGACCTCAGTGTAAAAAGTTTGGTTCAGTGTTTCATATTGAGGAATGTACTCATGGTGAACTAATCCTTTACTGTCAAAAATTTGATCAACATTGTCTTTGATCTCAAATGTTTTCATTTGACTTCTTTTGATGTAGGTGATCAAGGACTCTGACATTCAACACTTTGATGCTTTATTTGAGTGCTGTAGCACTAGCACCAACTTTCATCCCCAGCAATAATCTTTGACAGAAATGTGGGATCATGTCTGGCTCTGTCAAGTAGTTCAGCAGAAATTCTTCATCATTCCTCTTTCTGTTCATATGTTAGTGTGTGAGGGACAAGTTTTGCATTAAGTCTCTATTTCCCTAAATCTTCACATAAAATGTTATGACACACATCATGATTCAAATTAAGTTAATTTGATATTGCATGCACAGTTACATGATGGTCTTCATGCAGCAACTGACTAACATGCTCCACGTTTTCGTTGCTATGTACTGTAGATGGTTGAGCCACTGTGGGATCATATTTTGCTGAAACCCTGCCTTCACAAAACCTTTTGTGCCACTTGTAACATGGATTCTTAAATGTGCCTTTCCTGCATATGCTTACTTAATCATTGTCCACATTTCACTAGGTGTTTCCTCAAAATTACTGCAGAACTTAACGTTCTTTCTTTGCTCACAATCAGCATCTATTGTGTCATGTAACTAATGTGCCAAGAACCCAAACATGTGTTGTTTAAGTGTTGCCATGCTACCTAGTGAGTTTGCACAGAAACATGACCAAGATTATCTCAAGTATACACACATACCAGGTGACATAAACACAACATTGTTGTTTTTTGGCATTGAAAACTCATAAATAAAAGAACCTATCGTGGAAATTTTCTGGCACATCCTGGTTGTATGTACCTTAGTCCCAAGACTTTGTGAAACACATGTACATATGAAATTTTTTGTCCTAGGAAAATGGAGTTTTCAGTTTTTTGTTTAGTTTTTCTCAGTATACATAAGTTAGGTCTGGACCTTGTTCCACAATCATGGTTGTTTTCAGGATGGTAATTTTAAAATGAGGCAATTACAGTTATGCTTGTGTATAAGAAAGGCTTGATTTGAGTAATGTGCTGCTCCATAGAGCATGGATACTCTGGGCACCCCTCAGCATGCTCTCAGGCAGGCATGGCTAATATAAGCTATGAACCAAGTGATCCTGTTGCAGTACATGCACTATCTGCAAGCACAGACTGCTTGTCCAATTGTGCCTGTGTGCACTCAGTAGCCTATGTTCACTCCTGGCAGCCTAACTGCCCATGTGTCAGCTGTGTGACCACCTGTTCCCATGAGCACCCAGCTGTCTGCTGGCAGGGACATGAACTGGAACAGTGTACTGTAACCATTTTAGAATGCACTGATGCTTTCTACTGATGACTACACTAACAAGAATGAGAAATAGGTAGAACTAAAAAAATTGATTAAGAAGCAGTATGGAAGAACCAGACTAAATGCACAGAAATTTTTGCAACAACTATGTGATCTAGAACATCTTCTAGTAAGACTGCCTATTGGGAGAATGTGGAACTATTGTGTAATATGCTGCAGTAAATAATTCTCTTCTGTGCATCACCTCATATAAATGACAACCATGTGGCAGTTACAGGAGCCTGATAGTACATTGATCCATATATGTTCTAAATGAGAAATGAAACAATGGGAAGCCCAAAATGAAATAACAACAATATGAAAAGATAGATAGCTACTCACCACATAGATGAGGCATTGAATCACAGACAGGCACAATGAATAAGGTTGCTAAACATTTATGCTTTAGGAGAATAAGTCCTTCTTCCAAAAGAGGAAACATACACACATTCACACAAGAAGAACTCACTCAAACATGCACACTTGGTTACTGCCTCCAGGTGTTGGGGCCTGACTGCAGACTGTGACTGCAACTGCGACTGCAACTGTGACTGTGTCTGACATGAGCAGCAGTCTGGTGGAGTGTGTGGTGGGGGGTAAGGAGGAGGCATGGGACAGGAATGGTGAGGGATAGCAGGGTAGGGGTGTGGCAAGATGTTGTGTTGCCTGTGGGAGCGTGAAGGGAAGAGGTAGGTATGGAATTGGCTGCTAGACACAGAGATGGGAAACTGTGCTGGGGGGGGGGGGGGGGGGGGGGCAGGGAGGGGGGAGAGGAGAGAAGTAGTGAAGGAGAATAGACTAGTAGGTGTTGTAGATATAGAAGAGCATTTAGTGCAGAAATGAGACCAATATAGTGGATAGATAAGTGGTGGACAAGAACTACTGAAGGTTGAGGCCATGGGGGTTTTGAGAATGAAGGATGGCACAGGCTGTGAAGCACTCATAGGAGTGATGTGCACTGTGTTGGGGAGCATTTTCAGCAATGGTGTGGTGCAGCTGTTTTTTGGCCACAGTTTGGCAGTGGCCATTCATGTAGAACGGTTCAAATGGCTGTGAGCACTATGGGACTCAACTGCTGTGGTCATAAGTCCCCTAGAACTTAGAACTACTTAAACCTAACTAACCTAAGGACAGCACACAACACCCAGCCATCACGAGGCAGAGAAAATCCCTGACCCCGCCGGGAATCGAACCCGGGAACCCGGGCGTGGGAAGCGAGAACGCTACCGCATGACCACGAGATGCGGGCATTCATGTAGAAAGGCAGCTTCTTTGTTGTCATGCCCACACAGAAAGCAGCACAGTAGTTGCAGCTTAGCTTGTAGATCACATTGTTACTTTGAAATGTAGCACTTCCTTTGATGGGATAGGAATGCCTATGACAGGACTGGCATAGGTGGTGGTGGGAGGATGTATGGGGCAGGTCTTGCATTTAGGTCTGTTGCAGAGATATGAGACATGAGCCAAGAGATTTGGAGCATCTGTGCCATAGGGATGAATAGGGGTATTGTGAATCTTTGAAGGGAAGAAGAATAGTCCAGGGGAGAGTAGGGAGGATAGTCGCACTGTAATGGAAAATGTGATTTTGTTTCTACAGTCTTGGATGGTACTGAGTTATGAGATAAGTGCTCCTTTGTGGAAGATTTTAGGTAGAATATCAAAGCAAAATCCTTGGCATATTTGGAGAGGGACTGGTTGTCAATACAGATGCAACAACCTTGGGTAGTTAGGTCTTATGTAAGGGTCCTTCTGGTATGAAACGGCTGGCAGCTATTGAAATGGGGGTGGTGTTGGTGGTTGCAAGGTTTGGTGCAGACAGAGGTACTGATATAGTCGTCCGCTCATCTTTGGCTAGTAATCAAAATATTCTCAGTCCCATGTTTGAAGCCTGCCACTGCTTAAATTTGAAATAAAAACAATCAGCAGCTGTTTCATACTGGCAATGGCCTTATCAAAGAGTATGGAGGAGTGGAAGAGTGGAAGAGAGTCAGTGCACTCTCTTGCCCTTGGGGTGGGAAACTGCCCCCCTAAATGTGGAAGACTCAACAATGATCAATAGCATGAGAATGCAGAAGGCCTTGGAAATCGCTGCATTGAAGACATGTAATGTGCATTCACAGGAGATGTGACCTATAATTGAAAAAGTGTAATGATCATCTCTTCATTGGCAAAAGATTCTGGATTAGTCCTCCATTCAGATCTCTGGGAGGGGACTGCCAAGGGGGAGGTGGCCTTGAAAAGGTCAAATAGCCAATGAAAGGATAACATTCTACAAGTTGGGTCATGGAATGTCAGAAGTCTGAATGTGATGGGGAAGGTAGAAAGTCTGAAAAGGGAAATGCAAAGGCACAGTCTAGGTTTAGTGGGGGTCACTGATGTGAAATGGAAAGAAGACAAGGATATCTGGTTAGATGAGCACTGATTAATACCAACAGCAGCAGAAAAAGTTATAATGGGAGTACAATTTGTTATGAACAGGAAGGTAGGCCAGAGAGAGAGTTACTGTGAACAGTTCAGCGACATGGTTGTTCTTATCAGAATCAACAGCAAGTCAACACCAACAACAATAGTTCAGGTATACATGCTGACACTGCAAGCAGAACGAAGAGACAGAGAAAGTATATGAGGCTATAACAGGAAATTCAGTACATAAAAGGAGATGGAACCTAACAGTCATGGAGGATTGGAATGCGGTTGTATGGGAAGGAGTAGATGAAAGGGTTGTGGGAGGGTATAAGCTTGGTAGTAGAAATGAGAGGAGAGAAAGGCTAATTGAGTTCTGCAGTAAATTTCAGCCAGTAATACCGAATATTCAGATCAGAATTACAAGAGGAGGTGATATGCTTGGAAAAGGCTGGGAGATACGGGAAGATTCCAGTTAGATTACACGGTCACATAGAGATTCCAAAATCATATACTAGATTGTAAGGCATACTCAGGAGCAGATATGGACTCAGACCACAATTTTGTAATGATTAAAAGTAGGCTGAAGTTTAAGAGATTAGTCACAAAAAATCAATGAGCAAAGAAGTGGGATACAGAAATACTAAGAAATGAAGAGATATGTTGGAAGTTCTCTGAGACTATAGATACTGCAATAATGAATAGCTCTGTAGGCAGTTAAAGAGGAAAAAAAGGGTAATCACAAATTTTAGAGAGAAAAATGTAGGTAAAAGGTAGGTAACTGCAAGGAAACAATAGGTAGTGGAAGAAATATTTCAAATGATCAATGAAAGACAGAAGTACAAAGGTGTTCCATGAGATTCAAGAATACAGAAACACAAATCACTTAAGAATGAAATAAATAGGAAGTACAGGCAAGCTAAGGTGAAAATGTGCACACACATGTGAAGAAATCGAAAAAGAAATTATGGTCTGAAGGACTGACTTAGCATATAAAAAGTCAAAACAACCTTTTGTGAAATTAAAAGATATGGTGGTTAACACTAAGAGTGCATGTGAATTCCTGTTAAGTGTAGAGCAGAGAGCAGATAGGTAGAAAGAGTACACTGAAGGCCTTTGTGAGGAGGAAGATCTGTCTGATGATGTGATAGAAGAAGAAATATGAGTCAATATAAAAAAGATAGGGAATTTAGTATTAGAATCAGAATTTAAAAGAGCTTTGGAAGAATTAAGATCAAATAAGGCCAAAGGGATAGATAATATTCCATCAGAGTTTCTAAAATTATTGTAGGAAAGTGGAAACAAAATGACTATTCACTTTGGTGTGCAGAATGTATGAGTCTGACTTTCAGAAAAATGTCATCCACACAATTCCAAAAACTGCAAGAGCTGACCAGTCTGAGAATTATCACACAATCAGATTAATAGCTCATGCATCCAGGTTGCTGATATTCAGAAGAGTGGAAAATAAAATTGAGGATCTGTTATATGACAAACAGTTTGGTTTTAGAAAAGGCAAAGACACCAGAGAGGTAGTTGTGACATTGTGTTTGATAATGGAAGCAAGACTGAAGAAAAATCAAGACACATTCATAGGATCTGTCGACCTGGAAAAAGTGTTCAATACTGTAAAATGGTGCAAGATGTTCAAAATTCTGAGAAAAATAGGGGTAAGCCATAGGAAAAGATGCATCATATATAATATATACAAGAACCAAGAGGGAACAGTAAGAGTGGGTGGCCAAGAATGAAGTGCTTTAACTGGAAAGGATGTAAGACAGGGATGTAGTTTTTTGCACCTACTGTTCAATTTATTCATCAAAGTAGCAATGACAGAAATAAAAGAAAGATACAAGAGCAGGATTAAAATTCAAACTGAAAGGATATCAATCGTAAGGTTCACTGATGACAGTGCTATCCTCAGTGAAGGTGAAGAAGAATTACAGGAAATGTTGAACAGAATGAACATTTTAATGGGTAGAGAACATGGATTCAGAGTAAATCAACGCAAGATGAAAGCAATGAGAAATAGCAGAAATGAGAAGTCAAGGAATTCCGCTATCTAGGCAGCAAAATAACCCATTACAGATAGAGCAAAAAGGAAATAAGCAGACTAGCACTGGCAAAAAGGGTATTCCAGGCCAAGAGAAGTCAGCTAGAACCAAACGTAGGCCTCAGTTTGGGGATGAAATATCTGAGAGCACAGCATTGTATGTATGGTAGTGAAACATAGACTGTGTGGAAACCAGAAAGTAGAGAATCAAAGAATATGAGATGTAGTGCTACAGAAGAATGTTGAAGATTAGGTGGACTGATAAGGTAAGGAATGAGTAATTTCTCTGGATAATTGGCGAGGGAAGGAGTATACGAAAAACACTGAGTAGAGGTTAAAAGCTGTAGGGGAAGACAGAGATTAGAAGACATCCAGCAAATAATTGAGGATGTAGGTAGCTTAGATGGTTGCCACAGGAGAGGAATTCGCGCTGGGCACATCACGCTAGTCAGAAGACTGATGACTCAAAAAAATTCTGCTTTTCAAACATAAATTAGCTTAGAAACATACATTTGTCTTGTCGTATTCTATATAATTTATAATTTGATCTAGGGTTTAGTGACTAATGGACTTTTAAAATTCACTAGAGAAGGAAGGAAGAACATTGCTTAACGTCCCATCACCAACAAGTATGGGGAATGAAATTAGAGTTTCATATCACAATCATATTGAAATCAGTGTATGTGGTTTACAAGAAAGTATATTTTACACTTTTGTACTGAAGGTATCATACACCTACATCTGACAGACATATTTTTTGGGATCCTAAGATAATTATAAGAGACTAATGGAGTCCATCATAGAAAATGATAGTAAAAATAAAATTGATTTCCTACCTGATTGTTTTCTTTGCCAGTTGAGCAGCTAAGTCAGTAGATTTCAGTTCTAACAAAATTTTCTCCTTTAAATTAACAATAAGCCAAGAAAAATGTAGAAAAGACAATATGTCTGTAATTGAAATTTATGAGACAAGAAATAAAGCAAAAAAGTGTGTCTCTTGTTAATCATTCAATGCAAGAAATTTTAGACTGTTGGTGCAACTGTGATCCTTTCTTACTTTAAATTTGTAAAATGAGCAGAGTATATATTTTCATTTATTTAATATCATGTGTATAAATGTTTATTATTTCATGTTTCTCAAGGGAGACCGATGAATGTCCTACATAATCTTTCTCTCATTTCAGGAAGGAGCCTTTCTTCATGTACGTTGCATTGTCACACATACATGTACCATTGGCCCATGGCCCTACATTTGAAAATATTACTGGAAAAGGCATATTTGCTGATACCTTGTTTGAGATGGATTGGCTCATTGGAAAAATTGTGAGAACAGCTATGAGATATAGTAAAAATAACTTGATTTGGATTCTGAGTAAGTCCTCCAACCCAAACAACAAAATGAAATTGCCTTTGAGATTAATTCTTCAGACTCATGGAAAGGTTTCTAGTTTTATGACCAGCAATTTAAGAGAATGTCTATGGGGAGGATTATTGAACCCTATTCTAGCAATAAGCCTGAGTCTGTGGAGAAGCCAAACTCCACATTACAACCAGTTCCCCAGAACAACTCTGCTGACTTTGAGAGACATGTGTAATTGGGAAGAAATGGTGTCTACTTGTGACATGAAAAAATGGGGGGGGGGGGTGGAAGTTCAACACTGACTACTGTAAATAACGTAGCCGATAGTTGCACAATTACAATTCACAGTTCTTTACTTTCATTGTTCACAACCCCCCAATATTACACAATTATATGGCCTGTTTGCTATTGGGAAATGTTGATAAGCTTCATTAATAGATTGCAGGCAAACATCAGCATATTGCTACCATAGTTTGCTGTTGAACATCTGTGAGCAGTAAAAACCTAACCACACATTTCACAGTGCTTGCAGAATAATAAGGTATGTGTGACGCTATTACTCAAATAAATTGAACAGACATTGTCATTACTTGATCTAACATGTGGCCTGTTTGTGTCACACATTTTCCACTGTTAAGTTGATGCATTGTTGTTACTTGAAACAGTACATAATTCCCCTCTAAAAATTGGCCATGCACTGACTGTCTCAGGACCAAAAATCAGTCCATTATATATCCTCTCAAAACAGCACTGAAACTATACATTGTTTGATGTTTAAGTTACAGAAATTACAATTAAAACATAGCTCATTCAATTAACTGAATACATAAAAAAAACTTATTTTTAACATTTTCTTCTACCACAAAGGTCTGGCCAAATTATTTGTTTAAATAATGAAATTAACAGATATAGTTATACAAACAATGCTTTTGACAAACATGGTAATTATTTTGGAGTTAATTAAGGGCTGACTTTGCTAATATGTTTTCAATTAGAGCCACATAAATACTTTAAGAATCCTTGTAGTTCTTCTTCCAAATGTATTTAATTATTACAGAATTTATATTTGTTTATGAGTCAACAATAGAATCTAAGTTGCAAAACAATTACTGATTTCACCCTATAACAAAAGGTATTAACTAGGAATGGTGAAAATAAATTAGGAAATTGATTATATGAACAAAACCAAGCACAAAATTAGACCTGGTGCTATAATCCTTAAGACTGAGGGCCAACCTTTCTCATGCATGTTAATGATATTCATGCAAAAATGAAAATAAAATGAATTTAAGGAAGCAGATGGCAAGGCAAGAGAGGAAGTAAAGAGATCCCAGCTGGCTTCATCATATACTGTGTATGCTTCAAAGCTGGTTTCTCTCCAGCAGCATTCAGGTAGTGTGCATATTTCACGAATTGCTCATTTGAGTTTGTTGAAGCTCGTATAGTAATTGCAACATTGTCTCTGGAACTGAAGGTGGCCATCATATTTTGAGCTGTATTGTTGATCTGTTGTAGAGCCAGAAAGAATAAAGCTTAATGACTTGTCAATGACAATGTCATTAGAGATATAGCACAAGACTGAGGTGGACAAACTGTCTGTGGCTTTTCACTGGTACTACCCCCACTTTTCCCTGGTACTGATTTAGGAAAACCACAAAAATTCTGTGTCGTCTTGCTGAACATGCTGCCAAACATGATATCCTTCATTTCAATGACTGCTTCACAGCCTGTGCCATACGGACCCTTCCAACCAATAGCAGCTTGAGAAGATAGAGTCACATAATTATACCTGCAGTTCTGGTACATATTGAGTTTACTGTGCCATAGTACAGCTCACCACTGGCATAGTAAAAACAAAATTGCATAATTTATTGTTAAATTGGAGATAGTAGGTGCCATTTTGTTTGGGTTCCTCTAGCAGGATGTTGTGGTAATTTGGCTTGTGGATTTCCTTTTGTACCAAGACTGCAGACATGTATGTGCAAATAAACAAAAAATTAACTACCTGACTTTATTTGTTCAAGATGATAATTCAAAATTTATGACTACCCCTGTTGGCTACTTCTGTAAAATATACCAACAACAAATTATGACTAGTGCTAACTACTCACACTGATAATTACGTCTAGAAGTACTGATAATTACTTATAGATTACTTTATATATGTATATTAGGGAAAATAAAAAACAACTGCTTTGAAAAATGCTTCTGCTTCTTCTCTTACACTACTCAGCTGCTATCTACTACTTCAAACAAACAATGGAAAATCCAGAATGGAATAATGAAAATACTATGAAAAGGATAGATTGCCACTTAGAATATAGGGGAGATGTTGAGTCACGTACAGGCACACCAAAAGACTGCTAAACATGTGGACTTTCAGCCAAAAGGCCTTCTTCTAAAGTGGACAACACAAGTACAACTCATGCTCGCATGACCACTGTCTCTGGTCCAGCCTGCATGTGACTGCATGGTGGGAGACGCAGTCTGTGAGGTGGAGGTAAGGAAGGAGCTGGGGTGGAGAGGGGGAGGGATAGCAGAGCAGGGGTGGTGAGAGTATGCAGAGACCTGATGGGGACAGTGTATGACAGATTGGTGCAGTTTGGAGGTTGGGGGGGTGGGGGTGGAAAATGGGAGGAGGAGGGGGTGGATGGACAGAGAGAGAGAGTGATTCTATTCCACCAGTGCACTCACTAGTGTCTCTCCCTCTTTCCCTCTCTCTCTTCTACTTGTCTTTCTGATTCCTTTCCTCTACTTCTTCCCTTTTCCACTCCCAGCGCCCCCCCCCCCCCCCCTCGTCTAACTACTTCACGACTACACCTCTGCCCTACTCTGTCCCCACCACATCTTTGCATGCTTCCACAAGCAGCACTTTACCGTCCCCAACTGCATGCCCTGCTATCTCTCTTCCTCCCTGACCCAGCCTCCTCCTTACCTCTACCACTCAGACTGCTTCTTCCATCCTGCACAGTCTGGTCTCAGTGGCCAGAGGCAGTGGTCATGTGTGTGTGAAGTGTGCTTGCATGAATATGTGTGTGTGTGTGTGTGTGTGTGTGTGTGTGTGTTTACTTTATAAGAAGGCCTTTTGGTGGAAAGCTCTCATTTTTAGCAGTTTTTAGGCGTGCCTGTCTGTGACTCAGTATCTCCTCTATATGGTGAGCAGCAATCTGTCCCACTCACAATATTGTCATTAATACTTCAAACAAAAACTTTACCTCACACAATACACTACATGCTAGCTATATATTGACAAAATCCAGATTTATTTAATACAAATGTTAGAGAGATGTGGTATTTACATCTCTGAGCCCAAATACTCTTGATATATGGCATGGGGAGTTGCTAATGAAGTATTCCTTTACTGTGTTTTTGAATATCTGGGGATTTGAAATTTCTTGCCTGACAACATGTTATAGACTTCTGCACCAGAGTGTAAAACACCATTATGAACCCCAATTAGGGAAGTAAAACTTATGGAAGAAATTATGTTTACTTCTATTGTGGTTGGCATTTGCAGAGTTCGTACTGCATTCACTGCAAATACAATTAGGGACTATATGTATTGGAATGTAATCTCTAGGTCTCCAAAGAGGTTTATGCAAGGTAGCAAGTTATCAACTTAACGCAATATTTTTGTTGCACCCTTCCATACTATAAAGAGATTTTAGGAGTGCAAAGCAGACAGTACTGGGTCTTTTGGTTATCTCTTCCACATGCTGGTGCCACTCCAATTTATTATCCATGAGGATTGAGCATTTTGATCAATTTATCTGTGAGTTCTCATTATAGCTTGTTATCAAAGTGGACTGCAAGGAATTTTACATACAGTGTTTCATATAGTACATGACTATTAATGTCAGTTTATGACACCAACAGTTTATTGGCACATAAATTACATTATGTAAGTCTTTGTGAGAAAAGTTTCTTGTTGTCAACCAGTTACTGGCCTGTTCAGCTTTCATCATAGCTGTTCTGTTATGGTTGAGTTTAGGGCCATTCAGTTGTGTGCTTGCAGTATCAGCAAACATTACAATCTTTGAATGGCCCTTTAAAGCCTTTAAAAGATCTTTCTTGTAGATCAAAAACAAGAATGCACCCAGTACCAAATCCTGTGGCAATCCACATTTTATGTTTTGCAATTCTGAATTTGAATTTGCTCCTTTGGTGTAATTTGTTCATTACTTGCCTTCTTTTCTCTCAGTGTAAAATGCTTAATTTCACAGAATTGTTGAAACTATTACTTAAGTATTAACAACATTGCTATAAATGAAAACTATAATTTATTTGTTCTCGCTTTAGGTGACAATGGACCATGGGAAGTAAAATGTGACTTAGCTGGGTCAAGTGGCCCCTTTGTAGGAGCATGGCAGCGAGATGTGTTGCATGGAGGTGGAGGAGGAAGTGCTGCAAAACAAACTGTTTGGGAAGGTGGTCACAGAGTTCCCAGCTTAGTGCTATGGCCAGGATACATAGAGGTAAGAAAGAACAACATATATTTATCAATAATTTTAAATGTCAAATTAATTGCACAGACTGTTTTGTTTCAGTTTCATCATCATCATCATCATCATCATCATTATCATTTAAGACTGATTATGCCTTTCAGCATTCAGTCTGGAGCATAGTCCCCCTTATAAAATTCCTCCATTATCCCCTATTCAGTGCTAACAATGGTGCCTCTTCTGATGTTAAAGCCGATTATTTCAAAATCATTTTTAACCAAACCCAGGTACCTTCTCCTTGGTCTACCCTGACTCCTCCTACCCTCTACTGATGAACCCATGAGTCTCTTGGGTAACCTTGCTTCTCCCATGCATGTAACATGACCCCACCATCTGATTTCCTCATTGTGGACACCCTCCTGCCATTGTTCCCATCTACTAGTACCTGCAATCATACTAGCTACTTTCATATCCGTAACCTCAACCTTATTGATAAGGTAACCTGAATCCACCCAGCTTTTGCTCCCATACAACAAAGTTGGTCGAAAGATTGAACGGTGCACAGATAACTTAGTCTTGGTACTGACTTCCTTCTTGCAGAAGAGAGTAGATCATAGCTGAGCACTCACTGCATTAGCTTTGCTACATCTCGCTTCCAGTTCTTTCACTATGTTGCCATCCTGTGAGAATATGCATCCTAAGTACTTGAAACCGTCCACCTGTTCTAACTTTGTTCCTCCTATTTGGCACTCAATCCATTTATATCTCTTTCCCACTGGCATTACTTTCGTTTTGGAGATGCTAATCTTCATACCATAGTCCTTACATTTCTGATCTAGCTCTGAAATATTACTTTGCAAACTTTCAATCGAGTCTGCCATCACAACTAAGTCATCCGCATATGCAAGACTGCTTATTTTGCTTTCACATATCTTAATCTCACCCAGCCAGTCTATTGTTTTCATCATATGATCCATAAATAATATGAACAACAGTGGAGACAGGTTGCAACCTTGTCTTACTCCTGAAACTACTCTGAACCATGATCTCAATTTACTGTCAACTCTAACTACTGCCAGACTAACTATGTAAAGACCTTTAATTGCTTGCAAAAGTTTGCCTCCTATTCCATAATCTTGTAGAACAGACAATAACTTCCTCCTAGGAACCCTGTCATATGCCTTTTCTAGATCTATAAAGCATAGATACAATTCCCTGTTCCACTCATAACACTTCTCCATTATTTGCTGTAAGCTAAAGATCTGGTCCTGACAACCTTTAAGAGGCATAAACCCACAATGATTTTCATCCAATTGCTTCTCAACTAATACTCGCACTTTCCTTTCAACAATACCTGAGAAGATTTTACCCACAACACTGATTAAAGAGATACCTCTGTAATTGTTACAATCTTTTCTGTTTCCATCTTTAAAGATTGGTGTGATTACTGCTTTCATCCAGTCTGATGGAACCTGTCCCAACTCCCACACCATTTCAATTATCCTGTGTAGCCATTTAAGACCTGACATCCACTGTATTTGATGAGTTCCGACTTAATTTCATCCACTCCAGCCGCTTTATTGCACTGCAATATATTGACCATTTTCTCCACTTCCTCAAATGTGATCCTAATTCCATCATTCCTATCCCATTGTACATCGAAATCTGAAACATTACTGATCGTATTTTCACCTACATTGAGCAACTCTTCAAAATATTCCCTCCATCTGCCCAAGGCATCAACAGGATTCACCAGCAGTTTTCCTGACCTGTCCAAAATACTTGTCATTTCCTTCTTACCTCCCTTTTGCAGACTGCTAATTACACTCCAGAATGGCTTTCCAGCAGCTTGACCCAAAGTCTCCATCCCGTTTCCAAAGTCTTACCAAGATTTCTTCTTGGATGTTGCAATTATCTGATTGGCTTTGTTTCTTTCTTCAAGATAACTTTCTCTGTCTACCTGAGTTCTAGTATGTAGCCATTTTTGATACACCTTCTTTTTCCTTTTACAGGCTGCCTTGACTGTGTCATTCCACCAAGCTGTTTGCTTCATCCTACCTTTACACACTACTGTTCCAAGACATTCTTTAGCCACTTCTAGTACTGTGTCCCTGTACCTTGTCCATTCCTTTTCCAATGGCTGTAATTGACTACATTCAACTAACTGGTACCTTTCTGAGATCACTGTTATGTACTTGTGCCTGATTTCCTTATCCTGAAGTTTCTCCACTCTTATCGTCCTACATATGGACCTGACCTCGTGCACTTTCGGCCTCACATTACCAATTTCACTGCAGATTAAATAGTGATCAGTGTCATCAAAGAATCCCCTGAATACACATGTGTCCCTCACAGCCTTTCTGAATTCCTGATCTGTTATTATATAGTCAGTGACAGATCTGGTTCCCCTGCCTTCCCAAGTATACCGGTGAATGTTCTTATGTTTAAAAAAGGAGTTTGTGATTACTAAGCCCATACTGGCACAGAAATCCAAGAGTTGTTTCCCATTCCTGTTGGCCTCCATATCCTCTCCAAATTTACCCATAACCTTTTCATACCCTTCTGTTCGGTTTCCAATCCTGGCATTAAAATCACCCATGAGCAGAACACTGTCCTTGTCCTTTACTCTAACCTATCCATCTTATCTTGATCTGTCCCTTCACAATGCAAATATACTGACACAATCCTAATTTTCTTGCTAGACACTGTCAAATCTATCCACTTATTGCAACTATGCTGGGTTCCATTTCTTTCCTGATGTAAAGCCCTACACCCCGTTGTGGTATTCCTGCTTTGACTCCTGACAGGTTGACCTTGCACTCTCCCACTTCCTCTTCTTTCTCACCCCTTACCCGAATGTCACTAACACCTAAAACGTCCAACCCCATCTTACTTGCAGCCTCTGCCAGCTCTACCTTCTTCCCAGAGTAGCCCCCATTGATATTAATAGCTCCCCATCTCGTTACCATTCGTTTGCCGAGTCGTATCTTAGGAGTCCCTGGTTTGTCAATTAGAGGTGGGACTCCGTCACCTCCAAAGGTCTGAGGCATTTTGCTCTGATTGTTGCCAGCATCATATTTAAAGTACCAGGGAAGCAGGTTGCTAGCCTTACTTGCCCTGAATCCCATTGAGTGTTACCCCTAACGGTTGAGGGACTAACCGGTGGATTTGGTAGTCTTTGCCGTCTGAGCACAAAGGTGACCATGACTCAGAATATGTCCGAGATGCCCACCCTTATTCCAAAGTAACTGGTATCCCGACTGTCAGGACCACTTACTTGGCCACTCATACATTGCCCGTGGTTCATGAACTAGGAGATGACAACAGGACAGGACAACAGGAACCCACACCCATTGTCTCAATAAAGTATCTCATACTGTGTTGCATTTTCTACCACATTTTCTGTAGGTATCTATTGAGAGTTGTCATTGTGTTGTGTGTGTGACCAATATTGATCTAAGAAATTGGTCAAAGATTTAGGAAATGAAATGACTATGCTCAGACTAAACATGGGATCATCAGTGTACATTCAGTTTTATTGACTGTGGTCTTAATATTTCTGGCTCCCTTTTTTAATATGTTCATGAAATTGTCTGTCAAATTGCCACAAAGAAATTGAGTATTTTCCTGTAAAAGCTTGTAAAAATGCAACTGATTATAAAGAGACCTTCAGATCAAATTTGCTGAGTGAATATCTTCTAAGAAATCCTATCTGTGTATCACTACACCATACAAATGTAGGACCACTGTTTGAGTTGTGTATTCCTTTCTTTAAATGTTTCTGATTGGTTTCTTAACCCTATCACTGTTGTTAGTGAGTTCATTTTTTGCAGTTTCTATCTGGTCATTCAGTGCCTGATATTTCTTGTGCATTCTTACCATTGTCTTATAGACTTTCCCGACATTGTCATACTTTCATCATGCCTAAGAACTAACACCCTGAAAAACTCTTTCTTTTCCTTCATCTTCTTTAACATCTATACCTCTTTTTTGTGTTGTCTTCTATTCTTTACCTGGCCTACCTTACCCCTTTCTTCATTTGTACATGTTTCCATCTTTCTATTAATATCACAACTGTATCTTAGCTATAATTAATTGTCATTCACTACCCAACTATTCTTCCTTTTCTGGATTCTCACATGACAATGCACAGGTTGCAGTACTGTCCATGAAGTTCACCTCCTTTTCAATCATGCTATTGTTCAAAAATCCTGAATCCTTTGTTTCATTCCATTGCTCCATTTTGTTGCTTATTCACTAAATATTTCTGGCATTTCCTAATACAATAGCAGGTTCACAGTTAATACCTGTGAAATGGTCATGACCCACATTTCTGTACTTATACTGCACAACACAGTTTATTACAATACATAATATGTAAATATAAGGACAACATCCTGAGGAAAGAAAAAAACTTCAGAAGTTCTACAGCAGCAATGCCAAACAATTCTACAGTGTCTGCTTACTGTGTCCCTTAACTATTGTTGGCTACCGTACTTTGATGTTCTGCAGTCCATCATCTTTAATGGTTTTTTGAACACATCAGAATGACTGAATGGTTCACTATGGTTGTACCATAAGATGGGGTAATATCAGATGGAATTTTAATATTCTTTAAGGTAGCTTCACAAAGAATATTAAATTCATACAACAAAAAGTGTGAGATATTTGAGATGACATTGAAGAATCATATGATGGTGAAGTCTTATCATAAGATTCGAGAGGAGTAAGATTTACAGTAAACTTTTTACTTATCTTTTCTCACATATTTGGCTCCAGTTCTTCATGTCCATGGGTCTGATTCTTGAATCTGAAATTCTCACATTTTAGGTCCTAAATAATCATGAAGTATGTCTCTGCAGAATTTTTGTTCTTATGATGATTTATTGCATTAAATTTTACTATATCACACTGTCTTTTGAATTTTCACATTAACAAAGCCAAAATTACATTGCTCATCCAAACTAAAAAAATACATCTGATCACATCAGAGGCATGCTTACTGCTCTCCCACTCTGGTAATAACAATATTCCAAAGGATTTACAGTTTTTCTTGACAAGTGAATTTCTATTGGTTTAGATTATTATTTTATACATGAATCGAGAAATAAACATAATAAACAGTACTAGATCGTGTAATTAATAATAGAAATTTTAAGTGTGCCAAATGTTTTTTAATTTCAAATATTTTGAAAAAAACAATTTTGACTACATGTCAATTGTAACAGTGAAAATAAAGTAACTTTTTGTCATAAACTTTTGATTGAAGTGTAACATATTGTGTATAAAATTACATGAAAATTTTCAGAAAAGCAGCTGAGATAATATTGACGTGACAAAAATTCAAAAAATATTTCTGGTATTGACTGGTGTTTGCCTTCAGTACCATCATCTAGAATCACACAAAAAAGAACACACAGATCTGTTGCACTGATATGGATGCAGAAATCTGAGTCCCCCTCCTTTTGTGTCCACTTCTGTTACGATTCCGGCAAACTAACTGTTTAATTGTTTCCTTCCACTCATGTGTTTATTCCCAAATGTTCAATATGATATGTAACATTTGCTTGATGCCTTCCTGTATGGCTGTTTTCCTGCTCTTGCAGCAGCACTCTTTCCAAGATTTTTAGGGTCATAACTCTACCTCTGAAGAGCTCCAAGCGTCCCTCCATAAGTCTGCGGCACTGTCCAGTGTTCCCCCACTGTATGTAGATATTTGTTAATAGTTTACTAGACATTATTCCAAGTGAGTTATGCAGGCAAATTACATTCACATTTCATTCTTAACACTTACATAAGTAAATTATGAGGAAATCATGCTTACCACTATTTTTCTCTTCTAGTACAATTACAAAAGCATTTGTATAAATTATACAATCCATTGAAAATTGCTGCACTCCACTTCAAAGTGTAACAATCTGTGTTCAAATCTGCTTTACAATACCTAAACTGTAGACAGCAAAAGACATACATGAAATAAAAGATTGCATTTGGTGATATCAACATAAGTTGAAAAACATACCGTTCCCATTCAAATTTATCCCTGTACCTGATATTTCCTCATCTTACAATACCTTCTTTCCAGAGGACTGCCTGTCCCTTGTTATCATGCCTGTCACTTGCTCTTTGTGCACTGAAGTAGTCTCTTCCTGATCACTTTTAATGTTAATTACATTATTGTTACTGATAATATCTTTACAGAAAAGTCCAATGAACAAAATTTTTATTTACAATCCAATAAGCAGTGGCCTGTCTGGCCATGACATACAGGGTGTTACAAAAAGGTACAGCCAAACTTTCAGGAAACATTCCTCACACACAAATAAAGAAAAGATGTTATGTGGACATGTGTCCGGAAACGCTTAATTTCCATGTTAGAGCTCATTTTAGTTTCGTCAGTATGTACTGTACTTCCTCAATTCACTGCCAGTTGGCCCAATTGAAGGAAGGTAATGTTGACTTCAGTGCTTGTGTTGCCATGCGACTCATTGCTCTACAGTACTAGCATCAAGCACAGCAGTACGTAGCATCAACAGGTTAGTGTTCATCACGAATGTGGTTTTGCATTCAGTGCAATGTTTACAAATGCGGAGTTGGCAGATGCCCATTTGATGTATGGATTAGCATGGGGCAATAGCCGTGGCGTGGTACATTTGTATCGAGACAGATTTCCAGAACGAAGGTGTCCCGACGGGAAGACGTTCGAAGCAATTGATCGGCGTCTTAGGGAGCACGGAACATTCCAGCCTATTCGTGACTGGGGAAAACCTAGAACGATGAGGACACCTGCAATGGATGAGGCAATTCTCTGTGCAGTTAACGATAACCCTAATGTCAGCGTCAGGGAAGTTGCTGCTGTACAAGGTAACGTTGACCACGTCCATGTATGGAGAGTGCTACAGGAGAACCAGCTGTTTCCATACCATGTGAAGCGTGTGCACGCACTATCAGCAGCTGACTGGCCTCCAAGGGTACATTTCTGTGAATGGTTCATCCAACAATGTGTCAATCCTCATTTCAGTGCAAATGTTCTCTTTACGGATGAGACTTCATTCCAATGCGATCAAATTGTAAATTTTCACAATCAACATGTGTGGGCTGATGAGAATCCACATGCAATTATGCAATCACATGATCAACACAGATTTTCTGTGAACGTTTGGGCAGGCATTGTTGGTGATGTCTTGATTGGGCCCCATGTTCTTCCACCTACACTCAATGGAGCATGTTATCATGATTTCATATGGGATACTCTACCTGTGCTGCTAGAACATGTGCCTTTACAAGTGCGACACAACATGTGGTTCATGCACGATGGAGCTCCTGCACATTTCAGTTGAAGTGTTCGTACGCTTCTCAACAACAGATTCGGTGACCGGTGGATTGGTAGAGGCGGACCAATTCCATGGCCTCCACGCTCTCCTGACCTCAACCCTCTTGACTCTCATTTATGGGGGCATTTGAAAACTCTTGTCTACGCAACACCGGTACCAAATGTAGAGACTCTTTGTGCTCATATTGTGGATGGCTGTGATACAATATGCCATTTTCCAGGCTGCATCAGCGCATCAGGGATTCCATGCGATGGAGGGTGGATGCATGTATCCTCGCTAATGGAGGACATTTTGAACATTCCCTGTAACAAAGTGTTTGAAGTCATGCTGGTATGTTCTGTTGCTGTGTGTTTCCATTCCATGATTAATGTGATTTGAAGAGAAGTAATAAAATGAACTCTAACATGGAAAGTAAGCGTTTCCGGGCGCATGTCCACATAACATATTTTCTTTCTTTGTGTGTGAGGAATGTTTCCTGAAAGTTCGGCCGTACCTTTTTGTAACACCCTGTATGTGTCCTTTTGTTAAATCAGGATACAAAATTTACTAAATCTAAGTTCAAGAGGGTAGTCAGTATGCCAAAAATTGATTATTTTAGGAAGCTCTTCAAAGACATGAATTTGAGTGATGTATACAGTGCTCATGACATGAATGAAGAATACAACACTTTTACTGCTAAAGTCCTAACTGCATTTGAAAGTTGATGAGTGTCAGAACCAGAAATTAAGAGTAGCAGACAGCACCTTTAGGACATTCAGTCCACCTGAACTGCAACCTGCTGCTAAATCTGTGGATTACTTAAATGTTACACACTATATTTTACATCTTTCTTTTTACATCTATTTGTACTTATTGCTCCAATTGCTTTTCCATTAGCCTAGTACAAGATGCATTCATAGTATTGCAAAACTTTTCAACAAGAATAACTGTCACTGGAAAGATGGGATTTTTAAATTTGGTAGATGCTGTCATAAAATATTTCAGACCAGCCATTACAAATAACTTCAGTAATTTGACTGTGATCCTTACTACACCAGCAGAAGTAATGTCCCCATAAAATAATTAAAAGAAAAAATCTAGTGGTTGTGATAAAATATTAGCACATTTAAATAATGAGTATTCTTCTGAGTTAAGTAACATATTAAGTTATTTGTGCAACCAGTCAATTATCAGTGAAAAATTTCCCAAATGGGTGAAACATGCAGAACTTAAATCTTTGTATAAGAAAGGAGATAAATAAATACCATCAAAGTTCCATCCAGTTTTACTTTTGCCAGCATTCTCAAAAATTTTAGAAAAGGTTATATCTGTTATGGTGTCAGGGTGGTGCAATAGTTATTGACACCATAATATGTCAGGAAGATGTCTCAGAATAATGAGTTAGGTGGCGGGCCATGGGCGAAGCGTCAATGGTGTATGCAGACCCTGGGCAGCAGGGCTTACCTCAGCAAAACACACAGCAGCATGTGGGCACTGGCCAGTGTGAGGATGCAAGGCAGGAAGGCAGCCAAAGTAGAAGTGTACCAGTAGTATCTTGGTGAGCATATGGTTGTGACCCACGGCAGAGTGCAAGTGTGACGGTCAGTTCACAGCTTGCTGAAGGTCAGGTGCAGGACACATCAAGCCATCGACTGTGAATCAAGGACCCCCTTGGCAGTGCCCAGGAGTCTCTTGATAACAGTCTGCAAGAGGTTCCAGCTCAGTTGGTTGGTGCAAGTTCGGGCCCTGGCAGCATTAAGCCTAGGTGCAGCCCATAGATCAGTGGCTAATGGAGGCAGTGATTAGTTGTTGATGAGACTGAATGACACATATCAGGTTGATGGCTGAGGTGAAGTTGTTCTTGGTGCAGACAGCAGCTAAAAACAAGTACTGCTAGGTCCACATAGCTAGTTTTTATGCCAATTTCACCAGCTATGTTTCAAATGGGGTTTGCCTCCAGTCTCATAGGGAGGCACACACAGTGCAGTGTCAGGCCCTGACATGTGGTAACCTCACTCGTTTGAGTGCCAAACTTGTTGTCTTGAATCAGATTGGCTTAGCAGTATTCTGGTCCTGGCAGCCAAATTTTGAAGGCAGCACTCTGGCCTTCCTGATAACAGGTTCTGTAGCCTGCTAGGAGATTCAGTCCACTGAATCATAGGCTGCAACTAAATCTATGGATTACTTAAACATTACATTGCACATTTTACATTTTCTTTTGAAACCAATTTATAATCATTTCAATTGATTTCCCATTAGCCTAGTCCAATCCACAATGTCTGATGACTGCTATCTTTATGACTTATTACACTCTAGGTGTGACCCACTTGTTGGTATACGGTAAGCAGAGAGTTCAGTAGGATGGGTGGTTTTCCATTGTAAATAGATATGGCCTGCTCAAATGAAAACCAGGATCAAGTTGGTATTCAAAGATAAAATCCCTATCACAAAGATTTTGTCGTGTTATCCAATGCAGTACTGTTGTTTATGTTGAAACGTTTGCTCCCTTTCTTCACTGCAATAAGCTCATTCAGAGAGCATAGTAGGTTGGGATCCAAGGTATTGTCTGGGAAGGTCATGTTCTTAGGAGGTAATATTTCCAAATGTTTGTGGAACAAGTACAGTAGTGGATTTGTCAGGTTCAGAACCTTACCCTATGTCATAACTGCTGCAGCTGTAACGAATCTGTTCGAAATTGCAATTGTGGCAAAAATTCTGATATTGAAAGAGATTATTTGATTTAGACAAGAAATCTCAAAAGTTTGTCATTACAGTTGTCTCTCATAGACATCAAGAATGCATGATCGTGGAGGTATCTTTTGATCACTTTAGCCTCCACCACTCAAAGATAACTTTGAGACAAATGCATATGTTTAGTGCTAGAACAGTTTCCAAACATTGCACTTTAGTAATTAGTTCTGCAGTGACACATGTATAGTTCAGTTCATTGTTTATACATATCTTAGTTTGGTGTAACTCGGAGTAATCAGCTTCCTGCTGCTGCTGCTGCTGCTGAAGTAGTCATTGTCCCGGTCCACTTCATCTGCTAACTGGATCAAGTTATGTGAATACCATGAAATAATCCGGGTACCAAGTTGTTTTGTAGTAGTTTCTTTATGTCAAACTGCACCACTTTTTCTTAGTGGGAGCCCACTCCACATAACGGGCTACATAGTCACAATACTGTATTACAACAATTAGATTATTGCGCAGATGTGCGATACAGTTGTTGCATCTCAAAACTGTCTCCAACTGAGCACCTCTGAGCCTTGTGCTCGTCCTATTTATACATTTTTAACAGTGAAGACAACACAACTACAGTCCAAATTTATAAAATTAACAATTAAAAGTTTAACATTAATATGAGTAACTATCCACAAAACCTTGCTTATTTTATGCTGAAACTGGCATATACAATAAAAAAGATTTTTACATAGGATATACATCATATTTTATAAAATACTGAAAAACAACAATGCTAACCTAATTTTTCTTAATTGTGGCTTCATTACTGAAAGCAAAATATTGCAAACGTATATTTGGCAAACATGACAAATCTGTTGGTAAGTGAGATTCTGACCTGTGGTCTGAAAAGACAACACAGTCTTAGTAAAATGTGGTGCAGTGTGATCTGTACACCATGAGCACCACATATTGCAGAGTCCTCTTGCCGGTGGAAGAAGCCATGCAGCATAAGTCTGTGGCCCATGCAAAGGCAAGTGAGGATGACCTCGTCCCACCTGCATGGCTGGAAGGAGGTACTCCATGGCTGCATTGTGGATGTGACAAGATGCAGCTTATTATCTGCCACTTCCAGCTGTTCTTCTTGTCATTGACTCATCTGTACCTGAACAGCAAGGCGAGAGCATGCAAGAGGATGGCATGCTGAGCTAATTGAGGATCACGACGTGTCTCCTTGGCTGCTATATCCACCTTTTCATTCCCTACAGTAACCATATGCCCTGGCACCCAGCGGAGAAACATCCCCCCCCCCCCCCCCACACTCACCAGCTTTCATAGTCAGAGGAGGGCATCCTGGACACACTGGGCTGCTGTATGTGCTGGGCACAAGCACTGCGGGGAGCAAAGGGCTCTCAGGGAATTGGAACAGATACAGAATTTAGCACTCAAAACACATCTCATCTACTCCAGTGCTTGCAAGATTGTGTCTAACTGCATGTTGAAGACAGTAAAGTATTGTGGCAGTCAGATCTTCAGGATATGCTCAGGAAAAACAACAGAATGACTGATGGAATCCACCTGTTTATATCTGTCCATATATACAGCTACAGAGTTGTAGTGCTCAATTAAAAAGTCATAAAACAATGTACTAAAAACATATACAGGAGTGCAATCTCTCCTGTACAGCACTAAATCTAAAATCACTCTGGGCCTCTGCAATAACCAGGGTAACAGGTGATTTTCAGTTAAAACCCTCGATTCAAGGTTGTACTTGCTCCATGCCAAGTGACCCCAACACTCATTGCATATGTATCCCAAATGACCTTGTTACTTGTGGAAAATTGGAGGAAAGGCATTCCACAGACAGCCATGCAACTTGGTACACAGATGAATTCAGAGCAGTGAGGAGGCACCATGATGAGCTGTCACCATATGGTGAGTGGCAGTTCCCGACCGTCAGCACATGGACTGGGTATGGGGCACATTCTATAAGCACCTTGGCCAACTGGTGGGTAGGTCAATAATCTTCAGATAAATGAGACTCACAGATCCATATACTGTGCATCTTTAGTCTAGCTGTGATCACATGAAAGTCATATAAAACTAGAGCAGACTCACATTGTTCTCTCCACAAGACCTGCGGCTAAGGCATTTTAAGATATTCAGGGCTTTCTGAGTTCTGGCTAGCTATGATCACATGAAAGTCATATAAAACTGCAGCAGACTCACATTGTTCTTTCCACAAGACCTGTGGCTATGGTATTTTAAGATATTCAGTTCTCTATGAGTTCTGTCTTTCAGGTCTCTCAGGTGTGGTAGCCATGACAATTTGGTGGAAAACATGGTGCCCAGAAACCTCAGTGAGTCTTTGAAATGTAGAATGGTGTCCCTGTTATCCAAGTAAAGTAAATAAAAGTACAATGAGAATGAATAAAATGAACACGCTCACATTTATCTGAAGAAAATTGAAAACCATCATTGCAGCCCAATCCTCTAACTTCTGAACTGTAGGCTGCGACTGATGAGTCACTGTTGCAACACTGGAGGAAGAGCAGAAAACTGCAAAATCACCCACAAATAGATAGCACTATACAGGACTCCTTATCATAGATACGATACTGTTTATGACTATGGCTAGGAGGGTAACACTTAAAACACTGCCCTGAGGAACACCATTCCCCTGCTCAAAACAATCCAACAGTGTGTCATATATGAGGGACCAAAATAACTACTGAGACAGGAAAGCCTGTACACAGATGAGGGAGGTGGCCATGAAAGCCTCACTGATGGAGTTGTGCAAGAATACTGTGTCTTCAGGTAGTATCAAACACCTTACTTTAGAATATAAAGAGACAATGATGTTTACTCTGGAAAGCCTGCTGAATAGCTGCCTCTTGTGAGGTTAGGTTGTTGACAGTGCACTGAAATCTCTGGAATCCTCACCGAGAATGGCTAAGGAGTTACCTGGTCTCTAAAATCCTGACCAGATGATGGGTAACCATTCACTCCAGAGTCTTTCCTACATGGTTCATTTAAGTAACACTGTGGTAACTACTGGGACATGTGCAGTCTTTTCATGGTTTGAGGAGAGGCATCAAAATTGCCTCTTTCCATGCATTGGGAAACTGGCCTGATTGCCATATCAAATTAAAACAATCAAGGAGGATTTCCTGTGACACTCTTGGGAAAAGTCAAAGCATGCAGTACTGGATTTGGTCATGACTGGGTGCAGTATCAGGAGTCTCAGACAGTGCAAGTCCAGCTCCCACATGGAGAAAGGTCAGTTGTACAACTCAGAATTGTTGAATATGACATCCAACATGCCCTTCTCTACAGTCACATGATAGCAGTGGAGCGCCAGATCCTGACTGACTTTGGTAGTAGTTGTTGCAAAATACTCTGCCATTGTCTGAGTGATGCCTCTGGGCATTGTCTGGAGATTCTCCTGTTTCAACACTGCCACTATTGGTAAATGACTGTGTCTGCTGGAAACCCTGCTGATGGCTTCCCTTTCTTCCGTAGAACAAGTAAAATGGTTGATGAAGTCCAGAAATGCTTGCTATGACCAGTTCTTAATCTGTTCATGTAATGCTCCATCTAGTAGGTGGATCCACAGTAGGAAGTGGTCACTGGAATGAAGGTCATCAGTTGCTTCACACTGAGCAGAGTATGCAAGGGCTGGAGAACAGAAAGAGAGGTCGATGGCTGAAGCTGACCGAGTAGTAGCCAAGAAATGAGTGGGACCACCTATTTTGACACCTATTTTGAAGATTCACAGCTCCTGAGACATCATGAGGTCCTTCAAGACTAACCCCAAGGGAAAGTATAGTTCGAGGTCCATAATATTTATGAGCTTTCAACTCACCCACTAGGAGAAATGGGCAGGGGAATTATTCTATAAGATCTGTGAGAATCTTAGTGCACACCACATCCTGTAGAGGTAAGTGTCATATGCAGATAGTGATCTTCTGACCCAAATGAACTGCAGTGGCTGCAGCTTGTAGGTCAGCAACCAATAAGAGAGCAGAGGAGTGGTGTGTTTTACTGACAAACATAGCAAACTCTCCCTTGGCCATCATTGCAATGGAGGGTATAACTTGGTAGTACAGGGGCATCAGGTGCTTTAAAATGTGCTTCCTGCAAACACAAGCACAGGGGGAATTCCTGTGTTATGAGCATCAGTTACTTCACATGTGTCCTAAACCCATTAATATTCCACTGTAGTATGGGAGCCATTTATCAAGGGGGTTACACTTTTATCCTACATTTCTTCCAGGGTGGGAAGCATGTAGTGGGTGGAGGCTCATTTGGGATGAGATCAGTGCCCTGACATCGAGGTCCATCGCCTCCAAAGACAAATTGTGGGAAATGTCAGAGAGAGTGATATTATTGACCTTGTCAGACTGCTTACTTCCTGTCGCCATCAGTTGCTGGCTCTTTGCCTTGGATTTTGATTTTTTTCGTCTGGGAAGGCTTTGAAGTGACAACTGTGGAGCAGATCGTGGCAGTGCTGGACAGTAGACAAGACGGAACCTTTGGAGGGGCAGGGAGCTTTGCAGTGTTGGCAACCATGGCATTTTCTGATGCTCCGGGAGGAGGTAGGGGCTTCAAAGTAACTGGAGCAGCACAATTGCATTGAAAAAAAGCAGGTAGTAATGCTGCCACTAACAATCTCCATTTGTGTAGCAACAACAGTCTTCTGGAATGACTGTTTAAGAACAGAAGCAAATGGGGTAGCAAACTTGGGGACCTGCATGGCCATACAGATCTTCTTGGCCTTACCATATAGAATGTGCTTGTTTTAATTTCCTGTATCTCTCTTTCTTCAAGGGAGAAACTGCAGTCCCTACTTCAGACAGAGTGATCCCCAGAGTAGTTTACACATTTGGTTGAGATGAACAACAGGCTGTGTAGTGGGTAGCCTGATTACATTGGCCACAACTGGCTTTTCCCTTGCAACCAAACTAATGTGCCCAAAGCACTGGCATTAAAAAAGTGCATTGGACTGGGTATGTAAGACTGCAAGCTTAGGTGAAGAAAACCTGCCTTGACATGCTATGGAAGTTTTGTAGTGTTGAAAGTCAATACAAATGAGTTTGATCTCACTAGATCACCATCCACTCTTTTTGTTATTCTTTGCACATCAACAGTGTCTTCTTGGGTGCATTCAGCTTTCAGTTCTCCTCAGAGAATGTCAACCAGATCCCTGTATGTCACAACACCTTTGATGTAGTTCAACGTGTTGTGCTATTCAGTTTCTGCTGCATACTCCCTGAGGCACTGAGCTTTCTGAAGGTTCTTTGCTTGTCAGGAACCAGGCTGGAGAACCAACAGCAAAAGGTGCCCTCTTTCCTCTTAACTGTTATAAATACATTCTGTGCAGCAGCATATGTTTTTTTGCTATTACCATGAGTACTCCAAAAAATCTCTGAGTCAGAAGGACTCCACAAGTCCTCTTGTTGGACTGGGTGCTGATACTCATCAGGAGCCCACCCATTCCATTGGGGGAGAAGGAGAAAATTTTGAGGGTTCCACCTCAGTTCCACGAGCAGCTAAGGAAATAAAAAACCACCTAGACAGAGCCCTGCATCCCTAGGTCAAACTTATACAATTAAGGAGTGGCAGGTTCCCGAGAGGTTGCCCACTAACCACTCCAACTCAAGAGCCATGCATTCATTGCTGTGCAGCACACCTAGAGAGTGAGGACTTATTTATAGAGGTTTTTAACATCCTCATGATCTAGGCAGTCAAGCCAAGATTCTCACTCCCTGTGATATACAATGTTTTGCCACTATGCCTTACAGTGGTCACTAAAGTATGCTCAGAAATTACAGCGACAGAGGTGCATACCAGTACCCAGATCTGGAACCCCAGTGCTGCCAAGCCCATAACCAGCAAACAAATGCTGAGCCCCTGAGGGCAAACTCCATTCCCATCATGTGACATTCACTACAAAACATAACAAAAGAAATTCCTTAGATCACTACATTAACAAGACATCTGCTACATCCCAAAACCTTTAACCTACTAGAATAAAGCTCATCCACACATCATAACACCTAAATTAACATTGTACCTGTCAAACCACATGTGATTATTGATCTATAGTTATATGGCAATGGAACCATCCCCCTGCAAATACGCATTTGACTATTGATCTATAGCCATATGGCAATGTAACCATCCCCATGCTATGAGACCTCTGTATAGTCCCAAGCAAAATACATACCCATACATAAAAATGAAACTTCTCATAAAGGAATGCATTTAAATTGCTAAGAAACACTTAATTATTTGTACAACGTCTATTCCATAGACTCTCTCTACCATCGCATATGACATGAGATACATAAAAAGAAAATGCCTAATAAACCTTTAAAAATTTCAATACGCTATCACTTCCATGGCCTTAAAGCATAAGGCAATTCACGCATAGTTTTGTGGGTGTGATCTGTCCTGCCTTCCTCTTACTGTCTCTCCCCAGTTTTTTGATCGATGTGCCACTAATGAATCTCAACCCAAAAAGGATGGATACATCTGACATGTATGACCTTTATACACATCGGCAGGTGACGAATTTCTTCCTTTTCATCCTTTGGAGTGTACAAGCTTCTTAACATCACCCATTACCCTACAGAGTACTCTGACAGCTTTCCATGGCACTGTCCCATCCATTTCTGATGTTTGAGTATTGACTTAGTATTCACTTTCTGTACCCACTTTCATACCTCTTGCAATGTCTTCATGAAATTTTGCACTGGTTCATCATATTTCCCCACTTTATGTTTAACTATCTCAAATAGTGATAGTATTTTCCAGGCCATAAATTACTTCCTGTGGTGGTAGGTCAGTGTCTTCATGGATCTTAGAATTATATGCTGTGATAATGTATGGCAAAAGAGTATCCCAGTCACTGTGATGGCTATTCACACAGTGGCTTAGCATTTTTCCTATTGCTTCAAGCACAAACTCCATTCTTCCATTTGCCTGTGGTTATAAATGTCTTGTCCTCAACTTAAGAATATCAATAGATGGCACAATATCAATTTTGACATAAAATTGGCTTTCTCAACTGTGATTAATGTGTCCAGAACACCAAACTTTAGTGACCAATTGTTCACCATTGCCTGTGCTACCATGTCAGCTTGCTGATTTGGCATTTCTACCATTCCCACAGAACACAAAAATGATCTATTATGGTCAGAATATAGCAGTGCCCTACTGTTTTGTCAAAAAGGTCCTAACATGAGCATGCCAATCATTCCAAAAGACATACTTGCTTTCAGTAACCTTTACAGTGGAAGACACTGATACTCAGCTCAGCCTGCTGCACATCTGGTACACAACTTTTAATGTATTGTTCCACATCTTGTCAGCATGTACACCAACAGTAATTTTTGGCTGCTTACTGTCCCACAATTCTACAGCCCCCATGAATGGGTAACATGTGATCATGGGTATGTTGAAACTCTTGTTTTGGCAACCTGAGTGGGACCACAACATGCAAACCAAGTTCTGTTGTCTTGCACAAAACTTTGTCATTCATAATGAACTGGGGCTGCATTGCAAATAGTTTGCATCCCTAGACAGCAGCTTGTGTTTTTTGCCGTTCTACCAGGGAGTGACCTACACTCTGTCACACATGCACTTTTATACTAAGGCCATGCACACATGTACAATCCTGTGATTTTTTCCAGGTTTATGGACTATACTGAAATTCAGTTCACCTAGCTTAAGTGCCCACTGTGTTAATCTAGTAGATGGATCCTTTATCTCATATAAACATTTCAGTGTCATGTGTTCTACTGTTAGCTTAAACTTGTGATCATATAGACAACAATAGAAATATGTTGTATCATAAATGAGGCTTAACATTTCCTTGTCCATCATAGAGTAGTTCCTTTCTGCCGTATTTTTTTGTGTAAGCAGTCAAATGTTCCTTCCTCTTTACTTCCTGTCACACAGCCCAGTGCTTAACTACTTGCATTATGTGATAATGTGAACTCTTTTTGTAATTCAGAAAGACCAATATGGGGCAAGTTGATCAACCATTCTTTCAGTTTTGCCTCCACATTCCAGTGCCTAATGGAACTTCATGCCTTTCTTCAGTAAGTGTGTTAGAGTACATTCTATTTCTGCAAACCTCAGGACAATTTTCCTATAATAATTCTCTAACCCCGAACAGCTGCAGTTCCTTCCTCATCTGAGGTGTTTGAAAGCTTTGTATGGTATTCACCAATGTAGGATCTGTTCATATCCCAGCATGACTAATTACATGTCCCAAGTAATTCACCTCTTATAGCACATTGTGTATAATGTCTAAAACATCCCTTAATCATCATAAATGCTTTTCCATATATTTTACAAGAAAAATGACATTGGCCAGATACACCATCCACTGCTTTTGTTTCATTCCTCTCAAAACCTCAGCCACCAAACACAATGAAACATGACTGGGACAATCTTCAATTGAAATGGCTTATGCCAATATTGATAGTGACCACAAGAAACCATAAATGCTGTTTTCATCCGGTCCTCCAGTGCTGCCTCTAGCTGATGATAGCTTAGTAGCTAGTAGCTAGTAGCTAGTAGCATTGTGAAGAAATACCAACATTTCCCCAAATTGTCCAGAGATTCTATTATATTTGGGACTGGATATGTATCCATAATTGTGTGATTATTGAGGTACCTATAGCCACAGCAAGACCTATGTTTCTTCTTTCCATCTGAGTTCTTCTTTGGCATAATCACAAGAAATGTACCAGGCTGCTACTTTCCTCAGTAACACTGTCCCAAATTTGCTAGTTAATTGACTCCTCCATCACAGTATGTAGGTGATGAGGTACACAATATGGTTTGTGATAGAGAAGTGATTCACTACCAGTTGAGACTATGTTGCATGACTGGGGTCACTGATTATTATTATTAAATTATGATTTTTCAGCTGTGTAAAATATTTTGAGGTGCCCCCCCCAAAGGTGGGATACAACGCATCCCCAAATAAGGACATTGTGTTCAAATGGGTGCAGTATAAGTCAAAAAGTCAAAATATTTTATGTGATTTTATTTCACTAAAATACATAAATTACACAAAGCTTACTTATATACATAAATTATGGTTTTACGCTTGTGAAGAATGATAATCAAAGAAACATTTTTTTTTCTATCCAGACATATGTGAAAGTTACATTTTACACAATAAAATTTGGTTTTTCCTGTGCAACTCAAATTCTTGCAACTGTCAAATGTTTTTTTGTCACCAACCACTGGAAGATGACCAATGTTGTCCAAAAGAACATCAGCTTTTGGACGAACTTCTGCATTTGCTCGCTTTGAAGCACTTGGAATGGCACTGGATTCTCGCTAGTGGGAGCTGGCAAGTGGCTTTTCTATTTTTGTCAGTACTTTGGCCACATTTTCCCTAAAGTGAAGCAAATGAAGGGTATTATTTTAGGAACACCTAATTCTGATGCATTTTTCTTGTACTCAATCCATGCATTTACACATGCAATATCAACTGCATGAACAAACATGTGAAGTATCTGCTTTTGCGATCTGATGAATGTGTGATAAATTGTGATCAGAAAATCCATCTTGTCAACCCCTCCCATATGTTGATTGTAAACTTGAATAATTTCTGGCCAGTTGATTTCAACATATTTCTTTTCAGTTTTATCCCATCTCTTACACAATTCTTTGTGTCCAATTCCCACAAAATTTGATGCCATTACCACAGGCCTATTGTCATACCATTTTGTTACTGTAACTACTGTAACTTCTCCATCTTCACTTATCAATTCTTCAGCAGAGCCTCTACCACATTTTGTCATATCTTTGTCACTTGAAAATGGTGGGTTCTTGGAGTGTTTTTGGCGCACCGTATGTATTGCTTACGTATTCTTATTTCTCAAGTTCTGCAGGAGACTATAATTTGGGAAATAATTATTGAAAATGAGAAGCACATTTGTTTCAGTGATTCTTTCTGCTAATTTCACCACTACTGATGTACCAAGACCAAAAATTTTTAACATTGCTGGCTCAAGTTCTGTCATTGAGGTTTGATATATTATAAAATCAAACGTTTGACCACTTGTTCCACAGAGTGCAAATATTTTATTCCCCATGGTTTCGGTAGCCCTTTACATACTGTTTTACATGCAGTAATCCCTTGAAAGGCACCATTTGCTCATTGACACTAAGATGTTCTTCTGTTCGTAAACTCAGCAATCGTTATCTTATGGAATTGTATATTGGTGTGACTTTCCAAAATCGATCATTTTTATCAGGATAACTTGTCTTGTCAACACAGTAAAAGTTCTGTATCAGTTTTAGGAAATGGTTAACTGACATAGTGTCTGCTATTTGGGAAATACGTAACTGCGGCTCCAGTAACATCGAATACTGGAGTATTTCAAGTTTCCCATCAGAATGTGAATTTCTATAAGTGAAGGTATTTCTTTTTCTGTCATAGGAGCAAAATTACCTACACTTCTGTATACTTCATAAATATTTGTGCAAAGCCCGCTAAATGCCCAATAGGCATGGCTGTCGTCCTGCATATTCGGATACAAATCATGTGAACAGACATCAGACTAACCAACCTGGACATTCAAAACCACCTTTTGGTCTGTTATGATTAAATGGATGTTTTTCTTATTCAACTTTAGGCTGGGTATGCTGTAACAAATCTGTATGCTACAATAACATTCTCGCTGCCAATGCATTGTTGTTTGGGTGGGATGAGTGTTTCATGATTATCTCAGTGTCACTTATCATGCAGTTAGTGGGATTTGCATCTAGGCTACTCAGCTTACAATATACTGTATGATATAAAATGTCTAACATTACCTCCATCATTGTTCTCTTGTTCAACATTATTGCCAGGATCATCAGATAGATTGTCAGTTTCAGAGGGATTAAGGAGCTCTATAACTTTTCATTCTTCTTCTGTAAGTGGCCTCCGCCTGTCTTGGGGCATTGTGAAATCACCATAAGATGACTAAAAAGACAGTGAAATAATGTCCTAAATATCTATGCCATTATAACCTTTCAATCACAATGTCCTCATGTGGAGACATGTATAAAGTTATGTCACTTACCTTCCGTTCTGAAAGACACCTTTAGTTTTCACCTTCCATGTGACTGCACATTCAGTTTTGTTTTGTGGTACCACAGATTGACAGGAGCTATCGACAGTGTTCTCAGATAAACTCTCTGCTTGTGATAATATGAGGACAATAATCACAAATAGTAAAATTTTTGAATGTTAATATACTAAGCATTTATTTAGTAGCCCTATGTCTTTATATGAGGATGCAATGACCGAAAGGAGCATATTTCAATAACAATTCCTCCATTGCTCCTTTCTCCATTCCTTTTAAATGTTTCTCTTTTCTGTGTAATGCAGTAACACAAGTGGCATGCAGGGCCTGTCCGTGGATAAGATTACTAAATAATACTTCCCAATATATTTAATACTTGATAAATTTTCTTTTTCAAATCAACAGTCAGTTCATGGAACTAGAACTATAAATAAGAATAACCTTCGAAGTCACTTACTTTCGTCCAGTAAGGTGTCCATTACAGGAACACACATTTTGATTCATTCCTGACAGCAATAAATACTAATTACTGACAAAGCATACTTTAAGAGGAGCCTAAAGACTTTGGTGGCCAGCTCCTTCTGCTTTTTAGTAGAACCAACTGATGTGAACTTATTATAAAAATATCAAATCATGTGAGTATTAAGTAAAAATTAACTTCAGTACAGCGGTTGAACACTAGACTCGCATTCGGGAGGACGATGGTTCAATCCTACGTCCAGCCATCCTGATTTAGGTTTTCTGTGATTTCCCTAAATCGTTCCAGGCAAATGCCGGGATGGTTCCTTTCAAAGGGCATGGCCGACTTCCTTCCCCATCCTTCCCTAATCTGATGAGACCGATGACCTCGCTGTCTGGTCTCCTTCTCCAAAACAACCCAACCTTTAACCTCTGTACATCTTCAGTACAGTAATGTGACCAATGTAAAGAAGCAGTTAGCCTCCATAGCCAAGGTTACTAACTCTTGCACTGTGGCAGTGCGCAACTTGAAGGTAGGCTGGTTCAAATCTTGGTAGTGGATGAAATTTTCACTGCCAGTATTTGGCATCAGGGAGAGGAGAACTGGTGGCATAAAGTTCTTATCACTAGTCTTTGCACCAAACCTCCCTGCAGTGTCTTGTGAACTGAGCGCATATGACACTGTTGATGGTGACACATCTGTTGGATGGTGATGTTAAGCTTGGCAGCTCCCTTGGTGCTATTCCAGAGGAGTGGGCTATATGCTAGCACTGCGTTTCTCTCACTCCCTTCTCTCATCATCATCATCATCATCATCATCATTATCATACAACACAAATCTAATACTACACTACATATTTGCTTCCATTACACTCACCTACACTCCACAAACACACATATGACAGAACTCTTGCACATCAGTAAGGAAAGGGGTTGACATTTGTGGAGAAAAAAAAACCCTGTCTGAGAGGTGACTGAATCCATCCCATGGGATACGTCACCCCACAGTTCCATGCAGTATTCTCTCTCTGATAGTTCATGATTAGAGTAGTCTAACAATTACTATATCCACCTCAATGAACAGTATGTTCACAAGTTTTGTGATAAGCCTTTTATTACCTTTGAAATGAAAACATGTTTAGGACTTTGTGACTAATTCTACATCCTTGAGGATCATTTTACTTGGGATCTCTAGTAGGTACATTAACATATGTCTTTTTATGTAAATATGTATTGTGTATTCTTGTTTCAAGACATGTTCTACATCCTTGAGAATCTCGTCACTGCACATCTATGCAATGAAAAGTACGTATAATGTAATCAAACTGGAGTGCTTCAACTGGCAGTCATTTCTGCTAAGATGCATTGGGAGGTATGGTGCTCCTTACAAACTCAGCAATCACACTGTCATGTAAATGGACATGATTATGGAGTTGAAGTTGTATGAAATTGTAGATACGTAGATGAGTTATATGTGAAACATATATTGTATTTTTTGCACATTTTTTGTGACTTAAGCAGTAGTCTATTTTTAATATTAACTTAGTCAAGAACCCCATACAAGGACTATCTTCATTGATAATGGATGCAACAAAAGACATAGACAATAGTTTCAAATGGTTTATATCTTTGAAATGGTGAATATAATCAGTTCAAGTAGTCTTCTTCTTGCCATACTTTCTCAGGAAGCAGCTCAATGCAGAGTTAAGAAAGACTGACATTTTGAAATATAGATTTCTTTAATCTCTTTACTGCGTATTAAGTTCCTCAACTTAGCTCCCACAAATAGAGAACATTTTAATTGGTCTTATTGCTTTTGGCAGTGGATCCCTACCATATTTGATCACTGAACTAATTATGATAGTCTAATATGTTTGGTAGAAATAGTGTCATGCTTCATTACATTATGGTCTCTTCACACCTCCCTCCACCCCCCCAAGAACCATGGACCTTGCCGCTGGTGGGGAGGTTCGAGGGCCTCAGCGATTCTGATAGCCATACCGTAGTTTCAACCACATGGAGTGGTATCTGTTGAGAGGCCAGACAAATGTGTGGTTCCTCAAGAGAGGCAGCAGCATTTTCAGTAGCTTCAAGGGCAACAGTCTGTATGAATGACTGATCTGGCCTTGTAACATTAACCAAAACGGCCTTGCTGTGCTGGTACTGCGAACGGCTGAAAGCAAGGGGAAACTACAGCCATAATTTTTCCCGAGGGCTTGCAGTTTTACTGTATGGTTAAATGATGGATGGCGTCCTCTTGGGTAAAATATTCTGGTGGTAAGATAGTCCCCCATTCAGATCTCTGGGCGGGGACTACTCAGGAAGATGTTGTTATCAGGAGCAACAAGGTGTTCTATGGATCAGAGTGTGGAATGTCAGATCCCTTAATCGGGTAGGTAGGTTAGAAAATTTAAAAAGGGAAATGGATAAGTTAAAGTCAGGTATAGTAAGAATTAGTGAAGTTCACTGGCAGGAGGAACAAGACTTCTGGTCAGGTGAATAAAGGGTTATAAATAGAAATTAAAATAGGGGTAGGTTTAGTAATTAACAAAAAAAAAAAAAAAAAAAAAAAATAGAATCGCTGGTAAGCTACTGTGAACAGCATAGTGAATGCATTATTGTAGCCAACATAGACACAAAGCCCATGCCTACCACAGCGGTACAAGTGCGTATGCCAACTAGCTCCACAGACAATGAAGAGACTGAAGAAATGTGTGATGAAATAAAAGAAATTATCCAGATAGTGAAGGGAGACGAAAATTTAATAGTCATGGGGGATTGGAATTTGGTAATATGAAAAGGAAGAGAAGGAAAAGTTGTAGGTTAATATGGAATGCGGGTAAGGAATGAAAGAGGAAGCCACCTGGTAGAATTTTGTACGGAGCATAACTTAATCATAGCTAACACTTGGTCTAAACATCATGAAAGAAGGTTGTATACGTGGAAGAGGTCTTGAGACACTGGAAGGCTCCATATAGATTATATAATGGTAAGACAGAGCTTTAGGAACCAGGTTTTAAATTGTAAGACATTTCCAGGGGCACAAGTGGTCTCTGACAACAATGTATTGGTTATGAACTGTGGATTAAAATGAAGAAACTGTGAAAAGGTGGGGATTTAAGGAGTAGGGATCTGGATAAACTGAAAGAACTGGAGGTTGTAGAGAGTTTCAGAGAGAGCATTAGGGAATGATTGACAAGAATGGGGGAAAGAAATACAGTAGAAGAAGAATGGGTAGCTTTGAGAGATGAAATAGTGAAGGCAGCGGAGGATCAAGTAGGTGAAAGGACAAGGGCTAGTAGAAATCCTTGGCTAACAGAGGAGATATTGAACTTAATTGTGAATGGAGGAAATATAAAAATGCAGTAAATGAATTAGGCAAAAAGGAATACGAATGTCTCAAAAATGAGATCAACAGGAAGTGCAAACTGGCTAAGCAGGGATGGCTAGAGGGCAAATGTAAGGATGTAGAGGCATATATCAGTAGGGGTAAGATAGATACTACCTACAGGAAAATTAAAGAGACCTTTGGAGAAAAGATAACCACTTGTACAAACGTCAAGAGCTGAGATGGAAAACCATTTTTAAGCAAAGAAGTAAAAGCAGAAAGTTGGGAGTATACAAAGGGTTTATACAAGGGTGATGTACTTGAGGGCGATATTATGGTAATGGAAGAGGACATAGATGAAGATGAAATAGGAGACATGAGACTGCATGATGAATTTGACAGAGCACTGAGAGACATAAGTTGAACAAGGCCCTGGGAGTAGACAGCATTCCATTAGAACTACTGATAGTGTTGGGGGGAGACAGCCCAGACAGAACTCTACCATCTGGTGAGCAAGATGTATGAGACAGGCAAAATGCACTCAGACTTCAAGAAGAATATAATAATTCCAATTCCAAAAAAGGCAGGTGTTGACAGGTGTGAAAATTACTGAACTATCAGTTTAATAAGTCACTGCTACAAAATACTGACACGAATTCTTTACAGATGAATGGAAAACTGGTAGAAGCCTACCTCAGGGGGGATCAGTTTGGATTCCTTAGAAGTGTTGGAAAACACAAGGCAATACAGACCCTACGACTTATCTTAGAAGACAAATTGAGGAAAGGCAAACCTACATTTCTAGCTTTTGTAGACTTATAGAAAGCTTTTGACAATGTTGATTGGAATATTCTATTTCAAATTCTGAAGATGGCAGGGGTCAAATACAGGGAGCAAAAGGCTGTTTACAATTTGTACAGAAACCAGATGGCAGTTAAAAGAGTCGAGAGGCATGTAAGGGAAGCAGTGGTTGGGAAAGTAGTGAGACAGGGTTGTAGCCTATCCCCGATGTTATTCCATCTGTATACTGAGCAAGCAGTAAAGGAAACAGAAAAAATCTGGAGTAGGAATTACAATCCATGGAAAGAAACAAAAACTTTGAGGTTTACCGATGACATTGTAATTCTGTCAGAGACAGCAAAGGACCTGGAAGAGCAGTTTAATGGAATGGACAGTGTCTTGAAAGGAGGATATAAGGTGAACATCAACAAAAACAAAATGAGGATAATGGAATGTAGTTGAATTAAATCAAGTGATGCTGAGGAAGGATGTCAAGGAAAGCATTTCTGAAGAAGAGAAATTTATTAATATTGAGTATAGATTCAAGTGTCAGAAAATCATTTCTGAAAGTATTTGTATGGAGTATAGCCATGTATGGAAGTGAAACATGGATGATAACTAGTTTAGACAAGAAGAGAATAGAAGCTTTCAAACTGTGGTGCTACAGAAGAATGCTGAAGATTGGATGGGTAGATCATGTAACTAATAAGGTGGTACTGAATAGATCTGGGGAGAAGAGGAATTTGTGGCACAACTTGACTAGAAGAAGAGGTCAGTTGGTAGGAGATGTTTTGAGGCATTAAGGAATCATCACGCTAGTGTTGGAGGCAGTTTGGGAGGTAAAAACCATAGAGGGAGACCAGGAGATGAATATAATAAGCAAATTCAGAAGGATGAATGTTGCAGTAGTTACTTGGAGCTGAAGAAGCTTGCACAGGATAGAGCAGCATGGAGAGCTGCATCAAACCAGTCTCTGGACTTGAAGACCACAACAGCAACAACAATCCTCACATTCCTCTTGGCAAAAAATCTTATATGTGTGTTTTCTATCAACTTCAATAAGTTCTATAATTTTCAATGTGATAGGGTCTGCAGCTGTGATGAATTTGAATTCAAAAAATTCAAGAAGTAACATCAGTTTTGCAATATGTTTTGTTTTGCACAATAAGTCTCCAAGTTTGATGGGCATGTCAGATTAGCTTTCCTCAACCACTTGACAAATTTACAGCTTCAGCTTGTCATGACCAGTGTTGTCAGTGCAGACTGCACATTGTTTTGAAATTTCCTGACAGATTGAAGCTGTGTGCTGGACTAGCCCATGAGGGGCATGGCAGAAGCACGAGGTATTAGGGTTTCTTCCAGTTCCATTTATGTATTGAACATAGGAAGAATGATTGTTTGAATGCCTCTTCGAATACAATAATTATTGTAATATTATCCTCATAATCCCAATGTGAGCAATACATATGGGTTGTAGTATAGTCCTAGAATCATCATTTAAAGTCAGTTCTTGAAATATTGGTAATAGACTTTCTCAGGATAGTTTATGTCTATTCTCAAGGGTCTTCCAATTCGATTCCTTCAGTATCTCTGTGACTCTCTCCCACAGATCAGACAAATGTGTGACCATTCATGCTACCCTTCTCTGTAAACAGTCAGTATCCTCTCTTAGTCCTGTTTGGAACAGTTCTTTTCACCATTTTGAAATCTTATCAATATCTGACTGAATATGTATGAATCTTCTTTCAGACAGCACTTTACCATACATAATTGCACCACCTGCAAAAAGTCTGAGGTTACTATTAATACTGTCTGCAAGGTCATTGATATACAAACTGAACAGCAAGGGCCCCAACACACTTGCCAGGGGCACATTTGAAGTTATTTCTACATCTGATGATGACTCTCCATACAAGATAACATGCTGTGTTCTCCCTACCAAAAGGTCTTCAATCTAGCATACATTTTACTTGAATCTCCATGCGATCATAGTTTTGACAATAAGCATAAGCACAGGCATGGTTAAATCAGGTGCTGGTTTCAAAGAAGTGACGAAAAACATCGTAAAATATAATTATGACAAGCAGGACAGTGTTGTAATTTGCACTGGAGCTAAAGACATTTACGAAAACAATGCTATGAAAATGTATAAGCAGCTCTTGAGTGTTTTGCTAGTACTGTCAAATACAAACATTTTACTGGTGAACTTTACCAACAGGCATGATTTACCTGAATGGTCATGTGTGAATAAGGAAATTCACAGAATTAATGTGAAACTTAAAAGTAGTTGTAGGCTATTCAGTAATGTGAAATTAATTGACTCAAGCACACTTGATAAAGAATGTTTTACAAAACATGAGCTTCACCTTAACAGAAATGGGAAGGCCAGGTTAGGAAACTTAATAAGGGAAAAATTAAATGCATTTCCAAAGTGACAGCCACTGAACTGGGATGGTATAAATCTCCAGTAGCAGAAACACCAGCACAAACAGCAGCAGCACGCAAATGGACCGTCCAAAAAACAGTAGCAACAGAGGAACCTACTACTGGACCAACATTAGCAGCAGCAGCAGAACTAACATCAGAAGCAATAGTTGCAGCATCAAAAATCAACCAACCAGAATCATTAGCACTCACAGCAACAACAGAAGCAGTAGTTCCAACATCAATAACCAAGCAACCAGAATCACTGGCATTCACTGCAACAGCACACAGTAGCAGCAGTGGTAATCACACCAGAAGAAGGCAGCCACCCTTGAGAAGCCAGGATTTTTGCTGGGGCAAAACAGTGAACAACAGCACATAACAGGGAAACAGCTACATGTTTGCAAGCAAAGGAATCTACAACAAGGTATGAAGTCTTGTAACAGTGTAAGAGAAAATGCATCAACAGAGTGTAAAGTCACAGGTCAGTCGGATTGTTCAAATCAGCTAAGAATTATGAGTCTGAACATTCAGTGTTTTAAAAACAAGTACCTTGAACTTGAGGTAGCAGCAAATAGTGACCATATTGATTGTTCATGTGTTATGGAACATTGGTGCAGGGACACTGAACTAAACAGCATAAACTTAAGCCAATATAAACTTGCCAGTCAGTACTGTAGGCAAAATGCCAAAGGTGGTGGTGTATGCATTTATCTAAATCCTAAGCTTAAATTTAAGTTAAGATACGAGGCTAAACCATTAATCATAGAAAAGGATTTTGAAGCAGTAGCCATTCAGTTATATAGTTTAAAGAAGAAAATAATTGTTGCAGCAATTTACAGATCACCATCTGGAGATACTGAAGTCTTTCTTAAGAATTTGGAAGAAATGCTCAACATTTTATCTAATGAGAACTCTACCATAATTCTTTGTGATGACTTTAATATTAATCTATTGGTCCAGCGTTCAGTTTTAAAACAAGTTTTTAGACATACTAAAGAGCTTCAACATGTTCCCCCACATATCAGTTCCCACTAGAACAAAAGATTCCAGTGAAAGCCTAATAGATAACATCTTCTCAAATGTGGTCACACATGAAGTTGCAGTTACAAATATGAATATAGGATTATCAGATCACAATGCACTAACCTTTAATCTCACTGCAACTCCCAAGGAGGAGGAAAATAAAAAGGAGTACAAACGATTTTTCTCTACTGAAAATTGTAATCAGTTCAAAAATAATTTAAAAAATGCAGTTTGGTCAGAGGTCTTGGCACAAACAAACACAAATGATGCTTACAATACATTTGTTTCCACTTTTATGACATACTTTGAAATGCGTTTCCCAAAAAAGCTTTTGAGTTATAGATCATCTGGATACAAAGGGACCTGGATTACACCCGGAATTAAAAAGTCAAGGGAAACCACAAAATTACTAAGTTTAAAGTTAAAAACATGTCATGATCAGCAGTTTGTTGAGTATATGAGGACATACAAAAATACTTACCGCAAAGTAATAGCAAAAGCAAAATTATTAAGTAATGATAGATTAATAAGGCAGGCTAGTAACAAGTCCAGAATGATGTGGAAAATGGTAAAAAAAGAAACTGGGGGTCAAACTAAAGAACAGGAAATCAATCTTAAAAATAATGAAAATATCCCCATAGAGAAAGATGCCATGGCAAACTATGTAAACAATTATTTTGTAAATATTCCCCTTACTTTAAGTAGTACATTTAAGCAACAGTGGCTACTCCAATGGTAAATACCAGCATGATTGCAATCCCAACAGATGAGCATGAAGTTCTGAAAGTCATTAAATGCTTGAAATCCGAAAATGTCCTCTGGGTTGGATGATGTACTTATATCAATAATTAAGAAAATTGCTCCATGTGTTGTCAAACCTATAGTGCACATAGCAAACTTGTCCCTTAGTGAAGGGATATTTCCAGATAAACTTAAAATCTCTAAAGTGATACCTCTATACAAAAATGGTGACAGACATAAAATAGAAAATTACTATCCCATATCTCTCCTCCCAGCCTTCTCCAAAATACTCAAGGAATTAATGAAAATCAGGGTTACAAAATATCTAGAAAAACATAAACTAATAAATAAAAGTCAGCATGGTTTTTGAACAAGGCACAGTACAGAAACAGCCATATTGGACTACGCAACAGAAATAGTAAGAGATTTGGAGTCAAATAAACAGGTTGCTGGAATTAATCTAGATTTATCCAAGGCCTTCAATACTGTGAACCATGTAATAGTACTAGGGAAACTTGAAGCAATAGGCATCAGGGATACTGTTAAAAAATGGTTTGAATCTTATCTGCAAAACACATCACAAGTTGTTGAGCTGAGGTCATCCAACAAACTTCACAATTTTAAACTCATATCTGAACCAAAACAAATTGAAATAGGTGTTCCTTGCCGGCCAGGTTGGGCGAGCGGTTCTAGGTGCTACAGTCTGGAACCGCGCGACCGCTACGGTCGCAGGTTCGAATCCTGCCTCGGGCATGGATGTGTGTGATGTCCTTAGGTTAGTTAGGTTTAAGTAGTTCTAAGTTCTAGGGGACTGATGACCTCTGATGTTAAGTCCCATAGTGCTCAGAGCCATTTGAACCAAATAGGTGTTCCACAGGGCAGCATTCTGGGCCCATTGTTATTTTTAATTTATATCAATGATATCCAGGCTCCAGACAGCTCAGCCAAAATTATACTATTTGCAGATGACACGAGTATCCTAATTAGTGATATAAAAGAATCATTGTGTACTACAGCAGAAAAAATGCTCTACATACAGTCATGGTTTTATTCAAATAAGCTGATGTTAAATATATATATATATATATATATATATATATATATATATATATATATATATATATATATATATATATATATATATATATACACACACAATATGGAAGCAAGTGTCACGGGGAAAATATGTGCCTTATGCTGGATATCAAACAAATAGAAAAAGTGTGCACCACAAAGTTTCTGGGAATGTGAATTGACTAAGATTTAAACTGGAATGAACACAGTGTATATCTTACTCAGAAACTTAGCTCAGCATGTTTTGCCTTAAGAATAATATCCAAGGTATGTAGCAAGGAATGTATTAGAGTGATGTACTTTAGTTATTTCCAATCAGTTGCAAGCTATGGCATAGGTTTTTGGGGAAAAACCAGGTCAAGACTAAATGACATTTTAATTATGCAAAAAAGAGCTATTCGTATCATGACACACAGTCCAACACAAACTCACTGTAGACCCTCATTCAGACAACTAAAGATACTGACAATACCATCAATATATATTTTTAAATGCCTGGAAATGATCAGTAAAAATAACTGTGATCTCCAAACCAACTCAAGCTACCATGATCACAATACAAGGCATTGTAAAGACTTCCACATTCCATATGTAGCAAAAACTAGAAGTCAGAAACATGCTAGCCACTTAGGAATAAAGCTTTTAAATACACTTCCATCTCAAATTAAAGAACTGAAAGGCAAAAATAATTTCAAGCGTGAAGTAAAAAAATACTTGATGGAAAAATGCTACTACAGTGTAAATGAATACCTGTCTCAGACTGTGGATTGAAACCTGAACTTCTTTTTTAAAAAATTTAAACTAATTTAATTATGTTTTCAACTTCATAATTATGGTACTTATGAAAAATCCGTTAAATATCTGTAATACGTTTTGTGTATAAGGCATAGTTCATGATCTATAACTGTTTATCATGAGCATATACTTTTGTTTTTGTGTAATAAGTTCTTGTACACTACTTATGTACTATGTGTATGTAATTTGTTTTGCTGTTTGTATATGTTTGTCCATTTATTATGTGTATGTGTTGTTATGTGTTACGTGTAATCAAATGACAAATCCTATATCACATGTGTGATCTGTTGGATGCTAAATAAATAAATAAAATAAATAAACTGAGTCCAATGCTTTTTCGAATTCTTGCACAATTAGCAAGAAAGTGTTAATGTTATAATAATAATATTAATAATAATAATAACTGTAAATAGCCAGAATGTATCCATATAAACATTGTTTTATTTTTTTAGTTGTCTATAAGTGTTCTATGTTTGTTCTGTTGATGCATTCCACATCGTAATATTTATCATGAATTTTATTTATGGGAACAAGTAATTATCTATCTGTGCTCATTTTCTCATGTATAATATTAAAGTTTCTTCTATTGTAACTCTACTAAATTATATGGTCAGTACATAGAGCATCATTTCTGTGTTTCAGCCAGGAAGTATGTCCAATGCTTTGGTGTCTGCTCTTGATGTTTTTCCAACTATTGCTGCAGTATGCAACATCTCACTTCCAACAGACAGATACTTTGATGGTATTGATGTTCAAGGTATCCTAACAGGAGAGTTGGAGAAAGCTCATGAGGTATAGACAATTTTCTTCAACTACAATTTTATAATTTTGTAAAATATTCACTTCCAATATTTACCTAACTCTTACTTCTGTCTGATGGGCAAGGATCAGACTTTGTGTACTTGAGAAACTTGAACAAAAGCTTTTGAGAAACTTGAAAGAAAGCTTATGTTATTCTTGAGGAATTGTGTTGGGTATATTTAGACACACAGTGGATGTAAATGTAGAATCTGGATGCTTGGATCATGCAGTGACCTGGCAGATACATTTATGTATTCATTCCAGTTGAACATTTTGACTGCACTCATTCTCAGGAAAGACCTCAATCAGAGTGAAGTCAAAGATTTGATACAATTTTGGACAACATAAATGAATAAAAAGCTATTTGATTGTATGTTATAATAACTATGTTGGCCTATTTCACCATTTTGTGTTTCCCAACAAAATATTCTCGTCCAAACTGCTTAACTGAGCACGTTAAACACATTATGTCTTTGAAGATCCTTTTTCTGAAAATTATATTTCATTACAACTTGATGCTGTGTGGATGACTTAGTACAAAAGTGAAGAAATAATGTGAAATTTTTTCATGTACTCTGAATACCTTGTTAGGGTAGCCACATGTGATAAAAATACATAGTCCTTTTTGCAGCTGAAAAACAAGTTCTCTGTTATTTTATTTGTGTATTCTCAACCCACAATGCAATAGTCTGATTTTCAGTTGTGAGCCAGGGTTTGATCTAATTGACTGTAATAAACATTTGATTATCAGCTTACTATTTTATTACTCCTAGGATCATGTATACCACTTGCAAGTGAGAAACAGACATGCTTCCAGTAGTGCTGAATAGCTCTTATGGCAGTAAGTGCTGAACTTCATCTCTTAAGCACCTTATGTAAATAATGTAGTAGTAAAAACAAACAATGGAAACTCCAGGTTGGAGTACCAACAACATAAGAAAAAGATAGATTGCTACTCTCTGTAAGGATGACACTTGGAGTTGCAGAGAGGCAAATGAAAAGACACTTACTCATTAGCTTTTGGCCAAATCCTTCATCAGGAAAGGAAACACACACACACACACACACACACACACACACACACACACACACACACACATTCATTCAAACAAGTGAACAAACCTCATGCACACTTGCCTGCCATCCCTGGCAGCTCAGATCAGGATGCCGGCATTTCAGTCCGTGCTGCTGGAGATGGTGGTCATGTGCGTTTGAGGTTTACTCGCTTCTGTAAATGAACATATGTGTACTTCCTTTTCTGATGGAGACCTTGGCTGAAAGGTAATGTGTAAGTGTCTTTTTGTCATGCCTGTCTGCAACTCCACAAGTCATCTTTACGGTGAAAAGCAATCTAACTTTTCCTTATATTGTTAATGTAGTAGTAATAGTGACAACTCACTGAATAGTAGAGGTGTTGAGTAGCTGATAGGCAAACAAACATGATTAAAAAGTTTGCTAGCTTTCAGAGTTACATTGTGCCAGCTGAACTATGAGTGTCATGAAGAGGCTTATACAAAATGTTCAGTTGTTAACTTTACATAATGTTCTAACAGCACACTACATTGCTCCAGAAACTTATGCTGTAGAATAGTATTGAATGAAAGACAAAAAGCATCTCAACTGTTCCATTTCCTGGCCAACATAATTTCTGAGTGTGAATCCTTTTTGTCTGAAGCAGTACTGTATTTGCATAAGGGACTGTCATTCTAGATACAGTTGCTCTCATTTAAACAGGCTCTAAGTATCTCTTCTCTTCTGTCATATTTTGAATTCATGTTTTAAATTGCGAAATGTGCAAATTTGTAAGACATAGAAAAATTTATTTATTTATTTGTTTGTTTTGAGTCATCAGTGTTCTGACTGACTTGAGGATGCCTGCCATGAATTTCTCTCCTGTGCCAATCTCTTCAACTCAGAGTATCACTTGCAACCTATGTCCTCAATTATTTGCTATATGCGTCTCTGTCTTTCTGTACAGTTTTTGCCCTCTATAGCTCCCTCTAATACCACGGATATTATTCAGTGATGTATTAACAGAAGTCCTATTATCCCATCAATGTTTTCCATACATTCCTTTCCTCTCTGAGTCTGGACAGACCCTCCTCATTCCTTACCTTATTGGCCCACTTAATTTTCAACATTCACCTATACTCCACATTTCAAATGCTTCAATTCACTTCTGTTCTAGTTTTCCCACAGTCCATGTTTCACTGCCATACAATACTGTGCTCCAAACATATGCTCTCAGAAATTTCTTCCTCAAATTAAGCCCTGTGTTTGATGCTAGCAGGTTTCTACCCACCAGGTATGCCCTTTTCACCAGTACTAGTCTGCTTTTGATGTCCTCCCTGGTCCATCTGTTATGGGTTATTTTGCTGCATAGGTAGCAGAATTTCAACTTCACCTACATTGTGACCATCAATCCTGATGCTAAGTTTCTCATTGTTCTCATTTGTGCTATTCTGATTGCTTCCATATTTCTTAAATTTACTCTCAGTCCACATTCTGCACTCATCTGACTGTTCTTTCCATTCAGCACATCATGTAATTCTCCTTCACTGTCACTGAGGATAGCAATGTCATGAACCTTATCAGTAATATCCTTCCATCTTGAATTTTAATTCCACTCTTGAACCTTTCTTTTATTTCCATTATTGCATTTTTGATGTATAGATTGTACAGTACATTCCTGTCTTAGGTCATTTTTAATCCAAGCTCTTAGTTCTAGGTTTCCACTTGTATTATTCCCTCTTAGCCAGTGTACATTCTGTATATTAGTCACCTCTCCCTATAGCTTCTCCCAATTTTTCTCAGAATTTCAAACATCTTCCACCATTTGACATTGTCAAACCCTTTTTCTAGGTCGACAAGTCCTATGAATGTGGCTCGATTTTCTTTCAGCCTTGCTTCCATTATCAACAACAATGTCAGAACTGCCTCTCTGGTGCCTTCACCTTTCCTAAAGCCAAACTGATCGTCATCTAATTCATGCTCAATTTTCTGTTCAATTTTTCTGCCTATTACTCTTGTCGGCAAGTTGCATGCATCAACTGTTAAACTGATTGTGTGATAATTTTTACACTTGTCAGCTATTGCAGTCTTCAGAATAGTTTGTGTGATGCTTTTCTGAGAGTCAAATGGTATATCACCAGTCTCATACATTCTACACACAAATGTGAATATTTGTTTTGTTGTTACTTCCCCCAATGATTTTAGAAATTCTGATGGAATGTTATCTGTCCCTTTTGCCTTTTTTGATTTTAAGTCTTTCAAAGCTTTTTTAAATTCTGACTCTAATACTGCATCTCCTATGTCTTTCCTATTGACTACTGTTTATTCTTCTATCATGTCATCAAACAAGCCCTCCCTCACATAGAGGCATTCAATGTACTCTTTCCCCCTATGTGCTCTTTCTTCTGTATTTAACAGTGGGATTCCCATTGCTCTCTTAATGTTACCACCATTGCTTTTAATTTCACTGAAGGTTATTTTGACTTCTCTGTATGCAGCATCAGTTCTTGTGACAGTCATTTCTTTTTTGATTTATTGACATTTTTCAATCAGTCATTTCATCTTAGCTTCCCTGGACTTCCTATTTATTTCATTCCTAAGTTGCTTGTTTTTCTGTATTCTTGATTTTTGCTGAACATTTTTTTATTTCCTTCATTCTTCAGTCAACTGTTTCTTCTGTTACCCATGGTTACCTCACATGTACCTTCTTTATACCTACAATTTTCTTTTCACCTTCTGTGATTCTCCTTTTTAGAAATGTCCATTCCTCTCCAATTGAACTGCTTACTGAGCTATTCATTTCAGCAGTGTCTGGAGCATCAGAGAACTTCAAGCATATCTCTTCATTCTTTAGTACTACCTTATCCTACTTTTTTGTGTATTGATTCTTCCTGACTTGTCTCTTAACCTTTAGCTTGTGCTTTGTCACTACTAAATTGTCTATATCTGCTCTTGGATATACCTTACAATCCAGTATCTGATTTTGGAACCTCTGCCTGACCACAGTGTAATCTAACTGAAATTTTGCTGTATCTCCTGACCTTTTCCAAGTATACCTCCTCCTATTGTGATTCTTGAACTGAGTATTCACTATTTCTATCTGAAATTTATTGCAGAACTCAATTAGTATTTCTCATATCTCATTCCTAGTACAAGCCCATACTCTCGTATAACCCTTTCTTCCACTCCTTCCTCTATAACCGCATTCCAATCTCTCATGACTGTTAGATTCTCATCTCCCTTTATGTACTGAATTACCTGTTCAATATCCTCATATACTTCCCCTATCTCTCCATCTTCTGCTTGTGATGACAGCATGTATATCGGAACTGTTGTTCCTGGTGTTGGTTTGCTGTTGATTCTGATGAGAATAACCATATCACCAAACTGTTCACAGCAAACAGCCTCTGTCATACCTTCCTATTTGTAACAAAACCTATTCTCATTATCACATTTTTTGCTGCTGTTGATATTACCCTATAGTCATCTGACCAGAAATTGTTGTCTTCTTTCCATTTCATGTCACTGACCCCCACTATACCTAGATTCAGCCTTAGCAGTTTCCTTTTCAGATTTTCTAGCTTTCCTACTTCATTCAATAGTACCAATAGCTGTTGTATTATTTCATTTAGGTCTTCAAATACATCCATGCAACTACTAAAAAATGAATACTTTTTTTTTACTATAAGCATTTCATTTTATTCATTTAAATCATTATCAATGATCTGGAATCAAACATATTTATAGTTATGGTTCACTTCTAGATTTAAAAACATTTTAATTCAAAAGATATTGAAGTGTGACTTTTACTTACTGTATTTTAATCTGACTTTTGCTTACAGGTGGAATGGATCTCTGTGATATGTAATCTGAAAACAGAACCATTTTTTATCATGAAGCAAACTAAAATTGCAAATTTGTTTGACTCCATACCACTGACAAAATTCACAGTGAATAAAATGAAATGCTTATGATGAAGTAAATAAGCATTGTTTTAGCAACTGCAAAGATGATTAGAAATACTCTGCAGCATTTATGCACTTTACAAAATATTTAGAATAATCAAAACATCCACAGCTCCAAGTTCAAACCCCACCACTGTTCAAATTTTGAATAATAATCATCAGCCATAGGAGCCAAAGACTTCTGGCATAAGAAGTCACCCATTGGCCTTGTCAAAGAGGGTGGAGGTGCAGACAGACATTCAGGGCACTCTCTTGTCCTTTGGGTGGGAAACTGTCCGTAAAGGCAAAAGAATCAGCAATAATCAGTGGCATTAGAATGCAGAAGGCAATGGAAATGTATATTCACAGGACATGTGGCCTGTAATTGAAGAACCATCTTTGGCAAAAGATTCCGGACTAGTCCCGCATTCAGTTCTCTGGAAGAGGGAGGTAACCATGAGAAAAAGACTGAATAACCTGTAAGAGAGTAACATTCTATGACTTGGGATATGACCACTTAGATGCAGGATTTATGTAAATGTTGGTCTGGCTTAGATAATAATATGGTGCCAGTTTCTCAATAAATGATTGACTGTATGATGTTATTGGCTGGGATACACCATGTGGGGTTGTTTGGTCACCCAGTACAAGTATTTTTATTTGATGCCTCTTTGCCAACTTGCACATTGATGACGATAAAATGATGGTGATGATAACACAACACCCAGTCCCTGAGTAAATAAAGTCCCTGGCCAGCCGGAAATGAAACCCAAGAACCCCTGGTCTAGAGTCAGCAATAACCACTAGACCATGAGCTGTGGACAATTTCTTCTTAATGTGTAGGTTAGTGTACTGTTCTCTATAAAAAGGGAAATGTATCTGACAGCACGAAAGAGTAGTGACCCAGAAACTATCAAACATTATAAAAACTACTGTGTTATATTAAGAAAAGTTATTAAAAAATCCAGAAGTATGTGTATCATGTCTGAAATCAGCAACTCTGATAATAAAATTAAAACAATTTGGAATATTATTAAAAGAGAAGCAGGTCAACCAAGAGCACAGGAAGACGATATTACCATCAAATTGAATGAAAACTTTATGAACAAAAAGTCAGAAGTTGAAAATATTTTTAATAATCATTTTCTAAATGTTGTGGATATAGTAGGATCCAGGTGTTCATTAGAAGATGCTAGGCTGTTAATGGAAGAGGCCATACCTATGCAATTTGATACAATTGAAATCTCACCCACTTCTCCCTCTGAAATTAGGAAAATAATAAACTTGCTTAAAAGCAAAAACTCACATGGAATTGGCATTTCCAGCAAAATACTAAAAGCTTGTTCTCAACAGATAAGTAAGATTCTCAGCCACCTGTGTAATAGCTCTCTGGAACAGGGCATTTTCCCTGATAGACTGAAATATGCTATTGTTATACCTTTGCATAAAAAGGGGGATAGATCTGATGTCAACAATTACCGTCCAATCTCCCTTCTAACAGCTTTATCCAAAATTTTTGAGAAAGTAATGTATTCAAGAGTAGCTTCACATATCTGTAAAAATGAAGTACTAACAAAATGTTAGTTTGGTTTCCAGAATGGTTTTTCAACAGAAAATGCCATATATGCTTTCACCAATCAAATTTTGAATGATCTGAATAACCGAACACCACCCATTGGGATTTTTTTGTGATCTCTCAAAGGCTTTTGATTGTGTAAATCATGAAATTCTGCTAGACAAGCTCAAGTATTGTGGCATGAGTGGGACAGTGCACAAATGGTTTAATTCGTACCTAACTGGAAGAGTGCAGAAAGTTGAAATAAGTAGTTCTCATAATATGCAAAGATCAGCACATTCCTCAAACTGGGGAACTATCAAGAATGGGGTTCCACAAGGGTCAGTCTTGGGTCCTTTGTTGTTCTTAATATATATTAATGACTTGCCATTCTATATTCATGAAGAGGCAAAGTTAGATCTCTTTGCTGATGATACAAGTATAGTAATCACACCTGACAAACAAGAATTAACTGATGAAATTCTCAATACAGTCTTTCAGAAAATTACTAAGTGGTTCCTTGCAAATGGACTCTCACTGAATTTTGATAAGACACAGTACATACAGTTCCGTACAGTGAATGGTATGATGCCATTAATAAATATAGACCTTAATAAGAAGCATATAGCTAAGGTAGAATATTCCAAATTTTTAGGTGTGTCCATTGATGAGAGATTAAATTGGAAGAAACACATTGATGATCTGCTGAAACGTTTGAGTTCAGCTACTTATGCAATAAAGGTCATTGCAAATTTTGGTGATAAACATCTTAGTAAATTAGCTTACTACACCTATTTTCATTCATTGCTTTCATATGGCATCATATTTTGCGGTAATTCATCACTAAGGAATAAAGTATTTATTGCACAAAAGTGTGTAATCAGAATAATAGCTGGAGTCCACCCAAGATCATCCTGCAGACATTTATTTAAGGATCTAGGGATATTCACAGTAGCTTCTCAGTATATATACTCTCTTATGAAATTTGTTATTAACAACCAAACCCAATTTAAAAGTAATAGCAGTGTGCATAACTACAATACTAGGAGAAAGGATGATCTTCACTATTCAAGATTAAATCTAACTTTGGCACAGAAAGGGGTGAATTATACTGGCACTAAAGTCTTTGGTCACTTACCAAATAGTATCAAAAGTCTGACAGATAACAAACAAGTATTTAAGAAGAAATTAAAAGAATTTCTGAATGACAACTCCTTCTACTCCATAGAGGAATTTTTAGGTATAAATTAAGAAAAAAAAAACAAAAAAATATTAAAAAATAAAAATAAAAAAATAAAAGAAATAAAAAAAACACAAAAAAATAAAAAAGTTGTTATATTAACTTAAGTATGTTGTTAAATTAACTTAATTATGTCATGTATTGGAAAATTTGACTCGTTCCACATCATTACAAAATATTATATTCATGATCCACGGAACTAGTATTAATCTAATCTAATCTTAATTAGGGAGCAGGAATTTTCTAATTTATTTAAAATTTTGATGTGATGATAGTTTTTTCACTGATTTGCACTCAGTTTTGAGGTCAACAGGATAAAGAGAAAAATCTGTATGTGTAAATGAAAGTTTATATTTAAACATCAAAATTAATAATGCCAAGACAAAAGACAAATGATCTACAGTGTTATCAGCTTTTAACTCTTAATGAAATAGCTGCTGTGAGTGTAGAATTCCATACCAAAGTATTTAAGCTTTATTAAGAAAACATTACATGGTTATTTCAGGTGTTATTTCACCCCAATAGTGGAGCAGCAGGACCAGAAGGTGAAATTGGGGCAGTAAGAATTCAGGAGTACAAAGTTGTATACTACTCTGGTAAGCTGACGATTATTTAACACTATTTGAGGAATACCTTTGATGCTTTACTAACACCAAGAAGGAGTTTTATAAATTAGCCACAAACTGGTATTCATAAAAGTATCAATGTAAAATTGTAACTTTAGCAGCTGATGAAAGAATGTGTGACATTGCAGTGCAATTGTGGGGACAGTACTGGCAAGGGGCTCATTGATACTAGGGCACAAAGTCTTTGCGAATTTCATTCAGTGTACTCGGTTGGGCAGTAACTATACCTCACAGACAGGCATGTGAGCAATATATGCAGATGTCAGCATTTGAGATAGGATGTGTAGCTGGCCCAAAGAAGCTGGTTGGAGTAATCAGTGAATGGCTTGGCAACTGAGTAGGAGTGATATGCCACTATTCAATGAAATTGGCATGAATGGGTGAACCATGGTCAAATACAGCATCAAGAAGGACGCATTCGACCTAGAGAGATGACAGAATGAGAGGACTGAGCAGTCATCAGAGAGGTACTCAAGAGCCCTGGATTCATCATCATCATCATTGATCTGATGTGCACGTGGTGCTTCACTGACCACAAGAACCATTAATAGGCAGTTCACAGAAAGGGGGATGAGATTATGGTGCTCCTTGCACCAACTATCATTGATCTCTGTACAACAGTAAGCCCATTTGCTGTGCTGTCATGCACATTTGGCCCGGAATCTCATCAACAGGAGAAGAATTGTCTTCAGTGATGAGTCCCATGACCAGAAAAGACATGGAGATGCCCTAGACAGTGGTGGAATAACAAACCAGACTGTCACCCGCATGTGGACTGGCTACCAGGAGTGATGGCCTGGAGAGCCGTTTCATTTCATGGCACCCCATTGGTTGTCACGCATGGCACCCTTACAGCACAGCTGCCCATTGATGATATTCTACACCCTGTTTTGTTGCCCATCATGGTAAGCCATCCTGGGCTTACATTTCAGCAAGATAATGTCTGCCTGCACACAGCAAGAGTTTATTCTGCTTGTCTTTGGGCTTGCCAATCATTGCCTTGTCCAGCAATGTTACCAGTCCCTCCCCAATTGAGAACATTTGGAGTATAATAAGCAGCCCCCCTCCCCCCAACCAGTTCCAGATTTTTACGGTCTAATGGGCCAATTGGACAGAATTTGGCGTGCCCTGAGGAGGGAGGGCCAGAGGTGGAGCAGCGTGTTACTGACTTGCTCAATTTGTGAAGCTCGTTTTCTTTGGATAAATTATTGAATTTTTCTGAAACTGCAATCATTTATTTATCTGTACATGCACATCACATCTATTTATTTCATCCCATTTGGATAATTCCTTCATGGTGTATCTTTTGTTTTTGTTTTAGAGTGTATTTTAAAATTAATATGTTAATGGAAAGTCCTTGGCAGAATATAAACAATCAAAAGAGTAAAGGTGGCAATACATGGAATACTTGAGGTGCTGAGTTATTGATAAGTAGGTAAAAAAACTGTTTCTGGTTTTCGGATAAATTATTATTCAGGTCTATAGAGTACGTATATGCCTGCACAGCTAAGTGACTACAATGTGTGAGTACTGCGGCTCAAGCTTGAACCTGTTTACTGCAGTCAAAATATGGCCTCATGCTACAAATGGTCCCCTCCTCACCCGCACACAATCCTCAATTACTGAACTGACAATTCCTCAATGTCTCAGGTTGTGTCCTACCAACCACCTCTTCTTTTAGCTGAGGTGTGACATAAAGTTCATTTCTTTTCTTCATTAGTTACATAATCCACCCATCTAATATTCAACATTCTTCTGGAGCACCACATTTCAAAAGTTTCCATTCTCTTCTCATTTGTACTGTTTATTGTCTGTGTTTCACTTTTGTAAAAAGTTACAATGTAGGCAAATACTTTCAGAAAACACTTTCTAGTACTCAGATTTATCTTAGATACCTAGAGTTCATAGTGCCTGCTCCATTCACTGCCACCACCTACCAACATGGGATGAGGTCTGAAGATGGTCAGTAACTGACTGAAACCGGTAAAAAAAAAAAAAAAAAAGACGTTTCTTGTGGCCAAAACTCTTCACGTTCATCTTAAAGGACTAAGAAAAACCACTCTTCTCCATGACAAATGTTCTCCAAAATTACTTTCTTCTGAAATACTTTGCTTGCTATTGCCCAAGTGTGTGATACATCCTTCATACTTGGACCATCATCAAGTATTCTGCTGCCCAAAATAGAAAAACTCATTTACTGCTTGTAATATCTCATATCCTAATCTAATTCCCACATCACCGTCTGATTAAATTTGAGTATGTTCCCTTACCCTTGTTTTATTTGTGTTGGTGTCACTCTTGTTACTTCTTTTCAAGATACCATCCATTATGTTCAACATATCTTCCACATTATTTGCTGTCTCTGTATAATGTGGCATGTATTTGCAACCAGAAATAAGTAATGATGTATCTGCTTGTCCTGTCTGGAAGCTTGGCATGAATAAAATAATTCGGTAGAAATTTATTACATTATTTATTCTTTGAGGTAGGTTGCAAATTTGCTGGCTCGATTTATCACCAAAATAAGTAAGAGCATACGCAGTCTCAAGTAATAGCCACTCCATATAGAAACATGAATACATTATACTTCGTAAATACTGACATTTTTCTTTTTCTATACTTCAAATTCTCAAGTATCTTTTAAGATCTGAATGGTGACTTTTAGTGAAAGGATCTCTAATAATCAATAATGGAGTATTATGAATTTCAGATAATTAACAGTTTTATTACTATAGTACTGTAAAACTGCCTTTTTACACTTTTCAGTAGAGTGACCCAAAAAAATGCAAAATTCTGGAAAGTGATTACAGGAAAGCATAGGAAAAACAACAAGCAAAAATAAATAAATTGCTCTTATTGTCATACTCTTTACATTGTTCAAAATATGAAAATAAAACAATTTAAATTTTGTCTATTTAAAAAATCTGAAATAATTAATTGTTTTTGATCTTCCTAATAGCAATTAGCTATACTTGTTTCTCCACTGTATACAAAGCACCAGCCACAAAGGAAATGGCAAAGCACTGACACATGCAAATGCCCACGCATGTTTCCTTCTTCATTCTGATCATGTCCAGTGGTGTAAATAAAACACAGAAGTAAAAGTCTTTCATATTCATGTTCTAATGTGAGACTTATTATTGAGAATCATTATAAAATTGTGCTAAATAAAACTTGAAACCCAATACTGATTAAAACACTAAAGTTGACAGTCTTTGTAAACAGAGAACAACAGTCACAAAATCTACAGCTTGTAGTCGACAAGGTGGTCACTTGGCTCTAGGACATCCTGGATGAGAAAGAGGGTGGAAATTGCTGTGATGTTAAGGAGCATACTGAGCAGGAATGTTTACATCTGACATAAGATCATACCAACCTAAGACTGCATGCCTAGTATGGATTAGCGTGTTTCACATAGAAGTAACAACAATTTGTGAAAGCCTATTATAGAGACTGCCATGTTCAAATAAGGCTTGTATTTTCATAAATGACTGTGAAATTAAATTAAAGCTGTTGTAATACAATGCAGTGAGAAGAAGGAAGGTTGTCAGACTGTGATTCTCATCAAGGCAGTGACTCAGCACCATCCTTCCAAATACTGTGAACCTATAGCACATGTGGCCGTGACCCAACACACTGACACTGGAAATCTTGCTTACTGTGCTAATGTTACATTACACAATCAATAACTTTGTATGTAGCCTGTGTTTTCTACTTTGTTTCAGGGCTGGCTTTGAGCAGGAATACGATGCACTTTTTGCAGAAATCTGTATAAAAATCAATGTTAACCATTGTTATAATGTCAAAGTAGTAGTAGTAGTAATAGTAGTAGTAGTAGTAGCAGCTTTATTCATCTCTAGATCTCTTTTTACAAGGATATAGAACATGTAAAAGTATTTACAAGTTTAGATCAATTTAAAATAAGCTAATTCGTATACACACACATTTACGGACTTCTAGTTAGAGACAATCATTAGATTTTTTATAAATAACTTATTAAATAATGTAATGCCACACTGTTCACTCATATCTCACTATCAGTCACTGCACACACTATACACACTTTGTTTCATAACACTTCACTCACTACACACACAAATGCACACACACTGGTGGTCTCTGTGCCTTTTTCTGTACTGCTACTTCCCATTTGCTATCCTGAAAAACTGAGTCAGCATCCCTTATAATGAGTGAGATGTTGAGCTCAGAAAGAGGAAGAGGTGTTAGTATTGTGCTATGCATAGCTTGGGGGTAAGTACTTATAGAAAGGAAAAAAAGAAGGAAAAAAACATAATGTGAAGGAGTTATGTGGAATGTTGGATGTTTTATAATCATTATTATTATTTATTTGTATAACATTTTTTTATCAAACCCCTGCTCTGTTTTATATAAGTAATCCTACAATGCATAAAAGTACTGCATAACAGGTACTTTTTAGCTGTCTTTTTTAATAAGTGTATTTTTGCAATTTATTGTACAGTTTTATTCCTTGGTAGAAAATGCTGTTTTGAGTTTTATGTTTATTTTTGCTTGATAGATGTAAGTTGAGTCTCGCTCGTGTTGCGTGGTCATGGACAGAGCTGTTTGTGCAGTAATTACCAATGTTATTTTTGATGTGTATAACTGACTGGTAAATGTATTCACATGAAGCAGTTAAAATCTCCAGTGTTTTGAACAGATCTTTACAATGAGCTCAACTACTATTTTTGGTTATTATTCTTATGGCTCTTTTTTGGAGTTTGAAAACTGTGTTCATATTTTGTGCATTTGTTCCCCAAAAAAGAATACCATGGCTAAGAATTGAGTGTACATATGAATAGTATGTAACTAAAAGATACTGCATGTTACACACTGATGGTAGGATTCCAAGGGCATAACATGCTGATTACATTCTATTTGCAAGTACCTTTGTGTGTTCACAACACTTCACCTGAGAATCAATATTCATTCCTAGAAATTTTGCATTTGTTACTCAGTTTATAGAGGTGCCATCTACATTTAATTTAACATTGTCATTCTTCCTCTTCAAACTTAAATTCAAGGCATTAGTTTTCTTTATGTTCAATATCATTTTATTGCTTATTGACCAATCATAAACTTCCCTGAGAATTTCATTTGCTTTCTTAGCAAGGAGTTCTCTTGTTTTCTCAGTGACTGTGATATTTCTGTCATCAGCGAAGAGAATTTTTCACCATGAAAACTTAAAAAGTGGCAAATGTTGTAACACAGTATTGTTAATGATGGGAAAACATTGTATTGAGGGAATAGGTTCTGTTAAGACTGACAAAAATGAAAGTAAAAAGTGGAAAATGTAAAAATGAGGTTTTTCTATGTAATACAAGTATCTTCTCTTCTGACTTTGTCAGTTTGTTTTATTTCTACAGTATAATAAAAGTCCCTTCTCTTCTGACTGAATCGGTTAAGGAACAAGAAAAAAATGGCCTTGTAAAATGGCTGTTTATTGGTTTTATAACTTCAGTTAACTGGCAAATAAGACTACAATACAACTACAGTTTGAATTGCTACTTCATATTGCCTCTGGAATACTCTGTAATCACTAACAGAGATCACAAACATCACAAATTATATTATAATATTACAATATGTTACATCTCACAGAATTACAATGCCAACAGTAACACTTAAAAGCTTTGTTTCTTCTCCTGAAGTTTAATTCCTTTTCCAAAATTCTCTCGCTTTCCTTTACTGGTTACTCATTGTACAGACTGAATGACATTGGGATAAGCTACAACCCTGCTCGCACTCTTCTCAACTACTGCCTCCCTTTCATTTCCTTCTACTCCCATGTTTCATCTTCACTCGTGTTCAGCTTCAAGGATCTTCTCGGTGAGACATACCCACGGAAGGTAATTAACACAGAATGGAAGTCAATGCAGCTGAGTAGGCACTTCCGTAGCTGCATGAATGTAAGCAGAAGGGCAGCACCAGCACTGTAGATGGTGCCACACACAGCACAGTGCTCAAGCATCTGCGATAAACATAGTCAAAATTATCACTGCATGTTCAAAGTCAGTAGGTCAGTTGCCAAACAAAACAACAAACTTACAATTTCCATGGAAAGAAATGTAGTTTATTGTCTTCAGTTAGCCCTCAGCAAGTCTGTTTCTCTCATTAAATACCACCTCCAGCTAACTAATGTCTCCACACACCAATATGAGGCCTCTTCCTACCAAGTATGTGCGTGTTCACTAAGCTGCAACACTTGCCTTGAAAACTGGGAATTGACTACATTATCAGAATTCCACAACTGTATCTGAGAATGCAGTTTTGATTTCTTACAAGCATCCCATAGGCAAAAAACATCATTGTGTATCATGAAGAGCAACTAGCTTCTTGTTCCAGAAATGTTGACCACTTTTAGACAACATCTCTGACCCAGAGGACCCATCAATTTGCTTCCTACATCCAGGAGGGCTGCCTGCTAACACGCCAATTTAGCGAGTTACTAAGAGCTCTACAGAACTGTGTTACCATTCAGATCTGATAGCTGATAAGCCTCAGGAGCAGAATGCAGGCTTTTTTTATACTAATTGCATTCCCTGCAAGTCATTTTGTGAGTTTATTTCCAACAGGTGCTGGAAAATATGTGTTCATGAGAAAGTCACTAGGCCATATGGCAGCCAAGAAGGCTGCAACCGCAAACCACGTTAGGCAGATTACAGGAGATGAATCCATGTGATTAAAGGTGAACAAAGGTCCCTACCACCAGGCGCCAGCTCTTGAGTCCCAAACAGCCAAGAGGGTGACCTCACAGTGCTGCTATAACATTGCCACCTGTGATGAAGAGAAACTGACTTTATATTCTGAATCTGTCTTTGGTGGTAACATGATAAGAGAACTGGGGTAAAATTATACCTTTGGTTTAATCTCAATTACTTTCATAAAAGTCAAGAATGATAGTAAAACTGTTCAAGATAAGAAAAAGGATAGTTGCTGAGTCACAGAAAGGCTTTCGTGGTCAGTAAGGTCATGGAACCCGCATTCAGGAGGACGATGGTTCAAACCCGCTCCCGGGCGTCCTGATTTAGGTTTTACATGATTCCCCTAAATAATTTCAGGCAAATACTGGAATGGTTCCTTTGAAAGGGCATGGCTGATTTCCTTCCCATCCTTCCCTAATCCAAGCGTGTGCTCTGTCTCTAATGACCTCGTTGACGACGGAATGTAAAAAACTAGTCTCCGCCTTCTCTCTGGCAGCTGGAGCCAGGCTGCAGAGACGAGTGTGTGTGTGTGTGTGTGTGTGTGTGTGTGTGTGTGTGTGTGTGTGTGTGTGTGCATGTTGTCTATTTTTGACATAGGTGTTGTTGGCCGAAATCTGACTTTCTGACAGTCTTTATGCTGTGCCTCTGCAACTCCGCATGTCTGCTAGCAAATTTCCTTTTCATTATATTGTTACATTCCATCCTGGATTTTCTATTCTTTAATAATACTGTTCACTTTTATTTCCTTTATAATGCTAAATAGCTACAATCCACAGTTAGCATGGAAACAATTCTTTTGGTATTTTACTGACTGAAAAGAAATGAAATTTCCATTCAGAATAATTGCATTCAGAAAAGTTATTGGACTTTGTGAAAATAAATGACTGCAGGTTCTAATGTATGTAATATGCGAATAGTAATTCCACACAAATTGGCTTTTGAAATAATCATGAACCAAATGAAAAGCTTCTGTACTTAATTATCTCACTCGCACCAAATTCCATTTAATTTTCTTTTTATCTAAGATGGAAGAGGTTCATCACATAACATATTCTTAATGTAACAACATATTTTTTTATACTTTAACGGACATTCAGTCTACACATGTAAATTAGACTCACATTTAATAATACAGCCCAGTGACAATGATCAAAAAAGACCTAACTTCCATCAAGACCTAATCATCTATGAGACTTAATCCCAAGAAAGCTTTTTTACATTGTTCCATTATAATGTAATGGTTTCAAAAACATTAACATCTTTGTTTTTACAACAGGTACTAACAAGGTTCACATATTGCTGTCTTTCACAGGTGACAAATTTTCAGAAAATTAAAATATTATTTTTACTAAGTGTATTTGATGCTGTCATTCATTTTGGTTGTGTGGGAATGAATGAGTGAGAGTGTGTGTGTGTGGGGGGGGGGGGGGGGGGGAGGGGGGGAGAGAGATAGAGAGAGAGAGAGAGAGAGGGGGGGGGGGAGGGGAGGGGGTATTAAACTGGAAAAAGTCAGCTTTAGGTGAGTGGTTTCTTCATTTTTGCCAGCTGTTACCACCAAGGAAGCAGCAATGTTTGAAATTGATGGTCAACTGCTCTCTTGTAGTATGTGGATTTGTATGTACCTGTTGCCAAAATCCTAATGTTTGCCTCATCTTCAGCTCCCCTTAGTGCCTGTACCCGTTGTGCCATGTTTTGTTGTTTCATCAGGCTGATACCAAGCACAGTAGATTTTAATTAGAGAAACTCTTAAATCCTTCAAATGCCCACAAAATGAGCTGATTTCACTGATTCCACCAAATATATTTTATTATAGCAGTCATATAACACAAACTCATTCATGAACCTAAATTTAAATAACAAATGTGTGGACTGAATGCACTAACCTCAGCAAACATCTGTTGTCATACAGATGAGATAGTTTTTGGGAGTAGAACCTCCCCTTGTCCCCAATACCAGTGCATCCCTCTCATCTTGAAAACTGAGCTACCTGCCCTTCCTATTTCTCTCCTTCCAAAGGAAGGAACTAACAAATATGATGCTGTCATTCATTTTGGTTGTGTGGGAATGAATGAGTGAGAGTGTGTGTGTGTGGGGGGGGGGGGGGGGTGCCATGTACTCTTCCATCTGTACTGGCAGTATTAAATATATCATCTTCTGATGGTAAGCACCAGCCAGCAATGCTGTCTCATAATTTTACAGGTTTCTTGAGTGAATTTCCTTTTGATAAAAGAACAAGAACTCCTACCATGACCAAATCACTGCAAATTTCAAGTACACACCATTCATGTACAACACCATAAGTAAAATCATAAAATAAGCACAGATAATTTCAACACTCACCATGTGATGAAGCAAAATCATAAAATAAGCACAGATAATTTCAACACTCACCATGTGATGAAGCAAAATTGTGCAAACTTTAGTCTCAAGACACATTGTTGCTAGTAGTTTATAGGAATGCCTCTTGCTCTGCACTATCTGTGGTAACGTGTGAGAAGATAGTATACTTACTGCTATTTGCTATACTGTTGATATGCTCCAAGTCAACTTAATAATTTGTAATGCTGTCTTGTAGCCATTTAGTTAATTCTGCTGGTTAGTGAGGTGACCATAACTGAGGTAATAATTTAGTGACTGTGTATGTTGAATCAGCATGTGATATTTAATCAGTTTTTAAATATTGCTGATGTGTTTCCATGTGATGGCTACTTGGATTGGGTCCACAGCTGTATAATCCATTTTGTAGGGAGGAAGAAAATTCATTGAACATTTACAGTTTTTCTTTTAAGTTTACTTGCCAACTGGTTTTCAAAACTTATATTTGTATTGGTTAAAAAAAGATTTATAGGAATGCTTCTAGTTTTGCTGTTACAATGTGCCATTTTGCTCACTTTGTCTCACACATTGAGGAGCTACCATAATTTTTGCATCAGCCTTCATACACATACTGTTTTCTAAAATTTAAACATTGTCAAACTGTTGGTTGTTTGTAGGTGCAGAATTAATTTGCTTATAATCTTTTGCATTGTTTTGATTTTTTCTTGTGGTTATTGTTCAAAATTGCTTCTGTGAAAACTAGTAGCTGACCTTATGCCAACATTTCATTATCTATTTGTACAGGTGGCTCCCCAGAATGTGGTGGCCGCACTGGTCCTTCAGTATCACATATTTCATCTCCACTTGTGTTTAACCTCAAGAATGACCCTGGTGAGACATACCCACTGAAGGTAACCAGCTCAGAATGGAAGGCAACAGTGCATGCAGCTGCGCAAGCACTTGCGTGGCTCCATCAAAATGTGCAGCAGGACAACACCAGCTCTGTAGACTACACTAAAGAGCACAGTGCTCGGCCATGTTGTGATAAATACAGTCCAATTTGTCGCTGCCCCTGGGATTAGGCCAGTGTTCTGCTACACAACTTGGCCAGATCATCACTGAACCTTGATCCCATGCTTGAGTCATTTCTCTTCCTGGAAAAAAAAAAAAAAAAGTTTTGCCATGGCCACAGGAGTATGCTTTCAGGTGACTGTGATTTTGTGTGTGTGTGTGTGTGTGTGTGTGTGTGTGTGTGTGTGTGTGTGTGTGAGTGTGAGTGAATATATGTACTTTGACTAGAAAAAAGAGCCAACACTAGTCTAAAGATAGTGTGAATGCTGTTTCTGTTACATATTTCTGTGCCCCCCACATTGATCCACTGTCAGTTACGTGGTTTCCTTTCCCTTATTTTATACACTTTTCCTGAAACAGTTACATCCACATTGTAAGATACTCACATTAAATCTTGCAGTTAAAATAGGTTTCCATTGAACAAAAGTTTAATTAGCTTACTATTGTCATTAAAAAGAAAGCAACATAAACTGTTAACAACACATTCTGTAAGCTGTAAAGTTTAGAAATAATTGAAAATTTCAAACAGTTTTTGTAGCTGTTAGCAACTGACATCATATCATTGTATAACACAAAAGGGGGCTTTCTAATGTTGAAATGGAAGCCCAACTGAAATCAGACCTTCTTGGTAACTCCTTTAAAGAAACTTTGTGGCAGATTAAAACTGTGTGCCAGACTGAGACTCAAACTCAGGACCTTTGCATTTCATGGGTAAGTGCTCTACCAACTGAGCTACCCAAGCACAACTCACGCCCCATCCTCACAACTTTACTTCTGCCAGTTCCTCGTCTCCTACCTTCCAAACTTTACAGAAGCTCTCCTGTGAACCTTGCAGAACTAGCCCTCCTGAAAGAAAGGATACTGCGGAGACATGGTATGTGGAGACAATGTATGTGGCCAGCAAGTTGACATACTTTTTACTGTAAAGTAACTGATTCATTCTACATGGGGGATCTTTAGTACAATACATGGAACTTGCAAATAAGTAAACTAAACAGCACTAGTTGCTGGACCTTGTTTCTTTTTTGCTATCTCTGTCAATGTTGTGAAGTATGAGTTAGATATCAGTGACTTATGTAAATTAGTAACACATGACTCTTCAAATGTTGAATAATGATAATTGACTCTGATTATAATAAGTCTTTCCTGGAACAGTTAAATTTTTCTATAAATTATTTCATCTATTTCTATTTAAAATGTGTCAAAATGATGTTATCCAGAGCACCATTATAAAGAAATTTAATTACTATTAAATTTTTCATTCCAACAGTGTGATGGAAGGAACTAAAGGTTTCATTTCATACTATGAAAGCTTGTAACAAAACTGTAAATTCTTGAGAACATAATATAATTACTCTGCCAGGCAAGGGGAGACTCCAGTTCTGTTTTATAATAAATTTATCTGATTGAGATACCCTGTTCTCTCAGAAACTGCTACATCTTATTGGATGATTGTCAATCTAAATTTTACAGTTAGTAATGGTTTCCTCAGGAAAAAATACAATTAACATGTTTATGTATTCAATATTTTAACAGAAAAATTTTTACAGATACATATTGAAAGTGAACTGGCTGAACTTCATATGGACTCAGTATGATATTCAGGAAATTTATTTCTGAGTGCATCAATTTATCTGTGGCTGCGGAGCACAGAATATAGAGCATAGTCTGACTAGCCAGTTGAGGTTGCTATGAAGGAAGGCACTGAAAACACTCATGATACAATAAAAGGCAAAAGGAAAAAAGATTTGTGGAATGACAAGGTAACATAGAAAAAATGTTGATGAACATGTATGTCTCAAATTTTCCATAGTTAGATGTGTGCAGGTCATGCAACCAGTTTTGCGTAATTTCAGGGAATATGCAATTTTTTCTGGGTTACTCATGCTTCTGAAGTGTCATCACTGTCACATTAGTGCACTGAGTCATTGAGTCAAAATATTTGTGACAAAGTCCACAACTCCCTAAAAGTGGCACAGGAAATCATTCCCATGATTACCATCAAAATCCTGTCCTCTTTTCCTAAGCATCTCCAGATAAAAATCATAGTTTCTTTCACCAACTTCCATGTTAACAAGTCAAGTTCTCAGTGCCATTTTTCACCAAGGGCTAAAAGTTATAACCTCACCTGAACCCTCCTGACTGGCTTCCTATTTATGTTGTCTTTCATAGTCATGTTTACCACCCTGTTAACCTTTCAACACTAATGAAAATAACTGATTTTATTGGGAGCTCATAGCAGTGTGCACACCAGATCTTATACTGTTTCCTGTTACCTCTGTGCCCTCAAAATCTGCTGTGGCTTCTGTTTAGTGAATGCTGAATGGTTGCAGCTGGTATTTAAGTGACTGATCTCTGTACAGTGAGAACAGCAGGGGGTGATGACACTTATTGGCTGTGTATCTGGGGATCTGACAATGACTACAATTTGTCTCCATGGTGCAGAGATGATGGGAATCATTCCCTTGAGAAGGGGATGAGACAAGATGCGTAGCTTCTTCCCTCAGCAGTGCAAAGTGTGTATTACAAATTTGAGAGCGTGATGCAAATTTTATTTCTCTGCCAATTTGCAGATTTATTCCCTTGGTAAACCTGTCAACAGCTCTCATCTCTGCCTCTCCAACATGCACTCAGTTCCCCCTTTCGTGTGACCTCAACACATAGGGACTGTACAAAACTAGGTATGGCACAAAACAGAGCAGATGTGGTTGGCAAAAGTTCTACTGACTGAGGGTAGACAGGTTGTCCCAGAAAAAAACTCAAAATCCTTTTTATCAGAAAATTGTTTGGTTGACCACTTGACAAAAACATCAAGATTCCTGGCATAATGTATTGTTTATGCTGAGTCTAGACCTTGCATCTCCAGTTAATTTTAGACATGCAGTATACAATGGAAACCAATCACACCAACAACACATTTGACAATCATTCTGCATGTTTTGCATAAATGTAATGATATTTTCACATTTCTTGCCCTAGAATGGAGGTGTGAAATTAACAGCAGGAAAGCTATCAATCACTTTTGACTGCAATAGAGGAAAAGGAAGTGCAGCTTGTGTAATAGAATTATTGGTTGCCAGAATGCTTAAGTCTACTTTGCATCAGATGGTGGCCCTTGTTTAGTTAGCATATGTTTCATCAGTGCCATGTTCTTAATAACAAGGGCTGCTTTCTGATTCAGCAAAGTCAGAAGTCGATCACTACTATTTGCCTGTGTAATAACTTTCATTTGTAGCAAGCAGTCAGCATTTCATCCACTAAAGTTAATGACAAGACCTGTACAGAAAAATTTAAACATAAACGTGCAAGGATATTAAGAGTTCTCCCTAGGACTTAGCATGTGAAAAATGCAACAACATAAAATTATTGCTTTCTTATCAAGTGGCTGCTGCATCTGATACACTCCAATTGGGTAGGTCAGCAGTTCTAAAGCTGTGCCTTAGCAACACTTACTGAGAGGATGTCTGTGCCACAAGATGCTATCAGACCAAATGCTGAGAGGAGGACGCTCATGGCTGATATCGAATGTGTAGCTGTGCTGTCTTAGGCAGCAGTGTTTGGCTGAGGTTTTGGCAGCGGCAGGGAATGTGTTCACCCCAGCAGTGTATGAGCAGGTAGCAGTGATGTGCTGCATACCAAGTCAGGACTCTGAGTACTTCTCACTGGTCTCTGCTAGATTTTGTTGCCTAACACAAGGCAAATATTATCATGAAAATTATGGCCTCCTTTTTAGACCAAAAGGGGAGGGATCACACTTGTGACACCAGACTGTATCTGTGCAGTGGTCCTATCCAGGATGAATGGGGATGTGAGTGTCTGACAGGAAATATTTATTGCATCGAAAGAGTCCCTTTGATCAACATCTGATACAGTCTTGATTACAGAATACAAGTGCACATGTCCAAGTCAGTATGTCAGACCACTAATTAGTCAAGGTGATCTTAGAAGGATGTAATTTTAGTGACAGAACAAAGTCCAATCAATAAAAAAGAGAGAGTTCACGTCATGCCTAGCTGGAGACTGGAGCCAGAGAGTGGTCCTGTCTTGGACCACTGCAGCAGCATCCTGCAGCCAATACATAATGTCTATCCCAGGCTTGTCATTAACTGTTCAGAAGCAGTGTATAAGAGCTTGTCAATCAGCATATTTTACAGGAACAAACAACCTTTGCTGAAACAGTGATATTATCCAGCAACAGTTTATGTTTGGGCATTATAGATGAAAATTTAATTGAGAAAAAAATCATAAATAGCAAAAAAGAAGATAAATAACCCCTTTAGAGTGGTTGGGTGACCTTCATAGGTCCAGTCTTCAGAACATTTGTACAGGTTAAGTACTGTATGTGGAATTTGGATTCCTAATCACAATTCCAAACATACTTACTGGGTGTTTCTTCTAAGAGTCATCAAGATCATTTTCTCTGGTATTTTGGCAGATATTTGCAGTTTTGTTTTTTCCATGGCACATAGAATTAACCCAAATATTTACTGCATGACAAGTATTTCATACAGTATTCATTGTCAACAGATGAATGGGGATGTGGGTACCTGAAGGAAGCTATTTTTCAAATGAAAGAGTTCCTTTCTCATTTTCTAAAGTGTAATCTTATATACTTCTTCAATAGAGTGGTCCCATATTAGTCTGTATGACTAATGACATTGAAAACATCCTCTTTTTTCTATGAATTTTGTATATCAGTATGCATATAAGAATATTGCTGTTGCTACTATATATATATATATATATATATATATATATATATATATATATATATATATATATATATATATATATATATATATATATATATATGCCCAAACTCTTTGTCTTTAAATATGTCTGCCTGTGTCTGTATATGTGTGGATGGATATGTGTGTGTGTGCGAGTGTATACCCGTCCTTTTTTCCCCCTAAGGTAAGTCTTTCCGCTCCTGGGATTGGAATGACTCCTTACCCTCTCCCTTAAAACCCACATCCTTTCGTCTTTCGCTCTCCTTCCCTCTTTCCTGATGAGGCAACAGTTTGTTGCGAAAGCTTGAATTTTGTGTGTATGTTTGTGTGTCTGTCGACCTGCCAGCACTTTCATTTGGTAAGTCACATCATCTTTGTTTATATACAAAGATGATGAGACTTACCAAACAAAAACGCTGTCGTTGCTGCATCAGCAAAGAGGGCAGGAGAGGGAAAGACGAAAGGATGTGGGTTTTAAGGGAGAGGGTAAGGAGTCATTCCAATCCCGGGAGCGGAAAGACTTACCTTAGGGGGAAAAAAGGACAGGTATACACTCGCACACACGCACATATCCATCCGCACATACACAGACACAAGCAGACATATATATATAATAGAGGGAAACATTCCATGTGGGAAAAATATGTCTAAAAACACAGATGATGTGACTTACCGAACGAAAGTGCTGGCAGGTCGATAGACACACAAACAAACACAAACATACACATGAATTCAAGCTCTCGCAACAAACTGGTGCCTCATCAGGAAAGAGGGAAGGAGAGGGAAAGACGAAAGGATTTGGGTTTTAAGGGAGAGGGTAAGGAGTCATTCTAATCCCGGGAGCGGAAAGACTTACCTTAGGGGGAAAAAGGGGTATACACTCGCACACACACACATATCCATCTGCACATAGCTTTCTCATTCATGTAGAGAAACTTTTTACATGTCATCTTTACCAAAAATAGAAACTCATGTGTTGCTGGACACTTTTTAAATTACAATTACTAAAGGGTCATAAACATAACTCAGTTTCTTATGATTAATTTTAATGAATTAAAGTATAACATGAATCATGTTAAGTCTCAGAGTGGTTTTGCAATCTGAAACTAAAAGGTAAAAAAGAAAACTGTCAGCAACTTGAAGAATGGTTTGAACACCACAGTGCTTTAGTGGGCATAATCCTACTGGAGATGGTATGTAATGCCTTGCCTTCCTCTAATTTCTGAGCTGAATTATCTATGCAGTTAAATGGGAAACTACAGATCATCATGGACTCTGAACCACACTGAAAGCATTGAGGTTCTGCTGGAATTCATACACTCCAGCAAAGACGTGTTTAGCTACAAGCCAGGATACACAGTGTCTGCCTCACCAGGAGAGGCCACAACGTTGGGACCACAGATTAACTTCAAACTTTGTACACCTTCAGTAGGCTATTAAAACAACATAATGTGCAAGTAGTAAGGTGCACTACTCTGGCAATTCTGAGAAGATCGCAAGATAAGTTGACAAATGTATTAGTAGAAAGTGGGGCACTCTAAACCAAGGGGCACAATGAATCAGGTAGCATAATTTCAGTATAAGGTAGTAAATTATTTTTTATATTATATGTTGTCAGTACTGCTCAACTGACTGCCATTTGTTTTCTGCAGGATCTAGTTCCCGCCATTACTGTTGTACTGGTGATGCGTTAGTTTCATGACAGTGAAGTAATTTTTGGAGATGTAGATAGATTGAATTTTGTTTAATCCTTTGTCACCAAATTTTAGAGAAAGTAAGTCATTCTAACAATATCAATACTGTATTTTAATGATATAGATCTTCAAATATTAACAATGTTCATACATAACCTCACATGAACTTTGTTTGAAATATGTACTGTTGGGACACATTGAACCAAGCTCTCCCGGGGCACAATGAGCCATGGTTCATTGTGCCCCAGGGTGATCCATTGTGCCCCAGGAATCTTTTAATTGTGCAGTACAAGTGCTCCGTACTTTGTTTCCTTAGCATGAGTTAAAACATATGTGCAGGTATTTACGGCTTTTAAATTACAGATGTTCAGCAGTCTTGTCTTATATTATCAGGTGTTCATACTGCAGGAAGACGGACAGAGGTAAAACTGACCACGATGTTATGCAAGAAGCTGGATGGATGTTTTTAATAAGGGCATGGCAGTTCGCCAAGCAGCTAAATCTCATTCAATACCTTACCCTACTCTTCGATGATATGTTCAAAACATTAAATATAGTTCTAGTGAAAGATTGACACCAAACTATGACAATTGTAAGGCATTTTCTGTGGAGCAGGAGAAAGAATTAGTGGAGTATTTGTTGCATTCTTCTAAGATATGCTTTGTGTTGACACTAAAACATGCAGGTGCTAAGCAAGTGAGCTGACTTTGAAAAATGGTCTGAAATGTCCTGAGAACTGGGTGGAGGGAATGGATGGTTTAGACTGGTTCCATGGGTTCATGAAACGAAATCCCAGTTGGAGTATTTGAACCCCAGAGGGCTGCAGCATATCCAGAGCAATGTCCTTTAATCGGTATACCGTTTCGAATTTCTTTAAAAACTTGAAAGACCTTTACCAGAGATACCCTACTTTCGCTGATAGTACAAGGGTTTTCAATCTGGATGAAACCAGTACCTCAACTGTACCAGATGGGTTTCCAAAGGTAGTGGCACAAAAGGGAAGTAAACAGATTTCTCAAGCTACTAGTGGAGAATGTGGTGTCTTCATGACCACCTGTTGCATAATCAGTGCAGGTGGTACTTTCCTTCCCCCAGAAATGATCTTTCCTCGAGTACATTTTAAACAACATATGATAGGGTGGTTGGGTTGTTTGGAGGAAGATACGAAACATCGAAGTCATCGGTCCCATCGGATTAGGGAAACACTTCATCCACAAATCCAGTAGTAGCAAAGACAATACTGTGCTTCTAATTTTAGACAATCATGAAAGCCATCTGTCAATTGAGGTAATAGATGTGGCAAAAGTCAGGAGGGGTTGGGGGGTTATGCTAACAATAACCCTCACATACCTCAAACAAACTGCAGCCTCTAGATGTAGGAGTGTTCTCTTCATTCAAGGGAACTTATTACTCAGCATTAAATTCAAAACTCCTACACAGGAGGAGCACTGCTCTCACTATTTATGATGTAGCTGCATGTGTCAAAATTGCTCATGACAGATCAATGACATCCACTAATATATGTTGGGCTTTCAAGAAATGTGGAATATTTCCATTTGATGAAGACATCTTCACTGACGAAGACTTTATGGTCAGCGAAGTAACAGACAGGGTCGTGGAGGCAAACAGAACAACTTCAGATGTTAATTCTCTCCATCACATCAAGGATGCACAATCTGCAGGACAAGCCTCAGTCGATGTCAGCCAGTCACAAGATCTGCAGCAAGCAGGACCATCTGCAGTGCTCAACACCCAAACAGCTTTTCCTAATGGAGTTTCTCCTGAAATAATTCGAGGAAATCCAAAAGCAGAGAACAGAAAGAAGAGCAATAGACATAAGAGAGGATGAAGTTTAATTGCAACTGATGCACTGGAGTAAGATTTGTTGCAAGCCACCAAACATCCCAATAAAAAGGTCAACCGGAAGCTTTATAAGCAGGAATCAGATGACATTAATGAGGCGCATTATGAAGAGAGTGATGCAGTGTGGATGTGTCAGGTGAATCTGAGTACAACTTTGAAGTCTTGGACAAATTACCAGAAACAGATGATTTCGTTTTGATCAAATTTGAACTGAAAAACAAAACACCAGTTTACTATTTGGGGAAGATTTTGAAACTGAAGGATGACGTAGTAGACTATCAGGTATCATTTTTGACAAACAGTGAAAAAATGGGAGGGACGTTTTATTTTCCTCGGGTAAAGGATGAAGCTTTTGTTCCAGCTAGCAACATACTTTCGTGCTCCCACGACCTGCTACTGATGGTATGACAAAGAGACAAAAATCATATTTCAAATTTGGAATCAGCTTCCAGTCTATTGATGTTCGGTAATTCCAAAATAAGTTACATGATTGTGTGCCTACAGATTTAATTGTCTGATTCACACGTGGAATATATGTAAACATTATGTTTAAATTATATTTACACTTACTTTGTATGATAAATAGGTTCTTTCAATGAACCTTTGAGGTTCATTGTATCCAGAATGAGATTTTCACTCTGCAGCGGAGTGTGCGCTGATATGAAACTTCCTGGCAGATTAAAACTGTGTGCCGAACCGAGATTCGAACTCGCGACCTTTGCCTTTGGCGGGCAAGTGCTCTACTATCTGAGGTACCCAAGCACGACTTTACTTCTGCCAGTACCTCGTCTCTTACCTTCCCAACTTACAGAAGCTCTCCTACTCTTTTTGGTTGATTGTACCCCACATGTGGGGCACAATGAACCATTTGCCAAATTTTCTTCAAAGGCATGCAGCTAAAAAAAAATAATGACAATGCAATAATATAAGGTCATTTGATACTTGAATGATTAAACTGTAACATCTGTAAATCACAACTCTGTAATAAAATTATTGGATGAGTAACACGGAGAAATATTTTTTATGGTTCAATTTGCCCCATTCTCCCCTACGTAACTGATGTATCTGTGCGTAGGTATTGGACATGGTCAGGTATGGCGCTTTAGACGTCGATTCTGTTTAAACAAGGGAGCGGGTTGGGGGTGGGGGACGCGGCCTTCCGTCACCGTGACGCCTAGGTGAGTAGCGTTCTCATTTACAATGCTGGTATTGAGTATACTAACGTGCGTGTGTTTAGCCTGCCACCTGAAGTTGAGAATTGTTATCTAAAGAGGTTTTAACAAAGGATGGGGAAGTGAAATATATCCGCAATAAACGGTCTTCGAGCCACCATCGGTTACGGTGTTTTAGCGGCATCAGTTCCGTGGAAATGCATACCAGGCAGAATATCCCCTCTCATCTCATTGTTTGTGGGTACAGGCGCACGTAACTTACAGTGGACAAATAGGTACCTGTTTCATTTGTAACGAGAGTGCACAGGTTCAAACGAATTGTCCAAAATGGGTGTTCGTTTAAAAAAAATACGTTATAACAACGTGGAAAGTTGAGTTTAGCCGATCTTGTGAAACAAAACAGAATACTTGATACAGAAGGGCCTAGTACTAGTGACGAGTTACCACAGGAAACAAATCTGCCAGCAGTAGAGTTTGCACCATTAGGTACCAAGCCGGCAGCAGCAACGTCTATCCCCTCAATTGAAGTGCAACAGAGGCGTCGAACATGTGAAGAAAACAGCACAGACGACGAGGCACCCGAACTGGGAAAAGTTGTGCGTCATGAACGTCCGAAGACAGTGCCTGAAACGATTGTTTCTCAGAAAACAATAGCAGCAGTAGAGATAGCACCTGTTGACGTCACACCGAATGACAGGCAGGCAGTTCTTGTATCACAACAACCTCCGGCAATGTTGACGCCGCGCCGACCGCATCCTTTCGCGTCATGAAACCAAGCACAACCACAAGAAATCACATCTCTTACTAAGGGCCGGCCGCAGTGGTCTAGCGGTTCTAGGCGCTCAGTTCGGAACCGCGCGACTGCTACGGTCGCAGGTTCGAATCCTGCCTCGGGCATGGATGTGTGTGATGTCCTTAGGTTAGTTAGGTTTACGTAGTTGTAAGTTCTAGGGGACTGATGACCACAGATGTCAAGTCCCATAGTGCTCAGAGCCATTTGAACCATTTTTTCTTACTAAGGACAACAAGACAGGCAATGGTGGTCAACACACTGACGAGAGCCCAACCCCAGTCCAAATAAAACAAGGGGCGGGGCCTGGTGTCATCATACAAGCAGGTACCAACAGTGAAAGTGAAATCAGACAGCCTCAAGCGCCACTACCGTCTACCGGGATGTACGAGGGCAGTTCAATAAGTAATGCAACACATTTTTTTTCTGAAACAGGGGTTGTTTTATTCAGCATTGAAATACACCAGGTTATTTCCCAATCTTTTAGCTACACAACACTATTTTTCAACGTAATCTCCATTCAATGCTACGGCCTTACGCCACCTTGAAATGAGGGCCTATATGCCTGCACGGTACCTTTCCACTGGTCGATGTCGGAGCCAACGTCGTACTGCATCAATAACCTCTTCATCATACGCGTAGTGCCTCCCACGGATTGCGTCCTTCATTGGGCCAAACATATGGAAATCCGACGGTGCGAGATCGGGGCTGTAGGGTGCATGAGGAAGAACAGTCCACTGAAGTTTTGTGAGCTCCTCTCGGGTGCGAAGACTTGTGTGAGGTCTTGCGTTGTCATGAAGAAGGAGAAGTTCGTTCAGATTTTTGTGCCTACGAACACGCTGAAGTCGTTTCTTCAATTTCTGAAGAGTAGCACAATACACTTCAGAGTTGATCGTTTGACCATGGGGAAGGACATCGAACAGAATAACCCCTTCAGCGTCCCAGAAGACTGTAACCATGACTTTACCGGCTGAGGGTATGGCTTTAAACTTTTTCTTGGTAGGGGAGTGGGTGTGGCGCCACTCCATTGATTGCCGTTTTGTTTCAGGTTCGAAGTGATGAACCCATGTTTCATCGCCTGTAACAATCTTTGACAAGAAATTGTCACCCTCAGCCACATGACGAGCAAGCAATTCCGCACAGATGGTTCTCCTTTGCTCTTTATGGTGTTCGGTTAGACAACGAGGGAACCAGCGGGAACAAACCTTTGAATATCCCAACTGGTGAACAATTGTGACAGCACTACCAACAGAGATGTCAAGTTGAGCACTGAGTTGTTTGATGGTGATCCGTCGATCATCTCGAACGAGTGTGTTTGCACGCTTCGCCATTGCAGGAGTCACAGCTGTGCACGGCCGGCCCGCACGCGGGAGATCAGACAGTCTTGCTTGACCTTGCGGCGATGATGACACACGCTTTGCCCAACGACTCATCGTGCTTTTGTCCACTGCCAGATCACCGTAGACATTCTGCAAGCGCCTATGAATATCTGAGGTGCCCTGGTTTTCCGCCAAAAGAAACTCGATCACTGCCCGTTGTTTGCAACGCACATCCGTTATAGACGCCATTTTAACAGCTCCGTACAGCGCTGCCACCTGTCGGAAGTCAATGAAACTATACGAGACGAAGCGGGAATGTTTGAAAATATTCCACAAGAAATTTCCGGTTTTTTCAACCAAAATTGGCCGAGAAAAAAAAAGTGTTGCATTACTTATTGAACTGCCCTCGTATCTGATCAGTGAACGGCGCAGAACCAGAGTCCAACCTAACGTCAATGGGATGCGTAAGAAAATAACGCACCATAACTCGAAAGACGACACGTCTGATGGTCACAAAAAAGACATCCATTCTGCGAACATAATGTATTTGGAATGAGAAAAAGATTGTTTAGTCAGTTCTGAGGGATTGCACTGTGCTCACGACTCAGGCGTATAAAATAGTCTCCCTGAATACGAGGTGGAATCCAAAATTTTCAGGACTGGTACTGCCAAGTGGAAAGTAGTAGTAGTAGATCTTTGCACCGCTAGGAGACGAGAGCTGCATGCCTGATGAGTCAATGTGCGGAGTGGCATTCAGCTGGGAGGACGTGTTGCATGTCCACAGTGATTTCCGTAATACTCTGTGTTTGGTGTGTGGAGATCTTACATTGGATCTGTGAACAGAATAGCGCGTGTGTATCAAATTCTGTGTGAATCTCGGGAAAAGTGCTACGGAGACCCTTGAAATGATTCAAGTGTTTGGGGGACAAAGCAACAACTGTCCCAGTGGAAGAGCCCGGGCTCTCCAAGACCCAAAGAAAGCGAGACAGGTAAAGAGCAAAGTGAAGAGCATGAAACTTCCTGGCAGAAGAGCACGATCATCATTTTCTTTGATATCAAGGGAATTGTGCGCAAAGAATTCGTCCCACCCAACCTAACAGTGAATTGAAATGGTTCAAATGGCTCTGAGCACTATGGGACTTTACTTCTGCGGTCATGAGTCCCCTAGAACTTAGAACTACTTAAATCTAACCTGAGGACATCACACACATCCATGCCTGAGGCAGGATTCGAACCAGTGACCGTAGCGGTCGCGCGGTTCCAGACTGTAGCGCCTAGAACCGCTCGGCCACCCCAGTCGGCGACAGTGAATTCTGCATACTACTGTGAAGTTTTGCGACAGCTCCGTGAGAACGTGCGGCGACGACAGCCCGAACTTTGGCGTCAAAGGAACTGGTTGCTGCATCACAACAACACGCCCTGTCACATGACCTTGCTCACCAGGACCTTTTTGGCAGAAAACAACATGGCGGCTGTACCCCACCCACCGTACTCGCCAGATTTGGCACCTTGCGACTTCGCGCTGCGCACAAAACTGAAACTCAAGTTGAAAGGCCGTCGGTTAGACAGTCTAGAGAGGATTCAAGAAGAATCGCAGGGTGTGATAAACACCCTTAAAGAACAGAACTTCCAGAAAACGTTTGACTGGGGGCAGAAGCGCTGGGACCAGTGTGTACGTGCGGATGGGAACTACTTCGAGGGTGATGGTGACCATTAGTTCAAAGGTAAGGTTTTCAACGGATGGCAGCACCAGTCTCATAAATTTTGGATAGCACCTCGTATAAATAAATTAAATCTGCATTAAAAGCAGCATCACTCCAACAATTTATTTATGAATTTGAAGCAGATATTGTTTTATTGCAGGAAGTTACTATTTCAAATCTATCTATAACTGGTTTCAAAATAATAGCACACATGGCTCCAGAAGGCAGCACAGGTACCGCTATTTTATGGCGGGAGAGCATTCCAGTAACCGAGACTGAGTTTTAGATTCTGGTCGAGAGATCAGCTGTAAGGTCTAAGATGTAACACTGATTAACTTACACGTACTGTCAGGCAACAGCAGCAGGTCACAAAGCTCCAGTATTTATAAAGAAGAAGTTATTTATATGTTATGGGGAAGTCCTTGCAACCTTTTAATGGAGGGAGGTTTTAACTGTGTGTTACACAAAAAAGATCAGTCCCCTAATATTAACTATTGTAAAGAGTTACATGAGCTGGTTCGAAAATTAAAGTTGAAACACACGCGGGAATTTAAGTACCCCACCTTGGGAACACCAACAAAAGCAAAACGAGGATAATGGAATGTAGTCGAATTAGGTCGGGTGATGCTGAGGGAATTAGATTAGGAAATGAGACACGTAAAGTAGTAAAGGAGTTTTGCTATTTGGGGAGCAAAATAACTGATGATGGTAGAAGTAGAGAGGATATGAAATGTAGACTGGCAATGGCAAGGAAAGCGTTTCTGTAGAAGAGAAATTTGTTAAGGGGCTCCGGAAAGGCTCAGAATCATGAAAAGTTCAATTTTTACTTTTTTGCGTTTTCTGAATCTGCAGACTATTACCTTTTAATAGATATATAATTTATTCAATTCCGAAGACTACAACTATTTTTAAATTTTTTTTGAAATGTGTTCTACATGGGCGTGACCCACTGTGGCGCTGTTAAACTGCTGTCAAATGGTGTTATTATTAACGTCCGTGTTCATCAGGTACATTTTAGTGATGTGAGATAAAGTATGTGTTGTGGCTAACTTGTGATGGTTCAATATATATCGCTGGTGTGATTGTCGATTGTTTCATGTTTATTTACTCTGTCGTTATCTCGAAAATATTCGTAATTAATTGTGTTTCTTGAGTCTCTGTTTTGTTGAAGTATAATATTGAGTAAAAGTAAAGTTATTAGAAATCCTCTGAAGGCTTTTAAGAAAAGGAGAAATGTTGGAAAGCGAAAGGTATGTGTTATTACTGTAAACAATAAAGACGATAACCAAGTGAGTGAACCTAACCTCTCAAGTACACCTGCCCATAGCAGTCAAAGTGGGAAAGAAAATACTTCACAGAAGAAGCTTGGTTCAATGAGTGAAAACTATGAATGTTTTATGGGCGAATCGGATGTGAATGAAATATTTGATATGTCGATTCTCAAAGGAATTTTTTCATTGTAGTGAAGTTGGTCTGGAACTCTCCATAATAAAGCACTTAGGACTTGCTAGTGAAATACAACTGAAATGTGATAAGTGTTCATACATGACCACCTTTTAGAACAGTGTTGCAGTAACTGCAACTGAAGAAAATGGTAGCAAAATCTACGAACACAACAACGAGCGATGCTTGCTTTAGACAAGGAACGCCTTCGGGCTGCAGACAGTGCTGTAAAGAGTCTAGAAATACAAGCAAGAGTAAACAGGAGGAGGAACAAGAGGAAGCTGGAGGAGGAGTTTGCAGAGGATGAAGATAATCCATCCTATGGACCTGGAATGCACCAAAAAGTTAATCCAATCTTTGTCGCTCGATTCCCAAAACTTTTATTTTCTCATACTAATTACATGTTTTCTAAGGATCTTCCAAACATATTTGTTTCAAACTTTCAGTAAATGTTACACAGTACCTTCTGCATAATTTAACACAGCCTTTTTCCAAAAAACTGTATATTTTTGAATATATAAATAAAAAATTGCAAAATAAAGTTGTGAATTTTCATTACAATTGAAAAAAAATCATCTTTAATAACTGAACTAAAATTTTGTAAAATCCCTGTGTTAAGTTGTAGCCCATATTCCAATAAATAATCTGTAAAAAGTTCAACTTCCTACCTCAAATACTTTGTGAGGAAAGATGTAATTTATAAGCGTTATTTTAACATTGCAAGTATAGGGCGTTCCGGAGCCCCTTAACATCGAGTATAGATTTAAGTGTCAGGAAGTCATTTCTGAATGTATTTGTATGGAGTGTAGCCATGTATGGAAGTGAAACATGGACGATAAATAGTTTGGACAAGAAGAGAATAGAAGCTTTCGAAATGTGGTGCTACAGAGGAATGCTGAAGATTAGGTGGGTAGGTCACGTAACTAATGAGGAGGTATTGAATAGGATTGGCGAGAAGAGAAGTTTTTGGCACAACTTGACTAGAAGAAGGGATCGGTTGGTAGGACATGTTCTGAGGCATCAAGGGGTCACCAATTTAGTACTGGAGGGCAGCGTGGAGGGTAAAAATCGTAGAGGGAGACCAAGAGATGAATACACTAAGCAGATTCAGAAGGATGTAGGTTGCAGTAGGTAATGGGAGATGAAGAAGCTTGCACAGGATAGAGTAGCATGGAGAGTTGCATCAAACCAGTATCAGGACTGAAGACCACAACAACAACAACACCTTGGGAAATACACGTTTCTCACCTCAACCTCTTGCAGCCGACTTGGTAGAATGTATGTATCCGATGGTGTAAGTGGTAAAATTCTTGCAGCTGGTGTTATTTCAGCATGTTTTTCCGATCATTGTACCCTTTACGTAAGTGTCAACTTAAGCAAACAGCCTACAAAACTGTACAGATCCCAGTGGATGTTAAATATTTCGCATATGGGAGACGGCGAATTAGTGGCTGTATCAGCACCATATGGAGTACCTGCTTACGCTCCATCAATAATTATTCGTCTAAAGCAGTCTGGTGGACTCATTTAGCGAAACAGAAACTGAGGCAAAGTTTAATCTATTATGGATCACGCACGGAAAAGGACACCAAGAAAACCTTTGAGTTGTATTGTACTGCAAGAATTGTACGATAAATCCAGCGCGATAGGCAACAACATTCCTGACGTTAAACGCATCAAGCCCAAACTTCAGAGCTTGAAACGGTAGCAAATGGAAGGTCTGAAGATAAAGTCGAAACCTATATCTGTTGTACACGAGGAGAGGACATCTATGTGTCATTTAATTCGACACCAGTCACGCCGGCGATGTTTTGGAAACGGACAATGTGATATTACTCTTCAGTCAAACGGAGGTTGTTCAACAAATACAACGCCATTTCGAACAAATGTACTTCCTTGAGGAGACCGATGATGCTTCTCTCTATGAGGTGATGCACACTTTTGATAGAGAGGTTACTCGTGCCGATAATGTGGAATTTTTATCGGATTTTACTTCAGAAGATGTTTTGGAGTTTGCCACCAAGTCGCCATCTAACAAATCGCTTGAGCCTGACGGTCAGCCCAAAGAATTTTATCTGAAGTTTTGGAATGTCATTGGCGGTATTTTTACTGAGATTATCAATGAGATAATGAGGCAGTCCTGTTCCTATGGATCTCAAGTTAGATAGAATTGTTTTAGTACCGAAGTGAACAAGTCACAAGGCGGTAGACAACTTCCGCCCAGCAACGCTAATGAACTTTGATTACAAAACGATTGCTAGAGCAATAAATAGCATAATGACGCCCTTCCTTCATAAAAATAGAGAAAACTCACAAATCCTGCCTTTCACAGGGGTCCACCATGACTCCAGTCGCAGAATCTCGGGACGTAATTTCAGTAGCTGTCGTGAGTAATATGAAATGTGCCTAAGTTTTCCTTGATTTCTGCGAAGCTTTGACCGTGTTAATCATCAGTACCTAGGTCAGATAATGGCACAAACAGGATTTGACCAACGGATACTCAACGTAATCCGGAATATGATCAGTGGAATAAATGTCAGAATCACCATCAACGGACGGCTAAAAAAAGGCCATCAGAGTCCACACAGGCGTACCACAAGGCAGTCCGCTTTCGATGTCGCTTTTTGTGTTGTCACTGGAGCCACTCCTCAGGAGGCTACGTGCAGATCTAACTAGATTGACTATCTTAGGTGCGAACTTCACTGTCCGAGCCTATGCAGATCATGCTGCGGTTCTCTCACGTCGTGAACCCGATGTCGCTGTACTGAACACTGGGACTGGCATCTACAGCAAAGCCTCGGGAGCTAAACTGAACGACGTTAAATGCGAACCTCTGATCATCAGAGGCTTCGACACTGTCATTGTACAGCGGGCAACGGTTGTGGCAAATCATACAACATTAGGGGTCATCATAGATTAATGCCCCTTAAAAATGGCAGAAAATAATTGGAAGCATATAAAGAATACAGTACTCCTGGCGTTCGACAGATCTCTTCCAGAAAATCAGGATTTTGGACACTTATATACTATGCAAAGAATATTAAGAGGCTCAGGTGTCCCCTATCCCAAAATGAAAGCCAAAAAGATTATGAAGCTGCCCAAATGTGTGCCAAGGTCATACCTTAAAGCTTCATTATGATACCCTCGTGAAGTCATGACAGACAGGAGGTTTGGAACTAACTGATGTCAGTAGGAAGGCGACAGCACTGTACGTCAAAAGAACCACCATGATCATTAACAACAACACAGACAGTATCACGTCCAAGCTGTTCCACGTTGTCCGCCCCGCCAGGATGAAACCACCAGTTGACATAAGTGGCATGAATTACAAGTTGAAGCATATATATTAGTGCATTTTGCCTCGAAACGAGCTGCTTTGGAGATACTGTTTTACGGACAACTATTGATTGCTCAGTGGCAGAAGACAGGTAGTCCGAACCCAACTGAACTGAAACACCCAAACGTCATACAGAAGAGGGCGTGGGAAAATATAATGTTGAAAATTCATTTGTCGGAAGTGCTTTCCACTTGATACAGAGTTATAAACAATGTCATTCCAACTAACGAGAAACTAAACTGTATAGGGTTAAGTGATACTGACAAACGCTGCAAATGCGGTCTTGTCGACACACTGCGACACAGATTTATTTGCTGTGGACAACTAATGAACTGATGTTGGGTCCGGAAGACACGAGCGCTCCTCGCAAGAGGCACTGTATACAGTTTTACCACAGACTCAAAATACTACCCGAAAACAGAAAAGCAAGACTATAATGTGGATGCTTGGCCATTACGTTAACTACATCATAAACAGAAATGGAGATGCCAACATGTACCCTATACTTTTCAAGTTTTCATGGAAACATCATAATGGCACAGGAAACAATTCCTCAACGTCAGAAAGGACTTTGACAATATGTCAGCAGTATTATTTGAGAAGAAATGAATTGAATAATTCATAGACGAAAATAGTCTAGTCTGTGTCCATTCATTTGGAGATATAACAGAAATACTACGTAATTCTGTCTGTTACTTCTCGTTTAATTATTATTGACATTTTGTTATTTTAACAAGAGAGAAACGTGGAAAATGAAATAACAATACGAGAGTCACTTCGTCGCCAGGAACTACTGAAGGAGACATGTGTTCGTTTAGTACAAAAAGAGAAAGATTTTTGTTTCCAGTTGCAAGCACTTTCAGCTTCAACTAATACATTTATACCAAGAAGCAAGAGCATACTTTTCAGTTAAAAGAAGAAAAAAAGTGGTTAACGTTCAAGCTGCATAAGATGAACATGTATGAGGCGACTGTTCGACTCCTGCTCAAACTTAATTTTTAATCTATATTTTTTTCATCAATGGTCATATTATTTAATTTATATGACATTGGAGAGGTAATATAATTTAAAAAAAACACTTGTTTTTAGTGACATTTTAGTGAATTTCTTGTTATTTGACTACTTACCATTTTAATTAAATTTGGATACCCCCGACTAGGGACAACTATGACAGATTTGTGGGAGCAGTCATCGCCACGGCTAAGAGGAATGTACCCAGAGGCTACCGGAAAGAGTACATCCTTGGCTGGAATGAGAGATGCGAAGACCTGTACCAGGAATTTACCGAAACCAACAACCAAGAAACCGCGGACGAACTGTTGCACAGCTTAGACGCAGCTCAACGGGAAAAATGGATAGACACCGTGGAGAATCTAGATTTCACTAAATCCAGTAGGCAAGCATGGACCCTACTCCGTAACCTGGGAGGCAGTAAACGTAAAATAAAAGACACCCACCCGATAACCCCTAACAATGTGGCCGCACACATAGTTAGAACCTCAAGAGCACCAAGGGACAGAACACACACCACGACCGTCAAACGTGAATTAAGATTTACCGAAACCAACAACCAAGAAACCGCGGACGAACTGTTGCACAGCTTAGACGCAGCTCAACGGGAAAAATGGATGGACACCGTGGAGAATCTAGATTTCACTAAATCCAGTAGGCAAGCATGGACCCTACTCCGTAACCTGGGAGGCAGTAAACGTAAAATAAAAGACACCCACCCGATAACCCCTAACAATGTGGCCGCACACATAGTTAGAACCTCAAGAGCACCAAGGGACAGAACACACACCACGACCGTCAAACGTGAATTAAGATCCTTAAAACAAAGGGCATCGCCTACCTCCGAATTTTCCCAGCCTATCACAGCGGAAGAAGTTGCAGCAGCCTTGTCAAAAATCAAAAGTGGCAAGGCTCCCGGCTTCGATGGCATCCACCCGGAATTCCTACTTCACTGTGGAAAATATACTAGAACATGGCTCGCAAACTTCTTAACAGATATTTTAGAATTGGGTAATATCCCACACCAGCTTAAACGAGCAAAGATTATAGCGATACTAAAGCCAGGCAAACCTAATGACATGCCCCAAAACTACCGCCCTATCGCTCTGCTGAACTGTGTCTATAAGCTGTTGGAACGTATCATCTACAACAGAATAAGCGGAAAAATTCTTGAAGTGGTACCGATTGAACAGGCAGGTTTTCGACCCAACCGCAGTTGCACCGACCAGATCCTCTCCCTAGCAACTCATATAGAGGTGAGCTTTCAGAAAAAACTCAAAACATCAGTAGCCTTTGTTGACCTATCAGCCGCTTATGATATCGTTTGGCGACAAGGCCTGATATTTAAGTTGCTGCGGGTCATACCATGTAATAAGCTGGCCAACCTCATTGATAACATGCTCACAGATAGAAGTTTCAGAGTTATAATGGGTGACTTAAAAAGTGACCAAATGAAGCTCAACAATGGTTTACCACAAGGCTCCGTTCTGGCGCCATTGATGTTTAACCTCTACACATCTGACTTACCTGAAACCACTTCTCAAAAATTCGGATATGCCGACGACTGGGCAATAGCTGCAAGAGGCAGATCAATGGAGGGAACGGAAAACACATTAACTGCGGATCTAATAAAGCTGGGAGATTACTTCCGAAGGTGGAGATTACGGCCAAACGCGACAAAAACGGAGGTGACATGCTTTCACCTCGACAATGCCCAAGCAAAAAGAAAGCTCAACGTTCATTTCGAAAACAGGCAGCGAAACCATAATAATTACCCCAGATATCTAGGCGTCACCTTTGACAGAACCCTAACATTCAAGGAACACCTACGTAATACAGCCGCAAAACTTAAAACTCGAAATAATATCATACAGAAGCTATGTGGGACCACGTGGGGCTCTTCCGCGGCTGTACTGAGATCTTCGGCTCTGGGACTTGTCTACACAACAGCAGAATATGCCGCACCGGTATGGCTAAACAGTAAACACACAGGCTTGATCGATGCTCAACTAAACTACACAATGAGGATGATATCAGGAACAATAAAGCCAACGCCTTTACACTGGCTACCTATACTGAGCAAAATTCCCCCACCGGACCTGCGCAGAGAGAACGCTCTCTTACGCTAGTATGGAAAAGTGCTGAACAACGAGAAACTGCCAATCCATAAGGATGTTCCTGCCCTGGAGATGAACAGATTGCGCTCAAGACACTCCTCTTTAAAAAAGGCAAAAAATACGCATCCTCTCAACCCGGATTATGGCAACCTCTGGAAAATGCGGTGGAGAGAATCTGTGCCCCAAAACCTGCAGAATGTGCCATGCATCAATGTCCAACCACCAGGATTCAATTTGCCAAGGAAAACTTGGACGACCCTGAATCGAATTCGGACAAATAACGGCAGATGTGCAGACAGCCTCCACAGGTGGGGTAAAATCACCACCCCGAGATGTGACTGCGGTGCGGACCGGCAGACGATTCGTCACATCGTGGAAGATTGCCCTCTGAGACGTTTTGCAGGAGACCCCAATGAGTTTCTGACCGCGACTGAAAGTGCAATAGACTATGTCACAAATCTTGTTTGTTATATACACTATTTTTAAACACTTTTATATCTACAACTATATGTTACACACTGTGACTACTCTTTATTTCTGTGTCTTATGATTTTTATGTCTTTTCTATATGATGTGTTATATGCCATAAGCTAAATAAATAAATAATTAAATTTAATCATTAGGACAAACATATTTATCACTATTGACAAGCAAATGAAGAAACGCATAGAGTTTTCCTGAAATGTATGCCTATCGTGATTTGCGAAATCCCTTATACATGCAGTCAGGTGTGGTACGCGGACCTACTTTGCACCTCGACGCTTCGAGCTGCAAACACAGACAGGCCCTATTTGGCAGTTAACTTGCGTAGCGGTGAGACGACGCTAACGTAGCAAGAACGAATAGCTTAAACGCAAATTTTCTGAATACCACAGAATTTACACTTGTAATACAAAAATGAAGGTTTTAGTGGATATCGAACCGTCGCATTACACACGTCTGTCTTACGAATCTCTCTCTCTCTCTCTCTCTTTTTTTTTCTTACGAATCTCTCTCTCTCTCTCTCTCTCTCTTTTTTTTTTTTTTTTTTTTTTTTGTGTTTGGTCGTTGCGGACGTCACATGACATCCGTTCAAGTTCGTTTTGATGATCGTTCCACCCTGTTTTTTTATTACAGAGGCCAACCAGCTCTCTGACCGAACACGCTGAGCTACCGTGCCGGCTAATCTCGAATCCTAACCACTTGACCACCGTGAACTCTGGTATCTGACACCAACGCACAGATACAACAGTTACATAATAGACGCGTAAAACTTCTCTTGCGATTTTCTCCGAATTGCCAGAGTAAAGCACCTTACTACTTCCATATTATGTTTTTCTAATGGCCTACTAAAGATATACGAAAAGTTTGAAGTAAATCCGTGATCCTAACGTCGTGACCTCCCCTTGTCAGTTCGTCACGAGCGTCTTTCGGCTGCAATTCAGACAGAAATACTTCGTAGCGGTGCATGTCTGCCACAGCAGGTAATATCGGATAAAAGTACACGGCGATAAACGTACGAAATACGTCATTTATGCCCCTGTACGGTCTTTCGGAGGCCAAAATTCAATCAACTACTTTTTACACTGTCGCGTCACCCTTGGAGAATACTACACGTTTCACACGGTCAACGAGGCAGACATTGAAGTGTGTCATGTATGTGGAAACTTAGAACAAGTGCAAGTAATTTCAAATCATTTGTCTCCTCCTCCAGTTTCCTGCCTACCTGGAGGCGCTTGATGTTATCTCTCATACTCCTGGTGAATACTTGTCCTCCGGTGTTCCTCTACTTCTCCACTGCATAGCTTCTTTCTTTCTGTCATAACTGCTACCACTGTAGGTATCACTATTGGTTTTCCACTTACCCCCTTCATTTCTGACAAAAGGAACGCTGTGCAGGCGTCAAGTTTCAAAATTTCTGTGAACAAAGGTAGTTTTCGCAGCTCTTCATTTTACTTGCGAGCATTTCGGAAAGAAAAATGACACTAGATCTAATCCTTATGGCGAAAGAAATTTTTATAGTTGCAGTTGTGTATAACTGGAGGACCGGTGGAAGTATACTTTTAATAGATGCCAGACTGTTCTAATGTCTTGTGCATTTAATTCGAAATTTTTGCAGTGCATGACTACTTTTAAGACGACTGCTCTGAGCTTTTGCACTTCGTTTCTGTGTCGTTCTCAAAGACTCATGTCTCATTACAGTGATGTCACTGTCTAAAAAACCTGTCTCTCTTTCCAGTCGCTCCACAAGTTCTGTCGCGATCTCCAAATGGCTGCATTTCTCGTCATCACTCAGCACTTTTTGAACCAATTTGGCATACACTTTACGCATGCTTAAAACATCAGTAACGATGTTAACCCTCTAGCCACCGACAACTCATGCATTTGTCGGCATTCAGCAACGCACGTACGCAGTTCACATTATTGGGTGCTGAACCTGTTGACGGCCGTCCAGATGGGCTACATCAGTAACCTCTTCCCGGCTCTGTTTAAGTTGTTATAGCTACCTGGAAACTAGCACATAAGACACGACAGACTCCCCATAGGCCTTTTGAATAATTTTGTAAGTTTCAGCCAGAAGTTTTTGAGTTTTGAACAAAACTTACTGAATAGTGTTGCTCTACAAGTTGACTACATCTTGCGCGACGACGCAAGTACTGAACAAGGGTTTACACAAACAACAATGCTGACGATTCCACAGCTCGGAGCGGGCTGCAGAAAGCAGCGCTGGAAAGCTAATACCTCCCCCCCCCCCTTTCCCCTCCCACCATTCTCTACCACCGGCGTAGAGCTCGGGCCAATAGGAGCGTCAGGAAACAACCGACTGCACTATCTTTTGATGTGTTTCCCAGTAATAACTACAGGGTGTTTCAAAAATGACCGGTATATTTGAAACGGCAATAAAAACTAAACGAGCAGCGATAGAAATACACCGTTTGTTGCAATATGCTTGGGACAACAGTACATTTTCAGGCAGACAAACTTTCGAAATTACAGTAGTTACAATTTTCAACAACAGATGGCGCTGCAAGTGATGTGAAAGCTATAGAAGAAACGCAGTCTGTGGGTGCGCCATTCTGTACGTCGTCTTTCTGCTGTAAGCGTGTGCTGTTCACAACGTGCAAGTGTGCTGTAGACAACATGGTTTACTCCTTAGAACAGAGGATTTTTCTGGTGTTGGAATTCCACCGCCTAGAACACAGTGTTGTTGCAACAAGACGAAGTTTTCAACGGAGGTTTAATGTAACCAAAGGACCGAAAAGCGATACAATAAAGGATCTGTTTGAAAAATTTCAACGGACTGGGAACGTGACGGATGAACGTGCTGGAAAGGTAGGGCGACCGCGTACGGCAACCACAGAGGGCAACGCGCAGCTAGTGCAGCAGGTGATCCAACAGCGGCCTCGAGTTTCCGTTCGCCGTGTTGCGGCTGCGGTCCAAATGACGCCAACGTCCACGTATCATCTCATGCGCCAGAGTTTACACCTCTATCCATACAAAATTCAAACGCGGCAACCCCTCAGCGCTGCTACCATTGCTGCACGAGAGACATTCGCTAACGATATAGTGCACAGGATTGATGACGGCGATATGCATGTGGGCAGCATTTGGTTTACTGACGAAGGTTATTTTTACCTGGACGGCTTCGTCAATAAACAGAACTGGCGCATATGGGGAACCGAAAAGCCCCATGTTGCAGTCCCATCGTCCCTGCATCCTCAAAAAGTACTGGTCTGGGCCGGTATTTCTTCCAAAGGAATCATTGGCCCATTTTTCAGATCCGAAACGATTACTGCATCACGCTATCTGGACATTCTTCGTGAATTTGTGGCGGTACAAACTGCCGTAGATGACACTGCGAACACCTTGTGGTTTATGCAAGATGGTGCCCGGCCACATTGCACGGCCGACGTCTTTAATTTCCTGAATGAATATTTCGATGATCGTGTGATTGCTTTGGGCTATCCGAAACATACAGGAGGCGGCGTGGATTGGCCTCCCTATTCGCCAGACATGTACCCCTGTGACTTCTTTCCGTGGGGACACTTGAAAGACCAGGTGTACCGCCAGATCCAGAAACAATTGAACAGCTGAAGCAGTACATCTCATCTGCATGTGAAGCCATTCCGCCAGACACGTTGTCAAAGGTTTCGGGTAATTTCATTCAGAGACTACGCCATATTATTGCTACGCATGGTGGATAAGTGGAAAATATCGTACTATAGAGTTTCCCAGACCGCAGCGCCATCTGTTGTTGAAAATTGTAACTACTGTAATTTCGAAAGTTTGTCTGCCTGAAAATGTACTGTTGTCCCAAGCATATTGCAACAAACGGTGGATTTCTATCGCTGCTCGTTTAGTTTTTATTGCCGTTTCAAATATACCGGACATTTTTGAAACACCCTGTACATATACAGCGCGTCTGATAAGACACTCCCAGTTTTTAAACCGAGCGAGGTGGCGCAGTGGTTAGACACTGGACTCGCATTCTGGAGGACGACAGTTCAATCCCGCGTCCGGCCATCCTGATTTAGGTTTTCCGTGATTTCCCTAAATCACTCCAGGCAAATGCCGGGATGGTTCCTCTGAAAGGGCACGGCCGAATTCCTTCCTCATCCTTCCCTAATCCGATGAGACCGATGACCTCGCTGTCTGGTCTCCTTCCCCGAAACCAACCAACCAACCAACCAATTTTTAAACAGTTATAATTTCTTTATTTATGAAACAATTTAATTAGAACTACTTTTGGTAGAAACAGCTCTCCTTGAGGATGTGTTTAGTATCACATTAAACCTCCACGCAAGATCCAGAATTCTCTAAGGATTTTTTTAAAACGAGCTCGTACGAGCGACACTGCTGCTTGAAACAAGTTAAGCCAAGTCCTGTGGTTTTATCTTATAAACCTTCTCCTTAGACCACCCTAGGGAAAAGAATGGTAAGGCCTTAAATCAGGGCTGTGGTTAGGCCATCCATGTGTGGTTAGGCCAATCATGTGCACCTCGTCTGCCAATCCAACAATATGGGGAATGAGCATGCAACCATTCACACAGACATAATTTGCAAAATGTACAGGTGCTTCGTTCTGCATGAAGTGAAACTGTGGGTTGTTACAGTGTGATATTACTACTCATATATGATATTGCAGCATTTCCAGGTATTTTTTGCCATTCATTATGTTCTGCAGAAGGAAAGGACCAACAACTTCGGATGATGTGATACTACACTATACTGTCGCCTTCGGACAGCCATGTGTTTTTTCAACACATTTGTGTGGATTTTCGGCTGGCTAGTAATGGCAGTTATGCCTGGTTAAAAAATCCTCCAATGCGGAAAATTGCATCATCAGTCCACAGAATATAATCAAAAAGTTCAGGCCAGTCATCATTCCAACGCAAGAAAATTTCTCCAAACCCATTCTTCTGTTACAGTCATCAGGAAACAATTGCTGCACGTAGTGTGACTTCCATGGCGTAAAAGTAAGATATTTTATAAGAATCGTTGCAACTACTAAATGTGAAAGACCCCTTCCACGAGATCCTTGACGGAGTGATTTCTTAGCGCTCCCTGTGAACATTCCACGAACTCTGCCAACGTCCTCTGGTGTCCTCGAAGTTGATGGTCTTCCGAATCTTCTTGCAGAGGCGATACTGTCTGTTGTTAGTAATTTGGAATGACAATTTTGAACTGTTTCTGCACCCAGCATTGCACTGATCCCTCGTTCAGCCCTCCACCATCTTTGTACTCGCACCACAGATCCCCAGACCTCATGATGAGCTGCTATTTTGGCCCGTCCTTTCACAGTCAACGCAAGTGGCACTTTATAGCTGAAATAAAAGAAAACATGATGTTACACACAACCTCAAGAAGTGATGTTTCTAACAGAAGAAGTTCTAAGGAAATTGATTCATAAATAAAGATCCTGTAGAATAAATGATAATATAAATAGTAAAGCAGTATAGTACATACTGAAGCACGCAAAGATAGAAACTTCTCACAGGATTACTCACACAAATTCAGGGAATATATCTTAGATTAGTTTATAAAATCATTTTCTTGTTCTTCAAGATATTCATTTACTGAGCAGCAGCATTTAGCAATTAAAAATTCTCTAATCTCTGACTTAAAATTTACATCATCCTTTAAGTCATTAACGAGTCGAGGCACTGCACTGTAGAGCTTAATATCCAAACAGCTTTTATACTTCTGAGTTCGTGCTCTTTTTATTTCTTGTATGTGCAGCTCGTTCCTGTTCCTTGTGTTATAGTTGTGACAGTCAGCATTTGTGTGGGGATTACTTAGATTTGCTTTGGTTAAGAGTACACATTTAAACATATAGAGTGATGGCCGAGTAAGTATTTCTAATTTCTTGAAAAGAAGTCTGCAATAAGATTGTGTAGTACTGTGGGTAATTATTCGAACAGCCCATTTTGTAAGATAAAAATCTCTGAAATTAGATTTTGAACTGGTCCAGAATGCTATTCCATACGAGGCAACGGAATGAAAGTGCAAACATTTGCGATAATCTAAATGCAAATCAGGCCGAGTTGTACCTATGTATAAGGAATCTTACATGGTGTTTCCAATTCATAGCTTCATTCATACGCATTCCCAACAATTTTGCAAACTACGCTGTCTCTATCAATCTGTCATCAAAATCTAAATTAATGTCTTCATCCTGAATCATTTCACCAAACTGTTTGAACATTCCAGAACGAAATTTTCACTCTGCAGCGGAGTGTGCGCTGATATGAAACTTCCTGGCAGATTAAAACTGTGTGCCCGACCGAGACTCGAACTCGGGGCCTTTGCCTTTCGCGGGCAAGTGCTCTACCAACTGAGCTACCGAAGCACGACTCACGTCCGGTACTCACAGCTTTACTTCTGCCAGTATCTCGTCTCCTACCTTCCAAACTTTACAGAAGCTCTCCTGCGAACCTTGCAGAACTAGCACTCCTGAAAGAAAGGATATTGCGGAGACATGGCTTAGCCACAGCCTGGGGGATGTTTCCAGAGTGAAATTTTCACTCTGCAGCGGAGTGTGCGCTGATATGAAACTTCCTGGCAGATTAAAACTGTGTGCCCGACCGAGACTCGAACTCGGGACCTTTGCCTTGAACATTGTTTTCTTTGAATTCAGTGTTAGTTTTTTTGCACTGAACCAAGTCTCAGTAATTTTATCAGTTTCTTACTGATGAACTTTTTAAAAAGTGCTTCTATTTTAACTCAAAAACAACAGACTTTAGGACTTTTTGCATGTAGTCTTTTTCCTTATTCTGAAACGAGGAGCCCGCTCTCAGTGTTTGTAGAAGTTTTTCTGGTACACCGTTCATACAGTTACGCCAGCGACTAATCATATACAGTTAGTCGCAAGTGAGGGGCGAGAAATTATCATTTCCTCTAACATCTGGGAGTGTGCCCATTGCAGGGGATCCTGTCGTGTCGCCATTTTTATTCACCCAGTAAAAAGTTTTATCTTGCCTATTTTGGCATTTATAAAGCCTCTTCACGAAACCCTGTACAGTTTTCGTACAATAAACTTTCCTTACAGACCAGTTTCTGTTTCCTAAAGCACACCCCATTCGCAAACGTGCTTTCTCGCTCAGAAGAGAAGCATACACCAGATGGGTTACCGATTCTTATCGTTTGCACGGCTATGATACATACAGGACTGAGTCATGAGAAAGTATTTCCGGATCGTCGTGTGTCTAGCAGTCAGTTCGGGACGGACCAGCAGTGCAGTGGGGACGCAGCAGCAGTGAAGTCGGGGGGACGGAGCGCCGGTGAGGCGCCGACAGCCAGTGCTCGCCGACCGCTGGCGACTCACATGAACTGTCTGACGTAGGGAGATTGGAGCGGGTCGGCCGTTGGTTGATTGTTCGCTTGGTTGTCTCATCGGCCGACGTATAGTTGGTCCTTTCACTGTTTCCGGGCCTGAGCCGTTGGTCGGTTGGCTCGGAGCAGCGAGGAATTCTCCGCGGGACATAGTTTGGCCGGGGCCGCTGGAGGTCTCTACGCGGTGTCGAAGAGTGTACTACGAGGTCCGTGGGTCACTGATCCTGGACACGAAAGTTGAGTTTTGATTTAATCTACCAGCAAGTCAAGACTGTTCACATTGTGTCGTTTGGAGTTCGTTGTCGGCTGTTGGGCTATTCCTGCGAGCAACAACGTGGTTTTCAGATTGGAAAATTCTAGCCACCCTCCAGTGGAGTTTCACTGTATTTGGTTATTTGAATTGAAGTGCACTAGTGGAATCTTCTGCCTTGTGCCTGTTACCGTTCTGGTTACCTGACCTGGCCGTTGATGTAAATTTCGGGCAGTGTAGTTTCCTCATTGTGTTGTTGCTGTCCAGCAAGGTGTGTAGTTTGACAGCTCCATGTATGATTGGTTGTGGGCGCCAATATCTTCTACGTTATTCTGTTGAACTCCCTGTTGTGTCCTGGTCGGGTGAAGTGTAAGATATCTTGTCGGTGGGTCCATTGACTGTCGCTCGATCGGCTGGGTTGTCGTCGGAGCATGAATGGTTGGCTCGACTGCCTGTCTCACCTAAGTGAGCATTACTGTTTGCATTCCAGGCCGACCCTCGAGCATCTGAGTGCCCTGGGTGTACTGCCCATTTTTATTTTGTTCTTGTTGTTTGTACTTGTATGGCTTCTAGCCGATTTTTTTAAAAGTAAGGTTGTTTTGCCCTTAAAGCGTAAGATTCTTTAGTCCTTCAGCCTAATTTAAAGAACTGTTTCAAGTAAGACCTTTGGCATTCTAAAGGTTTTAATATTGTTGAATTTTAAGTGTATGGCCTTCAGCTGATTTTGAGTTTGAGTTGTTTTGCTTTTAAGACCTTCAGCCTAGTTTAAAGAATTGTTTCACGTAAGACCTTTGGCATTTTAGTATTGTTTTCATGTTGTTGAATTTTAAGTGTTGGGCCTTCAGCCGATTTTGAATTCAAATTGTTTGCTCAGAAAATCTCAGATTCTTTGGGCTTTCAGCCTAAATAAAGAACTGAACTGTTGTAAGATAAGGTTTGCCTTTAAATTTCTGATTATGCTTGAATTTTAAGTTATTGGCCTTCAGCCGTTTTTAAATTAAAGTGGCTTTCAGCCAGTAATTAAGTCCCAAAGATTAAAGCTGTGTGTTAAAAATTTTTTTTTGGAGCTCTTATAAGTTTTTATCAGATAATAAAGTTGTATATTCGAGTGTAACTCAGAGCCCTTTATTTTGGCCCCTATCCACAATTTAAACTGTCTGTCCTGTCCTGCGGGTTTGCAGGGCGTCTCAGAAACATTGTGAATTAATGTTTTGTTTAATTGTGTACATTTCCTCACGAAAGGTGTGGCATTTTCACTATACTCATCCGTACTGTTTTTGCTGTACATGTAACAACACTGTAGTGTACTGGTGTAACCACTGTAGTACAGCCGCGCGGGGTAGCCGTGGAGTCTCAGGCACCATGCCACGGTTCGCGCTGCTGCCCCCGTCAGAGGTTCGAGTCCTCCCTCGGGCATGAGTGTGTTTATGTTGTCCTCACGGTAAGTTCGCTCCCATAGGAAAAAAAAAGTTGAAATGTGTCTGAAATCTTATGGGACTTAACTGCTAAGGTCATCAGTCCCTAAGCTTACACACTACTTAACCTAAATCATCCTAAGGACAAAAAACCACACGCCCATGCCCGAGGGAGGACTCGAACCTCCGCCGGGACTAGCCGCACAGTCCGTGACTGCAGCGCCTTAGACTGCTTGGCTAATCCCGCGTGGCGGTCCCATTGGACCTTACCACAAATTTCCAACGTGTAGAACTGCAGGCCTCGTCGCCCCACCATTCACATGTGAAGTGCGCATTGAAATGGTCAGTAAAGACTTTGGTTGTCGCTTTGGTTGTGTTCGCATCTGAGTGCTGGTGAATAAGGACAGCTGACTGACGTCTGACACTCATGAATTTTAAACATCTGTATGTCGGATACGCTTAAGAAAAGGGCACATGTTCATCTGAAGTTCTTTGTTCAGAATCACCAATACTATCACCCCTCAAAGCATGTATAATTCCTCCTGTCTCACCCTCTGTATAGATGTGAAAAATGCTGGTCTAGTACGATGCAATTCTAAAGCGTTGCTGAGAAATCGATTCAAAGTTTTGCAAGGCTGTTTGTTGATCACCAAACGAAAGCGCAGGCCGTGGAGCAGCGGTATTAGCGCAGCCGGCTACCGAGATTCGTCATTAATTTTAATTTTATTTTACTGTTGTATAGTTTATTATCTATTTGTAATCTTCTACCATATGATGAGTCTTCAGTCGCCTTTGAATGTTCTGTTAACGAAGAAACGAGCAGAAGGAATAGGTTCCGAGGTGTCGTAAAGCGATATGAAATGGAACTGGCACTTAAGGACGGTAGCAGGGAAGGAGAACGATGGACTTCTTCTCGTTATTGGGAGAACTTACGAAAGTGTGGTTCATCTGTAAAGGAAACCGCGTGTTGGAGTACTGCTTGAGTGTTTGGGATCCCTACCAAATCAGATTAAAGGAAGACATCGAAGCAATTCGAAGGCGGGCTGCTAGATTTGTTACCGGTTGGTTCGAACAACATGTAAGCGTTACGAATATGCTTCTGGAACTCAAATGGGAATCCCTAGAGGGAAGGCGACGTTCTTATCACGGAACACTACTGAGAAAAGTTAGAGAACCGCCGTTTAAAGCTGACTGCAGATCGATTCTGCTGCCGGCAACATACATTTCGCGTAAGGATCACGAAGATAATATACGAAAAGTTAGGGCTGCTACGGAGGCATGGTCGTTTCTCCCTCGCTCTATTTGCGAGTAAAACGGGGTAGGAAATGACTATTAATGGTACGGGATACCCTCCGCTGCACACCGTACGGTAGCTTGCGGAGTGTATATGTAGATGTAGATGTTGATATGCGAATGTTGTACAGATATTGAGATAATTAGGAATTTTTAAACAGAATACTGAGGGCATAAGATCGGCGTGACTGTAGAGTAAGAAATTATCGAACAAGCGTCATTTAATCAAATAGAGAACTGGACGAAATAGAATGATACAATCATTTGGTAATGCTGTACGATAACAGCTGGTGCCGAAAGACAATTGAGAAAGCCAATAAAAGATCGTCGCACTCAAGCGGAGCTTACCATCGTCTTCAAGGTAAAAAAAAAAAAAAAAAAAAAAAAAAAAAAAAAAAAAAAAAAAAAAAACTCTCTCTCTCTCTCTCTCTCTCTCTCTCTCACACACACACACACACACACACACACACACAAAAAAAATAGTGAATAGTGCGTATGGCATTATTGGCCTTGGAACACTGTTTCAAGACAAAGAGTCGGGAATTTCAGTGATCGAGATTAATGTGCAGGTTGTCTGACACTTCATTGCGATCATACGAGTATAAAGTAATAAGAACAGGTATAAAAATCCGACGCACAAATAAACATTTGAAAATTAACACTTAAAATTTCACGTTATACTTGTCTTCCTACGCCAGGATTATAACAGACAGAAACAATGTAAACAGTTGTGGGGAAAGGACACATTATAAAATGTTCAGCCTTTCTTCAATAAGATAATTTTTTCTGTGGTGGGGTGGGGGGGGGGGGGGCAGAGGGCGAGGTTTGCTACCCTCCCTCTCGCTCTCCCTTGTTGCGCACACATATGAGTGCAGCGATACAACTGTTTGGTGGAAAATTAGGGAAAAAACCGATCGATTACGAGGCCTCGCGCTCTGAGCTTGTGAACTTAATGATGTATATAGATAGTTCATCGATGGGTTTTGGTGAGTGAGATTTCTAATATTAAAATATGTGACATAAATCTATGTATCTTTTCACTGCATTGAGTTAGAATCTTAAATCTATTACACCACCAAGGGAGCATAGAGCTTAGTATTTCACTTACATTTCAACTTCTCCTGGAAAGAAGGGCATAACAAATGGGACAGACAGACTGGAAACAAAGTGATCCTACTAGGTTGGTGCATAGATTCGTAGCGTCTTTGTTTTTTTGTATTGGTATTCCGGTTGAATGGGTTTGTTTATAGCTTGTCATTTTTTATTTGTAATTCATTATTGCTATTTGAGTTTACATATTGTCATTTTTGTCATTTGGAGATAGTGAGTGGAGCCGTGGACGCTAGAAAAGGGAGTGCCAAGTGGAGAAATCGGAATATTCCCGACACATTCTTCTGTTTGAGTTCAGTAGAGGGGTGACAGCAGGGGAGGCAGCCAGAAGCATTTGCGCTATGCATGAGGGTAAGCCATTGGACAGAACACGGCAAGAAAATGGTTTTCTCGTTTTAAGGAGGATCGTTTTGACATTAGTGACCCGCTACGTTCAGGAAGACCTTCGGAGTTTGATGAAGATCGTTTAGCACATTAATCCACAATGGCCCAGGTCACTGAACTCGAGAACTGTAAATGTGATGACTGATCATTCCACTATCGTGCGACTTTGCGTGTAGTGTGGGAGGTTCAAAAATCGGTTGTGTGTGTGTACGGATGCTCTAAGCCAAAATCACAAAAATCAGCAGGTGGCAGTATGTGTATCTCTGCTTGCTCGTTATCAACTGGCTCGTGGACAGCACCGAACATTCCTGTCTTGTATCGTTACTGGTGATGAGAAATGGTGTCTTTATGCTAACATAAGGAAAAGAAAGTGATGCTTAAGCCCAAACAAAGTAGCAACTCCTCATACAAAGACTTGCGTGCATCCATGATAGATAATGTTAATGCATCTGGTGGAACAGCGATGGTGTGCTGTACTATGAATTGCTTCGCCGGGGTGCAACTGTCACTGCTGACATTTATTGTCAACTAATGAGACGTCTTGCTGGCACAATCCAAGAATAACGGTCAGGAATACTGCGTGAAGTGATGCTACTCCACGATAAAGTCCGCCTGCGTTCTGCTAGACCAGTGTTTCCCAAGTTGGGGGGTAATTACCGTATGAGAGGTGAAATGAGGTATTCTGAGGAGCCTAAAAACAAAGGGGTTCAATTGTGTTTCGGCCATGCAACTTCATTATTTTTGGAAGATATTTACTATTATCACTTTTTCGTAAGACTGTAATGCGGATTACGTAAGTTCCCAGTAAGTACATTTCTTCCAGTGTGTTGTTTCATTAACGTGCGACAAAGTGTGGGGGAGGTTACAGTTTGCGAAACAATAGCATGAATATCTTACTCACACTCGCTTTGTACCATGCATCTACGACAGCAAAACTGAGACATAATCACTGAGGTGACGAGTCATGTCATAGCGATATGCACATATACGGGATGTTACAAAAAGGTACGGCCAAACTTTCAGGAAACATTCCTCAGACACAAATAAAGAAAAGATGTTATGTGGACATGTGTCCGGAAACGCTTAATTTCCATGTTAGAGCTAATTTTTAGTTTCGTTCTTCCACCTACGCTCAATGGAGCACGTTATCATGATTTCATACGGGATACTTTACCTGTGCTGCTAGAACATGTGCCATTACAAGTACGACACAACATGTTGTTCATGCACGATGGAGCTCTTGCACACTTCAGTCGAAGTGTTCGTACGCTTCTCAACAACAGATTCGGTGACCGATGGATTGGTAGAGGCGGACCAATTCCATGGCCTCCACGCTCTTCTGGTCTCAATCCTCTTGACTTTCATTTATGGGGGCATTTGAAAGCTCTTGTCTATGCAACCACGGTACCAAATGTAGAGACTCTTCGTGCTCGTATTGTGGACGGCTGTGATACAATACGCCATTCTCCAGGGCTGCATCAGCGCATCAGGGATTCCATGCGACGGAGGGTGGATGCATGTATCCTCGCTAACGGAGGACATTTTGAACATTTCCTGTAACGAAGTGTTTGAAGTCACGCTGGTACGTTCTGTTGTTTTGTGTTTTTTGCATTCCATGATTAATGTGATTTGAAGAGAAGTAATAAAATGAGCTCTAACATGGAATGTAAGCGTTTCCGGACACATGTCCACATAACATATTTTCTTCCTTTGTGTGTGAGGAATGTTTCCTGAAAGTTTGGCCATACCTTTTTGTAACACCCTGTAGAGATGACGGTAGTATCCCGTACACAGGGTATAAAAAGACAGTGTATTTGCATTGGCAGAGCCGTCATTTGTACTCAAGTGATTCATGTGAAAAGGTTTCCGACGCTATTATGGTCAGACTTTGAACGCAGGGCATTCCATTTCTGCAAGTGTTAGAGAATTCAATATTCCGAGATCTACAGTGTCAAGAGTGTGCCGAGAATACCAAATTCCAGGTATTACCTTTCACCACGGACAAAATAGTGGCCGATGGCCTTCACTTAACGACCGAAATAGCGGCGTTTGTGTAGAATTGTTAGAATTGTCAGTGCTAACAGACAAGCAACACTGCAAGAAATAACCGCAGAAATCAATGTGGAACGTTCGACAAACGTATCCGTTAGGACCGTGCGGCGAATTTTGTTGTTAATGGGCTATGGCAGCAGACGACTGATGCGATACCTTTGCTAACGGCGCTACATTGCCTGCAGCACCTCTCCTGGGCTCGTGGCTACATCGATTGGACCCTAGATGCCTGGAAAACCGTGGCCAGATCAGATGAGTCCCAATTTCAGTTGCTAAGAGCTGATGGTAGGGTTCGAGTATGGCGCAGACCCTCGAAGCCATGGACCCAAGTTGTCAACAAGGCACTGTGTAAGTTGGTGGTGGCTCCATAATCGGTGTGGGCTGTGTTTACGTGGGATGGACTGGGTAATCAGGTCAAGCTGAACTGATCATTGACTGGAAATGGTTATGTTCGGCTACTTGAGGCCATTTTAAACCATGCGTGGACTTCCCATTCACAAACAACAATGGAATTTTTATGGATGATAATGCACCTTGTCACTATGCCACGGTTGTCGTGTCTGATTTGAAGAACATTCTGGACAATTCGAGCGAATGATTTGGCCACCCAGATCGCCCGACATGAATCCCATTGAACACTTACGGAGCATAATCGAGAGGTCAGTTCGTGCACAAAATGCTCCAGTGGCAACACTTTTCTGAATTGTGGGCGGCTATAGGGGCAGCTTCGCTCAGTATTTTTGCAGAGGACTTCCATCGACTTGTTGAGTTAATGTCACATCGAGTTGTTGCACTACATCGGTCAAAAGGAGATCCGACCATTTATTAGGAGGTATCTCACGACTTTTTTCACCTCAGCGTTTGTCACATATGCTTAAATATCCCTTGAAAATGCTTTATCCGATCTGTGCTTTGTGACTCTAGCATACCAGAACTAGTCTGTTTATTCAATTAACAACAACAAAGAAACTGACAGAACGACACAACGGTAACTGTGTAATGGCTACAAGACTGCTGTCCCGCCTAATCTAGGTTATTATTATTATTATAATTACTTGCAGTGTTCACACACAAAGCAGTGGCAGCCTGAAGTCTTCCAATTTATGTCAATTCAGAAGTAAGCAGTCCAGTAATCAAGTAGGTTACAGACAGTAAATGTAGAGTGCGCATTTTAACTTGGTTGATGGGACTGTAGGATGTGAGTGAAGAAAGTATGGTTAGGAAAAGGAATGGTGGAGAGGAAACATGTTTTGTACTAACTGTCTTCCCTCAGCGTAAGTAACTAACTTTGTGTCCTAAGAAAGAGTTACAAGTAGCATTCACGAACTCCGAGAACTTTTTCATGAGACCATAAGAAAAGGTTGTAGAAATAAGCATACCAACAGTGTCATTGACTCATTAGTTCGTGATTTATTAAAATACGTACAAAAACCAAGCATCATTTATCTTTCATCGTAAAAATAAAAGTATGTAAAGTATATTCCTCTTCATCTTAACGTTTAGTTAGGCACTAATGCTGGCAAAGAACACTATACAGTGGCCGAGCGGTTCTAGGCGCTACAGTCTGGAACCGCGCGACCGCTACGATCGCAGGTTCGAATCCTGCCTCGGGCATGGATGTGTGTGATGTCCTTCGGTTAATTAGGTTTAAGTAGTTCTAAGTTCTAGGGGACTGATGACCTCAGAAGTTAAGTCCTATAGTGCTCAGAGCCATTTGAACCATTTGAACACTATACAGGAGCTGGGTTGGAAAGTCATTCCGCACCCACCTTTTTCACCTGATCTTGCGCCCTCAGATTTTCACCTTTTTCGCTCTCTATCGACCAACTTGTGGGAAAACAATACGAACTTAAGCATCAATCAATATCGTTTTTATCGACTGAGGTACGGCACCCTAATGACGAGAGTCCAACGCGGTAAAAACAGAATTCTGATATTCGTGCTCAGCTGGTTGCGTTAACGGCGCTACTCAACAAGTAGTGCTCCCGTTTAGTAGTTAACGGGCTCGTAAAACTTCGAGCGATTTTTTGGAAACGCTTGAAAAGCGCATCGTACTAAAAATGCATTTTTTACGTTGTACGCACTACATTTATGGGATAGATGAGCTAAACAGTTGACTCGTCGGGTGTATGCTTCCCTTGACGGACCTCTTCCTCTGAGGACGCGTACGAACGCTCCTTCTCGAGACGCTGACGAATGTCTGGCGGCCTCTTTGCCCTTAGGCAGCCGTTCCGTGAATCTCCAGCCCCAGACCACGGCCGGGCCAGCTGCATCGGCCTTCCAAATACGACGGCGCGTCCCATTACAATACAATGAGTCCCGGCATGGCCGCTCTTTACGGTAGCGGATTTTAATTAAGAACACCCTCCCGCATGCCTCATCTTGTTTTCTTAGGATTCCTCTCGATGGACGTGGCTGACGCATCTGCGACGTATGGGGAGACATCACCGTACGTCGAAGTCACTTAGTCCCTCCAGCCTTTCGTATGTCAGGCATGAAGCCTTGTCGTTGTCTTTTATGGGAAAGAGGTAGCCAGACGCCTCGTCTTCTCTGTTTTCATATCGGTCGTTGGCGTTGTAGTGTAAGTCCAAGAAGATTATGAATCGAACTTTCTCCCGCAAATCATAGCGGAACTATATTTAGTAGGAGTACTTTCACACTGTGCATCATGTTATAAATTGGAGAACCTGTTGATATGAAGAGTCAGCTTTGAGGCAGTCGACGAAGGATTTTTATACTACCACTGTCATTTAGTTAATCAAATATCAGCATCTCCTGTCTATTTCACGTCTCTGTATTAAAAGAAGATGCAATTACATACACTCCTGGAAATGGAAAAAAGAACACATTGACACCGGTGTGTCAGACCCACCATACTTGCTCCGGACACTGCGAGAGGGCTGTACAAGCAATGATCACACGCACGGCACAGCGGACACACCAGGAACCGCGGTGTTGGCCGTCGAATGGCGCTAGCTGCGCAGCATTTGTGCACCGCCGCCGTCAGTGTCAGCCAGTTTGCCGTGGCATACGGAGCTCCATCGCAGTCTTTAACACTGGTAGCATGCCGCGACAGCGTGGACGTGAACCGTATGTGCAGTTGACGGACTTTGAGCGAGGGCGTATAGTGGGCATGCGGGAGGCCGGGTGGACGTACCGCCGAATTGCTCAACACGTGGGGCGTGAGGTCTCCACAGTACATCGATGTTGTCGCCAGTGGTCGGCGGAAGGTGCACGTGCCCGTCGACCTGGGACCGGACCGCAGCAACGCACGGATGCACGCCAAGACCGTAGGATCCTACGCAGTGCTGTAGGGGACCGCACCGCCACTTCCCAGCAAATTAGGGACACTGTTGCTCCTGGGGTATCGGCGAGGACCATTCGCAACCGTCTCCATGAAGCTGGGACACGGTCCCGCACACCGTTAGGCCGTCTTCCGCTCACGCCCCAACATCGTGCAGCCCGCCTCCAGTGGTGTCGCGACAGGCGTGAATGGAGGGACGAATGGAGACGTGTCGTCTTCAGCGATGAGAGTCGCTTCTGCCTTGGTGCCAATGATGGTCGTATGCGTGTTTGGCGCCGTGCAGGTGAGCGCCACAATCAGGACTGCATACGACCGAGGCACACAGGGCCAACACCCGGCATCATGGTGTGGGGAGCGATCTCCTACACTGGCCGTACACCACTGGTGATCGTCGAGGGGACACTGAATAGTGCACGGTACATCCAAACCGTCATCGAACCCATCGTTCTACCATTCCTAGACCGGCAAGGGAACTTGCTGTTCCAACAGGACAATGCACGTCCGCATGTATCCCGTGCCACCCAACGTGCTCTAGAAGGTGTAAGTCAACTACCCTGGCCAGCAAGATCTCCGGATCTGTCCCCCATTGAGCATGTTTGGGACTGGATGAAGCGTCGTCTCACGCGGTCTGCACGTCCAGCACGAACGCTGGTCCAACTGAGGCGCCAGGTGGAAATGGCATGGCAAGCCGTTCCACAGGACTACATCCAGCATCTCTACGATCGTCTCCATGGGAGAATAGCAGCCTGCATTGCTGCGAAAGGTGGATATACACTGTACTAGTGCCGACATTGTGCATGCTCTGTTGCCTGTGTCTATGTGCCTGTGGTTCTGTCAGTGTGATCATGTGATGTATCTGACCCCAGGAATGTGTCAATAAAGTTTCCCCTTCCTGGGACAATGAATTCACGGTGTTCTTATTTCAATTTCCAGGAGTGTACTATCTGACCAAAAGTATCACTACAGTTACTAGTGAATATTACTATAGCATGCCTCTTAGACGGCTTGAACTCTACTGCGGATACTTTCAGTGATGTGTCTGAATGTCGATGGAGGAATGGCGGCTTATTCTTCCTAAAGATTTGAAGCAGGAGAAGGTAGTGCCTGAAACGCAAGAATCTGGAGCGAAGTCGAAATTCGAATTCATCCCCGAGGTGTTACGTTGGATTCAGCTCTGGACTCTGGGCAGACCAGGCCATTTCAGAAATGATATTGTCCAAAAACCATTGCCTCATAAATGCTGATTTAGCACAGGGTGCAAATCGTGCTGTTCATCAGAGGCAACTGCGTCATCAGGAGTGCCCCAGGGATGTGTGACAGGACCGCTATTATTTTTTATATTCATAAATTAACTGGCGGGCAGGGTGGACAGCAATCTGCAGTTGTTTGCTGATGATGCTGTGAAGTTGAGTGGCTGTAGGAGGATACAAGATGGCTTAGACCAAATTTCTAGGTGGTGTTATGAATGACAGTAGCTCAGAATGTAAAAAAAAAGTCGTTTAGTGCTAATGGGTAGGAAAAACAAACCAATATCTCTTTTTTTTTTTGGAAATTTGTTCTTAGATCCTTTGGGACCAAACTGCTGAGGTCATCGGTCCCTAAGTTTACACACTACTTAATCTAACTTAAACTAACTTACGCTAAGGACAACACCACACACATGCCCAAGGGAGGACTCGAACCTCCGACGGGAGCCGGCTGTTGTGACCGAGAGGTTCTAGGCTCATCAGTCCGGAACCACGCTGCTGCTACGGTCGCAGGTTCGAATCCTGCCTCGGGCATGGATGTGTGTGTTGTCCTTAGGTTAGTTAGGTTTAAGTAGTTCTAAGTCTAGGGGACTGATGACATCAGATGTTAAATACCATAGTGCTCAGAGCCATTTGAACCTCCGACGGGGGGGGGGGGGGGGGGGGGGGGGAGGGGCGCGCGCGAACAGTGGCAAGCCGCCTCAGACAGCTCGGCTACCCAGTGCGGCAAACAAACCCATAATGTTCGGATAAAGCATTAGGAGTGTCCTTGACACAGTCATGTCGTTTAAATATCTGGACGCAATGTTAGAAAGCGGTATGAAATGGAACGAGCATGGGAGGATTGTGGCAGGGTGGCGAGTGGTCGACTCCAGTTTATTGGGAGAATTTTGGAAAAGTGTGGTTCATCTGTAAAGGAGACCACATATAGGACCTGGGGGTATACAACCTATTCTTGAGTACTGCTCGAGTGTTTGGGATCAGCACCAAGTCGAATTATAGGAAGACATCGAAGCTATTCGGAGGCAGGGTGCTAGATTTGTTACCAGTAGGTTCGAACGATAAGCAAATATTACGGAGGTGTTTCGCGAACTCAAATAGGATCCTTGGAGGGAAGGCGACGTTCTTTTGGAGGATCAGTACAGAGAAAATTTAGATAATCGGCATTTGAAGCTGACTACAGAACGATTTTGCTGCCGCCAAGCCGCGCGGAGTGGCCGCGCGATTTGAGGCGCCATCTCACGGATTGCTCGGTCCCTCCCGCCGGTGGTTCGAGTCCTCCCTCGAGCATCGGTATGTGTGTTGCTCTTAGTATAAGTTCGTTTAAGTACTGTGTAAGTCTAGAGACCCTTAGGAATTAACACAAAAATTGCATCCAACACATTTCGCGTAAGAACCTCAAAGATAAGACACAATAAATTAAGACTCTTGCGGAGGCAAATAGACGGTCGTTTTTCCCTCGCTCAATTTGCGAGTGGGATAGGAAAGCAAGTGACTATTAGTGGTACTCGTAGACGATACAAACCATCATCGTCTACGAATCATTACTCTATTGTACAGTATGCAGTGCTCTAAAATGCGTTTATATCTTTCCACATTTAGAGTTCTCATAATCGAAGTAAGGGGACCACATCCTAACCACGAAACACGTCTCCACACTGCAACACCACCTCCTCCATACTTAGCTATCGACACTACACATGATGGCAGGTAGCGTTGTCCACGCTCGCCATATCCAAACGCTTCCAATGGATTGCCATTCGTCATTCCAAACCACTCGTTTACAGTCATACACTATATGATCAAAAGTATCCGCACACCTGGCTGAAAATGACTTACAAGTTCGTGGCGCCCTCCATGGTAATTCTGGAATTCAGTATGATGTTGGCCTTGATGACAGCTTCCGCTCTCGCAGGCATACGTTTAATCAGGTGCTGGAAGGTTTCTTGGGGAATGGAAGCCCATTCTTCATGGAGCGCTGCACTGAGGTATCCACGTCGGTCGATGAGGACTGGCACGAAGTCGGCGTTCCAAGACATCACGTAAGTGTACTGTAGGATTCAAGTCAGGAAACTGTGCAAGCCAGCCCATAACAGGGTTGTTATTATCGTGTAACCACTCCGCTAGAGGCCGTGAGTTATTAACAGGTGCTCGATTGTGCTGAAAGATGCAATCGCCATCCCCGAATTGCTCTTCAACAGTGGGAAGCGAGAAGGTGTTTAAAACATCAATATAGGCCTATGTTGTGATAGCGTTACGCAAAACAACAAGGGGTCGAATCCCCCTCCATGAAAAACACGACCACACTCTCTCCCAATTTTACTGTTGGCATTACACACGCTGGCAGATTACATTCACCGGGCATTCACCACATCCACACCCTGCCATCGGATCGCCACATTGTGTACCGTGATTCGTCACTCCACGCAACGTTGTCCCACTGTTCAATCGCCCAATGTTTACGCTCTTTCCACCAAGCAAGGCGTCGTTTGACATTTACCGGCGTGATGTGTGGCTTATTAGCAGCCCCCCGACCATTAAATCCTTCTCACCTCCCGCCTGACTGTCATAGTACTTGCAATGAATCCTGACGCGGTGTGGAATTCCTGCGTGATGTTCTGGACAGATGTCTGCCTATTACACATTACGATCCTCTTCAACTATTTGCGGTCTCTGTCAGTCAACAGACGAGGTAGGCTTGTAAGCTTTTGTGCTGTACATGTCCCTTCACATTCCCATTTCACTATCACATCGGAAACAGTGGACCTAGGGATGTTTAGGAGTGTGGAATTCTCGCGTATAGACGTATGACACAGGTAACACCCAATCACCCGACCGCGTTCTAAGCCCGTGAGTTCCGCGGAGCGCCCCCTTCTGCTCTCTCACGATGTTTGATGACTACTGAGGTCGCTGATATGGAGTATCTGGCAGTAGGTGGCAGCACAATGCACGTAATGAAAAAAGTATGTATTTGGGGGGGGGGGGGGGGGAGGTGGGGGGGGTGTCCTGATATTTTTGATCACGTAGTGTACATCGTCCAGTGGCGTCGCTCTTTACACAAAATCATGCTTCGCTTGGCTTCAGCTACATAAATATGTGGCTTATGAGGAGCTGCTCGACCAGGACTGGTGCTGGCACTTTGGAAGTCAAGAGTGATTCCTTTCGCTGATTTCATGCTACCTTTTACAACCACGTTTCGCAATGCTCGACAGTGCCTGTCAGTTGATACACGGTAGTCTGGTCTTGGTTCAGCTTCGCGTTTCCACTATATAATCACTACCAGCTTGGGCAAGTTTAGAAGGGTTGAAAGGTCCTTGACTGATTGTTTCTCAGGTGACATCGAATGACTACTCCACGTTCAAAATCACTGAGCTCTCCTGGCTGATCCAATCTGCTGTTACATCTTCTCTATGGGAACAACACAATGCTCTTTTTATACTGGCTGGTCCACGTCTCGAGAGATATAGTGGTCAATGCCGCATTACGTAGTGGTGTCCGAATACTTTTGTTCAGATAGTGCATTTTGCTTAACGTCTAAGAAAAGACAGAGACGACGCGGTAATGAAAGGTGTGCAGCAGCACCATGGATGTGAGTAGCTGAAGACCCCCATTTGTCCATTTGTTGTTACACCCCGATATTTGTTTGATTTACTGATTCCAGTTATCGGTCGTTGATATTGTAGTTGTAATATTCTACGATTTGCATTTTTTGAAATCCACAATTTCTTATTTCTGAGTATTTAAAGCAAGCTGGCTCTATTTTCATCATTCTGAAGTAATACCAAGACCTCTGTGCAACTTGAACATGTTCTGATTTTGGTGTTGTATCTGTAGGTATGGTGAGGTCAGCAGTACACAGTATTTTCTGAGATGTTAAGAAAAGTTCCAGAAAATAATTCAATTCTCCTAAGGCATAATTTATCATTTCAATTGAAAATGTATTCTTATTAGGACTGATTGTCGAGCTTGGTAACTGCACAAAAGTATTAATTATGCGTGTTGTATATTGACTGGATGGTCATTCGCAGACACAGGAAACATAGAAAACGGTCCTCTCCCATTGTTCTGGCAGAAAAGCTCAGTAGTATAACAGGTGAGGAAAATGGGCATTTGAAACACAAGAAATTCATTTTGATTAGTTTATAAGATTGTAAATGCTTAGTATCATAATGCAATGGTTTTATTTTGTTATTTATGTTTAAATGTTACCTATGTGTTTTATTTGCTTCTCAGATTAATGGTGGCAAAAATAAACAATTTATTTTCATAATTCAAAAGTATTTTAACAGCGGTTTATAATCAGTTTTAAACATCTCACAGTAATTTATAATACATCCATCACCAACATAGCTGCTTTTTTATACTCACAGAGAGAAACTTGATATTTGTTTCTCTTACATTGTGGAACCCCCAGCATGTGAAAAGCTATCCAGTCGCAGAAAACTTAAATGTGAGCTAGGTAGGCATTGAAGATCTCAGTTAACAATTTTAATATGCACAATTGTGATGGATAACGCGATTCGTGAAGCCCTAACTATAGATCCCAAAGTGGAGATTTACACAAATTTTATTCTGATTTGAATCAATCTTTCAATAAAACACAATAATTTATTTCAGAATGAGATTTTCACTCTGCAGCGGAGTGTGCGCTGATATGAAACTTCCTGGCAGGTTAAAGCTGTATGGCGGACCGAGACTCGAACTGGGGACCTTTGCCTTTCGCGGGTAAGTGCGCTACCACCCAAGCACGACTCACGACCCGTCTGCATACCTTCAGTTCTGCCAGTACCTCGTCTCCTGCCTTCCAAACTTCGCAGAAGCTCTTCTGCGAACCTCGCAGAACTAGCACTCCTGAAAGAAAGGAGGCACTAGCCCGCGAAAGGCAAAGGTCCCGAGTTCGACTCTCGGTCTGGCACACAGTTTTAATCTGCCAGGAAGTTTCATATCTTCGCACACTCTGCTGCAGAGTGAAAATCTCATTCTGGAAACATCCCCCAGGCCGTTACTAAGCCTTGTCCCCGCAATATCCTTTCTTGCAGGAGTGCTAATTCTGCATAGTTCGCAGAAGTTACCTTGTCTGTACTGGAGGAAGACAATATTCCACAGACTATCAGTTACAATAGAGGGTTCTTGTATTGTTGTTTCATACGCAGTTTGAGACATTGTTTTATTGCTGTAACACAAACAAGCAGTGCATGACTGCAGCTATGTACACCGCCATATATATTGTTTTTCTACCATGACTCTGAGGTCTGTGTCAGGTGCTACACCAACATTAACATGTTTCGATCTATCAGCCCTCACAGAAAGCTGGACATCTCATGGTGTAAGGTAACCTGGTCCCACAACACACAAGACGGTTGAAATAAAAGATAGAGGCGGTGTCAATCGCTGTGGTGGAGGAATGGAATGGTTTCCATACATCCAAGTGAGAATGTAAGTACCCTCATTCATCCATTTTTTATCATAGTTTCTTCAATTTTAGGCATTTTCCATCAATTTTCGTAATTTTACAAAGTTTTCCATAATTTCAACACATTTTACTCTATAACTCGAGTTACAAACCACCACTTTCGGTGATTTGTCACGTCAACAAAACGTCTCATCACGTCGATCTCGTGATGCTGTAGGCTAGCGACATTCAGCATGGTTATCAATTTCTGTATCATTGCTAAACCAACCCCTCCATTACTTTGTGAGTGTTATGTTCATGTGGAAATATTGCAAACGCTGTTACATTGCCCATATCACGTGACACAAATACTGTTTCTTGGTGTGGGAAAAAGCCATCAATAGATAGGAGGTGAAAAACTACTTTTCTTAGCCGAAACGTTTTATAAATTCGATAGTATTTTATTATGGTTGCCTATCTCAACCTATGTGGATAGGAGTCAGAAAATATTCTCCCATTTGCAGGATAAAGTCTGAGATTGAAAAATCTCACCAACACCCTTGATGATTATCACCCCAACAAATGGATCACATCCACTGCAGCTGTCTGCCTATATCACGAGACACAAATACTACCCTCTATTTCGAACCGAGCAGCTCCATTCAACGTATCAGCTAAAGATCCTGAGAAAAACTATAGATGGTCTCTCTAGGCATCTTGTAACTGTTCCTTTGTCTTTACCCAACCATCCCTGCAACGTTGTCTCCAATTAAATTTGGGACTGACCAGAAGTAGGAGAGCACTATACCAAAAGCATTTGATATCTCTTGAAGGAACAGAACTAGCACCTAGATTTTTGGGGTGATAATCATCAAGGGTGATGGTGAGATCTTTCAATCTCAGCCTTAACTGTACAGTTGCAATAATACTTAGTGACTCCTATCCACATTATGGGGAACCATAATAAAATTTTACTGGACTTATGAAGTGTTCTGGTTAAAGAATGTAGTTTTTGTACCTCCTCTCTATTGATGGCAGAAAGACAGATTATCCCCAAGAGGTCATCATAAATCAATCTCAGGGGGTGATAAATCACTTAGCAGAAAAGTAGGATAAGGGGATGGGGAGGATGTTTGGCAGAAGGACTGATTACCCCCAGAGTGTCATAAATCAACCCCAGAGGGTCAAAAACCAATTAGCAGAACAATAGGTTAAGGCAGGGAAGGGAAGGGTGTTTGACAGATGGACTTATTATCCCCATGGGATCATAAATCAACCTCAGAGGATCATAAATCAATTAGTGTAACAGTAGGTTTACAGGAGGAGGTCGGGTGGTTTAATTTATCAATTTAATTAATTAGCATAGCAATTTGTTTTCAAAAGTGCACCAGAACGAACTTTGTCCCAACACTGATTGCTCCACTTGAAATTTAGTTAAGATTTTTTTCTTGAAACTTGGGAGGAAATTTATATGAATTTTGTATATTGAGCTGGCCAGTGTGGCTGAGGGTTTCTAGGCGCTACAGTCTGGAACCGCGCGACCACTATGGTCGCGGGTTACAATCCTTCCTCGGGCATGGATGTGTGTGATGTCCTTGGGTTGGTTAAGTTTAAGTAGTTCTAAGTACTAGGGGACTGATGACCTCAGTAGTTAAGTCCCATAGTGTTCAGAGCCATTTAAATGACGAGGAAATGGGTTTGATGTAGTGGGTCAACTTGCACTCATATGCACTACGATACATCCAGAGTGAAAAATTCATCACATGCATTATACCTCCTAAACTGTTCGAGATACTGAAATGAGATTTTGACAAATTATAGCATGAAAATAGTTGAATTTTTGCCATATACTTAAATAAACAACTTAATAAAATAAATAACTTAATAAAAGAAAATTTTGGGTCTATGGCAACATAGCAGTAATTATAGTTTCACTTCAATTTTATTTCAACGTCAAGCTGTAATTTTCTTTAGAAGTCATTCACAGATAGTGAAAAGAGAATTTGGTAGTATAAAGTACACATGGAATTTCTTCATTTATTTTACTGAAAACTGACACAGTGATGTTTTTCATAAGCTGTTGACTTTTCTGGTTGCCAAGTACATGTTTAAGAAGACACTTTTTCGGGATTCCATCTCAATAGCTACGGCACAGTAAGTTAGTAAGATAAGCTTGTGCAAATTAACCATATTCTGACAAAAGAAGCAAAACTGAATCTGTTAAGAAGAGAAATGTAGACTGTACTCATAAATTTATGTTTATTTAAAGGAAAATAGATTGACAATTCAGATCAATATAAATCGCCAAGTGGTTAGCTCGCGAGAATCCGAAATAAAAGGACATGGGTTCGTGCACGGTTGGATGTAAAAAAAAATTTTAATTCTGTCAGAGACAGCAAAGCACTTGGAAGAGCAGTTGAACGGAATGAACAGTGTCTTGAAAGGACTATATAAGATGAACATGAACAAAAGCAAAACGAGGATATAGGAATGTAGCTGAATTAAGTTGGGTGATGCTGAGGGAATTAGGAAATGAGTAAAGTAGTAAAGGAGTTTTGCTATTTGGGGAGCAAAATAACTGATGATGGTCAAAGTAGAGAGGATATAAAATGTAGACTGGCAATGGCAGGGAAAGCGTTTCTGAAGAAGAGAAATTTGTTAACATCGAGAATCGATTTAAATGCCAGGAAGTCGTTTCTGAAAGTATTTGTTTGGAGTGTAGCCATGTATGGAAGTGAAACATGGACGATAAATAGTTTGCACAAGAAGAGAATACAAGCTTTCGAAATGTGGTGCTACAGAAGAATGCTGAAGATTAGATGGGTAGATCACATAACTAATGAGGAGGTATTGAATAGAATTGGGGAGTAGAGGAGTTTGTGGCACAACTTGACTAGAAGAAGGGATCGGTTGGTAGGACATGTTCTGAGACATCGAGGGATCACCAATTTAGTATTGGAGGGCAGCGTGGAGGGTAAAAATCGTAGAGGGAGACCAAGAGATGAATACACTACGCAGATTCCGAAGGATGTGGGCTGCAGTAGGTACTGGGAGATGAAGAAGCTTGCACAGGATAAAGAAGCATGCAGAGGTGCATCAAACCAGTCTCAGTTCTGAAGACCACAACAACAACAACAAATCGCCAATAGTACTGGGGCAGAGCCAATTCAAGAGAACTTTTGATATATAACTGATCTAGAATTAACTGACTAATTAATTAAATTGATCAGTTAATCCTCCACACTCTCCGACCACTCAGGGAAATGTCCAGCCCTATACACTCCTCCCAGGAAATCCTACACACTCCTCCCAGGAAATCCCCAGCCCTCCTCAACCCTTCTCCCTCGCATATAGCCTCCCCTCCCCTTCTTACTTACTACTCTCCCCTCCATCGCCCCTCCACCATGTGGGAATTGGCAGGAAATTTGTCTGTGCTGTGCTGTTGGTGTGAAAGGAAATATCTTTATTTAAACATTTTTGAGATGTGTAGGTGTTATTCTGTTGGAAGGATTTTCCAGTACTGCTGAAAAATTGTGGGAAAAGTTCAGGACCCTGTTGGGTCAAACAACAGCTACATGGCCTAATTACACCGTTACAGGCCATCAAAGTAGGTCAGTTAAGAAAACATATACAAAGCTAAAGTGATCCAATATACATTGCACAAAAACAGTACAGTAAGAAACCCCACCAACAGACCATATAAAGATCCAACACACAGTGCAAAATTCGAGAAAAACATTACACCAACACAGCTAAAAACCTCGCCTAAACACCACCTACAGATCATAAAAATCATATAATCATTTGTATGGACAGCTACAGATCCAAAAATATTGCAAGTATCGTGAGATACAGTACACCAACACTCCTAAATTTCACCTATAGATCATAAACAATCACCATGTGTACTGCAAATGGAATCTATATATCGCAAAAATTTGTCGTCTACACATTCTGAGAGACGAGCATTAAATGTACTCGCATTCACATGACTGTTGAATGTATGCGAGAGCATGTGCAGTTGGTGGCTGGCGCACTGTCAGCGCTCACAGGAGCACATCTACTTGCTGCTGCAGCTCAAAGCAATCTGTGCGGTGAGGGAAATGACAAGCGGCGGCTGTTGGAACTAGTGCACATTGTGGCTGACTGCACGCTCCCCTCCATCTTGCAGCATCCATGTAACTACTAAGGCCTCTTGCAGGCAGGTGACGGGCAACAGTGGGTCACCTTTGTTCTCATGGCTTACAGGGAAATACACAGGCATATTTGTTCGTGTGGCCCGCGCTGAGCGCCTGCCTCCGGAGTGGGCGCTGGTGATTCCAAGGTGGCTCTGTCGGCAGCTTGTAGTGGGTTGTAATGCCCCAGTGGACTTGCGCTAGTGGTGGCTCGCTTAGTTGTTGACTGGTAACTCTGGGGCATCCGTGGAACACCTGCACACTAACCTCATGATCTGGGGAGAAACATTGCATCTAAAACATTACAAATGAAGTGCTTTTGGTCTTCTCACAAAGAGCAACAATTGTATCTCCCAGAACGAAACTGGTGGCCTCTGGCTTGTAGATACCTAACTTCACACAGAGATGAACTGCAAATTGTTAAGTAACTAAACATTCTGTCTGTTAGCGCCTTGCATCTGCAGCGGTTCCTATCTCCACATAAACAGATTCTTTGAGGGTGGTTCAGAGATATTCCTCAGCTTATCCAGTGTCCTGTTCTTTCCGGAACGACTGAGCACTTAGATGTCACAGGAAGAAATACCAGGATGTCTGGCCGGTAACGAATGAAGTACTTCCAGGAAGAGCAGGTGCACTCTCAAGTGCCGCCAGCCAGCTGAAACACTGATAAAGAATGAAGCACTTCCTTTGTTCCCACCTGCAAATTGAATCATTCTGAGATGTGTTTATGAGATACGATGGAAAGGCTGACCCTGTGAACAATAACAAAATACTTGTCTGCTGACCTCTCCATTACAAAAGTTTATGAGCCTGTAGACTTGTATTTTCTTCAGAATACCCTCCAGTAGAATGAGGGTGGGTCAAAGACATTCCTCAGCTTGTCCAGTGTTCTATTCTTCTTGGAACACCTGGGTGCTTAAATATCACTGAGGAAATGCCAGTATGTTGAACAATATGCTTCCTGTCCTCCCACCTGCAAACCATTAAGCATATTTCCCAGAACGACCAGAAAGGGTGAAGGATGCTCTTCCCTCATTAACAATAGCAAAATACCTGTCCACACACCTTCCCATCCCAAATGTGTATGAGCCCACAGACCTGGGATTCCCTCAGAATACCATCCTATAAAAGTGTTCCTATTTGTCCTCGCCAATTTTCTCACTAACCTCCAGAACTGGGAAATCTCCAGCAATCCCCACCCATCTCACCTCCAGTTCCAACCTGCCACATTCTCCTGCTCCCCCTGCCCGCACCTGGAAATTGGTGGGAAATGCTCAGTCTGTGCTGAGTTGTTGGTGACAAAGCAGTTCTATGTGCACAATGTATCCAATTGGTGAGATGTTGGTGTCAGACAGAGAGGATTTTAATACTGTATTACCTGTAAGCAAGCACCCAAGGACTGCATCCACAGCTTTCTACGTGATAAATGTAAAGAAATGACAATGGAGGAGCATAAAAAACCCTTTTCGGCAGATAATGGTGATGTAGTGGGATGGCTTGAAGATGCATTTCGCAGCTGATGCAGATGGTTGCTTGTGCTCGAACTGTTGATCTTGTTTGAAATGGCTAATCAGTCTGTCTCTTTCGCCATGCATGAAGCGATTGCCACCAGTTTAGCAAGTAATTGAAACTATTCTCAGGTGCTACATTGTGTGGAATGCATCACGCCAATAGCTGTAGTGTGCTAAACTAATAACAGTTCTCCCTGCCTGTTCCAGAGCCCTACACTGACCGATCCCTGTGTGAGATCACACCATGTGATCTTGTAACACTAGAGATATAAGGCGAGTGTGGTAGCTCATTGGTCTCAGATGCAGTCAGTGGAAGGACCATGACCATGACCTATATCAACAGCAGCCAAGATTGTCGAGTGCCTCCCAGCAAAATAGGAAGAAGCAGAAGAGGAACTACTCCTTACTCAATAATGGTACTTCCATGTTTCTTTCGTCTAAGTCTGCAGTTGCTATTATTGTCATGTTTAAGAGCTGTTCTTCTTTGTTCAGCAGCACAACTACAACCTACAGTGGCGACAACCTCCAGCTTGTCGAGATCTGCAGTGGTGACCTCAAGCTTAGAACAGGGCAAGGAGCTTCTATTGTCTGTGCCACTCATCTATGTGTGTGACAAAGACACACAACAGCAGCAGCGAAAGTAAAGCAAAGGTATACCCTACCACAAGTCGCAAAAGTGCACACAAAGCTTTCAGTTTCCCTAGCCACAACAATCTGAGCAGCATTGGCAGTGCACCAGGGGTCTCAAAGTGTGGATGTAGTGGATGAGAAGATACCAACTGCACCCAGTACGCTATTACTACTTTCACATATAATTTAACTGTTAGTGGGTCAAAGCATCTGAATAGAGGCATTGAAGCAGAAGGTGACTGGCATTGAAAGATTGAGATTGTTATGAAGGGTGTTAAAGTCAGAATGGGAGGAGGTATGTCATGCAATGCCTTACATCATGCTCAGATGTCTCCCCTGGACATTTAGTGTGCTGGTGTGATGATATCTGTCACAGCAATGCACAATGACACAGCACTCAGGATAAAATCTGGGTACCTTTCCACTTATTTACAGCACTATAATGTTATGAACTTATTTGGACTAGGGATGGTGCTATCTCTTGTGTCAGACAGACTAAACAGCTGACTACCATGTATTCAAGCTGTATACAATGACATTGTGCATTATTTTCATCTGTACAGTATACATGAGAATGATTTAGAATAGAGCCTCAGTTCATGTATCCATGCAATATCAAAACCAGCTGCTACTGCTACAGTAGGTATGAAGTCTACCGATGCTAAAATTGCAGATGGAGGAGTTCTGTGATGCTTATATGAGTCTGAGGGCAATACAAGCAAAATTTAGTGCATACAAGAAACAGTTATTCAGGAAGTACTGTGATGACCAAAAAAGAACCAGAGGATTTAGCTTTGAAATTTTTTAAAGAACCTAATTGCATCACAATGGACAGAAATGTATCTATAATTTATCTGTGTCTAAGAGAATGGGATAGATGAATTCGTTTCCACACATATTTGTTGTTGTTATTTACAAAAAACTTATTCCCATAGCATTGTCCAACACACATGACATTAGTTTTGAACACGAGTTCAGAGAAGGAGAGGAATAAGAAAGGAGTGCAGTTCAAGATAGAATACAACAGTGTAGCATTCTTGTGTATTGATCCAGACTTGAGATACTGGGACAATTTACATGTTGTCAGAATCCAAGTTCTGTAACATTGGCACTGTACAGGAAAATGTACTGTAATAGTTCATATGACAACATAGTCGAAGAGCAGTTAAGATATATCCACCGTAGGCAATCTCTTCATAACGATCCATATTGCAGAATGCAAGTCCCACAGTCTCACCACAACTGAACGCTTAAAGTTACATGTCAAAGGCACATATTCTTCCTCTGATTGCTCCATATGCAAGTTAAATATAAAAAGGAACTGACTAGCACTAATGAAAGATATTCTCCACAGTGTGTTGTATGCAGGCTTACTACCCATCGAGAATGTATTGAAGTACATGGTGTCCGAAAAGTTTTCCCTGATTACATAAATTGATAACTCAGGCTAGAAGTAAGATACAAATATGAAACTGGTGTCTAATTGTTTACAAACTATCAAAGTTGTTTTCACACGTCAGTAAACTTCCACATGAGCACCATTGGTAGCACGTAGCACATCTAGGCGATATTCAATTTCCGTCCACACATTAGCCAACATCACTGGAGGGATCGATTCAACGACTGTGGTTATCCGTTGCTGCAGGGTTTCAAGGTCTGGTACACGTGTTCGGTAGACCTCGTCCTTGACATAACCCCATAAAAAGAAGCCTAATGCGGTTATGTCAGAAGAGCGTGGAGGCCAAACCGCTGGCCCATCATGTTGGCTAATGTGTGGACGGAAATTGAATATCGCCTAGATGTGCTACGTACTACCAAGGGTGCTCATGTGGAAGTTTACTGATGAGTGAAAAAAAAAAAACTTCGATAGTTGTAAACAATTAGACCAGTTTCATATTTGTATCTTACTTCTAGCTTGAGTTATCAATTTATGTAATCAGGGAAAGACATTTCGGACACCCTGTATGACAACATCAAAGTCTTTAACACTGGACACAATAAACGCCAGAAACTACGCGTCACAGCTCTCATATCTGATGAATTGTACTGTTGTTTGTACAGGAAAATGTACTATAGTAGTTCATACAGATGGGTGGGTCACTTTGGATTAGTTGGTATATACCATACTAGCATTTGTAGTATTAGTTTCAATAGATTCAAACAATAGGTATGTTAAGCCACTCTTTGATGATATTGTCAGGCACGTATTGGAACAGGAAGTTCATGATGAAGAGGGGAGTGCTCTAATGTCTGTGCACAGCTGTGTGTATGTGTGCTGTACCTAAGTCTGTCAGTATTACTCCTAAAAACAGAAATTCCGAAAAAGCAGGGTTTACAGATGGCATTCCTAAGTCTATTAATTCTCCAATTGGATTGTGTTAAATACGTGCTGAATTTAAGCAAATAAACAACAGTTATTTTGAAAATATTGGAGATTGATGAACAGAGCTGATGTAGACAAAGAGAATGACAACGTTATTTTTAACGATAATGTGCAAGAGGCTTATCTCGTTTTGGGTGAGGTGAAATTTAGTAGTTCAGCTGTTACAATGGCAGACAGTTATCGCTTCTCTAGTGTGCTATTCACATGTGACATTCCATTCACTTAGATGCTGCATGCTGTTTCATCCTCTACATCCACACCTGAATTGCTACCCCTGAAAGGTCTAAGAGTTATACTTTCTGGTATGGCTTCTCAAAGTTTCTTCCAGTATATGAACATCATCAAACATCTTCGTATCACATTCCTACAGAAGGCCGAAGAGTCTGTGACACAGTCACAGTAACTGTTTGAACTAATCTCAGGAACTACTGTTGCGATTTTGGTACCATTTCCACTAATAGGCAGACTGTCTATGAAGAACGTTTGCGTACATGATATACAAATATTTTGTGAAAATTGGTTGAAGTACGATAATTCTAAGGTCTCCAGCTGCTGCGAAAACGATGCCATTGCCATTTAGCAGTGAATGGCAGAACTTGGAATTGCGGTAGCTCACGCAATGACCTGTACGAATGTAATGTGGCAGGGAGTGCTTCATACCAGTGTTGCACGGCGGGTGATACTTCATACCAGCGTTAGTGGCAGAACTTGTTTTGTAGCAACGTTGCATGCGATGTGCCTGCTAACATGTTGTGTGGTGGAGGGTGCTCTGTACCAGTTGTGCATGGCAGAGGATGCGTTGCGTGACAGAGGGTGCTTCCTACTGATGTTGTGTGGCAGAGTATTCTTCACACCACTGTTGTGTGCCAGAGGTGCGTCCTACTGATGATGTGAGGTAGAGGGTGCTTTATACCAATGTTTCATGGCAGAGTGTGCTTCATACTGATGTTACTTACGAAAGGTTGCTTCCTAGCGTTGTTACATTGGAGAGCATGCTTCGTACCAATGGTGCATGGCAGTGGGCTTTTCTTAGCAATTTTAAGGGGCAGATGCTGCTCCGTACCAGTGTTATGTGGCTGAGAGTGCTTCGTACCAACATTGCATGATAGAGAGACCACCATAACATGTTGTGTGGTAGAGGGGACTCTGCAGCGACTATGCATGGCAGAGGTTACGTTACGTGACACAGGGTGCTTCATGCCAATACAAGGGGTGGCTCCTGCATAGCTTTACAGATCAATACTACCCCCAGAAATAATTTTGTTTAGTTGTGTTCGAGCTTTATATACAAGTTCACTAGTAGCACTCCATTTATCTCTTTTAAATTGCCCTGGCTCTGGCTTTGTAAGCGCCGAATGCAACGGAGTGGGACGGAAAAGTGCTGATAGCGCCTTGGGGTTGCAATGCGCCTGCAAACGCGGGCTATGGTGTCTCATGAGGGTGCGGGGTGCGGAGGCAATGCTTGGAAAAACTGTTGTCGTATACGCACCTTATGTGCATGAACACCTCATCCAAGCCAACCTGACAATCACTGAAATGGGGGCAAAACTCTTCCAAAGAGAACCGGAACTGTCAGCTCTTTGAACAGTGGGGGATTCTTGCGCTCTTTTCGAAGTCCACGTGTAGTTGCGAGTGAAGTAACTGTTTACTGCGCGTTGTATTCGTTATTTCAGCGTGTGCGATAGTGGATTTAGAGGCTCAAGTAACAAGTGAATACTCGAAATAACGAATTAGGGCCGGCCGCTGTGACAGAGCGGTTCTAGGTGCTTGAGTCCGGAACCGCGCTGCTGCTACGGTTGCAGGTTCGAATCCTGCCTCGGGAATGGATGTGTGTGATGTCCTTAGGTTATTTACGTTTAAGTAGTTCTAAGTGTAGGGGACTGATGACCTCAGATGTTAAGTCTCATAGTGCTTAGAGTGCAAAGAGTCACTGAAAAAAAATACGAAGGAAACAAGAATGCAGTTCCTGCACAAGTGATCATCACCACATAAAAATGCAGAGATACAGTCGAACGGCGTTAACATCGGTGCTGCTGAAAAAGGTTAGTAAGACAGGGCAAATTCTTTTGCATACATAGCGTAGCAGTTCCTCTTTATTTATTTTATTGTGGAGATTAATACCTTATTCTGCGTAAACATTTTTGGTGTTGTTACGAGTAGGTGCTGCAGTGACGTGAGCGATTGATCTGTTGATATCAGGCCTTACATAAAACACAATAAGTGCACTATTTCTCACTTGTTTATCAATGCATTATTGGTCTGCAAAATGCATCATCATCTTTTTGGGTCACGAGCCGCCACTACTTCATACCACTGCTATTCTGGCAGAGAGTGCATCCTACTGATGTGTGCTAGAGAGTGGAGGGTGGTCCGTACTAGTGTTACATGACAGAGGGTGCTTTTACCAGTATTTCACGGCAGAGAGTGCTTTGTACAGATGTGTTTGGATGTGATTGCTACATACCAGTGTTTCGACGCGGAGGGTACTTTGTACCAGTGTTACATAGTACAATTGTTGCAAGCCAAAGGGCGTTTCGTACCGTTGTCACAAGGCTGAGGGTGCTTCATCCCAAATTTGAGTGGCAAAGGGCACTTCATACCAATGTTACATGATAGAGTATGGTTGGTACCATTGTTGCAAACAGTGTTTTCTGCCATTGCTATCTTGTGGAGGGTGCTCCTTACTAATGTTACTGTCCGCAGCTCGTGGTCGTGCGGTAGCGTTCTCGCTTCCCGCGCCCGGGTTCGATTCCCGGCGGGGTCAGGGATTTTCTCTGCCTCGTGATGACTGGGTGTTGTGTGGTGTCCTTAGGTTAGTTAGGTTTAAGTAGTTCTAAGTTCTAGGGGACTGATGACCATAGATGTTTAGTCCCATAGTGCTCAGAGCCATTTGAACCAACTAATGTTACTTAGGAAAGGGTTTCCTGTGCCGATGTCACGTTGCAGAGAGTGCTCTGTACCAAAGTTGCCTGGCCGACAGTGTTTGGTACCAATGTTGCGTGCCAGAGAGCGCTTCAGACTGCACGGTGGAGGGGGCTGTGTACCGACTTTACGTGGCAGAGATTACGTTGCATGGCGGAAGGTGTTTCATATCGACGTTGAGTGGTAGTGTGTGCTTCAAACAGTTTTATATGTTCATGTAATATATATATATATATATATATATATATATATATATATATGTATGTATGTATATGTATATGTATATATGTATATATATATATCGCCAAGCAGCATCGCTGCCGCGGGCATCTCCAGCGGTAATTCGTTTGAATACCGCCCTTCGATTGTGCTATTACGGTACCAATCGAAGCGATAGGTGTTACAGGTGCCAGCCAGCCCGTCTACGTGCAGCAGTCCAGCCAGCATCGGTCCTCGCCAGCCAGCGTCCAGCAGCCAGCAGGGGTTCCTGCACGCAGCCTGCAGCCAGCGTCCGGCGGCCAGCCGCGGTTCCTGCCAGCAGCCAGCATCCAGCAGCGGTTCCTGCCAGGAGCCAGCGTCCACACTTCGATGTGTTCGGTGCGCTAAAACATCTTAAAGGGAAGTGCTTTGACTTGGACTATGAACTGAAGGACACAGTACAGAACTGGCTCCTGTTGCAGCCACTGGACTTCTGGGAACAGGGAATCCTTCGGTTCATGAAACTATGGGATAGTTGTGCTCCGACATCTGGTGATTACTTGTGACTAAAGGCTTCAATTATACTCGCAGTGTTGTTTCGTTCCACCACTCACATGTTGTGCACCTGAGTCTGTCTATTCGTCCTAAGCAAATCACATTTCAAAATCAGTTTCAGATTCGTATGCAAATATAGGTTTAATAGAACATTTGTTAAAGGCGTGAGAAAGTGGTTGTCTGGTTACTCGTCTATGTGGAAACCGATTCGTCATCCAGATTGCTGAGATCACATACCTGCAATAAAACCAAGACAGGGTAGAATGATGATACTAGGAATCGTATTTTTTATTTACAGTTATGCATTCACAATTTGCTTGGCGAAAGCTCCGTCTTCCGAGAGGTTTTCACTAGTGTTAACGAGTATGGAAAAATTTATTTATAGTCATTGTCTCCATGTCGTCAAATCTGAAAGTACGAGGAACAGCTATACTTCTCTGTAACAATGATGTGGTCTGACTCTCCTGCAGGCTGGGATATACAACAAATTTGGCCTTCCTAATACCTAAAGGACATGCTCCGCAGAGTCGACTTAAGACGTTACTTATTAAATCATATAATGTATTTCTGCAGTTTGTCTGCTGGAAAGTAATACGAACTTACAAGTTGGTCCACTTAATCATGATTTCCCTTCCACTCTTTACTTCCAAAAATTAGAATAGATATTGACACTATGGATAAAAAAAATTCGCGTAATGTGGTTGGTTGGTTCATGATGTTTTCGATTTGTGTGTCAATTGCTGCTCTAAAGCTACAACAGGCAGCATTATACCTGGATGTGTGTCACACCTGGTCTTTCTTTTTCTCAGTCATTCGGTGGGCCGGATGTATTCCAATCTCTGTCTTCCTCTACAGTTTTTATCCTCTACAGCTCCATCTAGTACTATTGAAGTATTCCCTGACGTCTTAACAGATGTCCTACTACCCTGTCCCTTCTTCTTGTCAGTGTTTTCCATATATTCCTCTCATCAGTTCTACGGAGAACCTCCTCATTCCTTACCTTATCAGTCTACCTAATTTTCAACATTCTTCTGTAGCACCACATCTAAAGTGCTTCCATTCACTTCTGTTCTGGTTTTCTCACAGACAACGTCTCACTGGCATACAATACTGTGCTCCAAACGTGCATTCTCAGAAATTTCTCACACAAATTAAGGCTGTGTTTGATAGTAGTACACTACTCTTGGTCAGGAACGCCTGTGGTGTCCCGTGTTTGAAAATTATTTTCGTTTTTTGGCAATTAAATGCTTTCATGGTTTTCTTTGAATAAATCCAAGAATTGTTTGGAAATTAGCTTGTAAAATATTGAATGGGTTTTGAGCCAGTACCTTCGTTTGCGACATATATTACAGGAAAGTTCTTAGACACATTTACTTTAATAATCATGAAAGGAGACTGCATCTAATTATTGTGAGTGAGAGGCGTAAATGTCGTTAAAAGCGATGACCAAGAAAAAAACAATCTCGAGACAATAAGCGTCCGTAACTAAGTCTACGTAAAGTACCTATGTTCACACTACAAAATTAACTGCCGCTGTAAATGACCATCATTATAAATTTTTTCACTGTAATGGTTTAATAGTACATAGTTCCACTGCTTCCCTTTATAGCATGACTTGAAATTACGTCTTTGTTGGTTCGAATCCAGGCCAGCTGAAAAATCATTTATTGTACACCTATTTATTTCGATGTTTATAAAGTCTCTTCCAGGTTGCAGGCTTCTGTGAAATAGCAATAGCTGCGCGAGCGCTTGCTCGACTGTAAAGGAAAGTATTAAAATTTAAATTTGCCGCGTAATGGCGGGAATCTTGTAACTCCTGCGATGCTACATTATTTCGATTACCGAGCGTGCTCGAATTGCTGTAAAGGCTTCGATATTTTGCTCACGTTCCATCTATCCTTTCATTTTGCGCTACGGATGCGAAAAGTTCATTCTTTTTGTTAATAGGGAATTCTATCTTTTGCTACATAGAAGCGAAAAAAGAAAGTGGTATTCAAATACAGAGATATGTAAACACGCAAAATGTGGTGCTGTGGTCGGCAACGCCTATATAAGACAACAAGTCTCTTGCGCAGTCGTTAGATTGGTTACTGCCGTTACAATGGCAGGTTATCAAGATTTAAGTGAGTTTGAACGTGGCGTAATAGTCGGCGCACGAGCTAAGGGACACATCATCTCCGAGTTAACAACGAAGTGGGGATTTTATCGTACCACCATTTCACGAGTGTACAGTGAATATCAGAAATCTGGTAAACCATAACATCTCCGATATCGCTGTGACCAGAAAAAGAGCCGGCCGGAGTGGCCGAGCGGTTAAAGGCGCTACAGTCTGGAACGGCACGACCGCTACGGTCGCAGGTTCGAATCCTGCCGCGGGCATGGATGTGTGTGATGTCCTTAGGTTAGTTAGGTTTAAGTAGTTCTAAGTTCTAGGGGACTTATGACCACAGCAGTTGAGTCCCATAGTGCTCAGAGCCATTTGAACCATTTGAAACAGAAAAAGATCCTGCAAGAACGGGACAAATGGCGACTGAAGATAATCGGTCAACGTGATAGAAGTGTAACCCTTCCGCAAATTGGGGCAGATTTCAATGCTGGGCCACTAACAAGTGTCAGCGTGCGAACCATTCAACGAAACATCATCGATATGAGCTTTCGGAGCCGAACCCTTGATGGCTGCATATCACAAAGCTTCACGCCTCGCCTGGGCCCGTCATCGCCGACATTGGCCTGTTAATGACTGGAAACATATTGCCTGGTCGGACGAGTCTCATTTCAGATTGTATCGACCGGATGGACTTGTACGGGTATGGAGACAAAATCATTAATTAATCGACCCTGCATATCAGCAGGGGCCTGTTCAAGCTGGTGGGGGCTCTGTAATGGTGTGGGGCGTGTGCAGTTGGAGTGATATGAGACCCCTGATACGTCTAGATACGACTCTGCCAGGTGACACGTACGTAAGCACCCCGTCTGATAACCTGCATCCCTTCATGTCCATTGTGTATTACAACGGATTGGGCAATTCCAGCAGGACAATACGACACCCCACACGTCCGGAATTGCTACAGGGTGGCTCCAGGAAAACTCTTCTGAGTTTAAACACTTCCGCTAGTCCCAAACTCCCCAGACATGAACATTATTGAGCAAATCTGGGATGTCTTGCAACGTGCTGTTCAGAAGAGATGTCCATCTTCTCGTACTCTTACGGAATTATGGACAGCTTTGCAGGATTCATAGTGTCAGTTCCCTCCAGTACTACTTCAGACATTTGTCGAGTACATGCGACGTCGTGTTACGGCACTCCCACGTTCTCGCAGGGGCCCTACACGATATTAGACAAGTGTATCAGTTTCTTTGGCTTTTTATATCAGATATGGTGTAAGGCACAACAGAGTATCAAATTCATTACTTTCCACGTCTAAACAGTTCTATTATGCTTGTCAGAAAGTTCTTTACAAGTATAAAATGTATGCAAAAATACATCAGAAGTACAAGAAATGCAAAATTTATGTAAAGTGTTACAACTTTGTTTCCCCCAAAATAAATGTTTTCCACGCCTAAATTGTTCTATATTGACTGTTAAGTGACACATTGCTGTTTCCACATCTAAAATATCTGCGTAAATATGCAAGAAACAAAATGTCAAGTGTCTCAATGTTATTTTACACACGTTTTATCAAAAGTAAATGGCTAAAACATGGTTTTGAACTCTCAGATGAAGTGGTCCCAGTGCTGTAATAATACCTTAACACTTGCAGCAAAAAATAGCAAACCAAACAAGTCGGTAAACTTGATGTTTATGCCTAATTCAGACAGTGCAGTATAAGTAACTTAACCATATCTATAACTGCAGAAAACACATTGGCTAAAGTACTTTGCTAAGTGGGCAAGCACACAAACAAGCAGTCAGTCTGAAGTACCGCCAGCTGCTGGAAGATTGTAATTAATTCCCTTATTTAGGACTGCATATGGCGTAAGACACAATGTATCCTCAAATTAAATATTTCTGCATTTAAATTATTCTATCATGCTAGACAATGCTACAGTTGCATCTCCACAGCTAAAATACGTAAAGAGTGCTGGCATTTCAGTCTGAGGATATGTTATTAATGGTTCATATAACGAACTGACATCCTCTAGCATTTTTACAAGGTTTTCAGTAACACTTCCCCTTAGAAAGCAGCACTCTAAGGGAGGTTAATACTAGCAAACATATTCGATGCTATTAACAGTCTAAAATTGATTTTTATTTGTATTTGAACCAAACTTACTAGAGAATATGTGCAAAACGAATTTTCAGGATATGCTTCAATATTTATCAATGTTTACAGAGTGTATTTCCTACAGTCAACTACTACATAACACCAAAATCTAATAAAATATGTTTTGATGATGTTTGGTTTATGGGGCGCTCAACTATGCGGTTATCAGCGCCATAAAAAACACACACTCACACACAACATAACCAAAAGACAAGCGAACTCACTAAAAATATGTTTAGGAAGGATGGAAGAACCTGTTTTGATGACATTTTCTAATTATGAAGTAGTCCTTCAACTACATATTTTCTTAATAGACCAGGAGAGCTTTTTCAGTGTTTACATTCATCACAACATGACCATGGGATATGCTGGAACTGGAACAAGACAGAGATGTAACAGTGAAAAAGATGATGGTACAACAAGACAGAGATAAACATTCGAAATTTTGGAAATACAACTTTTCCTTCAAAATAAAATTATTTATCATAATAAGTAATAATTTCGAGTACAAAACACGTGCACGTTTCTCATCATAATATGCAATTATAATTACAGATCTCTCATCATAAACGAAAATTTAAAATTTGAATAAAAATAAAATTTATTATATTTCAAAATGTATAGTATTTCAAGTCCAAAACACATGTGGCACTGCTGTTATAAATTAACTGCTCTATAAGAATTTAAAGAGCTACACATGGGCTGCATATTGACGCTGCTGATAAAACTTACAGGTTTGGCGACCAAAGTTTGATTGTTGTACCACTCTTTGCAAGCACAGTGGACCTTCAGATTAAATGTTTCCACATCTAAATTGTCTGTATTACTTACTAAAATACACATAGCGTTCTTATTGACTCTACTGAAATTAGCTGTAAGTTATTCAACAGCCATAGTTTAATCATTATGCCACATCTTAAATTCATGAAAAGACACAAATATTTGTTCTATAACATTAGGAACAAACATTGGCACTAATGCTGATCTAACTTGTAGCTTAATGCACACCTGTCAAAGAGAATTACCAAAAGAAACAATGTTATATTTGCATGTGCAGTGGATGTCAGCTACTGGATCTTAGACAATATTCTGTATGTGCAATGATTGTCAGTTTTTGGAGCGTGCATCACTGTGCAGGCACAGACATCAGCAAGTATGTAAGGTTCTCATATTTTTCTGATATTGGAAATAATTCACCTGTAGTCTACTGGGACAAAGATGAATGAGCGCACTACATGAGTTGTGAATAAGATCATTGACCCTGTGTTTGGTTTTATCTGTGGTTGACTTGCTAGACAGTCTGTTGTGCAGTGCTGGGACATTCTTATTTGAGTCATAGTAGCAGGCAGTTGAGTTTTTGAGAGAAAGCTGTTTCTGTGAATCAGGGAGAAGCTATTTGGAATAATTCGTTATGGAGATCTCGTTTATAGTACTTTCTTGTCCTTTTTATTGATGGGCAAGGTTTTGGAGGAATTGTGAAGGTACGTTTGTAGTTTCTTTGTGATGATAAAATTTTGTAGTATCTGCTGATTGGTATTTACTTTCGGTAACGTCAGTACTCCTGACACAAAAACAACACATGCTGGGCAAGAAGTAAGTCACTTTTATTTCAGGGCAGATCTTACCCTGCATTCCCGAGAAAACCGTGAGTAGTTGGAAGTGCCACGTGTCGTGCTAGTAAGTACAATAATTTTCAGTGAACAGTGTTGATGATTTCAAACAGTTACTTTCTTCGGGGTAGAGCAGTAAATTATTTTTGTGGATGTTCCAAGTCAAATATTGCACTTCACATTACGCACCGTTCGTAATGTGCTTTGGTACTGCAATTTAGTTGCATAGTTTTCACTGAGCATACAATTAGTTTCTTTTGGCATTTAATTAGACTCATTTTCTTTATTTAAAATATTGCATTTAATGAAATTTAAAGTTTCATTTCACGACACTTTTCACACGCGCAACACAGGGCCAACCAACCGACAGTTCTGTTCATCAACTGAATACGATGGCTGAAGTACACGTTAAATGAGTAGAAAGTTTATGAAATCAAGATATTCAGTTTCCTCACATATAGATAAATATTTTATAGGACGCTTACAACTGCATCAACTTGCCCTGAAACTTTATCAACTTGCTCCTGAAAATTTATTAACTTGCTCCTGAAAATTTATCAACTTGCCCCACAACAGTAACAATTTGCGTCACAAAACTAATCATGCATTTCATCTGACGTAATAAAAGCCATGGAATTCTCTCCCCAGCAGAATGTTTGATTACATGCCAGAATTTTTGTTACCAAAGGAGAATTATTGCCACCTACTGGTGATATCAGCTACTGAGGGCTGTCAGCTACTGGAGGATTTCATGTGCTTGGGGATGTCAGCCTGATTTTGGTGATAAATATAGTTTTAAGATCCATACAACCAGGAGCTGACGTATCCTAGTAACTGACGTATCACAGTAGATGACAACCCACAGTAGCTGACATACCCCAACAGCTAAAATAGCCGGTAGCCGACATCCCCAGAGGCAAAAATTCTGCATCTTCAGCAAAAATTTTGCATTGTCATCAAAAATTCTGACGGGAGCGAATTCCATTGAGTTTCTTATCGTGTGTGAAAAAGTTCTGTGGGGTGAGCTCATATATTTTCAGGAGCAAATTGTTAGTTATGGGGCAAGCTGATACATTTTTGGGAAAGTTGTTACTTTTGTGGGGTAGCTTTTTGCAGCTGGAGGGCAAGTTGTTACAGTCATGAAAGCAATTTGAAAAGTACTGGGGCAAGCTGAAACAATATCAGAAGAAAGGTGATACAGTTTCTGGGGTAAACTGTTTCAGGGCAAGTTAATACTGTTGTTATGCACACACAACACAAAAAATTATGTACAATATTTCCACATCCATCTCATCATGATCTTTATCAGTAAATTTCATCTCTCTGATTTACACGTCACAGTAAATTTCGTCTCTATCTCTCTGTCTATCTCTGCATCACTGTTTAATGCTTATTTTAATGATGTAACTTCATTATAATGTATAAAAGAGTTAATGAAAAGAATACAGTTTTCCTTAGTAGTGGATACACTACAGTAGCTCATACCAACTGCACTGTGGGAACAGGTCTTTACTTGATAAGTCTCAACTTGCTGACTAATTTGTTTTACCTGTTGAAACAAGTCACTACTTGGTTAGTCGATGACTTGATTAAACTTGCTGACATCTGTGCATCTACATTGATGCACACCCTAGTAGCCGACGTACACTGCACATATAGAACACTATTTAAGATCAAGAAGGTGACAACCACTGCACATAGATAGAATACTATTTAAGACCCAGTAACTGTCACCTTCTATCAAGTTTTGGTGTATACTACTTGAGTTCTGAATGCATATTAGTTTGGAATTGTCGACTATTACTACCTTACCTGTTTAGCATATTATTCTGTTTCAGGTTTCCAACTGTAGCTTGACATAGAGAAAGAAAAGGGAAGGAAGATTCCAAAGTACAGAGAAAATCAAATGCTTCAAACTTTGGAAGCTGCAAAAAATTAGATGCCCATAACAAGTGCTAGTAATCTTTGCTAACTTCTTAGAAAAACTCTGATACGTAAAAATTCTGGAAAATATCCAATTCAAAGATAAATGGGTCCCTCCTGTAAACTGGATGAAGAATGGGAAATTTCGTTAGCTACACAGATCTTGGAGAGTCGAAAGAATGTGTTCTCTATTAGCTGAAGTCAGCTAATAGGTCTCCACAAACTGGGTGCAGAGTTGTTGCTGGGTAATCCATTCAAAGATGAGAAACCTGGCAAAACAGAATTGTTTTTGCAAGGACACCCAGACATTACACACAGGATACTGGAGACAATATGCAGTGTTGCTGATAAAAGACCAAGGAAAGAGCAAGTACCTTATATTGTGCTGGAGAAGAAGGAGACAGAGCAAGATGAACAAGATGAAGGGGTTAAAGCCAAAGAAAATACTGTGTTCATGGAATCTGGAGATGGATGATGATTATGATGAGTATACGATGTCCATGAGTGGAAGATGTTCTCCTGTGATTCGCCAGTAGATACCGACTATGTCCACTGGAAAAGTTATTTTGCTAGCTGCAACAGTGATAAGTAATAGTTTACGTTATAATGAAATAATATCTGGTGAAGAGGAGCTTTGAGAAGGACTGATTATTGCTTCAATGTTACAACAGCCGCAGAAAATAAAATGAAAGACTCAATTGCAGAATGGGGCACCTGCATATGAGAACGTTCGATCGGCTGTAAAACAACCACAAATATATCGTTTATTTTGAAAGTGGGTAACTGAAAGCATTACAACCCTCATATATTACCCATATCATGAACTTACTCAACTGAGCTGAATCCCTGCTAAATTGCTGATTAAATCCTGACTGGATAAGACGTGATACTGGGGGAAACATGTTCCATCAGTTCCACTTTTCCATAGAATTTTGTTGGACAATCGCCTTCTGAGTTATCAACAAAATCATTTGTTGGAGGTAGTCATTCTGACAATATTCCTGCGCTAAATGCATTCGAAGCATGGGAAGATATATGGATGAATGGAGAACTAACTGAAACTGCTTTTTGCAAGCATAATATGTTGTCAGGGCCAACCTCTTGGGAATAATGTTGTTTATTTTTGTAGTTCTTCTTGACAAGTCCACTTTCATTTGTAAGTTAGGTGAGCAGTAATGCCTATGTTTTTAAGTATTTTGATGAATTTACTGTGTGTTACAAAGATCGAACTATGTTCATCAACTAACCTATAACTTATTTCAGTAGCATTGACAAGCGAGCTATGCGTCTTTTAATAAGTAATACAGACAATTTAGGTATGAAACATTTTAAATTTAAGGTAATTTAGCGTTGTGTACCAAGTATTGCCTTAAATAATGGAATTAATTACATTCTTCCAGAAGCTAGCTGTAATTCAGACTAACTATTTGGTTGTGTGCTTGCCCGCTTAACTTAGTACTTTAGCCAACGTGAGTTTCCTGCAGTTTTCAGATTGGTTAGTTTAGTTTCACTACGTTGCCTAAATTAGGCGTAAACACGAAGTTAACCTACTTGTTTAGCATGTTACCTGTTAGCCACCTATGTTTAGGCATAATAACAGCATTGGATCACTTCATTTGAGAGTTCATAATCGTGTCTTAGGCAGCTATTTTTGACATAGATACAGGAATGTGCATGTAAGGTAATGTGACAAACACGAATTGATTTCTGCAATAAATTTCAGCTAGTAATATCGAATACTCTGGTAAAGAATCACAAGGGAAGGAGGTATACTTGGAAAAGTCCTAGAGACACGGATTCCAGCTGGATTAAACCATGGTTCAAATGGCTCTGAGCACTATGGGACGTAACATCTGAAGTCATCAGTCGCCTAGAACTTAGAAATACTTAAACCTAACTAACGTAAGAACATCACACACATCCGTACCCGAGGCAGGATTGGAACCTGCGACCGTAGCAGTCTCGAGGTTCCGGACTGAAATACCTAGAACCGCTCGGCCACAACGGCCGGCGATTAAATCATGGCCTTAATGATTACATCATTCAAAGATTATGAAATCAGATATTGGATTATAAGGTGTATCCAGGAGCAGATATAGTCCCGGGTCACAAACTGTTAATGAGGAAGAGAAGTCTGAAATTTAAGAAAATCGATGGAGTACTGAGGAATGATGAGACATGTTTAATGTTCTCTGAGGATGTAGGTACGGCGATAATGAATACCACATTCGCCAGTTCAATTGAACAGGAATGGAAATCTCTAAAAAGAGCAATCACAGCAGTTGGTAACTGCGAGAAAACCGTGGGTAACAGAAGAAGTACTACAGTTGATCGATGAAAGAAGAAAGTACAATAATGTTCAGGGAAATACAGGAACATAGAAATACAAGTCACTCAGGAATAAAATAAAAACGAAGTGCAGGGAGGCTAAGGCAAAATGGCTGAATGAAAAGAGTGAAAGGAATCGAAAAATAAGTGACTGTTGAAAGGAGTGAGTCAGCAAACAGAAAAGTCAAAACTACCTTTGGTGAAGTGAAATGCAAGGGCAGTGAGATTAAGAGTGCAATGGGAATTCTTCTATCAAATGCAGAGGAGAGAGTGGCAGGTGGAGAGAGTAAATTGAAGGCATGAGGGGGAGAACTTGTCTGATGATGTCATGGAAGAAGAAACAGGAGACGACAGGGAAAAGATAGGAGATCTAGTATTAGAATCAGAATTTAAAAGAGCTTTGGATGCCTTAAAATCAAATAAGGCAGCAGGGACAGATAATCATTTGGGGGAGTGGCGACGAAACGATAATTCACATTGGTATGTAGAATGTATGAGACTAGTGGTAAATCATGAGACTCTCGGAAAAACATCATCTTCACAGTTCCGATAATAACAAGAGCAAACAAGTACCAGAATTACCGCACAATGAGGTTAACAGCTCATGCATCCAACTTGCTGAAAAGTATAACGCACGGAAAAATGGAAAACAAAACTGAGGATATGGTAGATGACGATCAGCTTGGTTTTAGGAATGATAAAGTTATCAGAGGTGCATTTCTGACGATGCAGCTGACAACAGAAGCAAGGCTGAAGAAGAATCCAGACAGATTCATAGAATCTGTAGACCTGGGAAAAGCGTTCGACAGCGTGAAATGGCGCAAAATGTTCGAAATTCTGAGAAAAATAGGGGTAAGCTATAGGGAAAGAAAAGTAATATACAGGACCTACAAGAACCAAGAGAGAACAATAAGAATGGAAGACCAATAAGGAAGTGTTTGGATTAAAGACGATGTAAGAACCTGTACAGTTCAATCTATACATCGAAGAAGAAATGACGGATAAAAATTAAAAGAGATTAAAATCCAAGGTAAAAAGTCATAAATATAGCATTCGCTGTTGAAATTGTTATCCTCAGCGACTGTGAAGAACAATTACAGGATCTGTTGACTGGGATGAACATTATTATTGAGCAGTGAACAAAGGATGAGAGTAAATCGAAGAAAGACGAAAGTAATGAATGGTAGCAGAGATGAAGACAGCGAGAAACTCAACATAAAAATCAGAAATCAAGAAGTAGACGAAATGAAGGAATTCAGCTATCTAGGTAGCGAAATAATCCATGATGGACAGAGCAAGGAGGACATAATAAGCAGACTAGCACTGGTAAAAAGGGCGTTTCTGGCCAAGAAAATTCTAATAGGACTTAATTAGAGGAAGAAATTTCTGATAATGTACGTTTGGAGCACAACATTGTGTGACAGTGAAACTGGAACAGAAGAGAATCTAAGCATTTGAGATGTCGTGCTACAGAAGAATGTTAAAAATTAGGTGGATTGATAAGGTAAGGAACGAGGAAGTTTTCTGTAGAATCGGCGAGGAAAGATGAAGGGACAAGATGATAGAGCATCTTTCAAGACATCAGAGAATAACTTCTATGGTATTAGAGGCAGCTATAGAGGGTAAAAACTGTTGTGGAAGAGATTGGAATTCATCCAGCAATGAACCGTAGATTGCAACTGCTACTCTGATATTAAAAGGTTGGCACAGAAGAGAAATTTGTGCTGGGCTGCATCAAACCAGTCAGATGACTGGCAGTTGAAATAAACCTTGCATTTTTATGTTGCTGGCGTATTTTTACAGACATATGAGGCGACGAAAGAGCTTTACCTTACTTGACAATCATCATAGAACAATTTAGATGTAGCAAATAATTCGAGATCCTGTTGTGCCTTTCACCATGTGTGATACAGATTTCGAATGTTTCGCATTTTAACATGTTAGTGGACGGTATTATCATTGTGTGTGTGTGTGTGTGTGTGTGTGTGTGTGTGTGTGTGTGTATGTGTGTGCCAAGACACAGTTCACATGATTTTATGGCTAAATACTTCTGAAAATGGTGCAAAAGAATTCATAACAATCAAATGCTTTTGAGCTCAAGCACAGCAAGATCGCTGCTCTGGGTTTACACTCGGAGTAAATGTTAATGCCTGCTAAAATACTATGCTGATATTGGCTAGAGAGTGAAGTGGAAGAAGGGAGAGGACGGTGGGGTGGTAAGCAGGGGTGTGCGGCATCTCACGTGATAGCGAGAACATGGCTTGTCACTTGATAGATATGGGTGACGCAGTCGCCATCTGGAAGACAGCAGCACTAACTGGCGGCAGAAGCCTGAACTATGGTCTGTAGTCCCCATAGATATTAATACACTTAACTATCCATTGTAGGGTGCAACATATTAATGACCTAGTTTACTCGGCATTGCTATACGTGTGCTTTCCCCCTGTTTATTAGGTACAAAAGAAACCATTGTTGAGCTTCTCAACTTATTCCACACTATTTTACGCAGAAGTGTTGCATTGTCCATTTTATGTCGTAGCCTGGTACTGCCATGAATGACGTAATACGTGGAAAAAAGGGTGTCGGCATTACTTTTCGAGAAGGTGGCATAATACTAAAATTGCCGTTTTTCATGTAACTGATACGGTGAGTTTGGAAACGTATAGTACCTCGAAAGCTCGGTTTGACAAAATATTGTCGGATAGAAGGGAAGTGAACAGGAAAAACTGCCAGACTAACACAGTTCAAAGCGGAGAAACAGGAATAAACTTCAAAAAAGCTCATTGTTTCCTGGCACACTTGACAGTTGTAAGCCTGTAACTTATTGGAATCATGTACAGTCACTGACAGAAATGAGCGAAAGTTTTGTAATAGATGTAATGTCACTATCCCAGTTTACAGGAGGGACCAAGTGTCGCCAGCGCCCTTCCCCTGGTTCCCAATTGCGGTGGATACCAACAACCACAAAACACAGACATTTAGTCGTGACTGAAATGCAGAAATGAGCGAACGTCACTATTAACCGGAACGCTCTTACCTAACAACGCTCACTCCAACAGTTGTAAAATCAAAATGCAGGTTCACAAATGCGAAGTAACAGCTGCGTTTAAACGTCGGTGCAACTGTAGTTGCAACACGGAAATGAGAGTTGAACATGTCTTCGTGGCAGCTATTTATGAGGCACGTTCAATAAGACAGTTTCGATTGAAAAATGAAGTTCCGATAGGTGGCGCCACTATACGCAGCCTTCAAAATGGCGTCTGTAACGGAGGTGCTTTCCAAGAAGAGAGCTGCCACTGAGTTCCTTTTGGCTGGAAACATCGCAGAATTTCTATGGAGACTTGGGAGTGAACAAAAGCACGGTGAGTCGTTGGCCGAGGCGTCTGTCATCATCACACTGAAGGAACGACTTCCGCATGTTCGTTGCCACAAAAATGGAAACGAACTTGTCCATCTCCTTTCCTGACAACTACAGTAAGGCCAACCACTTTGCATCTCACCTCTCAGATGTTTTTTCCATCCCAGATGATCCCCACTTTGATTATTCCCTCTTCCCTGACGTCATGGACCGTACGAATACCTCTGTTCCTCCCCTTGCTCCTAGCTTCCAGTACTTGGGCCACACACCACCATCTGAACTCAACACTCACATCACTACACAGGACATCAGCCTCACACTCCGCACTAAACGCAACACTGCTCCCGGCCACGACTGCATTACCTACCGCCACCTCAAACACTGCCCTCCCTCCTTCCTTTCAGTCCTTGCCACCCTCTACAATGTCATCCTTGCCACTGGCTTCTATCCCGACCTGTGGAAAACCTCCTGTATCCTGATGTTCTCCAAACCCAACAAGCCTCCATCTGATACCTCTTCCTATCATCCTATCTGTCTCACATCGGCGTTCAGCAAGCTCTTGGAATCCATCCTTTCCCGGCGCATCCATCACCACCTCCACCAAAACCACCTCCTCCATAACATCCAATGTGGCTTTCGACCTTCCTTCTCTCCGATGACCAACTCCTCCACCTCACTCATCTCCTCTCCCTCCAGCTTAACTCCCATCGCTCCGCCATTTTTGTCTCCCTCGACCTCGAAAAAGCCTATGACCGTGTTTGGCACCTCGGTCTCCTGTTTAAACTCCAAACCTACGCCCTTCCTATCAACTACATCCATCTGATGGCCTCCTTCCTCTCCCGTCGCCCCTCCTATGTTACCATCCATAATGTCAATTCCCACACCTTCTACGCCTCTGCAGGTGTGCCCCAGGGCTCTGTCCTCTCCCCTCTCCTCTACTTCCTGTACACAGCAGATATACCCCAATGCCCCCCTCCAGTACATCTCTTGCAATATGCTGATGACACCGCATTCCTCGCCCTTGCTCCTACCCTCCAATGGTCACAACGCCTTCTCCAGAATCACCTTGACCTTTTTGCTGCATGGTGTAACCAGTGGCTCCTGAAAATCAATCCTTCCAAGTCCCAGGCAATCATCGTCGGTCGTACCACTCGCTCCTTCCGGCTCCTGGATTTCTCCCTTACTGTCTGCGCCCGTCCTGTCTGCCTCACCCCCACCCTCACCTACCTTGGCCTCACCATTGACCATCACCTCACCTGGATCCCTCATCTCCGCTCCATCCAATCCAAAGCCTACAAATCCTTAATCCGTCCCATCCTCTGTTATGCCAGTCCTGCATCGATATCTGCCCCCCCCCCCCTTCCAATTCTATAAGTCCCTCCAGATCCTTGAGCGCCATGCACTCCGCCTCGCCTTCCATATACGCCTCCCGTCCCTCACGTGGATCCTCTATGATCTAATTCCTTTCCCCCATCTGTTCCTATTCCTCGAACATATCCGCATCCTCTACGCCTCCCGCCGCCTTGATCCCCCTCATCCCCTGGTTGCTCCTCTCCTCTCCCATACCCGGCCTCTGCCACGTCTTCACTGTTGTGTCCCCCCTACCCTCCATCTCTACACCCTTCAACTCCTTTCCCAAGGTGGCTTCCATCAACTACCCCTCCCGGATGATGCCCTCTTTCCCTCCATTTATCCCTCCTATCAACTCTGATCCTCACTCTTCCTCCTTTCCTCTGTCCTTTTCGCGGACTCCCTCTCGCCCCCCTTCCATCCTCTTTTTTCCCCACCTCCCCTCTCTCTGGCCCCTTCTCTCCCCTGAGTCCTTTTGCATTTCCCTCCTCTGCCTCTTCCCATTCCCTCTCGTGTCTACCCTGCCCCTCTTCCCCCTTATGAGTCCTCTCCCTCCTTGGCTCCCCCTTTTCGTTTTTTTCCTCTCCTCCCTCCTTGTTTTTCCCCCTCCTCCTGGTCCCCCCCCCCATCTGCCTTTGGCTCGGGAGTGTCATCTTTGTGCCGCCATTTTCGTGCAGTGTTTTACAGTGAGTGTTTCGTGTTGTGTCTTTTGGGAAGTGTTGCGAAAGGCCATCATACTGTCGCTGGGTATGATTTTTTTTATCTCTTGCGAACAGAAACCAGACTGTCGCCCTATTTTTTAATTGTGTGTCTACTATGTTACTTGTCTGATTCTGTGTCTTTTATTAACATTGCCAACCCCTTTTGCTTTCTGTTTTAACTTTCCGCATTTTTCCGCCATTTTCACTTTACGTCACCGTTTTTATCGCCGGTTTTTCTTGTTTCTTTTCTTCTTCCGTTTTTAAAAAAGTCTGTAGGCTGTAGAGCAGCGTACTACGCTGCTGCCAACCCGCCCCCTTCGGGGGGAATTGAAAATCAATAAAGAAAGAAAAAAGTCCATCTCCATGTCAACACAAGGCCTCAACACAAGTCTGTGCACCCAAGTGGAGCTCACGAAAAGTCATTGGATTGCTCTTCCTCATCCATTCTACAGCCAGGATCTCGCACCTTACGACTTCCATCTGTTTGGCCCAATGAAGGATGCACTCTGCGGGAAGTGGTACTTGGGTGATGAGGAGGTTACTGCTGCCCCGAGACGTTGGCTCTAACGACCACCGGTAGAGTGCTACCATACGGGTATTCAGGCCCTCTCGGTCAAGTGGCGTAAGGTCGTCGTATTGAATGAAGATTATGTTGCTAAATAAGGTTTTGTAGCCAAAAAAGCGGGAAAGAGTGTGGTGTATTGGAATCCGCAGTAAAGCCAATTTGCTTTCAGAAAAACATTTCTTGCTGTGCTTATTGAATACCACTCATATTTCCGGTAGAGGGTCTACAGCGCTCTCCACGTGATATGTTTGCCCTAAACCCCCAGAACTGTGGCTACAGAAGGTGGAACTAGGGAACCAACAAATAATATTGCCACCACTCTCTGAATTCGTTTTCTTATCGCTACAGTTGCGGGATTTTAAGAACGTATAAAACCCGTTGCTTTTGTAAAATTCAGGAGGGCTTTGATTCTTGTGATAATAAATCTTTCACGTTTATAGCACAATGAATGGAGTCAAAATACAAAACACTCAGCATTAACGACGAGATGCAGGTTTTTCATAAAATACTTAAAAATAAATTAATGGAAGTATAGGAAGGAGTGGACATTTATAACCATTTTTAGACCAATCTGGTACAGTTTTAAAAGAGCAAAATGAGTTTGTAAATAAGAAAGTTTTCGCTAGTTTTGTTCTGCTACCCTACAGCACCTTAGAGCTCGCCAGTGTTTTCACGATCACAAACAGACGATTATGAAGATATCTTAATCCTATGATATTCTGATTGCAGTGTGTAGATGTAAAATATTACAGTATTTTATTGTTTCTTTGTAACTGGTAGATTTTACACTCGCGTAATTGAAATATCATTAATGTTACCCTCTGCTCCTATACTCCGATTAAAATATGCTAGTGCTGCTGACATGCAGCTAGCCACGCTAGACAATTTTGCGCGACGAGTGACAAAACTTTGTAAGTGCCGAAGTGCCTCAGCGTGCAGCTGGCGTTTGACTGAAACCGGAAATCGGTGGCTGGCGTTTGGCTGAAATCGTAAATCGGTCAGGTGACGTCCCTCGCTCACAACTTTTCAGCGGTCTTATTGGATTCATCGTACTTCGTTGTTTCCGTATTGTAAATTGTTTGTTATGGGTATGTCAGTACGCCGTTTCAGGGCAATGGCGCACTGAAGCTTTATCACAAACATGTCACTATAGGTACTATTTGTTATAATTGAACGTTAGTTAATGACACATCTTCTGTAATGTCCTTAGGAGATCTTAAGATGACCAGTGATAATGTACAGAATTGTATGCGACTGCTGTGGTCATGCCGTTCGTTAGAGATGTGTAGCAACAGAGTTGACGGAAGTGGGTTTGTGGCAGTGGTACATGATAATAAATATTTTTTTCATCTCCTCATTTGTAATACATTCTGGGACTCTCTTATTCGTGTAACAGAAGTGTGTTTTGCAATATTCGAAGTTATGTACATCTTGGACTCTCAATAATGAGTCTCCTCGATTTAGTGACTTAATCTGATTAAAAAACCAAAGATGAAATTGTTACAAGTGAAACAAGTGGCAACGACATTTACATTCTTTGTTCCCACAAATATTTTTCCGAATACGTTGCGATTTCTGAAGATCTGGTTAGGCGGTAATCTAAGAGTATAGCTTAAACTGCTGCGAGTTGTTGTTACAGATATGTAGCTGTACTCAAATCCACAGCAACACTTTCGAAAATGTGGCTGTCAAAAGAAATATTGCAACACAGCGGGCGAAGGACGTCTCGTGGCAGATTACCGATTTCCATCGAACGGTGGAGAGATGTCAGGCGACAGATTTCTAATATCAGCCGAATGCCAGCCGCAGGCCGCGGTACTTCATTAATTTAGTCACTCTTTGTTTCGCATAGATCTACAAAACAGGCAACACAACGAGCACGTAGCGCTCGTGAAAGAATAAAGAATAAAGATTACCACTGGATTAGCCGGAACGTCAATCAGAATTTTAATCCTAATGTAGCCTTACATGACCTCTGTTTGACAGATACAGAAAACTTATATACGTGAGTGCATCATCATAGTAAATATGCAGTCTATACCCAAAACAATTCTTTCTAAGAAGAACTTTCGCTAAAATGCCATTAACTGCAATTGCAGATATCACATGACCAAAGAGAAAAAAATGGTTCAAATGGCTCTGAGCACTATGGGACTTAACATCTGAGGTCATCAGTCCGCTAAAACTTAGGACTACTTAAACCAACATCACACACATCCATGCCCGAGGCAGGATTCGAACCTGCGACCGTAACGGGCGCGCGGTTCCAGACTGAAGGGCCTACAACCGCTCGGTCACAGCGGCCGGCCACCAAAGTGATAACAATTGTATAAAGTAAACGTAACTGTGTTTAGTTACTGCTTTTAACCCGGTATTCTGAAGATCAAACAGTGTTTTATAAAAAATCTTCTAACAGGATACTCGAAAATGGCGCAAGACCGAAATTGTACACTGAGCTGACAGAAGTCGTGGGATAGCGATATGCACATGTGCAGATGGCGGTAGTATCGCCTACACAAGGTATAAAAGGGCAGAGTGTTCCGGGAACTGTCATTTGTACAGAGGTGATTCATGTGAAAAGTTTTCCGACATGATTATGGCCACACGGCGGGAATTAATAGATTTTAAACACAGAATGGTAGTTGGAGCTATACGGATGGGACATCCCATTCTGGAAATCATTAGGGAATTCAGTATTCCGAGATCCACAGTGTCAAGAATCTAGCGAAAATACCAAATTTCAGGCATTACCTTACACCAAGGACAACGCAGTTACCGACGACCTTCAGTTAACGACCGAGAAGTGCGGCGTTTGCGTAGAGTTGTCAGTGCTAACAGATAAGGAAAACTGCGTGAAATAACAGCAGAAATCAATGTGTGGGACGTACGACGAACGTATCCGCTAGGACAGTGCGGCGAAATTTGTCGTTAATGGGCTATGGCAGCAGTCCATCTATGCGAGAGCCTTTCTTAACAGCACATTACCTGCAGCACCTGGGCTTGTGACCTTATCGGTTGGATCGCAGACGACTTGAAAAGCGTGGTCTCGTCAGATGTATACCGATTTCATTTGGTAAGAGCTAACGGTAGGGTTTGAGTGTGGCGCACACCCCACAAAGCCCGAGTTGTCACAAAGGCAATGTGCCAGCTGATGTTGGCTCCACGGTGGTGTGGGCTATGCTTTGCACGGAGTGGGCTGGGTCCTTTGGTCTACCTGAACCGCTGATTAACTGGAAATGGTTATGTTCGGCTATTTGGAGACCATTTAAGCCGTTTATGCGCTTCATGCTCCCAAATAACGATGTCGTGCAGTACGGTCTCAATTGTTCACGACTGGCTTAAGAGAACATTCTGGACAGTTCGAGCGAATGATTTGGCTGCCCAGATCGCCCGACAGGTATCACATCGAACATCTGTGGGACATAATCGAGAGATCAGTTCGTGCACAAAATCACGGGCTGGCAACACTTTAACTACGCATCTGGCCGTTAAAATTGCTACATCACGAAGATGACGTGCTACAGACGTGAAATTTAACCGACAGGAAGAAAATGCTGTGATATGCAAATGATTAGCTTTTCAGAGCATTCACACAAGGTTGGCGCCAGTGGCGACATCTACAACGTGCTGACATGAGGAAAGTTTCCAACAGATTTCTCATACACAAACAGCAGTTGATCGACATTGCCTGGTGAAACGTTGTTGTGATGCCTCGTGTAAGGAGGATAAATGCGTACCGTCACGTTTCCGACTTTGATAAAAGTTGGATTGTAGCCTATCGCGATTGCGGTTTATCGTATCGCGACATTGCTGCTCGCGGTGGTCGAGATCAAATGACTGTTAGCAGAATATGGAACCGGTGGGTTCAGGAGGGGAATACGGAACGCCGTGCTAGATCCCAACGGCGCCGTATCACTAACAGTCGAGATGCATGCATCTTATCCGCATGGCTTTAACGGATCGTACAGCCAAGTCTCGATCCCTGAGTCAACAGATGGGGACGTTTGCAAGAAAACAACCATCTGCACGAATAGTTCGACGACGTTTGCAGCAGCATGGACTATCAGCTCGGAGATCATGGATGCAGTTACCCTTGACGCTGCATAACAGACAGGAGCGTCTGCGATAGTGTGCTCAAAGACGAACCTGGGTGCACGAATGGCAATACGTAACTTTTTCGGATAAATCCAGGTTCTGTGTACAGCATCATGATGGTTGCATCCGTGTTTGGCGACATCGTGGTGAACGCACTTTGGAAGCGTGTATTCGGCATCGTCATACAGGCGTATCACCCGGCGTGATGATATGGGGTGCCATCTCGGTCACCTCTTGTTCGCATTGATGGCACTTTGAACAGTGGACGTTACATTTCAGATGTATTACGACCCGTGGCTCTATCCATCATTCGATCCTTGCGAAACCCTACATTTCAGCAGGATAATGCACGACCGCATGTTGCAGTTCCTGTACTCACCTTTCTCGATACAGAAAATGTTCGAATGCTGCCCTGGCCAGCACGTTCTCCAGATCTCTCACCAATTGAAAGCGTCTGGTCAATGGTAGCAGAGCAACTGGCTCGTCACAATACGCCAGTCACTACTCTTGATGAACTGTGGTATCGTGTTGAAGCTGCATGGGCAGCTGTACCTGTGCACGCCATCCAAGTCTGACTCAATGCCCAGGCGCATCAAGGCCGTTATTACGGCCAGAAGTGGTTGTTCTGGGTCTTGATTTCTCAGGATCTATGCAAACAAATTGCGTAAAAATGTAATCACATGTCAGTTCTAGTATAATACATTTGTCCAATGAATACTCGTTTATCACCTGCATTTCTGCTTGGTGTAGCAATTTTAATGGCCAGTAGTTTATTATGGAGGACTTAGAGGCAGCAAGGGTCAATATTTCTGCAAGGGTCACCCAACGACATGATGAACCCATGCCACGTCGAGTTGCTGCACTACACCGGGCAAAAGAAGATCCGACACGATATCCCAAGACTTTTGTCACCTTAGTGTACAGTAGTACTAAAATAAAATGAGCATTAGCAGTTGCACTCATCATGCAATAATTCAAAAAGTCCACATAACTATGGCTCCAATATCAAAGAAGGAAAATGAGCTGACAGGCAGTGCTGCAACGGTACTGGCACTGTGCGCACCAGCGCCTTTGGCGCCATACGATTTGCGGGGATTCACCGCAGCCAATTGGCAGAGCCGGCACGCCTCAGAGACTGCCATATGGGGCGTGGCGGCGACCCGCGGCGCGGCAAAAAGCGATCTCTGCTGGCGAAAAAGCCGGCCGCTCATTGCGCAGTCGCCTGGTGGCGCAGTGCTGTACTTGCAGCCTGCAGGCATTTAAGCCACAAAGAAAGGCGGGCCGGCCACCAGGTGCGCCCGCGGACAATGCCGGACGCCAGCGCTGTCAAAAAGAAGCCCGCGGCCGCGCCTGCCATGAATCTGTGCGCTGAAAGGCGCCTGCGGTTCCGTCCGCAACCCAAAAAGTTTGTTAACGTCCGCCATAGAACTGCCGGGTCCGCGCGTGTTCTGTTTTAACAATTTATTCGCCTTTAAGTGCGGGCCAGACGGCGCTGGATGACCTGCGAACGAAAATGGTGGTGTCTGTGTGGCGGAAGAAGCAGAGTGGGGCAGGCCGGGGTGGCCGAGCGGTTCTAGGCGCTAGTCTGGAACCGCGCGACCGCTACGTCGCAGTTTCGAATCCTGCCTCGGGGATGGATGTGTGTGATGTCCTTAGCTTAGTTAGGTTTAAGTAGTTCTAAGTTCTAGGGGACTGGTGACCTTAGCAGTTGAGTCCCATAGTGCTCTGAGCCATTTGATCCATTTGAAGCAGAGTGGGCAGAGAAGGAGTTGCACTGCTAGACCTATTGGTAACTTGCAGGGCCTGAGGTTTAGCGAATAAATTCCTGGTGCTCTATCCAGTCACGAGTCTAGTCTAAAATTCGGTAAATCATATTTTGTTCGCTATAAACGCAGTGGCTTAACTGTTACGAATATATTCTGGAAGTTAAGGAACACGGCATCAGTCTGAGTTGCTGTGTATCGAGCGTACTGGATTTCAAGAACAGAGCCAGCCGAGTTTCCGAAGACATCTTTTGGCGGATACCGCTATATCCAGCGACTCGGAGATCAATACGAGGGATCGGGTTTGGACAGTCTCACCACCAGCTGTGCGAAAGTCCCTGTGGTTACACCGGCAACAGTGCTGCAAGTCAGAAACACGCCCCCGGTGCCACTTACGAGGGCGTGATGAATTTTTTATGTCAAAACTCTTAAAGCTATTTAAATAAAACAAACTTTATTAACATTCTACATCTTTGTTGTTCACTAGCTGAAAACCCTGGCAATGCCTGGTTATTTATTTATAGCTGCATCCGAGATTTCGTACGCGTGGAATTTATTCTTGACTTTTAAAGCTTGTTTGTATACAACGTTTAAAGTAGTTTAATTGGGGACATACATGATAGACGAGCTTGTTTGCTTCACTAACACTAGAGAGAGCCACGTGGAGCTGGTCGTGCGAAAAGAAACTGACACGCCCACAACAAAAAATGGTTCAAATGGCTCTGAGCACTATGGGACTTAACATCTATGGTCATCAGTCCCCTAGAACTTAGAACTACTTAAACCTAACCAACCTAAGGACATCACACAACACCCAGTCATCACGAGGCAGAGAAAATCCCTGACCCCGTCGGGAATCGAACCCGGGAACCCGGGCGTGGGAAGCGAGAACGCTACCGCACGACCACGAGCTGCGGACTCGCCCACAACATACAGCGTCTGTCCTTGTGCTTTGTTTATCGTCATAGTGTAACCTCACCCTTGCTAATCGGCCTATCCTGCTTGCGATATAAAATATGACCGTGGATCGCATGTATGCCTAATGGAATTTTTCTAATTGGATAAGGCTATCTTTCCCGAAGAAGTAATACCGATAAGTAGGGGGAAAGTGTACAACAGATCTTCTTGATAGAAAAGTCTACTAAAAATAAAAAAAGTAATTAAACGAACAGGGCTACAATTTAGAAAAATGAAAGTTATTTTGTGGATTCACTCACGATCAACACTGGACAGAAAATGGGTAGCACTAATCATAAATCCAAAAGTTACACTAATGAACGAAAAGGTAATAACTACGGTCGCGAGCCCACTAGGGCGATTTACCTCCAAAATCCTGTACAAAATGATGGGAAAGAAAAACATTTATTATTAAACACTGACGTGGCAACTGAAGGTTGTCATGTTTTTTGACACTAATTTTAAGTGAGTATGTAATGATAAAGAAAACTGAGAAGTCACTTTTACGTTAAGTTTGTCATTAAATTTTGAAAAAGGCAATCGAAAAATGATTTGAAAATGTCCACTTATACTACATATTAGTATTGAACTTCGCTACGTGAACAATGACTTTCAGAGACCTCAAAATAACGTCATCAAAGAAATTTAGAGAAAGGCAAGCACTTTTTACTTTGCAGTTACTTAATTTTCAAATTGGTTTTCATATTATTGTCTGAACAACTGAGCCTTTTTTACTGACTTGAACAGAATTGAATACTAGAATACGAACCAAACCAAACAGTCATGTGCTCCAAGCTATATGTAAAATAAATAAAACTTCTGCAGTCTTAATTTGTGCATTTTCTTTAGATTTGGATTTTTTCCAGTGATAGATTCTCAAACTTCGGTTAGCATATAAGGAAAAAAGGGAACAAGGCCCCTACTTGGTAACAATGTCTGGGGGCATTGAGGACACAATCGCCCTGAATTTAACTCATTATTATTTAAATAAAGTTCATTAATCAAATCACATTCAGTTGCGCTGCTGGGTTAGCCGTTAATACTTTCTACCAATGAACAGTCTTACTTCAGTGCTGTGCGTGTGACGAAACTCGGAGCCGACGATGAATCTGTATTGCTGGAACTGCTGCTGTTGTTGAAGACGGTAGCATCTCGTGGGGCCACGGCTAATTACAGGAACGGGCAATCGTAATTAATACAGCCTCTACCGCCCGTCCACTGTCCTTCCTCCTGCTACTAGCCATCCGGCCGGCGCGCGTACATGATGCCGCCGAAATGGTACTCTCTACTGCGAGAGCCTTAACACCACACTTCTGCATACTACAAGCTCTGGAACCCGTCTCCTACTCTCTCCGCGCGCTCTGCGTAACAACCCCCTACCCAAAGATTTTACGACGCACAAGCACTGCTATTATCGTTGCTAGTCGATGCAAATAACAATTCCTTTGGCTTTTTCCCAGAGCTTATAAGTTTCACAGTAAAACACAGATAAATACGATGAAAGGTTAACAGACTGCTACCTAAATGTACACATACAGCGAAGCAATGTCCTTACTTATTAAAAGAAAGCATTTAAATTACAAATATTTACATATAATTTAAAAAAAATTATAAATCGGTAGCAGGTGCCATGCATCCTGCATTTTCGGTGTTATAATAGCATAGCATAAGCTCACAGAGAATTGTACATATTCAAAACGAAATGGTAAATTGTTAGGCGTAAATGGGATTTGGTGGGATTTGGGGTATAAAAAATCGTTCACCTGTGCCAGTTCCCATCAAAATTTCCTGTTCTACGGTGTTACGTTGGAGAGAAGTAATGTCAGTCCTCCGCAACTGAAGAGTACTGAGGAACGAATAATGCATGACGCTGTGCCTCATTTTCGGAGGGAGTATCCAAAGAGCGAGTTAAAGGGTAATGTTCTCGAGCTGCAGCAAGTCTTGTCTCAAGAACTTCTTTGGATTCTTGAGACCGCATAGTCCTCAGTCTTTTAGCTGTCTGTGCACTCAAAAAGACTCGACCGTTTTCTAGACTTTTTATTTGGAAACAAAACGAAATCGAAATGTAATGAGCAGGGACCCAGATCCCAAGGTAAACAAGATCAAATCTTTTTTCCTTGCAAAGAATATAAATATAACCTGTCGCAAGAAGAAAAGCAATGTGGTTAAGTTTTTAAAATACAAAGCGAAATCAGTAGAGCTATATGTCGTAGACACGTAAATTCGCTGTTGGTTTGTATTCATAAAGATAAGACTGCGGCACCTACTTCTGCAGTGACATAAACTTCCGAAAATACATGCCACTGAGTTAAAAAACTAACACTGCCATCTACGAAACGAACAGCGCCATCTCTTGAGTCACTGGTACACTAAGCCATGATGACTGAACATCCGAACTACTAAGCTGAGCATATAATTTTAGGTAAAACTTAAAACTACGATATCTTTTTTTCGTGCTCAAATTTTGATGTAATAAAGCCTATACGTTGCTCGAATCTACAGTCCAGTTACCTGTGAAAACCGCATGAAAATTCGTGCACAGGGTTTGAAGATGAGGTGTACTAACATAAACTACTGTTTTACGGTTTTGTATTAGTAAAGATATAGATAAATGTCTATATATTTATTTCTCAACGTAGTCGCCCTTCCGACGAACACATTTCTCCCAACGAGAGACCAGTTTTTTGACACTGTCACTGTAGAATGTACGACTTTGTTGACAAAACCACTACCTCATCCGTGCTTGTACCGTTTCATCACTATCAAAGTGAAGTCCCTGAAGGCGTTCTTTAAGTTTTGGAAACACATGAACATCGGTTGGGGCCAAGGCGTCCGATCGTTGCAGATGTCGCTGCACTCGAGTGTGGTCTGGCGTTGTCGTGCTGAAGGAGGGGGTGCTCGTCCACACGAGCTCATCGAACTCGAAACAGGATGACAGCACGCTGATTCTCGCGTACCGACGTAGTTACAGGTGACAGTTATTGAATTATATGAAATAAAATCGTCATAACTTCTGAACGGTTTGCGTTAAGACGTTCAAACTGCACGGTTGGTCACGGGGCATGGTGGGGATTAGTATGTGCATGTATGGTTTGGTTTAGCGACGAAGCCCTCTTTCATTTGTATGGGTTCGTGAATAGGCAAAACTGATGCGTTTGGTGAATTGAGAATCCGCATTTCACTATCGAGAAGTCTCTTCACTACCAACAGGCGAGTGTGTGGCGTGCAATGTCCAGTCACAGAATAATCGGTGCGATGTTCCTTGATGGCACGGTGACTATGGAACGGTACGTGAAGGGTTTGGAAGATTATTTCATCTCCATTACCCAAAATGACCCTGATTTCGAAAAGATGTGGTTTATGCAAGACGGAGCTCGATCCCATCGAAGCACGAGAGCGTTTGATATCCTGAGGATCACTTTGGGGACCGCGTTCTGGCTCTGGGTACGCAGAGTCCACTGGCATACGCCTCGATTGACCGCCGTATTCTCCGGATCTGAACACATACGACTCCTTTTTTGTGGGGTTATATTAAAGACAATGTGTACTGCAATAACCCCGAAACCATTGCAGAGCTGAAAACAGCCATTCAGGAGGTCATCGACAGCGTCGATATTCCGACACTTCAGCGGGTTATGCAGAATTTCGCTATTCGTCTGCGCCGCATCGTTGCCAGTGATGGCACGCATATCGAACAACTCGTAAACTAAACTTGAATATCTTTAGCGACCTTTACATGGAGATTAAAGTGTGTGCACGCCATAGTTTGTAACTAATTTACGTTTTTTTTTCATATAGATCAATAATTATCACCCTGTACGTTTTACACTGCCATGTTGTACGCTACAGTTCGGAGCCCTCTACCGGCAGAGGCTTGCAACTTGCGTCTGCGAGGCGGGAAAGTCAACAGAGTAATGTGCATGACATGTGGTACCTCAATCGATATTGACAACAGAAAAAAATTTCGGGAGCATTGCTTTCCAGCAGGCAGTCGTAGCATCACGTCGGGCCAATCAGCTTCCTCCGCGTCATAATGAAAGTGTGGACACGACTAAGGGAGCAACGCTTGCGCGTTGACCTCATTCAGTGACGAAATGCTGCCAATCGACTACGCCTGGACTTGTTTTCGAGTATTGCACTCGTGTTCTGGACAATCAGTGGCCGGCCGTTGTCGCCAAGCGGTTCTAGGCGCTTCAGTCCGGAACCGCGATGCTGCTACGGTCGCAGGTTCGAATCCTGCCTCGGGCATGGATGTATGTGCTGTCCATAGATTAGTTAGGTTTAAGTAGTTCTAAGTCTAGGGGACTGATGACCTCAGATGTTAAGTCCCATAGTGCTTAGACCCATTTCTGACAATCAGTGTACTGCGCTTAATAAAGGGGCCATGTACACCCACACAACAGAAAGCAGGTTGATTTTGATGGACGAGATATTCGTTCTCGAAAAACGTCACAATGCATGCACATACAATATGCTCCACAATTCCACAACAGACTGTCGTCAGCAATGTAGACCTATAACTATGTTCATCTGATCCTTCTCGAAAATGCAATCGTAGCTCCAGTGACCTACAATAAACCACTGCTAGAAAGGGAACAAGTCCTTTCGCAGAATATCTGTAGAATCACACAGTTATCTCATACGGTCCTGATGACTGTCCGCTATTGAGTGATTTTAGTTCACGTTAAACTTTTAGCGAAAGAATCTGACCAATATGTTAAAATTGAATCTGCTGTTGCGGTGTGGACACGGCCAGGCTGGGACAGCTACAATACTCGTAAATTCACTTGCGTGCTAACCTTTCGCTTTTCAGAAAGGTTAAAACTGTGTGCCGGACCGAGAGTCGAATTGGGGACCTTTGCTTTTCGCGGGTAAGGGCTTCACCGACTGAGCTACGCAAACACAACTGACGATCTGTCCTCACAGCTTTACGTCCGCCAGTTCCTCATATCCTGCCTTTCTAACTTCACTGTAGAGAAAAAAATTCATTCTGGATTCCAGAAGGGGTTTAAGAAGGATGTGTATGTCCAGAAGTTTGAGCGAACAGATTTGAAAAAATGGCTACATTTTGGTCACTTAGTTTTTCATTTAAGCCTGCGTTGGGAATTTTGGTTGCTTGCTTGTCCTCGATGAAATAGAAACATTACCTGCCTGTCTAAAAACAAAGAAAAAGAGCACTCTGTTCACGAAGAAAAACATCTGTATTCGTATCTACGTTGGTCAAGAAATTGTCTGCCATGTCTCTACACAGAGACGTTCGCAAAATTCTTAAATGGTTTGAAATGGATGCACAAAATACCCCTTGATGAACAATTGTGACTAAAGTTAACTAGGAAACACAAATAAATGAACTAAGAATTTACTCACAATTATTTGGTGACTGTCTGTCACCTATAAATCAATACTATGCTGCTTGAGACTTTTCCGACGAAATAGTTGCAGATATGGTTCTCAGGCGAGACGTGGGATGTCGTTATGAAAGTTTACACAATATTTCACAGGCGGAACTGACCGAAATCTTCAGATGCAGTGAACACACTACTGAGGATATTTTTTTTCTTTTTTTTTGTGGGAAATTGCGGTACAGCGTCACCGGCTTAGAGCATTCTAACTGCCATGCTGTAAAAGTAAAGTTGTCCTACTTAACAATAACATCATTGCAGTGACATCATTGTAATGCACGTTGAAGGTGTGGCGGTGGAAATTGAAATTCTGTACCATCTTCTGACGGTGAGAGTTCAGTTTTGCCAGTAAAAAGTGATTGGTTAAAAACAGTCTTGGTTGCAACCAAGAATGTTTTTAACCAATACTGTTAAGCACTGGTTTGCTGTATGCCACATATGGACTGGAAGAATTTCTATAGTAAAGTGACACAAATACATTGATAGGTACAGTGGTGACCGTACAAAGGATTGCACATAATGAGCGACCATATAAAAAACTGTCACATTATGAGTCGCCATACCAAGCTGTCGGTATCTGTGATCTGAATCCTAGTCCTCGAGTGGTAAGAGAAGCAGGGTGGTGGTTCGAGTCCTCCCTCGGGCATGGGTGTGTGTGTTTGTCCTCAGGATAATTTAGGTTACGTAGTGTGTAAGCTTAGGGACTGATGACCTTAGCAGTTGAGTCCCTTAGGATTTCACACACACAGGGCAGTGGTGCCAGAGCCTGGGAGTTCAATGTGTTGCAAGCCATTGACCATTTTGCGGAGCGCGTTCACTTTGTCGTACCGTCGCCTCTCCTTCTCTCGAATGGTTGTCTTGAGTGGAGGGGCGTGCGGGTCCCACCAAAGCATCTTATTCTGCAGGAGCTGGAGAGTCTCCGGGAGGCACTAATCATGGCTCACGCCGTGGAACCATGGATGAGGGAAGGGTGGACAACTGTACGGTACAGTTGGACCTTGGTGTCTAAGGTCGGATCTCTGCTGTTGAAGAGCAGGGTCAATGCTTTTATCACCTTCAGCTCCTTTTTGGTGACGTACTCCGCATGTTGATGAAAGAGCAGTTTGTTGCCCATCTGTACTCCTAGATATTTGGTATCCAGGCACCATGGTATCCAATAGCGATGTTGTGGCGGAGGATAAGGCGCCGTTTGGTGATATATAGCTGTAGTTTTGGCGGCACTGAGGGCAATCTTCTTGGAGCGTCACCAGGTGATACTTGCATCCACTTGCCCCTGGAGACGAGCAGTCGAGCTGGTCGGTGTTGTGGCCGGTCGTTAGAGCGTCGTTATCGTCGCTTATTGTGCAAGGTGGCAGTGTTCGATGACTGGTATATCACTAACATTAATGTTAAACAGGATGGGAGACATATTGACATGTGATGTATGCTTGAGCGTTTTCCTTGCTGAGTAACCAGGGAAGTCCTGTCACTGAGGAAATCATCCACAATCTTAATATAGATGTTTGGGGTGGTCATCTGCGTCAGCATTTTATACAAGAGATTGACCTACCAAACCCTATTGTAAGTCTTTTGCAAGTCCAGGAAAGCGTGCCGTCAACATGGTGGAGTTAACCCCTTTCTGACGTGTTTGTGATCCTTATAACTCGTAGTTCGGCTGACAGGTGGGAAGTGAAACCGAACTGTCCTGGACGCCACGAGAGGCAGGGAAATGCGATGATGGATCAAAGATTCCATAATCTTAGCTTAGTGTTCAAAAGGTTAATGGGCATGTTGTTGGTAGGAACCATGGTATCCTTCAAGGGTTTGGGGATTTTAATCAGTTTGGCCTGCTTTCACTGTGAAGGGAGAAGGCCATTTGTGAGATAGCGACTCAGAATGCTGATGAACAAGACCAGCAGCTTGCAAGGGAACTGACGGAGTTGTTTGTTTAAGATGCCGTCCAATCCAAGAGCCGACTGCCCACGCTTTCGCCACGGATCCGTTAGACTTCTGCTGGGGACGTAAGATAAGGGGCTGTAAGAGGTCGTCTGTTTCTGAAGTCAGAATATTGTGCTCATCCTGGAGTTCATCAGTTCCTGGACGAGCAGTTGATTCTGTGCTTCAGATGCATTTGCCAGAATTTCCACTACATGGAGGGCATCAAAAGTTAAGCTATCTGTCAAGCGTTGGTCCTCACCACAGTGCGCCTCAGGGCTCTGACAACAACCCTATCTGACTTATGGTGGAGGAGAAAGGTGGATATCTTGTACTCCCATTGCTCTGTTTTCCAATCGGCGAGGCGGTAGCGGAATTCATGTGTCAGACACCTCATGCGATGCTTCTCCTGAGAATCACATATCTGAAAACATGCTTCCCCAGCTGGCTGTAGCAGTTCTTTGCGAACTGGACTTTCATGGTTAAGTAATTTACAGCGCTAAACAGACTGGCAGGCGTTGTCAGGTCGAGGTTTTGCCAGGAGTTGGTTGTTGCCTGGAAAGTTTCTCCCAGTCCGTGAGAGTCAAGGGAGAACAGATGTCTAAAGAAAGAGCTACATCGGTAAGGTGCATGAGCACCAGGTCGTGGTCAGATTTCCAACGAAAACTGCACCGCGAACTTCTTCAAAATGGCTACAGTCAGAACGTCTAGCTGGCGGTAGGAGCGGAGTGGTGTGGTCCCCCTTTAGTTTTACTCCCTTTTACTTTTCCCAAATCCATTTTCTTAGTTGTTTTACCTTGCCACTTGTATGCTTGACGAAAAAGGGACTGATGACTCTGTAGTTTGGTCCCTTTATACCCCAAACCAACCAATCAACCTGCCGATATAAAAGCCCGCGCTGACGTGAGCCCATCCTCGCTGTTGTCACCCGAAAACAGGATAGATATTCTGAACGGAAGATTCACCGTGTTTTAAACCTGGCATACGTTGGAGAAAGTGAGGAGCTGGAAGAAACTGAAGAACAAAGAGGAATGGTCGTCTTCCCATATATCGGCGGCGTGTCTTCGAAAATTAGATGATTATCGAAGAAACTTAAAGTCAAATGCGTCTTCCATCCGCCAACGAAACTCAGACCTCTTTTATGTTCTGTGAAAGATGATTCTGATTTTAGAAGGCCTGATGTATATATGATTCTCTGTAGCTGCAAGGCATCATACATGGGTCAAACTTGTCGCACTGTGGAGGACGGATGCGTCGAACATCGACGACACACGTCAGGACCAGCGAGAGAAATGTGCAGTGGCCGAGCATTGTCTCAGTACAGGACACGGTGTGGACTACAAAAACACCAAAAATGCCTCGTACGTGCTGCACTCATTCGTCAGCGTATATCGACCTGAGTGGGAAGGCGGGGGGGGGGGGGCGGGACTTCATGGTAAATTGCGTCTTCCAGTGTTACTCACAGAAAGAAATAAAGAGCAGCCAAGTCAAGGAATGTGGGCAGGTCATTTCACTGCAGATTCGTCCAGTGCAGTTAGCGGAGATATTTCACTGGTAGCGGAATCTAGCCACTCTGCTTCCCAGTTTTAGCATATTCCTCACATACTCTTGCCAAAAGTTTCGACGGGAATATTACGAGGCGTTATGTCTCCCCATGAATGGATGTTGATGCGATGGGGTGGCTTGCGTGCTTCTAGGATACATGTAACCGAAGCCTCGATGCAACCCCATCTACAGGTTATCTGTAGAGAAGATACACTAGCATATGATTGTTGAAGAGGGACAGCGGTCTTTTCAGCAACTGCAGAGATCGATTTCAGCTTCATTGTGTGAGTGGGGATTATTGGCTAACGCGTCGGAGGCAGGTCACCTCTTCACAACTCCTCACAAGCGACCTTCCTGTAGGTGACCCTGCCACCCCTGCTGGAAGACGTGCCTCTGGTGGTAATAAGAGTGATGTGGCTTCTACGTGATGGTGCTCCAGAGGTGTCCTGTAAACTGCATCCAGTGAAAACTGCACCCAGTGAAATTTACCCCCTGAAAAGGTCCACTAATCCACCCAAACCGGGTGCGCGACTTGCCTGGCGGGTAGAGAAGAGCGAGAGGCCGTCCTGACCTGCCCTCACGTGCTGTGCTGATCTAGAGGATTGGAGATGCTCGAACAAGAGCTGTAACCCAAAATGTTTACAATCGGAGGTGATTATAGTTTTTTTGTTTTCTGACGGTCACAATGATGACCCTTTTTACTGCCGACCTGATCTTCAGCAAAAGTACAGTACCGTATAAAACATTAAAATTGAATTATAAACGCGGATTTTAAAAATCGTATCTGTTCTAATCGACAAAGTGTATTTTAAAATAAAATATCCCCTACACTCGGGGATCTGTATACAGTATATGTGATGTAAATAAGGTGTGTTGTCATTCTAACGAAAAGGCCGTATAAAGATTAGATTAGATTAGATTCAGTTTTCGTTCCATAGATCCAAAAAATCAGATGATTCTTGTGGGTATGGAACAAGTCAGAAAGTATAACGTAAAAAAAGAAAAAACATGATTCATTTGAATATAATACTTACTACCGTGATCAATTGTCAGTAGATTGTCAAAATAGGTGAATACATTACAATAATCTGGAACTGCTAACATTTACAGAATTAATACGCTGTCAGAATGAAACATTGTTATGCACTTTTAATAAGTTTATCATACACAAAATACTTAATCTGGACTGTTGTCACCAAGTGACGTCAAAACTGAAATCTAACAGACGTTTTTACTTAAGCTGGTCTAACAGTTCCTGCTAAGATACTCGTCTCTAGAGTAGAAGGAGTGGCCTATCAAAAAGTCTTTCAAACTCTGTTTAAATCTTGCTTTATCTGAAACCAAGTTTTTAATGGTTGCTCGCAGTTTACTGAAAATGCGTGTTGCTGAATATTGGACTCCTCTGTGAACTAAGCTATGTGATTTTAGGTCTTTATGTAGATTGTTCTTATTCCTAGCATTGATACTATGTATTGAGCTATTGGTTGGAAATAGAGATCCATTACTTGTAACATATTTCATTAAGGAATAAATATACTGAGAAGCAGTGGTTAGAATACAAAGTTCTTTGAACAGCTTTCATGATTTTCTTGAATTTGCACCACAAAAGATTCTTACTACGCGCTTTTGCACACTGAAAACTTTTGCTCGGTTTGATGAGCTACCCCAGAATATGATCTCGTATGACTAATAGAATGAAAGTAAGCAAAGTATGCAAGTTTTTTCGTATTTTTATCTCCTACATCTCACATCATTCTCACTGCAAATGCAGACTTGTTGAGGCGCTTAAGCAATTGTGTGGTATGCCCTTCCCAACTGAATTTATTGTTGTTGTTGTTGTGGTCTTCAGTCCTGAGACTGGTTTGATGCAGCTCTCTATGCTACTCTATCCTGTGCAAGCTTCTTCATCTCCCAGTACCTACTGCAACCTACATTCTTCTGAATCTGCTTAGTGTATTCATCTCTTGGTCTCCCCCTATGATTTTTACCCTCCACGCTGCCCTCCAATACTAAATTGGTGATGCCTTGATGCCTCAGAACATGTCCTACCAACCGATCCCTTCTTCTGGTCAAGTTGTGCCACAAACTTCTCTTCTCCCCAATCCTATTCAATACTTCCTCATTAGTTATGTGATCTACCCATCTAATCTTCAGCATTCTTCTGTAGCACCACATTTCAAAAGCTTCTATTCTCTTCTTATCCAAACTATTTATCGTCCATGTTTCACTTCCATACATGGCTACACTCCATACGAATACTTTCAGAAATAACTTCCTGACACTTAAATCTATACTCGATGTTAACAAATTTCTCTTCTTCAGAAACGCTTTCCTTGCCATTGCCAGTCTACATTTTATATCCTCTCTACTTCGTCCATCATCAGTTATTTTGCTCCCCAAATAGCAAAACTCCTTTACTACTTTAAGTGTCTCATTTCCTAATCTAATACCCTCAGCATCACCCGACTTAACTCGACTACATTCCATTATCCTCGTTTTGCTTTTGTTGATGTTCATCTTATATCCTCCCTTCAAGACACCATCCATTCCGTTCAACTGCTCTTCCAAGTCCTTTGCTGTCTCTGACAGAATTACAATGTCATCGGCGAACCTCAAAGTTTTTATTTCTTCTCCATGGATTTTAATACCTACTCCGAATTTTTCTTTTGTTTCCTTTACTGCTTGCTCAATATAGAGATTGAATAACATCGGGGAGAGGCTACAACCCTGTCTTACTCCCTTCCCAACCACTGCTTCCCTTTCATGTCTCTCAACTCTTATAACTGCCATCTGGTTTCTGTACAAGTTGTAAATAGCCTTTCGCTCCCTGTATTTTACCCCTGCCACCTTTAGAATTTGAAAGAGAGTATTCCAGTCAACATTGTCAAAAGCTTTCTCTAAGTCTACAAATGCTAGAAACGTAGGTTTGCCTTTCCTTAATCTTTCTTCTAAGATAAGTCGTAAGGTCAGTATTGCCTCACGTGTTCCAGTATTTCTACGGAATCCAAACTGATCTTCCCCGAGGTCGGCTTCTACTAGTTTTTCCATTCGTCTGTAAAGAATTAGTGTTAGTACTTTGCAGCTATGGCTTATTAAACTGATTGTTCGGTAATTTTCACATCTGTCAACACCTGCTTTCTTTGGGATTGGAATTATTATATTCTTCTTGAAGTCTGAGGGTATTTCGCCTGTTTCATACATCTTGCTCACCAGATGGTATAGTTTTGTCAGGACTGGCTCTCCCAAGGCAGTCAGTAGTTCCAATGGAATGTTGTCTACTCCGGGGGCCTTGTTTCGACTCAGGTCCTTCAGTGCTCTGTCAAACTCTTCACGCAGTATCGTATCTCCCATTTCATCTTCATCTACATCCTCTTCCATTTCCATAATATTGTCCTCAAGTGCATCGCCCTTGTATAGACCCTCTATATACTCCTTCCACCTTTCTGCTTTCCCTTCTTTGGTTAGAACTGGGTTTCCATCTGAGCTCTTGATGTTCATACATGTGGTTCTCTTATCTCCAAAGGTCTCTTTAATTTTCCTGTAGGCAGTATCTATCTTACCCCTAGTGAGATAAGCCTCTACATCCTTACATTTGTCCTCTAGCCATCCCTGCTTAGCCATTTTGCACTTCCTGTCGATCTCATTTTTGAGATGTTTGTATTTCCTTTTGCCTGCTTCATTTACTGCATTTTTATATTTTCTCCTTTCATCAATTAAATTCAATATTTCTTCTGTTACCCAAGGATTTCTACTAACCCTCTTCTTTTTACCTACTTGATCGTCTGCTGCCTTCACTACTTCATCCCTCAGAGCTACCCATTCTTCTTCTACTGTATTTCTTTCCCCCATTCCTTTCAATTGTTCCCTTATGCTCTCCCTGAAACTCTGTACTACCTCTGGTTCTTTCAGTTTGTCCAGGTCCCATCTCCTTAAATTCCTACCTTTTTGCAGTTTCTTCAGTTTTAATCTACAGGTCATAACCAATAGATTGTGGTCAGAGTCCACATCTGCCCCTGGAAATGTCTTACAATTTAAAACCTGGTTCCTAAATCTCTGTCTTACCATTATATAATCTATCTGATACCTTTTAGTATCTCCAGGGTTCTTCCATGTATACAACCTTCTATCATGATTCTTAAACCAAGTGTTAGCTATGATTAAGTTGTGCTCTGTGCAAAATTCTATCAGGCGGCTTCCTCTTTCATTTCTTAGCCCCAATCCATTTTCACCTACTACGTTTCCTTCTCTCCCTTTTCCTACACTCGAATTCCAGTCACCCATGACTATTAAATTTTCGTCTCCCTTCACTATCTGAATAATTTCTTTTATTTCATCATACATTTCTTCAATTTCTTCGTCATCTGCAGAGCTAGTTGGCATATAAACTTGTACTACTGTAGTAGGTGTGGGCTTCGTATCTATCTTGGCCACAATAATGCGTTCACTATGCTGTTTGCAGTAGCTTACCTGCATTCCTATTTTCCTATTCATTATTAAACCTACTCCTGCATTACCCCTATTTGACTTTGTGTTTATTGAGTTTAAAACTAGAAATTTAACACTTTCAACCTCTTCGATCTGTATATCTTCATATGTTATACACATGCTGGCAGTAAATCTCTTACAGTTTTTGAAATGTGTATAGTGGGTCTTTTCAAAGTTTAATGACAATGAATTAGCTTTAAACCATTTATTAACGTCAGTGAAAATTTGACTATCAGCTATTTCTAAATCTGTACTTGACTTGCTACTTGTTGCAATGTTTGTATCATCTGCAAGCAAAACAAACTTAGCGTATGGCAATGTAACAGACGACAGGTCATTAATGTACACAAGAAAAAGCAACAGACCCCAAGAGGAAACCTTGAGGAACACCACTTGTAATTCATCCCCAACCAGATGAAGATTGACTGCTTATTGCACAGGTATTTCTCGGCGACACCCTCTGTTCCCTGTTAGTTGGATAAGACTCAAACCATTTCACAGCATTGCCGGTGACACAATAAATTTTCTAATTTACTTAAGAGAATGCTGTGGTTCACACAGTCAAAGGCATTTAACAGATCACAAAAATGACAGTAGCCTCTAATTTATTATATAATGAATTAAGTACAATCTCATTGTAAGTGTAAATAGCTTTCTGTATGTCAGAACCCTCAAGAAATCCAAACTCTGACTTGGACAATATATTATTTGCAGCCACATGCTTAAGGAGACGCTTGAACATAACCTTTTCAAACATTTTTTGAGAACCAGAACTCCATCAACAGTATTTTGGAGGTTGTCCAGGGATATTTTCCGAGAATATTGGTCTAAGGGACCTATGGTCTCTAGTGGTTCGCTACAGAATAATTACATTTCGTTAATTTCTTGCCCCTGTATCGGTACTGAATTGAAAACATCTGCTCAACAATGAAAACGTCGTCGACGTGCGCCTCTGTGTCTTGTTTGGAAACAAACTTGTTCCGTTCACTCTCTTTGCTTTTGACCACAGTAAGGTCTACTTTACTCTTGTTCTTCAAGCTTGCATTCAGTACTGCTAAGTTTGATTTTTCCGGCAGCGTTTAACGGTGAGACAAAACAGTATGGATAGGTTTCCTGTTGAAGAAACGGCCGATATTTGTCTCGTGTATGGGTTCACTGAATACAATGGAAAAGCGACACGACGACGATATGCTCTGTTATTTCTGGAGCGATGGAAAACCGATAAGAGCAGTTTTCCATCTGCACATAGGAACCCACGAATAACCGTATCCTTTCGTATAATTACACTATGGTGATTTCTTATTACAGGCTTTTTCACTGTTATGAAAGTATCTGCACAAAGACAATTGTGGCAAGAATGTCAAATCGTAATTACATTATCACTTTGTAACGAGTCATCGGAGACCGCGGGTCCACCGTACCAAAATACTTAGAAAATATCCCTGAACAAACTCTGAAATTTTGTCGAGTTATGGTTCATCCTGTACGGGTGACATGTGTTGTACGTTGCTTTTTCACCCGCTCCTCGACGCGGTACGCGTTCTCTATATGTGACTCAAAAACATGACAATAATTTTCTTTATAACAATAATTCTACATCCATACTGTACAAGCTACTGTGAAATGTGTGGCAGAGGGTACTTCCCATTTATCAGTATTAGGGTTTCTTAACATTCCATTCGCATATCTAGTCCGGAAGAACGAATGCATAAACGCCTCAGTGAGCACTGTAATTAGTGTGAACATGTCCACGCGATCCCTGCTGGAGCTATACTCCGAGAGTTGTAGCATGTCCGTAGATTCATTATTTAAAGCTGATTCTTGAAACTTACTAACTACGCGCCCTCGGGATAGTGGCGTTCATCTTCAAGCGTCTGCCAATTCAGTTTCATCAGCATCTCCGTCACAATCTCCCACTGGTCAAACAAGCCTGTTACCATTAGTGCCCTCTTTCTCTTTTTCGTTGACTATCCGCTGTCAGTCCTACCTGGTATGGACCCCAAACACTTGCACAGTGTTCCAGGATGGGTCGTACGAGTGTTTTGTGTGCAGTCTCCTTTATACATTGATTGCGTTTCCCTAGTATCCTACCAATGAAAAGAAGTCTGCCCCATGCTTTACCTACTGTGCCTATTTTATCGTCGCATTTAATACCCCATACAACCTCTTACGTCCAGGTATTTGTATGAGCTAACCGACTACAACTGCGATTCGTTGATATTTTACTCGTATGATATCATGTTGTTTTCGTTTTGTGCAGTGAACAGTTTTACATTCTCAACACCTAAAGGAACAATTTCACATTTCTGAACATTTAAGGGAAATTTCCCGTCTTTGTACTAGTTTGAAATCTTATCAAGAACTGATTATTTGTGCAGCTTTTTTCATATAGTACCTCACTACAGACAACTGTGAAAAGGCCGAGTTTACTAAAATATTGTCTGCAATACCATTAATATACAAAATTAACAACAGGGGTCTCAACACACTTCTTTGGGGCACACTCGAAGTAATCCCACATCCGTTAATGATTCTGCATCCAAAATAACTTGCTGCGTCTTCCCTACCGAAAGATCTTCAATCCATCACAAAAATCGCTTGATAGCCTTTACAATCGTACCTTTGAAAGTAAACGTAGAAGTGGTACTGAGTCATATGCTTTTCGGAATCGAGACTGTCTTAATCCATGGCTTCTCATGCGATGTGAAAAAAAGTGCGAGATGGGTTTCACGTGGTCGATATTTTTGTAATCCATGCTGTTTGTCATGGAGGAGATACCGCATTATTTGTGAGCACAGAATGCGTTCTACGATTCTATAACAAATAGATCTCAAAGATGTTAGACGTTAGTTTTGTGGTTAACTTCTGACACGCTTCTTGCAGATAGGTACTTTCTTCCAACTAGTGGGCATCTTAACTTATGTAACAAAAGAACGATTTAATTTTACGAAGCATGAAGATTTTTCATATTAGGACATAATATGAATGGTAATGTTACTGACAACAGTGCCACTAAATTGGAGTTACGAACGCAAGTCTTCCGGTTCAGACTGTGTTCCAACGATACTCCTTGCACTGTATGCTCATCTTGAAAGGTGGCTTTCATTTGTGACATTTATTTTGCAGATTATTCTGCATATTTGGAGTAAATAAACCCATATAATGGTTAATTAGTCTTATTAGGTGCATTAGAAAGAGAGATACGTGATGATTAAACCCATGTCTGAAATAATACGGGCTTTGGTAATAATAATATTTAGTTGCATGCTATAGGTATAAGCAAAGTAAATTTGCCAGTGGAGGCGTGGAGTCGTCGGGCACAGCCGGGGAGGCGGAGGCCGGTGAGCGCCGGAAGAGCATTGTGCAGGGGCCAGGGTCCCAGGGGATGAGGCCACTGACCTGCAATCATCAAAAAGTAACGCTGCCGGGTGCCAGGTGAGAGAGAGAGAGAGAGAGAGAGGGGGGGGGGGGAGGGGGAAATGTCGAGCAGACAGAGAGCGTCCAACGTACGCGCTCGCGCCGCCCGGTCGCGCGCTGTTTTAAGGCCGGTTCCCACTAGAGCGCGGCAGCGCGGCGTGCGGCAACGGCGGCGGCAAGCGTTTTCCGCGTTGACGCGGCGGCTCGCGGAATTGGCGTTCCCATCTGGAAGCGGCAGACGTTAGCGGTAGCCAATGACGGGCAGCCACTGAGGTACAGGGCAGGACCCACTGAAACGCGCGGTGCGTTTGAAAAACTATATCTTACACCTACATGAAGGAAAGACGAAGTTGGGTGAAGACATACCAATTTTTCATTTTCTGTACAATGTACTCTTTCACATATTCCATTATGCATGTTTTCTCATTTCACCATAAACAGATTTCATGACTACCGTTCATCATTGTTCACTATCTAGCACATTGCTTAAGAATCATGAAAGAATAATACATATTTGGAACAAAGTTTTCGAAACCAGATTTTAAATTATAAGACATTTCCCGGTGCAGACGCAAACCTACAATACTTTATTAGTTACGAGCTGCAGTTTACAACTAAAGAGACAGTAAACGGTAGCAAATTAAGGAAATGGAACTTGAATAAGTCAAGACCCACAGTTTTTCGATAATCTTAAAGTTACCGTAATGCAACAACTGACTGAAACAGAGAAAGGAATCCGCTAGAATACGAATGGATATCTTTGAGAGAAAAAGTGGTGAATGCAGCAGAGTATGTGAACGGGAAGAAGGTACAGTAGAAATCGTTAGATAAAACGTGATATATTAAATTTGACACGAGGGAAATATATAAAAATGCAGCAAATAAAGTAGGCCATGGAAAATAGAAATGTCTAAACATGACGTTGACAGAAAGTCCAAAATTGCAACGCGATTTTGCACTTGGAAAACAGGGGAATGAAAATGAGAAAGAACAAAGAAAACTTTGCTCAAAGGAGAAGCAACTGCCAAGGACTCATCTGGCAAGCCAGAACTAAGCAAATAAGAGAAGGCTAGAAAGTGGAAGGAATATGTAGAGAGGAGAGGGGGAGGGGTTGTACAAACTAACATAAGCACAATGTTAGATTCCTTTGAAATGTCTGACCACGCAAGGCAATACTGATCCTACCACTTAGCTAAGTAGACACACTGAAGAACTGTGAAACTGTGTTTATAGCATTTGCATGTTTAGAGAAAGATTTTGACAGTCTTCATTAAAACATTCTTTGAAGCTCTAAAACATAGGGCCACAAGATTATCTACAACTTGTACAGAAACCAAACTGCATTTCTAAGACTTTAATGACTTGCAAGGGGGCAGTAATTGAGAAGGCAGAAGTAGAGAGGATATAAAATGAAAACTGTGAATAGCAGCAAAAGCGTTCTGAAAAAGAAACTTTGTTCACATCGAATATAAATTCTAATGATTGGGTACAATTTTACAAAGGTATTTGTGTGGAGTGCAGCCTTGTATGTAAGTGAAACGTGGGCTATGAACAGTTCTGTCAAGAAGACAATGGACGCTTTCAAAACGTGGTGATCAATAAGAATGCTGAAGATTAGATATGAGGATCGTGTAACTAAAGAAGAGGAACAGAATTAGAGCAGGAAGAGGAAGAGGAAATTACGGCACAACTTTGACTACAAGAGGGATAAGTTGACAGGACATATTATGAGGTGTCAAAGAGTGAGGACAAAGGGGTTGGGTGATAGTATTCTGATAATAATCATCTGTTGAAATGCTATTCTGCTATTTTATCGATTAATGTAAGTAGTGAATATACTATTCCATGCACTTCTCCACAAAACATTTAAACCAGAACTGATATCAGCTGAACACCAAATCTTTCAACCACTGTCTGACAACTACTGCATTCTCTTTCAACTTTCTATAACTATCACTGGCTAGCCACACACACATAAAGATGTAAGGAGGACAGAAATAAACAAACATTAGTTTTCATCATATAATTCTTTAGATTGGCAACATGCACATAAACAAATCAAACAGGAAGGGACATGAGGAGAACACACTGTAGTTATGACTTCAAATCAGTGTTTTTGGTAAAATGTCTACAGCTAGTGACAGAAGAAAAAAGAGTGAACATGAAAATGTGGTTATGTTCCATAATCTAAATTTTAGTTCAACCTCCAGCATGTGACCAGGTGAGGGGAAACGCAGATGTCCGCCAAAAACTCGATTCACTGTAAGTAATCAGTTGTTGTTGTTGTGGTCTTCAGTCCTGAGACTGGTTTGATGCAGCTCTCCATGCTTCTCTATCCTGTGCAAGCTTCTTCATCTCCCAGTACCTATTGCAGCCAACATCCTTCTGAATCTGCTTAGTGTATTTATCTCTTGGTCTCCCTCTACGAGTTTTACCCTCCACGCTGCCCTCCAATACTAAATTGGTGATCCCTCGATGTCTCAGAACATGTCCTACCAACTGATCCCGTCTTCTAGTCAAGTTGTGCCACAAACTTCTCTTCTCCCCAATTCTATTCAATATCTCCTCATTAGTTATGTGATCTACCCATCTAATCTTCAGCATTCTTCTGTAGCACCACATTTCGAAAGCTTCTATTCTCTTCTTGTCTAAACTATTTATCGTCCACGTTTCACTTCCATACATGGCTACACTCCATACAAGTACTTTCAGAAACGACTTCCTGACATTTAAATCTATACTCGATGATAACAAATTTTTCTTCTTCAGAAACGCTTTCCTTGCCATTGCCAGTCTACTTTTATATCCTCTCTACTTCGACCATCGTCAGTTATTTTGCTCCCCAAATAGCAAAATTCCTTTACTACCTTAAGTGTCTCATTTCCTAATCTAATTCCATCAGCATCACCCGACTTACTTCGACTACATTCCATTATCCTCGATTTGCTTTTGTTGATGTTCATCTTATATCCTCCTTTCAAGACATGTCCATTCCGTTCAGAGTAATCAGTTATTCACGTAAAAAAAGATGTGAACTGTTTTATAATCTGCAAGTATCACATATCAAAACAAAACTGAATCATTCTAGATTCCACCGAAGATGCCGTAAAGTAAAAGGCGAAACGCGTCTTGAACCAATAAAGTACACTGGATAAAGAAAAAAACGTTTGTTACTTCCAAAGGAAATAATCAATAGCTGTAGATAATTAGCAAATTACATCTTATGACATACCAGCAAATTAGTCTCGGTTTAACTTCTCATTACACATGCTATTAAATGCTGTTTAAAAAAATTCATCTATCCCTTCCGAAAAAACTGTAGTTTCTTTCATATCTTGGTAGGTAAACAGATTTTGGATATTTATCATGCGACGAAATACATGAGTTTTTACAAGTTATCGTTTGCAAAAAAACACGTTTCGATTTCTTGAACCGTTTACGAAATTTGCAGTTGATACAACCACATGGTTTACGACGAGCAGGACGAAAGTATCGGTCGCGTCGCGAGCAACCCACGCGCGGTCACCGCACAGCCCGTCCGCTGACATATCATCCAATATCTCGAGAACGGTGATAGCTATCGTTCTGCTCTCAGCTTTAAAAACAATTTCGATATGTTGACTAAATTTCATACGCAATAATGTATAACCTAAAATGAACTGTACGCAAAGTCCACGCAATGCGTTTTTACCTCTGCACACTCATTCAAATTTCGTGTAAAGGTTTACGTAAATGCGATACAGCAAGTAACCACGACGAATAACGAAAATAAATTCGGTCCTTTATCGAGAGAAGATATCAGGCTGTAACATGCCCAAGAATGAAATTTTTCTACCGAATAGTTTCCTTGGAATCGGATGATAAGTATTTCATAGCTGCCGCCGCGTCCGCGCCAGCGGTTCGGTGAAAGTTCGTGTGGCCCGGGAGTCCGTACCTGACGTCACGCTCAGCTCGTTCTGTGATTGGCGGCGCGCACCTGGAGCGCGGCACGCGGCAGCGGAAGCGGTTCGACATGGTCAAACCGCGACGCAGAGCCCGCCGCGCCTTGCCGCTGACGCCATTTCCATGGCAACCACGCCGCTGACGCGCCGTTTTGACGCGCGGCAGCCCTAGTGGGAACCGGCCTTTAGTGGCAAATGGGCTGAGCTCTGATTGGGCAGTTCATAAGAAAGTGCGGGAAACGCTGAGGGTTAACACCCGCTATTTGAACAGTGAAATTTTTGGATAGGTGGAGAAATTGTATCACTCTGCGAGGGAGATGTGGGAGGCCTTTGCAGCGTTGGGATTGGCTGATTAGAGTTTGGCGGCAAGATTGTCGCAAGAGCATCGTGCAGAAAGCGACAGAGACAAGAGCATCTTGTGCCGTGAAAGCGGACAGTCGCAGATTTCGGTAGCTCTGAGATAGGGACTTAGATTCTGAATACTGTGCTGTGTATGATCTAGAGTCTGCAGCTACAGTAGGACATCAGCGTCCACGATAGGCATTGCATTGACTACTAGTATAATTGCAGCTGATTCTGCCTTATAGGCTGGCAGTCACCATTGAACGTAGTTAACCAGTGCACAGAGCTATCATACTGGTATCGCACGTTAGAACAAGACACACTGGGCTGGACCTTAAAGGTTGTTGAAGTCTTGAATGCGTTGTATACCATTTAGAGGAAATATAGGGCTTGTGGTATTAGCAGTTTCTGAGTAGTTTATTCTGCTCAAAGATATTTGAGAGACTTATCCTAATTCAGCGACTTCGCAGCTGCAGTCGTCGCCCCAGCAGTATTGACGGAGCCAGCACGCTGGTAGACAGTATTGTAAGACTTGCAGCAGCAGCAGTAAAGTTCAGAAATAGTTGTTGGATCGTGTTCTTGCCATCCACTGAGCATCCGTGCAGTTTTGCTTACGATTCGTTATTGGTTATTTGTCCATTTGCATGTTGTTTGGTTTGTTTCTTGGTGGTGGTGTCCGAAGTACATATTATTTCAGACACAAAAGAGATTATAGGAATGCAGTCAGATCGCATTTACCATTTGCTTATCCAGGGGCATAATTAAATCTAACTTCACATCAACTTAACATTAAGAGCTGAGAGACAATCTTACCAGTGTAGTATATCTAAGAACAGTGTACAATTTGTTTAGTTTGTTTTCATTCATGATTTGTTCATTATGATCTAATTTCTATCGTGAGATAGTTTACAATAAATACAAGTTATTTACAATATCGCTTTTGATTCAGTAGTAGGTGGTAGTTGGCCGTCACTGTCACAGTAAGATAGCTTATTCATGTTAAATTTCGTCTACTACCCCACAAGGAGAACCATTACACATGGTGACCCTGCCAGGATCGATATTAAAACTGGTAATTATGAAAGATGGAAAGAGAGGCAAATCATATAACGAGAAGAATTGACTCAGTGGAAAATTTTCAGTAATTGTGATCCAACATTTGCTTGTATCACGAGATTTGTATTTATATGTGTATTGTATTTTATTGTGTTGTTTATGTTTTATTTTCTTTTGTGGGGAGTGTTGTGTATAATTGTGCTATAGTAAATAGGAGTGTATTAGTTTGTGTGTGACTTTGAATGCAGGTTCAGATTATCAGATTATAGGATATGTAGGTATGTCAGGTTGTACAGTAAACTTTGTGTGTGAATTACAGTTAGTGTGATAGTTCATTGTATGTCAGAGAACAGATTTAGTCGTGTGTAGTGCGTCTAAGTTATGTACAAAATCAGTGGGGTTGTAGTAAGGGTAATTTGATGAATACAAGGGCAAGAGCACGTAAATTGGCAGACGATATGAGTCGAGAAAGAAATGAAATGATGACAGAGAATCGGGGTAGCACTGATAGTTTACACGAACTACGTGAAATCATCGACGAAAGAGAGCAGTTTCGGCAGCGTGAAAGCCGGTGCAGTGGAATTTAGTGAAGCAATAATGTTCGATCAGTCAGCTCATGGCCAATTAGCCAATCAGGAGCAAAGGGAACAATACGTAGAACCGGTTATTGTAGTGCATGAGTATGGAGAAATTTCTGCTAGAGGGCGGAGAACACCGACAGAAAATTTCAGTGAGGTTCAAAGATACAGTTCAGGACATAACAGTCCGACGCAAATGTATCGCGACGAATTTTGTGCAAGTCCAGAAGGAGTAAGACAAGGCGAGTGACGAACACCCGCGAGTTATGACGGAGGGCAACCCAGTAAGAAACAAGATCTAGGCGTAGGCGTGCCGAGCATTTTGACTATCTAGAACGTCTATCACAGGATGTGAAGGCAGTCCGTACAGAAACACAGGTGACGAGAGAACGTTTATCACAAGAAGTGAAGACAGTCCGTACAGAAACACAGGCGACGAGAGAACGTCTATAAGGACGAAGTCAGAGCCATGCGAATAAAACTAGAACGTGAAATAGCGGAAGCAAAGCGGACGGCAAAAGAAGCAAAGATAATTGCGAAAGGCGCAAAAAGAATAGCCAAAGAGACGAAAGAAGGAACAGAAAGAACGACAAAAGTGGGGAAGGTAGTCATAACTAGATTACAAACGAGAGTGAAGAAAATTGAGGAAACTGTAACCAGTAGAAATACGGGATCGGAAAACGGATCGTTTTCGGCAGAATTCACTGAATTTAAGAAAAAGACAGATAATGAATTGAAAGTACTATCAGCTGACGTTATGCCGAAAGCAAGATCGGGCAATGTAGACACTGAAACCGTTCAAAGAGTGCAAATGACCTCGACAGTAGAAACAAACGCAGGGGTCAGGCGTGCAGAAAGAATTTCTGAGGACCGAGTCGTACATGCGATGGAAATCGACACGCGATCGCACAATGTAGAAAGAGAAGGAGGAAGTAAACGGACAATCACGAAAATCAAACGATTAGTTCATCTCAGGACACGAACAGGGTTATCAACTCGCAGTACAGTAACGCATCGTCAAAAAAATGGTTCAAATGGCTCTGAGAACTATGGGACTTAACATCTGAGGTCTTCAGTCCCCTAGAACTTAGAACTACTTAAACCTAACTAACCTAAGGACATCACACATATCCATGCCCGAGGCAGGATTCGAACCTGCGACCGTAGCAGTCCCGCGGTTCCGGACTGAGCGCCTGAACCACTAGACCACCGCGGCCGGAAAAACGCATCGTCCGGAACAAACAATTGTAGCCCGCTGCGACGTACTGCAACGGTGTTAACGGATTCAAGAAACGTACAAGAAATGAGAGGAAATGTACGAAAATACACGCAAAGAAGCAATGAACAACAGTAACTATCTGGTGACGAGGCAAAATAGATACGACGAAGGGTCATTTGACTACAAGCACTTTCTTTCTGTAAGAAAATTTCAACACTTCAAAGACGACAGCAGTGTCTTGCATCCAAAAACTTTCATTGGTCAATTCGACTTAACTTTACCACCGCAATGGCCACTGATCTACAAGTTAGATTTTGTATGTTCGCACATCGAAGGTGCCTCTGCAGAAAGCATGCGGAGCATCGCAAGAGATTGTTCATCATATAAAGAATTTAGAGATGCTTTCATGAACCGAATAAGGCAAGAAATCTTAATGACAAGGGACTTCGAAAATTCTGGCTTCAGAAGCGTTGTGAAATTTTTCGATAATATGTTAAAAAGGAACCAGTATCTCCATGACCTGTGTAGTCCGGGGGAGATCATCAGAGTTTGTTACATGAAGTTGCCGTTGTCTTACCAACAGACATTGGCAGGACGATGTGGGAATGACGTGGAGACTTTTAAAAGCATTGTACGGGAATTGGAATTTGCATTTGGTGAGCAGCAAGTTCGCGAGAAAAGAACAGCAAAGGAGGCACAAAAAGAGAGAAGAAATGAAAACGAAAATAATAATCAAAGCCAAAATTGGCCAGCCAGTGCAGGAAATAGGCAAAACAACTTTGGAGGAAACAGAAACGGAAACAGTCAAAATCAGGACTGGAGGAATAATAATAGATGGAGAAATCAAGAGCCACAGAACCGTGGGTTGCAGCAACAAAGTAATTTCCCATCACGAAACTTCCACAGAGAGGATTGGCCGCGAGTCGAGCAGAATTGGAGATCACAGGCACAACAGAATCCACAGATGGTTTAAGTTAGACCACCAAATCCGGGGCGCGGACAAGGTGATCAGAACAGGCAGCAAGATTGACTAGTACGACGAACGGGTGCAAAAAGGAGCGTACCCGTTGACAAACAACGAACACAGGATGTGAACATAATAGGATACGAAGACGACATACGGGAATCATTATTAGAGGAGAGAGAGAATAGTACGAAGAATGACATTTACCCTATTGCAACGGTAAAGTAGGCGACATATCTTGCATTGCAATTACAGATAGTGGGAGCCAACTTTCTGCTATTTCAGACAGTGTGTTTGACCGATGCAGTGCGTCAGTCAACCCGCCAATGTTAAAAATCCAAAAGATTAAAGTATGTGGTGCGCTACTTGGTAAAAGCAGCGACATTATGCAAGAAACTAGACTGGAGTTAGAATGCCAAGGGCATAAACTTACAGCAAATCTCTATATCGTTCCGAAGCTTTCCGTCGAGATCATTTTAGGGATGGATTTCTTGGTCGAAGAAAAAGCAATATTGGATCTTGGACGTGGAGAACTGACGTTAGGGAAAACTGATAGAGCAATGATAAGGTTCAATGAGCAAGCCATTAAGGCACAAGTACCTGCAAGTTGCGTGAAACTGCACTTTGTGAGAGAGCATGAAGATGATATAGAACAGGATCATGAATATTACAGTAAAATATTAGTCTGGAAGATAAGAAAACACAGATAGCTGAGATTCACGAAGATATTAAGCAAACGTTAACGCAAATTGAGAACATAAAGATAGCAGAACGAGAGGGTGCGAAGAAAGGCACACGAGAATGCATATGAACTGGAAGGACTCAAAAGTGGTAAATCACTAGGGGTTCATCATGTCAATCAACTCAAGCCGCTTGTGGGGTAGGTTTGGATGACAAGACATTGGGACTAATGTACATATAGAGTAATTAAGTGTAAGTAAAATAGGACGTTATGTGTAGATTTCTTTAAAATAATATGGTATAGAATAATATTATATGTTTTGCTGAGGGGAATTCTTAACAAACATTTTGAATTGAGTCATAATATCACATAACATTTACTGGAATTGTAGCGTAACATGTTAACCATTTAAATTTCAGGTACTGTGTCATGTTTTCCAAGATTATAACTCTTGGAGTATTTTTTGTCATGTGGTGAATCGAGGTAGTGGGGTGAGTGTTAATTGTGGTTGGTGTGCATTGCCTCTCGCCGTAGTTGTGGGTTTCATTTGCGTCTGTAGAGACGATATTAGGTGGCCTGTCTTACCGCTGTGTAATGACGCACCAGTTCGAGGATGTTCGTTTGATTTAGGTTACCGTCCTTAGAGGCGAAGGTGGCCAGTTTCAAGCAGGAGCGAAGAAACGCACCATTTTCGAGGGTATTTTGAGTGTATTGTTGCGTCCACAGAGACGTGCGGTGATCTGTCTAGTACGGAATGTCTGGACGCATCGAATTCGAGGCTTTAATGTAGCTATGTGGGTTGTAGCGCCCGGTGGTTTATTTGTATTTGTCCGGTATGTTCCACGTGTGCTCGTGTGAACGCCGACAAGGTTGAAACAGTAGGTTATCGACATAATCACAAGACAAACATTCTGAAGGATGCGCAAGGCTGGAGAACTTGATTACGAGTATGTAACAACTGTAAATATGAATACTAAAAATTTAATGCAATTTTTCAGGAATCAGCGTTATTAAAATTTAATACTGTACAAAAAGCATAAATATTAAGGAAGATTGGGCATTAAGAAAATAAGCAAAGGAAAGGTATCAGGAAGAAAAGCAGAGAGTCGGTAATTGATAACTGTAACTAATCTGGGAAAGAATCTGTTTTTTTTCTCTTTTTTTTTTTGTTCAAAGGAAAGGTGGGGTGTCCAACGTTGACAGCAAGGGCGGAAGGAAAGATAACTTCCCTTCCTTTTTCCTTAGTCCTAGTTGGCCAACAATTCCCCAACACATCCTAGAAACATTATATTATGTCTGCATGATGAAGTATTGAAGTTGAAACTACAAGTCATTTATAGTATCCATAGTAGAAAGTGAAACATTGTAGTAAAAACTGGTGGTGGTAAATATTCTAACGAAATGTTTTCTTTCCCTACAGCAAAACGAAAAAAGGAGAATGATGTTATTTTGTTTAAAAGAGTTAGCCGGCCGCGGTGCTCTAGCGGTTCTAGGCGCGCAGTCCGGAACCGCGCGACTGCTACGGTCGCAGGTTCGAATCCTGCCTCGGGCATGGATGTGTGTGATGTCCTTAGGTTAGTTAGGTTTAAGTAGTTCTAAGTTCTAGGGGACTGATGACCACAGTAGTTAAGTCCCATAGTGCTCAGAGCCATTTGAACCATTTAAAAGAGTTAAATTGATAAAACTGACAGATATTAATATTATTAACAAAAGCAAATGTATGTAAAATATGTAATTTATGTCTACAGTAGAGAGAGTAAACTTTGTAAAGGATCCTATAAAATGTAATGTTTTAGTTTGGATAAAACTAAAAAGGATGGAAATTGTTGTAAACAGATGGACGTGGATGTTTGGTTCCAGAGGACTGGCACGCAGAAGAGGGAGAGTGTTTGGCGTAAGTGGAGTACCGGCTGCAGTGGGACGACAGCGAGGAGAAATAACGGTCGCTTTCCATGGCCGAAGTAGGTAGCCAGCTGGCGGGCTGAGGCGCATGGAAGGCACCCTTTCCACCGGACGCGCTCCAGCTGACCGTGAAACGGCCGGCGTGGCGAGAACTAGGACCCGTGCTGCAGCCTGCCGTCACAGCAAGCGGCTGGCGACACTACAACTGTCCGTCATAGTGGGGAGTCCAAAGCTTGGATGGCCCAGCGGAGAGGAGGGCGGCTCAAAGCCCATTCTCTCGCTGCAGACAACGAGGTTGTAGTGGACGAACACTGACTGAGAGGCAACAGTAAACACAGCTCGTGTGTATGCATCCAAAGCCTTCTACACTATGGTATTGCAGCTGTATACATAAGCATATTAACATCTCCTGATCCTAACTGTCACAAAATTTCCCTATCCAAAAACAATAGCTGATGAAACGTAACATGAAGAAAGATGACTAGGTACACATTGAAGATTGGAAGAACACGAAGAATGAAACAGGAAACTGTGACGCAAGTCCCTAGTCGCCGAAGAAGAGTATAGGTTCCTAAAGCCGTGTCAGTACACAGCACAACATCTGTGCACTACTAATTAAATCGTCATCTTACACCTCTTGTACCAGCCATAGTTCTGGCAGTCCTGCAGCTAATTGAAGAGGCCTATTGTACGTCGGAGGAGATTCCTGAATGATTCCCATTGTTGCTGAACCACCATCGAGCCGTGGGTCCGGGGGTCCATCAGCACCTTTCAACAGCGCCACAAATGCCTTAATCTACAAGTGTAAAGTGTTGTGATAGTGCCAGTGAAAACAACACGGTTAGGTCGGTGAATATCAACGTCTTTCTGTGACTAAATTCAACTGATGTGTGTTGTAAAACTTTCTCAGGATCAGCAAAGGACATTATAAAAACGACAATAATTTATCCATGAAATAACATATTTATGTCTTATTGTATTTTGTATTTTATCTTTTGCTTTCATATCATTATAGATGTATTTTTCTATTATGTTTGTGTCTTAATATTTCATTATGCAGGGTCTATGTATGTTTTATATGTTTATTTTTGTGTGATTCAATGATATGTGTGTTTCATGATAGTAGAGTGGCCACGAAGTATTAAATTAATATTTATCTTGTATTTGACATGTCTACACATGATACAGGTACTGGGCCTGGTCAGAACATATTAAAAAGTATTGTATGTTTGAATTTCAACACAAACATCAGAACAGAAAAACGCCCAGAAACAATAACACGTTTTCTTAAAGTTAACTCAAATGAGAATGTAATTACTTGTTTAAAATAACTAAATGTAGGTGGCCACTCTTAAAAATTTACTTACGTAGGGAAGGATAAATGAAGATTGAGAGGACCTTAAGTCTAATGCTAAGATCTGCTGTTTGATAAGGAGTTAAATTTCGTAAACAGTTTTTTCTTGAACATTTTTGTAAGGACATGAGACATTGTTTGATGCAAGTCGTAACTCTATATTGTGAAAGAAAGAGAGGCGACATTAAATGTAAATGTTCTCATGCCAAATATTAAAATCTAAGGCAGTACTCATGATTGAATGGAGGAATGAATGAGATTAGGAATGAGATGGGCTCTTGATATTTCTTTGCTCGGGAAAATGAGGATTTTACACAGTGCATGATGACACTATGAGCATCATCCTGCTTGTATAAAATTTCCAGGAAGGAAGAGGTTATGAAAGGTGGCTTTCATTTGTGACATTCATTTTGCAGATTATTCTGCATATTTGGAGTAAGTAAACCCATATTATGGTTAATTAGTCTTATTAGGTGCATTAGAAAGAGAGATGCGTGATAATTTAAACCCACGTCTGAAATAATACGGGCTTTGGTAATAATAATATTTAGTTGCATGCTATAGGTGTAAGCAAAGTAAATTTGCCAGTGGAGGCGAGGAGTCGTCGGGCACAGCCGGGGAGGCGAAGGCCGGTGAACGCCGGAAGAGCATTGTGCAGGGGCCAGGGTCCCAGGGGATGAGGCCACTGACCTGCAAGCATCAAAAAGTAACGCCGCCGGGCGCCAGGTGAGAGAGAGAGGGGGGGGGGGGGGGGGGGAATGTCGAGCAGACAGAGAGCGTCCAACGTACGCGCTGGCGCCGCCCGGTCGCGCGCTGTTTTAGTGGCAGATGGGCTGAGCTCTGATTGGGCAGTTCATAAGAAAGTGCGGGAGACGCTGAGGGTCAACGCCCGCTGTTTGAACAGTGAAATGTTTGGATAGGTGGAGAAATTGTATCACTCCCCGAAGGAGATGTGGGAGGCCTTTGCAGCGTTGGGATTGGCTGATTAGAGTTTGGCGGCAAGATTGTCGCAAGAGCATCGTGCAGAGAGCGACAGAGACGAGAGCGTCTTGTGCCGTGAAAGCGGACAATCGCAAATTTCGGTAGCTCTGAGATAGGGACTTAGATTCTGAATACTGTGCTGTGTATGATCTAGAGTCTGCAGCTACAGTAGGACATCAGCGTCCACGATAGGCATTGCATTGACTACTAGTATAATTGCAGGTGATTCTGCCTTATAGGCTGGCAGTCACCATTGAACGTAGTCAACCAGTGCACAGAGCTATCATACTGGTATCGCACGTTAGAACAAGACACACTGGGCTGGACCTTAAAGGTTGTTGAAGTCTTGAATGCGTTGTATACCATTTAGAGGAAATATAGGGCTTGTGGTATTAGCAGTTTCTGAGTAGTTTATTCTGCTCAAAGATATTTGAGAGACTTATCCTAATTCAGCGACTTCGCAGCTGCAGTCGTCGCCCCAGCAGTATTGACGGAGCCAGCACGCTGGTAGACAGTATTGTAAGACTTGCAGCAGCAGCAGTAAAGTTCAGAAATAGTTGTTGGATCGTGTTCTTGCCATCCACTGAGCATCCGTGCAGTTTTGCTTACGATTCGTTATTGGTTATTTGTCCTTTTGCATGTTGTTTGGTTTGTTTCTTGGTGGTGGTGTCCGAAGTACATATTATTTCAGACACAAAAGAGATTATAGGAACGCAGTCAGATCGCATTTACCATTTGCTTATCCAGGGGCATAATTAAATCTAACTTCGCATCAACTTAACATTAAGAGCTGAGAGCCAATCTTACCAGTGTAGTATATCTAAGAACAGTGTACAATTTGTTTAATTTGTTTTCATTCATGATTTGTTCATTATGATCTGATTTATATTGTGAGATAATTTACAATAAATACAAGTTATTTACAATATCGCTTTTGATTCAGTAGTAGGTGGTAGTTGGCCGTCACTGTCACAGTAAGATATCTTATTCATGTTTAATTTCGTCTACTACCCCACAAGGAGAACCATTACAATGTGATTAGGTCCATACTTAGCAATCATATACAACCACTCGTTCAATGAAAGAGCCGTACCTTAAGACTAGAAATTAGCACAGGTTGCACCAGTACTCAAGAAAGGAAAGTATCAAATCCTCTGAATTGCAGACTATATCACTGGCATCGATTTGCAGTAGGAATTTGGAAGATTGTTCAAACGTTATGAATTACCTCCAAGAAAACTATCTAACGACACGGTCAGCAGGGATACAGAATAATCATTCCTGTGAAACATAACAAGATTTTTATTTTCATGAAGTAATAAGGGCTATCGACTGCGGATCTCAAATTGTTTTCATATTTCTATATTATCAAAAGGCTTTTGACACCGTTCCCCACAAGCGACTTCTAATCTACTGTGTGCCTATGGAGTATAGTCTCAGCTGTGCGACAGGATTCGTGACTTACTGTTAGAAAGCCATCGCGTAAAACAAAATTGACATTTGGAAGTATTATGGGCCCTCAGCTATTCCTAATCTATATAAATTATTTGGGAGACAATGTGAGCAATTTTCTTAGTTTACAGATGACGCTGTCACTTACCGTCTTGTAAGGTAATTAGAAGATCAGACGAGTTGCAAAATAGTTTAGACGAAACATCTGTATGGTGCGAAAAGTGACAATTGTGACCCTAAATCTGTGCGAGGGCATTCACATGAGAACCAGAAGGAATCCCTTTAATTCGGTTACACGATATATCACACAAATCGAAAGGGTGTCAATTCAAGTAAATATATAGGGATAAGAATTACGAACAACTTAAACTGAAACGATCACATAGATAACGTTGTGGGGATGGCAAATCAAAGCTTGCGTTTTACTGGCAGAACGCTTAGAAGGTACTATAAATCCACTAGAGAGACTGCCTGCATGACGCTTGTCCGTTCCCTTGTAGAATACTGTTGACCGGTGTGGATCCTTAAAAGATAGGATTGACGCAGAACATTAAAAAAATCAAAGAGAGGTACCTTCTTTTGTATTATAGCTAAATAGGGGAGAGGGTCTCACGGATATGATATGCGGATTGAGAAGGCAATCCTTAAAACAAAGCCGTTGTGGCGAGATCTTTTCACGAAATTTCAATCTCCTATTTTCCTCCTGGTATGATAAAACATTTTGTTGACCCACATATACAGGGAGAAATGATCATCGTAATGAAATACGAGAAATCAGAGGTCGCACAGAAAACTGCAAATGTTCAGTTTTCCCGCGAACTGTTAGAGATTGAAACTGTACAGAAAAAGCGTGAAAGTGGTTCGATAAACCCTCTGCCAGGCACTTAAGTGTGAATTGCAGCGTAGTCATGTAGATGTAGATATGCGTCGTAAAAGGAGGAAAAGCAGGATATCAGTGGTAAAACAAGTAAAACCAGTGCCATGTGCCCACTTGTAGGAGGGAATATCGTAGAATGTTACGTTAACAATTGATGACGCTCTTGCTCTTACTGCAGTTGGATCTACTGTTCAAGCGCATTTGCAGGGCGATGTCGACGCGGGTCGGACAGGGCCGCATAGCAGCCAACAACGAACGAAGGGAGGGGGTGAGCGAGGTTTCTGGGTGCAGGTAGGCTCTGACGTAGTTAGCAGATAGTTCCAGTTTTGGTTGCGTGCGAATTTCACTGGGTGCAGTTTTCATACACTCGCTCCAGGTCACTGCCCTCTTCAGTGTGGAGCTACAACTCCAGTTCAGGCAGAACATTTCAAATACAGGGTGCTTTTCACGTGTGTTTTACATAATTGAAATAATGAAGGTCTTATATCCCCACCTTCAATGGCTAAATGCCATTTGATCTTTTTTACTCCTTATCCCCTAGGTGATCGTTTCCTCCAGCTTATCGCCATTTAACAAAATACAGAGTGTTAAAAAGTATTTTTTGTTTCGGGAAGTGGTAGTATGGCAAAATAAAAAAGAAAATCCAGTAAACATAGGCTCTAAAATGCATACCTTACAGCTATGAGCATTTGCTCAGTAGAAGAGAGGCATTTCACAGTAGCGAAGATGGACATGTGCTCACAGCTCTAAAGGTATGCATTTCAGAGCCCATGTTTACTGTATTTCTTTCTTGTTTGGGTCCATACTACCACCTTGCAAAATATGGAATACTTTTTCAGCACCATATATACATCGTCGCTAAGATACAGGGCGCCGACAAATGAAAGTTCCTCTGACGACGTGCTGTGTGTTCCTTGTATGTTCTTGCCTGCGTGATTGACGCAGCGTGCTATAAGCAGCAGGATGACCGGTATTCATGTCGGGTACAAGCTGAGATGGCGTTTGTGTACGGCCAAGCAGATGGAAACGTTCGAGAGGCGGCAGCAAGGTAATAACACCGCCAGCCCCCCCCCCCCCCCAAAAAGTACACTCTCACAGACACCAACCACATCCCACAACATTTCAAACCCTGTAATTCTTGAGGCTTTCCCAGCGAGGCCGTGTCACGTTGAGTAAACGGTTTCTGCCAGTTATTCGCATCTTTCCTGTACGATATTTCAAATGGTGACTCGCAGGGTTCTTCAGGTGCTGTCTGATACTGGTTCATGTGTTTCTTTGTTTATTTTTGCACATTTCATTCCCATCCCTTAGGGGGAAGGACGGGCTGTTTCAGAGCCTACAATACCGTTTTCAGCCATTGGATTTAGGATACATTTTATAACTTTAGCACATTATATTTCTTGCATTAGTGCGAATAACTCATTATTAACGATTAGTTTTACTTATGCTACATTGAAACACTGAATTATTGGAAGTAAGAAAAAATGAAAAATAAATGAATTGAAAAAAACATTAATTTGTATAGTATGACACGATAACACATTAGAAAATATATTAAAAAAGAACTTATTGCATACTATAACTAGTATTATTTACAGAGGTTGTGTATGAGAAGTAGCAGTTGCTTATTCGGAACTTTCAGGTGTGTGTGTGTGTGTGTGTGTGTGTGTGTGTGTGTGTGTGTGTGTGTGTGTGTCTTTGTTGGGGACTTAGGCCTACATTGTTCCTTATTTCAAATTAAGCAATTAGTAATACATATTAATAAGTTGATATGATAGTAGTATGATAATAAAATAAAATGATAAGAAGCTAAAATGATAAGAAAATAAAATGATAAGAAACTATAATGATAATAAAATATACAAGTAGTAATGGTGACTATTGTTAAAATATATTGAATGTTTTCACAATGCCAGTACACTCAATTTTTGTTGATGTTTCTTTGGGGGGAGTTTATTTACATTAGGTTAGGCAGTGCTGCCATTTGAATTTGTCCTTTATATTTTCCCTCTTTTTCACATTTTACCAACTATATCCTGTTGTGGTGTTTACAGATTATTTACTTATAACTAACTTAATGCTAGTGTGTGTGTGTATGTGTGTGTGTGTGTGTGTGTGTGTGAGTGTGTGTGTGTGTGCGTGTGTGTGTGCGCACGCGCGCTTGTTTGCTTGCTATGACTAGTCGTTCGGTCTTCGGTCCAGGTGTGGGAGAGTGGAATTTCTCGGGTTAAGGGTTCGGTGGTGGGGGCAGGTCTGGGAATTCCCTGCTGGTGTTGTGGCCTTCTGTATGCGCTGGTTGGGCGTATATGGAATTGGATCGTCTGGCTGATCGTGTTTTTATCCTAGGATATCTTCTATGTGTGGTCTTTCGTCAGTATGTGCCGTCCATATCTTGCTTTGAGTTCGGTGAGTCGGGATTGTAGAGGCTCCACTCCAGAGACGTTATATACTCCATCACTGGTTGTAAATCTTGGTAGTTTGCAGATGCTGCATAGAAGTCGTCTTTCAGTAGAGTAAAGTCGTTCTGTAATTAGTCTGTGTATGCCTCCCTGTGGAGCTGCAGCATATTCTATGACAGGTCTAATGGACGTCTTGCAAGTGTGGATCGCTGTTTGGTCGTCGCATCCATGAAATCGTCCTTTAACTTGTCTGATTAGGTTCTGTCTCTTTCGTGTTTTATTAAGTAGGTACGTAAGGTGAGTCTTCCATTTTTAAGTGTCTGTCCAGGTACACACCAAGATACCTGCCGCTATCGCCACGTCTCAGTACTGTGTCCCAGAGCGTCAGTTGTATGTTGTCTGTGTTTTGGTGTCTAGTTTTGGTCAAGTGTCTGTGTTGGAACAGGATAGTTTGTGTTTCGGAGGGATTGGGTCGGATTATCCATCTTGCCGTCCAGTCCTCTAGTCGTCTTAAGTATACTTCTGTCTTCTGTGGGATGTTGGTCGTTCTGAGTTCTGTGCACCAATAAGCGATGTCATCAGCGCATAGTCCGACTGTTTCTGAGGGGGTCGTTACCACTGGTACGTTTGCCATGTAGAGTGCGTACATTAGCAGAGACAATGGGTGTAAATTCTCGGGAGGATACATCGCCTATGTGGACGTTGCACTTTCTGTGTGTAATACGTATTCTTAGTATGCGCACTATTTTGGTCGGAAGGCCAGTTGGATTAATTTTTGCGGATGTCCTGAGTGTCAGAGCTTGTCGAAGGCCCGCTCAATGTCTAGAAAGACTGCGAGCATGCACTAACCCCTGCTGAATCCCTTCGTTATTCCGTCAGTTAGTTTAAGAAGTGAGTTATTTGTGGAGTGGTTCTGTCTAAAGCCTCAGAGTGTCAGGGGAAGGATTCCTTTTTGTGCTATGTTGCTTTTTATGCGGTCGGTCAGTATTTATTCATACGTTGTACCTATGACATCTAATAGGGAGATCGGTCCGTAGAGGCGTGGATCGACCTTGGGTTTCTCAAGGATCATGACAGTTTTACTGGTTTTCCAGCTGTTCAGCAGTGTTTCATTAGTCAGGTTGTAGTTTAGGAGGTTGGAGAGGAATGGTACTAAGAGGCGAGCTAGTGCTTTTTGCAGGTGTATTCGTTTAATGTCGTTTTGCTCAGGGGCGGAGTTTCGTCTTGAGCATTTAGCGTCTATGATTTCAATGTCCGTTAGCACGTTTACGTCCTCTGTCTTTATTGTTGGGGTGTGTAGCGTTAGGCTGAGCTGATATTCTGTGTGGTGTCTGAAGTCGTCGTTGAATTTCTCGTCTTGGGGGAAGGAATAAACTTCTTCCAGTACCTGCCAAAATGCTTCCGCTTGTTCCGACCTGTTTGCTGTCGGTTCGTTATTCACCATTAGAACGAGGTTTGTAAATTTTCGTTATCCTGTTAGAGCTTTGAAGCGCTTACAGAATTTGCTTCGTTCCCCGTGATTTAGTTGGCTGCATGTGTCGTCCCATTGTCTTTGGCGGGGTTCTGAATTTTTTTTTAATTCTATTTTTTAGTCAGTTCCACTGTCTTTTTAGTCCTGGGTCTTTCTCGCACCGAATTTGTCTATGAAGATGTTTCTTTTGTCGTATGTAGTCGAAGGCTGCTTGGGGGGACGGCTGGTTTCCAGTTTTCGATTGTTGTCGTGGGAATGAATGTAACGAGGGAAGGGTTAAATTTGAAGAAAGTTTTGATGAATTTGGGTTAAAGAAATTAATGGAGGAAGAATTAATCATGAAGGAGCACTTAGCTGATGATGTTTGCACTGGTGTGGTGCCTGACATATCTGATGATCATAATGATGTTGTTGAGGAGGTGTCGAATTGTGAAAATGATAGTATTTGTGGAAATGTTGATGAGGATGTCAGTGATGTGAGTACTTGTGAGGAGAATGATGATGGAAGTATTTGTAGGGTTGATGATTTGGAAAAGGAAGTAGATGGTATTGTGTACTTAGAGGTTAAGAAAGATTTGGTTAACTGTGGAAGAGAGGAGAATAGTAGTGTAAGTGAAGTTTTTGAAAATCTGATTGTGCCAGTCAAGACTAATTCAGCATCATCAGGTGAGGGTGAAATGAGTGACTATAATGTTAGAGATGTTATGGGATGAATATAAGGAATACAGTGATTGTGACAGGGTAAAGAGAGTAATTAAAATCATTTGTGAAGAGTTGCATTCAAATTGGAATAGGGAAACTCGTCAACAGTCTTGCAGTGTGCAAAATAACAAACAATGTGATTTAAACGGTATACAATCTGTGTGTGAAAGTAAAAGTATTAAGCAGGCATCTGATATGGCTCTGAATAAAATTTTGGAATGTAAAGCTAAAGGTATGAATAAAGGTAATGTAAATGACATAGGGTTTACAGAAATTGAGGATGAGTTATTAAAGGAGGAAGAAGAAAATAGAAAAAAAAGTCTTGGGCTGTCCATATATTCAAATCGAAATTACTAATTGTGAGGGAGTTTGTCTTTTGGATACAGGTAGCCCTATTTGTGCCATCTCAGAGAAATTTAGGGACCAACTGAAAAATAATTGTGATTTTGAAGAATATCCAAAACTGGATTAAAAATCAAAGGAGCAACTGGTAGACATAGTAAAGTTGTGATTAGGCAGGCAGTAATATATTTTTCACAAGGATGTTTTGTGGTACATGATTTAACTGAAAATATTTTATCAGTAAACTCTTCCGGGCTAAGTTGCCATGGTCGATCTGTAGAACTTCTTCTCCCTGACGTTTCGTTCTCAACTACGGAGAACATCTTCCGAGGTGAGTCGACTCACCTCGGAAGATGTTCTCCGTAGTTGAGAACGAAACGTCAGGGAGAAGAAGTTCTACAGATCGACCACGGCAACTTATCCCGGAAGAGTTTACTGATAAAGACGCCGGCCGTGAAAGCCTACATGGAATGAAAATATTTTGTTTGGCATGAACTGGTTACATGATGTTAATGCAGAGTTTGATTGGTGTAATAGAAAAGTAAGAATTACTAACACTAAAACACAAGTAACACAGGAAGCAAAATTAATTATTTAAAAGTGTACTAATCCAAATTTTCAGATTAGAAAGGTAATTTGTACTAATGAAAAGTTATGGTCAAACGGGGAGAGCTATGAAGAAGATTGTAGTACTGAGGATTATGCTGAATTAGTAGAGAATAAAATCAAGGAAGCAGTAAATTTAAGTAGTGATCAGGCTGAACTTTTAAGTGATTTACTATGGTAGTATAAAGATGTGTTCAGTGACAGACAAGGCAGGTAAGAAACTATGAGTGTAGTCTAAGCTTAAAACCACATAAACCATTTTTCATTAAGCATTATGGTGTACCAATCTCCAAAAGACAAGCTGTAGAAAAAGAGTTGCAAAAGATGGAAGATTGGGAAGTGATAGAAAGATGTAACAGTGAGTATAATAACCCATTGGTAGTAGGATCAAAACATGATGGTGGTGTAAGGCTTGTTTTAGACTCCAGACATCTAAACAAATACCTAGAGAGAGAGACAGACCATCCAGAAAACATAGACGAATTACTAAACAAATTTGAACACATTAAATATCTGTCAAGCCTAGATTTTACAGCACGTTTCCATCAAATTCCGTTAGAAGTCAATTCCAGAAAATATACTGCATTCTTTTATGGGGGGAGATGTTATTATTATTGTGTTGTTCCTTTTGGGCTTAATGTACCTGTGGCTGAGTTTATTCGAGCATTAGACTTTGTACTAGGAAAAGAACTTTTGAATAAATTGATTGTATATGTAGATGATATTCTTGTAACAGGGAAAAGTTGGGAAGAACATATTAGTGTACTACATGAGGTATGTCATAGATTGAGAGAGGGGGGTACGTCATTAAAATTAGAAAAGTGTAAATTTGGGGTTAAGGAATTAAAATTTCTGGGGCATAGAATTTCAGAAAAAGGGATATTACCAGACAAAGATAAGTTAGAAGCCTTATCAAAATTTCCAGTACCAAAAACCAAATAGCAATTAAAGTCATTTTTCGGGATCTGTGGGTACTACCGGAAATTTATGAGTACACAAGTTTTAGATGCACCTAGTTTGAACAAATTATTGAAAAAGAACACTATCTGGTTTGGGATAAAGACCGCCAAGAGGCTTTTGACACTATAAAGGATAAACTGTGTAACAGTAGGATCTTGTACAGACCTGATTTGTCAGAACCCTTTTGTATTATGACTGACAGCAGTGGCTATGGACTTGGGGCTCATCTTTTTGGGGAAAGGTTGTGGATGGAGTAACAGAGTACAGGTCCATAGCATTTGCCAGTAGAACATTGCAGAAGCACGAGAAGTCATACACTGTTAGTGAGAAGGAGTTATTAGCAACACACTGGGCATTGACAAAATTTAAAAATTACCTGTTGGGACACAAAGCAATAGTATATATTGACCACAAGGCCTTAATATACATACAAGAGTGTACCTTGCACCATGGCAGGATAACTAGATGGGTACTCTTTCTTCACCAATTTGATTATTCCATAAGACATATTAAAGGAGAAGATAACTTAATTACCGATGCTTTGTCTAGATTACCAGTGGGGGGTGAAGATGAGAACAACAGTAGTGAATATGAGAAAGAGTTCACAATAATGTATTTAAACGGGGTAAAAGATGGGAATGAGATTAGGAAAATTTGTAACGACATTCGCAGATACCAAAATCACGATTCAAACTGGAGATTAGTCAAAAGCTATTTAGGAAAGAAAGGATATGAAAAAGTTGATCAATATTACAAAGTGCATAAGGGTATTCTATTTCGGAGGTAGAGTGTGGACAGTGATGCGTGGAGGCTGTGCTGGCCAGAGCAATATATTGAGGTTTTAATTAAATATGTCCATGAAAGTTTTGGACATTGTGGGGCGCAAAAGTGCGTACAAAAGATCCAGGAAAATGTATATTTTTATAATATCACTAGAATGGTAAGAAAACAACTATCTTCCTGTGATCAGTGCCAGAGAGTTAAGGTTAATAATCAAAATAGCAGGGGACCCATACAAATTATTTTACCAAAGGAACAATTACAACTTGCAGCTCCAGATTTATATGGTTCATTGCCTAAAGCCAAAGGTTAATTTTGTTATATTTTTGTAATGGTAGATTTGTTTTCAAAATGTATTTGAAAAAAGCCACAAGCAACAACATCATCTTAAAATCAGGAAAGATTATTTTGTCAAAGTAGGGAAACCGAAAAACCTACTTTCAGGTAATGGAGCCCAGTTCACATCCAAACTGTGGAAAACATTTATTTTGAGGATGAGGGCATTAATCATGTGTTAATATCAGCGTACCATCCATCTTCTAACCTCGTGGAACGCTACATGCGCGAAATAGGGAGGTTATTTAGAAAAAAAATGGTTCAAATGGCTCTGAGAACTATGGGACTTAACTTCTGTAGTCATCAGTCCCCTAGAACTTAGAACTACTTAAACCTAACTAACCTAAGGTCATCACACACATCCATGCCCGAAGCAGGATTCGAACTTGCGACCATAACAGTCGTGCGGCTCCAGACTGTAGCGCCTAGAACCGCTCGGCCACTCCGGCCGGTGGTTATTTAGAACCTATTGCAACAAGAATTATGTCAGTTGGATAGAATATGTAGAAAAGTTTGAGAATATACTTAATAGCTTACAACACTCATCCACTGGATTTTGTCCTTATGAGATTTTGTACCACAAGAAACCACCAAATTTAATAAATGAACTAGTAGAATTTACAGCATGCAAGGCTATGAGTCCACAAGAGAGGAAAGAAGTTGTTAAGAAACTCATGGAAGAACAAGGCAAAATAAGAAAAAACAGGCATGACAAAAGGTTGAAAACCACCAATTATAAAATAGATGACCTTGTCCTTGTAAAAACCCATGAGAAATCAGAAGCAATCTCCAGTGAATTAAAGAAATTCTTTGACATATACATAAAGCATTCCGTCTTCAGGCCACGAGTGGCCTACCTGGACCATCCGACCGCCGTGTCATCCTCCGTGGAGGATGCGGATAGGAGGGGCGTGGGGTCAGCACACCGCTCTCCCGGCCGTTGCGATGGTATTCTTGATCGAAGCCGCTACTATTCGGTAGCTCCTCGATTGGCATCACGAGGCTGAGTGCACCACAAAAAATGGCAACAGCGCATGGCGGCCTGGATGGTCACCCATCCAAGTGCCAACTACGCCCGACAGCGCTTAACTTCGGTGATCTCACGGGAACCGGTGTATCCACTGCGGCAAGGCCATTGCCTGACATATACATAGGTCCTTTCAAAATTCAATCCATCCCTCACCCCAACGCATTCAGGTTAGTTTACCCAAGATCTGGGAAATTGTTTGGCCTTCTAAACATCACAGAATTGAAACCATATAAAGCACCAACCAGTGGAAACAAATAAATAACATGTGTGCCTTCAGGAGGACACCATCTTTGTGTCAAGAGTGTGGCGAGCACTAGGTCTCCTGAATATGTAGCATTCGACTTTCTTCCTTTTCGGTTTCAGAAGCTACATCTCTTACTCACCTGTAATCCTACCTGAAAAACTATCTTCCACTATCATTTCTATCCTTCTCTTCAGAATTAGTTTTTTTTAGGATATAGAAATTCATGTAATTTACATTTTTTGGAATTTATGTATAATCTGCATTATTTATTTCAGAAAGATATAATAATTGTAATTATTACACACTTATTTCTATGTCTTAGTTAATAAGTTGAAAAATTATTCAGTTATTATGGTTAGTTTGTAAAACTGTTTATGTCTTGTGAACACATTCATGTAGAAAGCTAGAAGGTTAGAAGAAGTTGTGAGAGAAAAACAAAAAGAAAACAAAAAAGTATGGAATCAGTTGACATCAAAAGTAATGGAAATGTAAAATAAGTTATGAAATTAGATAAAAGTTTTGATGAGACATTAATGGGTAGCATGAAAGTGCATTAGGTAACCATAATGATAAAAAATAAATGTTTAAAAACTGGAACCGAACACTTTCACTGTAAACCACACACTTCATGAAGATACATGCAATCTACGAATATTTCAGTTATGTGAAGAAAACTTTCGTTTTAACCTTCTACTTATGATTCTAGATAACATCAGATGACATGTACTTTTGATAAGTCAGCTCATATGAATAATATTCTGTATTTTCAGTACACTTTACTAAGGAATTGTTATTATTATTTTTGTATCTTATGATTGTGACCCTTAATCCTTGAAAATGAGGAAAAAAACCATTTGAAACGTTCTTCCCTGTCCCTGCCTATAGGACAAATCCATTATACCCGCCTAATGTGACCATAAACCACCAACTGTGAATTAACAGTGGACTGTGCTATTGCAGCAAAATGGAAAATTCCAGGAGTTGCCTGTGAACCAGGGATGGCAGACATTAGATGGACAGCGTTATGGACTGACAGAAGTGTGCTGCCAACCCAGAGTAATAGAAAGTGATGTTATGGAAGACTTCAAAAAGCTAAGAAATTTTTTTTTACTCCTGAGTAAGCAGCTACTCACTAAAAATAAATTTGTAAGAGTAGCTGGGGGGTTCATGTAATATACCTAATATACAAAGACTTAATGAAAACTTCGATTCCCTGACATCGTGTAGTACAATATCTCACTTTAAAATGATTGGTATTGTGGTGATTCGTGAATTTCATAAAAATGACACTAAATTGGAAACTAATTAGCAGACACCATTACAAAATTAAAAAACGACGATGTATTTTAACAAACTGTGGCATTCATTGTAGTAATGGGAAAGACTTGAATTAGTGAAAATGGTAGGAATAAAATATATGGTATTAATCACTATTCAAATAATTGGATTTTTACGAATGTAGTTTACTTATTCAAGAAGTTATTCTGTCGCTTGCAAATGAAGGCACATATTGTAAAACGTAAGTTTAGGATGAAAGCTGTAAAGAACATTCTGTCTTAATGACTTTATTAATTAAACTTGTATTGTTGTAACCAGATGTACGCCTAATTATGAAATTTTAGGCATCTGTTACAAATTCTGTCAATCAAAACCTGTTTCATTTTGACCTCTTAGTTTCAATTATTGTTAGGAATGTGAGTCATTGTGTAATTGGCATGTATTAATTAAGTTTGTGAAGTTCATTATTGCACTCATATTTAGATGGAATTTTCACATTTAAAACATTTTTACATTATAAATTTCACATATTATTCAGTTCAGTAATTTTAGACGTATTATTCTGTGTAATCAGAACATCTTAGCTTTGGAACTTTTAATAGTAAATACGATTAAAAATATGTTGTCATTATTAAGTAATAATGGTCCAAGCGACCATCCATTATTTAGAATATATAAATAGGGAAGCAGCGAGGCTGCTGGGACGGGCAGTTTGAGCTGATATCTCGAACTGTAACCTGTGTTACTTATTTGAATATTATTTCATTAAGATTTAAAGTTGTGAAAAATTATGTTTCTTGATTTGTGAACCAGTGAGTTGTTTTACGAAGACATACTGTACAACTCGGCCTCTTTGCAATGTGTCATTATGGATTTGATCAGTTGTTACGAACGGAAGAATAAATGTTTAAAAACTGGAACCAATCACTTTCACTGTAAACCACACACTTCATGAAGATCCAGGCAATCTACGAATATTTCAGTTATGTGCAGAAAACTTTCGTTTTAACCTTCTACTTATGATTCTAGATAACATCAGACTACATGTACTTTTGATAAGTCAGCTCATCTGTCTTCGAAGTTTTGATGATTACCTTACCGACGAGTAGATAATAATTAAGTAGAAGTGTTAAAAAGTCGTCGTCGTCTGTCATGGCGAGTGGGATTGCCAGGCTTTTCGAGAGAATGTCTTCATTTTTGTCCCAGTCTTCATTCGCGTATGTTCGTACTGTCGCCTTGTGCGGGGGTGTTCTGGGGTAGGGTGGCGATGGTTGCGATATGGTTGACAGTGGTCGCTCGTTATCGAATCGCCCACGACAGGGCTCTGACACAGATGGTGTGGCTGAAATGGACGTGGTCTGGTGTTGATCGTCCTCGGTGGCCAATAAAAGTCGGCTGGTTTACTGGGAGTCTGTCCACTGGTTCAGTGGTGAAGAAGTTAAAAAGGCGGCGCCCGTTTCCATTATCTACAGTGTCCCCTAACATGTGGTGCCTTGCGTTCAGGTCGCTCAAGATAGTAAATCGGTCGAATGTCGTCATATGGCGGAAAACGTTTAGGGGTAAGGACGTTCCCGACGGGATATACACTCCCGGAAATTGAAATAAGAACACCTTGAATTCATTGTCCCAGGAAGGGGAAACTTTATAGACACATTCCTGGGGTCAGATACATCACATGATCACACTGACAGAACCACAGGCACATAGACACAGGCAACAGAGCATGCACAATGTCGGCACTAGTACAGTGTATATCCACCTTTCGCAGCAATGCAGGCTGCTATTCTCCCATAGAGACGATCGTAGAGGTGCTGGATGTAGTCCTGTGGAACGGCTTGCCATGCCATTTCCACCTGGCGCCTCAGTTGGACCAGCGTTCGTGCTGGACGTGCAGACCGCGTGAGACGACGCTTCATCCAGTCCCAAACATGCTCAATGGGGGACAGATCCGGAGATCTTGCTGGCCAGGGTAGTTGACTTACACCTTCTAGCGCACGTTGGGTGGCACGGGATACATGCGGACGTGCATTGTCCTGTTGGAACAGCAAGTTCCCTTGCCGGTCTAGGAATGGTAGAACGATGGGTTCGATGACGGTTTGGATGTACCGTGCACTATTCAGTGTCCCCTCGACGATCACCAGTGGTGTATGGCCAGTGTAGGAGATCGCCCCCCACACCATGATGCCGGGTGTTGGCCCTGTGTGCCTCGGTCGTATGCAGTCCTGATTGTGGCGCTCACCTGCACGGCGCCAAACACGCATACGACCATCATTGGCACCAAGGCAGAAGCGACTCTCATCGCTGAAGACGACACGTCTCCATTCGTCCCTCCATTCACGCCTGTCGCGACACCACTGGAGGCGGGCTGCACGATGTTGGGGCGTGAGCGGAAGACGCCCTAACGGTGTGCGGGACAGTAGCCCAGCTTCATGGAGACGGTTGCGAATGGTCCTCGCCGATACCCCAGGAGCAACAGTGTCCCTAATTTGCTGGGAAGTGGCGGTGCGGTCCCCTACGGCACTGCGTAGGATCCTACGGTCTTGGCGTGCATCCGTGCGTCGCTGCGGTCCGGTCCCAGGTCGAAGGGCACGTGCACCTTCCGCCGACCATTGGCGACAACATCGATGTACTGTGGAGACCTCACGCCCCACGTGTTGAGCAATTCGGCGGTACGTCCACCCGGCCTCCTGCATGCCCACTATACGCCCTCGCTCAAAGTCCGTCAACTGCACGTACGGTTCACGTCCACGCTGTCGCGGCATGCTACCAGTGTTAAAGACTGCGATGGAGCTCCGTATGCCACGGCAAACTGGCTGACACTGACGGCGGCGGTGCACAAATGCTGCGCAGCTAGCGCCATTCGACGGCCAACACCACGGTTCCTGGTGTGTCCGCTGTGCCGTGCGTGTGATCATTGCTTGTACAGCCCTCTCGCAGTGTCCGGAGCAAGTATGGTGGGTCTGACACACCGGTGTCAATGTATTCTTTTTTCCATTTCCAGGAGTGTATATACAGGCTATAGTTAGGGAACGTCTGTTTCCATCTCTGAGCTGTTTGATTACCGCCTCTATGATGTTAAATTCTACTGGAAGGCGAATTTATTTAGCTACGATGGTGTGTCTTACATATAGTGCTGCTCCTCTACTATTGCTTCTTCTGCTTCTGGCACTGTCTTTGCGAAAAGTATTGAACCTAGGAGTATCGAAGGTTTGGCTGTCAGCTAGCCAGGTTTCAATGATGCCTCCTATGTGGATATTTTGCTGCTGTATTGTATGCATTAGGACGCCTCGTTCTGACTTGGCACGTTTTGCATTTACGGATACGACGTTCAGAAGTGTGCTTCGACCATCGTGGCGTGCTTAGGAGGAAGGGAGAGGGAGGTGGCGGCTTGTGTTTAGGCTGTTTGTTGCGGTGTGTGTTGGGGTGAGTGTTGGGGTGTGCGTTGTCAGTGTCTGTATCGTGTTTCTGGGTGCCAGAATTCAGTCACGGTGATATGAATATTATTCCCTGTCTGAGTCTGCTCAAAGTCCTGTTCTCGGATTTGCCTTGTGGCGTGTCTTACTGATTTCTTTACAGCTTCCCTGCAGTCTTGGAATAGTTTGTGCAGGGTTGCTTCGATGACTCGCCCCAGGTCTTCCTTGACCACTATTTCTTAGTTCTCGCTCTCTGGCAGTTATCCGGCTACCATTACAGGTAATCTGAAAGTGGTAACCAAAGTACGGAGAAATATTCTTCGGGGCTCTGTTGCATAGCAATCAGATTGCTTTCAGTTCTGAGAAATGTCCAGTTACTATTGTGGATTTGAATGATCCATGAAGTGACTTCTTTTCCGAAGAAAACATCGAACTATTTCACTAGAACTGAACGCTCCCGTCGGAACTGTTCTCAGCTGGTGTTTATTAGTAAATCACAATAGCAGTATATCGCTGGGTGTATAATAAGACGTACCTTCTTGAAATGAACAATATTTTATTGTTCTATTAACTGATTTCCTTCCATATGGACTTATATTTTACAATGTGAATCAAAAACTCGCAATGGCGTCGATTTTTTTACATCACAAGAATGGCTCTCCTCTCCTAAAATTACTCTTAACAAGAACAAACAAAAACTATATCCTAAGAATAATTATGTGAGCGCTGACCGCCACAGAGTAATAAACAATATCTTTGTCTCTCTCTCGCACTGTCACAGCAAGTTACGCTGCATGTTACATCATAATGGGGATGGCGCTGGCTCATCAATGATATTGATTGGAGCTTGCGTTTCTTCGCTGGTGGCTTCTTTGAGGCGCTCAGAGCATTTGTATGATAGGGTGGAGTGGGGGCCCTTGCAGTTCACTTACTGTTCCTTCTCCTTTAGATTGCAGTGAGACAGGTCATGCGCCCAGCTGCACATGGGGCATTTCAGCTGCTTCTTGCAGTTAGTTGTGGTATGTTATAAGGAGAGACACCTGTCACATTGTACTGGCTGGGGTAGAGGGGCCCTTGGGGGTTCTGCCAACCGCATAGTGGAGTCGGTCACCGCTCCTTTAGTAAGGAGAGTATCGCATGTGGGTAGGCAGTAGTAGTGGGGCAACCTTCGTTTCAGGGCAATTTGTTAGTGTGGGTTGCCTACATTCAGGAGCAAACCTATTGTTCTCTTTTGACTGTATGTTGCTGGCAGTAAAGTCCTTCTGTTTTCAGCTTCAAATGTCGGTTCTGAATAGTGCTCCTCGAAATGACATTGTCTACCCTCTGGTGTTTACCATTTTTAACTACCTGATAAGTGTAATCTGACTACTGAAAAAGAAAAATTACTCACCGTGCAAAGTGATTCTCATGATCAACTTAATTAATTGTTCTATCAATTTGATATCAGTGACATGCTGCCTGGTGGGTGTAGGCAATAGCTAGAGCACCACAGATATGATTCTTCAGTTGGAGTTTTTTTCATTTCGTTAGTATCTTTTAATGATACCTCAATTATCCACCTGTACAGGGAGTGACAACCATCATAATAAAATCAGATGTGTCACAAAATTTATCAGGTGATATGTAATATAAAACTTATATTACTTCTCTGTGCTGTTACCTTAAGAAACTTCGAATGTGGCGTGACATTTCGTTACCTTAAGAGAGAGTTCAAAAGCGAGGTGTCCTGTGTCAGTGGTAGATCTTAGCACTCAGTCATGAGCCAGAAATAAATTTAACATTCTAGTCTTGTGATACATGGCGTGACGGATAAGAAATGATATTTTTCTACGTGATGATAGAATACAGGATTCTGACAACAAGTAACGATACTTTAGCGACGTGAAAAAGCTTGTATTACAAAACTGCTAAGGCTTTCGTAGCGACTTGTTGACAAACTGCCTATTGGCTTCTGTCTCGGGTTCTTTGGCCGATGTTAATCTAATGATTTTACTGACATTTCGCCAGCACGAGTGGCTGGCATTGTGAAAGCTTCACCCTCCATTGCCGGTGGTGAAATGGAGCCGAGCTCGCGGCCGAAGTCTTGTATTGTCAGATTTTTTCTATCTTTGACATGTAGTCATGACAACTACTGGCACAGACTGGATCGTGGTTTAAGTGTATCGTGTTTAGTGCTTCTCAATACATTGCAGTGGACTCTGCCTTGCAGTGCTATTTGCTGTTGTCTCTATCCTATAATGCATAACACCTTCCTACTTCCGAATGTAGCAGAGGGAACCAATTGCGACGTCAAAATCCCGATTGATCAGTCTATTGTTTCTGATAGTTGTATTGCATGCACACATGCATTTGGGTGTGGGTCTCTCTCCCCGTTAGTGTGGATGGTGGCTACGCTATAGATGGCGAATGGCGCATGCCTCGGCATCGCTAGTTTGTGTGATCAGTAGCATTTTTCTTTTTCTAAGATATGTTTAGTGGAATGTTGTGGTGGAGGAGGGTGTTTTTGCTCTCAAACACTGGTGCGTACAAGACCTTCGATATATTCAGCGCTACGATCTATTTGTGGTGGAAATTTCATTACCTGATTTGTATAATGTTTGTGTGTGATACTCAGACATTGAAAATATGTTTTATTACGAAGAAGGATCATCTTAAGGTGGAGGTGAGTGTTTTAAGCGATCTGTTTGACTGCTGTAAACTGTTAAACAATTAATGTGAAAGGGTAGTGCAAATGGCTCATTTCACTCTATTCTTGATATCGAAATTGAATCAGATCTCTCTTTATCTCGAGCATTAGTCCACAGGAACACTGTATTCTGAGGAGAGGTCGAAATTTCCGTCTGCATGTTTCAGGACGTTTGTTCACACAGACAATCGGGGAGTGGCATCTTGAGAAAGACAAGACCTCTTTTGCAAGGTTCAGCTGTCAGTGCAATATGACTGCTGTATGTTTCTTGATCTGTAAAAAATACTTTGCCACTGAGATACTAGTAATTTTTCCGTCTGCAGAAAGTGATGGTGGGTTTCTAAATATGTCATGAACTTTTAGATATGTAGTTGTTCTGATTTTTGTGTCTGTGCTTAGATACCAGTGTGCTTCGAAAAGTGAGGAAAATAAATAATAAGAGCCTTAACATCGGTGACTTCGGCAGCAAATATAAACTAACCTACTCAGCGTTTCCAAGCGCGATCGGAACAAAAAAAAGCGCCGCAGTTGTTTAAATAGCCTACACTGCGATCGATTTCCTGACAAATTCTTTAAATAAACTGTGTTCCATACACCATCTCGTATTCTGTAAACCGTTTAAATAAACAGTATTCCATATACCGCAGTCAGTTTCCTGACAAATTCTTTAACTAAATAAATGAACTGTATTCCAATCATGGCCTTGTATTGTGAAAATTGTTTAAACAAACAATAGTTCACACATTGCCTACATTTTTTAAACAATATTCCATACACTGTAATCGATTTTCCTCCAAATGACCCTTCAACTAAGTCTTCTTTCCGCCAATTTCTGGGAGGGGAGGGGAGGGGAGGGGAGGGGAGGGAGAGGTCTGGGGGATATCCCAGAGGGGGAGGGGTTAATTAACTGATCAATTTAATTAAGTACTCAATCCAATTAGTAGAGTAAGAGGGGGCTATTCGAATAACTTAGGCATGAAGGTGTATCTGTATCATCGAGGGATGGGGAGAGGGTTGAGGTTTCCTGAGGGGTTGGGAGGAGGAGGGGAAGGGGAAGGGGTGGGGGTAACATGGAAAACCACTTAGCCGAGGAACAGGTTAAGGACCTGTCAATCGAAGGGAGGGATTATCTCCAGGGACTCATAATCCTCTTGGCAGAACAATAAGTTATGAACCTATCAGTCAAAAGAGAACAATAGATTTGCCCATGAATGCAGGCAACCCACACAAGAAAGTAGTTCCTCTACATCTAATAGTCAGCAATATCTGCACAGCCACCTACCTCGCTGCTTGACACCTTTAGAAGATGCTCTCGCCATATGTGGGAAAGTGTGCTCATCACATTCGCAACTTGGAGGATTTCCTACAATGCCTTAGGCAGCTACAGATCACAGACTCTGACATTATGGTCAGTTTAGATGTGGTCTCCCTGTTCACCCACATACCACTGAATGATTCACTTGAGCTGATTGGAGAAAAGTTTGACGGTGGTCTCCTGGACTTATTCACATATTCACCTCGATGTACCTCTTATATGGCAGCCAATTCTATGAGCAAACGAAAGGGGTGGCAATGGGCAGCTCTCTCTCACTGGTGGTGGCCAATCTCTTTATGGAAAGATTTGAAGAGGAGGCACGTACATGGGTCCCTGATCAACCGAAATGCTTTTTTAGGTACATGGATGACACCTTTGTCGTATGATCCAACGGGAAGGAAGAGGTCGATGTTTTCTTGGACCACCTAAACTCACGCCACCCTAATATTAAATTCACCATGGAACTCGAGAAGGATCGACTACTCACTTTCCTAGATGTACTAGTTTAGAGGAAGGCATGTGGTACCTTCAGTCATAATGTGTACCACAAACCTACTCACCCTGACTTCTACCTGCAAGCTAGCACTTGCCACCACCCAGCACAGAAAAATGGTGTACTCAGAACTCTGGTTCACTGGGCACGAACTCTGTCAGATCCTGATAAATTGACGACAGAGATGGAACATCTACAATCTGTGTTCTACAGAAATTGATAGTCTTCTCGAGATGTTCAAAAGCCACTGCGCACTGTTTCCCCACCAGAGTTTCCTGAAGAGTTACAAGACAAAACGCAGAAGTTTGCATGTTTACCTTATGTCGGGCCAATTTCTGCCAAAATCAGAAGAATTCTCCTCCACAAGGTTAAGGCCCTGCTAGGAAGTGTGAAGGATAACCTTGCGTCTACAGAAACCGGTCGTTTACCACACACCATGTGAATGTTGAATGTCATTCATCGGCCAGACGACCAGGACTGTTGACATCAGGTGCAAAAAATACCAAACGCACACCTGACTGAGACAGGCAACTAAGTCAGCGATTGCCGAGCACTGTCTAGAACTCAATCATTCTATGAAGTATAATGATGTCAAGATTTTAACACAAGCATCGAGATACTGGGACAACGTCATCAAAGAATCTATTGAGGTTAAGGTCGCGGAGACTCTTATTAACCGGGATATCGGTTTCCAGCTGAACTCGGCTTGGTACCCGGCACTCGATCTTCTGAAGACGCAACGGAGGTAACATCAAGACCCCAAGGGCCACAAGTATGAAGATGGAGCCGGCCGAAGTGGCCGTGCGGTTAAAGGCGCTGCAGTCTGGAACCGCAAGAGCGCTACGGTCGCAGGTTCGAATCCTGCCTCGGGTATGGATGTTTGTGATGTCCTTAGGTTAGTTAGGTTTAACTAGTTCTAAGTTCTAGGGGACTAATGACCGCAGCAGTTGAGTCCCACAGTGCTCAGAGCCATTTGAACCATTTTTGAAGATGGATTTAAAGATAACAGCCAAATACAGGTAACAATGGACGCACATTAAATGGTACATCAGACGACAGACTCAAAACCTGACGTTCTTCCGAATTTCGACCGGCAATTTGAACATCATCGGCCTGAAAATAACACTGCAGCCACTCTTGAGGGAAGGGGGAAGGGGTGATGACTGCGGAGGAACACCTATGACGGCACAGCACGGTAATAGAACATCCTAAATCACAGTGCTTAAATGACGACAATCGGAAGATAAAACTTCTAGCACGGCTTGGACGTCAATCAGAATTTAATTCAGCAATATTGACAACGGATAATAGCCGCAAAGTACGTGCACACCATTCGGAACAGCCGAGGCTAGAAGAAAACGCTACAGTTGCTACTGTTGGTCGGCGCGCACAACGGACAGAGCGTCGGACGCGGTGCGGACCGCAGAGGGAGCGCCTGGCACTACATAGGCATAAATGGCTGACTGACTTCACACTGGAATCAGTATCAGATAGCAGCTCAAGAAGACTGCGAGTCACGCAGCAGAAATATCTTGCAGGAAAGAGCGAATAACCGGCAGAAACCCGATTATTCAACATTTCATACCCTTTTTGGGCGTTTGTGTGACCACGGGTCATTTCAGACAGACGAATGTTGTATGATGTGGTCGGTGTCTGGGAGGGAACTTTTTTTGGCTTATCCGTGCTGCCTCTCGACCGTTTCCATCTGCTTGGCAGTAAACAAACACCATCTGAGCTTGTTTCCGAGATGAATACCAGACTATTCTCCTGTTTACAATACGCTGCGTCAATCACACAGCCTGTAGCACACAAGGAACACAAACACACGGAAGTGGTCAGAAGAACTTTCATTCGTCAGCGTGTAACCTCCCCCTCACTTATCGACCTTAATGACAGTAAAAATGAAACCGCGTGTACCTAATGGAAATTTGGGAAAAGCAGTCGTCACCGAAGTTAATCTGCCGGTAAAGATGGAGGAAAGGGTTACATCTAAATGAAAGGAAAAATGCAAATAAAATTGGTGGAAATTAATTTTGAAAAGGGGCAAATTTAATAAAGAAAGTAAATGTGCGGTCGTTACGTCAACAATTAACTGGCGTTAATTAGGTGTTTGAGATTTGGGGAAAATTATGGTCGCCAGTCCTATGGACAACTACTATCATAACAGAAAAAGAAAGGTTATTGCACATATAGTTAGCACTAAAAGCGCGGCAACTGTAGGTTGACACGTGTTGCGTGAAAACTGAAAGTTTGTCAGAAGTAATAAATTTCGCTACACTATGTCTTAATTTAGCAAAAGAATTAATAAAATCGGAAAATTGCAAGTTAATTTAGTGACTGAAATTAATAGTGAACTTTGTTTCTGAACCACTACGAAATTCAATAAAATAAGGCTAGTCTTGGGCTACCTCAACAATCATTTCAAAAGCTACTTGAATCTACGCAATTTAGAAATAAGAGACTTCCTGGCAGATTAAAACTGTGTGCCCGACCGAGACTCGAACTCGGGACCTTTGCCTTTCGCGGGCAAGTGCTCTACCAACTGAGCTACCGAAGCACGACTCACGCCCGGTACTCACAGCTTTAGTTCTGCCAGTACCTCGTCTCCTACCTTCCAAACTTTACAGAAGCTCTCCTGCGAACCTTGCAGAACTAGCACTCCTGAAAGAAAGGATATTGCGGAGACATGGCTTAGCCACAGCCTGGGGTATGTTTCCAGAATGAGATTTTCACTCTGCAGCGGAGTGTGCGCTGATATGAAACTTCCTGGCAGATTAAAACTGTGTGCCCGACCGAGACTCGAACTCGGGACCTTTGCCTTTCGCGGGCAAGTGCTCTACCAACTGAGCTACCGAAGCACGACGACCGCCCGGTACTCACAGCTTTAGTTCTGCCAGTACCTCGTCTCCTACCTTCCAAACTTTACAGAAGCTCTCCTGCGAACCTTGCAGAACTAGCACTCCTGAAAGAAAGGATATTGCGGAGACATGGCTTAGCCACAGCCTGGGGTATGTTTCCAGAATGAGATTTTCACTCTGCAGCGGAGTGTGCGCTGATATGAAACTTCCTGGCAGATTAAAACTGTGTGCCCGACCGAGACTCGAACTCGGGACCTTTGCCTTTCGCGGGCAAGTGCTCTACCAACTGAGCTAGCGAAGCACGACTCACGCCCGGTACTCACAGCTTTAGTTCTGCCAGTACCTCGTCTCGTCTCTGGAAACATCCCCCAGGCTGTGGCTAAGCCATGTCTCCGCAATATCCTTTCTTTCAGGAGTGCTAGTTCTGCAAGGTTCGCAGGAGAGCTTCTGTAAAGTTTGGAAGGTAGGAGACGAGGTACTGGCAGAACTAAAGCTGTGAGTACCGGGCGGTCGTCGTGCTTCGGTAGCTCAGTTGGTAGAGCACTTGCCCGCGAAAGGCAAAGGTCCCGAGTTCGAGTCTCGGTCGGGCACACAGTTTTAATCTGCCAGGAAGTTTCATATCAGCGCACACTCCGCTGCAGAGTGAAAATCTCATTCTAGAAATAAGAGATTTAACTATGAACTTGAATTAAATGATTCTGAACAATTAACAATAGTAAAATTTAGTACGTACCAAGCTGAGCTGCAGGCACAGGTAAGCTAAAATATGGTAACAAAATTCGCACTCTTAATTTGTGCTTGTGTAATCTAAATATTGTAGCCAGCTATGAATACCTTAACTGAACTTTGAAATTAAAGCAGTGAAATGGAATGATATTACTTTAATGCTGGCGTCTGAATTTCAACGACACTCGGGTGGGATCCTGCTTGGTAATGCAATTGGGACAACGAGCAACAAAGGTTCATGCTAAGTTGCTGTAATTTTGTGAGGCAAATGGAACAATTTTAAAAGCAGAGGTCTGCCATACAGTTCTAAAACTTTACGTGCTTCCAGTCTTCCTTGTTGGCTGATTGAAGGTTTGAAGTCGTCAGTCGAAGAGGTGGCGGCAGTCACTCACTGTCGGCCGTCGCTGTTGCAGAAGCTGGATGTTGGCGCGCCTTCTTCTCGACACGGTCACCAGGCGAAACGGGTTCTTCATGTGCGCCAGCTAATGCTTCCCGTCCGCGACACCGTGTCAGAAACTATCATAACAAGTCGAGCGCAATTACATGCTGCCAAACCCCGAAAGCTCGGCAACTCGCGGGAGCCTCACACAACACATCCGCTCTACCATCCTACTCGAGCCAGACTCTCCTCTGCCCGCGTTCTCCGCGGCAGAGTTAACACTACCAAAGATCCTCAACACTTTGCTCGCATTCGGGAGGACGACGGTTCAATCCCGTCTCCGGCCATCCTGATTTAGGTTTTCCGCGAATTCCCTAAATCGTTTCAGGCAAATGCCGGGACAGTTCCTTTGAAAGGGCACGGCCGATTTCCTTCCCAATCCTTCCCTAACCCGAGTTGCACTCCGTCTGTAATGGCCTAGTTGGCGACGGGACGTTAAACACTAACCACCACCACCACCACCACCACCACCTAAACACTTTGGTTCTCCACACGACCTATCGATGTAATCGTTCGATAGCATAGTTTTCAATAGGCAAGACCCAGCATAAAAATACAAATAGTATTTACAAAACAAACCAATTATACATCGAAATAGTAAAACAATTACAATATATAAAGACACAGAAATGTCATATCTTCAGGTATCAAAAGAAGGGAAAAAAAGTACAATAGATGGAAATAGGATGATATGAATTTCCGGCGTTACAAGCGCCATGCACCGTGGCAACGATTCATTTTCGGACACATGTTCAAAGGACCACCGTGTTTGTCGCTTTTACACTGAATAGCCAAAGAAACTGGTATACCTCCCTAATATCGCATAAGGCACCCGAGAGCAACTTGAAGTGCTGCAACATGACGGGGCATGGACTTGACTAAAGTCTTAAGTAGTGCTGCAGGGAAATGAAGCCATGAATATTGCACAGCTGTCCATAAATTCGTAAGAGTACGAGGGTGTGGAGATCTCTTCCGAGCAGCACGTTGCAAGACATCCCAGATATGCTCAACAGTGTTCATATCTGGGGAGTTTGGTGGCCAGCGGAAGTGTTTAAACTCAGAAGAGTATTCCTGGAGTAACTCTGTAGTAATTCTGGACGTGTGGGGTGTCGCATTGTCCTGCTGGAATTGTCCAAGTCCGTCGTAATGCGAAATGGACATGAATGGATATAGGTAATCAGACAGGATGTGTACGTACGGTCACTTGTCAGAGTCGTAACTAGACGTATCAGGGTCCGATAACACTACACTTGCACACGCCCCACACCATTGCAGAGCCCCCACCAGCTTGAACAGTCCCCTGCTGACATGAAGGGTCAATGGATTCATGAGTTGTCTCCATACCCGTATACGTCCATCCGCTCGATACAATTTGAAACGAAACTCGTCTGATCACGCAACATTTTTCCAGTCATCAACAGCCCAATGTTGATGTTGACGTTCCCGCACAAGACGTAAAGCTTTGTATCGCGCAGTCATCAAGGGTACTCCTGTGGGCCTCGGCTCCGAAAACCCATATCGATGATGTTCTGTTGAATGGCTCGCACGCTCACACTTGTTGATGGCCCACCACTGAAATCTGCAGCAATTTGCAGAGGGGTTGCACTTCTGCCACGTTGGACGATTCTCTTCAGTCGTCGTTGGTCCCGTTCTTGCAGGATCTTTTTTCGGCCACGGCGATGTCAGAGATTTGATGTTTTACCGGATTCTTGATATTTACGGTGCACTCGTGAAATGGTCGTTCGGGAAAATCCCCACTTCATCGCTAGGTCGGAGATACTGTATCCCATCGCTCGTGCGCAGACTATAACACCAAGTTCAAACTCACTTAAATCTTGATAAACTTCCTTTTTAGCAACAGTAACTGATCTGACAACTGCGCCAGATTCCTGTTGTCTTATTGTATAGGCGTTGCCGAACGTAGCGCTGTATTCGGTCTGTTTACGTATCTCTGTATTTGAATACGGGCGTCTATACCAGTTTATTTGCAGATTCTCTGTAGTAAAAAATAAGAATTCCCATTAACAAAAAGAATGAACTTCTCGCATCCGTAGCGGAAAATGAAAGGATAGATGGAACGTTAGCAAATTTGTTATATATAGCAGAATATTATAGGAAAAGCATAGAAATTGAACGTATATACGCTACCGGAAAAATTAGTACAATTGGAAAGACGTCGATTTTGAATCGATGACCCCATATGCCACCTGAGTGGTGGTACATGTACTGATGACGGTTTCAGTGTCGTCCACCAACAGACAGGACACTGCCATAGCTACCAGAGCGCTATCGTGTCTACCGTTTAATAGGGAATGCCCACAGCCAGAAGGCTGTGTGTTGGAAACACGTGAGGCAAGCATGCCACAGAGACGCACTCCTGCCTCCTACAGCCAGCTGAGCGTGTTTGGAAAGAGTCAAATGGTGGCCTTCCGGGTAGCGGGATGGTCCTTTCGGAGAACTGCCACACATGCTGGGCATGCTGCATCAGCTGTGCGACGATGGTGGGGTCAGTGGTCGCGCGAATATCCTCACAGCCGTGGACGAGGTTCTGGGCGTCTACACAGCACAGACGCCCGCCAGGATCGCCATATTGTAAGGGCAGCAGTGGCAGATCATGCAGCTACCACAGCATACATAACAGGGCTTGTGAGTCCAGACTTGTCAATGCGAACTGTTGCGGGCCAGTTATTAGCCCGTCTTTCACTTGCAGCGCAACATCTACATGCGTGATTCGACTGGTGCCATCAGGCGATCACTTGGAAGATAGAATGCCATCCCGTGGTCTTTAGCAATGAAAGCAGATTTTGCCTGTACGCAAGTGATGGCCGTTTGCACGTGCGACGTAGATCTGATGAGCGCTGTCTCGTAAAGTGCATTCGTCCAAGACGCATTGGCTGCATGCGAGACCCTATGGTCTACGGTGGATAAGCTACAACTCTCGTTCAGCGTTGGTGTTTCTGGAGGGGACGCTAACCAGCGCTCGGTATGAGCAGAAATTTGTTAGACCCGTTCTTTTTGCCGTTCTTTCAATAGGAAGGTGATGTGTTGCCCCAACAGGATAATAGTCGCCCACAAACACCCGTGAAACTCAGCGTGCTCTGCAAGACGTGGAGTAATTTGCCTGGGAAGCACGGCCTTGTTTCCAATCGAGCACGTGTGGAATATGATGGGACGAGAAGTGACTGAAATGATAATTAAATCAAGACCCTAAGCTGTCGACAGGCGTTGATATACACCAATAGGGATATGTGTTGCCCGGCCGGGACTCCAACCCGAGATCTCCTGCTTACATGGCAGACGCTCTATCCATCTGAGCCACCGAGGGCACAGAGGATAGTGCGACTGCAGGGACTTAACCTTTGCACGCTCCCCGTGAGACCCACATTCCCAACTTAATGTCCACACACCACATTCGTAGTGCCCCTGCCCATTACACTCATTACTCGCGGCAGACAATCTTACCGAGTCCCGTAAGAGTTCGGGAAATGCGTGGGCATCCAGCACAGAAGAAGAAGGTCAATGGCTGGTTAGCCTTAACTATATGAAGATGGTATCTGTTCTTTCGGACTTGTCCGAAAGAACAGATACGATCTTCGTATAGAGAAGTGACTTGTGCCGTTCTTCAAGAACAACTGTTACAGAACTACGTGAACAGTTCGAGCAGGACAGTATTCGCCACCTCTGCGATCGACTGGATGCCAGAGTCAGCGCCTGCAATGTCGCCTGTGGAGGCTACGCCATGTCCTAATCAGGGTGTTTCAGCACAGGGCGAACCTGCTACCTCAGAACCTGTTGTGCTATCGATCTGCAAATGTACTCATTTCATGCACTCCATATGCACAGTTGCAACAATAAATCTTGAGTCAATTGGTAACCTCTAAAAGTGTGTAATAATTTTTTTTCGGCATCGGATGTCGACGGCTGCAAGCTAATATCAATCATACTACAGTGCAAGCAATAAACAGAAAAGAGGGGAAATGACATATATAGAAAAATTTAGATGACTTCCGGGCCTTTCAAATTAACAAATGTTGAATTGAATACGTTTTTGAATATTGTGCTGCAACAGTGTATCAGGAAACACACAATATTGCAATGGTGACATTTTACAGGCTGCCAGCAGGAAGTATCTTAAACGTTAAGCAGTAGTTGGAAACAGTTTTTATTGAGTTATGCTGACGTAGCTTGAGAGTAATTTTTTTGGAGATATATGAATATATATTGTTTTTCTGTCCATTTATAGTGACAGAGCACCTACAGGCAATATCCATCTTTGGATTACTTGCTACAATAAAATTTCGTACGAGGGCTGAAGGATAAGGTGTAACAGCCGTTGTCGCTCTGTTCTTAGACCCAATAACTGTTAGTGGTTTACATCCAGAACCAATAGTAAGTTGTTCATCTGAAGTTATGTTGGTACACTCCACTGTCCGTTTGGGTTTCGTAAGTTCTGTAGCACAAAACAAAAAGTTTTCCGTAACTTAACGTGATTTTGCCTACGTGGTAATGAAATGTCATGTGGCTAGGGCCTCCCGTCGGGTAGACCGTTCGCCTGGTGCAGGTCTTTCGAGTTGACGCCACGTAGGCGACCTGCGCGTCGATGGGGATGAAATGATGATGATTAGGACAACACAACACCCAGTCCCTGAGCGGAGAAAATCTCCGACACAGCCGGGAATCGAACCCGGGACCTTAGGATTGACATTCCGTCACGCTGACCACTCAGCTACCGGGGCCGGACGCCTACGTGGTAAAGTGGTATTACAGGATACCACTGGATATCGGCTATACACGCATGGACTTTATTTGATGAATTTCGTTGACTCAATGTAATACATGTAATGACTGAATGTGTAATCGGAAACTGAATGCGTATTTGGTATGAATAATCTGCATCAGTAATTTGTAGTCTAAAGAAGTATGTAATCTATCAAATAATAAAATATATTGCAGTTGTGTGCCTCCTAGATACCGTCGCCAACAACGATGGAGAGAGTAAAAACTTTAGATTTACTTGTGAGCATTAGATTCACTTGTGAATTTCATCAGGTCCCTAGAAGGTAGTAATTCTGTTAAAAATGCTGCTGGTTCTAACAGGTTATTAAAATACTGTGTGGACTTCATAGGATAATTCCTAAGCTATCTTTGTAATCAGTCAATGACTCAGGGATAGACGTAAGTATGATACAATAGCTCCCATGTATAAAACTCGAGATAAGCAAACCACCTCTAATTACAGGTCTATTTCACATCTTGCAGTCTTTTCAGAAGCGGGCTAAGTCAGGATACTGACTAATTGTATGAGTGGAACTTGTTAATTGCCTCTCAGTTTGGCTGTCGTAAAGAATTCACCGCAGAGATCTTTCACAAGTGTACCTATTGGGGTTTAGAGCCGTTCTGTACAAAAACCGTACCTCCCAGCAGGTGTCTATCTGCCACACTAGGCATGATGCGATTCTCTAACATGTCAGCGTACCTCACGACTATTGCGCTGACCGTTTAAGGAGAGACCCGGGCCCCTATCTCGCCCACGTTAATTCACCAGTGTCAATGATCCATTATCTCAGAGACTGTTGTAGATACGGATTTGAAATTTCTGCCATATATTAACTACCGACCCTTTATGCTACCGATCTACGACGGAAGGTTTTGCATCAAAACAAAAGGTTTTACAAATATTTTACTCAATGCCTGTAATTTTGTTAACATAAATATACATAAAAATAGCTGATCTTGATTGTAGATCCATGGCTTATTGGATAGTTGTGCAGGACCCTTTAAAAGTTTCAGTGCAGTAGGATGAATAGTTTATGAGAAAACGGGGCATTTGTAGTGAAAAACGTATAAACCGAGAGAAGGACGTTTAAAACACCCTGCTCTATATTCTAGTTCATCTTCGCCACCGGTTCTATCAAGTACAGCTGCCTTCTCGTTTTCCTTGCCTCTTTGGTCACATGTTTTGCTAAAACCTCAGCTTTTTTCACTCTTCTGTTGTCCACTTTGTGAAGACCTTCCACTGTATGCTTCCCCAAAATCACTCCCTGCTTCTCAAGTACTCTCAGTCTGCTGCTACATCCATTATTAAATGAGATTACAGTGTCGTACGTTCCTAACTGTAGGGTCTTCCTCCCAACGAATACACTTCCTGGTATGTGAGTCCAGAGAAGATTATTGAAAGATTCGTTGACTTTTGTGTTTTCCCATGCAAACAACTTTTCAACAGATCTGGATGGGCCAGATCTCTAAATATCGACTTCAGAGCCTCCATTGCTTGAGGCACACTGTTATTATGCTTAAAATCTGCCAGAGATCATTCATCTGCAGATTTTCTATATTTCCACGATGTCTCAGGAGGAGGAGGAGACAAGCAATGTTCGGGGTTGTTATCAGTTGAAATTTTATGATAGTAGATAGCCCACACCTTTGTCACCATCTTGTGCAAATAATTGGTATTATCCTTGATAGCTTTGGCATAATAATCTTGAAACTGATCTATCACCTTTTCAGTCAGTCTGCCAGGACCTTTTATTGTTTTACCATCTGATAGCTTTCCTTTGCCAAGTTTTATTTTCAACTGTCTGAGACGTGCACCCATTCTCTTTTTCACATGGCCTACACACTCTAGTTTAGTTATGGGCACACTGTAAGGTTTGCTGTCCACTACTGCTTTGAAAGACTTGCTGTCTCCATCTCCCAAAAACTGAATGTACCTAACTCTCCTTTCTTCCTCAGATCGCTGAAAAATATTTACTGCAGCAGCCACGTCCATCCCTCCACTTGTTCCCTCATAATTTTTTTCACAGTTTGGCTTATGGGCTTCTACTCCCTCTCTATCCACGGCAGCACATGTGCATCCTTGACAATATTTTGTCAAAATCTCAAGATCCAGGACTTTTCCTGTGTCAACACTTGTTGCAACTCCATTCTTAGATTTGTGTCCTCGTCTCTACCAGGAACCATCAAAGGCAATACTGATATCAGTGCAACCATCATTTATTTCCACTGCTTCTTTTGTTGCAGATATCATGGAATCTGTAGCCATTTCGTTTACACAATCACCAATGAAATTTGTGTAGTTTTCATACTCTGTAGGACAACTGGCAAATTCATAATGCTGCACAACATTTTCCCAGCTGCCCGACTCTTCCCAATGCACCTCAGTCCATATACTAATGTTATGTTATTAGTATACAAGTTGTTTTTGCACATGCTTGACGTGCAAAACGATTTGGAGAATTCGCAGTTCTGACAGGGAACACGTAAATGACGAACAATTCCTTTCCTATATGATTCATCTTCAGACAGTGTTACTGCACGACCACAAAGAGAACAACTCACTGCTTCACTTCGAACACGAGCCAAAATACCGAACTCCACAATTACATTCGTATCCATGCCTTTTTCTATACTGAGCTCTTAATAAACTCTAAAGTGAACTTTCCCTTTTGAAGCACTGGGGGAGAGGGTGTGGGCACTGCACTTTTCTTGTCACTGCTGTCGCTTGTAGTTCCTTGTGATATACTCAAACGAGCTTCATCAACTACACATTTTCGGTAATACCTGTTACCTTTGTTTCTTCGCTTCTTGAATATTCCGCGTGGTTTTGTCATTTTTCTTCTGCAAAATGCTGTCAATGTCTGCTTGCTGCGCGAACTAAATCCCACTAAACAGAAACACTTCGCGCCATTCAAACAAAGAGCTACGGACACAATACACTGTGCAGAGCAGACTGTCAACTACAAAACAACAAAACCACAGCCTTCTATAGTAAATAGTTTCGGAAACATGACCGTTCAAATGAGTCAATGTAAATCGCGAGGAGGAAAACTGACAATGCAAATGTACAGTAAAGGACGATAATACCAACAAAATAATATTTCCATCAAATAAATAATATATCAGAATGTTCAGGAGATTCCGTAGATTTTAATGAAACAAAAAATAAAAATAATTTTTTTTCCATTTTTTGCCCCGGGTCTCGCCTTAAAAAGCAGTACCGAACAATTCCTCGAAGAAAAAGGGTCCGATCACGATCGATGTAAATCCACACCACACCGTGACTTTCTCGTCGTGCACTGGTGTTTCCACGACTGTTATAGGATTTTAGTTAGCTAGAGTTCTGCAGTGGTGGGTGCTGACACACCCTCGGAGTGTGAAATGTGCTTCTTCGGCCCACAACACGTTAGAAAACTGATCGCCATCTTCCCCCTTTTCTTGAAGTGCCTACACCGCAAATGGTCTCCGCGGCTACCAGGTTACGATGACGCTCGATTTTATACGAATAGCATTGGACGGTACAGCTTAGTGCTCTCCAAACAATGTCGAAGCGACGTGCGACTTCACCATCGCTGCCCTGACCGTGTGGAGATGAACTCACTTCGCTACAGACTCCATTTCTTCTTGACGTGTCCGAGCAGCAGTAAGCTGCATTTGTGTCGGGTTGCCCATTGGGTGTTCTCACGCTGCAGCTCACCTTCACACGATTCTCATGCGGCGTCACTGACTTTTTGCTGTCCAGTGCCACATGTTGGCTGGTTTTTGCACTCGTTTTTGGTTTCAATAAAACCACATGTCATTTCAGGCAAGCGTATCAAGTTTTACCTCTCTACCTACATCATTTCGTAAATTATTGCATTTTCAAATGTTGACTGGCTTTTGGACCATACCGTAAATAATTGTGCATATTACGGAAGCCTTTTTAGTTACGTTGGTATTTTTACATTCACTTCACAATACACTCACTTATTGATAGTTTTTGTTGTGGATTATAAAATTTCGTGTTGGCTGAACTATGTCCTACGTAATCACAACGCAAGACACAATTTATGTCCAGCACATGTAAACAGATGTGCTATTGTCCATCGTGTTTGTATGATGTAACAAATAGCTGTAGGTAATATTTATATGGACATGGCCTTTTGCAAAACGTGCTTTATGTTTTTAAATATTTTTGCGGTAGAAAACTTTTTATAGTGCGCTGATTTTTCTCCACTTAACATTTTGTGCGTGAGGTTCAGCATAAAATAAATATGTCTAACAGCAAAAAGAATTTAAGATCTGAATCTTACAGCAAAGTCTGTTGAAACCGGTTGTCTTAATTAAATAAATATTTTATGCGATCTTTGCCGGTGAATCGTTTTTTACAATTAAAACAGATTCTCAAAATAAGAAAATTCAATAAAATAATAATTTTCAAGTAGACCTTGTCTTCTTCAGGGTTCAATATGCAGTTATGTATTCTGGTATTAAAAAAAAAAACCATCAAATGTGAAGCAAGAAATTGGAAATAGGAAATTAAAAATATACCTTGTAAGCCACGTTTTGTAATAAATAGCTTACCATCTAGATTATGTGGCTGAAAATTTTTGTTAACAGTGGCAACAGTCTGGATGATTGACTGATTTGGCCTTGTGATATCAACCAACACGGCTTTGCTGAGTGGGTATTGCGAACGGCTGAAAACAAGGCGAAACTACAACCGTAATTTTTCCTGAGGGCATGTAGCTGTACTGTACAGTTAAATGATTATGGTATCCTCTTGCGTAAAATATTGCGGGGGTGACTGTAATTCGTCAATTTTGAATAGGAATACAAAGAAAAGTTGCAGGTGAATATGGACTGGAGGAGAGGAACCAAGAGGAAGCCGCCAGGTAGGATTTTGCACAGAGTACAATTTAATTATAGCTAGAACTTGGTTTAAGAATCATGAAAGGAGGCTGTACACGTGGAAGAGACCTGGAGACACCGGAAGATTTCAGATGGATTATATAAAGTAAAACAGAAATTTCGGAACCAGATTCTAAATTGTAAAACATTTACAGGGGCAGATGTGGACTCTGGTTATGTCCTGTAAATTAAAACTGAAGAAATTGCAAAGAGATAATAAATTAAGGAGATGGAATTTGGATAAGCTGAAAGAACCATTGGCCGTTGAGAGTTTCAGAGGGAGCATTAGGGCACGATTTACAAGAACAGGAGAAAGGAATACAATAGAAGACGAATGCGTAGTTTTGAGGAATGAAATAGTGGAGGCAGCAGAGGCACAAATACTTAAAAAGATAAGGGCAAGTAGGATCCCCTGGATATCACAAGAGAAAATATAAAAATGCAGTAAATGAAGCCGGTGAAAAGGAATACAGACGTCTATAAAATGAGATAGACAGGAAATGCAAAATAGCTAAGAAGGAATAGCTAGAGGACAAATGTAAGGATTCAGAAGCGTATTTCACTAGGAAAAGGATAGATATCGCTTCCAGTAAAATCAAAAGTAACTGCGTACGCTAGGATCTGCCTAATCTCTTTGTCGAAAAACTGACCTCTTGATCTATGTATTTAGAATTTTTGTTATTTTATAGACTCCCTTCTTTTTCTACTGAAATGGCATTACACAGGAATCCCTAGTCCTGTATTTTTTCTTTATTAAATTTGTATTTCACTTTACAAGAGATTCTATCGGGTTTGGATAATATTCATTTTCTGCCTACAGGTGTTTTCGAAATAAGAATTTTTTATTTATATTGTTCTAGGAGGCGTATTGTTGATCCTTCGTTAATAATACTAGAGTATGCTGCTATGTAGTGTGATTCTGGGTCACACTAGATGCTGTGGCTTGTTTTGTCTGTTGCAGTTGAGTTATCATGAACGCAGAAGATATGAATGTTATTTTCCATACTTATTGTGAAGAACAGGAAGTTGATTTTTTATTTAATCGTGATGGATGTTCAAATCGACGTCTGTATGTAAACCATTGATGTTTACATATTTCGTTTCACTCTTTCATTAAATAATGTCATATAGTTTATGCATCTATAGTTGAACATCATTTTATTAATTGATGGTTATCTTGAGGTAAACTGTTTATTTCAGCATCATATCTCGGCAGGTTAGCTACCATGTCCAGACTTCACACTGTTGTCAAATTTAATTTTGAAATTTAAAGTAACTGTTAGAAATCAGATAAAACACGTCCATACATTATTAGTACATTAGGCGATTCATTTGGGTACAACGTACAGCCAGTCGCTTTTTGAATTTTGATACTATTTATTGTCTGTACCAAGTTTTCAAGCCACTACAGGTTCATCATCAGATGGAAATCTTACAGGAACATTATTCTCTGGACTGTGCAAAGTCAGATGCTTCGACCGTGGTGAATGTAAGGGAACTCGGGGCGGAACGGGATACTTAATGTTTAACAATGTGTATAAAATAAGGGAACCCAAGGAAATGCTTCTTAAAGTTATAAAAAAAAGCCTTGTAGTGTAACCTAATGTACCTTATTTTAAAATCACGTACAACAATACATTTTGCATTTTGCATTTTTCAAAGAAAGTCTTGCATATTTCCCGTTCCGCCCCACCCACGGGGCAGAATGGGATAAGGTTATTTTTTCTTAAATTATTGCATAAACGTTGGATTTGAATTACGAATATCGTATTAAACTATGACAAAATGTTGTATAAAAGGCAATTCAGACTAAGGAATGTGTAATTTAAACAATTGAAAAGTCATTCTTCAAAATAAGAGAATATTTAATGTCATTCTGAAAAATGTACAATGCTTAATAACCACCAAACCACTAACTACTAGCCCTTTCAACGATAGTCACAAATCAGTATTTCCTCTTCATCTTCACTGTCTATGCCAGCACATGAATTGTGTGCCCACTTGAAACACCTCTGGCATACGACCCAGCCCTCATTAGAAACGGAGTAGAAATCCCCACAGTAGAGACACTCAGTATCCACTCTCTCTCTGATTCTCTCTTCTCCATCATCTTCTTCCTTTTATTTTTCTTAAGGTGCTTGATGTCCTCTGTTTTTTTTTGGGTGTACAGTTCGCTATTTTTGCCTTAAGTTGCATTGCATCTTACGTCTCTGTCCTGACATTGTTCATATTTGTGCACCCTCCGTCTTTCCGTAGGCCTACTTTACATGCGACAGCATTCTGCAGTTCCTTCTTATAAGGAGAATCTGTTAATACGACGATTTTTCCTTTTCGTCTTGTAATCCACCGAGTATTTTGACAGATTATTGGGATTGGAATGACAGCCTCGAGTGATAATCTGGAAAGCTGAGTTGTTCGGCGAACATAGCTGGTTGGGAGAGTTAAACTGTGAAACTGCTACTTTGCTACTCTGCTCGAACACCAGAGGTATTTTCTGGCTTGCGAATAGACAGTGTAGGATACCTCGTAATAAATCCTTTAACCTAGTCTTGTCCAGCTAGACAAGTTTGTTTGTTAAATGTGTGTGGTAGCCATTTCTTTCAGCTAGTTGATAGGCTAGTGATCTGAGATCTTTCATTGTTAGACCAAAAAGTCTGCTATCCATTGACTTGAGATATGTTACCAGCTCATGTTGTTGTTCTGCAGTGAACACCTTTTTAAATTTCCCATCTGATTTGTCAATAATGTAGTCAGGATTATTCGTAGCTTTAGGCACATATCTTTCAAATGTTGATTTCGGTACGTTGAACTGCTTAGATGCTTTTAAAAATCTCATGTAGGAAGATGAAATGGCTGAAACTGCCATTTCCATCACTTTTACGTCCCATTGCTGTCTATCAGTCTTTTTCATGTACGTTAGCACCATCTGGAACAGCAAGGGGGGAAAGAAAAAAAGAATACAGTTTGCTTTCTACTTGCATCAAAATATCACGGGGCAGAACGGGACACTATCCCATTCTGCCCCGTCCCGTTCCGCCCCAAGAGCACTTTCCAGGTTAACAACTTTTATGGAGTGTAATAACTGCCGTATTTAAACGCATTAAATAACTAAAGTATAACAAATGCCATGAACTTTAAGGGACTGTGTCATTTTAGGGTATACAATTAACAATTAACAGCTTACCTGGCGTTGGAATTCACCAAACGTTAGAACAACGCAAACGGTAACGTGACGGCCAACAATTCACTTAGATCTCGCACTTCAAACTAAATAAAAATGGCTGCCCTAACTTCCCTTCCATTCGGAGAAATAGTTACATGCCTGTACAACAGGTTGCAGCACTGTGTAATCTAGAAAAGAACAATTGCTCATTGCGCCCCGCTATCCCGTTCTGCCCCGAGTTCCTCTATTCCCTCTACGTATCCATGGCAAATTCATTCTGATGATGTGCATTTTCCAATTCTTACATACACACATACAGTGTTTTCTTACTATCACTGAGCCTGTACAACCTGCAAAATGCACTTTTGTTGTTGTTGTTGCCTTCGGTGAGAAGTCTGGTTTGCAGCTGCTCTCCACGCTACCCTTTCCGGTGCAAGACTCTTCGTCTTCGAATAACTACAGCAACATCCATCATTTGAACCTGCTTACTGTATTTATCTCTTGGTCTCCCTCTACAATTTTTGTCTCCCCTCTCCTTCCCCCTCCTACCGCGCACACACACACACACACACACACACACACACACACACACACACACTTCCCTACGATACTAAACTGGTGATCCCTTAATGTCTCAGAATGTTTCCTATCTACCGATCCCATTCTTTTTGTCAAGCTGTGTCACAAATTTTTTTCGTGCAAATTCTCTTCAGCGCCGCACACACACACACACACACACACACACACACACACACACACACACGCACACGCACACATACACTTCCCTCCGATACTAAACTGGTGATCCTTTAATGTCTCAGAATGTATCCTAGCTACCGATCCCATTCTTTTTGTCAAGCTGTGTCACAAATTTTTTTCGTGCAAATTCTCTTCAGTACTTCTACATTAGTTACGTGATATATCGATCCGGTCCTCAGCATACTTCCGTAGCACCATATTTCAAAAGTTTCTATTCTCTTCTTGTCTGAACTGTTAATATTACACATTTCTTTTCCACGCAAGGGTGCATTCCAGATACATACCTTCAGAAAAGACTTCCTAACATCTATATGTGCATTATCAAAATGAAATTGCCGTGCTTACCACGAGGCAGTGCATTCACCACCATCCTACAGTCCAAACTGCACCAAGCCCGGATAATGTTAGTGTAAAACTTCTGTCCGATGATGATCTTGCAGTGACTAGAAAACTGACTAAATTTAAAAAAAAGGAACAGGTTGCATAATGCATCCAAATAAACTGACAGTTTAAATCACAATTGTAGTTCGCTGCTGACAGTGGATACAGTGAATTGGTACATAATTTTAGAGGTTGCGTACAATGGTGCCAGCCTTGCTTCCTCAGAGCTATCAGTCTGTCGTTTTAAATCTTGTTTTTAACGGCTATTTCATTCTCCATTGACTACAGGATTCAAAAAATTTTAATAACTTCACGTTCAGCATGTACGCCAGGCTGTGTCGTGTGTTTACAGTTGATCTCGTTGCATGTAAAAGTATTATCTGTGTCTGTCATTTTTCATTTTCTCCCAAGACGCATTCCGAAGGCTTGCACTCTCATCTTCAGGTGGATCAGAAGATTACATTACATTTTAGTTTTCTTGATGTAGACATCTGTTTCGAGCTCCATTTCGCTACAAACAAGGTTTAGTCCGCACTTGATAGCGTAATAAAACACTAGAATTAGCAGTTTTAAACAATAATAAAGCTACTTCTTACATGCCCCAGCTGCAAGACGCCTAAGGCTCGACATAAATATACATTTTCATCTTTATATGGCATAAAAACATGAAATAACATAAACAGTCTAGTGATAGTGCAGATGTAGAGATACAGTGCCTTTAAGTCAAGGAACATTCATTAACAGCTTATACTGCGAATCAAAAATACAGATAGGTGTTTAACTCTTTATAGCTTGTCTGATTAAGAATATTATTATTGCAAAAAATAAAAATTTGAGAAATAAAAAACTTGTATACCTATATTTCAGTATATTTATAATTTGAATCACTCAAAAATGTATAGCGCAAAAAGTTAGTGTGCATTAACTAGTATCAATGAGAAGTTTAAAAAAGTTTTGTCACTTCTCAGCTGTATCACTGAGTGCGTTCAGCCTATGTTTTCTCTTGTGAATAGAAACTTCATGTTCTTCATACAGGTTCATTTTGTGGCCTTTGTTTAGTTTGTGAATTATTGTTAGGCAATCAACTACGATATAGTGTCAAAAGTATGTCCTGTGTCGTTGATCTGAGTAGCTTGGGGTGTGTTGTACCTAAATGCATTTACATGTTTAGTAAATCTTGTTCTCAAGGTTCGCATGTCTGACCAACAAAGTGCATTGAGCATTCATTGCACTTTATCTTGTAAATGCCTGAGTTGGAAAATTTGTCTTTGTAGAATTTTAAGTTGTGTAATAGTTTATTATACAATTAACTGTTGGTGCAAAACGCAACTCTTACATTATATGATATCAGTACATCAGCAGTTTTCTGTGAAACGCTACCAAAGTAGGGAACGCATATTGTCGTGGCGTCTGTCTGATTGTTGTTGATATTCAGTTCCTAACTTCTTGAGATGAGAACCATTTGCATCTGCTGTTTGTTTATTTAGTACTCCAATTTCACTATGAAGTATTTCAGTTGTCTGTGTAACATTGTCTTAATTTCAAGAGACTTCTAGTTTGTTTTACTGTAAAAATGTTTTTAACCTGCCTTTAATTGGATGTAGGATCTTTCTTCAACACAGTGAATATTATTTGTCTAAGAGATTGTCTTTCGTGTAGATTATTATTATGATTTTTTCTTTTAGAAATAACCACTATGACAAGGCTTTTGTCTGCTTTTAAAAAGCAATTTAAGTTCCTCTTTATTTTTCTAAACAGTAATTTTGCTTAATTTTCAGCCAGCTTTTATGTGTTAAATGTACTTCTTTTCTGTGGCCCCATTTGTCTTATGGGCAGTGATTAAACCTTCAATCCGCTCTTTAATAAAACTGTAACAGTTCTAACAATGTATGTTATTTACTTGTCAAGAAATTCCCGATTGTGAACAGGCGTAAAATTGAATTTTAGACATTTGTTTAGGATATTTCATCCCTTTTCATTAAGTGTGATAGCTGTTAAATATTATAAGGCAGTCCGAGTACCATTACCTATTGCTGGACTACGTTTTAATTCATTGACGGCTACAATGTCTGTGTTTATACAGTATGTGTATCTTCACAATGCAATGTCCTTCAGACGTACATACACGTCTGAGTAGCAAATTCTGTCACTGACGGTTACAGCGGTGGTAAATATTACGAAATATCGTAGAGCCGCATTCTGCGTCAACTGTGTGCAACACATGAAAATTTGTGCTGGACTGGACCTCGACGCCAGATCTCCCACTTATCGCGAGTGGTCCTTAACCACTTAGGCTAGCCGAGCACACCTCCAGGACTGACTCACAAGGGGAGGCCGCCAATTGTGAAATTCAGATTCGATTCATACTGCGCATAATAAAAGCTCATGGCCAGAGGTGTAATGTGGCAAAGCACCAAGATGCACTTCTCAGCCGTTGTCGAGAAAATCGACAGTTAAAAGAAACCATTGCGGTGAAATACTCTCTACGATGTATAATTTCCCATGGCGTCGCGGCGCAGCGGTAAGCACTCGGGTTCGTAATCCGAAGGTCGACGGATCGAATCTCGCGCCATGCAACCTTTTTTTTAAAGTATTTGTTTTTTGTAATTCATATATATATATATATATATCGTGGGGTCTCTGCTTTAATTCGAACGTTTGACTTACACTACACGTATTCGTTTCGGAATATCGTTTCTACGTCTTCCGTTAACTACACGTGTAAACATTATGAAGACAATTAATAACATTTGTGAAATACAACTTTGTTTGCGGAAAACATAATCATGTTCGAAGTCGCCAGTTTTTCCACGACAAACGACTTTCAACAACTTATTATATGCATAATTGTTGCAACTGATTGCCGGAAATTTTATATATTTGAATTACAAAAATCAAATACTATAAACAGAAATTGCATGGCCAGAGATTCGATCCGGCTACCTTCGGATTACGAATCCGAGCACTTACCGCTGCGCCACGACGCTGTAGAAAATTATTAATCGTAGAAAGTATTTCACCGCAACGGTTTCTTTTAACTGTCGTTTTCTCGACAACGGCTGAGAAGTGCATCTTGGTGCTTTGTAACATTACACCTCTGGCCATGAGCTTTTATTATGCGCAGTATGAATCGAATCTGAATTTCACAATTGCGGCCTCCCCTTGTCAGTCTTGTATATGTCACATAGTCACAACCATTAGCTCACACAGTCCGTGTTTAACGCTGAGGGAGCCAAATTTTACATCGTCATTTTAGCCCGTCGGGGCACGGATACTTCATTGTTGGTTACAAAAATGGTTCAAATAGCTCTGAGCACTATGGGACTTAACATCTGAGATCATCAGTCCCCCAGAACTTAGAACTACTTCAAGCTAACTAACCTAAGGACATCACATACATTCATGCCCGAGGCAGGATTCGAACCTCCGATTGTAGCGGTCGCGCGGTACTAGACTGAAGCGCCTAGAACCGCTCGGCTACAGAGGCCGGCTGTTGGTTACAACGTCTATGTCTATGCCCTTTCTGTGTCTTCACAATATAACCTTATTCGGCCACGCATGCGAGTTAGAGTCCTGGTCCGGCACAAATTTTCATGTATCGCGAACAGCTGGGGTCAATGCACAGTCGCAGAATGCTAATCTATTTTGTAACACTTTTAATGTGTTTGTACGTACCTGTGGATGTAAGGGCGCTTGGTTTCCCTTTCGTATGGGTTGCTGTAAAGTCATCTGCATTCCACTGGTATACAAAATGAACCGCTCCGCGAATATTTTATATTAAAGTGGCAAGCCTAAAATTCATTAATGCTCAGTTTAAACTCGCATTATTGAGGGTATGGAGAGGAAGAGGACATTGGCCACGTTGTGCTCTCCTGTCAGCGACGGAAACAAGCAACGACATCTCACTTTGTAAGATGCTGAACTTTCAATGTGACAGTGCTTCTGTTTACCGTCGAACTCACGGTGTTCATACTTCTACCTAACTTACTTAGTACAGAGGGCGCCAGGAGTGTGACAACAAAACCTTAAAAAAGATATGCATTATGACATACACGTAATAAGAGCAACATCACGAACTGTTTTGCGAAAGACAGTGGTCACGGAATGTGATACTTGTACTAGGGTTATTCGGAAAGAAAGGTCTGCATTCTCATAAAACATGAACCATACGGATTTAATCAAAAAACTGTTTTTATTTAATTCCTTATATGTTTCTCTATTTTTCCATGTAGTTACCATATTTGTTTACATATTTTTCAAAAAATTCTACAACCTTTTGTACACTGAGGAGCCAAAGAAACTGGTACAACGTGCCTAATATCGTGTAGAGCCCCCGCGAGCACGCAGAGGTGCCGCAGCACGACGTGGCATGGACTCGACTAATGTCTGAAGTAGTGCTGGAGGAAAACGACATGCCGGCCGGAGTAGCCGAGCGGTTCTAGGCGCTACAGTCTGGAACCGCGCCACCGCTACGATAGCAGGTTCGAATCCTGCCTCGGGCATGGATGTGTGTGCTGTCCTTAGGTTAGTTAGCTTTAAGGAGTTCTAAGTTCTAGGGGACTGATGATCTCAGAAGTTAAGTCCCATAGTGCTCAAAGCCATTTGAACCATTTTTTTGAAAACGACATCACGAATCTTTCAGGGCTGTCCACAAATCGGTAAGAGTACGAGGGAGTGGAGATCTCTTCTGAACAGCACGTTGCAAAGCATTCCGGATGTGCTCACCAATGTTCATGACTGGGGAGTGTGATGGCCAACAGAAGTGTGTTTCTGGAGCCGCTCTGTAGCAATTCGGTATTTGTGGGGTGTCGCATTGTCCTGGTGGAATTGCCCAAGTCCGTCGGAATGCGCAATGGACATGAATAGATGCAGGTGATGCAGGTGATCAGACAAGATGCTTACATACGTGTCACCTGTGAGAGTCGTATCTAGACATATCAGGGGTCCCATATCACTCCAACTGCACACCCCTCACGCCATTACACAGCCTCCATCAGCTTGAAAACAGTCCCCCGTTGACATACAGGGGACGAAACAAGACTCGTCCTACCGGGCAACATCTTTCTAGTCATCTACAGCCCAATGGCGGTGTTGACGGGCCCAGGTGAGGAGAAAGGCTTTCTGTCGTGCAGACATCAAGGGTACACGAGTGGCCCTTCGGCTTCGAAAGCTCATATCGATGATGTTTCGTTGAATGGTTCGCATGCTGACACTTGTTGATGGCCCAGCACTGAAATATGCGGCAATTTGCGGAAGTATTGCATTTCTGTCACGTTGAACGATTCTCTTCAGTCGTCGTTGGTCCCGTTCTTGCGGGATCTTTTCCCGGCCGCAGCGACGTCGGAGATCAGATGTTTTACCCGATTCTTGATATTCACGGTACACTCGCGAAATGGTCGTACTGGAAAATCCCAAATTCATCGCTACCTCGGAGATGCTGTGTCCCATCGCTCGTGCACCGACTATAACACCACGTTCAAACTCATTTAAACCTTCATAACCTGCCATTGTAGCAGCAGTAACCGGTCTAACAATTGCTTGTGTCTTACATTGGCGTTGCGGACCGCAGCTCCATATTCTGCCTGTTGACATACCTCTGTATTTGAATACGCATGCCTATACCCGTTTCTCTGGCGCCTCAGAGTATCTCTAAGTCAGACTTGGCCGCCTATGCGATTCGGACCTTACTTTCCGAAAAATCCTTGTACACTCTGTGAAATGGCTTTATGATTGTTAAATCAACATCAGATAAAGAAAGATATGTCCTCAGTTCGCTGATAAATAATCTGAAACTAACAGTTCTCATCGAATGTCGAACATTGCTGCCAAAAATCTGGTCGCTGTTTGGTAATTGACGTCCACACACTGCTGACCACACGATTTGATCCGTTACCCAGTAGGGATTTGCAGTGCACGAACACCGCATCCGGGACGAGATCTCGACTTCCTCGGCTGTCGTATCTTTGGGCCGCTTAAACTTGATTCGTGAGACAGTCGATTTCTGTCAGGCAAATAAGAAAAGCGTTGTCTAATCCTTTAAAACGTTGGTGCTCAGTAGTAGCATCTCGAATATTGCAATGAACCAATTTTCTTATGTAATAACATCAACTGAAGCTGGATAATATAAATATCTACCTGCACTCTAGCCGGAAGTAGACCATCAGGCATGGGGGCCATATTTGGCGAGCTTGTAACTGTTTTTTTCCCTCGAAGGAGTAAAACAACTGCTGCAACAATCTGAGGAATGTATTGAAAGAACAGTATTCAGTAAATGACACGCTTTTTGTATCTGAAGTAGAAACTTTTTAGAAAATTTCAGTTTGATGTTGCTTTTTTTAATACCCTCGTAGAAAATTGATGTACAGCCCTGCTTTCGAGTAAAAAAAAAAGGTTCGAATAATGTTCGACATCTGCTTGGACTTTCACTTTGTAGGTGTCGATATTTGATTTGAATTGTATGAGAAAGTAATTGTAGGAATAAAGAACGTAGGTTAACGAGGACGAATGTGGACCAAGAATTGAAAGGTGACGAAGATGTCACAGAATTAAAACAAAATTACCTTCTTCAGGTTTGCATGCATCAGAAACAGCTCCTCCACAACCGTATTACTGAGATTCCAGATGAGAGGAAGGGCAGCTTCAGTCGTAAATTTTGGCAGCGTCGGTCATAAATTTTTAATATGTTTATTGCAGACCACCTCAGCTACTGTGTAGCTATCTTAAGTGCAGTTTCGTATATCTAAGTCATGATGGCTCATCCTAAATAGTCTGCAGCTCGTGGTCTAGTGGTTGGCCTTGCTGCCTCTCTATGACGGGGTTCCGTGTTCGCTTCCTGGTCGGGTCGGGAATTTTCTCCGCCCGGTGACTGGGCGTTTGTGTTGTCCTCATCGTTTCATCATCATTCGGGAAAATGGCGAGACTGGAGAGTGAGAAGATTGGGAATTTGTACGGGCGCTGACAACCAAGCGGTTGAGCGCCCAAGAAACCAAAATCATTATCATCGCCATCGCAATTAAAATCGGACGTGACATTACAGATAACAGACACTTAAGGGATGTAACTCAATTCCCTTTGATGATGGCTTCCTTTCATCAAAACAGGAAAAAGATGTCTAGCAAATGTTCGTCTTCAGTACTGCGAAAAACACATCTCTGTTACTGGAAACTCTTTGCTTTCCATACTTACTGAGGAGGTAGTATGGACCATAATAAGAAAAAGAGTCAAGTAAACCGTGGTGCTAAAATGCACGCCTTAAGACTGTGAGCACTATTCATTAGATGAGATGTGTTTCACAGTAGCGAAGATGAACAGGTATCCACAGCTTTTAAAGTATGCATTTTAGAGCCCATGCTTACTGGACATTTTGTTCTTGTTTTGGTGTAAGGAACTACAAAGTCTGTAAAGGGAATTTAGTTACAAAATATATATATTCTTCAGGCCGTGGGCCACCTTTTTTAAATAACCGCGACTGTTTCGTTGTCTATCAATGATACTCCGTTTCAGTTTCGCTGCCGACGCGTTGTCCGTGTTGAATTCAAATGCTTTCTGGTGACTTCTAAGCAAACAGACCCGAATCCCACTCTCACATTAAAACTACCAATGTTTATATCTTAATGTGCTTTATTACACTGTCCTGGATTCTAGCATATATTAGTTCGTCGGCAGCTCCAGGTATATCATGTCATGCTCACAGGTGATGCAGTGTCGGCAGTAGCTGATTTAATGGTTGCTTGGTTCTAGTGTCATGTTTTTGTTCTTTACATGTTTGTTCTAAAATTATCATAGCTCCTCTGTTGTACGACGAGATCCGCACACAATGCACCCTAGGCAGGCAGCTTTAAATATCGTAACAAAAAGAATAAAATCAATTTTTGTGCAAACACCAAATACTGGAAACGATCAGTATCGCCAAGGAGGTCTGACATAACAATAACAAAAAAAAAAAAAAAAAACATGCACAACTGTACAGACCAGGCAGTAGCGTCAGGTCACACAAATGGTATCATCAGGTTTCCGTTATATCACCAAGACATCAGATGATCTTCTTCTTTCTGCATATATTAAGCATTTGCCTGTTACGCCCTCTTGGTTGAAGTTATTCTTCCCATCTTGACCTCAGTTTTCTTAAAGATCTTCTGTCCACTGGCTAATAATTCATTATTAATTTTTATATTTCTCGGCTCTCGTTCTTATAACGTGGTCCTTGCAGCTGTTCCTGTATTCCTTAATCTGCTCATTTTAGCTTTTCACTCCCAGTTTCTCTCTGATGTCAGCATTCAACCTCCTGTCAGATAACGTGTGTACTCAGCTACTCTTCTTAGGAGTCGCATCTCCGTTGCTTGTGTTCTTTGTTCATTTCTTATTGTTACAATCCACGACTAACTTTCGTATGTGACGGTTAGCACTGACGTCGTTTTGTAGAACTTGAGCAGAGTTTACTTTCTTACTTTGGTTATGAGGGATATACAGATTGTTCCATTAATGTAATTAAATCTTTCTACTTT